>NC_090451.1:439412395-440692335 GCF_031143425.1 Pleurodeles waltl | reverse complement strand
GAGGAAAAGGTCTCAGATAACTGTGTTTTGTGAAGGAAAGTGTTCCTATCTACACATAAACAATCTTGTCTGTAACGCAGGCACCATTGCACCATGGAGCAAGGGTCCCTGCGTTGGTTCCAGGGTTTACTGCATGGGCCAGTTCATCGAGAGGGATGGAATACACTGTGTGTAAAAAAATCTTCCTCGCTGTGTTGCATTTCGACAAATATTAGGAAATCTGGCCCAAGGTTCCTCAGAGGGGCTGCAGGGTCTGAGGCTGCAGCAATGAGTATTACAAAGCCCCATACATTGCCTGCTGCAAGCTGGAGGGACTGCACAAGCAGCTCATGATTTCTGGCCCCCCAATCAACACCCCCAGGTCCCAACAGCAGTCCTGCTGGACGTTTTCCACATGTCAGTGTTTTTTTAATGAAATTGGGGGAAAACTACTGGGAAAAGTAGCAGGAAAATCCTTGTAAAAAGCAGTCATTCCCCATTTCAGGGAAAAACCTCAGAATGAGTTTACAACAGGATACTGGCTGATTAACTTATTCCAGCCCTCTTAAATCTCTACTACTGACTGTCCAACTGAGAATATACATAATTTAGGGCTCACCAGGAGTCACAGCTCTGATCCCTGGTTTGCCACTTGAGATCCCTGGCACCATCTTTCCAACCTTTGGTCTCAGAGGTGGCAACATCAGTGCCAAGAATTTGTGCATTCCTTATTATCTGCCTGTTTTTCATTATTCTAATAGTGAACACTACTCTATTATTCTATATTAGTTTCATAAAAATGGAGCGCACTTAGGACCTTTGGTGGCAGCTGTGGTAAGTAATAATGGTTTTAAATATATGCTGTGAGCATGCTTGCGTTGAGACTATGTTTTAGTGACAGAGCATAGGTATTTGTGAGTAAATACATCAGTATGTGTAAGCATGTGTGTGTGAGCGATAATAAGTGAGAGTAAGTGACCTGTACTGAAGTGAGCTTGTGTGCGATGGAGGCCCAGATTTACTATTCTTTAAAGCAAGTCAACTCTGCATCAAAGTTGCTGCGTTGCATCAAAGGAGAGAAAAGGATATTAAGATATGGTACATTTTTTTCTCTCTTCATTCGCCGGCACACTTTTGGCAGCCATTCTCCAATGCACACACCCATATACCATAGTGCGAGGGTATATGTGTTCTTTGAAACATAGGTTTTATACTGGAAGATGTAACTTGCAATACAAACACTATGCTTTTCCCACTTGCTATATATGTTGTACAATGCAGCACACATGCAAAGTTGGAAAAACAAGGAGAAAGGAAATATTTCTCCTTGTTAGGTGTGCCTCGAGGAAGCAAAAATGTTTTTTTGCAAATTTCTCTCCGCCAATGTTTGTAGACAGGGATTCACGTCAAAACCTATGAAATGCCCCCTTAATGGAAAACAACGCAGAGCAATCCACGCCGGAACATTGTGTTACTTTGAGATACTACCCAATGCAAATCCTGATTTGTGTTTGTAAGTAAATACCCCCTCTACACTTTTTGCTATGTCTACATCACAAATGTGACACAATCCAGTGCAAACTTTAGTAAAACTGGCTCTCAGTGTCAGTAAGTATGAATGGGTAAGAATGAGTGAAGTTAGGAGTGAATGCAAGTGAGTGAGAATGCATACACATGATTGCAACGGTATGCAAGAGAGTGTGAGGGAGAATGAATGAGTGAGCATGAGTGAGATAATGAGTATAATTTAATGTGAGTGTCATTTTGAGTGATAATGTGATGTGATTCTTATGGGTTTATTGTTGTCCCTGGCATACAGAAGGTAATTATTGTGTTGTGGAAACACCACGGGCAAAATACTGGTCCTGGCATATTTGCAGCAATTCTTAACATGGCTGACACATGTGAGAACATACAAGTAGTGGTACACTGGGAATAATTCTTGGCATGGGGGAATTAATGCTACGTTACTGGTACTGGCATCCTAGAGGTAATTCATGGCATATAGAGCATCCATTGAAAAATACTGGTGTATTTGAGGAAACTCTTGGAATATTGACACTAGTGCCAGAATGCTGGTACTAGCACAACGGAGGCTATTCTTGGCATAAAGGTAGATAACCTGGCATATGGGAAGGTGCAAACCATGACAAAACGCTACCCCTGAAGTACTGAGGTGGTGTTTCATATAAGAATCATATACGGCATATGGACTGTATAAATTATAAAATTCTGGCTGTGGCATGTTATAGTGTTTTTGTTATAAGAGGGCATCGATGGAATATGGGAGTAACCATATTAAAATACTGACCCATACCACATTTTGAAACAAAAGGGGTCAGCTCCGGTGAATGTGTGAGGTTTTATTGGTTTGGCATACCATGAAAAAAGTCTCATATTTAATGAGTGCCCCATTCGCACATATGACTTTTTAGCAAATTTAGGAGAGAATTGAGCTTTAAAATGCACAATTTCACCCATGCTTTTCAAATTTTTCTCAGAGGGAGAAACCCCCGAGGTCTGGTTTGCTCACTTTGCTTGCTCGCTATAATGTAGGGCATCTGTTATGCCCCACAGTATTCAAAGGTCAAGTCAGGGTCATACTATAGATGGTATCTAAAATAGACATTTGTCTGTGTTATTCTCTTATATTAATCATGCTATTATTATGGTAGTTCAGCAATGTCACATGTTGTGATGTTAGGGTCATGTGACATGCCTTCCTGGAAAAAATCAGGGTCAAAGGTTATATGCTGTGAGGCCCATTGCATATTACTGTAGTACCGTTTGTTTATTTGGCACTGCAGTCTATAAATGGTTTACAGGTTTGCTAGCTGTAAAAATGCCCTTACTGAAGTGCAGTTCTCCAATGTTGAGTTTCGGTGGCTGCTTCAGCGTACTGGAATAATTAGACACAGTCTAATACGTCAGCTGTATGCAGTTTTGAAACCGATAATGTATAAAATGATGAATAAGTAGCAGCGTTGAAATAATGCACTGACCTTAATCATAGCCACAATAAATTGTATGCAAGGTTGAAAAGCTAAAAGCCCATTAGCATACTAATTTTAAATTGGATTAGAACATTGTCACTGCTAACATCTAAATTGCATGAGTGTTTTTAATTGTGTAACAATAGAGTGCCATTCGAAGAAGTCCTATATCAAATGGACACCTGTGGTACACGCGCAGGGAGCAGTTTAGCCTTTTGGCCTGGTATTTGTAAATGGCATCTTTTTAAATTACTTCTCCATTATAACTACGTGTTGAAAATTAGTGTGTGCTTGTTGCAAACTGGTGTTAAATCCTAAGTGTCATTTCCACCTCTAATTATCGAACTATAAATCAAAAAGGACAAAGTCAGAATAGCATTTTCGTGCACTTGCTCTTGCTATTAAAACTTAAAACTAGACAGAGTGGAGACAAACACTTTCCTCGTGTAAAAAAGAATCACATCTATTTTAAGAATGCTGTTTCTTTTCCTAACACGAATTTTATAATTTTTTTACAAACATTTTGAATATATCTATTATATAACAGCGTAAAGTGATATATTTTGAAGCAGGATATTGTCAGAAGTAGCATCATCAATAACGATAAAAATAGCATTAATAATAAAACAAGGATGATAATAATAATAATAATAATAACAACAATAACAACAACAATAATTCGTCACACCCGTGCAATAGCTGCAACATAATCAATCATTGGGCTTCGGGTCTCCATCAGGAACTCATATTTCAAAAGCATGCTGGTGTGTGCTGAGGGGCGTGGGGGTTGGATAAGTATATCAAAATAGACTCTGGCATGAGGATACCTACTCTTGCATTTAGGAGTTAACCGTAGGTATGTGCATGGTAGGAGGCCGGTTTTTAATGATCTCCAAAAATCGTGATGTTTTGTAAGTTATTCGAGCAGAGATCAAGTTCCATATCTTGGTTGTCTGAACTGACGTTTTATGAACTGGATTTTCAAGAGCTAAGCTAACCTCGATTGAAGTGTTATAGTTTGTTAATGGGTCTGTAGTGTTTGGTAAAAGAGGGTAGGTTCAGATCATGCATTGTGTGGTGAGCTGTCCATATTGCTTTGAAAGTGGTATTCCTAACCACAGGCAGCCAGTGTGGAGAATAAAGGATCAGCAGTTGTCAAACAGCTGTATTCATGATTTTCCATAGCTTCTATGTCCCACAGCAGTATACTCAAGGATACACTGTTACCAAAGTCCTGACTGAAGAATAATAGTTTGGTTATGGATTGTAGCCTTTTCATGAGGACCTAGTACAATTTAAAAGGATTAATGGTAACTTAAGTCACTTCAAGCATAAAGGTAGAATTGATGCTCAACTTTAGGTTCCTTCCTTGATCTAATGGGTATGGAGATTAGCCAAGTTATTGACAGATGGAAGGTAGGTGAGCCAGGTACCACAGGTTTGTTTCTTGGATTTTGACATGCTCACCTTCGGGTGCTTGGTTAACAGCTAATGGTCAATCACTTTTTGGCCAGTTACACCAGAAACAAAATTCGGTGGTCTATCATGTTTTCGTACACATTTTGGGGTCATCTACACTATTGTGATGACATATATCTCATGTCCACTCCATGCACAGTGTTTCCATCAATGATATCATTTCAGATGTCATCAGTGATTTTATCAACGATATTATTGAACACATCATTAGTGATGTAATATGTGAAGCATTAAGCAGAGCATGGTGAAGGCATGAGTTATAGTTGCTTGTGCAGGCGCGCACATGGAAGAGGAGATCAGTCTTCATCCAAAGAAGCTTGGAGTTGACTGGGAAACAAGGAAGTTAACAGCAGATTAACAATTTACAATTTTGTGAAGCTCCCATTTGGCCACACAATGAAAACCAGGAATAACTATGGAAAGTTTAGTAAGTTTATTACAATTTAGTAAAGGAACAAAATCATAACAAGCAAGCTGAAATGCCAGAATAATTTTAATTCTCAATACCATAAAGCATACAAACAATACAGTTACAGCAATACAGAAAGTAAGAGACAGGAACTGACATTCCTTAACCCCTCGGGTGCCTGGGATAAGCTGGTCTCGCCCTTGGCCACGGATGCCGTGTGCTGAGGACGAGATCAGCTCGCCTTGCAGCCAGCCCACGGGGGGAGCACTAGCGCTCCCCCTGTGGGCCTTCCACCCACACCCCCCAGTCAGGGCTGAAAAGGGAATCACTTCCCCTTCTTCTCCTGACACCCCTCTCAGCAATCTAATGATGCCAGTGTGCTTACAGTGCGCCGACGTCATCAAATGCTGCTGGGGACGTGCTGGAAGCCATTTGTTTTCAGCGAGTGGGGAGAGAGGACCCTATTCAGGTGAGTCCTTCTCCTTTGGGGTGGTGGAGGGGGAAAAATAGACACAGGGGGAAAGGAAAGAGTTTTTTCTTTCCCCCTGTGCCTGTTTTGAATAGATTCCTGCTCCACGATCGCGAGCAAGGCCCACAATCGTGAAGCAGGAATCCACCCAATAGGCACCAGGGATGCATTTTTTTTTATTTTGGAGGCGACCCTTTAAGCAAGGGTCGCTCCCCTGGGGGCAATATAATATCCATGTTTCGGCATCCCCTGGGGGCTAGATCAGCCATTATTTCAGCCGATCTGCCCCCCGGGTGTGTCAAAACACAACCCACCAGGGATGAAATTATAATTAGGTTTTAGGGCAGCGACCGTGGGGAAGAGTCGTTGCCCTGGGGGCATGATTTTTTTTGTATGTTTCGGCTCCTCCTGGGGCTAGATCACCCATGTTTTCGGACGATCTGACTTCCGGGAGGGGGGGGGGGTGGAGTTGAAACCCAGTAGACCCCAGGGATTGTTGTGTGTGTGTGTTTGTGTGTTTTCTATTTCTTGGGGGCACCCCTTGGGCAAGGGTCGCCCCCCCAAAAGAGGCATATGACTGATGACCATTTCAGCCTACCTTGAGGGCACAGAACTGTTGGTCATTTCTGCCCATCTTGGGGGCAGATTGGCCTTTTTTTTAGGTCCATTTGCCCTCAAGGGGGGCAGAATCCACTTAGTCACTAAGGGATCTTGTGTGTGTGTTTTGTGTGGGGTGTGGCCCCTTTGGCAAGGGCTCCCCCAAAGAGGACACATTACTGATGGCCATTTGTGCCCCCCTTTGGGGCAGATCGGCCTTTTTTTTTAGGCCCATCTGCCCACAAGGGAGGCAGAAGCCACCAAGAAACTTGGGATTTTTTAATGTTTTTTTTTTTTTGTGTGGGGAGTCGGCCCCTTGGGTAAGGGTTATTGGACATTTCGGTCCTATTTTTTGTAGGCCCATCTGCCTCCAAGGGGAGCAGAAACCACTATACACCAGGGAAAATGTCTAAATGTTTGGTGGTGGGATTTTTTTCAACTGGCAAAGTATTTGTATTTGTGATTATAATAGCTTATCCCTCCTTCGTGTTCTAGTTTATAGCTCTTGCTTCCTTTGCTGTGGCATCCTTGTGGCTTTGGCAGTGTTTGACCTGCAGTTTGTGTAGTTGCATGTTTTAGGTAAGAATAAACAATTTACTTCAAAAGAGTATTGTTGCCATGCATGAATGATATGTTTGCAGGTGCTGTACTAAATGCAGGATTGTGTGTGAAATTTTCCTTAGATTTGTGCACAATGATATTTTTGTTGTCATATGTCTAATTTTCTTTTCTTTTTTCGTTTTAGTGGGATATCATTTGTGATTGCTGTATCTGTGCAGAGTAGTTGCTGGTGAGTCTAGCTTTTTCAGGCAAGTGAGTTGTATAGTTTTTGAGTACATTACTCTTTGTGATAAAGCCACACTTTGTTTATTACTAGACAGTGCTGGTTGTTTCTGGCACATTTGTCAAGTTACACTTCTTAGAAAGAGTCATGGCTAGCCTCAGAGTGACTGATCAGCAGGTTATTGGTATGCTTTTTGAGTTGTCTTCTGATCATGATTATAAGACTGACTCTGCATCTGAGGCAGAGGAGGAAGAAGGAGATTCTGGCAGTGAATTTTCTGTCCGAGAGGAATCCTCTGATGAGGAAGCCACTCTCAGTGCAGAGGAAGGGCCTGTTTTAGAGGAGGACAAGGATGTGCCAATAGTGCAGAGCCTGGGGCTGAAAGGTTTCCCATAGGAAGGCCTGAACTCTGGGTTGCCCCAAGCATGGAGCAGCCACAGTTGCCTGCCTTTATGGTCTCCCAGGGTGTAGAGTGAATACAGAAAACTTTCTGCCTGTTAATTCCTTTCAGTTGTGTATGGACAATGTATTTTTGGGAAGATATTGTTGAGCAGACTAATTTGTATGCGGAGCAGCATTTGAGGGACAACACTGGTAGACTTAGGCAACAGTCTAGAGCTACCCAGTGGATTCCCACAAATCTGGAAGAGTTGAAAAAGTCTTTGGGTTTGACTTTTTTGATGGGGTTGATGAGGAAGCCATCACTGGCTTCTTATTGGTCTACTAGACCCTTGATGGCAACAGCTATATTTCCTGCAACCATGACTCGTAATCGGTATTTGCTTCTTCTTCGGGTGCTGCATTTTGTTGACAGTGCTTTAGCCTTGCCACAAGATCACCCTGATTATGACCGTCTTTTTAAGATTATGCCTGTCCTTGATCATTTTGTAGATAGGTTTTCAGAGGTCTTTGTTCCATGGAAAGAAATATCTGTAGATGAGACTTTGGTCCTGTTCAAGGGGTGTTTGGTTTTTAAGCAAAAGGGTACGGTATGGAATTAAGATGTATATGCTATCTGAAAGTAGTACGGAATATGTGTATAGTTTCCGGGTCTATACTGGTAGGGATTCCAGTATTGACCCCCCCTGGTCATCCACCCACTTTTGGATTTAGTGAGAAAATTGTGGGGGAACTTGGTAGACGACTGTTTAACAAAGGTCACCATTTGTATGTAGATAACATCTACACTGGAGTGCAGTTGTTTAGGGAACTGTTCAGAGTGGACACTGTTGCTTGTGGACCAAGCCGCTCTAACCGGAAAGGCTATTTAAGAGAGCTTGTCTGTAAAAAACTTGAGAGGGAACTGTGCACTGCCTTGCGTAATAATGAGCTGCTAGCTCTGAATTTGCAGACAGGAGGGATGTGTACATGCTGACTACCATCCATAATGAGCATACTTCCCCTGTGACTGTTTGGGTCAGGTTGCCAAAGTGCTCAAACCTGCGTGCATTTTGGACAACAATAAGCACATGAGTGGTGTTGATAGAGTAGATCAGAGGTTGGAACCTTCCACTGCTATTTGTAAGTTTTACGTTTGGTATAAAAAGTTGGCTATACATCTCTTCCACTTAGCAACTTTTAATGCTTTTATTGTGTTCAAGGATTGTTCCTCTGAGTCAAGTATGAAATTGTTAAAGATAGAGAGCCTTATTGTGGTGGATCAGGAAAGAGTTCCTAGAGAAGCAGTTGTGGAGAATGTGGCTAGACTGAAAGATCACCACTTTCCTGATCACATTCCTCCCAAAAAAGACTTGCCCACTAAGAAATGTAGAGTCTGTGTCCAAAGAGGTATCCGAAGGGAGAGTCGAATGTACTGCCCTGATTGTCCTTCAAATCCTGGGCTGTGTGTGGCTGGCTGTTTCAGGAGTTATCACACGCAAAATTATTTTTGGGGCCTACCAGGAGCGTAAACTGCCTGTTTTATATTTTCACATGTTCAGTTTGACGTTTGGCATTACTGTCATGTATTTAGTTAGAGCTTGTGTATTTGTAGTTTTGTACTTATTTATAATTAGATAGTGTTTTTTTTGTTGTTAAAAAAAAAGTGATGGCGTTGTGCATGGAGTGGCGCTTGGCTGGCGGTGTGCGTGGAGTAGATCTTGACTGAAGGTGTAAATAGTTACTTGCTGTTGGCCAATACAACACACTGCTAGCCAAACACCACTCCACAGACTCCCATCATCTGGTGTGATTGCTGTATCAGGCATGTGGGCATATGAAAGTGATGGGCTCTTGAATGGCGCTGTCTGTAGATACGAGTGTTGTAATGTGCTGGGCCCGCGGCGTGAATGGTCTTGTGCATGTCATGTATGAAAGGTGTGTGAATGGACTGTAAAGTGGTTGGTGCCTTGACGCGGCTTTACAGCTCACAAGATGTGAGTCATTGGTTCAGGTTTTTGGCCTTTCAGTTATTAACAGTGCATTTCATTTTTGTGAAATCTCTTGTTTATAAAATTTGATCTACTGAACTATCACTCACCCTCATACCAAATCCAACTAGTATGTGTGGTAAAAATGAAAAGAATCTGCACCGCTGTAATCAGACGTCGAAGCACACCAGTGACATGCGAGGTGTCTCAGGTGGGACCCTGATAATGAAGCATGCCACCAACTTGGTTGGTGGGTGAGGGGTCTTCTTAACATACCCTAAGTGCATTTCTTTTCACAATTTTAGTGTTTGGAACATCACAGAAGGACGTGGACACATCAAAATGATCTATGACAAAACTACCTGTTTGTCTGGGGTGGGACGCCTGTGTTTTTGATCTCGGGTGCAGCGGTCATCTAGGAAAACCTACAAAAACCCAGACATTTTTTAAAACTAGACACCCGGTAGAGTCCAGGGAGGTGTGGCTTGCGTTGATCACCTAACATTTTCTTACCCATACTCCCTGCAAACCTCAAAATTTGATAAAAAATCATATTTCCCTCACTTTTCTTTGTAGGATCACCACACCGGCACAAATTTCCTACAGCCCAGCATTCCCCTCAGTTTCCCAAGTAAAATGATAACTCACTTGTGTGGGTCCCCAAAGCAGAGTCAGCCTAGAAATGTATTAAAAAATTGTGCTTATCAACTCGCTGTGCTATCCCCTCAATCTCTACATGTTTTTGGCCTTCTCCTGTTGCAGGCACCTGGGCCACCCAAACAAGTGGGGTATCATATATATCGTCAGACCGAGGAGAACATTGGGTGGTAGGAAATTTGTATGGGCACAGTGATCCTACAAAGAAAAGTGTAAAAAAATGTTTTTTTTTAGCTATATTTGAGGTTTGCAGAGGGGTCTGGGTCAGAAAATGTTGGAATATCCACGCACGCCACACCTCCCTGGAGTCCTCTGGGTGTCTAGTTTTTGAAAATGTCTGGGTTTGGTAGGTTTCCCTAGACGAGCGCCACACCTGGGACCAAAAACGCAGGTGCCCCTCCCTGCAAAAACAGGTAGTTTAGTAATAGATAATTTTGATGTGTCCACGTTGTGTTTTGGCGCATTCCCTAACACTGGCACTAGGTCTATCAACACAAGTGAGGTACCATTTTTATCGGGAGACCTGGGGGAACACTGGGTAGATGGAAGTTTGTGGTTCCCCTCAGATTCCAGAATTTTCCATCACCGAAATGTGAGGTAAAAGTGTTTTTTTGCCAAATTTTGAGGTTTGCAAAGGATTCTGGGTAACAGAACCTGGCGAGAATTCCCCTAGGTGTCTAGTTTTTAAAAATATGTAGGTTTGCTAGGTTTCCCTAGGTGCCGGCTGAGCTAGAGGCCAAAATCCACAGCTAGGCACTTTGCAAAAAACAGGTCAGTTTTCTTTGGGAAAATGTGATGTGTCCATGTTGTGTTTTGAGGCATTTCCTTTCGCGGGCACTAGGCCTACCCACACAAGTGAGATACCATTTTTATCGGGAGACTTGGGGAAATGCTGGGTGGAAGGAACTTTGTGGCTCCTCTCAGATTCTAGAACTTTCTATCACCAAAATGTGTCGATTTTTTTTTTTTTTTGGCCTAAACTTGAGGTTTGCAAAGGATTCTGGGTAACAGAACATGGCGAGAGCCCCACAAGTCACCTCATTCTGAATTCCCCTAGGTGTCTAGTTTAAAAAAAATATAGGTTTGCTAGGTTTTCCTAAGTGCTGCGGAGCTAGAGGCAAAAATCCACAGCTAGGCACTTTGCAAAAAACAGGTCAGTTTTCTTTGGGAAAATTTGATGTGTCCATGTTGTGTTTTGGGCATTTCCTGTCATGGGCACTAGGCCTACCCACACAAATGAGGTACAATTTTTATTGGGAGACCTGGGGGAACACTGGGTAGAAGGGCGTTTGTGGCTCCCCTCATTCCAGAACTATCCATCACCGAAATATGTGGAAAAAGTGTTTTTTTGCCAAATGTTGAGGTTTGCAAAGGATTCTGGGTAACAGAACCTGGTGATAGCCCCACAAGCCACCCTATCCCTTTCCCTGAGGTGTCTAGATTCTGAAAATATAGAGGTTTGTTATGTTTCCCTAGGTGCCGGCTGAGCTATGGCCCAAAATCCACAGCTAGGCACTTTGCAAAAAAACAGGTCAGTTTTCTTTGTGAAAATGTGATGTGTCCACGTCGTGTTTTGGGGCATTTCCTCTCAGGGGCGCTGGGCCTACCCACACAAGTGTGGAACCATTTTTATGGAGAGACTTTGGGAATGCTGGGTGGAAGGAAATTTGTCGCTCCTCTCTTATTCCTGAATTGTCTATCACCAAAATGTGAGGAAAAAGTGTTTGCAAAGGATTCTGGGTACCAGAACCTGGTGAGAGCCCCACAAGTCACCCCATCCTGGATTACCCTAAGTGTCTAGTTTAAAAAAATGCACAGGTTTGGTAGGTTTCCCTAGGTGCCATGTGAGCTAGAGGCCAAAATCCACTGCTAGACACTTCCCATAAAACACGTAAGATTTTAATGTAAAAATGTGATGTGTCCATGTTGCGTTTCCTGTCGCAGGCATTAGGCCTACCCACACAAGTTAGGTACCATTTTTACCGGGAGACTGGGGAAGTACAGACTAGAAGAACAAGTGTTATTGCCACTTGTCTTTCTCTACATTTTCTCCTTCCAAATGTTAGACAGTTTGTAAAAAGACATGTGTTTGAGAAATACCCTGTATTTCATATGCTAATATGGGGACCTCGGAATTCAGAGATGTGCAATTAACCACCTCTTCTCAACACCTTATCTTGTGCCCATTTTGGAAATACAAAGGTTTCCTTGATATCTATTTTTGACTCTTAATTTGTTACCAAATAAATTGCTGTATGCCCAGTATGCAATGAAAACCCATTACAAGGTGCAGCTCCTTTATTGGTTCTGGGTACCTAGGGCTCTTAATGAAACTACAAGCCCTATATATCCCCAAAACCAGAAGACGTAACGGTATATTGCTTTTGACAATCTGACATTGCAGGAAAAAGTTATAGAGTAAAACGTGGAGAGAAATGGCTGGGTTTTTTTTTCCCTCAATTCAAATTTTTTTTTTTATTTCAGCTATTATTTTCTGTAGGGAAACCTTGTAGGATCTATACAAATGACCCTTTGCTGAATTCAGTATGTTGTCTACATTTCAGAAATGTTTAGCTGTCCAGGATCCAGCATTGGTTTCACACCATTTCTGTCACTAACTGGAAGGAGGCTAAAAGCACAAAAAATAGGAAAAATGGGCTGTGGTCCAGTAAAATGCCACAGTTGTGTTGAAAAATGTGGTTTTCTAGTTCGAGTCTGCCTGTTCCTAAAAGCTGGAAAGATAGTGATTGTAGCACAGCAAACCCTTTGTTGATGCCATTTTAAGGGGAAAAAACACATGCTTTCTTCCGCAGCACTTTTTTCCCTTTAAAAAAAAAATTACATTGTAGCTGTATTGTGGCTAATTTCTTGGTCTCCTCCAGGGGAACCCATAAACTCTGGGTACCTCTAGAATCCCTAGGAACAGCCCCAGATAGCCAAAAAAAGGCCTGTCACCTGAGGGGGAAAAGGCCTAGCAGCGTTGGGGTTAAATACATTTTAATTGTTCCTCCTAAACATAAACAAAATTAAGGACATCTATTTAGGCTCTAAGCTAAATGGTAACAAAAGTCTCAAGGATTTCGGGAATAGAGCAAGGTAGGTGTTCATGTATGATGAGGACCCCAGTAGAAGTCTTCTAAAAGGGAAATCAGTGTTAGCATAAAGCTATGCACTCAAAGGGCGAGGGAAAGTGGAGAGGTCTGTACCTCTTAAAGTATAAAATTCCAGGAGCATTCACATCTCTGAACACATCATTGAAAAATACAATGTGTTCTCTATCCCACCTAGCGCATCTGCAACATTTGTTGATTCTCCCATCCCATAGAGCTCGAATGACCAAGTTAATCTTGAACACCTTCACACCAGCTATACGATGAATAGGAGGCTTCTTCTGCTCATTAAATCGTCCTTTCTTGCCAAAATTTCTCTTCTCAGACCTCTCTGTCTCTAAGACACAATACTCCTTTCTCTAACTAAGAAATCATGAATGTGAACCTGCAAAAGAATAAGCAGGAAAAGCACAGAAAAATGCATCTCATGGGCATAGTTAGGTTAACTTTAGTAAGTTATTGTCAATGTTCACTTATAAAACACAATTATAAATGTATCCATAATGTCAGAATAAATGCAAAATGTGAATAAATGAATTAATGATTACATGTGCCACATGCTTTCAATAAATGCAATACATCAATATACAAATGTAAATGTGAAAAAGATCTACAAACCATCATGTTAAAGTTAAGCATTAGAGCACACACATATCTGAAACTCTAATTTCTACAGTGAATACACTTTTAATAGTACATGTTGGTGTCTCAGTTTATATTAATATTGTTAAGGCATAAGCAGTATATGATGTCCATTTCACATTTATATACTTTCTGTAATGAGCGAGTTACACTGCTCCAATGGTGAATCAAGCCATCACAATCAAGATAACACTCTCATCGGATGGACCAATCAAAACTTCATAGCTTTCATAGGTTTCATGAATTTTCATCCAGTCTCTTCCAGATGTTTTATCTCATCATACTATCTACACTTACTCTCTTCCAACTCAATCTCTTCTTTCTTCCTTTTTGCTCCTCTTCTTGCTTTTACTCTTCTATAAACTTCTAAAATCACACCTAGAGGTATCACACACAGAGGAATTATCATAAGGGGTCTCAAATGTAACCCACTATTCCACTTCTGAAGTTTCCAAACCACTGCACCAAATTCATTACCAATTTCTTCCCATGCCCCAATTGCCTTGAAGTCTTTCAAATCTTCCTTCAACGCACAAATATTCTTGATAAAGGCCTTCAAATACTTACCCTTGTCAGGTATATAGGTACAACATTGATGAACCTTCAACATCCTGCAAACTCTGTCCACCTTGGTAAGAAGAATGTCTATTGCAAGATGATTTTGCAGAACCATTGATCTCATAGCCACCATTTCAGTATCTACAACCAATAAAGCTCCAGGTGTACTGATGGACAGTTTATCCACTATGTTAGACAGCTTTTTAATGTTTAGGTCACTCAAAATCACACCCACAGATAAAATGATAGCACCAAAGATATCTTCCACTAGTTCTCAAACACTAGTGCCTCGCTTAGGTCTGGGATTCGTTTCCAAAATGCTCCACATGGTATGTTTTCTGGAAATCTATACCTGAGTTAACACACACCATACTGTTGAGGCCTCCTTCAGAGCAGGAACAAAACCAGAGACCAGCAAGTCTTAGGTTATAAAGAAAGAAAATGTAATATGTGCACGGGAAGTCCAAGCAGTCCAAATTGCAGAACTCCAATACAACCTTTTATGCATGAAGACCAACAAAAAGTTAACATACATTATCCAATCAGAATATCAGAGAGGTAATTTCTTCATCAAGTATATGGTATATTTCTGATCAGGTGATGCATAGTATTACACATATATTAGGCATCCATCCGATCAAAGTAGAACAACGTTTCATGATGGCAGCATGATACAAGATGGCCACAAGCGTGACTTGCACATTTCTCAGACGGTTGGGACTTTCCAATGCGTCACGAAACCAGTTTCTTCATAAGCTTTCGTCAGACCTATGTGGACATTCAGATGTCTGTCTGTTGCTGGGTGAATGAAGAATGCATGTTGCGTGAGGTATCTCTTTGAAGCAAGCCTTGCATTACAAGCTGTCTGTCAGGGTTAATTTAGTAAAGGTCATTGCATATGTTTTTCAGGCCTGTTCAGCTTTGAGTATCACAGAATGAAGTCAGTCCTGGAGAAATAATAAAATGGATTCATTAGCCAGTTTCCACATTCCTTCCTCTGATAATCAATGGTGAAATAGTGTTCAAACTCCTCTTGGAACTGTCTCGTACCCATCAGTGTTTAAGTTTAGAAATTGTGTCTGGTATGCATTCTGTTGCTATCTTGGGAATCATTACTATTGCTGTCTTGCCTCATGCTTTGTACCTCTTGTTCAAACTTCAGCGGATACCTGATAAATCACTATGGCCCTCATTACAACATTGGCGGTAAAAGCCGCTTACCGCCGTGCAGAAGACCGCCAACACACCACCGCAGCCGCGGAATTCCGTCACAGCTATTACGACCCACTGCTCGCAATCCACCAAAATTCAGACACCTACACAAGTCCGCTACACCAAAGGTCAGTGATAAACTGGCAAAAACAAAACCTCCACCGTCACGCCAACAGAAATACCCCCACACTATCATGACCCACAAATCTACACGGCGGTCTTTCAACCGCGGTATTCCATTGGCGGTACACACCGCTGCGCTCAATATACACACACATTGACAAAACACTGCCACATTGGACAATTCGAAATACACACACCTGATACACATACACACACCAATCTCACACACCCATTACAATATAAAACTCACACCCACATCACCCACAAACCCCTACGACCAAAATACCGAAAGAAGGCCAGAGAGAGACACTACAAACTACTACCAAGCATCCACAGGCACACAATACCATCACCCACATAACTTCCATGCACCTCACACAACACACCACTAAATATCACCCCACTTATCACTACACAGAATCACCCCACACATCACCCACACCACCCCATGGCACGGCAAAGACACCCCAGGTTCTCTGAGGAGGAGCTCAGGGTCATGGTGAGGGAAATAGTCTGGGTAGAGCTACAGCTATTCGGATCACAGGTGCAGCACACCTCCATAGCTAGGAAGATGGAGCCATGGTTAAGAATAGTGGACAGGGTTAACGCAGTGGGACAGCACCCAAGAAATAGGGATGACATCAGGAAGAGGTGGAACGACCTACGGGGGAAGGTGCGTTCCGTGGTCTCAAAAAACCACCTTGCGGTTCAGCGGACTGGCGGCGGACCCCCACCTCCTCCCCCACAACTAACAACATGGGAGGAGCAAGTCTTGGCGATTCTGCATCCTGAGGGCCTCGCAGGAGTAGATGGAGGAATGGACTCTGGTAAGTCAAATCTTAACTATTACATCCCCCACCCTACCTGCATGCCATCACATACCCCCACCCTCGCCCTCACCCCATCACTCCAACTCCTCACAAATGTCCCAATATCACAAACCTCACATCCCAACACCAAGCCCTGCATGCAACAACAAAGCATGGACACCGATCACCAAAGCATGGCCACTGCACATAACCATACACCCCCGAAACCAACATCACACAAGGTCCCACACAGGAATGCAAGCACTGGGGTACATGGTCACCCACCCATTGCACACCATGGCACACACAGATGCAATAAACATCCTTTTGTACCCCTGCAGGACCCCTACCCAACGTAACTGGACAGGAGGGTCCACAGATGTCCACAGATGTCCACACCACCAACAGAAGAGGCCCACAGTGATGACAGCAGCTCTGTCCAACTGGATCTAGATGACCAGCCTGGCCCATCTGGGACCTCGGGACAGTCGGTTCCCCTCACACTGGCACAGGCCACCACAGAGCTCCCCCGCCTGGAAACACCAGCACAGCACCCACCCAGGGGGCCCATACCCCTGTCCCCAGGACATGTCAATTAGCAGTGTGTCCGCCACTACAGGGAACCCAGGCTAACCCACCACCCCAACAACAACAGGGACCTGGGGGCAGTGGGCACACGGTCCAGGGGACAGAGGCCCAGGAACACAGGGGAACTAGGAGGGCTGCTGTGCGACAGGGGGAGGACAGGCCCAGGGAACCCACTCTCCACGAGGCCCTCTCCAACATCATGGGAGCCTACCACCATTCCCAGGAGACGATGGCAACGGTACTGTCCAAGTTTCAGGAGAACCAGCGGCTGCAGGGGGAACAGTATTTGGGCTTCAGGGAGGAACTCAGATCCATCAATTCCACCCTGGGCACCATCGTAGGGGTGCTGAAGGAAGTCCTCAACACCAGGAGGGACACTGTGGCACAACAAGGGGCCCCTGACACTAGCCTGGACGATGAACTGCCCACCACCTCCGCCGGCGCTAGTGGACAGGAGGCACCGCCACCGGACCACCACACCAGCACCCCACCCCCTGCAGAGGGAGAACCACCCCGCAAATGGTCCCTGAGATCCAGGACAAAGACAGCGAATGATGCCAAGACCCCGCCAAGAAAAGAGACCACCATAATTGTCATCCTTCCGAACCACCTTGTCACCCTGTCCATCCTCAAACTGCCCCAGCTCCACTTCCTAAGCCCATTTGGGCAATGCACCTGTGAGACTAATAGACTGGACTCTGCCATGGACATTCCTCCACCATCACCCCTCACCATTTTACAGCACCCTCCAATATTGAGCACTTAAATAAACACCCTTAAAGCACAAAACAATCTGGAGTCTGTCTGTGATTTAGAAATAGTGTTTTAGCAATTACAGTGTCAAAATGCTCTTTCAACTGTAATGTCAACATACCTTTGTCACACAGTTCTAGTCCATGAGGAAACAAAGCAGATGTCACACAGTGGGACCTACATCTGTGAAATCGTAAGGGAAAGTGACAATTCAGTGACCATACACTGGGTGAAAACGACAGACAGTAGAGAGGTAGCAGTGTTAAAGTACATGTAGTAGGAAGGCTTGTATTCTTACCTGTGTCTCACTGAAAATATTGCAGGATCACGAGTTCCTGTTGTCGATGTCCTCTTCTTCTGCTTCCTCGTCTTCACTGTCCACAGGCTCCGCAGCTGCCACAACACCTCCATCTGGACCATCCTCCTGCAGAAAAGGCACCTGTCGTCGCAAAGCTAAGTTGTGAAGCATACAGCAGGCCACGATGATCTGGCACACCTTCTTTGGTGAGTAGAATAGGGATCCACCTGTCATATGGAGGCACCTGAACCTGGCCTTCAGGAGGCCGAAGGTCCGCTCTATAATCCTCAGAGTTCGCCCATGGGCCTCATTGTAGCGTTCCTCTGCCCTTGTCCTGGGATTCCTTACTGGGGTGAGTAGCCATGACAGGTTGGGGTAACCAGAGTCACCTGCAAATGGCGAGGGACAACTGTTAGACACACACTAACCTGTAGGGATATCCCCAGACCCAGACAACCATTCCCACTGACTTGCTTTCAGGTGCTCACCTAATAGCCACACACGATGCCTCTGGAGTTGCCCCATCACATAAGAGATGCTGCTATGCCTCAAAATGTGAGCATCATGCACTGAGCCAGAGAATTTGGCATTAACATGGGAGATGTACTGGTCGGGCAAAAACACCATCTGCACATTCATCGAATGATAACTCTTCTGGTTTCTGTACACCTGTTCACTCCTGCGGGGGGGGGATACCAAAGCAACATGTGTCCCATCAATGGCACCTATGATGTTGGGGATATGGCCCGGGGCATAGAAATGACCTTTCACTGTAGGCAAATCCTCCACATGAGGGAAAACGATGTAGCTCTGCATGTGTTTCAGCAGGGCAGACGACACTCTGGACAACACTTTGGAAAACATAGGCTGGGACATCCCTGATGCTATGGCCACTGTTGTTTGAAATGACCCACTTGCAAGGAAATGGAGTACTGACAGCACCTGCACTAGAGGGGGAATAACTGTCGGATGGCGGATAGCTGACATCAGGTCTGGCTCCAACTGGGCACACAGTTCCAGGATTGTGGCACGATCAAGCCTGTAGGTGATGATCACATGTCTTTTCTCCATTGTCGACTGGTCCACCAGCAGTCTGTACAGGGGAGGATGCCGCCATCTCCTCACATGTCTCAGCGGACGGTGCCTATGAAGGACAACAGCGAGCACAAAGTCAACCAACTCAGAGGTACGTACCCACAGCTTACACAGAACACGATTCATAATCCGAAATAAGCATGTATGAGTGTTGAGGCAAGGCCTAGGTATGTGTGACGCAGTTAAAAATTAAGCCAAGTGGGCCCCTGAAATGGCGGCTGCCTGACCTGTAAAGTGGGACAATGGGATGTGAGGTAACTGCACTGGCGTTGTACACCGTTGCGGTAGGCGGTCGAAGACCGCGGCTCAATTCTGCATTGGTTAACATTGGACCCTATGGGTCCCAGGAGCCAATGACGATGTACCCCTGGCGGTGACGGTACGCACCGCCGCGGACGTGACCACATTTTTCTATCTGTTCAATCACTCGATACCTGATCTTCGACAGGAGAGGACCTACATTGCAAGTGCTGCTGTGACCTCAGCCTGGAAGAGACAATGGCCCGTGTGTCTGGGGAAAGAGCCCCTGCCTTCACATCGGAGGAGTTGGAGAAACTCGTGGGTGGGGTCCTCCCCCAGTACACGTTACTCTACGGTCCTCCAGACAAACAGGTAAGTACACTGGGAGAATGCTCTATGGGCTATGCCTGTGTGGAGTGGGGTGGGTGAAAGATGGGGGAGGGGAGATTGAGGCGTGCATGAAACGACGGTGAGTGCATGTGCCACATGGCAAGGGTAGGGATGGGGGCCAATGACCGTGACGGTGCAGGTGGTAATAACTTTCCTTTTTCCCCTGTACAATTCCTGTAGGTCAGCACCCACCAGAAGAAGGATGTTTGGCGTGCCATCACAAAGGCCGTCCGGACCCTGGGGGTCTATCACAGACGGAGCACCCACTGCCGTAAGAGATGGGAGGACATTCGCCGCTGGAGCAAGGAGACGGCGGAGGCCCAGCTGGGGATGGCCTCGCAACATGGGAGAGGTGTCCGTCGCACCATGACCCCCCTGATGTTCAGGATCCTGGCGGTGGCGTACCCGGAGTTGGATGGGCGCTTGAGGGCATCACAGCAGCCACAAGGGGATGAGTACACTCTCATTCAGCTGATTCAGCACACAGTGGAGGTGTCTGGGTGGGGGAGGTGGGCTGTGGGTTTCCCTAGGCCAGGGCGAGTGTTCTAGTTAGGTCCCCTTCTTCTGGCAGACCCTGTGCCACCCCACCTGTGTACAGTGCCAACTACACCTAGTTAGGTTCCTGTGACATCCATGTGTGCAGATGTCGGCCATAGCCTTGTAGGCCATGTCCCAGGGATCGAACAGTGGACCCCAAGTGCGCGGCGTAGTGCAGGGGGCTTCTGTGTCTGTCGTGTCTGCCAATGGTAGCGGTAATGCATGTACTCAACATGTCTTTCTTCTGTCGTCCCCCCCTTTTTGTGGTCTCCCTGTTCTTGTGTGCATTAGCATCATCAGGCGGAGGAGCAGTGGCACCGGAGCAGGAGGGAGCTGCATACCACATGGCCCTGGAGGGCGAGGCTAGGGACTCGGAATTCACCAGTGGGACGGAGGGCGAGGGGAGCTCCACAGCGGGGACAGGAGCTGAGACCAGTGATACGGACTCGTCCTCTGATGGGAGCTCCCTTGTGGTGGCGGCCACATCTGTGCCCCCCGCATCTACAGGTACAGTCACCACCCCCCTACTAGCACTGCCCTCCCAACAGCCCCTCAGCCTTTGCCCCGTGCCCGCTCATCCAGGAGGGTGGGCATCATCTTCGCCCCAGGCACCTCAGGCCCTGCCCCAGTCACCCCTGTTGCCCTCAGTGAGGAGGTCATTGACCTCCTCAGGTTCCTCACTGTTGGGCAGTCTACCATTTTGAATGCCATCCAGGGTGTAGAGAGGCAGTTGCAACAAACAAATGCATTCCTGGAAGGCATTCATTCTGGTCAGACAGCCCTTCAGCGAGCTTTTCAGACTCTGGCCTCAGCACTGATGGCAGCTATTGTCCCTGTCTCTAGCCTCCCCCCTCCAACTTCCTCCATCCAGACCCACACCCCTGTACCCCAGCCTACCCCAAGCACACCATCAGACCAGCATGCACACACGTCAACACACAAGGGAAGCTCTGGCAAACATAAGCACCACACGTCCCACAGGCACTCACGCAAGCATTACACACATGCAGACATGCCAACATCCACTGCCTCCACTGTGTCCCCCTCCTCCTCGTCTACCTCCTCCCTCCCAGTCTCATCGCCACTCACACCTGCATTCACTACATCTACAGCCACTACTTCCATCACCAGCACACACACCACCACAGCCCGCTCACGTGCTGTCCCCACCCCCACTACCATTCACACGTCCCCTGTGTCCTCTCCCAGTGAGTCTGTGATGCCACCTCCCAAGATACACAAACGCAGGCACACACCCACCCAACAGCCATCCACCTCACGACAGCCTCAAGCACATGCACCTTCACCCAAAGTCACCAAACGAACACCTCCCACAACCACAACCTCTTCCTCCACTCCCAAACCCCCTCCAGCTACCCGTCCCAGTGTTCCCAAGAAACTTTTCCTGTCCACCCTTGACCTCTTTCCCTCACCTCCCCCACCCCGTCAGTCTCCTAGGGCCCGATTCTCCAGGTCCCAACCTAGCACCTCAGCCATAACATCTCTGGGACCAGTGATTCCAGTAGTCAACGGATTCTGGAGTGCACCAGGCAGCAGGGCAGCCAGTTTGGCAAGGAGCCACAGCACGGACAGTCCCCCAATTGTCAAGCATCAAAAGTTGGCCAGTGCCCGGCAGGAGAGGGGGAAGACTCCTGCCACCAAAGCCGCTCCCAGGGGTACAGGTGGGAGTGTGGAGTCAGCTGCGACACCTTCCAGGGTGGGGAAGGGGCAGAAGGAACTCAGCAAGTCTGGGAAGAGCAGCACGGCGGAGAAGACCGTCATCAGGCCCGCTGCCCAGGAGGCAACTGCCATCATTCCTGCTGCCCAGGAGGCCACCGCCATCACAATATATGACTCCTAAATTTAGAATGTACCACACAACAAGGACCCTATTCCCTATGCCCATAGGTGTTCAATAATACAAAAGAGTTAAATACTAAAATCAAACATCAAAAAGTCAGTTAAAATGCATACATAGATCTAAAAATTAGGTACCCAGTCTTATTCTTTAAAATTGCTAATCTAAGGCGCCAGATTGATTCGAGGAATTTTGCCACTGGTAAAACTACCTCAGCAGATGGATCAGATTTTAAAATTCTCTCAGCATACAAATGAGACCTGGCACCTATATATTTGCAGAGCGGGATAATCCAACAAGCTCTTTGTTTGTGATATGCATGACAGTAAAAGAGAACATGTGAAATAGACTCTTCAGGTTGGCAGCCCATCGGGCAGAGCTTGGATCTATTAGTGGAACAATGCCAATTGTACGTTAGAGAACACAAAGGGAGGGACCCTATTCTGAATCTAACAAAAAGAGCTTGCGCAAATGGAGATAATGCTATATCCATATAAGGCTCAAATTCATAGTGGCATTTGATTAATAAATAATTATCAGACATTGACAGCGGAACAATCTTAGTAAATTGCACAATCTGAGCGTTGTGCCAAAAAGCCTCCTTCAATAGCTGCACAGCATTTTTAGGAATGGAAAGAGGGTCCTACCAATAGGACCCTAAACCTAGATGGATTAAGGATTCTTTGACATAGGTACACCATTTCGTTTTACTAATAGGGTTGCTGCCCACCAATTTGAGAAGGCCACAACAAAATGGAGAAAGGGCATCTGTTATCCAGAGCCGGATCCAATATAGCAAGGGCCTTAAAGCAGCAATCTGCGAAATAGAAAAAAGAAAAAAGATTTAAATCCATGGGGATGGGCAGAGATGGAGTGCTAGAAGGAACTTTTAACAATGATTTCAGAAATTGATTTTCCGCCCTTGCCAAATCCACCATGTTACAATGGCCCCAAAGTTCAGCACCATATAAGGCCCCCCCCCGGGCTTGAGATTTATATATTTCAAGGGCGGGAGACATTGCAAATTTGGGAGATCTAGAAGCAAATCTTACGATGCCACCCGCCCTTTGCTTCAGGCACAATAAAGATTTCTGGCGGTGTGCATGCCAAAGGTGTGAGTCTTCCAGTTTAATAACTAAGTAGTCAAAAGTGCCCACTCTTTCCAAGGGAGCACCATCTAGGTATACTGGTCTCTTCATTTTGCACCTATTGTCCCCAAAGACCATATACTTTGTTTTTGCTGAGTTGATTTCCAACCCATGGTCTTTGCAAAACTCCAAAAATCGTGATAGCAATCTGGAAAGGCCAATGGCAGTTCGCGAGAGAATCAAGGTGTCATCTGCGAACAGAAGACAGGGGAGCTTCTGGCCACCCAAATTCGGGGCACCACCATAACAATCTAAGAGATATGGGATGCAAGCGTTAATAAACAATAGGAATAGGGTGGGCGCAAGGACGCAACCCCGCCTCACACCTCGCGTTGTAGAAAAGGCTGGGGTCAGGTCACCAGCCGAACCCCAGCGCACTCTGGCATAATTATCAGAATAAAGATCTTGGATAATATTAATCAAAGAACCCGGAACTCCAATATTGCTCAGGACCGCCCAGAATTTAGCACGCGGGACAAGGTCAAACGCAGATTTCAAATCGACAAAGGCCACAAATAGATGGCCGTTGTCTGTGTCTACGGTCTTCCACTTGATGGTAGTAAATCGGAAGACCTGATCGATGGTACTGACCTTGTCCCGGAAACCAGCCTGGGGATGGCTTAAGGCCTGATTTTTTCTTATCCACTGTTTTAATCTGGATAACAACTGGAAGGAGAATATTTTTTGCAGGTTATCTAATAGACTAATCGGTCTGTAGTTCCCAGGGGAGCTCTTATCTCCTTTTTTGTGTATAGGGACAATAATAGCCACCTTCCACGTATCTGGGTAAGAACGAGTTGTCAGAACAATATTCAATAGCCTATTAATGTACCGGGTCCAAGCAGGTAAATCTGATTTATACAGGTCCGATGGGACACTGTCTAGGCCAGGAGCCTTCCCTGTTCTTTGAGCACGGATTGCCAACTCAGTTTCCTTTAGGGTAAAGGGTGACACAGGGGGAAAGCACAATGAAGAATCAATAGGAGAGTTGTTCGAATTGGAACAAGACCCATAGAGTTCCCGAAAATGGTAGAGCCAGGATTCTGCATCAATGTGACATTCAGGAGTAGATGAAAGGGCGGGGTCTCTGAGTGAGACCAGGGTCCAAAAAAGTTTAAGGTCACAGGCACTAGCTGCCTCCAGCAGACGCTCCCACAATTTTTCTTCGTATTTAAGTTTAGATGACTTACAGGTAGAAGCATAGTTCCTTCTTGCATGTGTGATAGCATCCCGGCTCTTTAGCTTTAGAGCTTTGGACAAAAGGCTCTTGGCCTCCTGACACTCCTTATCAAACCACTTACAATTGGGCAAGGAGGAATTGTTTTGGGTTGAGGGGGGTTTAGTAAAGAGCTCCTTAAGATCCATAAAAAGAGTCGCATGAGAGAACATAACTTCTGAGGGAGATAAGACAATAGAGTCATCAAAAAGCTGGTGGCAAGAAACTAGGTCGTGAAGCTTATCATTAAGCAGGTTGGATTTCGAAAACGAAGACCATCTCACCACGCGCCTATTGCTGGATAATTCCAGCCAATCATTGGGAGCATCCAAAACATAAGGTGGAGTGAGCCCTGAAAAAAGAGTTGAATTATATTCAATTTGTAGGGGGGCATGGTCGCTAGTGTACCGAGAACCAACCTCAACATTGATTATAAAATGCCAGACTCGCAGATCAAAAATAAGGTAATCCAGAGTGCTACTATAGTGGCCTCTGTAGAAGGTGGGTCTAGAGTTGTCATTTAAAAAATGACCATTTCCAAAACGAAGGCCATAGGTTACTACAAGGTCTACTATTTGCATGACCCTAAGGGGAGGAGTACATGGCACTGGTTGGATTGAAGGCGGGGGAAGATTCCATACTTCATCTTCGGCCTGGATAGACTCGACAAAAGCTGAATCGAATTCAATTTGGGCATTGAGATCACCTGCAATAATAACACAATATTTAGAATAAAGATCAGATACAAATTTGTGCAACAGATAAATAGTACCAGACTGGCGGTTAGATGGGCCTGGCCTATTATAAATATTAATACATAACATTGGAGTGCCTGTGATAGGCCATATTGCTATTGCAAGAATATCGCAAGAGTCAACAGTGATTTCCTTTACCCTGCCCACTTCAGACAGCTTGACCCAAGTGCATAGACCCCCAATCACCCTTCCCCTAGTGGGCGGAGTCGCCTTTTTAGTGAAACAACAATAGCCTTGCCTATACACACAATCCATAGCCCAAGTTTCCTGAAACATACATATGAAAAAGATTCAACATAAGCCCCCCAGTCCGGATCAGATAATTTGCTCTTGATGCCAGCTACATTCCAAGACAATATTTTCCTTGTTGTAATGCTACAAGCTGACGTACAAGAGTCGGCATCGGGAGCAGAATTGGAAGTCCCATTAATGGTGCAGGGTAAAGCCCTTGCAGTATTGTCACCGGAACCAAATGAGGATCTTGTAAGTGTTATTGCCCAGACATGTGGAACATTATGTTGGCAAGAATTAGAGTGACATAGTCAATCCACATCAGATGTATCCCCTGAGGTGACGGGGTCTCGTGTGAAGGTACCTTTGTTGTTGCAAACCAAAGCCAGGGGAGACAGTTGAAACAGAAGCATTTCGAGGAATTGGGATGGCTCCGGGTGGACGCAAGGACATGATCTTGTGACCCATAGCAGGCAAACTTTCTCTAAAAAAAATGTCAGAGTCAGATCTTGATAAATTATGAGCTTTCATCTGCAAGATCCCTTTAACTAAAGTGGGGCTGGCAAGATGAAGTTTGATAGTGTCCCGCCCACCAGGGCCTCGCACACAAGAAGCAAAGGCAATATCCGCGTGGATGATAGAGCCACAACCCCTAGTGTGGCGAATCCAATACGACACCCTGGTAATAAGAGAGGAAGTGTCTTCCCTCGTATGGGATGGAAGTCGAGGGACGTTACACATGTCGATGCAATTTCGGTTGGGCACATGAGTAGAATGGGCCACAAATTGGCCCAGGTTAAAAGGAAAGAGTGACGAATTCGCTTTAGCAGAGGTCGAGTGATTTCTATGATGATGACTATAACTAGGACCCTTGACTATTTCCCGCGGCAGTGGGAAATCTACTGGCAGAGCAACAGGAACCAATGGCCGAGAAGCTTGTGCAATGACTGAATTCACGATAAACTGAGGAGTTAGGTCAGGTTTTTTGAGTAGTTTAAGGACCTCAAATAGAAGACTCTTCAATTACCCGACTTCACGCTTTAGACTAGATACCAGAGCTAAGACATCATCACTAGGAGGATCAAAAATGGGTTTAAAAGGCACAGGCACAGGGAGCGAAGGCTGTATGGCACTTGCTAATTCTTGTTGGTCCAAAACAGAAAAACGATTTGTACATGGAATCCCATTAATAATGGAAAGAGAACGGATTACGTCCAAATTGGAACTAGTGCCAGGCGAAAGCGAGGAATTAGCCAGACCAGTCGAGCTGGGAGGGACAGCAACCTGGGCTAAAGTTTTCTGAGGCTGTATGTCAGTAGGTTTAGTGGAGCCAGTCATTAGAAATGGAAGTAAAGATCCTGATTTCAGTTTCTTACAGGCATTGCCCTCTTTTTCCTTGAGGATGGATTCCACTTCCTCAATTAAGTTATCAATTTCTCTAGACACGCAATTGGAGTGGAATTGCGTTGCTCTGTTGGATTTAGAGCTTTTGGATTTGGCTATAGCCGGGTCAGGACTAGAACGAACCTTGCGCTTTCCCATGCTAAATAGAGAGTAGGGAAGAGAAAAAAGAAGGAAACTTACTCAGCACCACAGGTCACCACTGGTCAACGCAGCACAAAAACAGAAAGATTAAGGAGTATGGCCCAGCCCAGCCTCTTCCGGGCGCTGACGGGCGAAGGACGGGCCCGTCCTTGGCCCGGGCACCGCCCGGGCGCATCCCGCGACGGTGGGAGCGCAACGTAGTTTTAAAGGGCTCCTGCCCTGTGGTGATGACACCGCCCCCGGCTCCACCAATGCGCGTCCCGCGACGGCGGGAGCGCAACGTAGTTTTAAAGGGCTCCTGCCCTGTGGTGATGACACCGTCCCCGGCTCCACCAATGCGCGTCCAGCGACGGCGGGAGCGTGACGTAGTTTTAAAGGGCTCCTGCCCTGTGGTGATGACACCACCCCCGGCTCCAACAATGCGCGTCCCGCGACGGCGGGGGCGCAACGTAGTTTTAAAGGGCTCCTGCACTGTGGTGATGACACCGCCCCCGGCTCCACCAATGCGCGTCCCGCGACGGCGGGAGCGCAACGTAGTTTTAAAGGGCTCCTGCCCTGTTGTGATGACACCGCCCCCGGCTCCACCAATGCGCATCCCTTTCCTCCTATTATGATCCCTATGTACTTTATATTATGCATTATTATCAATGACAACTCTTATTTGACAGGAATTGGAACACTGAGGCTAATCTATGTCTTTCACAGCTATAGTTGGTAAAGGCAATGTACAATACTACTCTGTGTTTTGTTATTCACTAAGGACTGCTGGAGCAGCTGTGCGCAAACATCAAGTGACATATTATAAGTAGCTTTGCATCATACTTCACTTTCAATTTAACATTCCCCTCCCCTCCACCACCCCCAGCGCCTTGAGACCCTCACTGGTGAGTAGTCGCACTTTACAAGTGCATGGCTGATTGATTGATTCTTCTTTGTCCCTCAAAGCATGTTTGCTCATCTCTGTGGTATTTGCTTGTATTGATAATTTGGGAAAGAAGTTCAAAGTCTCAAAGTTCAAAGTATAAGTGCCATTTAATGCTCCTATTCTGAAGTAAGAGTGATCCGTGGGAAATCAGCACACAACATGAGAAGTAGCACAAAGAAAACCACTGGTACCCATAACCGTTTCCTGCGGGGCCTTGAAGAGGAGTCAGAAATTGTAGTCTTAATGAATTTCAAAAGAGTATGTCAAAATGATTTTGCCCCAGAGGTTACCAGTACTTGAGGCAAAAAGGTATTGTAGAAAGGAGGCCAGGTACTCTAGAACTTAAGGTTTAGTGAAGTCTATCAGCCAGAACTGCAGGAGATGAAGGTTGTGACGTTAAAGTTGACAGTTGGTGAAGTTGACGGTGCCCCTCGTCTTCACAGTTATACCCTTTGGAGGAGATGAAGAGGTCCTTAGGTGTTGCAGTTGTAGAAGGCCCCTCTTTCTGGAGTCAACAGCCTGAGGTTACAGTACCATGGAACGGCAATTAGTTGTGGCCACAGTCAGTGGTATCCCTTCAGTGTGGCATCAAAGGATAGCCAGCACTTAATGCTCACTTGGGTACTGTGTACAAGAGCCAAACAGGGCCCGCTTACACCCTCTGTCTCTTCGAGGTGTGCAGCACGAGAAGCCCTTGTCAAGCATAGACTCTACTGCAATGGTGGTGGTGGGGCCGCCAGTTGTTCAACTTGCTTCTGCTGCTGCAGATGTCCATGATCCGCTACCTACTTGATGTAAGAGCTGTGGATCCAGAAGATCAGTCCCTCTCACTTCACAGGTGACCTAGACCCAATCTACCTGTTGGAGATCATGTCTAGGTGGTGTTGTCTAGCCAGGAAGGGCCTGCAGCACCTGACACTGAAGCCAATGCAACATTGCTGTCAAAATGACTTATCAGACATTGACAGCCCAACACTAGACATGTGTGTAGGCCAGTTAAACAGTATTTCAGTTGGCACTCAGTATGCGTCTCCTGACCCATGAAGCAAGTCATAGTGCATCACACCAGAACAGCTCAGCAGATGCACCAAACCACAAAAAGGGACATATCTCACTGTGGTAACTGAATCAAATCAATCAATTCACCCCCTCCTCTTTGCGTACACCTAATCCCACAGTCTATTGTACCACCTGTCAGGTGTTACTCGTATCAAAAGCTGTATCATTATAATACATTTAACATACATCACTGTCAGTGTCACCATTCCTTTCAACTAATGTAGGCAGGGCAGTAATATTCACATATCAAAGGCACAATCATTAGCATTGCAAATCATACATGTACTACATTGGAAACCTGTAACTCAACTAGGTGAGGCTAAAGTGGAGCTAAGGGTAACATGCATCTAAAAATCTTTTTGTTTCTTCTTATCTTTTGTTTCTTGTTTTATATGTAAAAATCAGGAAAGGAAAATTCAGTTGAGGTATGTGGGGGAAAACTCTCTCTACTCTGTGTACAACCACATCCTTCTGAAAGAAGAAAGGTATGTTAAAACATGACATATATCTGTACACAGAAATAAAATGTCTCTCCCTCTCGTCACTGCGCCATACTTGCAACATAAACTTCTCTAATTATTCTTGAAGAATAGTATGCAGTAATAAATTTGGAAAACAAATGTTAATGGCAATAGCCAACCATCATTGTGTAGCCAAGTGTATAATCATTGCATCAAGTCCTTCTCTTGTAATGTAGGTGTAACACAGGACATACATTTGAAAATAACATTGTAGATCTACTGATAACATATTAATATTTGTTTACTGTCTCTGTATCTAAAGTCCCATCACTGAGGCATTTAATATGTATGAACAAATCACAAATATCATCTTAAACAGATATCAGCACTCAAAATATAAATAACAGTGACACTCAGTAACAGTGGAAATTCACACAAATTATTTCACTAAACAAATGGTAACCTAAAGGTCAGGAATAAACAAATGTTACACCCATATGCAGCCAGTATTTGTGGAGCACAGCATTGTATTTTATTATTTTACTTCAACACATAGAATACTGTATTGAGGTCGGAGGGGTTGGGACCTTGCAGGCATCACCACTGTCAGTAGTCACCTCCCCTTTCTCATTCAAGTGTGATGTTGTGAAATGAAGATGTTCCTTTAAGATGACATATGGGTGAGGCAGGAGACACACACCAGTCTTTACTCAGCGTGCACTGTTTGAGGTTGTCATGTGGCTATACTCTTGCATTGTGCAAAAACACAAAACAGGATGCAATTCATATTAGGCACCCTTATCATCAAAAGTGTATTACCAATAGCTGTACTGCAGTATTATACTGCACATCTTAAAGTAGGAATAACTCTGTTCTAATATGGGTATGTTCAATACCTAAAACCAGTATAGAAAGTATGTAGTTGAAATCTACAACCACATGAAGGCAATCCATGTCACTGTACATTATATATTGAGTTGTACCCCCAAATCTCCCATAAATTATGAAAGCATAAAACGGGACATAGACAGGCGGATACAGAAAACACATCTTCTCGTCCATGTTCTGAAACCTAGGAAAAAAACATGGATAGAAAAATACTCCTCCTGCAACCAAATGTATTAGTCATTGATATAAACCCATATAGATACACAAAATATATATATATAAACAAACATATATACGCAGATATGTACATCCCTGTGTCCAGGGTTTATGAGAAAATCATACAAAGCTTAAAATTACCAGTATCCAAATACTTATTAAGCATCAACATTCAGCTGTACATTTATTAGTTAAGTCCACCACATTATCCCATCATCATGTACCCCACACTTCAACTCTGTCATGGTGGGATATGTGGGATATTGCAACAATCCATGGCTTTGCGCTTTGAGCCGTGCTCAGAGTCTGTAGTGAGCAAAAATGGGGAAGGTAATCTTAACTGGCATAACCAATGCATGGACCCGGCACACAAATGGAAAATGTGTGCCCAGAGCTGATCATAAATGCCGAAGACAAAATTAAAATTGTTGTGAAATGATCATTCTTTCTACTGAAATTCCCTCATGTAAAAAAAACAGTAGAAACAATGTATCAATATCATCCAAGGAATTTTGTTGGATACATTTGGTATAAAAAAAACTTGCACTCTTATTTTGCTTTTGGAGGAGACGTCACCTGTAACATAGGCGATGAAGGCAGAATTGTACCCAGTTAGTGCTATTCTCCTTATTTTTATTTTCCCATCAATCAATGCATTTCCTTTCATAGTCATATTTTGTTTGTGAACTATGAGTGCACTATGTAAGCACAGTATCAAATCTGGGGAAATGGCTCTTCCTTCTGTGAATTACCTGCAGTTTTGTATGAATATCTTCTCCCATTTGTATGATATGAAAACATACAATAAGCCAAGGAAACGTTTGCAGAATTCACCCTGTGTATCTTATACTATATGTGTAACCAGAATGTTTAACCCAAAAACAGCACATTCATTGTTTTGTTCAAAACATATTCCTATTACTAGAGACATTGTACAAAGTACAATGCACATTAATTAGGTGACTCCATTAAATAATCCATTATTATTTACAGGAAATCTACTGTTCTGATACAATATAAGCAGTTTTGCCGTAATAAAATACATTTTTGACAAACGTGTTGCTATTTGTAATTATTCAGGGTAAGGTGAAAATTCCCATTGCCCTTTTTATACTTTAGTTACAAACACATGACTTCAACATACTGTAGGCGTTTAGACATCAACTTGTATTATTTTCTTTTAGCTGCTTATTAAGTGAAACGAACAATATTACTAACACGTCACGTATTATTATTATTGAACTAATATATGTTTAGTATGAATATCAATACGCCTTAATAGAATTATGCTCTCACAAAAAACCCAAATGTTGTATTCCTATTATTTCCTGATATTATTTACATTTCAGCACATAGTAACTCTTCTTGTAATGTCTAGATGTTTTTCATAATTTAACACAACTAAATCATTTGTATTTACTGTATAAAGCTCTGAAGAAATACACAACCAGGGGTATAGAATTACCATTGACTGATGCCTAGCACATATTGTTTGGGGTCAAGGAAAACACATTATCAGATTTATTTTGTCCTTGTGACAAGTAGGCCTAACCCCCTGCAGCACAACCCCTTTTGTTGCAGTTCGCAGTACCACATTATGGATCAGTAAAGGGCATTGTCTGCAGTTAAGGTAATGTTTGTCCATATGTTAATGCTTTTTGAACACACTAATAAAATGTAGGTTTCGACTGCAATGCTGACAGAGCTCCCAATATAAATATGTGTACACAATTTTGCAAGGTATAATAATATGAGGCTCTGTACAATTGCTTCCAGAATGCTCTCTAATCAGATGCAAATATTTGCAGAAGGTAGAAAGCAGAATTTACTATTCTGTGCTTTCAAAATATGTTCACAAATATGCAACTAGGAAAGAAACATTTTGCTGAACTACTATAAAAGTTAGGTGCCATTTCTTTGAAGCATAATTTAGTAAAATGTGCGGATGCATGGTAGTATTTCCAAAATGTATATTCATAATGTAAAAATCAATGTAACCATTTTCAGCAAGGTTATGGAAAACATATAAATAAACAAGCATTGGCAAAAGGCAAAAATATTTTTTGTTCTCCAAGAGCACACATTGCCATAGTAGATCCAGGCATGAACAAAACTACTTTGTGTCAAAATACTTCTGGAAGAGTGGAATTGTTTACTTACAATGAAGCCAGTCGATAAACAGAGAGAGTTTAAATAACAAAAGGCCTTGGATTAAGTTAGGTGCAGAAGTCTTAAAGAAAATAAAGACCACCCATGGTATCTATCCTTGCATTAGTGAAGACTTACATCTTTTATGAATGAGCAAGCATTTACAGAAGCAGACCAGGAAATCGGACTCCTAGAAAATATTTGTGAACGTCATTTTAGCAGGAGAAAACATGCATTTGTTTTTACAGAACAAGTAGATTGATGACATAACCTGTCCCATAGACAAGTAGAATTTTTTATAAATTTCCAAACCCTTGACAACATATTGTTAACTGCTGCAAATGAATTCTCTGGTCCCTCAAGACTAAGGGGGTGATTCTGAGTCTGGCGGGCGGCGGAGGCCGCCCGCCAGACTTCCCCCACCAAAATACCGCTCCGCGGTCGAAAGACCACTGAGGGTATTTTGGGATTTGCCCTGGGCTGGCGGGCGACCGCCAAAAGGCCGCCCGCCAGCCCAGGGCAAATCATCCTTCCCACGAGGACGCCGGCTCAGAATTGAGCCGGCGGAGTGGGAAGGTGCGACGGGTGCAGTGGCACCCGTCGCGTATTTCAGTGTCTGCATAGCAGACACTGAAATACAAAGTGGGGCCCTCTTACGGGGGCCCCTGCAGTGCCCATGCCATTGGCATGGGCACTGCAGGGGCCCCCAGGGGCCCCGCGGCACCCCCTACCGCCATCCTGTTCCTGGCGGGAGACCCGCCAGGAACAGGATGGCGGTAGGGGGTGTCAGAATCCCCATGGCGGCGGAGCGCGCTCTGCCGCCATGGAGGATTCTAAAGGGCAGCGGAAAACCGGCGGGAGACCGCCGGTTTTCCGCATCTGACCGCGGCCGAACCGCCGCGGTCAGAATGCCCTGCGGGGCACCGCCAGCCTGTCGGCGGTGCTCCCGCCGACCCTGGCCCCGGCGGTCTCTGACCGCCGGGGTCAGAATGACCCCCTAAATTTGTTCAATGTAAGAATGATGACAACCTTTACATTGGTCAAAATATTTTTAAATGTAATCCCTACATAAGAAATGTTTTATTTGTTGAACACTATCCACAGCTGCACATTATAACAGCCCCCTGAGGATCTTAACCTAAAGCCACTGACAAGTAATGAAGTCAGAAGCTTGTATCTTTTCATGAGTGATGACACATTTGAACTTACATTCTCTACAGTGTGTAAGCATGTTACAGACATCTTTTGTCTACTTGCAAACCTTTACCATACTTAGTCTAGTGCCAAATGAAAGTGTAGTAAGTGCAGTAGTGGTCACATATTTCGGGCTGGTGAATCACTTTCTTACAATCCTCCCACAAATCTCTTGGTAGATCCTTCCAAAGCAGCCCTCCTATGGCTATTATTCTGTTTATCTCTGTATATTTTTATGCATGCCGAGAGACTGTCTCTCATCATCTCCAGCTGTGTGTTTGTATTGCTGAGGACCTCCTCCCACATATTGATGTTACAGATCATGTGATGTGTATACGTGGACATATTTCATATTGAATTGTGCAATCCCTCACACCCCTTGCCTCGTCAGCTGACTCATCATAGGAACTCTGCTGCCACTTAGATCAGCCTTGGTGCTTTGGTGCCAATAAACCCTTTTATTTAATTTGATGTATGTTCGTACTTCTGTTCATGTTTTCTGATGGCATGAGCTACTTCCTCTTTTACTTTGACTAAGGAATAACTGTCCAATATTGCTTTTTTTCCACTTCCTCTTCCATCAAACGCCATGGTAGGGTGCGACTTACGTATTCCTTTTCTGCCTGCTACTATGCAGCCAGCTCAGAGTGTTTGGTCCCTGCTGTTGTGCCATCAGGCTGTAGTGTATTTCCCAACCTGCTTATCAAAATGTCCTCAGGGAAAATCTATGTGTTTGCTTCTGTGACAGTGCACTCACCACAGGAAGAGAGCTTGGAAAGCCCCTATTTTATCTAAGTTTTTCATCCTCCAATCTTCCCTGCCCTTGTCTTCCCCCACACTCTGGAGGAGACTGTTCTTCAGTTCATGCAGTTCATTGTATATGTTATCCTCCACATACAGGACAGCGCCTCATTCAGGCAACATCTCATATGCTACTAGAATATAGGTAGCATTGTAAATCACAATACATATCCATGAAGTCACAGTAACAATACTATCAGTTTCCTTGCAATTGTCAAAATACAACCCCCTTGAACAGGCCCATACCAGGATTGAACAGACATTCAAAACAGTATGGAAAATAATATGATGCTACAATGTGATAAAAGGCAACATGCAATATACAGGATCTATGAAAGAATTAAAGTACCCCTCCTGCTACCCACCTCTTGTTCCCAGGGCCCAAGAAAACCCTGGCGACAATCGGGAGGCCCCCCAGGGCACCTTATTCATATCATAGGTGCCAGTCTTGGGGAACTGTAAGTCTGTTGTTTTGGCTGTCAACTTATGCCACTTGTCAAGGAACAGTAATGTCTGTAATCCTTGTTCAACAGCGACCAGGTGTACCAGAGAATCCTAGGCGGTCAAGGCTTACTGGTATTCAAGGGCCAGATGTAGCTAGGTTCCAATTTGCGACTTGCAAATTGCGAGTCAGAGCGACTCGCAATTTGCGAGTCGCAAATCGGAATGTAGGATGGTGTCCCTGACACCATCTATGACTCGCAAGGGGGTCGCAAAGGCCTACCTCATGTATATTCATGAGGTGGGTTGCAATTTGCGACCCCCTTGCGAGTGGCGGCATTCACAGGGATGGTGGCCTGCTGCGGACAGCAGACCACCATGTCTGTGACAGCTTTTTTAATAAAGCTGGGTTTTTTTGTAATGCAGCCTGTTTTCCTTAAAGGAAAACGAGATGCATAACAAAAACGAAAAATGAAACGTTTTTGTTTCATTTTTTCAGAGCAGGCAGTGGTCCATCACTGGCATTCACAATTTTGCTAATGGGTTAGCAAAATTCACAATTTTGCAAATGGGTTAGCACCCGTTTGAAATGGGTGACAACCGAGATTGGTTTGCGACCACGTTCGCGGTCACAAAGCAGTCTGGCATTGCACTTCAACTCGCAATTAGGAAGGGGACTCCCCTTCCTAATTGCGACTCGCAAACCCGTTTTGCGAATCGGTAACCAGGTTACTGAATCGCAAAACGGGTTTTGTGCATTGGAAAGTGCAGTTTGCACATCACAAACAGTGAAATTAGCTGTTTGCGACGTGCAAACTGTTTCCTACATCTGGCCCCAAATCCCCTTTGCTAAGAGGGTTACTTATAACGGATCAACAACTTTCCCTTGTTATGCTGTGCAGACAATTCAGCTGTACTTAGCATGAAGAAACAAAAGGGTGTTGGCAGGCTATCCCTGCCGCTCATTCTCAAGAAGATATGAGGGAGAAGACAGTTGATACTTCAAGCAATCAGATATTCACCTGCCAGCAGCATATGTCATTAGTGAAGCAGAAAGCGCACTTCAATATTACCTCATTGCACTTTATTCTTCTTCACCGTAAGCATACACAAGTTGGAAATAGGTAGAGGCCAAAGGTGCTGTTTTACCGGCATCCTTACGCAGCCAGAAGGAGAGATGCCAGAAAAGTAAGGAAAGAAGTTCAAAATTCCACACCCTTGCGATCCTGCCCAAGAGCACTTTGCAGTTGTATGGAAGTGAAGCTTTGCCCTATTCCATGGGAGGCATCACACAGGTGAGGCACAGGTGGTGAATTCTTCATGCGCGTACAATCATACAAACATCACACAAAAGCAGAGAGCTGTCCCTGAACCATGCCAGTGCTTCCTAGCCTTTACACTGGGGTTCCTAACAGTTAAGTGGCCTAAACAAAAAACATAATGTGAAGGAGATAATAAAGCAATTCGTTATCACAATTGCAATATGAAAAAATGTATCCAATGTCATGTCAGCCTTTTCTGCAGCAATGTCGACAGATGTCAATGTGGTAAGCATTATGGCCCTCATTACAACCCTGGCGGTCGGTGTAAAGTGTCGGTAATACCGCCAACAGGCCGGCGGAAAAAAAATTGAATCGCGACCACGCGGAATCCGCCAACATAGACAGCCACTTTAACTCTCCGACCGCCACGGCGGTAACCGCCAACAGACAGGCGGAAGACAATGTACTGCCCACCCTATCACAACCTGGCAATCCGCCACCTTTTCCGGGGCAGAACCAACGCGAATAAAAACACGGCGGAAACAGTACACAGAAGGGAAAATCACCTAACTCTCCACACCCCACGAGGAACCAGGACGCCATGAAGACAGAACTGCAAACCCTTCCGGCGATGGTCTTCCTGCTCCTCTATCAGGAGCTCCAATGACGGCGGCGATGACCGCGGTGAGTACTGCACCTACAACACGGGGAGGGCGAGAGAAAAGAGAGTGACACACACGCGCAACACGCAATACCCCCACCCCCACCCTCAACCACAACACTATACACACAAATACATGCTGCAACATTACATTTACACCCCTCCACCCCCTTTGAATAACTCAAGGACAAAAGGAAATGATTTGAACGATTGTAATCAATAAAAATCCAGTAGTCAAAACTCCAAATCCAGTATATACAATTATGTACACCAACTACACAAGTCCGGAAAGTGCACCAATCATTGTCCGTGGACCACTGGGCCCAAAATGCATGGGCAAGGCCCACACTAGATACCTGACTCCAAACGGAGAGAACACTGGAGGGGCAGCAGACCGAAAATATACAGGCACCTCAGGGGGAGGGGGGAGACCTCAGCCTGATGAACGCACAACGCTACTGCTCCACGAGGAGGGTCCATGCCAACTGCTTTACCCTGGAGAGTGCAAAGCCACAGTCTCTCAAGTCTTTTCAGTGGGTGGTTTGCCCACTGCTTTATCCTGGGGAGTGCAAAGCGACTTTCTCTCAAGTCTTTTCAGTGGGTGGGTTGCCCACTGCTTTATCCTGGGGAGTGCAAAGCCACTGTCTCTCAAGTCTTTTCAGTGGGTGGGTTGCCCACTGCTTTATTCTGGGGAGTGCAAATCCACAGTCTCTCAAATCTTTTCAGTGGGCGGGTTGCCCACTGCTTTTACCTGGGGAATGCAAAGCCACAGTCTTGCAAGTCTTTTCAGTGGGTGGGTTGCCCACTGCTTTATCCTGGGGAGTGCAAAGCCACAATCTCTAAGGTGAATGCCTTTCTACACTGGTTCTGGAGGAGGCTTTGTGCCCAGAGTGCTTCATCCTGCCAAGGACAGAGGTAGTGGATGTGATACTCCACTGGTTTTGGAGGGGGCTTTGTGCCCAGAGTGCTTCATCCTGCCAAGGACTGAGGTAGTGGATGCCTTTCTCCACTGAAAGTGATGCTTCATGGAAGCTGCCCAGGCTGCTGGAGCTCACCACCAGCCTCGGACGACTGACCACTGGGGATGGCAGCCATGTCTGCGGTGGTGCCACTGGCTCAGGATGTCGTGGGGCCGCTGGCGGTGCTTGCAGCGGTGTCAGTCGCAGCGGTGCTTGCGGCATGCTCTGTGGCGGCGGAGCTTGCGGCGGGCTCTGTGGCAGCGGTGCTTGCGGCGGGCTCTGTGGCAGCGGTGCTGGCGGCGGGCTCTGTGGCGGCGGTGCTGGTTGCGGGCTCTGTGGCAGCAGTGCTGGTTGCGGGCTCTGTGGCGGCGGTGCTGGTTGCGGGCTCTGTGGCGGCGGTGCTGGTTGCAGGCTCTGTGGTGGCAGTGCTGGTTGTGGGCTCTGTGGCAGCGGTGCTGGTGGCGGGGTCTGTGGCAGCGGTGCTGGTGGCGGGGTCTGTGGCATCGGTGCTGGCAGCGGGGTCTGTGGCAGCGGTGCTGGTGGCGGTGCAGGTGGCTGTCTTCTTTGCCGTACAGGTTGGTGTTAACGTGGAAAGAAGGTGTGACACTGGTCCCTCAGTCGGTGCCACCATGCCCTCTCCTGACCTGCCCTTCAGTTTCTGGCCCTTCCCTACCTTTGATGAAGGAACAGCTGTCTTGCCACTATCCCCTTTTGTTTTCCCTGACCCCTTGGTGGCAGGTGTTTTCTGCTTCTCCCTCCGGGATGTGAGCAACTTTTTTAGCTTGGCAGGTGGAGGAATGTCCTTGAACTCGCTCCGTGGCACACTGGCAGCCCTGATGGTTGGCGCACTCCAATAGCCCGCAGTTGCTGGCACCACTGTGCCTGGGGATGTGGTGGCTGGGGTGCTGGGTTGGGACCTGGAAAGCCTGGCCCTAGGGGACAGATGGCGGGGGAGGTGTAGGGAAGAGGTCAATATTAGCCATGAAAAGTTTTTTTGAAACACTGGGACGGGTAGATGGAGGGTGTTTGGGAGTGGAGGAAGAGGTAGTGGTTGTAGGAGGTGTACGTCTGCTGAATTTGGGTGAAGGTGCATGAGCTCGATGCTGTTCTGAGGTGGATGGCTGTTGGGTGATTGTGTGCCTGCGTTTGTGTACTTTGGGAGGAGGGCTCCCTGACACACTGGGAGAGGACACAGGGGATGTGTGAATGGTAGTGGGGGTGGTGAGTGCACGTGAGCGGTGTGTGGTGATGGGCGTGCTGGTGATGGAGGTAGTGGCTGAAGATGTAGTGCATGCAGGTGTGGTTGGAGACGAGACTGGGAGGGAGGAGGGAGATGTGGAGGAGGGGGACACAGTGGAGGCAGTTGATGTTGGTATGTCTGCATGGGTATGATGCTTGTGTGAGTGCCTGTGGGATGTGTGGTGCTTATGTTTGCCTGAGCCACTCTTGTGTGTTGAGGTGTGTACATGCTGGTCTGAGGGTGTGCTTGGGATAGGCAGAGGTACAGGGGACTGGGTCTGGGTGGAGGAAGTTGGAGGGGGGAGGCTGGACACAGGGACAATGGCTGCCATCAGTGCTGAGGCCAGAGCCTGAAATATTCTCTGTTGGGCTGCCTGGCCAGAATGAATGCCGTACAGGTATGCATTTTTTTGTTGCAAATGCCTCTCAACACCCTGGATGGCATTCAGAATGGTAGACTGCCCAACAGTGAGAGATCTCAGGAGGTCAATAGCCTCCTCACTGAGGGCAGCGGGGCTGACTGGGGCTGGGCCTGAGGTGCCTGAGTGGAAGGAGATGCCCACCCTCCTGGGTGAGCGGGCACGGGACACACGCTGAGGGGCTGCTGGGAGGGCGGTGCTGGTAGGGGGGTGGCGGCTGTACCTGTTAATGCGGGGGGCACAGAGGGGCCTCCCACCACAAGGGAGCTCCCATCAGAGGAGGAGCCGCTGTCACTGATGTCACCTCGTGTGCCCGCCGTGGAGCTCCCCTCCCCCTTCGTCCCACTGGTGGCTTCTGACTCTGTTGTTTCGCCCTCCAGGGCCAAGTGGGATGCAGCTCCCTCCTGCTCCGGTGCCACTGCTCCTCTGCCTGATGATGCTATTGCACACAAGGACAGGGAGACCACAGAAAGGGGGGGGGCAGAAGAAAGACATGTTCAGTGCATGCAACACCATTACCGTTGGCGGACACTACAGACACAGCAGCCCTCTGCACTACGCCATGCACTTATTGTTCATAGATTAATCACATGCCCATGTGGTACAAGCCCTACGCCCGATTGCTGCACACATGGAAGTCACAGGAGCCTGACTAGGTGTAGATGGCACTAACCACTCTTGGGGTTGTCCACTGAGCCTGCCTCTCAAGGGATCTTGCCTACCAAGCTCGCCCTGGCCTAGGGGAACCCACTGCCCACCTCCCCCACCCAGACACCTCGTAATGCACGCAGAGTCAGATGGATGTGACTGTACTCACCACATTGTGGCTGCTGTGATGCCCTCAAGGGCCCATCCAACTCCAGATACGCCACCGCCAGGATCTGGAACATCAGGGGGGTCATGGTGCGACGGGCACCCCTCCCACATTGGGAGGCCATCCCCATCTGGGCCTCCGCCGTCCTCTTGCTCCAGCTGCGAATGTCCTCCCATCTTTTCCAGCAGTGGGTGCTCTGTCTGTGGTGGTCCCCCAGGGTCCGGTCGTCCTTGGCGATGGCACGCCAAATATCCTTCTTCTGGTGGGCGATGACCTAGAGGAATAGTACAGCGGAGAAGGAAGATCTTTACCCATCCGGACCGTCATACTCATTGGCCCACGTTCCCACCCTTGCCCTGACGCATCTACACTCACCGTCCGCTCATGCAGGCCCCAGTCCCCCCGTATCTTCCATCCACACCACTCCAAACAGGCATTGCCCATGCAGCATGCTCACAGTGTACTCACCTGTTTGTCTGGAGGACCATACAGTTGTGTGTACTGGGGGAGGACCCCATCCACTAATTTCTCCAACTCCTCCGAAGTGAAGGCAGAGGCCCTTTCCCCAGACACATGAGCCATCGTCGCTTCCAGACTGAGGTCACAGCAGCACTTGCAGTGCAGGTCCTCTCCTGTTGAAGGTCAGGTATCAAGTGAGTGAACAGACAGAAAATGTTACATCGCCAATGAGTACATCGTCATTGGCTCCTGGGACCCATAGGGTACAATGTTAACCAATGCAGGATTGTACCGCGGTCTTCGACCGCCTACCGCGACGGTGTAGAACGCCAGCGCAGTTACCTCATATCTCCTTGTCCCACCTTACAGGTCAGGCAGCCGCCATTTCAGGGGCCACATGGCATTAATAATAACTGCGTCACACCTATCTAGGCCTTGCATACACACAGTAACAGGCACATTGTGGATTATTAAATGTGTGCAAATTACATTTTATGATACCTCAGTGTAGACTGACTCTCTGCTCGCTGCTCTCCTCCATAGGGCACGTCCGCTGGGGCAGGTGATGAGATGGCGGCATCCTCCGGTGTACAGACCGCTGGTGGACCCGTCGACAATGGAAGAGAGACACGTAATAGTCACCTACAGACTTGATCATGCAACAATCCATGAACTGTGTGCCCAGTTGGAGCCAGACCTGATGTCAGCTATCCGCCATCCCACAGGGATACCCCCTTTAGTGCAGGTCGTGTCATGTCAGTACTCCATTTCCTGGCAAGTGGGTCTTTTCAAACAACAGTGGCAATTGCATCAGGGATGTCCCAGCCAATGTTCTCTAACGTGCTGTCCAGACTGAAAAACATGCACAGCTATATCGGTTTCCCTCAGGTGGAGGATTTACCTACAGTGACAGTGACTTCTATGCCCTGGGATATATCCCCAACATCATAGGTGCCATTGATGAGACACATTTGGCCTTGGTACCCCCATGCAGGAGTGAACAGGTGTACAGAAACCGGAAAAGCTATCATTCGATGAATGTGCAGATGGTGTGTTTGGCCGACCAGTACATCTCCCATGTGAATGCCAAATTTCCTGGCTCAGTGCATGACGCTTACATTCTAAGGAATAGCAGCATCCCTTATGTGATAGAGGCAACTCCAGAGGCACCGTGTGTGGCTATTAGGTGAGGACAAGGACCCTATAGAATGTGAATAGTTGTCTGGGTATGGGGTTGTCCCTATGGGTTAGTGTGTGTCTAACAGTTGTCCCTCGAAATTTGCAGGTGACTCTGGGTACCCCAACCTGTCATGGCTACTGAACCCAGTGAGAAATCCCAGGACAAGGGCAGAGGAACGCCACAATGAGGCACATGGGTGAACTAGTAGGGTGATCGAACGGACCTTCGGCCTCCTGAAGGCCAGGTTCCGGTGCTTCCATATGACAGGTGGTTCTCTCTACTACTCACCAAAGAAGGTGTGCCAGATTATCTTGGCCTGCTGAGTGCTGCACAACCTGGCTTTGCGACGACGGGTGCCTTTTCTGCAGGAGGATGGTCCAGCTGGAGGTCTTGTGGCAGCTGTGGAGCCTGTGGACAGTGAAGAAGAGGAGGCAGAAGAAGAGAATATCAACAACAGAAACAACGTTATCCTGCAATACTTCCAGTGAGACACAGGTAAGAAGATGTCACTGCCTCACACATCACATACTATTGTTTGAGCTATCAGAAGTCTGTCATTTTCACCCAGTGTATGGACCCTGACTTGTCACTTTGACTTTCCATTTAACAGATGTGGGTCCCACTTTGTGCCCTCTGCTATATTTCCTCAAGACCTACAGCTGTGTTTCATCGGTATGTGGACAATTAAATTGACATTGCTATATTCCATAGTTATTGCAATTACACATTAGTGAAAGCACAGACTGACTCCAGATTGTTTTGTGATTGATGTGTGTTTATTTCTGTGCAAATAAGTGGAGGGGGTTGTGAAATGGGCAGGGGTGATGGTGGAGGAATGTCCATGGCAGAGTTCAGTCTATTTGTTTCACATGTGCATTGTCCAAAGGACATAGGAAGTGGAGCAAGGGCAGTTGAAGGATGGACAAGGTGACAAAGTGGGACAGAGGGGTGACTTTCAGGGGGGTTTCATTTCCTGGCGGGGGTCTTGGCAATGTTCTCTGTCTTGTTCCTGGATCTCAGGGACCGTTTGCGGGGTGGCTCTCCATCTGCAGGGGGAGGGGTGCTGGTGTCGTGGTCCTGTGGCAGTGCCTCCTGTCCACTAGCGCCGGCAGAAGTGGAGGGATGTTCATCATCCAGGCTAGTGTCAGGGGCCCCTTGTTGTGCCACGGTGTCCCTCCTGGTGTTGACAAGGTCTTTCAGCACCCCTACAATGGTGACCAGGGTGGTGTTAATGGACTTCAGTTCCTCCCTGATCCCCAGATAGTGTTCCTCCTGCAGCCGCTGGGTCTCCTGAAAGTTGGCCAGTACCGTTGCCATCGTTTCCTGGGAATGATGGTACGCTCCCATGATGTTGGAGAGGGCTTCAAGGAGAGCGGGTTCCCTATGCCTGTCGTCCCCTTATCGCACAGCTGTCCTCCCAGTTCCCCGGTTTTCCTGTTCCTCTGTCCCCTGAACCGTGTGCCCACTGCCACTGCCCCTAGGTCTCTGATTTTCTTGGGGTGGTGGGTTTGCCTGGGTTCCCAGTAGTGGTGGACACAGTGCTGCTTGAAGTGTCCTGGGGACAGAGGGATGGGCCTGCTGGGTGGGTGCTGTGCTGGTGTTTCCTGAGGGGGGAGGCTCTGTAGTGGCTTGTGCCAGTGTCAGGGGAACCGATTGTCCCGAGGTCCCAGAAGGGCGGGGCTGGTCCTCTTGATCCAGTTGTGCAGAGCTGCTGTCATCACTGTGGGCCTCTTCTGTGGGGGGACTGGATATGTCTGGAACCTCCTGTCTGGTGAAGTTGGGTAGGGGTCCTGCAAGGGTGTAAAGGCATGATTATTGCATCTGTGTGTGCCATCGTGTGCAATGGGTGAGTGACCCTGTACTCCAGTGCTTGCATTCTTGTCTAGGTCCTTGTGTGATATTTGGTTTGGGGTCTGTGTGGGTATCTATAGTGGACATGCTTTGGTGGTGGGTGTCCCTGCTGTGGTGTTGCATGCAGGGCTTTGTGTTGGGATGGGTGGGTTGTGATAGTGGGACATATGTTAGGTGTCGGAGTGATGGGGTGAGGGTCGGGGGTATGTGATGGCATGCAGGTAGGGCGGGGAATATAATAGTTAAGAGTTGACTTACCAGAGTCCATTCCTTCTGCTACCCCTGCGAGGCCCTCGGGATGCAGTATTGGCAAGGCTTGCTCCTCCCATGTTGTTAGTTGTGGGGGAGGAGGTGGGGGTCCACCACCAGTCCTCTGTACTGCAATCTGGTGTCTTCAGACCACGGAACGCACCTTCCCCCGTAGGTCGTTCCATCTCTTCCTGATGTCATCCCGTGTTCTTGGATGCTGTCCCACTGCGTTGACCCTGTCAACGATTCTGCACCATACTCCATCTTCCTAGCAATGGAGGTGTGCTGCACCTGTGATCCAAATAGCTGTGGCTCTACCCAGACGATTTCCTCCACCATGACCCTGAGCTCCTCCTCAGAAAACCTGGGGTGTCGTTGTGGTGCAAAGATGTGGTGTGGGTGATGTGTGAGGTGGTGTGTGTTGTGGTGTGTGAGGGGATGCATTGTTGTTTGTTGTTTGAGGTGCGTGGATGTTGTGTGAGTGATGATGTTGTGTGTCTGTGGATGCTAGTGTTGTTTCTGGTGGTGGCTCTCTCTGGCCTTCTTTCGGAATTTTTGGTAGTAAGGGTTTGTGGGTGATGTGGGTGTGTGTTTTATATTGGATTGGGTGTGTTGGAGTGGTGTGTGTATGTGTATCAGGTGTGTGTATTTTGATTTGTCCAATGTGGTTGTGTTTTATAAATGTGTGTGTATTTTGAGCGCAGTGGTGTGTACCGCCAATGGAATACCACGGTTGAAAGACCGCTACGAGGATTCGTGGGTCATGATAGTGTGGGCGTATTCCTGTTGGCGTGATGGTGGAGGTTTTGTTATCGCCAGTTTATCACTGACCTTTGGTGTGGCAGACTTGTGTGGGTGTCTGGATTGTGGCGGATTTCGAACTGTGGGTCATAATAGCTGTAGCGGAATTCTGCCGCTGCAGCGGTGTGTTGGCGGTGTTCTGCACGGTGGTAAGCGGCATTTACCGCCAATGTTGTAATGAGGGCCTATATGTGGTCCATGTATGGTAGCAGTCTAAAGCTGTCGCGTTCTGTGGTATGTCAATGTACCATACTTATACTTAGTCCTCATGTCTACCAGGAGCCCATCCACATTCGAACCTCAGGTATGCATTTTATGCCATTCATTGCATTCAACAGAGGCTCAATAATTAACACAGACCAATTGTACTATTAGAACTCACAACACAGTATCACATAAAATCAGGTGTCACGTACACTCACACGCCATTCAAAAGAACACACAATCCACTGGGTGGCATGGAAAGAAACACAGATCTGTATATAGCAAACAGTAATCATAAAATGTAAATGCAATAGAGAAAATAAAATGCATCAAACAGCTGGGCACCTCCTGCCTGCTCTACTGGAGTGGACGACTACCAGTCAACAAACAGCCGTGCACCTCCTGCCCGCTCCACTGGAGTGGACATCAACCACCTCTTCTGGCCAGACTACTCCTCCCCAGCCCCACCGGCTGGGGATACCAGTGTCTTGCACCCCAACCCCTCCAGCTGGGGACACTAGTGGCACAGCTCCTCCGGCTGTGACCCAAGACAGCTCCTCCAGCTGTCTCCAACACGCAACCTCACCAGCTGGTGTTAACCACAAAGGACGTCGTACCGAATATGCACAAGCAAAGGAAACTATACACTGAAAACAAAAGGGGAGAGGACATGCTCCATTGAGAAGGAAACGATAATAATACTACAAAATCCCAGAATCCGATGAGTGGCTGAAGGCCACCAACGGAAACACCAAAGCAACCACTGGAGTGGGGGCAGAGCTACTTACATGCCAAGGAACATAGATAGAAAAAAAAGCAGGCTCAGAGGAACAGAAACCATCAATATCAAAAGAACCCCAAACTCCATAAAGAAACTTTTTTACAGTGTCCCACCTCCATCCCTTCTAAGGCACTATACACAATAACCAAGAAATGTGCGCCAGAGAAAGGCAAAACGAGAGGTGCCCGAAGAAGTGACAGATACTCACCACAGCCCTGGCTCCGGGTTGAGGAGGGGCCTCTCCAAGCACAGCAGGAAAACCACAGGTGCAGGGGGCCCCCCAAACAGCTGGGAGCAAGGGAGGGGAGAAGAGCCAGTCTCAGGGTATAAAGAAAGACAATTTAATACGTGCTTGGGAACTGATAGCTTGAGAGGCCAAGCCCAAGCAGTCCGAATTGTGGAACTTCAATACAATCTTTTAAGCATGAAGACCAACAAAATGTGAAAATACATTATCCAGTCAGAACAACAGAGAGGTAATTTCTTCATCAAGTACATGGTCTGATGCTCATCAGGTGATGCATGGTGCTACACATATACTAGGCATCTATCCAGTCACAGTAGAACAAGGTTTCATGGCAGTGTGATACAAGATGACCACAAACGTGACCTGCACATTTCTCAGACGGTTGGGACTTTCCAAGGTGTCACCAAACCAGTTTCTTCATAACCTTTCCTCAGACCTATATGGACATTCAAATGTCTGTCTGTTGCAGGGTGAATGAAGCAATTCATGTTGCGTGAGGTGAAGCAAGCCTTGAATTACAAGCTGTCTGTCAGAGTTAATTTAGTAAAGGTCATCCAACCTTTCGCATATGTTTTTCAGGCCTGTTCATCATTGAGTATCACAGGATGAAGTCAGGCCTGGAGAAATTATAAAATGGATTCATTAGCCAGTTTCCACATTCCCTTCTCTGATAATCAATGATGAAATGGTGTTTCTACACCTCTTGGAACTGTCTCATACCCATCAGTATTTAAGTTTAGAAATTGTGTCTGGTATGCATGCTGTTACTATTTTGGGAATCATTACTATTGTTGTCTTGTGTCATACTTTGTACCTCTTGTTCAAACTTCAGCAGATACCTGATATTTCATTATATGTGCTTTTTCTGTAGGCAATGTTGCATATGGGACGTTAACATTAGTTATTATCTGTTGTGTGTGTTTGTGGGTGTAATTCGGAACAAATATTTTCTTGGAATTATTGGAATCCTGGAAGAAAAGTTGGGCTACTACTTACTAATCTAGTTTGAACCTAACAATAACCCATTCCTCCCATTATGATCCCTATGTAGTTTATATTATGCATTATAATCACTAACAAGTCTTATTTGTCAGGAAATGGAACATTGATGCTGTTCTGTGTCTTTCACAGCGGTAGCTGATAAAGGAGATGTACAATACTACTCTGTATTTTGTTATTCACTAAACACTGCTGGAGCAGGTGTGTTCAAACATCAAATGACATAATATGTGTAGCTTTGCATCATACTTCACTTTCAATTTAACTTTAATCTTTGTCCCTCAAAGCATGTCTGCTCATCTCTGTGGTATTCACTTGTATCGATAATTTGGGAAAGAAGTTCAAAGTCTCAAAGTTAAAGGTCTAAGTGTCATTTAATGCTCCTATTCTGAAGTAAGAGTAATCTGTGGGAAATCAGCAAACACCATGAAAAGTATCACCAAGAAAACCAGTGGTGCCCATAACTGTTTCCTGAATAACTGGGGCCTTGAAGAGGAGTTGGACATTGTAGCCTTATTGAATTTCAAAAGAGTATGTCAAAGTGGTTAATTTCCTACACCTTATATTTTGCCCCAGAGGTCACCAGTACTTGAGGCAAAAAGGTATTGTAGAAAGGAGACCAGGTGCTCTAGAACTGAAGGTTTAAGGAAGCCTATCAGCCAGAAAAGCAGGAGATAAAGGTTGTGAAGTTGAAGTTGACAGCGGGTGAAGTTGACGGTGCCCCTAATCCTCACAATTATACCGTTTGGAGGAGACTAAGAGATCCTTAAGTGTTGCAGTTGGAGAGGGCCCCTCTTTCCAGAGCCAACAGCCTGCGGTCAAAGTACTATGGAACGGCAATTAGTTGTGGCCACAGTCGGTGGTACCCTTTCAGTGTGGCATCAAAGGATAACCAGCACTTAATGCTCACTTGGGTACTTTGTATAAGAACCAAATAGTGCCCACTTACACCCTCTGTCTCAGTGTTCTTTTGCCATAGGTTTGCATGTGTTCTTTCTCTGTTCCCCATGAATCTATGCTCCTTATTGTTGTTGTTTGACCATGTGACTGGCGGCCATTTTGTCCATCCAGCCAGCGTCCCTCAGCCAGCTGCTCCTTGTTGTTCTTTTACCAGGTGGCTGGCAGCCATTTTGTGCATCCAGCCAGTGTGTCTTTGCCATAGGCTTACATTCAAACATCTTTAATTATTGTTCATTTGTTTTTTTACATTAATATTTAAATTGTTCATTTTATTTGTATATTTAAAAAAAAATCCCTATTGTTTTCAATTCAAATGTTCATTTTATTTTATTTTTTCTATTTTAAGTTTTTATTTTAATTAAAAAATAAAAAAATTTAAATTTCTTGTTTTTATTCTAATTTTTATTTTTGTTTTTTAAATTTTTGTTTATACTATTTTTTTTAAAATAAATATTTTATTTGTATTTTATTCAATTCTGCATCTTTGCCCTAATCCATCTATCCACATCCAGTACTCCATCCATCCATCCTCCAAAGGCACACAGCCATGCTACAGCATTCAGTTTCTTTAGGTGTATAAAAATTATATTTCCTCCTGGACACCCTGGCTGCGGAATTCTTAAGACAAATCAGCTGTATGATTCTCCTTTAAAACAGGTGGAGATAAATCAAAGAGCTATATCTGCATATTGTGCTGCTTTGATTTGAAATGAAATGTTATTTTGTGGTGCTGTGGTTTGGCTTTACAATGTTTGATTACATTGGTATGTACTACACATGTAACCCTAAGCACTAACATTGCATTTGTCTGTACTACTTTAACCTGCAACAATACCACGTTTCACTAACTACATGGTTTTTTATGCTTGGTTGCTTTTAGGTGCACAAGCAAAGAAACCTCACAGCACCTGCAGTACTGGTTACAGTTACTTCGGTCTTCCAAACTCTTCTGCTTGTGTATCTTAATGCCACTGCCAACTTATAGCTTATGATGGTCACAAAGAAAGTTGCTCCCAAGAAAGTGGTCAGTGAGAAGAAGCAGCTTTCCACCAGCGGTGTGCTAATCACAACCTTCTTTGGGAGATGTGTGCCTGCCACACCGGCCTCTGGAGAGGAACCTGGGAGCAGCACTCCCGCATCAACGGCACCACCCCAACCTAAGCCCAAGACCATGTTTGACAGTGAGGCAGCCACTGCAGTAGTGGCAACACCAACAAGCAGTGATGTTGAATTGGACTTTTCCCTTTTGCCAAGTAGTACCAAATCATTTCAGAAAACCAAACAGAAAAGTTCCAGAAATCATTAGGATCATGGAAGGGGAAGGGGAGGTTGATGAGGAGGATGATGATGACAAGCCAGTCATTGTGGAATCTGGCACAGAGGAGTCTGACATTACTATCCAACCTTCTCCAATGGGATGTGGCACAGGCAGCACCAACAGCTTCCATATTTGTAAGGGCCCAGTGTACCTCACTAGAAGTATGTACTGCAGAGAGGCAATCGACACACCCACCTACCTTCAGGCACTGGCAGTAGACCAGTTACAAAGTACTCCTCTCCAGTGTGGGATTTTTTGTGATTAACGAACAGGAGGAGAACATTGTGATATGCTCCATTTGCCACATGGGTGTTTGTCAAGGTAAGCCTGGTTCACATTATTGCACTGGAGACCAGACAACCCATATGAAAAAACATCACTCTAACTGGTAGAAGGAGCACCTTGCTGAATGTGGTGACAGTGGTGAAGGTGAGGAAAGCTGGGAAACATCAACTACAGCTGGTCAAATCATGGTGGAAGGTGAGGAAGAAGAGGGTGATATCCTCAAGCAAAGTAGCCCCGCCCCCAGCAGTATGCCAGAATCAGCCACCTCTGAGACCTCACAATGGCACAGGAAGACTCAGAGTCATGTCATATGGTGAGTGCACAACAACTCACATTAAGGCCCTCATTATAAACATGGCGGGATAGCCTGCAGCCGACCATGCTGACAGTCGACAGAAGACCGCCAGTGGCAGCAGCAGGCACCCCGCCATATTCTGATGCATGGAACCTCACTGCCATTGATGGCGGTGAGTCCTGCCATGCAACATGCTGGCGGTCGGTGGCAGGTGGATGCTGCTCCACCCTCACCATCACGGCAGTCCAGGCACTGGCACGCCTATAATGATGCAGTCATAGGCATGGTGGTATATGAAGGCGCGGCAATGCCGATGGAGCAGCATCTAAGGAGCCCGTTCCCTCCCGAAGCAGCACCACCGAACAGGTAAGTGTTGCCCCGAAGGGAAGGGGGGGAGGGGTGTGTGTGTTGAGTGTGTGAGTGCATGGGGGTGTACGTGTATGTTTGTGAAAGGGGGATGTGTGTCTGCGTGTATGAATGTGTGTGTACATGTAGGAATAGTGGTGCATGTGGATGTGGGGGATTGGGGTTTGGGGGGAACCTGTATATGGGGGGTGGGTGGGGGATAGTGAGGGGGGTTTGTCAGATCTACAAGGAGATTGGAGGGTGGAGGGATAAGGGGGTCAGTTTTCAGGGTTTGGGCGTGAGGGCGGTTCTAGGGGCCTGGGTGGGTGGGTTGGTCATGGTGGCAGCAAGGGGGGGCGGCATGTCACATACAGGTGACAGGAATGAGAATTCCTGTCACCCGTATTCTTTCTGCCAGGGATTACCTGTGGGGTATCCCACCAAGAAATCCCTGGTGAAAATGGGATCATTATCCCACCGCCAGTCCATCCTCCACCACCGGGTTGAAAGTGCCTACCGTCGGCCCGGCTGTTGTTTCTGGCCTGGCGGTGGGTAGTAGTGAACTGCCTGCTTTGTAGCCAGTTCACTACTGTGTTCAGAATATGGCAGTGTGAACAGACATGCGGTTTGCAGTAATGACCGCCACCGCCGGCGTGTTGGTCATTACCGCTATGTTCATTATGAGGGCCTAAGTCTACCACCACCTACATCTCAAAAGTCTCCTGTATCAGTGGCACCCCAAAAGATGAAAATCCAGGCTACAATTACAGGCATGTTTAGGCAGGAGGGTCCCTACAACAGCAACTTCCCAATGATACATTTGTAAAATGGGAAGCTGGCATGTAACCACTGGTCCTCCTCCTCTGAGCCCACTTCTCCTGACTCCACGTTTTCATTTAGTAAATTATGTTTTTTAAATCCTAGCTCCCAAATATTGGTCAGAAAAAGTTGATATTGCTAGTTTTTATTATCATTTCAGGTCTTCTTTGTTGTGTGTCAAATACCGTCATTGTGGTCAGTGTTCCTAAAGTTAGGATATAATATGACCCACTCAACTCTCTATTTTCTTCTAATCTGGTTGACAATGATGGATAACCCTTTGATTAATCCTGCAGCTGGAGTTCCCATAGGTGGGAGAAGCATATTCAGTCTTTCCTGTTAGAGCACTAGCCTAGTAACCCCTTAAGATACCACCTTGGGAAAATCCCTACAATAAGAAGACTCCCTTGTTTCATTTATTCAGGTAAGAGAAGAACTATGGATTGAAGTGGACTTGCTTAGTTAGTAATTAATCCCTGCTGAAAAAGATGTTGTCTATGTGTATCTAGGTCCTTGAAGGCAAATTAGGCAATGGAAATCATCCCCTAGTGTTCAATATAGTTGCAGAGGGCAATAGAGCAAGGGTATAAGTAAATGACATACAGTTTTTTAGCAGATTTAAAAACAGTTTACACTAAAAGACAGCAGTGCAAACTATAAGACCAAAATAAACATTTGAGGCATAAATCAAATAAAAATAAATTATCCCCTTTGTTATTTTTAGCAACTACAAAAACCCACCCACAACGGACCCACCTCTCTCCTCAAACAATTAGCCCGTCCCCAAAAAGTCCATCGAAAAGTCCAATATGAAAAGTTTTTGAAAACCCTGTCAACACTCCCTCCTCACACTCTCCACCAACAGGTCCCTCCCACCAAAACATAAAATGTGAAAAAGGGATCAGAATAGGGCACTGTCTACATGAGTTCAGAGCTGGACCAGGAACCTAGAGAGTTGGCTTGCCGCTGTTCCATCTGCTGAAGGCTATGGTAGAGCAATGTTCTGTCAGAGTAGGAGAGGGCGGCAGCAGGTGCTGTCAAAGACTCTGAGAGCTGGTGGTAGTGCTGGCGATGTGCTGGCCAGGAGGCTGGAGGCTGTGACCGGTGTGCTGCTGAGCTGGGTGCTGGGTCTGAGGCACAAATTTCAGCCTCTTTCTCTTCCAAGACCCCCAGTCGCTGGTATTTGACCGCTGGTATGTTCTCCAACCTCTCTCACCGCAGATGAGCCGCTATCTCCTGCCTGGTTGGTGGTTGTCCAGCAGGAGTAGCTATATTGGGAAAAGCAAAAATAGAAAAAGACAAATTGTAAACAATGCTCTCAACAAACACTTCTTCAAAAGTAGGTAGTGGGTGGCTCAGTAGCACTACATTGCTGGTCCCTTAGGGACATTGGAATTTGATGTGATTGTGATTAGGAGAGTCACATGGAAAATTGTATTTGTTTACCCACACATGCCCCACATAAAAAGCACTGACTGTCTGGTACAGAATAATTAAGGTAGAATAACACCAGATGAAAAAATAGTGATATAATGTTTTTCTTTTGAAGGTTTTCCTAGTAACTAAACAGATGCTTTAGTGGAAAAATAAAAATGAATTTCCTCTCATTTATGAGTAAGGCATAATGCACTATGGAGTACAAGTTGTTGTGCCAAATGAAAGGAGGTACGCTAGCCAGCACTTCAAGTACTTTGCTCCAGTCTGCAGCTGGAGCAGCTGTAGTTGACAATTATCTATCTTTAATTCCAATGGCGCTGATCTTCCCCTAATACCTTTCACTTAGTTTCTACTCTGACTCCAAAGAGGTAGATGAATACATAAGATACGTCACACATGTCATGCATAAAAAGGAGATATATTTATCCTGTCTGCGTTACATGGTGGGGAAAACGATGCACTGAACTACAGGGAAAGAAATAGGCTATATAGGTTGTATTTGGCACGTTCGTCACAGAGTGTCCCTTACACCAAACTTTAAATACAATTGGGCACTTACTAGTCCCACTTTATTCACTGGCTTCACCCATCACAAAAAATTCTTTCCAACAAATTAATTCACTGGGCAGTAAGGAAAGGAAACTTAACTTGCCCATTGCAAAGTAAGGCAGAGGGATTAGGCAGGTAGGTAGAACCTTTGCTTTCTAATAGAGTGGTGTCACTGATCATCGATTCATCATGTGCCTAAACGTTGGTTTATTCAGTCACTGTATAGACAAAAGTCTAAAGAGAAAAATATGAACAGGTGTAACATAAATCTATTATGGGAAAACATAAAATATATTTTGGAAACACTTCACATAGCCATAAAAATGTGCCACATACCAAGAATGTGAATGGATTTTTCAGTTTGTTTGGTAGGCTGTGTTAGAAGAACATAGGAAAGAATAAAGGAGTAAATTGCTAAGAGGTGACTGAGTGGGCGAGAGGAAAACAACATGCCTTGTATGTCCAGTTTGCAATGCATTGAAAACTTTGTAAAAGCTGCATCAACTGAAGCAGACAGACATTGCACAGCCAACACTGCAGGCACCAATTGAACCATACTACAAGTCTTCAGTCATGGGTGGCAAAATGCCATTGACAGGGAGGGGGTTGACAAATGATGATGATGGATGGGATACATATTTGCTTTGTTTAACAAATATAGTGAGTCAAGGGATTAGAACACAAATTAAAATACCCCTATTTTGAGCCATAGCTTTAATAACCATAAAAAAATCAAAGTAAGCAAAGTAGATGAGCAGCATGCCCCTCTACAGAAGAGACCCCTTGTTTATTCATTCAAACAATTATTCACTCATCCTTTCATTCTTCCGACTATATTCACCCTTAGCCACCATGCTTTAAGCTTTACTTTCCCTCATCCAGTCTTTCACCAAAATTCACAATCCATTATCCATCCATTCAGTATCCATTACTCAACCTTTCTTTCAATCATCCTTTAACCCATCCATCCATTTACCTGAAACTTACCCAAGCATCTTTTACTCACCCATGAATCCTATCCTTTCACTCATTTCACCCATCCTTTCTTTTAATCTTCTGTTCTTTTCCATCAAGCCATCATTTTTAGAGTACATTATGTTTACTTTGCTGAGTTGTAGATATAAGAGTGCAAAACTAACCTAACCACCGCTGTAGCTGTAACACGGGGGGTTCAAGATCACAATGACACACTTCTAGCTAGTATGTAATAGTAATTGTCAATAAGCCAGCAATGTGACTTACAGCCACCCATCCCTGCCCCAGCTTCTCCCCTTCCTCCATCTGATCCTGCAGCGGAACTTGAGCCGCACTTGGTTCACAATGTTAAAAAAGCCAGGTAGTCAAGCCAACCAAAAACATTGCATAATGGAGGGGCAGAGCTACAGCCTATGACAATGATGAATCAAAGATCAATGAAGCACAATGAATGGGTGGAATAAAAATGGTCAATGAAAGCCAGAAAAAGGTATTGCAGAGATAACAGGAATTAAACAAAAAATTGATAGAGGAGTTAGAAAAAAAAGAGACAGTATAAGAAAGTAAACAAGACAAAATTAAAAGTAGTATTATAATGGGCAGAAGTAAAGGTTAGGGAAATAATAATGATACTAAATAATAGGACTTATTGGGGTGAGCAGAGCCCTCAGCATTGGTGCTGGCGGTCAGCGCCTCCCCAGCTCCTTCAAATACCCTCCTCTGTGGTGCCCTTTTTCTTAGCCTTGGGGGCGGATGTAAGAAATAAAGAAGATAAAAAAAAATAGTGGAACACTTAATCTCCACAAAATTATTATATAACAGACAAACTCAGTAATATTGTGCTTAAAGCAGAACATCTATGGTACTAGTATGATCGGCTATTGTTGAGTTCACTATACTCCTGAAATCCCTTTTCCAAATTTCCTTAACAAAAACTACATTTGTAACTAATGCATTGCAATGAAAGATCTTTGATTCTATTATCTCAATCCCCTTTTTGGACCAACTCAGTCTCCCTTTTTTGCAATGCATAGTATTACACATCACTGTGCAAGTGCTGGGGAGTGTACAAACTACATCAAGAAAGTCACAGAGAACACTAACACTGATATATCTTATTCACTATGGTGACAGGAGCACAGAGGAGTCTGCATTGCAATGGCTTCTTAAATAGTCAGCCAAAGCAAGTGCCTAGAGTACGATGATGTAGTGCCAAGCACCTTCCTACTTCTAACTGGATCACATAATGAATTACATTCTTAATGTAAACTAAATATAATGTACCTCTGAGTGTGAGTAGCATGCTATTCGGAAAAAAAGTTGGCATTGTAAAACACAAGCACAATAATATAGTTAATATTCATGAGCCCCGGAATCTCCATGCCTAGCAGGTCAAGCAGCTCCTGCTTGTGGTAAATTATTTTCACCCAGCGGTGTGGCAGCTGCTGGGTGGTGCACTGGACCTTGGTGGTGCCCCGAACACACCTGCATACCCTAGCCCAATGCAGCCGACACTCCTGCAAAGGGTAACCGCTGCCAGGCCTGCCACCGGCTGCCAGCATGAAGGGGAGGTGGCACTGCACGTAGAAAACCAGTGCTGCCACCTCCTCCTCACAAAAATGGGCCAGGCTGCACCCTTTGGCAGCACTGCTGGCCTCAAGGTAGATGGCTGCTGCTGGCTGTTCGGTGGGGGGGTATTGGCACTGCCGCTCCTCTGTTCACCGGCGCACCCTTTTTTGCCATGGGGCTGGATGGTGGGATGAAGAAAAGAAAAAGGAGGAGAAGGAAAGAAGGAAGAAATAGCTAAGGAAGGAAAGGGAAAAATAAAACAAAATACAAAAAGTCACAAAAACCACAGAAAAATGAAAAAAGTCCAAATAGGCAGACACAAAAAAGACATGCTAATACAATAATTTAAAATGATGAGTAAGTTAATTAGTAGGAAGGAGTATTGAAAAGATTATTAACCCTATTAGTGCCCATTGAAAATCCTTCCGTGCCAAGCCATTTAATGATTTTTTGAGTACTTCGCTTTCACATGCTGTAGTTTGTCTAATTATGAATATAATAATACTGGGAATTGATATATTTTTGTTTTCAGTACTTCCTGTACTATCAGTTTGTATATAAAACATACATTTATAAAACACCCCGAAGTCACTTGACACAATTCAAGATGGCCGACAGATGACTGTGAAAATGATAAGTGTAAATGACCGCATTGGTAGGGTAATAATAAAAGTAGCATTTTCCTAAAGCAGTTGCACAGAATTATTTATTATTATATTTGCACTTCAGGTAAAAAGGCAGATTTTGATTTTTTTTATTTTATTTTTTTTATGGCTATTTGTCAAACTATGACGTTCAATAAAAGGCACATACATTTTTCTTGTGATCTTCAAAATCTAAAGTTATAACTCTTGTACTATTTTTTCACAGCTTTAAAATGGATGTTTCAGAGAGTACTGCTAATAATCATTGGCCTCAGTTATGTGAGGAGCCTCCTTGGCCTTAGATTTGTGAGGAGCCTTTTTTGCCTTAGTTTTGGGAGGAGCCTCCTTGGCCTTAGTTTTGTGAGGGGCCTCCTTGGCCTTAGTTTTGGGAGGGGTCTCCATGGCCTTTGTCTTGGGAGGGGTCTCCTTGGCCTTTCTCCCTTGGCCTTTGTCTTGGGAGGGGCTCCTTGGCCCTAGGTTTCGGAGGTGGCTCCATGGTCTTGGTTGTCTGTTTGGGGGGGAGGGGCAGCAAGTTAGCCCTCTGTTTTAGGGGCAAAAGAGTGTCCTTGGGGAGAGGGGCCGGTGTCACACTCATGTGCCCCTTAGTGGCAGCTGGAGACTTTGGGGGGAACAGTGTCAGACTGGGTGCTTGAGGTAATGGTCTGGAGGGTGGGACCTTCCTCTTACTGGCAGGACGGAGGAGGGGGAGGGAAGAGGTCAAAGCGGGAAAGGAAAAGCTTCTTAGGGGCAATGGGGTGGAATGTGGGAGGAGGGATGGGAGAGGAGGTACAGGGAGTGGTTGTAGGAGGAGGAGGTGTGCTGGACTTGGGTGCAGGTGCATGGATAGTGTGCGTGTGTGAGGTGGATGACTGTTGGGGGTCAGAGTGCGACCGTTTGTGTGTCTTTGAGGGGGGGATACAGGGTGGGGGAAGACAAACTGGACGAGTGGATGGATGTTGTGATGGTGTCTGCAAGTGAGTTGGGTGTGCTGCATGATGTAGTGATGGTGGTGACTGCGCATGTGGTGTGTGGGGTGCATGTCTGTGGTCTGCTGTTGTGGTGACTGTGGGCAAGACTGTGCAGTTGGCAGGTTCAGGGACTTTTGATGCAGTGCATTCAGGTGTGAGTGCAGATGTAACTGTGAGGGAGGAGGAGGAGGGGGAGACCGTGGAGGCAGTGGATGATGGTGTGTGTGAATCTGTGTATTGGCTGTGTGAGTGCTTGTAGACTGAAGTGTGCTGCCTGTGTTTGTCTGTGCGAGTCTTGTGTGATGTTTTGTGTGCATGCTTGTCTGAGTGTGTACGTGGGATGGGTTGGGGGTGAGGAGACTGGGACTAGGAAGTGGTAGTTGGAAGAGGGACGGAAGAAACAGGGACACTGGCTGTCATCAGTGAAGAGGCCAGAGCCTGAAACAATCTCTGCAGGGCTGCCAAGCCACCATGAATGCCTTCCAGGAAGGCATTGCATTGCTGCATCTGGGATATGCCAGCCCCTGGATGGTATTCACTATGGTTGACTGTTTTACAGTGATGGATCTCAGGAGGTCAATAGCCTCCTCACTGAGGGCAGCACGGCTGACTGGGGCAGGGCCTGAGGTGCCTGGGTTGAAGGAGATGCCCACTGTTAGAAATGGGGTCTTTGGTTGGCAGTCAGGTTACCCCCTGTCCAAGCAACAACCCTCACTCTAGTCAGAGTAAAGGAGAATCACACTCATTTAGCCCCCGCTCACCCACTTGGTAGCTTGGCATGAGAAGGTAGGCTTAACTTCAGAGACCATGTGTAAAGTATTTGAACCAACACATACACACAGTAATATAGTAAAAACACCACAAAATGACGTAACACAAGTTTAGAAAAATAGCTAATACCTATCTAAACAAAACAAGACCAAAACAACAAAAATCGTACATACACAAGTCAAGTTACAAATTTTTAAAGATTATACTCAAAAATAGCGCTTTGAAACACAAAATGCTTCAATGAGGTGATAACATGCGTCGTGATGGAGTCGTTCCCAACAATCTGACGCCAATGGCGCCGGGTATGGAGTCACGCAGACCCCCAGGTACAGTACGTTAGTAAAATGTGAAACAAGCTGGTGCGTGAAGTCGGGGATCGCGACATCGCTGGCTCCGAGGCAGCGTCGGTTCCGGTGCTGCGGGGCAAAGAAGTAGAGGCATTACGAAGAGGCATCGGGTCCTTGCTGCTGAGCGCTGGAGGTGAGGTGGCATCGGTGCAAAGTGTTTCATCTGCGCACTTAGGGTGAAGTCGATGCGATGGTCGCGACGTGGTGCAGCAACTTCCACGGAGTCGTGGACTTCGGTGTGGCTGCAGCGATGTCGGGCCTCCAAGGGTTGTAGCACTCCAGCGAAGACCACGAAGTCAGGTGCAGGTGGCACCATGGGATTCGGCATCGGCGTCGGTCCAGAGTCATCCAAAGTCATTTTTCTTGGATTTTCACCAGCTTTCAAGGGCCCATGGACTGGATAGGGCACCATTTGTCAGGGCAGGAGTCTCAGCAGAGAGTCCAGGTGCTGGTAGGGGAAGTCTTTGATGGCCCTATGACTTCAGAACAGGTGGCAAGCTCAGTCCAAACCCTTGGAGATTCTTCTCAAGCAGGAATATACCACAAAGTCCAGTCTTTGTCCCCTTTCACAGGCATAAGCAGCAACTGCAGGATAGCCCAACAAAGCACAGTCATTGGCAGGGAAAGCACTTAAACTCAGCTTTTCAGCTCTTCTTCTTGTTAGAGGTTCCTCTTGATTCCAGAAGTGATCTAATTTTCAGGGGTTTTGGGTGCTCTGCTTATACCCCTTTCTGCCTTTGAAGTAAGCCTACTTCAAAGGAAAGTCTGTCTCGTTTGCGAAATCCTGCCTTGCCCAGGCCAGGCCCCAAACACACATCAGGGGGTTGGAGACTGTATTGTGTGAGGGCAGGCACAGCCCTTTCAGGTGTGAGTGACCACTCGTCCCCTCCCTCCCAGCACAGTTGGCTCATCAGGATATGCAGCCTACATCCAGCTTCCTTTGTGTCACTTTTCTAGAGTGAGGTGCAAACAGCCCAACTTTCAAACTGGCACAGATAGGGAATGCACAAACAGACAGAGTCACAGAATGGTTAAAGCAAGAAAATGCCTACTTTCTAAAAGTGGTATTTTCAAACACACAATCTATAAACCAACTTCACTAAAAGATGTATTTTTAAATTGTGAGCTCAGAGACCATTCTGCAGCGCACATAAAAAGAGGAAAATGTCTCTAAGGATTGTTTAAAGCAGGAAGACATCCCTTCCTGTACAGAAACAATGCTGTCTGTTATGCAGGCACCCTTTCACAAAGGCACAAGGGTGCCTCAGTTGGTGCTAGGCAGCACACAGCTTGTGGAGAGAGCAGAAATGTCTCATATCTAAGTAACTGTGTTATATTTAATCTCTTTCTCTATCACACAACACAGCCCCACAAGTTGTATTGCTACATTGTGTAACTTCTTAATAAATCTGGCCTTATGAGTCACAGCAGCAACTTGTTGACAGAAGCTCCAAAGAGCACTGTGTGGTGTTCCAACAAACTGCTCAAGGTAAATTTCTCTGACTGCTGGGATGCGAATGGGACTCCCATTGACCTTAGTTTCATCCATTCCTGTCACAGGCATTAGGCACTGCCACACAAGAGGGGCATCACAGCAATGTAAGGAAAATATGTGGTTTTAGGCAACTTTTCAAGATTTGTAAGACATTGTAGGCAAGAAATCTCATAGGATTTGTGCAAGGAACACCACCTTAGAATTTCCTAGGTTGTTAATTTGCAAAAACGTCTTTGGTTGGTGGGTTTCTATGAATGACAGCTGAGCACGACCCCAAATACAGCAACTATCCCCATTGCTGATGTTTCCATAGCTCTTCAGGGCCTTTTGTGTCATGGCCTCTTGGCACACTCAAATAAGTGGAGTGCCTTTGGTATTGGGAGACGCGTGGAATCTCTGGATGATAGGAACTTTGTGGATCTCCGCAGATTTTGGAACTTTCCTGCAAAGAAATGAAAGGAAAATGTGTTTTTAGCCAAAGTATGCAGTTTGCAAGGCCTTCTGGGTAGAAAAACCTATTCAGAGACATCTAAGGCATGCACTTCTAGTAGGCAATTTGTGGCTGCCAACAAAAGCCAGAACTTTGCCTCACAAAAATGTGAGGAAAATGAGTGTTTTTAGCCAAAGTTAGGTTTGCAAGGGCTTCTAGGTAAAATAACCTGGTGAGAGTGATGCAAGTAATACCACCCTGGATTCTTCTAGGCGTCTTGTTTTCAGAAATGTGCAGATTTAATAGATTTCCCTCTGTGCTGGCAGAGTTAGAGCCTGAAATGCACAGTTAACCAAATTGCAAAAAAGAGTTGAGTTTCAGTGGAAAAAGTTGATGTGTTCATGTTTCATTTTGGTCCATTTCTTGTTGCGGGCTAGGCTTACACTCACAAGTGAGATACCCTTTGTATTAGAGGTCTTGGGGGAATGCTGGCTGGTAGAAAACGTGTGACTCCTCACAGATTTCGGAACTTTCCATCACAGAAATGTGGGAACATGGGCTTTTTAAAGCCAAAGTGAGACTTGCAAGGGTTTCTGGGTAAAATAAATTTTTAGAACCATGGACATCACACACCATGACCCCCCTAGGTATCTAGGGGCATATTTATACTCCGTTTGCGCCGGAATTGCGTCCTTTTTTTTGACGCAATTTCGACGCAAAACTAACTCCATATTTATACTTTGGCGTTAGACGCATCTAGCGCCAAAGTGCATGGAGTTTGCGTCATTTTTTAGCGTGGACACCTACTTTGCGTTAATGAGATGCAAGGTAGGCGTTCACGTCTAAAAAATCGACTCCGAGGCATGTGCGTCGGATTTATACTCCCGGGCAAAATTCACGCCCGGGAGTGGGCGGGTAAAAAAAAATGACGTACGGCCGATTTTGCGCTGTTTTTTAGCGCCTGCAAAAGGCTGGCGTTAAGGGACCTGTGGGCTCTGAAGGAGCCCAGAGGTGCCCTCCCATGCCCCCAGGGACACCCCCTGTCACCCTTGCCCACCCCAGGAGGACACCCAAGGCTGGAGGGACCCATCCCAGGGACATTAAGGTAAGTTCAGGTAAGTGTTTTTTTTGTTGTTTTTTTTGTGGCATAGGGTGGCCTGATTTGTGCCCCCCTACATGCCACTATGCCCAATGACCATGCCCAGGGGACAGAAGTCCCCTGGGCATGGCCATTGGGCAAGGGGGCATGACTCTTGTCTTTGCTAAGACAGGAGTCATTTCTATGGGGGTTGGGAGTGAAAAAAAATGGCGCAAATCGGGTTGAGGCGAAAAAATTGTCTCAACCTGACTTGCCCCATTTCTTGACGCCCAAGCTCCATTTTCCTCTACGCCGGCGCTGCCTGGTGTACGTCGTTTTTTTTAACGCACACCAGACGGCGCCGGCGGCTAACGTCATTCAATAAATACGGCGCCTACATTGTGCTTCAGAATGGCGTTAGCCGGCGCTAATTTTTTTTACGCAAAACTGCGTTAGCACAGTTTTGCGTCAAAAAGTATAAATATGGGCCCTAGTTTTTAGAAATCTCTGGATATGGAGGGTTTTCCCGGGTCATAACTGAGCTAAGGCTGCTGCCCATGTTGCCAAAAAAACATGAATTTTGCTGGGTAAAATAAGATGCCTCCATTTCCCGTTTTGGGGTGTATTATGTTTCGGGTGCTAGGCCAAGCCATAAAAGTGGGGTACCATTTCTATTAACAAATGTGTGGAAACACAGACAAGTAGAACATTTGTTATTACCAGTTGGATTTGTCTACATCTGTGCCTTCCAAATGTATGTCAGTGCTTAAGAAAGAAGACATTTTGCAAACTTCCCACACACTCACATGATAGCATGGGTACTCACAAGGTCAAAGTGATGAAAATAACCACTACTCCTAAACTCAGTATCTGGTGTAAATATGCACATTTTAGAAACACATAGGTTTCCTTCACACACATTTATATTCTTAATATTTTACTATATGAAGGTCTTAAAATGTGGTACAGAGTGAAAAGCTATTATAAGGTGCAGCTCAGTTGCTGGTTTTAGGTACCAGTAGAGCCTACAAACCCTACATATCCCCATGACCAGAAGAGTCTTGCAGATGTACACGTTTTTTGCTTTTGTAAATCGGCCATAGTGAAAAGAAGTTACAGATGAAGACATTGTCACAAATGGCTGTTTTTAATTCTCTATTTTTCATATTTTTAAATTTCAACAGCTATTTTGTTTGAGAAAATCTTGAGGGATCTGCATAAATGATCTCTTGCTGAATTCAGAATTGTGTCTGCTTTTCAGAAATATATAGCTTTTGAGGATCACTCATCGGTTTAATACCTGTTTCAAAAACACACTGGAAGTAGGTTAAAAGTACATAAAGTCAGAAAATGAGCTACCTCTTAAACCACAACTGCTGTTAATAATTCGTTTTCCATGCATCTCTGCATGTTCCTGAATAAAAAAAACAGACACTTTTGTACGGAACCTTTTTTTCCCATTTTCTAAAAAAAAACACCATTGACTATGTTTTGGCTACTTTCTGAGTCCCCTCTAGGGCAATCCACAAAACCCAGGTACCTAAGCACAAACTATCCCTCAAAACAAGGAAATGGAGAAATGTATATTAAAATCACAAACCTCGTTAATCATAAAAATGTGCAAACAGTATCCCTTAAAAATGTAATCGCACAAAGACTTATAATTTTGACTCCAGGCTATCCAACAGCAAACAAACAAAGGAAAAATAAACAGGAACCAAAATAGCAATGCCTGACCTCTCTCAGATAAACTTTTGTAGAGTAATACTGTGAACGTACTTGACATTTCTAAAAAAGTAAAAATTCCAAGCCATGATTGTGGATTCAGCAGAGATTTTAGATACAAAGAGAGTGATGCTTTCCCTTCATCATCAAAATCCAAAATGTCCAAAGGCCTGACAAAGCATAGGGAAGAGTCTTTAGGACAGGTTGAGGAAGTTACTACTTTATGTACAGTAGCATCCCAATCTATATGGTGCCTCCTTTCTGTAAAAAAAACAAAAACAAAAGGAAAAATGAATTTGCACTCAAATTATTACCAAAACAATCCATTCAGATAAACATTCAACTCAAAAATGAATTTTCCAGATGATTTTCTGGTCACTCATGTTAAAGCAACTACTGCTCAAGTTCGGAATTGTAGTCTGTTGCTCCAAAAATGCCCCAAAAAGACCACTGTGCTTAAAAACAACATGAAATGTTTGTTGACCACCCTTGTTAAAGAACTGTGGCATGCATTCGGAAGATGCCCCTCACATTCATGCTCATTGTGTTGTTTCAGTGTTTCTTGTGTTATGATTTTCCCATGAACGGGATTTTCATTATGCAATGTGACATAATAGCATATTCTTGAAACTATGCATACATTTTGTTACTCAAAATTATGACAATTTCTTTGGTGTAATTAGAATTTTGTCTGGGCCTATTAAAGACTTTGTTGAAGGAACAACTACATTGGATCCACTTTATTATTAATTGCTGATCATTAGAACTTACTAATTGCTACTTCCATGATAACTAAACCTGGAATTCCCCCCAGCTATTTTTCATCTGCCCTGTTCTGTGCAGCTAACAGTTTTTGACATTTATATATTATATAAAGGAGATTATGAGTGTTTAAATGAGCAGTCAGACTAAAGGGGGTCTGAAAGCAGCATATTTAAGTTGACTCAGATGGTCTCCAGAAGTGTTTTTTTTTTAAAGAAAGAGGAGAGAGCCTTGTATTGTTATGTGATTTGTTTAGCCTTTTAATGGATAACTCCAGTTCTGTCTAATGAAATTAGACTTTAAATATCTTGTTTGGAACCTGGAGGAAATTGTGTGGCTGAATGGGCATTCTTTGCCTTCAGAACTGCCTTATTGTGCCCCATCATGCAGGCTTTGAGATGGACTTTGTTAGACATGTAAGGTGGTTTAACATTGGGCTTACATATCTATAACACCTCTCTCACATTGCAAACCTAGTGACACTCAAAGGTAGAATAAATCAATATATAATTAGTACAGCCAATGATAAATGTGCTTATAGAAAGGCTTCAAAAGAGGTATTGTATAGATCATGACAAGCATAAGTTAAATTAAGCCAATAGTTGGGAGAGAACGATGGAAAAAGTGAATTGTGCATCATAACCACTAGGCACATAAAATATGTGGTAGAAGGAGGTAGCTGCATGGGATGCTCCATATAACAACAAACAGATTAATACAAAGAACTAAACATTAGACTATTGTCGTTAAATGCAGAGTGTTTGTGTGTTAACATGAATACATAAACAGGATGGTAAAGTTGCCTCAAGCCATCATATTAAACCCCCATGTGAAGAAGCTCAAAAACAGAGTTTGCAAGGAAAAAGGAGGAAAGAACTAACAAATTATTAATGAAAATGAATTTCCCAGTAAGTGCCAGGAGCAAGAGTACAGGAAATGACATTGTAACTTAATGTAGTAGTAAAGGAAATGTCATCTTCAATGAGCCCTTTTGAACATTGTATACATAAAGTATTGAGCAATTGTGAGAAAATAGGTTGTTGGTTGATTGGAATTCGAGCCCTAGTCAAGCAGCAACTACCACAATTCCTTGCAGAGTGAACCACAAAAAGTCACTAAATAAACATGTGTTTAACCCTGGGTAGCATTGCGTGAAAAGCTGTCAGGCTTAACTGAGAGGCAATGTGTAAACTATTTATGCAGCACACAAACAAAAATAAAGTGAAAAGAGAACACAAGAAAAAGTCCACACTAATTTAGGAAATTGGAGCAAATATTTCATACATTATTTGACATCAAAATGACAATAATTCAAACAGCAGAACTGGAGTCATTAATTTTTTATTTTATTTGTAAAAAATGTCGGCTAAAAAATGAAACGCCATCCATGGATATCTAGGGCCTGATTCTGACTATGGCGGGCGGCCGAAGCCGCCCGCCAAAGTCCCGCCGACAAATGACCGCACCGCGGTCAAAAGACCGCGGCGGCCATTCTTACATTTCCGCTGGGCCGGCGGGCGCTCTCCAAAAGAGCGCCCGCCGGCCCAGCGGAAATGCCCCTGCAACGAGGATGCCGGCTCCGAATGGAGCCGGCGGAGTTGCAGGGGTGCGACGAGTGCAGTGGCACCCGTCGCGATTTTCACTGTCTGCTCAGCAGACAGTGAAAATCATGGTGGGGCCCTGTTAGGGGGCCCCTGCACTGCCCATGCCTGTGGCATGGGCAGTGCAGGGGCCCCCAGGGGCCCCACAACACCCGTTACCGCCAGTCTATTCCTGGCGGTGAAAACCGCCAGGAACAGGCTGGCGGTAAGGGGGTCGGAATCCCCATGGCGGCGCTGCTTGCAGCGCCGCCATGGGGATTCCCTGGGCCAGGGGAAAACCGGCGGGAAACCGCCGGTTCCCCTTTTCTGACCGCGGCGTTACCGCCGCGGTCAGAATGGCCCTGTAAGCACCGCCAGCCTGTTGGCGGTGCTTCCTGTGCCCTCTGCCCTGGCGGTGTTACACCGCCAGGGTTAGAATGAGGGCCCTAGTCTCTTGAGACCGGGTCAAACTTTAAATATGTGGCCAACTGCAATAGACAGCAATTTGGATACAAAATGTTGATTGGGCCCGGTCAACCCTTATCTTCGGACTAACAAGAAATTTTGAGATAAATGTTCTGAGAAGGTCAAGTTAAGCGAGGCAAGGATGCAGGCATTATCTTTGGAGAGCCTTGGGTCAGAGCAGCTTTGAAGATCTCTATGTTCGGACTTATGCATTTTATGGAAGACAAAATCTTCAGTGCAATGAGGCAGAAGGCTGTAGCCGAAGACCATTCCAGGGGCACATATACCGTTTTGGCAAAGAACAGCTGAACAGGATTTGCTGCTGCAGAGAAGAACATAGCAGAAGAAGCCAAAAAGTCAATCCAACTGGTGGTGTACCTCAGGCAGGTGGGCAGGCAGGTCGGACCACATCTCCTCCTTGTTCTCAGGGCATTTTTGGATTTTGGCCATCTGGGTACATTTAGCACAACAACCAAGGGTCCAGGACTGGTCAGACACTGCTTGAGGGTTCAGGACTCACTCAGGCTGGGTCTAGGTGTGTGTTCATGATGGATGGTGGAAGTATTTTGTGTCCTTGTGGCTTTGAACAGGAGGCCAGCAAACTATACCTCGGGGTCACTTTGGTAGTCCTGGGTTCAAATGAAGATGCAGGGCTCAACAGCAGACTGTCCTCTGAGGGTTCAAAACAGGCTCCAAGCAGCAAAGCAGTCCTTCCATGTGTAGCAAAGCATTCTTGCAAGTGCACAGCAGGTCAGAGCAGGAAACAGTCCTCAGAGAGTCCTCCCACATGTCCAGGAGGGAAATGAAGAGTGGGTCTGAAGGTCCTATTTTTATATCCTGGTGCCCTCCTTCTGGAGGTGGGATAAGCTTCTAGAAAGGTTCTGTGCAGTGGGTGGAATTTTCTTACTCCTCTGCCTTGGCTATAATTTGTCTGCAGTGACAGATTGATAAATTCTTTGTGTGAAAGCATAGCACACACTATTGAGTTGCAAGTGGGGATGTCCTCAACTCTGCTCCACCAGCAGATGGCCCATTCAAGCACACCTAATCACCCTATTGTGTGGCTGTCTGGGAAGAATTCACAAAGTCTGACTTTCAGTTAAGCCCGTCATGTGACCAAAGCCAGGCTGCAGGCACAATAGGACTAAGGGCAGGAAAACAGCAACTTTCAAAAAGTGTAATTTTCAAATTGTAATTAAAAAGCCGACCTTAACATTATAGAGGATTTTTCATTGCAATTTCATAGACATCAAACATGAAAGAATTACCCTGTCCCAATGAAAGGTTAGCACTTGCAAACTGTAATAGGGCCACCCAACGTTAACCTATGAGACAGTTAGGGCTCACAGTATTGAAAAATGAATTTAGGGGGTTTTCACTACCAGTACATGCAAAATGTAAAAGTACATGGCCAACATTTTAACTATGATGCAACCTGCCATATGGACTACCTATTGTCTACCTTAGGGGTGGCTTATGCACAATAAAAGGAGACTTTAAGGCTTGGCAAGGGGATTACATGCCAAGTTGACTTCACAGTTTAAAACTGCATTCAGACTACAATGGCAAGCCTGGGACATGTTTTAAGGTGCTACTTATGTGGGTAGCACAATAAGCACTGCAAGCCCACTCTTAGCATTTGATTTAGAAGCCCTGCATATATGGCATATATTAGACCTGCAACCCTAGGGTAGCTTACCCCAGAATTTTTGCTTTTACCTCCTGGTTTTCGCTGTATCTTTTGTTGGCTTTAGGACTCTGAGCACTTTACCATTACTAAAGTGTATGTGCTTTTCCTCTAAACATGGTAACATTGGTATATCCACAACTGACATATTTAATTTATGCGTAAGTCCCTTGTAAAGTGGAATACCATATACCCAGGGCCTATATATAATAAATGCTACTAATGGGCCTTGGGCACTGATTGTGCCACCCACTCAAGTAGCCCTGTAAACATGTCTCGGGCCTGCCATTGCAGAGCCTCTGTGTGCAGTTTCACTCCCACTTTGACATGGCATTTAAAACTCCCCTTTTATTAATCAATCAATCAACCAAAAAATAATGATTCTTATAACGTATGACTACTCACCTGTAAGGCCCTCAAGGTGCTGAGTAGGGGGGTGGATATGCAGTTTAGTTGAAGAGCCGTGTGGTGGGAGAACAATCTTCCTCTAGGTCTTGAAGATCAGTCTGATGGTAGCCAGGGCCAGTTGGGCAGAGTGGAAATGTTTGGTGGGAGTTTAGAAGAAGAGGCATTGGTTGAGGTGTGCAGGTCCAGCATTGTGGAGGGCTTTGTAGGCGTGTGTGAGGATCATGAAGGTAATTCTTTTGTTGATAGGTAGCCAGTGAAGATCTCTCAGATGGCGGGTGATGTGGCTATGGTGTGGGATGTTCAGGATGAGTCTGGCAGAGACATTCTGGATATTCTGCAGTTTCTTTAGGAGTTTCTGGGTGGTGCTGGTGTAGAGTGTGTTGCTGTAGTTAAGTCTGCTGCTGACCAGTACATGGGTGACCATTTTCCTGGACTTAGTGGGGAGCCATTTGAAGATCTTATGAAGCAGGCAGAGCATGTGGAAGCACAAGAACAAAACAGCATTGATTTGGCAGTTCATTGAGAGTGAGGAGTCCAGAATGATGCCTAAGTTTTGTGTGTGGTCCGTGGGTGTGGGGGGATCCGAGGACTCCACTCCCTCCACCGGGAATCTTCCCTGGTGGAGGGGTGGAACTTAGGATGGGGACTTCGATCTTGTCTGAGTTAAGCTTGAGGCATCTGTCCTTCATCCAGGTGGCGACTGCCTTCATCCCATTGGTGAAGTTGTTCTTGGCAGCTGTGGCTTTGTCTGTGAGGGAGAGAATCAGCTGGGTGTCATCGGCGTAGGAGACAATGTTGAGTCAATGGCTTTTGAAGATGGCTGCAATTGGGGCCATGTAGATGTTGAAGAGGGTGGGGCTCAGGAAAGATCACTGAGACACTCTGCAGCTGATCTCTATGGGTTCTGAGTTGAACATTGGAAATCTGACTCTCTGTGTTCAGTCGGTAAGGATGGAGTGGATCTAATCCAGGGCTTTTTTTTTTTTGCAAATGCCGGCATCACGGAGTCTTGCGCAGAGGGTGTCGTGAGAGATGGTGTTGAAGGCAACTGAGAGGTAGCAGAGGATGAGGGCAGCAGTTTAGCCTCGGTTGAGGAGGATGCAGATGTCATTTTGCGGATTACATATATGTCACCCCTAAGGTAAGCCCTAGGTAGCCCTTATGGCAGGGTGCTATATGAGTAAAATGCATGACATGTACTAATAAGTTTTACATGCCCTGGTAAAGAAATACTCCCAAAGTAATTTTTCATTATTGTGAGCCCTACTCCTCTCATAGGCTGCCATTGGGAATTCCTTTATATACTTTGAAGCTGTAATTCCTTATCAGAAAAGAGCTGCTCCTATATCATGTTTCACATCATTGGAATGGTAATGATAAATCCTCTTTACTGGTAAAGCTGGATGTATTATTACTATTTAAGAAATTACACTCTTATAAAATGGGCATTTCTCTGCTCTCACTGATCTGTGCACCTGACAGTCTGTATCCAATACATGTCTGGACTGGGCTGGGCGATGGATACATTTATGCATTCTCTCCAGACAGCCACAACACTGGGCACTCAACTGCATCTGCATTCATCTGCTACTGATGGATCTTCCTGGCAGGGAGAATGCAAAAGGCTCATACTTACACTTCTAAGGGTAGGTGTCTGAGACCCACGCAAAGGGCTGAAATCCCCCAACTGGTAGTCTGGAGCCAGGGCTGGGATGAAAGGGGAGCCTGTGCACCTCAAGGAGCTGGTTTGAAGTTAACCTCACTTTGAAGGCATTTTTCACTATAAGTACTGCAGCTCTTTTCTGATGAAATCAGATCAGTACTGGACGTGGAACGAACTCTGCTGGAGTAAAGACTGCTGTGCTGTAAGGATTGTCACTCTGTCTGGACTTACAGTTCCAAGGAACTGCTTCTCTGCAATGCTGAACTGCCCTGCCGCCTGCTGATCTCTGCCCTGCTGAGTACAAGGACTGGGCCCAGATTGCTGACGCAGAGTGTCCTGTTGCATTGACTGAAGTGCATGTAAACTTTTGCTGAATCACCCTTCAATGCCGACTCAGAGGCTGCTCGATGACATCAGATCCACAGCCTGTGCAGCATAACGCTCAGTGCAGCTCAATGACGACACATTGCATTGAGTTCAATGGAGCCTGACGACGACATGGTGCCCCCTATGTGTGGCTCAGCAGCGATGCAGTTGACCAAAGCTCAATCCAAGGTACTTTGTTAGCGCAACATGTCTGGGTTTTGTAGTTGACCTACCCTCCATCGCGGTCAGCCTGAACTTTGGATTTGCACTGGTCCCTTGCAACCTCAATAAACATTTTAGACCGCTATTGACTTCTAAGCACTATTTCACATTTAATCTTTAATAATGTATATATATCAACTTCTACTGACTCGATTTTTGTTGTTTTGGTCTTGTTTTACTCATATAAATATTCTCCATTTTCTAAGCCTATGCGTCTTTTTGTGTTGTTTTCGTTGTGTTACTTGTGTGTGTCTGTGTTGCACAAATACTTTACACATTGCCTCTAAAGTTAAGCCTGACCACTCTGTCCCAAGCTACTTGAGGTTGAGCACAGGTTAATTTAGGGTGTGTATCTGACTTACCCTGACTAGGATTGTGGTCCCTAGTTGGACAGGGTGCATACTTCTGCCAACTAGAGACCCAATTTCTAACAGTATACCATTCTACAAGGGTCTTTTAAGTAAATCAAATATGCCAGACAAGGTGTAAGCCAGTGAAACCATTTTTAGGGAGTGAGCCTAAGCATTTTAGCACTGGTTAGCAGTGGAAATGTGCACAGACAGAGTCCTAAGTCCAACACAAAAATGGAGGTAAGTAGGCAAAACAAATGGGGGGGAAGACCACCCTAAGGCTGAGGAACAACAGAGATGAAAACAGTATACCGTATGGTAAAAAAGACATCATTTTGGAGGAAGCCCTGGTGTGGCTCTGGTTCTAGCCGGCTGCCATGTAAATAAATAGAGGCAAAGTTTAATTCATTTACACGTCGCTATTTCCACATAAATTACTGAATGATGTGTTAATAAAGCAAATTAAGTTACCTTAACCGATTCAGTTTTCAGTAGTTGGTAGCCTTGCTGGAAAGTGGATTATAAATTTGGGAGAGAAGATATTATCAAGTGAATAAACTGACTGAGTAATTCATAACACAATTTTAAGAGACTCTCTGTTCATCCCATGGTAGCAACACAATACTGTTCCCAAACCACTTAGTTAAAAAAGAGAAAATGGAATCAGGTGCAATCAGGAAAAAACACAAAAATAGTTGAAACAAGAAAAAGGGCTTTGGCCCTACCCAGAGTACAATGTGCCAGGTGAGATAGAAGTATGATGTTATGATAGCATTTAAGAGAATGAAATACAATACAGCACCCGTGGAACCCATAATGTCTACTAGAAGTGCATTACAACACACTGCTATAGTTCCATTTGATGTTAGCATTGCATAAGTGAACTTTGTAAAAGCCATTTTTATTGCATGAGTGTTAGATCAGTTCTTGTAATTCTCTCCATTGAGTTCAGGTGCATTCCCAGTACTATCAAAATGGGGTCACATTGTATCAGAAATCTTATCACATTTTTTAAAAGTGGCTTAAAACTTCTTTCCTCTATATGTTTAGTCTCGGACATGAACATCATATACGTATTGTGCCACCTCATCACATACTTCTGCCATCATTTGCCATCGAAATGTGCACTCCTTTTCTTAGGTTTGTAGAAAAACCTGTACCAATAAACAATTACCGTATCCTCTTCCTCGCCCCAGTCCTTACTGTATTGGATTGTATCTTCTGTATTCCCTTTTTTTCACACCCCACCATGCTTTTTTCATTTCCAAAAAAGCCCTAAACTCCTACCATAAAACCCTCTCTATTACATGAACTCCGTTTTTCTTTTGTGAGCCTGATTCTTAAGCTTTAAGGGGTTGAGAGGGCACTCCTCATTTTCATTCATGTTCTCTTTATTTTGTATTTCTTTTTATTTATTTTTTTATTTTTTTATTTCACTCCTCAGAGCGAGGGATCCTTCCGCTGCTTCTTCAACTCCTGTGCTATTGGCTCGAGGTTTGGTCTGCAGGGAGGTGCTGGGCAACGTGAAGAGGTCCGTGCTGCCATACATGTGTGCATTTCTCCATGCAGAGCTGGGGAATTCCCAGACAGACGCAGTCAGGCATCATTTTTGGGGAAATAATTTTTTTTCTAGCTAACGCGTCATGAATTTTCAATTCTATTAAGAACACGGAGGCGAGGATTATGCTTTCTCTTTCTTTACTGAACAAAACAGCAGCCAATGAAATACAAGTAACAGAAAAAACTACACATCCCAGGATGCCTAACATCCTGTCACATGGTCCAATCACTGTCCATAACCTCAACAATAAGTCCTTTGACCTTTGATGTCACTTCCTCATTCTTTGGTCAATACAGATAATGTCAACTTGAAAACGAAACTTCTTACGCCAACACGAACTCCGAAGGCTTAACATCTATTCTTCCAGGGTAATCTTCTCCTGGTCAACTCGAACCCGGGCATCAGCCGAAACAGAACATGAAAAACCAAACTATTCCAGCTGAAAAAGGCTTCAGGAATTTTTCTGATCAGATAGTGTAAGAATAAAACAGGCAGGTAACATCTCCATAAAATTGAAATGTCTCAATAAAACCGATGGTTCAATAATAGACAATCAAATGGGAGGGAGACAATAACAATAATCATAATTATACACAATAATTGCTATATCTTTATTCATTATATTTTTTATTTGGGGGGATAATCCTCACCTCCGTGTCCTTAATAGAATTGAAAATTCTTGACGCGTTAGCTAGAAAATTTTGTATTCTATGTCAGGACCGGAGGCTCCGATTATGCTAGTTTAAAGCTGTTCCATTACTACAGTAGCTACGTCCAATACCGGTTTGTGATAAAACTTACGAAATGTGTTCTCTGAAGACCAGTCTGCTGCCTTCATAATGTCTTCTAACCGGGAACCCAAGGCAAATGATTTGGAAGCCATAGCTCCTCTCACAGAATGAGCCCCAAATATAGAAGTGTCAATTCCTGCTTCACTCATCAACGATCTCAACCATCTGGCCAGAGTAGCTGAAGTCACTGGTTTAAAAGGCTTTTGCAAAGAAATTAATAATTGCCCTTTAGAATTTTGACGAAATTCTTCTGTGACTGCTTCATAATCTTTTAAACATTGGACTACACACAATTTAGAATTTTCCGTGTAAATAGGGTAGGATACTGACCTGTAATTAGTTTTAGTTCTTCTTGTCACAGCAAAAGTGACCCCTTCTGGGGAAAAAACTCTACCAGCTAGATCCAGAGCTCTGACGTCTGAAACCCTCTTGCAAGAGATAAGGCATTAGAGCATGGTTAGTTTAGCCGAGAGCTGTTTGCGCGATAAATACCTGTTGGTAGGCCAAGAATCAAACATTTTTAGAATAATGTTAACATTCCATAAAACAGAATATTTAGCTTGAGGAGGTTTGGAAAGACGTATAACTCTTAAAAGTTTGCAAACTAATGGATGTTCACCAACGGGTTTACCTTCAAGATGAGAGTGTCCCGCAGATATAGCTGATCTAAAGTTATTAATTGTCCGGTAAGCCAAACCCGAACTTGCTAGCTCTGCCAAAAAATTAATAATCATACCAAGGTGTGTTTCCACTAGATTGGCACCCCGTCCATCACACCAACTAGACCATCTGCGCCAAGCTGAGTCATATCTTTTATGGGTACTACCGGCCCATGCCTGCTTAATGAATTCCGCAGCTTGCTCCAAAACATCTGGGGTACTCCATCTCGTCCTGAAATTAACCAGGCGAGAAGGACCAACTTCCCTGACAAGACCAGAGGATGTTGAAGGCCCTCAGGGCTCAACAGAAGATTCAGACGAGGTGGAATCAGAAGAGGAGAGGCACAAGCTAAATGAAGAGCTAAAGGGAGCCAAGGCTGTGCTCTCCAAAACGGGGTCACCAGGACAATTTCTGTCTTCTGTCTCCTCACTTGAGACAAGACCCTGGCAATCATCAGGAATGGAGGGAAGGCATACCCTCGAAACTGGGACCAATCCTGAAGAAAGGCATCAGTCCTTAGCGCATAAGGGTCTGGACGCCAACTGAAGAATTTTGGAAGTTGGTAATTGATCCTCGAGGCAAAGAGATCTATCTCGCAACTGCCCCATTCCTTGATTATCTGTGAGAAGATCAGAGGGTCCAATTTCCAATCGCTGAAATCCGAGAGGTATCTGGAATTCCAGTCTGCTATGATATTCTGATCCCCAGTGAGGTATTCCGCTAGGACAACTAAGCGTTGGGTTAGGCAATAATGCCAGAAATCCTTGGCAATCTCCGCTAGAATTCTGGACTTCTTGCCTCCTAGTTTGTTGACATATCTTACAGCTGAGACATTGTCTATCCGTAAGAGTATGCAACAATCTGTTTTCTGAGGGGAGAGACTCTTTATGGCAAAAGATCCCGCTAGAAGTTCCAGGCAATTGATATGTAGAGTCTGCTCCCATTCTGAACATCTGCCCCCCGTCACTAGGGAGTTGCAGCGAGCTCCCCAACCCCATCTGCTGGCATCGGATTCTATCACCACTTCCCGATGGGACCCGAAAATTTCCCTGCCGTTCCAAGCCTCCATGTGGTGAAGCCACCACTGGATCTCTCAGCGTACTTCGGCAGTCAAGGGGATTAATTCTGAGTAACTCAGACCCTGTTGTAGATGTCTGATCTTGAGCCTTTGAAGTGCTCGGTAGTGTAAGGGTGCGGGAAAGATCGCCTGAATAGATGAAGCTAATAGGCCCACTATTCTGGCAATATTCCTCAGAGAGACGGTCTGTTTGGTTAGAACTGATCTCAATTCCCTCTTGATGTTGCGGATCTTCTGAGAGGGAAGAATGAGTTGACAAGAAATTGAGTTTATCTGGAATCCCACGAACTCCATCACTTGAGAGGGTATCAATAATGACTTCTGCACATTGATGAGGAAACCCAAATCCTGCAGAAGATTGATGGTCCAATCCAGGTGAGATAAGAGAACTTGAGGGGATTGGGCCATCAACAGAATGTCGTCCAGATATATAATCAGTCTGACACCTTTGGCTCTGAGCCATTCCATCACAGGTCTCAGAAGCTTCGTAAAGCACCACGGGGCTGACGACAGACCGAATGGAAGGGCTAGAAACTCCAAGTACTGTCCCTTCCATTGGAATTGTAGAAACCTCCTGTGAGGTGGAAAAATTGGGATCGACAGGTATGCATCTTTTAGATCCAGACGAACCATCCAATCTCCTTCTAAAAGGATGTCCCTTAACATATGGATGCCTTCCATCTTGAAGTGTCTGTAAAGGATCCAATGATTGAAATCTTTCAGGTTCAGAACTAATCTGTGACCTCCTCCTTTCGTGTCTACTACGAAAATAGGACTGATAAAACCGTAAGGATAAGGGGAGGCAAACTGGACGGCTCCTTTGGCTAAAAGAGCTTGTACTTCTTTGTCTATAAAATTTTGATTTGCTAGGGAAAAAAACATTTGTACAGGGGGGAGGAGCTGTTGGGGAGTGCTGATAAACTCCAAGCGAAAACCTTCTACTGTTTGGAGGATCCAAGGATCTCCTTAAATTTGCTTCCAATTTGACAGGCATAGTGCTACACTGCCCCCAAGTTTGACCTGAGAATAATGAATAATGCTCACCTGTGAAACTTGAGTCCTGAATGGCTCCTTGTTGCCCTCTGCGTTGACCTCTATGGAAGCGGGGACGTCCTCCTCTAGAACGTGTGGGGTAGAAGGTGGTGTCTTGATCTCCGTACCAGCCACCTCTACCCCTTGGGTAGTAGTTCTGGGGACTATTGTAAGTTCCTCAGCCGGGCATACGTCCTCCGTAACGACCGGCCCTGAGAAAAAGACCTTGTTTAAAGACCTTCTTGAGGGGCATTTGAGCCTTATCCAGCGTAGAGAAGGTGGAGCAAAACTTGGACAAATCTTTGATAAACGAGGTTCCAAAGAGCAGGCCTTCAGCCGAAGGTCCTGCTTCTGAAGATGCAAGATCAGACAATTTAGGGTCAATTCGCATTAACACAGATTTTCTGCGTTCTGCAGAAATAGCGCAATTCGAGTTCCCCAGTAGACAAATGGATCTCTGTGCCCATCCTATTAGGACATCAGTGTCCACCGGATCCCCAGATTCTTTTGGCCACGTACGCAATTTCAAGAATCTTGGTCAAAGGACCGGAGAGGTCCAACAGCTTGTCTTGGCAGTTACGCCAGGAGCGATCCAAACCTTTTTTGGGATCCTTAGAGAATTTCCGCATAAAAGTGACCATAGTGGGATCTATTTCTGGGGTCTCGGATACCTTGCCCTCTAGATCAGGTCTAGGGCATTCCGGAAGCTCTGGGATGAATGATTTCCGTGGGATCAAAATCTAGTACTTGGCAGGGAGGAGGCGCTTTCCTAGCTTTTTTACTAGGTATAGGAGCGTTGGATTCATCTGAATCATCAGAGGAGGAATTATTATCGGAAGATGAGGAATGGAGGAAGACTTCCTTTTTTGAGCTGTAATTATGCTCTACACTACGTTTTTTACGTAGTTTTTCAAAAGCGTCTGCGTGCAGACTACTAACCTCTGCACTAGGATCTACGTTTTTTGCTTTGTCCTTTGCTTTTTTGGCTTTGGGGAGAGGTTGTTGTTCTTGTGTCCAGCCCTGTGCACGAGCATAGTCAAATAATTGTCCTGAAAATGGGCCCAAAGCTCTCACTAGAGCATCATTTACCGACTGTTGGACTCTAGAATCAAGGGCTTCAACAATATCAACTTCTAGTTGATTACTTAAATCATCGGAATAATATTCTGCTCCTTGATCCTCCCATTGAGCCATGATTAAGAAGGTAAAATACCTTTAAAGCAAATCAGTTAAAGATCAAGGAAGGGGGAGTGCAAAAACCCGAAGACAGGCAATAGAATAATAATATGAGCCCTTAATAGAATGTGGAGGGAGCTGCCTGTAAAGCACTCTCGGCAGAAGCCTGATATCAATTTTACAACCCACACAGTTGTATTGCTGGGCGTCAGGGAGCAATCTTTTGACACTGAAAAAGGGCCTAGGACACCCTCGCCGCGCTTCCCACGAGCCGATCGATTCAGAAAGTGAAAGGAATCGGCTCGTTGGGACGCTAGTAAAAATGAAATGGAGACTGCAAATGCAGCTCCGCTCCCGCTCCCACGCCATGAAAAATACGGGGTCAATAAAATTGGCAAAGGCCAATAAATCAGCGCGTATAAGCGCTCAAAACAAAGCAATTGAAGCGCGCTGAATCGCTACGCTTTTAACACAAATAAAACATTCTAAATCATTAAACAAACAAACAGTTTTCTTGAAGAGAATAAAATCGTGTACTTATCTGCTGCGAAGCAGCAAAGAAAGAGGAAGTGACATCAAAGGTCAAAGGACTTATAGTTGAGGTTATGGACAGTGATTGGACTATGTGATAGGATGTTAGACATCCTGGGATGTGTAGTTTTTTCTGTTACTTGTATTTCATTGGCTGCTGTTTTGTTCAGTAAAGAAAGAGAAAGCATAATCGGAGCCTCCGGAGATTATGGATGAGTGGCGATTACTTCTCATTGGGGCTATATTTTCAAAGAACTGCGTTGGTTCTTTATGCGCAGACACTCTGCTCCCTTCTGAGCGGGAGACGTGGGCAACAGGATCGACTCATGACTATGCCGGTGTTGTGTAATATCTGGCATCCCCATTGAATCGTCTATCCCCTGTTCTTCGGCTCTTTTCGGAAACTAAACTCGCCCGGGCAGGATCGGGCAGAAGCAGCCGATCTCTTCTCGGGCTCAGTTAGGGAATGCATGATTCAACTCGATGTCAAACTCCACTTCAGCTATAAATCACATGAAACATGTTTAATATTGGAGTGGGTCCTTGCTGCACTAGTAGCGCAAAAACTACAAAGAATGAGACTTTAAATAAAGGATCATTAAGTTAATTCATATACACAGTGAAAGCAATGAAATTATTACAAATATTGCAGCATGTCATTGCTGCACGAGTGGAGACAAACAGAAAGCGCGATTAATGAAAAGAATGAAACGTGATTTATAGGTCCATTAAATAATGCATATACATAGGGAAAGGAGAAAAAGTTTTGCTGGAGCATATGGACTCACATACCGAAATAAACATGTGGGGGAAGAGAATGAAAGAGAATGGAAACAATGGCAGTGACTAAAATAGAAAGCTGTAACGGGGAAAAACAACGTCAAAACGTGAGAAAGAATAAACAGTAAAGAAAAAAAGGCAGTGGAAAAAAAGCAAGAGATTAAAACAGGGAAATAAAGAGGGAGATTTATAAACCTTTTGTGCTGGGTTAGCGTAAACAAATGATGCTAACCGGTATAAAATGTTTTTTCCCCATTTTTTTTTTTTTATAACAGCAACAAGCTTTATTCAGTCTATTGACCATCAAAGTAGCACAACACAATAAATAATCACAATTAAATACAATCATAAAAAATCTAATATAAAAACATTGATACAAATTAATAAAATCGAGTTACACATAACAATTTCATCCAGATCAACTTCGTAGGTCCTTATTTTTTAAAAGACAGCGACGTATATGCCACGCTGCAACTAAGAACTTGCTAACTGCAAGAATTAGGTCATTTGACCTGTGACTTTTTAGGATCCTTATTGCAGTAGTACGATTATTTAATCCCATATCTCAGCAGATTTTACAGATCCATTTTGACCGTGGGGTAAAATAAGCAGGACAAAAAAACATAAAATGTTCGACGGTTTCTGCGGCACCTCCACAATAAGGACATATATCAGAATGAGTTGACAGCCCCCAACTGCTAGTTAAAGACAACAATGGCACGGTTCCAAACCAAAATCTTGCACATAGGCCCTTGCCTTGTAAATAAGGTATGATATCTAAATATGGTTCATACTGCGAGAACCATTTAAAATCAATATAAAGATTCGTTAGGCGGTCATGTGATTTACAAATTATGTAATTGTCCCTTACATAAGACCAGTAAACTGATTTTAAAACATTTTTGTGGCGTCTCTCTAAGTTGTGAGGGTTTTCCCAATAGTCGCCCAGTCCCAGCAAGCGACACCAATGGGACACGTGTTTAATTCAAGAAATTGTGGCAACATTCTGACTTTTTAGTAAATCGAGTAGTGAGATCTTGTATATGTCCAATTCAGGAGTAGTCCATATCCTTATCCAATATAAAAGAGGTCTTAAAACAACTAGGTCAGCTACTCGATTTAGCCCCAGGTAAAAAAAAAAAGTGAAATCAAAGGTGTACTGCGAGGGCATGCAATTAGAGCCCTCGCAAAATTGTTTTCACCCACTGATATCTTACTGCAGTTACAAAATCCCCATACTTCCGCACCATACAGAGCTGCACCCTGTGCTTTAGCTATATAAATTTTAATCGTAGGAGATACTGCTTTTGTTGTAGAGCTTTGGTAAAAACGCAGTATGGACGCAGCTCTATGTTGTAGCAGCCCCACACTCTTCATAATCTGATTTTCCCAAGATAGTTTGCTGGTTAGCCTAACACTCAAATAATCTATAGAGCTAACCTTATTCAAAGGGAGGTCATCAATGTTGATAGTACATCTTTTACTAGGACCTGTGCAAAGCACCATCAGTTTGGTTTTGCTGACGTTTACCTCCAACCCATGTTCTTTACAAAATGAATTAAATCTGTCAACAGGGTTTGCAACCCCTTTGGTGTCTTTGAAATAAGACGTGAATCGTCTGCAAAAAGAAGAATGGGTTTTTTTGTGTGTTCAAAGAAGGGGCATCGTTCTGGCATGTAATTGTATCCTTCACCACCTCATTAATGAATAGGGTAAATAATAGGGGGCCAACACACAACCTTGGCGAACTCCCATTTTAATTGGGATTTTTTTGCTCAGCTCACCTTGCTTACCCCATCTTACTTGCGCATAGGTGTTTTCATGTAGTTGCTTTAACAAGAGTAGTATGTCGGCTGGAACCCCCAATCTACCTAACACTTCCCACAGTTTAGCTCTAGGGACCAAGTCGAAGGCAGATCATTGGTCTATGAATGCAACATATAGGCACTGTTTAGAAAGAACTACATGTTTCCAATACAAAACAGCCAGCCTAAAGACCTGATCCACCATGCTTGTTTTCGGACAAAATCCTGCCTGGAGTGGGGAAAGAATCTGGTGATCTTTGACCCAACTAGTTAGCCTCTGTAAAAGTTGTTTAGCAAAAAAAAATTGTAAATTGTCGATGAGGCTAATCGGTCTATAGTTGGTGGGAAGATTTGCATTACCTTTTTTATAAATTGGTATAATTTCAGCCCCCTTCCATGTGTCAGGAATTTGCACCCCTTCAGCTATATTATTTGAGATTGCATTTATATAACAGGACCATGTATTTGCTTCTGATTTATAAAGATCTCCTGGGAGCTTATCCGGCCCAGGTGCTTAGCCGGATTTTAGGGAATTAATAGCGTTGAGAGTTTCTTCCATAGAGAAGAAAATACAATCATCAGTGGCATGGGCACCCCCCCCCCCCCCCCCCCAGATAGAGGCAAACTAGAACTGGAATTTGGCCTTACTGTTTGGGAATAATCTTCATCATATGCCATCAGATCTGCTGGCAGAGCATAAAGACTAGAAAAATGTTCCACCCAGCTTTCAGGTTGTATATAGTTATCAGGAGAATTCCTGCCACCATTTTGTCTTTTGGTCAAATGTTCCCAAAAGTACTTATTATTATTTGATCTTGAAGCATATAATAGTTCCTGCCACAAATGGTCCTCCCACAGCCTTTTTGCTTGTGTTATAGTGTCTTTATATATACGTCTAGCTTGTTGGACCTCCCCCTAATTTATTTTCCAGCCAAACTTTGTTATGCACTAGAAAGTACCCGAAATGTAACGCAAAGAAGCACGAAGCACTGGTTTACATTACTTAGCGCTGAGGAGGAGTTATGTGTGTGGTAAATGGGCATTCCCATGCAACCACCCATGCCTTTTGACGCAAAAGCGAATCTACAAACAATAGTAGACAGGGTTTTGCGCCAAAAGTTAAGCCATTTGAAAGCAGGCGTTAAAAGAAGAAATGTTTTCATTTTTCCTTTCTTTTCCGACTTCGCATGCCTGCTGCACTGTGCAGCACGCATATAAGGTAGGAACAGTTTTAAAGTGTGTCTAAGCATAGTATTTTGTACTGAAAGGATACCCTTCCAGTAAAAAACCTATGCTAGACTCACTCAAACACCCTTTTAATATGGTGCAAATGTGCGTGCATGGGGTGGGCAGCAGCTGAAATCAGCGATGGCGCTAGAGAGAGGGGAGGAAAGTGCCATTTCTTTGTAGATATGGTGCTCTCCTGCTCCCTCCCTGTCACACAGCTTAACATTTTTTCATTGCTGCGCTGTGATGGGGGACAGTTTTGTAAATCTGCCCCAAAGAGTATTTTTTTTTTTGTATAATGAACGTGTTACAAGGTGTTATTGACAAACATATGACTTGCACATTAAGTTCAATAGGAGTGCTTTAATTTAAATATATAATAGCTGGGTCTCCGCCTTCAACCCTGTCACCTTTCCTAGGTCCATACATGATGTGCTGCTCCAGTACAGTCTTTTTCTTTTGAATTCTAGGACTTGTAGTGTTGTTTATTCTACTATAAAATAGGACTGCAAGTTCCAGCATTCAAAGAAAACGAAACCTGGACGAAACTAGCGTATTAGCCATGCACCTTATTGGCATTTTACCAGTCTGCTATATAGTTTTGTGTCCATGCTAATTAAAATAAAGCAATACAACTATATCATGTTTTGTTTTGACATATAAACATAAAACACAAAGCACACAAAAAAATCTTTTAAACATATCAATTTTATCTTATTAATCGGGGTGGCCGTCTGCCCACCTCAAGGATTAATCACAGCTCGAGAAAGGGTGAACCTTCAAAGTCACTAGTTCACATAAGCTCCAGCCCTGGTAGCAATGGTGCAGACCAAACAGGCTTAACGTCAGGCAGTGTGTGACATATTTATCCAGTGTCAGAACAGTAATGAGGTCAAAACACCAAACAATAAAGAAACCCAAACCATATTAGAACAATAAAGTAAAATGTAATAAGTACAATGACACTAAAACAAGAAAAATCCATTAAGGGGTGCCAAAGATCTACATTTTAAAAGATTAAAATGAAAATAGCACCAAAAAGCATTACACGCCTATGATAGTCAATGGTCACAAAATAGTTTTACCTTGTAACTCAGGGAAAAACCTGCAGTGAGTCAAGGCAGCAGGCTGTGTCCGGCGATGGGTTCCATGAGCCTGGATACCTTCTTGCATAGGGCCCACTCATTTGCTTCTGCAATGATTCTCCGAGTGGGAGAAACCTCTTTCTTTAACCCAGCAAGGCTCTGCCTTGGGTGGATATGCTAGGTTGGTTCGTACCTCTCCTACATTTCTCTAGAGGTCTGGAAATCCAAAAAGATTTTAAGTCTCAGCTTTTCAAAGATGGTATGACAAGTCCACTTAGACACAGCCCAGGTTTCCAGAACCTGAGGAACAGCACTTGAGAGTCAAGATTCACTCCAGCAGAGGACATCAGCAGGTTCCAGGTCAGGTCCAGTTGTTATTGGTCAGTTGGGAACTTAAAGTAAAAGTCCTCTTGCATCTTGTTGTGGCCCTCTAGCAACACAGAAGGTCAGCCAACTGACATATGGAGCCCACTTTTTTGTCCTTGGGAGAATGGGAAGCAGGCCTATCCTTTAAGGCTCCTACCTGGTTACAGAAAGCAGGTCCACCCATCTTCCCTTCTTCCACAGGTCCATAAAGTGTTCTTAAAAGGGTGTCTGGAGGTGTCATATTTATGCCTGGCACCAAATAGTGTAGTACTCCTGGCTCCTTCCAAAGCGAATGGGTAAAAGTTTCCAGGGCTAACCCTACCCGCTTTTGAAACTGTTCCTGTTTGCCCTTCTATAAACAATCCCACAGTGTCCTCTGAATCCTAATATCTAAGAGGTGGGAAATCCTTTTTCTCTTTGTCAAGAGCCTGTGCTCCCACCCAGAGGTATGACCAGAGTAATAAACATTGTGCTTTTCTGATGTCTCCCTACACCAGATCTGGAGGTAGCTTTCCCACCACTGCATTTGGTGCCAGGCTGATTAGGAGGACAAAAGCTGGGACCTTTCCAGGTCTCACCAAACATTTGCTTGTTACAGGGGACACCCCTTTGAAGTAAATTAAGTTCTTGGGCCCACCCCGCTGGTCTTCGTACCAAGGGAAGAGAAAAACACCTCCTAACACCAATTGCGGCTGGCAATTGGGCAAAGGAGTGGGGGGAATAAAACAAAAATAAAAAATATATTTTAAAAAAATGTACCTTAACCATATTGCATCACCTCCACTCTCGGCTGCACTCCGGCACAGGCTCCCAGCTTGCCCTGCGGCCAATCATGACACTGCTCAGAGCAGAGTTATGATTGGCTGGGACACCTTGGCTGAGCACTCCAAGGCAGACTGCGTGCCTGGGCTTGCTCTCTCCATCCCAACAACACAGTGCTGGTGTTGGAGAGAGCCCAGTGTGCCTGTGTGTTTGGCTGGCCCAAGACTCCTGGCTAAACATACATGCGCACTGAGGGGAATGCTTTGTGCACTCCCCTCAGTTTTCAACAGCCCCATGGCCCCACCACTTTAACAATAAAATGTTAATAAACATTGTTTATTATCGTTTTATTTTTTAAGGTTTGCAGCTGCTGCTGCTGCTGGTGGAGGGCGCGACGCTCCTCAGCAATAGCGAAGGAGCCATCCCTCTCTGACACTCAAGCCATTATACCTGGGGTCAGTCTTCATACCCGCTAGTACCTGGCTGGGCCACTGCTTAAGAGCGAATGCAAATTAGCCCCCTGCAGCTTCAAGCAGGGTAAAGGTAACTTTGTAAAATATACCTTTCCCTAATATTCATTAAAAATATAACTTCACACCAATGATTTGGGATTTTAACGACTATTAAAAATAGGTATTTCATCATTTTTCTAGGTGGACCCTAACAGGAGTTACCAACAGTTATTTTTGCTGTTGCTTCCCAGTGTTTCTATTTGGGATAGCAAGAGCTTAGTGAAAATAGGTTGTGAGTGCTAGTCATTATAAGGGAAAGTTAACTTTAAATTTCTACTGTCCTACTTTTATATACCATGCACCCAGCCTTGTGGGCTACAAGACCTGCTAGGGGTGACCTTTTTATATTTAAAAGGAATCCTTTTACTATCAAAAAGAAAGAATGCACAGTAAGTTTTACATTGCAGCAGTCAGGATACACAGGGAAGGCCTGAAGCTTTGTTTGCACTGCTGCTGCAGTTGAAGGCACTATAGATACTGTAGTCTTCTAGTGCCATTACATTTCCAGGCCATGTGTTCACTTTCTACACCATATAGCGGAGACTTCCAGGCAAATTAAATGTTCCAATGAGGAATAAGCTAACTTAACCATATCTGAAAAGGTGCAAAGGCACTTTCTAGCAGGGGTAAACCCTACAGGTTTCTAAAGCCAGCAAAGCAGATTAAAAAAAATCTGGAGTGACACCACACAAAATATGGCCAATTCCTACAATGATTATAAAAGGAAGCATGATTGTTACAAATAAATGTAGGACATTTTACACAAATACCTTTTCACGTTGCTTGATTTTATGAAAGATTTCGGTCTTCACTTTGTAGTCTATATTGAACATTCTGGGATTTGTAGTTTCTGTTTTAAGATTGATAGCATGGATGAAGAAGTGTAACAAATTAAGCTCTCTTGTGGCTAAAAAGAGAAGACAAACTGGTTTGTGAACACTAAAAGTTCTGTGCGGGAATCAATAGTGCAGTAGTTAGCAACCCACAGAGAATCCGGAGATTCACTCATTTGCAGCGCAAGCTTCACTTTAACACATACATTTACTGTCAGGGTTTATAGCTATAGCAATAGGTGTACTAGGTGGTTGCTTCAGGTGCCAAGTGAAGGTCACGCCAAATTCAAGGGAAAAACTTTCAACATCAAAAAACTGAAAATGAAAAAATATCCTTAGTCTCAATATGTTATTTGGTTTTGGTAGTCGATACGCCCTTTAATTGGTTTGCTTAGTGTGCCAGGTACCAGCAGCCAATCTCAGGTGCCACTGGTTACAGGAGATGCTTCCCTTGTTTTATGGCATTTCGTGTTACACATTTTGAAAAAATTCAAAATGGGTAAGTAACACAATATGTCAATATTGGTTAAGTGAACTCAGTGTTTTTATTTTATTTTTAACAATGTGCACCAATCTTTGCGTTTTCCAATATCATTTTGAATGGGGATACCAAACATAACTGCTCACACATTGATATGTCTTAGTCCCCACTTTTGAAAGGTTTCCTTTTAGCCACTGACTAATTTAAGTAGCCTTTTATTTGTTAGAATTTTATCATCTCATTTTGCATTTTTTACATATTTCAACAAGCTTTCACATCTGGTTCCTTTGGAGTATACCAAATAAAAAGACCTTAATGGCCAATAATATTTGGTATCCCCTACTATTATAGGGCTAGAACTTACCAGGATACAACTGGACAAGGTTTTATGTTGTCTGGACAAACACATTACTTTTTCTGCCAAACTGAATCTTTGCTTTAGTTTTCCAACATATTTTACTAAGGGGATGCCACATCTTACTGCTCCTGTGTTGCTGTAATAGCTGCTTTCCCCTACTTTTCAAGAGTTACCTTTTAGCCACTGACCAATTCAATTAGTCTTTAATTTCATAGCAGACTACAGTAACTTTTCAAATGTTTTATTTTATTCCACAAGCTTTCACATCCAGTTTCTTTGGTGGATACCAAATATAATGCCTCATATGGGCTGTGATATTTGGTATCTCTTATGATTCTCGGGTTAGAGCTTACCAGTATTAAATCTGACATGGCCTTCTGTTGGCTGGGTGTACCTAGTATTTTCCTGTCAAATAACACCCTTCAATGTGTTTTCCAACATCTTTTACTTTGGGGATACCACACATCACGGCTCCTGGGTTGCTGTAACATCTGGTATCCCCTACTTTTAAAGAGTTACCACTTAGCTACTGACCAATTCATGTTCCTTCCTATTTGGTATCAGAGTACACTATATATTCAAATGTTTCTTTCATTCTGCAAGCTTTCACGTCTGGTTCATTTAGGGGGTACTAACAATAATGCCTCATAAGGACTGTAATATTTGGTATTCCCTATATTTCTCAGGTTACACCTTGCCAGGATTAATTTTGACATAGCCTTCTATTGGCTAGGTTAACTCATTTTTCCCTGCCAAATAACACAGTTGCCTGTGTTTTCCAACATCTTTTACTGTGGGGATACCACATTTTACTGATTCTGCATTGCTGCAAAATATGATATCCCTTCCTTTTCAAGGGTTACCTTTTAGCCACTGACTAACTGAAGTTGCCTTTTGTTTGATAGCAGACTACAGTATCTTTTCACCTTTTTTGTTTCATTTTACAAGATTTCCCAGCCAGTTCCTTTTGGGGATACCAAATATAATGCCTCATATGTGCTTTAATATCTGGTATCTCCAACATGTCTCGGGTTAAAGCTTGTCATTATTAAATTTGACATGGTCTTCATCTGGCTCGGTGAACACAGCATTTGCCTGCTAAATAGCACCCTTCACCCTGTCTTCTAACATTCTTTTACTATGGGGATACCACATATTATGGCTCCTGTGTCGCTGTAATAGCTGGTATCCCCTACTTTTCAAGGGTTACCTTTTAGCCATTGACAAATTCAAGTTGACTTATATTTGATAGCAGACTACAGTATCATTTTAAATTTTTTGTTTTATTCCACAAGCTTTTATACCCGATTCCTTTAGGGGATTCCAAATATAATGCCTCATATGGACTATTACATTTTGTATTCCCTATGTTTGTCAGGTTAGAGCTTACCAATATTAAATTTGACATGGCTTTCTGGTGGCTAGGTGAACCCAGTATTTTCCAGCCAAACAGCACCCTTTTGTATGTTTTCAAACATCTTTTACTGCGGGGATACACACATCTTACAACATCTGCATTGCTGTAATTTTTGGTATCCCCTACTTTTCAAGGGTTACCTTTTAGCCACTGACCAATTCGAGTTGCCTTTTTTTTATAGCAGACTGCAGTATCTTTACACATTTTTTGTTTCATTCCACAAGTGTTTACATTTGATTACTTTAGGGGATACCAAATACAATGCCTTATATGGGCTGTATTATTTGGTATCCCTATGTGTCTTGGTTAGTGCTTACCAGTAATAAATTTGACATGACCTTCTGTTGGCTAGTTGAACACTGTATTTCCTGCTAAATAGCATCCTCCCCTCTGTTTTCCAACATCTTTTATTGTGGGGATACCACATACTACGGCTTCTGCGTTGCTGTATTATCTGGTATCCCCTACTTTTCAGGGGTTACCTTTTAGCCACTGACCAATTCAAGTTGCCTTTTATTTGATAGCAGATTACAGTACTGTCTTAAATTTTTCTTTTTATTCCACAAGCTTTCCCAGATGGTTCCTTTGAGGAATACTGAATAATGCCTCATATGGACTATTTTATTTGGTGTCCGCTATGTTTCTAAGGTTAGAGCTTACTAGTATTACATTTGACATGTCCTTCTGTTAGCTAGGTGTATCCAGTATTTTCCTGCTAAATAGCACCCTTCCCTATGTTTTCCAACATCTTTTACTGTGGGGATACCACATATTACGGCTCCTGCATTGCTGTAATATCTGGTGTTCCCAACTTTTCCTGTTTTGTCTCTTAACTACTGACCAATTCAAGTTGCCTTTAGTTTTATAGCAGACTACAGTATATTTTCAAATTTTTGGCTTCATTCCACCTGCTTTTGCAGCCAGTTCCTTTGTGGGATACCAAATATAATGCCTCAGATGGGCTATATTATTTGGTACCCCCTACGTTTCTCGGGTTACAGCTTATTAATATTAAATTTGAAATGTCTTTCTGTTGGCTAGGTGAACCAGCATTTTCCTGCCAAATAGCACCCTTCACTGTGTTTCTCAACATATTTTACTGTGGGGATACCACCTATTACAACTCCTGCATTGCTGTAATCCCCTACTTTCCCAGTTTTATCTCTTAGCTACTGACCAATTCAAGTTGCCTTTTGTTTGATAGCAGACTACAATACCTTTTCACATTTTTGGTTTCATTCCAAAAGCTTTATCAGCAGGTTCCTTTGGGGATACCAAATATAGGCCCTCATTACAACCCTGGAGGTCGGTGAGAAAGTGGCAGTAATACCACCAACAGGCCGACGGTAATTACTGCAAAATTAAGACCATTGCGGAAAGAGCTCAGATAGACACCCACTTTACCACACCGACCGCCAGGACGGAAACAATAGCCACCACGGCGGTAGCCGCCTACAGCCAGACGGAAGCCAATTTTCTGCCCACTGTATTATGACAGCCCAATCTGCCACCTTTTACGGGGCGGAAAAAGCCTGGTGGAAACACTGCACAGAAGGTAAAGGACTCATCATTGGAGACACAGGCAACAACCATGCTGCCATGGAGCCCAAGCTGCAAATATTTCAGATGATTTTTTACATCCTGCTCCACCACGAACACCAACAATGGCGAAGACGACCATGGTGAGTACAGCCGCCTAGCATACAGGGGAGGTGGAGGGGAAAGAGAGTGACACACACACACACACGCACAACACACGCCCCACCCCCAGCACCATACACACAATCAGATGCAGTAAGAAAACATATTTACTCCGTACCCCTCACGGATAATGCAAGGACTACAGGAATAGATGAAAGTTAGTGTAAAAATATAAATACAGTAGAAATACGTACATCCAATCTAAAAGTATACACATATGTACAATTAAAGGGACACTGCCCAGTCCTCAATGTGAATGGGCCACAGGGCCACATGACAAAGTCCAAGGCCCCACTTGTCTCCTGCACCAACACGGAGAGAACACTGCAGGGGCATCAGTTGGAAAATAGGCAGGCACCTCAGGGGGATGAGGAACGGGGGGTACCTCAGCTGGCAGATGTAACAACACCACTGGTCCTAGAGGGGGCAACATGCCCATTGCTCTGTCCTGGGGAGTGCAAGGCCACAGTCTCTAAAGTGGGTGACTTGCCCACATGCTCTGGAGGGGGCAACATGCCCTGTGCTTGTTCCTGGGGAGTGCAAGACCACAGTCTCTCAAGTGGGTGACTTGCCCACATGCTCTGGAGGGGGCAACATGCCCTGTGCTCTGTCCTGGGGAGTGCAAGGCCACAGTCTCTCAAGTGGGTGACTTGCCCACTGTCTCTAGAGACATCCTGGGGAGGATGGGGTGAGTGGGTGGCTTCCCCACTGGTTCTGGAGGGGGCATTGTGCCCTGTGAGCTTCATCCTGGGGAGGATGGGTTGAGTGGGTGGCTTCCCCACTGGTTCTGGAGGGGGCATCGTGCCCTGTGATGCAGATCCTGGGAGGGCAAGGTCACAGTCTATCAAGTGGGTGTCATTCCTACAGGATTTGAGTGCAGGCCGCACAACAGCCCATGGAGGCAAGTCTACAGAATGTCCGCCGGCAGTGACGGTTGCTCAGTGGTGGCAGTGGTATGGCAGCTGCTGGCGGTGGTTGTGGTGGGAAGCTCCAGCCCATCCCCTGCAGCCTAGGACGGCTGCCCACTGCCGGTGGTGGTGGTGCTGCTGCTTGTAGTGGTGGGGGGAGGCTCCAGCCCATCCCCTGCAGCCTGGGACACCTGCCGACTGCTGGTGGTGGTGGTGGTGCTGCTGCTAGTGGTGGGGGGAGGCTCCAGCCCATCCGCTGCAGCCTCGGGCGGCTGCCCACTGCTGGTGCTGATGCTGCAGCTGCTGGTGGTGGTTGTGGGGTGATGCTCCTGCCCATCCCCTGCAGCCTCGGATGGCTGCCCACTGGTGGTGCTGCTGGTAGTGGTGGGGGGAAGCTCCATCCCATCCCCGGCAGCCTCGGATGGCTGCACAACCATGGTTGGTGGTGGGGGCTCTGACTGAGTCCCAGAACCAGGCCCCTTGTCCTTCCTGCCTGCTGTTGCATGCCCCTTGTCCTTCCTGGCAGCATCTTGGGATGGCTCCTTACCTTTCCTGGCAGCAGCTAGGGATGGCTCCTTGCCCTTCCTGGCAGCACTTGGGGCAGGCACCCTTTCTGTGAGGCAGCCTGGTGCCCTGGATCTTTTCCCACCACAAATGGGTGTGGACACTACGGGGCCCGTGGACTGGGTGGCTGAGGTGCTTGCCTGGATTTTAGCCACCCTGGCCAGACGTGAAGGACGGAGGGGAGGGGTAGGGAAGAAGTCAATGATGGAGAGGAAAAGCTGCTTTGGGACATTTGGGTGGGAAGAGGGAGAAGTTATGAGAGAGGAGGAAGAGGGAGTGGTTGTGGGAGGTGTTTTTCTGCTGTGTTTGGGTGGAGGTGCATGTGCTGGATGGTGTTGTGAGGTGGATGGCTGTTGGGTGTCTGAGTGCTTGCATTTGTGTACCATGGGAGGGAGGACAGACACAGTGGGAGAGGATACAGGGGACGTTTGCATGGCTGTTGTGGTGGTATCTGCCAGGAAGGTGTGTGTTCTGATAGGTGTGCTGGTGATGGCGGTAGTGGATGTGGATGTAGTCCATGCAGATGTGAGTGTAGACGCAACTGGGAGGGAGGTGGAGGAGGAGTAGGAGGGGACACATTGGAGGCAGTGGATGTTGGTATGTCTGCATCTGGATGGTGTTTGTGTTGGTGCCTCTGGGATGATGTGTGGTTCTTTTGTTTGCCTGTGCCACTCTTGTGTGCTGTCTTGTGTTCATGCTCGTCTGCATTTGTGATTAGGATAGTTTGGGGTTGAGGGGAATGGGATTGGGTAGAGGAAGATGGAGGGGGAAGGGTGGAAATAGGGACAATGGCTGCCATAAGAGAGGAGGCCAGAGCCAGGATTGATCTCTGTTGGGCCGCCAAGCCAGTGTGGATGCCCTTCAGAAATGCATGGGTCTGGTGCATTTGGGCTGCTCTCCGCTGGATGGCATTCACAATGGTTGACTGCCCAACAGAGATGGATCTCAGGAGGTCAATAGCCTCCTCACTCAGAGCAGCAGGGCTACCTGGGGCAGGGCCTGAGGTGCCTGGGGCGAAGGAGATGCCCACCCTCCTGGGTGAGCGGGCACAGGCAACTTAATGAGGGGCTGCTGCGGTGCTGGTACGGGGTTGTGGATGTACCTGTAGCTGGGGTGGTCACAGAGGTGTCCCCCACCACCACAGAGCTTCTATCGGAGGAGGTATCTGTGTCCAAACTGTCCCCTCCAGTCTCAGCCGTGGTGCTCCCTTTGCCCTCAGTCCCACTGGTGCCATCAGTGTCGGTGGACTCTGCCTCCTGCGTCCTGTGGGATGCAGCTCCCTCTGTCGCCAGTGCCTCTGCTCCTCTGCCCGATGATGCTAATTCACATAAGGACAGGGTGACAAAACAAAAAGGGGGGGAGAGACAAAGGTTACACTTGGTCAGTGGCTGCACCAACACTACCGTTGGTGTACACAGAACCCTCACACACAGGGAACAGGCCTACGCTAGTATCCAGGGCATGCCCAGTAGTGGATGCCTACAATCTAGGTAGGAGGACTATCACATCAGAACCATGGCCAACAAGCGACCTACTCTGCAATGTCAGGCCTGGCCTAGGGGCACCCACAGACACACATCCCCCACCCGGATACCACCCCACCATGCGTAAGTAGTAATGATGGGCCCTGAACTCACCCTCTTGTGGCTGCTGTGATGCCCTCAAGTGCTCATCCAGCTCCGGATAGGCCACCACCAGTATGCAGGCCATCTGGGGGGGTCAGGGTTCGACTGGCACCCCTTCCTCTTTGGGAGGCCATCCCCAGCTGGGCCTCCGCCATCTGTGTCCAGCGTCTCAGGTCCTCCCACCGTTTCCGTCAGTGGGTGCTCCACCTGCCGTAGACCCCCAGGGTCCACACGTCCTTGGTGATGGCACACCATATACCCTTCTTTTGATGGGCGCTGACCTGCAGAGGAAATACACACAGGGAAAGGTATTAGTCAGACCGTCCTGCCTGTTACACTCATGGCCTACCGTACCCCTTCAAATCCCCATTTACACAGACCTGGCCCAGCACACAAGCAGCACACCGCACAGGGGACATCAACCAACCCCCCTTCATGAGGCCTTCACACACACCACTCCATGCATTCATGCCCCATGCATCGTGCTCACAGTGTACTCACCTGTTAGTCTGGAAGCCAATACCGCAGTACGTACTGGGGTAGGACCCCATCCACCAGTTTCTCCAACTCCACCGAGGTGAAGGCAGGGGCCCTTTCCCCAGTCACACAGGCCATGGTAGGTTCCAGACACAGGTCATAGCAGCACATGCAGTGTAGGTCCTCTCCTGTTGAAGGTCAGGGCCCAATATTATCCAATGAGGTGTTCCACAGCGGTTCCCGACCGCCTCCCGCAAAGGCACACAACATCAGAGGAATTACCTCACTTCCACCTGTCCCTCCACACAGGACAGGCAAACGCCATTTCAAGGGGGGAGGGCAGGCCTTGTATTATAACTGCGTACATACAGGACAGATGCCACTTATACATTTCAAATTAACTTCATGCATTGTACTGTTGTGGTTACAATGTACAGCTCCTCACTCTTTTGTCCCATAGATTGCTGCCTCTGCGGATGAATAGGAGATGGAGACATACCCCGTGTACAGACCCCTGGCAGACTTGGCAACAATGGAGGACAGGCACATTATCCTCATCTATAGACTTGACAGGGCCACAATCACAGAGCTATGTGCCCAAATGGAGCCTGACCTGATATCTGCTATCCATCACCCCACTGGGATCCCCCTCTTGTGCAAGTCCTATCTGTGCTCCATTTCTTGGCAACTGGTTCTTTCCAAGTGACAGTGGGCTTGGCAGCAGGAATGTCACAGCCAATGTTCTCAATAGTGCTGACAAGAGTGCTGGATGCCCTGATTAAACACATGTGCAGCTAAATAGTTTTCCTCCAGGTGGAGGATTTGGCCACAGTGACGGCTGACTTCTATGCAATGGGACATATCCCCAACATCAGTGGGGCAATTGATGGCACACATATTGCATTTGTTCCCCCATGTCAAAATGAACAGGTGTTCAGAAATCGAAAAAGTTTTCACTCAATCAATGTCCAGATGGTGTGCCTGGCGGACCAGTACATCTCCCACGTCAATGCTAAGTATCCTGGGTCTGTGCATGATGCCTTTATCCTGAGGAATAGCAGCATCCCAAATGTGATGGCCCAACTGCAGAGGCACAGGGTGTGGCTAATAGGTGAGCCCTGGTTCCCACCCAGTGGATGTTGGTGTATGGATATGGTGTGGGCCATATGGGGTAGTGTGTGGCTAAATGTTGTCCCTCAATATTTGCAGGTGACTCAGGTTACCCCAACCTATCTTGGCTACTGACCCCTGTGAGGAATCCTACTACAAAAGCAGAGGAATGTTAAATGAGGCACATGGGCGTACAAGAAGGATTATAGAACGTTCCTTTGGCCTCCCGAAGGCCAGGTTTTGGTGCCTCCATCTAACAGGTGGATCCCTGTGCTACTCACCCAATAAGGTCTGCCAGATAAACGTGGCCTGCTGCATGTTGCATAACCTTGCCTTGAGATGCCATGTGCCTTTTCTGCAGGAAGAAGAGGCTGGAAATGGCTGTGTGGCAGCAGCGGACCTTGTGGACAGTGAGGATGAGAAGGCAGAGGATGAGGACAACAGAACTGCCGTGATTCGACAATACTTCCAATGACACACGGGTAAGACAGTGTAACTTCACATTTCAATGTAATTTGTTTGTTTCACATTGTCACTGGCACGCTGTGATTTCCCACTTCTGTGCCCACTCACTGTACCCTTTTTAATATTCTTTTTGAGATGTTGGTGCCCCACAATCGCTCCTGGTGTGTTGACTGCAGCCAACTACAGGTCTATCCTATGTGCACATTACTGTACAGTTGATTTACGAAGTTTTAACCTTGTTAAATGAATACATACTTAAATCATTTGACATACTCAATACTTGTATTATTTCAAAGTGTGTTTATTGCAGGGCTATGAAGAAAAGGTGGTAGTGCAATGGGCTGGGGTAATGATGGAGGAAAGTCCAGAGTTTTGTTCCAGTTTATTTGTAGCACAGGTGCATTGTCCAAGGGGACATAGGAAGGGGAGCAATGGCAGTTCAAGGTGGACAAGGTGACAGAGTGGGACACAAGCGTGACAAAGAGGAGAGTTTTATTTCCTGGCAGAGGTTTTGGCAATAGTCTCTGGCTTCTGCCTGGATCGCAGTGAATGTTTGCGGGTGGTTCTCTTTCTGCAGGGGGAGTGGTGCTGGTGACCTGTTAGTCCTGTGGCAGGGCCTCCTGTCCACTAGCGGCAGCGGAGGTGGAGGGCAGTTCAGTAGTCTGGCTAGTGGCAGGGGCCTGCTGTTGTAAGACTGGCTCTCTCACAATGTTGGCCATGTCTGCCAGCACCCCTGCTATGGAGACCAGGGTGGTGTTGATGGGCTGCAAGTCCTCGCTGATCCCCTGGTACTGTCCCTCCTGCTGCTGCCTGTTCTCCTGCACGTTATCAAGGATCTGGCCCAGCGTATCCTGGGAATGTTGGTATGCTCCCAGGATCTCGGTGAGTGCCTCCTGGAGAGTCGGTTCCCTGGGCCTGTCCTCCCCCGGTGCACAGCACTCATCCCAGTTTCCCTGTTGTCCTGTGCCTCTGTCCCCTGAACCGTGTGCCCACTGCCACTGACCCCAGGTCCCTGATTGTCTTGGGGGCGAGGTGTGCCCTGGGGTCCCTGTAGTGGTGGACACACTGCTGATTGATGTGTCCTGGAAACAGAGGTATGGGTACGCTGGGTGGGTGCTGTGGTGGTGTTTGCTGAGAGGGGAGGCTCTTTGGTGGTGTGTGACTGTGGCTGGGTAACCGACTGTCCAGAGGTCCCTGATGGGCCAGGTTGGTTATCCAGATCCAGATGACCAGAGTTGCTGTCATCACTGTGGGCCTCTTCTGTGGGGAGACTTGAAGTTGCTAACACCTCTTCTCCGGTGACATTGGCTGGGATACCTGTGGGAATGTAAATGCAGTGTTATGTTTTCTGTGTGTGACATATGGTGCATGGATGGCTTGCCTTGTTTGGTTGTATTTGCCCTGGCAGCTTTCACTTGTGTAAGTTGTTATGTAGTGGGCTAGCTGATTCTCTCTAGTGTACATGCTTTAGTGATAGGTGTCCATGCAGGTCTGTGAGTGGTGTCCATGCATTGGTATGGCATGCAGGGCTTGGCATTGGGATGAGTGAGATGTGATGGTGGTGGGTGTAGGACATGGTGATGTGATGGGTCTGAGGGTGAAGGTGGGATTATTTGATGGCATACAGGTAGGGGGTGATAGAAATAGAGAGTTGACTTACCAGAGTCCAGTCCTCCTGCTATTCCTGCCAGGCCCTCAGGATGCATGATTCCCAAAACTTGCTCCTCCCATGTTGTTAGTTGTGGGGGAGGAGGTGAGGGTCCACCGCCAGTCCTCTTTACAGCGAGTTGGTGTCTTGCTGAAATGGAATGTACCTTCCCCGTAGGTCATTCCACCTCTTCCTGATGTCATCCCTAGTTCTTAGGTGCTGTCCCATGGCGTTGACCCTGTCCACGATCCTCTGCCATAGCTCCATCTTCCTAGCAATGGATATTTGCTGCATCTGTGCTCCAAATAGCTGTGGCTATACCCTGATGATTTCCTCCACCATGACCCTTTGCTCCTCCTCAGGGAATCTGGGGTGGCGTTGTGGTGCCATGGGTGTTGTGTGAGTGGTGTGGGTGAGGGTGTGTAAGGTGATATGTTGGGGTGTGTGATGTGGGGTGCATGGGTGGTATGTAGATGATTGTGGTGTGTGGATCTGGTCTTGTCTATAGTCCTGATGTCAGTCTGTTGGCAATGGTTTGTATTCGTAAAGGGTTGTGGGTAATGTTTTTGTGTGTTTTATAGTGGCATGTGGGTGTGTGGGTATGGTGTGTGTAACGGCGTCAGGTGTGTGTTATTTAGATTGACCAATGTGGTGCTGTTTTGTTTGAGTGTGTGTATTTTGAGCGCAGCGGTATGTACCGCCAATGGTATACCGCCGTTGAATGTCCGCTGTGGTGATTCGTGGGTCATAATGTGGTGGGCGCAGTTCTGTTGGCAAAAACAGTGTGGGTTTTGATACCACCAGTTTATCACTGACCTTTGGTGTGGCGGATATGTGTATGTGGCTAAATAGTGACGGATTGGTGTGTGTGTGTCATAATATAGTGAACGCATATCCACGACGGCGGCGGTATGTTGGTGGCAGTCAGCGTGGAGCTAAGTGGGATTTACCACCAGTGTCATAATGAGGGCAATGATGTCTCATATGGAACGGAATGTTTAGTATCCCCTACGTTTTTCAGGTTAGAGCTTGAAAGTGTTACATTTTGTATTGCCTACTGTCGGCTTCTGAACACAGTATTTGCCTGCTGAATGGCACCCTTCCCTCTGTTTCATAACATCTTTTACTATGGGGATACCACATTTAACGGCTTCTGGTGTAATATCTGGGATTCCCTACTTTTCAAGTATAACCTTCTAGCCACTGACCAATTCAAGATGCCTTTTATTTGATAGCAGACTACAGCATCATTTCACATTTTTGTTTTTAGTGCACAGGCATTTACATTCCTTCAGGGGATACCAAATATAATCCCTCATATTGGCTATAATATTTGGTATACCCTGTGTGTCTCAGGTTAGACCTTATGAGTATTAAATTTGACATTGCATTCTGTTGGCTGGGCAAACCCAGTAGTTTCCTGCCAAGTAGCACCCTTCCCTGTGTTTTCCAACATCTTTTATTGAGGGGATACCACATATTACGACTCCCATTGCTGTATTATCTGGTATTCTCTACTTTTGTAGGGTTACCTTTTATCCACTGACCAACTCATGTTTCCTTTTATTTGATAGCAGACTACATTATGGGCCTCATTACAACCCTGGCGATCAAAGACCGCCATGGCTGTCCCGGCATTTGTAATCTGCCATGGAAAGGCTGGCGGGAAGGGGAGTCGCTGGCCCCTGGGGGCCCCTGCACTGCCCATGCACTTAGCATGGGCAGTGCAGGGCCCCCCAGGCACAGCCCCACCCTGCTTTTTACTGTCTACACAGCAGACAGTGAAAAGCGCGACGGGTGCAGCTGCACTCGTCACACGGCCGCAACACCGCCGGCTCCATTAGGAGCCTGCTCCCATATTACGGCCGACATCCCCGCCAGCCCAGCGGGGATCTCTTATGCGGCCGGCGGGATTGTGGCCGCATTGGCGGCCGCTCGGTAGTTAAACCTTGGCAAACGGCCTCCGCCACCCGCCAAGGTTGTAATGAGGGCCCATATTTTCACATTTTGTATTTCATTCCCCAAGCTATCATATCAAGTTCCTTTGGTAGATACCAAATGTAATGCCCTGTATGGGCTATAATATTTGGTATCAGGTTAGAGCTTACCAGGATTCAGTTTGTCATGGCATTCTGTTGTCTAGGTGAACAAAGTATTGTCCTGCCAAACACCACCCTTCCCTGTATTTTCAAACATCTTTTACTATGGGGATACCACATATTACGGCTCCTGCTATGCTGTAATATCTGTTATCCTCTACCTTTCAAGGATAACCCTTTAGCCAATGACCAACTGAAGCTGCCTTTGATTTGATGCAAGGTTACAGTAACTTTTCACATTTTTAATTTAATTTCCAAGGTTTCCTATCCAGTTCCTTTGGGGGTTGCTAAATATAATGTCTCATATGGACTATATTATTTGATATCACCTATGTTTCTCGTGTAAGAACTTACCAGGAATCAATTTAACATGGCCTTATGATGGCTGGGTGAACACAGTCTTTTTCAGCCAAACAGCACCCTTCCTTGTGTTTTCTAACATGTTTTACTTTGGAAATACTACCTATTACGGAGCCTGTATTGCTGTAATATCTGGTATCCCCTATTTTCAATGGTCACCTTTTAGCCATTGACCAACTGAAGTTGCCTTTCATTTCATACCAGATTACAGTATCCTTTCACGTTTTTAATTTTATTCCACAAGCTACCACACCTGGTTCCTTTGGGGGATACCAAATATTATGCCTCATATGGGATATAATATTTGGTATCTCGTATGTTTGCCGGGTTAGTACTTGACAAGATGTAATTTGATATAGTCTTGTGTTGACTGGGTGAGCACAGTATTTTTCTGCCAAATAGCATACTTTCTTGTGTTTTCCAGCATCTTTTACTATGGGGATACCACATATTATGGCTCCTTATTGCTATAATAGCTGGTAACCCCTACTTTTCAAGGGCCACCTTTTACCATTAGCCATCTGACGTTGCCTTTCATTTGATACCAAATGACCGTACCTTTTCACATTTTTAAATTCATTCCACAAACTTTCACATCCCATTCTTTTGGGGATATCAAATATAACATCTCATATAGGCTGTAAAACTTGTAACTTCTGTGGTTCTCGGGATAGAACTTGTCAGGATACAATTTGACATGCTCTTATGTTGTCTGGGTGAGCACAGTATTTTTCTGCCAAATAACACCCTTCCTTGTGTTTTCCAACATTGCTTAGTATGAGGATACCACATATTAAAGCTCTTGCTATGCTATAATATCTGATATCCCCTGCTTTTCAATGGTCACCTTTTAGCCATTGACCAACTGAAGTTATCTTTCATTTGATACCGGATTATAGTATCGTTTAACATTTTTGATTTCATTCCACAAGTTTTTACATCCAGTTCCACGGGGGGATACCAAACATAGGCCCATATTTATACTTTTTTAGTGGCACATTTGAGCCACTTTTTGATGCAAAAGTGGCGCAAACTTACAAAATACAATTGTATTTTGTAAGTTTGCACTGCTTTTGCGTAAAAAAACGATGCAAATGTGGTGCTAAAAAAGTATAAATATGGGCAATAATGCCTCATATAGGCAATAATATTTGGTACCCCCCTATGTTTCTCGGGTTGGTATTTGACAGGATATAAATTGATATGGTCTTATGTTGCCTGTGTGAGCACAGTATTGTTCTGACAAACAGCACACTTGATTGTGTTTTCCAACATCTCTTATTATGGGGATAGCACGTATTATAGCTCCTTCTTTGCAGTCAGTTCTAGTATCCCCTACTTTTCAAGTGTCACCTTTTAGCGATTGAACAACTGAAGTTGCCTTTCTATTGATTCCAGATTACAGTGTCTTTTCCCATGTTTTTATTTCATTCCAGAAGCTTTCAATCCGAATCCTTTGAAGTAGACCAAATATAATGCACATATGGGCTGTAATATTTTGGTATCCTTTATTGTTTTTTGGGTTAGAGCTTACCAGGATTCAATTTGACATATTCAAATGTTGTCTGTATGAACACAGTCTATTTCTGCCAAACAACAGCCTTTCTTGTGCTTTCCAACACATTTTACTATGGGGATATCATATACTACAACTCCTCCATTACTGTAATATTTGGTATCCCCTACTTTTCAAGGATCACCTATTATTCATTGACAAGTTGAAGTTGTCTTTGTTTAACATCACATTACAGATTCTTTTAGCACTTTTGAAATCTTTCCACAAGCTTTCTCCTCCAGTTCCTTTAGGAAATACCAAATATAATGACCCATACGGGCTGTAATATTTGGTATCACCTATGCTTTAGGGTTAAAACTTACCAGGATCCAATGTGACTTGGTCTTAAATTGGTGGGGTAAACATCGTATTTTTCTGGTGAATCGCCCCTTTCTTGTATTTTCCACTGTCTTTTTCTATGAGCTTACCAAATATTAGAGCGTGTGCATTTCTGAAATATATGGTATTGACTAATATTCAGTGGCTAACATTTAAGCATTGACAGGTTATATAGTTTGACATGGTGGTATGTTGGCGGGTAGTACCCAGTAGTTTTCTGCCAAATTGGACCTTTAGTTGTGTTTGTGGAATCACGTTCTATGGGTATGCCAAATATTACAGCTCATGCATTGCTATAATAGCTGGTTTCAAGTACTATCCAAGGGTTACATTGTAACCTTTTACAAGTGAAAATTCCCTTTCATTTGACAGCAGATTGCACTATCTTTTAACTTCTTTTTCTAGGGGATATCAAATATAAAGACCCTTACAGGCTATAATATTTGGTATATCCTAGGTTTCTGGGGTCAAAACGTACCAGGAAACAATTTGACATGATTTTATGTTTTCAGGCTGAATACAGAATGTTTCCGCCACATTGCACCTTTATATGTTTTTTGCACTGTATCCTCTTATGGGAATACCAAATATTATGGCTCATGCATTGCTGAAATATTTAATATCACCTATTTTTCAAGAGCTACGTTTTAACCATTGACAAGTTAAAATGTCATTTTCTTTGAGAGCAGATTACAGTATATTTTAGCACTTTAGCTAACACTCCTCAAGCTTTCACTTCCTGTTTCTTCAGGGGATACCAAATAAAATTAACCATATGGGCTATATTATTTAATATCCCCTATGTCTCTAGGGTTAAAACTTACTAGGATCCAATCTCACATGGTATTAAGTTGGAGGGGCAAACTGTGCATATCTCTGCCAAATGGCACTCTTCTATAGGATTACTACAGCTAATGTATTGCTGTAATATGTCATAGCTCCTACTTTGCAAGGTTTACCTTTTACCCACTGACTGACTGAAATAGTTTTTTATAGCAGATCACAGTATCTTTTTGCATTGCTAATATCATTCCACAACCTTCCACATCCTATTAGTTTAGAGTAGATAAAATGTAATGGCCTACAGGGGCTATCCTAAGTGTTGTCCCCTTTATTTCTAGGGTTGGAACTGACTAAGGTAAACTTTTCAAGGCCATATGTTGACTAGAACCCGTAGTATTTATGCCAAAGTACACCTTTCTTTTTGTTTTCAAATATCTTTTTATGCGCTGATACCAGATATTATGGAGCATATGTTGCTATAATATCTGGAATGACTTACTTTTTCAAAATAGCAGAGACTAAATGTGTGATGATTGAACTTGGTGTGCTGAGTTGGCGTATGGGAAAAAGGGGATCACTGCTTGGAGAAAGTCATAGTGAGGCCAACAGTATAATGCTCTGCTGAGAGCATCCAAGGAAGGGCTTTGAAGCAAGATGAATAAGAAGGGAAATGACAGGGGAGAGTGTGTGAGATCAATAGGAGCTATGGAACTGAGCAACCACAATATCATGGGAGAATTAAGGGTGGTGGTGGCTTGCTAGATAACCTCTGCTAAAGGCTCCCACAGTAGTCAGTGATTGGTAATAGAAGACAAAAAGTACCAAAGGCCACAGGTAAGTACAGGAGTGGTGTGTGGGAAACATTAGTGGTCAGTGGCACAAAATTCTAAGTTTCTAATATCCAGGTGTAAGTAGTTGCTTGAGTCCAAGGTTTTCCTTTTCATTCTGAGATCTGGTGCTCTATTGATTACATTATTAAACCGGTGATCCTAGTTCCAGAAATCAATGAAAACCTGGACTGGAAGAGCTACTAATTTAGGGAGCTGAAAAAATGTGGAGGTCTTGATGCCTTTTTAGAGAAGAGGCTCTGAGGTCACCCAAGTGAACAGAACAAATGAACAATAACACAGTTTTGTTGAAGACCTCCCCTAAGAGTAATTAGGTTAAAGAGGAGAAAAGTAATACCCCTAAGAAAAAAGGATCCTTGAAATGAGATCACTATGTGAGTGTGTGGTAGACAAATAAGGGCAATGGGGATAGGCCCTGAACAAAACTTCTTGAAGCCAGGTAAATCTCTTGAGCTGTAGTTCCTCAGTGTGCAGCAGTTTAAGTCATGCAGAGTGCAGTCCTTTGTGGTGCAGACCAGGGTTCCAGCAGGGCAAGTCTTCTTCCCCTTCTAGTTTCAGACAGTGATCTGAGTTGCTGGGCTACTCTCCCATATTTATTCAATGTTTCTGGGCTGGCAAGCAGAAGGGCACCACTGACCAATGGGATGCAGGGTTCCACCCTCTGGGGTACCATTTCCAGTGAAGTGTGGCACAAATCAATCCCAGAAAGCACTATCCTTCCAAAATCCAAGAAGGAGAATCTTTCTTCTCGAGGTTCCGATCTGGCTAAGTCATTCCCTCTGATGTGGCTAATTTTGCTTTACACTCTCCCTCCAGTCCCTCTGCTAATCTAAACACTGGGGATCTCATCTGGCTTGGGTGGCAGATAGTGGGGATGAGAATGTTTCCTGTCCTAATTGTCATTCCCCATTTGAAGGCCGGTTTGGCTACCCAGCCCCCTTCCTTCGTTTTGCTCTACAGCTTGCAGATCTCCACCGACCAGATATTCATTGTCTCAATGCAAGCCATTTCACACCTCATTAAGGCAGGTTGACTCAGCCTGGCAGAAGCTGGTCAGTCAGAGAAAAGCTGCTGGATGGCTGGATTTTGGCACAACAAAAAAGCAGTTCCATTAATTATTTTCCATGATACTTATATTAAATCTAACAGTGTCAAGTTGTTGGATGTATATTATCATTTTATGTCCAAGAATGACATTTGTAGCTCATTCCTAGCAATAGTTATACTTTAATTAAATTTTCCTATGTTAGTCCATGGAGCTAATGCACTACAATGGGGAAACAGAATTGGCAGTTTTTCCATCATAAGGGTATATAAATACATATTTTATAATGCCCCTGCTCATTGTTAGAAGACACCCTTCCCCTGGAGCACCTAGATGGAGAACATAGGTGTGATGTATATGTAAAAATAAGATATCTTTAGACTTTGGTAGTACCTTCAATGCCAAAGTAAAAGTTGCATATAAATGTAATTTAAAAGCAGCCTGCAAGACAGGACTGGCTTTTAAATTGACAACAGGCACCACAACAGTGCACTTATGAGTGCATGAAGTCTGCTGAGCCTCAAAACCTACAAGCCCTACCATATACTAGGGATGTACAGTTAGGTTGTCATGCCAATTATATTTATGCCTTATTTGCATATACCATTTAATCAGAGCACAGGCCCTGGGTCTGGTTAGCAGAGCCCAAGGCACCATCAGAGTCAGAAAACAAAACCAGAATCTAGTAGTCAAAAGTGGGGGCCATAAAACATGGTGACACTGTCAAAAGTCCTGGTTTCCCATACCTTTCCACTATCACAGCATTAAAATTGTCACTGCATCATCAATAAACCTTACAAAAGAATCTGTGCAAGCACCTCTGTGCAGCACTGCACTTGAACTATATGGATCAGAAGATGTCCAGAAGTGAATAGGGACCAGGTGTGAAAGGGTGAAAGTCAGTTTCAGCCTGCTTAACATGCTGGCAGAGGAGAAGCATGGACTTCACAATACCATCAGGCACCACCTTTCCCTCTCGTCCCCCATTAAACCAAGATATCGTCTTTAATGGCAGTTTTTATCCCACATGGATATTTACAAAAGAGCAACAGTAAAATAGGTAAACTAATCTTAAATTGAGGTAATCGCTTCATGCACAGACGTTTCTTGGTCTGAATTGAAAAAAACGGCTATCTCCAGTTTCCTTTGCTGTTAAAATTAAAAAAAAAAACAATGTACACATTATTTAACCATCATTTTGTATTGAATTTTACTTTTCACACAATACGCATAACGTCTCATGGCAATGACATGTACCCACAAAACCTGATTAGAAAATAAAAAGAAAACCTCATCCTATAAAACATTGATGTCTGGAAACACGTTTTACTCTTTCAACTTGATTTTCTAACTTGAACTAAAGCTGTGCTTTGACAAAGTAGGTACTGCAAACAAAGATCCGTGAGAAAATAGAAATTATTGAAGTCCTGAAAAAGACTGCTGTAGGCTACTTTTTCACACTCTGCTGTTTGAGTCTAGGGATTATAGCGTGACAGCTCTACTCTCCTGCTGGCATTCTTACAGACCCAGTTACATTATTTACTGCTTGTAAAACGGTATTCTATCATAGGTCCTTCAAATCTTGCTGGTAGTTCAAGGAAACACAATTCTCCTAAAAAATGATTCTCTGTCCTCCGCACATTAATACTGGTCATAATTTGGAACACTGATAAGTGGCTTGTGTTTCCTATTTCATAATCTTCTTTATGGGGAGCTGTAATTCTTGGCCACCAGGGTATAGTAAAAGTACATCAAACTGACCATAAATGGATGCATGTTTATGTACGACGTCGTAGTTGTCTTTTGTTAAGTTCACATCTGCTTTGTGTTTTCTTTTAAAATACTGTAGGTGTAGGTCTCTGTTTTAAACGCACAAAAATAAAGCCCATCCTGCTGCTCAGATGGTTTTAAAACAGAGTTAATTTCTTAGGTACTTTAAACATTTGTTTTGGCTCAGGCAGGGTTAATAGCAGAAAGATTATTGGAGCACCTTATTTTCAAATTTGTTTCGGTTCTTTTTCAGGCCCTGGCTATAATCAGACACATATTTCGTCTGACAGATTTGGATTCTGTCGAAACATGTTCAGCTGGAAATTGGTTCCAACACAATTATTATATCTTGCAAGAGGGTTTTGCTGTTATCAGAGAGTTCCTAAACAGACGCACATTGCTTCACATTATAACGAGATATGAGCTGGAATTAAAAATATTCACTTCCATACAGTGAGGGTCATGCCAATTTATAACTGCATTCTGAAATTACTTCTCTTCAGCTCCTCATTCTGCGCCTCTAATTCAAGTTGATGAGAGCTAGAGTGAAGTCATCAGATATTCAGCACCCAAAATCTGAAATCATGGATCAGCCTACCCTTGTTAACTAAGTAGAATTACGTTATGATTCTCGAAACACAGAGGGGCTCATTTACTAAACTTTCAAGCGACACCTGGCAGCAAGCAAAGTTGCTGTGCTTTGTTGCGTTAGAGGGAGGGAGCAGAAATTCTCCATATTACAAAGCTAGAGAGCATTCTTGCTCTCTCCTTAAGCTAGTGCACTCTATGCAGCCTAGCACCAATGCATGCAACCGTGCGCCATGGTACAAGGGTGCCTGTGTTACAGACAGGATTGTTTTTCTGCAGAAAGGGACACCTTCCTGTACACAGACAATCCTAGAGACATTTCCCTCTTTCCATGTGTGCTGCAGATTGGAGCATACACGGAAAGAGGAAAAAATTAGGAGAAATAAAGATATGTCTCGTTCATAAGCCTCACTTGGGATGGTGTTGCATTTTCATGCATTGCCAGGTTTACTAGTACATCTAGAAATGCTCCAAAATCCCTGGGTGGATGCATGGGAACATCCATGCTCTACCCATGGACTGCATTCCAAATTGACATGTAACATAGCACAGCACATGCAGCTGCCTTGTGTTACATTTCTTTACAAAGCCACACTAGGCCATGAGAATCTAGTCTTGCCTGGCTTTGAAAATGTTACTGAAGCCTGTGTGCTGACCTTGCGTAACTTTGTGTGTCCTAAGGATAACAGATACGTCCTCATTTATGAGGCCCTTGTGCAACCGGAGTGTCACTTTTAGTGAAACTCTGGTGGTGCTGTGCCCTGCTCCATATCCGCATGTCTACACACCTTATGTGGCTTAACATGGTCTTCTAAATATGGGCCGCCGACAGTTTTATGCAGCAAAGTGGCGTGCAATAGGTGTTGCTGTGGGCGTACCCACACAAATCCATTGCTTTTTGACCCTGACAAGGAACTGTAAACCTGAGGCAGCTCCATATACTACCACCACTGCAGGGGTGGCGTTAGAGTGGTGCAACAAGGAGAAATACTTTCGTACTCTGTAGCACACATAGAAGGAGCAAATTGCCATTAATGATTGTTTATGTGCAGAAAGGTGTCCTTTCCTGCACATAAACAATCACCCATGCAACATAGGCATCCTTGCGTCATGGCACAAGGGAGGCTGCATTGGCACAAGGCAGCTGATTTAGCATCAGCACAAGGGAAAACACAAGGATGCTCCATATTCTCGTAAATACAGCACGTCCTTGCATTTCACAAATGACGCAGCTCAGCGTAGCAATATTGCTTGCAGCACCCTGCTAACCCATTTACTAGTGAATGAGATCCAGAGTCTTCAAAAATACTGGCCAGAGTATTTTTCACAACTGAAGGAGTTTTTTTTTTAAGGTGTTAAAGGTGATACAAAGGCCGTGATTCTGAGTTCATCTGAATTAAAGTGCTATTTAACTTACCTTATAAATACTGATACCCCATGTTACGTTATACATCAGGTGTGATAAATAGTGCCTACTACAAGTTTTTGGGGAATTACATATGGATTTTGTTGATTCATGGTACGATGAATATCATTGACATTTTCCTTCTTAAATTTCAACAGGCTTGACATACTGAAATTTAATGAAGGGTGAGGTATTTATTATTACTGGGTACTTTATATAATGCCCAACTCAGAATTTTGACCACTTCACAAAACAGAATTTGTTCAGGATATCAGAAAACAACAACACACCCGTAATTGTGCCCAAAGTCAGCTATTTGATATTGTTGCAAGACACCTGTTAATGTAATAATTACATGTGAGAAATTGGATTATTATTTGAGAGAGGTGGAAGCCCCATTCAAATAATAAATACAATTCTTCCCTTAGGTCACTAAATTAATCCTTGCTTAAACCTCTGTTAGTTTAGCACAACAGTAGCCAGGCTTAACTTAAAGGCAATGTGTAAAGTATTTAAGCAGCACTCAAACTGTAATAAAGTGAAAACACAACCCAAGAAAATTAGAGTTAAATTTAATAGACAAAATGGCACCAAAACAACAAAAGGTCCAAGCAATAGAACCAGAGATATACGTTTGTAAAAGTTTCACTCTCAGTTATCTTGTCATGCTGGACTCATCACATCACAAGTTGAGGTCAACAGTGATACAACACAGCCCAGATTCAGGGACCACATTAGTCCAGCTGAAGAGTAACTTTGTCAAGTTCAGCATGAAGGATACCATTCATGTTGGTGGGGGCAACAAGGAGGAGGATGTTGGTGTGAGAAGCATGTTGAGCATAACAGACTGTTATTGCTGTTAGCGCAAAGAGGCAGTGGTTGCTGGAGCTTCACACTGCCGCACATCACCAGCTGTCATTGTCTGCACGAAATGCAGGTCCTGCATTGTCAGTCTTCATGGACCCTCACTAATAGCAAGAAGAGTAGGGCCCAGAGTCTTCGCATTGGCGGTCATCTCAGGCAGTAGAAAATTGGTGCCAAGAGGTAACTTCATGGTCATGAGTAGCTCAAAACATCTGTACCTTCACCTTTCCTTCAGGGAGAGTTCACACTGATGACAGCCAAGGGTCCTGGACTTCTTGGAGGTCAGGACTCACTCCAGCAGAGGCCAGCAGCTGGCCTCAAAGAGGTCTAGGAAGGTCCAGTTGGTGCTGGCCAGCTGGCCAGTGCAGGGAGCCCTCTGGAAGCTTGTTGTGTCCCTGTAGCTCATACAGGAGGTCAGCCAATCAACCCTTGAAGTCACTCTGGATGGCCTAGGGTCAAGGTAAGTAGGTCCAGTCTTCCTTCTTAAGTCAGCAGGACAGTCCCTCTTCCTCAAAGAATAGGGCAGTCCTGCTTCTGAATCTTCCACAAGTCCAGCAGTGTTCCTAGTAGAGGGTCTGAAGGTCCCACTTTTATACCTGGTGCCAGCCTTTGCGTGGAGAATGCCCTCGCCTGCCCTCGTCTGCCCTCGCCTGCCCCTAAAATTGATTCCAGTCATTGCTTCCCCTTCCCCTGGGTTTGGCTCCAAACTGTCTCAGATGACAAAGGCAAGGGCAGGCTTGGTAGCAGGTTCTTTTGTTTGTGCTGCACACAGGGACCTTTGAAGTGTAATCAATACAGGGCACAACTCCTCCCCAGCCATCCTGTCAAGACCTTGGGGGGATATCATCAATTAAAATAAAAATCTGACTCCAGGTATGCCTCCAGGGTGCTGATTAGTGGGTTGAACAATTATAGGTGGGTATGTATGGTAATTTTTCAGTGAGGCCAATGAGATCAAAGCACAGCACTCTGCAAATGTTTACTCAGCAGTGCTAGTCCACCCATTACGCTGAGGTGCCTTCAGGTTTTTCCAACTATAGCAGCTGTACACTTTGCTTAGCTGCTGTTGTTTAACATGTAGGCAGAGTTTTGTGTCATGGTCTTAAGTAACCTTACAAATACCCAACTATGACTGCCACTATTTGGAGACTCTAAAAGTGTCCCATAAGAGAGTGCTATAGCAAGTTAACTACTCTGTATTCTAAACAGTAAGGTTCATAGTAGTCTTTCAACTATGCCAATTATAAATTGGAAACCACAGACTCCCTAACACACTGTATTATTTAGAACATAAAGTCAAACTGAAGCTGAAAGCACCTTTTGTCCCTTTACTGGCGGGACTTTCCATCCCATGAATGGAAACAAAGAAAAACTTCTGAAGGGGCTTCAAAAGTCTTCAAGAGCATATATTCTTCCATCGCAAAAAAGGCACAACATTCTATGGTTTTTGTGCTTTACTGAAGAGTGTAGCAATTCACATTTTTACTTCACATTCTGCTACATCATGTCCTTTAATAAGACATTGTGTTCTGCAACCCTTTCACTAGAGGAAAGGATTTATACAATGGCTACTTCAGTTACCTTCAGCTTCAAATACTAACTTTTAGCCAACTTCTACATACATAGCAGCTTTAAAGAAGCTAATAATTATATCAATAACAATTTGGCATGTATTGTCAACAGTGCTACCAGTGATAATGTAATTTTTGATTAAATTTGCAACATTGCATGCCCGGTATTCTGCAGTGTTTTGGGGGAGTTATGATGCTTAACATACCTTGTGGATATCTTTGATTTTTATATTTTAGGATTTGCATAACATATAATGTCCTTTCAGCTGAAGATTTTTACCCAAATTATATTAACAATGAATCATTTATCTTTTGGGTAATGAAAAGGTGTGGCCTCTGGAAACACTCTGCATTCAACTACAGTGGAGTCACAATCCCCTACACGTAGCTAATGGCTTTATGATGTATATAGCTAGTTCTAGGTGTCATTTGTGTCTCATATTTTCAGGATGTGCAGTAAGAGAAGAGATAAAGAAAATAGTGAATTGTTTTTCAGTATGTGTATGACATTTGTATAAGAGAAAAATAATTCAGACCTAAATCTACTGTGGAACACACACATCATGGTCCAAAGCTAGTTCTCACATGTAGTCCTTCTATTACAGGCTATGAGAGTTGTTTATTTTGGAGCTGGCCCACTAGCTCAGCAGGTTGGTGACAGCACTGACCTCCACTCTACTAGTGGAAGACCACCCACCATGTTTAAAGATTTTCTCCTATGTGGCAGAGGTTTCTGTGACAAAATTACATCATCTAGTGCATCAGATACGTTTTCCTCTCTGTTGAATGCCCAGCAGAAGCAATGTTTTTTGCCTGTTGTGAGTTCATTTTTGCTTTTCAGAAGCAAACCCTCAATAAATAAGTTTATTTTAGGCCATGGTAAAATCCACATAATATCTGAAATTTCTGAGAAAGTATGCAAAATTATGAGGAATTATGATCTGGCGTACTAGCACAAAATGCATCCTCTTGCCCAGGATGGGTAAGGGGGGGCATTTTGCACTAAAAGCAAAAGCACAAAGTTCCATTTGAACATCTGCTTGCTTTTACATGTACATTTCCAATGTTCCTGCACATTCACAATCATGTGACATGGTGCATAATCTCCAGCATTTCATGTAACAAGCATAGCAGGAAATGCTGGCAATTATGCAAGGTTAAGTTGGAGTAATTAACATTCCACCTGGGCCTTGTTTATTTTTGAAAAACAAAATAACAATGCCCCTGATTCACAGGAGGTTTTCATCTAACACATTTGGACAATTGATTGATTTCCCTCCGCGGGTCTGCAAACCTCACAGGTCAGACCATGGCAAAAAGGTGACCATCATTAATAAGAAAAACCAGCAGTTTTCCTACCTCTACATTGGGAAAATATTCATGAGGTTCTAAGCTATGATGTATGCCATTTGTTGGCCAACACCTAATATTTGCCAAACTTAATGACCCCAATGTTTGTTCAACTTTAGCTAGCACTGTTTTGCAATCCTTCCTCCCTGTAATAATGACTCTTGGAGGGGTTGGTAAGTGCCTACCACCAGTAATAAGGCCACAATCCCAATGTAAGGTCCAGTCAGGGTCTACTGAAATGTATCTCTTGCTCATCCCTTGATAGCTGGCAACGAGCATACAGGCATAACTTAGTAGACGTGTGTAAAGCATTTAAAAACACCAATACATTACATAAGTAAGACACAGCACATAATAAAAATCCAACACCAATGTATAAAGAAAGTTCTTCTAGCTTCTTTTCTGTAATAGTTATGACAATTCCAGCAATGACACATTGCTGGACTTATTCTAACTAACATTTGGGTCCAAGAAGGACATTTGTAGCTCCTGCCCTATAATTTTGTTGCAAACACTGGAGTAATTTCTCAAAATGGAATAATGTCATAGCAGTATAATAACATACTCGTGGGGATTTTGCATACAAAATGTAGCATGAAATTCCTGAAATATTAAATTTTTATTTTCAACTGGGCTAGGATGTAGAGGATGCATGGGTATGTGGGAATCGCATGCTCATTTCAGGATGTGCATTCCCATTGATAAGCAAGAATCGTGAACAGTTGTTCTTGGATGCAAATGTAAATGATCAAATCAGTAGATACTGCTGTTTCCCCAATGCAGAGCTCATTTACCAATTCCTGTACTTGTAGAAACCCTTTCAATCGAGGAGTTCTATATTTTACAGGGTATGTTTAACAATTTGACAGCATAACACAAACGTGAAACATGGAGTTGTGTCTCATCAGAATATGGCCACTTCACCTACTCCTGTTGCTCTGGTTTCTAATCAATTGGACCATCAACATTGAAATGTTGAAGAGGTAGTCAAGTCTACATCTCCCAATCCCTGTTTATTTTGAATTCAAATGTTTTCCATCTGCCTGAAGTGTCTATACATTTAACATTCACACAGCTGTTTTCAACTTCTGTAACAGAGTGCTGTCTGGGTTAAATTACCAATATTTAATTTGCTACTACCATCTTAGCATGGCAAATCTGAAATTTGATATTCAGTTGCCTATTGATAATTCAGAAAAATATCCCTACAGAGAAAACACCACTGACAATAGCAGAAGGTTCATCAATTTCAAGGGTATTTGTATAGAGTGTGGAATTCCTAACAAAGCAGAATTAACAGTTTTAGCACTGACATTTGTCAACAGATTTTCCTGGTGTACGGTACAAATGCTGTTGGTAAGCAAACCCCATTTGTTGAGTGTAATCCTAAATACAGGAGAACAACACATCCTCTGAGTCTTATTTTTAGTCAGATCCCCCTGTTTTCTATTTTGAGTTTACCTTTTGTCTGTCCATGGGCCATATGTACGAAAGCTTTTTCCCATAGACACAGAATGGGTAAAATCCTTTCGTACATCCATTGTGCGGATCACGACCAGTGGCCGACACCAAGGAGGGGGTTAATAAATCCTCGGGTGCGTCGCACCCGAGGATTTGTTTATTTTTTTTCGGTCCCAGAGAGACACGTAAGCTCTTCTGAACACTTTCAGGTTTCCTGGTCCCCGATCGCAGCACAGCTGCGATCGGGAGCCAGGAAACACCACTAGACGCCAGGGATTTCACTTGGGGGGTCGGCCTCCTCGGAAAACGAGAAGCCCCCCCCAGGGGGCATATATTTTTTTTAAAAAGGTATGCGCCCCCCCCCCTCCCTCCCAGGGGCAACATTTTTTTTTTTTTAAATAATAAATAAAAATAAATGGACAGGGGGTCGCCCGTGGGCAGGGCGACCCCCTGTGGGGGCAATATTTGTTTTAGTTGTTGTAGGGTTTCCCTGGGGGCCATTTTGGCCCCCAAGGAAACCATACAACAACTAAACAAAATAGATCTATATATATATCTATCTATCTATATATATATATATATATATATATATATATATATATATATATATATATATATAGATATATCTATGTAGATATATCTATGTACATGGATATATCTATAGATAGATCTATATATATAAATATATGTATATATATATATATATATATATATATATATATATATATATATATGTAGATCTATCTATAGATATATCTATGTAGATATATATATATATATAGAGATAGATCTATATATATATATATATATATATATATATATCACTTTTGTCAATATGTGAGGGGTTTCCCTGGGGGCTGCGATCATCCCCCAGGAAAACCAGACCCACATATAAAAGTGATATATATATATATATATATATATATATATATATATATATTTATTTATTTATATATAGATTTGCCACCAGTTGTCTTGCAGTTGCAGCTTGCGCCTTCAAAGCAATGCACACACTTAAACTGACGCTTTTCAACTGTAGCTTTTAGGCAGCAATAAAAAAGTCAAGTAAGTATTGTGACTATGTTTCTGCTACAAAAGGGTCAGACTTGTCTAGTGGCAGTTTTAGTGCCATAAAGAAGCGCAAAAGGTTTATATGCCTACTGCAAAGAGCAAATCTGTATTTTATGTCAATAGCTGAGTACATTAGTAAAGTCAGCCATTACCTGCGCTATAATACAAATTAAATGTATGTGCGGGGTGGAGGGCGGCTATGGAGAGATGAAGGGCACTTTTGCTGGGTGGTAATGAGGGACTCCGAGGAGGAGGGAGTGGGAGCACCAATAATGATTGTTGGACTGGGCACAGGAGGTGGTAAAGACTGTGACGAATGGTATGTGACAAGGTGTTTTTTGATTGTCTTGAAAGGACGTGCTGATTGAGGGAAGAAGCGCAGGTAAGGTGGCCTCTACTGTTGCACGTATCTCACACACACCATTGATTTTGTGACTATCTACGTAGGCTAGTGTTTTAGAGCAACAGTTTAGCCAATAGCAGAGATGGCATCTTGATGGATGACTGCTTCTGGCACTCGGGTTATAGAGGACAGCTCTGACATAGGATCAGAGACTGAGACATCAGATACTGAGACAGCATCTGAGGGATAGGACAATGGCGCAGACCCTGGGAGTGATTTTTCAGTCGGAGGAGTCCCATTCGATAACTCCTCTTCCAGTACATTATGAGGGAGGTGATGAGGACAGTCCTGCTGTCCCTTCGCAAGCAGTTTGTGCAACTGGGTAATAGTGGGTTAGCCCAACCCAGAGAGCAGGTGAATGCGGCGGCAAGCAGAGAGAGAAAGAGAGAGTGCTCTCTTGGGAGCTCCCCAATTTAGTACAGCCCCAAATTCGACCCCCCAAATCGTATTGTGGAGACATCAAAATTATCTATGGCAAAACAAACTGGTTTTGTAAGGCAGGCACCTGTGTTTTTGGTCCTGGGTTCAGCGGCCATATAGAGAAACATACTAAACCCAAACGTTTCTGGAAACTAGACATTTGGGGGAGGTGTGACTTGTGTGGATTCCCCAAAGTTTTCTTACCCAGAATACCCTGCAAAGCTGAAATCTTGAATAAAAACTCTATTTTTCTCGCATTTCCGTTTCACAAACTACAGGAATATGCTGGGATCCACAAAATTCCTACCACCCAGAGATTCCTCACCTGTCCTGATAAAAACACTACCCCACTTGAGTGCCTACACCTAGTGCCTGCGTCAGGAATGGATCACCCCAGGGTCAACAGCTGCCTATTGTAAGGACCAACATTGACCGTTGTGTGATCTATTCCTGTCGCTGGCACCAGGCCTACCCACACAAGTAAGGTACCGTTTTTATCGGGAGACTTGGGGGAATGCTGGGTGGAAGGAAATGTGTGGCTCCTCCCAGATTCCAGAACTTTCTGTCACCGAAATGAGAGGAAAAAGTGTTTTTTTGGCCACATTTGGATGTTTGCAAAGGATTCTGGGTAACAGAACCTGGTCAGAGTCCCACAAGTCACCCCATCTTGGATTCCCCTGGGTTTCTACTTTTAATAAATGCGCTGGTTTGCTAGGTTTCCCCAGGTGCTGGCTGAGCTAGAGGCCAAAATCCACAGGTAGGCACTGTTTTCTATGAAAAAATGTGATGTCCACGTTGTGTTTTGGGGCATTTCCTGTGGCGGGCGCTAGGCCTACCCACACAAGTGAGGTATAATTTTTATCAAGAGACTTGTGGGAATGCTGGGTGGAAGGAAATTTGTGGCTCCTCTCAGATTCCAGAACTTTCTGTCACCGAAATGTGAGGAAAACGTGTTTTTTAGCCACATTTTGAGGTTTGCAAAGGATTCTGGGTAACAGAACCTGGTCAGAGCCCCACAAGTCACCCCATCTTGGATTCCCCTAGGTCTCTAGTTTTCAAAAATGCACAGGTCTGGTAGGTTTCCCTATGTGCCGGCTGAGCTAGAGGCCAAAATCTACAGGTAGGCACTTTGCAAAAAACAGCTCTGTTTTCTGTCAAAAAATGGGATATGTCCACGTTGTGTTTTGGGGCATTTCCTGTCACGGGCCCTAGGCCTACCCACACAAGTGAGGTATCATTTTTATCGGGAGACTTGGGGGAACGCTGGGTGGAAGGAAATTTGTGGCTCCTCTCAGATTCCAGAACTTTCTGTCACCGAAATGAGAGGAAAACGTGTTTTTTTAGCCACATTTTGAGGTTTGCAAAGGATTCTGGGTAACAGAACCTGGTCAGAGCCCCACAAGTCACCCCATCTTGGATTCCCCTAGGTCTCTAGTTTTAAAAAATGCACAGGGTTGGTAGGTCTCCTAGGTGCCGGCTGAGCTAGAGGCCAAAATCCACAGCTAGGAACTTTGCAAAAAACAGCTCTGTTTTCTGTCAAAAAAATGGGATGTGTTCACGTTGTGTTTTGGGGCATTTCCTGTCGCGGGCGCTAGGCCTACCCACACAAGTGAGGTATCATTTTTATCGGGAGACTTGGGGGAACATAGAATAGCAAAACAAGTGTTATTGCTCCTTATCTTTCTCTACATTTTTTCCTTCCAAATATAAGAGAGTGTGTAAAAAAGACGTCCATTTGAGAAATGCCCTGCAATTCACATGCTAGTATGGGCACCCCGGAATTCAGAGATGTGCAAATAACCACTGCTCCTCAAAACCTTATCTTGAGCCCAATTTGGAAATGCAAAGGTTTTCTTGATACCTATTTTTCACTCTTCATATTTCAGCAAATGAATTGCTGTATACCCAGTATAGAATGAAAACCAACTGCAGGGTGCAGCTCATTTATTGGCTCTGGGTACCTAGGGTTCTTGATGAACCTACAAGCCCTTTATATCCCCGCAACCAGAAGAGTCCAGCAGACATAACGGTATATTGCTTTAAAAAATCTGACATCGCAGGAAAAAGTTACAGAATAAAACATAAAGAAAAATGGCTGTTGTTTTCAGCTCAATTTCAATATTTTTTTATTTCAGCTGTTATTTTCTGTTGGAAAACCTTGTAGGATCTACACAAATGACCCCTTGCTGAATTCAGAATTTTGTCTAGTTGTCAGAAATGTTTAGCTTTCCGGGATCCAGCATTGGTTTCACACCCATTCCGGTCACTAACTGGAAGGAGGCTGAAAGAACCAAAAATAGTAAAAATGGGGTATGTCCCAGTAAAATGCCAAATTTGTGTTGAAAAATGTTGTTTTCTGATTCAAGTCTGCCCGTTCCTGAAAGGTGGGAAGATGGTGATTTCAGCACCAGAAACCCTTTGTTGATGGCATTTTCAGGGAAAAAACCACAAGCCTTCTTCTGCAGCCCTTTTTTCCAAATTTTTTGGAGAAAATGAAATTTTCACTGTATTTTGGCTAATTTCTTGGTCTCCTCCAGGGTAAAACACAAACTCTGGGTACCATTAGAATCCCTAGGATGTTGGAAAATAAGGACGCAAATTTGGCGTGGATAGCTTATGTGGCCAAAAAGTTATGAAGGCCTAAGCGCGAACTACCTCAAATAGCCAAAAAAGGGCTCAGGACTGGGGGGGGGAAAAGCCCAGCAGCTAAGAGGTTAAAGTTATTTAAAAAACACAGATTACTGAAAAATAGTAACGGATAAAACATACTATAAGAATTTTGTTTTTGAAATAAGCCATTTCCTTGAAAACTGCTGAATGCACTTGCACTTCCAATGAAAGTCATAAGGGTATTGTCTGTGTGCACATTTTTAATTTTTAAGGCATTGAACACTCATTTTGGATACTGTAAATACTGGCCATATATTTTCACAAAATCATATGTTTTTAAATAGCTAAACTGTTAAGATATTAGAAAACCATTAGTTTCACCGCACCCAAGGCATGTAGGTTTAGTGACCCCAGTATAGATAGTGCACCCATAGGTGCACTACTATTGTGTCTAGTGTCATTGTAAAGGCTGCCCTGCTTTACTGGCTGCTTTTAAGCTAAACATAACCCCAAATTCTAATTTGGATTTAAAAGTACTTCCAAAGTCTCAAACAACCTTATGTTTTGCATGTAAGTCACCACTAAGGTCTGCCCTAGGTGCCCCTGGGGCTGGGTGCAGTGTAAATATAAGCAGGGAGTTTATAAATGATGTTTTATAAGTCCTGGTAAGAGAAAACAGCCAAATTTGTTTTCCCCCATTGACATCAATGGACCCCATTGGTTAATATTGAGAGTCTATTTTAAAACAAGAAAGGCTTATTTTCCATAGGGATGAGCTAAATATAGCTTGTTTGGTATCAAATGAAATGTTATAATGAAATCAGCAACTTGCCAGTGGTGAATTTAGTATAAGTACCCCAGGGAAAGAGTTTTATAACTCTTTCCTTAAGCTACCAAATTCAGCCCTGTAGTTCCCTTTCCTGATTGGTCAGCCTCTGGCAGCCTGAGTCAGGCTGCCTTGATGAAGTGTGAAGTGGCCTGGGCTGAAATAAAGGAAGCATCTGGTGGGTGAAGAACTGCTACAGCAGATGGCAGAACAGGATGGGGAAAGAGAAGCCAATCTGGTCTTCAAAGGAGGGAAAGCCATTTGGGACATAAACTGGACCTCCACCATTTCCTGCAGCCCCAAGCAGGTAGGAGCCCCCTGTTAGATTATTTTATAAGAGGGGCTGGAAAGGGGTGTGTTAAGGGAACCTTAGCCACACTAGTAGATAGACTCAGCCAGATCTAAACTCTAAGACTGATTTTTGCCATCTTTGACTTTTTAAGAATGTTGCTCCCTGGGTTGGGTTTTGCCACACCTCCGAGGAAGTGGTCACTCAAGAGGGTGGTGGCCTGAACTCTATTAGACAGGAGCACCCCCAGTAGCAAGGATAAATATGGCAGAGCTGCCCCACAATTCAGATCCCTGCTGGCTTCAGCAAGAAAAGGACTTTCCCTTGCTTCTGCAACTCCAGGAGAGGACTCCTCCCATGCAAAAACAGGTACAAAGTAGGTGACCAAGGTCCCCTGCATCAAGTCCTGAAAGAAGAGCCCAGCTGACCAGGGCCCAGTGGCCATTTTAGGATTCTGACTAGGTGCGTTCTGGGAACTATAGTCCCAACTTCCAAGGAGCAACTCAGAGCTTCTGGAACCTTGGAGCAAGTTTGTGGACACTTTGAAGGCCCAAAAGGTACTTCTGAAAGAAGATCCAGAAGTCTGGAGAAAGCTCCAGAAGTGGACCAACACAATGTCAAGAGTCCAGTCAGCCAATATCAATGGCGACCTGGCCTGAATTTCAGGTTCATTCTGCTGAAAAGCTCTGGAGCCCCAGACATACAGGATTTGACAAGGGGCTCGCTGAAAGGCAATCTGATGGTGTTGCATTGAAATTGGCTTGCTGAGGAGGACCCTCCGACGTTGGGGGAAAAAAGCTCCAGAAACGTTTCTAAGAGCAAAGGTAAATGTTTGACCAAGGCCTCCCATGCAGTGTATCTGAGAAGGGCTCTATCGTGGTCAGCCTGAAATTTTGACTTTGCCCCGTTCGAGTTTGACCAGAGGGCCCCAGCTGGAGCTTTTGGTTTTTAGGTACTAGAAAGCATTCTTTTCATGTAATCTTGTGCAGCAGCATCTGGTCCCTTGCCATGGACAGCAGCAAGGATTACTGTTCTAAAATGTAGGGTGGTGACTTACTATTTTTATTGTCAAACAAAGGGTACCCTTATGAGATGTACACTTATCCTCCCTGGGGTTGATATGCGCTCCACAAATCCCACCTAGAAATGATTCCATGATTTGGGTTTCTGAAAAGTTGTTGATTCGCTCACATCTTATAGTGGTGGCCAGAGCAGAACATTTTCAGACTATGACAGCCAATAAGATTCTTTAAGGTCTTTAATCTTTCTTGAACATTCAAGAACCAAAAATGTAACAGCAAAAACCGATGCTTCAGTCAATCAGATTTGTACTTTAAAGTCAAAATTGGCTCTGTTACCGGCATGCTCTCACTCTTCTTGAACCAGACGCTCTCCTATTATAGAATTAAAAATATAAATAGCAGCTGTAAATCAAATATTGGCCTTTAAAAAAAGGCCAGCGATTTTTCTGAATCCACTCAAATGTCAGACTATGCAATATTTTTACTGCTTTTTGGAAATATGTTGATAAATTAATAGATGAAGAATGTCATTGCTCATCAATTGGACACAAACAAACAAGCTAAAATTGAAAAATATGAAATTTTCCAGATTAACTGCTGATTTTCTGCTTAAAAAAGCACAGGGCCATATGTATGAAGCACTACATTTGCGATTACCAATTATCGAATCGCTATGTGGAATTTGCTAAATGTGATGTAACAATGTGATTTCAAAATATTTTGTGATTACCTAAAATTCACAATCACAAATAGCGATTACTAAATAGCAATTCAGTAAAATAGCGAATAGTTATTTTCTAATCACAGTTTGATATTTTTGTGTTCTGGAGCAGCTTGCTGACCTCACAACCAGAAAGTGGGTCAGTCCATGTTGTTTCCAGAAGCATGAGCCACAGGAGGAGGCAGATTCTGTGAGCTGAGCATCAGGGAGCCAGTCAGAAGTGTCAGCCAGGACCCAAACACACCATGGCCACTGAGGAGAATGCTAAGGATACTGGAGGCAGAAAGAGGAAGTTGAAGCTCAGTGAGCAGGGACTGGAGGTGCGCACTGAAGATGTGATGAAAATCCATGACAAGCTATTCAGGAAAAACTTACTCCATGACCCAGAGAGTGAGAAGTGCAAATTATGGAGTGACATACAGGTGAAGATCAGCATGGTGGACATGTTGCAGCTCCCCATTGAGAAGATATGCAAGCGCTGGTATGATTTATGTACAAATGCAAAGGAGAGGGTAGCAACCAGGCTTAAGGAGGCATGGAGGAATGGCGGAGGACCGTCATCCCAGACACTATCCACCCCTTGGAGGAAATGGTGGAGGCAACTCTGAAGCCTGAAGTCATAAGTTGGGATCACTGACATAGACACCTCAGCCACACTAGGCACCAGCAAAAGTAAGGATAACAATTATTTGAATCACTATATGTGCGGCCAAAATTGTCCCCTAGGGAAAATCAATGTTAGCACTCACTGATCAAAATGTCAATGCCACACATTCTATTAAGCCCAACAATGCCTTATGGGAGTGGTAGTCACTACTCCAAATGTGAACCTAGAACACACATTGCAGCATTTTTGCATCCCCACACAGACAGACAAGACAAATGACAAGCAGAAAAGTATTTCAGGGAAACTGCTTACTTCAAAATTAAAGTGTGAGCTGAGACAAGCAAACGTAGTATATAACTGAAATATTGCTCATTGATGTTGCAGATGTCCCTGCACCACATGCCTCAGAAACAGAAACTGGGAGGCGTGAGGAAAGCCAGCCATGGTCTGAGATTGACAATGTTATGCCCATAACACCTGCACAACCCACATGCAGGGCAACACTGGAACCACTCCCTGAGTTTAATCTGGGGTCCGATGACTTCACAAAAGATGTGCACACACCACCTTCTGCGAATAGATACACCAACAGACGTCAGTCCCTTTTCTAGTGCCAATACACTCCCCTGAGGTGTCGTAGAGCAGATGTCAGACAGAGCTCAGAGTAAGGTGAGGGCCCATCTGTGTTAGGAGGTCTGAAGTAATCAATGTTTAAGGTGCAGCACCTACACTGTGGGCAGTGATGGACTATAGGTGTTGCAGTTCCAGACACAGTGCTGTCTATGAAGCCTCAACAAGAGATGCCACTAAGCCCACTGACTGTTACAGTGGAGTGCCTAGACACAATAAGTAATGGGAACATGTTCCGGGGAGTGTTGTTTTGTGACATTGCACTACTTATGTGATGTTTATGATGAAGCATTTGATTTAAGTACATATAGGGGGTCATTCTGACCCTGGCGGTCCATGACCGCCATGGCGGAGGGCGGTGGAAGCACCGCCAACAGGCTGGCGGTGCTTCCTGGGCAATTCTGACCGCGGCGGTAAAGCCGCGGACAGAAAAGGGGAGCCGGCGGTTTCCCGGCGGTTTCCCGCTGGCCCAGGGTACCCGCCATGGCGGCGCTGTTTGCAGCACCGCCATGGGGATTCCGACCGCCTTCCCGCCAGCCTGTTTCTGGCGGTGTCCACCGCCAGAACCACGATGGCGGGAACGGGTGCCGTGGGGCCCCCTAACAGGGCCCCACAAAGATTTTCACTGTCTGCTTTGCAGACAGTGAAAATCGCGACGGCTGCCACTGCACCCGTCGCACCCCTGCAACTCCGCCGGCTCCATTCCGAGCCGGCTTCATTGTTGAAGGGGCTTTCCCGCAGGGCCGGCCGGCGGTCTTCTGGCGGTCGCCCGCCGGCCCCGCGGGAAAGCCAGAATGGCCGCTGCGGTCTTTTGACCGCGGAGCGGTCTTTCGGCGGGAACCGCTTGGTGGGCGCCGACCGCCGACCGCCGCGGTCAGAATGACCGCCATAGTGCTTTTGGGCTACCTATGATGTATGGGCACATATTTGACCTGAAGTTCAGGCAAAAAATAAGAATATTGAGTCATTGTCATCTCTAACCTCACCTGTACACTATGCTACATTGTTCTGTGTTATATTACCAAGTAGGTATCCTTCTCCTAACTCTCCAACGAGTAGCCATGTGTAGATTCCACTATGCCTGAATATATAGGAGTCATGTGTGCTACCAGGGAATCTGGCCACTAAATCTGGGATGATGTGTGAGGCATTGCAGATGACCTGTATGTGCATGGAATGGCTACATTTCCTATTTCTGTGGATACACTCATTGTCAGATGGTGGACAGATTGCAACATGTGTCCCATCAATGCAGCCAGTGACGTGTGGGAATTGGACTACCTGATAGAATTTTAATTTTGTGAGCTGCAAGTCCTGTGGGATGTTGGGGAATTTAATGTGCTGATTGATTTTTTTTTAACATTGCATTCTGGAATGCATGGAAGAAGTGTGAGAATGCACTTTGGGACAACCGTTCAGCTGATGCTATTACCCCCTAATAAAAAGTGCAGGGAGCATAACACCTGCACATGAGTGGGTATTGCATTGGTTCTGTCTGTGTGTTGCTGCAGTTGTGGTTGCAAATCTGCTACTAGGTCTAATATCATGGCAGAACTCAACCTATACTTCTCCTAAATGTCCTCCTCTGTTTAGGCAAACAAAGTTATGTGCATTCTGAAAATACGTTCATGCCTCCTCCTCCCTCCCCTCAATCTTGGCAGGATCCTCCTCACCATGACGTAGAGTGCAGCCATTGTTGTAAAAGACTGATGCACTCTGGGCCTCTTCATATAGGTTACACCTGTTTACCACCTGATTTGAGTTGGTGGTAAATTGCACATGCAAAATCTCAATTTTGCAACCATTCGCAATTTGCGAATAGTCCATACATTGAAATTGCCATTCACAAAATGGAGTTACAATTTTAGTGGACAGCTATTTTAAGCGATTTCTTTAAAAAATTACCTGCTAAATCTTTTCAGACATTTGGAAAGGCTATTTTGCATTCACAAATGGTGGAATGTTGTGATTCGCACAGTTTGCAAATGCAGAATACTTTAATACACCTGGCCCATGGTTTCTATTTTGCACGAATTTAGATTATAATTTCCAGCATGTATAAAACACTTCATGTTTCTCATGTATAGAAAACTGTTACTATTATAAAACAACAAGTAAAAGAAGACAAAGAAACTCAGCAACAGCATCAAACACTAGACACACCGAGCTTCAGCAAGGATTTATAGGAAATAAAAAATGAGAAATAAGAGCAAACAAAACTAAAACATTCATGCCTAAAAAAAATGTAAGTAAAATATTTTAAGACCTAGTGATTGCTACATTTAATTCAACTTCAAGAACATTTTCTGCAGATGTCAAAGGTTCAAAATGGAAGCCATACAACATTCAATGTAGTATTTGTACAAGGGAAACTACTCATAGACACTCGAAGAATCTGAACTTGTGAAGCAATATCAACATCATGCAAAACAATGCCCTTCTGGCTGAACTAAAAACGTGAAGAAAAAGCAATGTGCCATCAGACAATTAATGACACTGACTTTCAAATACTACATTATTCATGAGCTCCTTTAACAGAGAAAATCCCCAAGGTTATCTTCACAAACTATGCCTTGACATTCAGTTATGGTCTGCATTTGCCATCCAAAATACATGCCCATGCGAACAAGTGTGTTTTTATGATATTCAATGTGAAAACAAAAAAAATGCAAATCGAATCATTTTTTCAGTTTTGAAGTAGACAAAACGTTTATGTATTGATACGTAATCCACATTGCCCATGAACTCCATCCAAAAACCACCATAGCCTAGATGTGTCCCACTTGACAATTGGACCCATCATTATGAAGATGCACCGTTGATTTGTTTTTGTCAGATGAGTCACCGTCAAGAGACATTACTGTTTAATTTGACTTTAATATCCTCAATTTGATTCTGTAAGAGATTGCCTGATGTCCCTATCATAATTCCAGGACAGTTTTGACCACCTGCTTTATTCAAATAATAATGGCTGATGTACCTTAAACCCCAGACAGGTTTTGGTTCCTTTCTAGCTACTAAAACGCCCTTGAACAGTGCATCATCTTGACCTCAGTAATACCATTAGATTGTGCAGAATGGCAACATGTCTTTAATGAGTCTGAGGCAGGGGTGTTGCTGCCACATCACAGTTGTGGTTTCCAAATTGATCTGGTATTTAGACATGGTTCCATGTAATTGCATCTGTATATCGACAGAGCCAGAAATATGTCATTTGAAAGCAATTCTAGAACAAACAGGTTTATGGGTGGATTTCTTCAAATATTCGAAATCCTAAGCTTCATCTCTGCTTTTTGTAGGCAAAGAGAATAAGGAGCTATGCTCAATGGAGCTTAAATAAGAGATGGTATATTTTACCCTTGATTTCAGTATAACTGGAAAAGGTTCCGTCAGATACATTCAGCACAAAATTAGACTTGTTGGCTAATTCATATTGTAAATGGAAAAAAACGAGAATGGCATTAAAATACTAGGGGCAAATTTATAAAATATGGTGCTGCACCTAGTGCAGTGCCACTTTTCTTGAGCCACTTAGCACCCACTAATGCCACCATGTCTGCGCTGTATTTATTATACGGCACACTATGGCAGTATTTAGGGAACTAGCATCATAATTTTTTATGCTAGTTTGCGCTTTGCAGGATTAGCATAAAAAACTGTTATGCTAATCCTGCAAAGCATCAAGAGGCCCATTGAAAACAATGGGAGCCTCCTGTTAATGCCTGCTATGAGCAGGCATTAAAAATGATGATAAAAATGATGCAAAGAAATCTCTTAGATTTCTTTGCGACATTTTTTCACCCCCTTAATGGGGGACCGCCCCTCGTGCATGCATTATGCCTGGTGCAGGGTGTTACAAAGGGGTGCAATGCAAGCTTTGCGCCACTTTGTAATTGTGTGCTGTGTTTTTGGCCATCTAAAACCACATTAGCGTAAAAAAATGATGCCAATGTGTCGTCAAAATGGCTCTAAGCCCTCTTAAATCTGGGCCCTGGTTTAGATGATTCAAATCTTTGTTTGAGCCTTTTGACAACTCACCAACATCTTTTAAGCATTTTGGGACTGACGTTCTACATTGTTTTGCTCATATCTGCATCACTCCTTACATCATGTGCATTGTGATTGGCTCCCGATCAGAAAAGCAAGATTTCTAATCTACTCTAACACAGAATTATCTGTTTGTTACTTTTAACAAAAATGTGTTACTTATCTCTCGATATCTGGGGATGTTTCTGATGGAAAACGGATTTCAAAAATCTCTCGGGAATGGTGAATCCAACTATTATCAAGAAATTGCAGGACTTCTGCTTTTCTCACATTTAATGCTGCTTCATTGCAAACCTTCACAGGCTCCATTACTCTCATTACTAGAGTCATTCAAATGGATTGTTGCTTTTGTAGAATGATGCATCGGAACACAATTTCCAGAACTATACACGTCCGATTCTATGTAAAAGCACACGGATGTCAAACTATCATTTGTGGGAGAAGTAGATGCAACTGCATTGGCTTTATCAGCTCAACTCTGATAAATTGCATCTGTTTATTTTTTTTCTTGAGGAATCTCTCAGACGATAAGTGTTCTATAATATTACTGATAAGCAGTTGCTAGAACTTAAGGCATTCTTTAATTAATGAGAATATTATTTACTGAGCGTCCATCACTGCACAGTATACAGATTGTCAATCCTTTCAGTACATAAAATCGGCAAATGGTCTGTCCCAAAGACAATTAAGTTAAACCCTGTTTTTCACCTCTTATGATTTTGTTATATCATGCTGTCTAGAAATACAAAATTGCAAAAACCTCAAGAAAAACTAGTGCTCATTGGTATACTTCTCTTAAGTGGGCCAGCAATCAGTAGAATCTTCAATATCAGAGTGCAGGAACATCGGGTCTTCATTAGTCAGCATCAGGGCATGAAAGGAAAACAATTCAGTAAAGTTGGGCCTAATATATCACAACTGTTAGAATCATAGGCAAGAACAGAAACACATCTAACTCAGAATAAAATTGGAACATAAGTAAATTACATCACCTAAAACAGTGTTAGAATAAATTCCCAAAAGTTACCAACTAAGCTTCTAATGGACAGACAATGAGGTGGTTTAGTTTGCAGCCAATAAAACATCATCTGCGCTTCAGATGTATCTCTTCACGTTTTCTTCACACAGGATTGGTTTACGCTGTCACTCCTTTCTCTTCTTTGACATCAGCTTCTGTACAAAATTATATTTAAAACTACGTGGAAACATAACATGTGCTCCCTGCCAAGAATGAAAACTCGAGCAAGAACAAAATATGCAACATGAAAACACGACATGGAGCACTGAGGTTCATTGCTTAACTAACAGTTTTTATCTCAAGGAAATATGCCACACCAGCAGTGAAAGCAGGACAGCAATTTGCACTGTGCAAGTCATACAGGATTTTTGAAGAAACATCATTTTGCAGAGTTAACAGACTATTTAAAACATTGTGTTTGTGGACGATTACTAAAAGGTGAGGCCTTTAACTAGTGCCATGCATGAAGAATAAAACATTTCACAATAGTTTTAAATCATTAACCTTTTCGTACATTAATAATTATCCTTTTCAGTACATTTAATTATAATTAAGCAAAATAGATTGTCTGTAGACATTATTAGTTCACATTAATACACGTTGTTTATGGTGTCCACCATATTAGCTGCATATTTATTTTCTTACACATGGTTTTCATTTAGGTCTTTTAAAACACGTTATTTTGCATTATGTTTTAGTGACACAATTCTATTAATAATGTTTGCTCTCTGACATTCATTTTTGTTGGACCATCATGTTGAGGGTATTACATTCTTTAGATTTACAGCAGTGTGGTCAAATGGATGCTTGACATTGTTTAAACAAAGAATTACCATCTCTTGCTTCCTCTCCTTATCTTCACACTGAGAAGCTGAGAAAAAAGACATTAGAATGGTGCTGTGATAGTCACTTGGAGGAAAATCCATGCCAGATATAATGTTATTTTTTCAGGTCTGGATTAACAATTCAGGCTCAAGCTTTTGCTCAGACATTGCTTTTGTACTTGAACAAAATCTGATCCAAAAAAATGTGTTGCTTTCCTATGAATGAAATGACCACAGACTTCATGATTGACTGAGCAAAATATCAAGGGGAGCACCTGGGTGATTTTCATTCCCTCAAAATACTACCAGTGGTGGGATAATTTGCTGTGTTCTTCATCCTGAACTTGTCCTATCCAATTTAGCAGGCATTAAACTGACACAGGGATTTTGTCTATTGGAACTGTCCTCACATTGCTGGAGTAGTATCATTTTTTTATGCTAGCTCAGCAATGCTACAATTTTGCGCCACAGATGTGTCAGAATTGCTGACGCATATGTGAAAATGTGTGCCATGGAGCTCTGTATTGAAATTTACAGAGCATCGATGGTGTTGGGAATCGTTGGGCTTTGCAATAAATCTGACGCATTGGAGCCAGTTTATCAGTTTTTGCCCTAAGCTTTTTCTCTAGCATAGACATATCCTGAAACACTGTAATTCTAAGGCATTCTGTTCATAGCTCAAGGGTGAATTGCATTGAATTTCAAATTTGTTGTTCTGCTTTCCTCTCTTCCTTACTCAACTCTTGTTTACCTTCTAAAATTTTATTCCCTATACCCCTAGAAATATATATTGCACTACAGTTACATTTGAATCACTAGGTGACTGTGCCCCTAAAGGGCCTTTGCTACTCATTGTGAAATTTAGGCCTGGCACTTTGATGTCGCCAAGGATAATGTCAAATACAACACCACCAATTACTTCAGGGGTTATACCACTAGTGATTTCACCTATTACGGCATAGAAATTGTGAATGCCCCAGGACCTTGCCCACCCAGAGGCTTGTAAAAAACAAGCGCCCTTGTTTTTTTTTTTTTCCAGCGAAATCGCAACATCATCGCAAATTTGTGGCAAAAATAAAAAAACAGCCAAGGGGTCAGGGTGACTCTACCCTGGCCCCCTAGTTTTTTAAAACATTTTGTGTGGGACGTAGCTGTAGCCCAGTCCAAAGATAGCTGCCCACACTTCCTGGTTTGAAGTGGTGACAGCCTATCAGAGCTGTGCATTCCTTGCACTAGCTCGTCTTTTTTTGCGAAGTAGTTGTGGCCAGAGATATACAAATGTATTTTCCCTTTAATATCTTCAAAACTATTGAACAGATTTACATCAAATAAGCGAAAGCTAGCTTTCTGCCAAATATGGTGTAATTTGGACTGTAGTTGTGTCTAAAGGTCCTATGGGAATTAACATGGAAACACAACTTTTTAACCCCCATCCCTTTTTCTGAGCCCCTGCTTAACGAATAACCCCAAAACTTTCTATGTGCAACAAGAATCATCAGGGAACCTTTTTGGGAACATTTTGTGAAGATTCGTCAAAGGGTGACAAAGATATAGGCAAGTCAAAAAATGCTTTTTCTATAGAAACATGGTCCTAAATGTAACTGCCTACTGTATCTATACACACACACACACACACATATATATATATATATATATATATATATATATATATATATATGCATATATATGTGTGTGTGTGTTTGTATATATATATATATATATATATATATATATATATATATATATATATATATATATATGTATATATATATTTTTTCTACCTCTCCAGATTTGGAGAGGGTGGAGTGATGCTATGTACAGTGACAGGTGGAGAGGGTGATAAAATCTCCTTCCTTTGCCTTGATCACTGAAGGTCGGGATGGATCAAACCTAAAGTGTTGCCTTATTTCATGGAATGTAGCAGGGTCTGATTCTAAGCTTTCGGACAGCAATTGGCTAAAGTGTGTGGCACATTATGATTTCATCTTACTTCAAGAGACCTAGTAGGATGGGCTGGCTGTGTGGGATGGCTTTCAAAGATTTGTAGTCCCGTCCATAGGGTCTTGAGGCGGTCAACCTAAAGGGGGCTTAGTCACCCTAATTTGATTTTCCAAAATAGCGAGAGCCTGTCAAATTACTTGTAAACATCAAGGCTTCTTAATCATCTGGGTAGTCTTTTCAAACAAATTTAGGGGGTCAATACAACATTGGAGGTAAAAGACGCTTACCGCCGTGCAGAAGACTGCCGACACACGGCCACGGATTTCCGCCACGGTCATTATGACCCACAGCTCGGAATCTGCAAAAATTTAGACACCCACACAAGTCCGCCACATCAAAGGTCAGTGATAAACTGCCGAAAACAAAACCTCCACCACCACGTCAACAGGAATACGCCCACACTATCACGACCCATGAATCCACGTGGCGGCCTTTCAACCGCGGTATTCCATTGGTGGTACACACCGCCGCGCTCAAAATACACATACATTTACAAAACACAACCACATTGGACAATTCAAAATACACACACCTGATACACATACACACACCACTCCCACACACCCAATACAATATAAAACACACACCCACATCACCCACAAACCCATACGACCAAAAAGTCTGAAAGAAGCACAGAGAGAGACACCACAATCTTCAAACAAGCATCCACAGGCACTCAACACCATCACTCACACAACATCCACGCACCTCAGACAAAAAACCACTAAATATCACCCCACACATCACAACACACACCAACCCACAGATCACCCACACCACCCCATGGCATGGCAAAGACACCCCAGGTTCTCTGAGGAGGAGCTCAGGGTCATGGTGGAGGAAATCATCCGGGTAGAGCCACAGCTATTCGGATCACAGGTGCAGCACACCTCCATAGCTAGGAAGATGGAGCTATGGCGAAGAATCGTGGACAGGGTCAACGCAATGGGACAGCACCCAAGAAATAGGGATGACATCAGGAAGAGGTGGAACAACCTACCGGGGAAGGTTGCGTTCCGTGGTCTCAAGACACCACCTTGCGTTACAGAAGACTGGCGGCGGACCCCCACCTCCTCCCCCACCACTAACAACATGGGAGGAGTAAGTCTTGGCTATTTTGCATCCTGAGGGCCTCACAGGAGTAGCTGGAGGAATGGACACTGGTAAGTCAAATCTTTACTATTACGTTCCCCACCCTACCTGCATGCCATCACATTCCCCCACCCTCGCCCTCACCCCATCATTCCAACTTCTCACAAATGTCCCAATATCACAAACCACCCATCCCAACACCAAGCCCTGCATGCAACAGCAAAGCATGGACACCCATCACCAATGCATGGCCACTACACATACCCATACACCCCCCTAAACCATCATCACACAAGGTCCTACACAGGAATGCAAACATTAGGGTACACGGTCACCCACCCATTCCACACCATGGCACACACAGATGCAATAATCATGCTTTTACACCCCTGCAGGACCCCTACCCAACATCACCCCCCATGAGGGTCCCGACATATCCACACCTCCATCAGAAGAGGCCCACAGTGATGATAGCAGCTCTGTCCAACTGGATCTAGACGACCAGCCCGGCCCATCTGGGACCTCGGGACAGTCGGTTCCCCTCACACAGCCACAGGCCACCACAGAGCTTCACCCTTCTGGAAACAACAGCACAGCACCCACCCAGCGGGCCCATACCTCTGTCCCCAGGACACGTAAGTCAGCAGTGTGTCCACCACTACAGGGAACCCAGGCTAACCCACCACCCCAACAACAACAGGGACCTGGGGGCAGTGGCAGTGGGCACACAGTTTAGTGGACAGAGGCCCAGGGAAACAGGGGAACTGGGAGGGCTGCAGTGCGACAGGGGGAAGACAGGCCCAGGAAACTCACTCTCCACAAGGCCCTCTCCAACATTATGGGAGCCTACCATCATTCCCAGGAGACGATGGCAACGGTACTGGCCAAGTTTGATGAGACCCAGCGGCTGCAGGAGGAACAGAATTTGGACTTCAGGGAGGAACTCAGATCCATCAATTCCACCCTGGGCACCATCGTAGGGGTGCTGAAGGAAGTCCTCAACACCAGGAGGGACACTGTGGCACAACAAGGGGCCCCTGACACTAGCCTGGACGATGAACTGCCCACCACCTCTGCCGGCACTAGTGGACAGGAGGCACCGCCACAGGACCACCACGCCAGCACCCCACCCCCTGCAGAGGGAGGACCACCCCGCAAACTGTCCCTGAGATCCGGGACAAAGACAGAGAACGATCCCAAGACCCCCGCAAATAAATTAGACCACCCTGAATGTCATCTTTTGTCCCACCTTGTCACCCTGTCCCTCCTCAAACTGCCCCAGCTCCACTTCCTATGTCCCTTTGGACAATGCACCTGTAAGACTAATAGACTGGATTCTGCCGTGGACATTCCTCCACCATCACCCCTCACCATTTTACAACACCCTCCAATATTGAGCACTTAAATAAACACCCTTAAAGCAGAAAACAATCTGGAGTCTGTCTGTGATTTCGAAAATGTGTTTTAGCAATTACAGTGACAAAGTGCTCTTTCAATTGTAATATCAACATACCTATGTCACACAGCTCTAGTCGATGAGGAAACATAGCAGATGTCACACAGTGGGACCCACATCTGTGAAATCGTAAGGGAAAGTGACAACTCAGTGACCATACACTGGGTGAAAAGGACAGACAGTAGAGAGGTAGTAGTGTTAAAGTACATGTAGTAGGCAGGTTTGTCTTCTTACCTGTGTCTCACTGGAAGTATTGCAGGATCACAGAGTTCCTGTTGTTGATGTCCTCGTCTTCTGCTTCCTCGTCTTCGCTGTCCACAGGCTCCACAGCTGCTGCAACACCTCCATCTGGACCATCCTCCTGCAGAAAAGGCACCTGTCGTCGCAAAGCCAAGTTGTGAAGCATACAGCAGGTCACGATGATCTGGCACACCTTCTTTGGTGAGTAAAATAGGGAACAACCTGTCATATGGAGGCACCGGAACCTGGCCTTCAGGAGGCCGAAGGTCCTCTCTATAATCCTCCTAGTTCGCCCATGGGCCTCATTGTAGCGTTCCTCTGCCCTTGTCCTGGGATTCCTCACTGGGGTCAGTAGCCATGACAGGTTGGGTTAAACAGAGTCACCTGTAAATGGCGAGGGACAACTGTTAGACACACACTAACTCTTAGGGATATCCCCAGACAACTATTCCCACTGATTTGGTTCCAGGTGCTCACCTAATACCCACACCCGGTGCCTCTGGAGTTGCCCCATCACATAAGGGATGCTGCTATTCCGCAGGATGTAAGCATCATGCACTGAGCCAGGAAATTTGGCATTTACATGGGAGATGTACTGGTCTGCCAAACACACCATCTGCACATTCATCGAATGGTAACTCTTCCGGTTTCTATATACCTGTTCACTCCTGCGGGGGGACCAGGGCCACATGTGTCCCATCAATGGCACCTATGATGTTGGGGATATGTCCCAGGGCATAGAAGTCACCTTTCACTGTAGACAAATCCTCCACCTGAGGGAAAACGATGTAGCTCCGCATGTGTTTCAGCAGGGCAGACAACACTCTGGACAACACAATGGAAAACATAGGCTGGGACATCCCTGATACTATGGCACCTGTAGTTTGAAAAGACCCACTTGCAAGGAAATGGAGTACTGTCAGCACCTGCACTTGAGGGGGGATTCCTGTGGGATGGCGGATAGCTGACATCAGGTCTGGCTCCAACTGGGCACACAGTTCCAGGATTGTGGCACGATCAAGCCTGTAGGTGATGATTACATGTCTTTCCTCCATTGTCGACAGGTCCACCAGCGGTCTGTACACCAGAGGATGCCGCCATCTCCTCACCTGCCCCAGCGGACGTGCTCTATGGAGGAGAACAGCGAGCAGAGAGTCAACCAACTCAGAGGTACGTAAACACAGCTTACTCAAAAAACTATTCATAACCCGAAATTTGCCTGTATGAGTGTTGAGCCAAGGCCTAGGTATGTGTGACGCACTTATAAATAAAGCCATGTGGGCCCCTGAAATGGTGGCTGCATGACCTGTAAAGTGGGACAAAGGGATGTGAGGTAACTGCGCTGGCGTTGTACACCGTCGCGGTAGGCGGTCGAAGACCGCAGCGCAATTCTGCATTGGTTAACGTTGGACCCTATGGGTCACAGGAGCCAATGACTATGTACTCCTGCGGTGACGGTACGCACCGCCGCAGACGTGACCGCCATTTTCTATCTGTTCAATCACTCGATACCTGATCTTTGACAGGAGAGGGCCTACACTGTAAGTGCTGCTGTGACCTCAGTCTGGAAGAGACAATGGCTCGTGCGTCTGGGTAAGGGCCCCTGCCTTCAGCACAGAGGAGTTGGAGAAACTCGTGGATGGGATCCTCCACCAGCACACGGTACTCTACGGTCGTCCAAAAAAACAGGCAAGTACACTGTGGACATGATGTATGGGCAATGCCTGTGTGGAGTGGTGTGGATGAAAGATAGGGTGGGGGGAGAATGATGAGTGCATGAAACGACGGTGAGTGTATGTGCGTCATGGCAAGGGTAGGGATGCGGGCCAATGACTGTGACTGTGCAGTTGATAATGACTTCTTTTTTTCCCCTGTACAATTCCTGTAGGTCAGCACCCACCAGAAGAAGGATATTTGGCGTGCCATCGCCAAGGATGTCCGGACCCTGGGGGCCTACCACAGATGGAGCACCCACTGCCGGAAAAGATGGGAGGACATTCGCCGCTGGAGCAAGAAGCCAGTGGAGGCCCAGCTGGAGATGGCCTCCCAACGTGGGAGGGGTGCCCGTCGCACCATGACCCCCCTGATGTTCAGGATCCTGGCGGTGGCGTATCCGGACTTGGATGGGCGCTTGAGGGCATCACAGCAGCAACAAGGGGGTGAGTACACTCTCATTCTGCTGATTTAGCGCGCAGTGGAGGTGTCTGGGTGGGGGAGGTGGGCTGTGAGTTTCCCTAGGCCACGGCGAGTGTGCTAGTTAAGTCTCCTTTTTCAGGCCGACCCTGTGGCACCCCACCCCACCTGAGTACAGTGCCAATTACACCTAGTCAGGCTCCTGTGACATCCATGTGTGCAGATATCAGCCATTTCCTTGGAAGCCATGTCCCAGGGATTTGAATAGTGGACCCCAAGTGTGCGGCGTACTGCAGGGGGCTTCTGTGTCTGTTGTGTTTGCCAACGGTAGCCGTAATGCATGCACTCAACATGACTTTCTTCTGTCTTCCCCCCCTTTTTGTGGTCTCCCTGTACTTGTCTGCACTAGCATCATCAGGTGGAGGAGCAGTGGCACCAGAGCAGGAGGGAGCTGCATCCCACATTGCTCTGGAGGGTGACACTACAGAGTCTGATTTCACCAGTGGGACGGAGGGCGAGGGGAGCTCCACGGCGGGGACAGGAGCTGACACCAGTGATACGGACTCGTCCTCTGATGGGAGCTCCCTTGTAGTGGCGGCCCCATCTGTGCCCTCCGCATCTACAGGTACAGCCGCCACCCCCCCTCCAGCACCGCACTCCCAGCAGCCCCTCAGCCTTTGCCCCGTGCCCACTCACACAGGAGGGTGGGCATCTCCTTCGCCCCAGGCACCTCAGGCCCTGCCCCAGTCACCCCTGCTGCCCTCAGTGAGGAGGCCATTGACCTCCTCAGGTGCCTCACTGTTGGGCAGTATACCATTTTGAATGCCATCCAGGGTGTAGAGAGGCAGTTGCAACAAACCAATGCATTCCTGGAGGGCATTCATTCTGGTCAGGCAGCCCTTCAGAGAGCTTTTCAGACTCTGGCCTCAGCACTGATGGCAGCCATTGTCCCTGTCTCTAACCTCCCCCCTCCAACTTCCTCCACCCAGAGCCAATCCCCTGTACCTCAGCCTGCCCCAAACACACCATCAGACCAGCATGCACACACCTCAACACACAAAGGAAGCTCATGCAAACATAAGCACCACACATCCCAGGGCACTCATGCAAGCATCACGCACATGCAGACATAGCAACATCCACTGCCTCCACTGTGTCCCCCTCCTCCTTGTCTCCCTCATCCCTCCCAGTCTCATCTCCACTCACACCTGTATGCACTACTTCTACAGCCACTACTTTCATCACCAGTACACCCACCAGCACACCCCGCTTACGTGAACTCACCACTCCCACTACCATTCACACATCTCTTGTGTCCTCTCCCAGTGTCTGTGAGGCCACCTGCCAAGGTAATCAAACGCAGCCACACACCCACCCAACAGCCATCCACCTCACGACAGCCTCCAGCGCATGCACCTTCACACCCAAAGTCACAAAAGTTGGCCAGTGCCCGGCGGGAGAGGGGGAAGACACCAGCCACCAAAGCCACTCCCAGGGATACAGGTGGGAGTGTGGAGTCAGCTGCGACACCTTCCAAGGTGAGGAAGAGGCACAAGAAACCCGGCAAGTCTGGGAAGATCAGCACGGCAGAGAAGACCGCCATCAGCCCCGCTGCTCAGGAGCCGGCCAGCAGCAGCCCCGGTTCCCCAGACAGGATCGCCAGCAGCAGCCCTGCTGCCCAGGAGCTGGCCAGCAGCAGCTTTGCTGCCCCAGACAGGACCGCCAGCAGCAGCCCCGCTGCCCAGGAGGCGACCGCCAGCAGCCCCGCTGCCCCAGACAAGACTGCCAGCAGCAGCCCCACTGCCACAGACAAGACTGCCAGCAGCAGCCCCGCTGCCACAGACAAGACCGCCAGCAGCAGCCCCGCTGCCCAAGACAAGACCGCCAGCAGCAACCCCACTGCCACAGACAATACCGCCAGCAGCAGCCCCGATGCCGCCGACAAGACCGCCAGCAGCAGCCCCGCTGCCCAAGACAGGACCGCCAGCAGCATCCCCGCTGCCACAGACAGGACCGCCAGCAGCAGCCCCGCTGCCACAGACAAGACCGCCAGCAGCAGCCCCGCTGCTCAAGACAGGACCGCCAGCAGCTGACCCGCTGCCAAAGACCCCACTGCCACAAGCACCGCTGCCAAAGACACCACCGCCACAGACACTGCTGCCAAAGACACCGCCGCCACAAGCACCGCTGCCAAAGACACCGCCGCCACAAGCACCGCAGGCCCATGAGCGACAAAAGCTCTGACTCTACTGAGGCCGCCACGAGCAGGATGAAGTACTGTGGGCACAAAGCCCCCTCCAGAACCAGTGGAGATTTACATCCACTACCTCTGTCCTTTGCAGGATGAAGCACTCTGGGCACAAAGCCCCCTCCAGAACCAGTGGGGAAAGACATCCACTACCTCAGTCCTTGGCAGGATGAAGCACTCTGGGCACAAAGCTCCCTCCAGAACCAGTGGAGAAAGGCATCAATTAAGAGACTGTGGCTTTGCACTCCCCAGGATTGAACAGTGGGCAACCCACCCACTGTAGAGACTTGTGAGACTGTGGCTTTGCACTCCCAAGGATTGAACAGTGGGCAACCCACCCACTGTAGAGACTTGAGAGACTGTGGCTTTGCACTCCCCAGGATTGAACAGTGGGCAACCCACCCACTGTAGAGACTTGAGAGACTGTGGCTTTGCACTCCCCAGGATTGAACAGTGGGCAACCCACCCACTGTAGAGACTTGAGAGACTGTGGCTTTGCACTCCCCAGGATTGGACAGTGGGCATGGGGCCCCCTCATGGATTTGGCGTCGTGTACTCAACCAGCTGAGGTGCCCACCCTTTCCCTTCCCCCAGAGGTGCCTGTTTTATTTCTATCTGATGCCCCTGCAGTGTTCTCTCCGTCTTGTTCGAGTATCTTGTGTGGGCCTCGCCCATGCATTGAGGGCCCAGTGGTCCATGGACTTTAAGGGTGGAATACCTTGGACTAATAATCTTAGTGTATATATTTGTAATTAGTGTATGTATATTATTTGAATACTGAATTTTAATATATTACAATCGTTCACCTCCTTTCCTTTTGTCTTTGCATTCTTCCAGGGGGTTGGTGGGTGGAACTGTAATGTATCATGATGTATTAGTGTGTGTGTTGTCATGGGTGAGGGTGGGGGTGTTGCGTATTGCGTGTGTGTGTCACTGTTTTTTCCCTCCCCCCTCCCCTGTTTCGTAGGTGCAGTACTCACAGTGGGCTTCGCCGCCGGCGTTGGTGCTCCTGGTAGAGGAGCAAGAAGATATTGGCTAGAAAAATCTGGAGCTTTGGTTCCATGGCGTCCTGGTTCCTCGTGGGGTGTGCAGAGGTAAGCGTTTTCCCTTCGAAGTCCTGTTTCCGCCGTGTTTTTGTTTGCGGTGAATCCGTTCCGGAAAAGGTGGCGGATTGGTAGGTTGTAATAGTGTGGGCAGTACATTCTCCTCCAGCTGTCTGTTGGCGGTGACCACCATGCTGTTTGTTTGTACCGCCGTGGTGGTCAGAGTGTTAAAGTGGCTGTCTTTGTTGGCGGTTTCCGCCACAGTCGTAATTCCATTTTTTTTTTCCGCCTGCCTGTTGGCGGTTTTACCGCCGCTTTAACACCGACCGCCAGGGTTGTAATGACCACCTCAATGTTGAATTGGTTCACTTTTACAATGATGTTTGGGATTCTGGTTGCCAAATTGAGGTCCTTTATTCTGTTTTGCAGAAATTGAAGTGTAGACTGGAGGGGTTTTGGCTTTCTTTCTGAGCTGTGGTGTCAGGCTATTTTAATGCCAAAATAGGGAGCTACAGTGCTACGATGAACCTTTTTGAGCAGGACTATGAGATATTCTCAGCCGAGGGATCAGATGATGTGAGGGGTGGGGCTCTGATTAAAGGCCTGAGTTCGGGTCTTTTGAACATCTGCGACCTGGAAGTGGTGGGTACACATCAGGCCCCTACTTTGTAGGTAGGGGGGTTGGAACAACAATTAACTATATTTTTGTGTCCCCACCCATAAAGTACATGGTCAAGGACGGTGAAGTAGTTGTGCATCATTTCAGTGATCACAATCCCCTCAGGATTGCTTTCAATTTTCCTGAGACAATGCGGAAATCAGTGTGGGGTGGGCCAGTCTCGGTAAGACCCAAAGATCAGGGCAGATGACTTGGCTGGAAACAGGTAAACATTCAGGAAGAAACAGAGATGGTAGTGGGTAAAAATTTAACCTGATTTCAGGTGCTCTCTTGGCTGATTCTTCGAGTCCAGGGAAGTCAGGGATCACATATTTAAAGTAAATGTATTCATCAAAGAAGGTATGACCGCAGCTGTCCAGCCTCTGTGTAAGCAACAGGGTGGTTGGTTTACTAAGCCCTGTTATGAGGCTAAGAAATCTCTGAGGGAGGCATTAAAGGAACAACCAAGAGATAACGTTCTTGTAAGAGATGCAAGGGCTCACTATAAATCTGTTCTGAGGGCCAGGAAGTAACAGCTTAAGGAGCAGACGTGGGAGGAGTTGGAAAGTGCATCATTACTCTAGAACTCAGGCCTGTTCTGGCAGGTGGTCAACAGGGGCTCTATTGAGAATGAAACCTCTGAGGGTTTGGGCTGTAGTATTGCCCCTGAGACTTGGGTGGCCCATTTCTGTGGGATCTTTTTGGGGTGCCTTGTAGGGGACTTAAGGGGTGATCAGCAGGGACACCCCCCAGATCTAGCTATTAGGTTTAACGTTTTAACGTTGAGGAGGTAAAGGAGGCGTTGCAACGCAGTGCTAGCCATGAAGCCCCGGCCCCAATACTTTTCCTATGGATATGAGCAAACATTGCCAACAGTTGTGGGCACCCATTCTGCTTAATGTCCTCAATGTAGCGGTTAGTGTAGGAATTCCGGCTACCTAGAGATCAGCATGTATTGTGCCTGTCTACAAAAAGGGCAATCGTAATGACCCGAAGTCGTATCGTCCAATCTCACTACTTGATTCCTCAGCAAAAATTCAGGGTTGGATTATCCTAAGGCGTATTGAGGGCTGAATGTCTGAAAATACAATCCTGAGTAGGGTTCAGTACGGTTTTAGGGAAGGTTTAGGTACCCATAGAGCAGTGCCTAAATCTGCTTATGCTGATTGGCAAATATACACAAGCTAAGAGGGGTACCCTGTATCTTGCCTTCATGGACCTAAGTTGCGCGTTTGATAAGGTTAATCACAGTAAGCTCTGGGATAGGCTAACCCAGATGAGCATGGATTCCTATACTGTGGAGCTGCTTCGCTATCTCCATTCAGGTATTAATGCAAATGTGAGGGTTGGGCTGCATGGTGAAAGCACAGAGCTGTTTGAATTACATAGGGGTGTGCGACAGGGGTGTGTTTTGGCCCCTACCCTTTTTCTGTTATGTACAAATGGGTTGTATGATTTTTTAGTTGAAAGATGTGAGGGCACTCCTAGAATCAATTTCAAGAGTATCCCAGTATTGATCTATGCGGACAATGCAGTTCTTATGGCCCGCACCATGAACGGACTACGTGAGGCAGTAAAAGTGTATGGAACTTTTAAGTCAGCCTTAGATTTAGAGATAAACTGTAGCAAATCACATTTTATGGTTTATGGTGAACTATTGAGCAGGGTGGGAGTGCTGAAAATAAAGGAGCAGGTAATTGGAAAAGTACAGGATTTCCCTTATCCAGGGGTGAATTTTGATGATAAGGGTACCTGGAAACCCTCTAAGAGAGGGAGGCTCTTTAACTCCACTGTAGGTTCCAGGTTTGAGTTTGCTGCCAGGGTGGGCAATAAACCTATTAAGCCCTTACTTGAGGAATACAGGCGTAAATGCCTTCCAGTTCTGATGTATGGGGCCCCACTTAGGGGCTATACGAAAAATAGGGTCCCTGCGATTTAGGAAGATTGTTTTTGCAGAAGGTTATTAGGTGTGGGCCAAAATATTTCTGGGTTTTGCTTGCATGGTGAGCTGGATCTGGCCATTAAAATTGCTCCCCTTTTAGTGTGGTTTCAATTTGGACTAATGAATTTGCGTCCCTCAACAGGGAAATCCTGCGGGATTGTTTGCTATGCGATCACGCTAAGGAAATTCCCTGGTTAGCCTGTGTAAGAAAGGTAGCCAGTGTATTGGGGCGATTAGACATTTTTGATGCACTAGAGGGTTTATCTAGTGCGGACAAACGGTGGGTGAAGGAGAATTAAAAAAAAAAATTAGGGGCCAAAAGGGAGGAGGTGGAGCTAAGGAAAAATCAGTGAGGGACTTTATTATGATAAAGAAGGGGGTGAGCCCAGAGACCTACCTCTTGGAGGTTGAAAATGTATGGGAAAGGACCCTCATTAAGTGACTTAGGGGGTCATTCTGACCTCGGCGGTAAAAGGTGCTTACCGCCGGTCAGAAGACCGCCATAACACCGCCGCGGCCGCGGTAAACCGCCACGGTCATCCTGACCCGCAACTGGCAAACCGCCAAAAACCCGACATCCACAAAAGTCCGCCACACCAAAGGTCAGCGAAAAAATGGCGATGACCAAACCTCCAGCGTCACACCAACAGAAATACGCCCATGCCATTACGACCCACGAATCCACGCAGCGGTCTTTCAACCGCGGTATTCCATTGGCGGTACACACCGCCGCGGTCAAAATACACACACCCTTACAAAACACAACCACATTGGACTATTTGAAATACACACACCTGATACACATACACACACCACTCCCACACACCTAAGACAATATAAAACACCCACCCACATTACCCACAAACCCTTACTACCACAATTGCGAATCAAGGACAGAGAGAGACAGCACTGCTTAGAGTAGACCATCACACAGAGGCTAATCACAACATCACCCACACGATTACAACGCACAAAACACCATACACCACCACACACATCACACTCCACAACACATACAACATCCCTCACCTCATCCACACCACCCCATGGCACCCCAAAGACACCCCAGGTTCTCTGACGCAGAACTCAGGGTCATGGTGGAGGAAATAGTACGTGTAGAGCCCCAGCTCTTCGGGGCACAGGTGCAGCACACCACAATTGCTAGGAAGATGGAGCTATGGCAAAGGATAGTGGACAGGGTCAACGCGGTGGGACAGCATCCACGCAATCGGGAGGACATCAGGAAGAGATGGAACGACCTACGGGGGAAGGTGTGTTCCATGGTATCAAGGCACAACATTGCGGTGCAGAAGACTGGCGGCGGACCCCCACCTACTCCCCCAGAATTTACAGCATGGGAGGAGGAAGTCTTGCACATCCTGCATCCTGAGAGCCTCGCAGGAGTAGCTGGAGGAATGGACTCTGGTAAGTCAAATCTTAACTACTACTTCCCACCCCCACCCCATCTGCATGCCAGCACATACCCCCACCCTCACCCCCACCCCCATCACACCAACTCCTTCCAAATGTACCACCATCACAACCCACCCATCTCAACACCTAGACCTGCATGCGACCACAAAGCATGGACACGCATCACCAAAGCATGCCCACTGCACATAACCATCTCCCCCACAAGCCACCCTCACAAAAGCCCCCACACGGGAATGCCTGCACTTGGGTACACGGACACCCATCCATCCCACGAAATGCCACACACAGAACCAATAACCATACCCTTATACCCGTGCAGGACCCGAACGCCACCACACCGCCACGGAGGGTACAGAGATGTCCATCCCACCCCCAGAAGAGGCCCCCAGCGATGACAGCAGCTCTGTCGACCTGGACCCAGATGACCAGCCCGGCCCATCGGGGACCTCTGGACAGTCGGATCCCCACAGACAGCCACAGGCTACACCAGACCTAACCCCCTCTGGGAACACCAGCACAGCTCCCACCCAGCGGGCCCATGCCTCTGTCTCCAGGACACGTCAATCAGCGGTGTGTCCGCCTCTACAGGGCACCCAGGTTGACCCACCACCCCAACAACAACAGGGACCTGGGGGCAGTGGTAGTGGGCACACCGTCCAGGGGACAGAGGCCCAGGGAAACAGGGGAACTGGGAGGGCTGCTGTGCGACAGGGGGGGGGCAGGCCCAGGGAACCCACTCTCCAAGAGGCCCTCACCAACATCATGGGAGCATACCACCACTCCCAGGAGACGATGGCGACGGTACTGGCCAGGTTCCAGGAGATCCAGGCACAGCAGGAGGAACGGTACATGGGGTTCAGAGAGGAACTGAGGAACATCGGTTCTGCAATGGGGACCATCGTCCTGGCCCTTAACCAGATAGTCACCACATTGCGGGACCATGTGGCACCCCAAAGGGCCCCTGTCACTAGCCTGGACCACGAACAGCCTACCACCTCTGCCGGCGCTAGTGGACAGGAGGCCCCCACACAACGACAGGCCACCAGAACCCCACCTCCTGCTGAAGAACAACCACCCCGCAAGCGGAACCTGAGATCACACAAGAAGACAGAGTAGGATTGCAAGACCCCCGCCAGCATAAGATACCCCCTGATGTGAACCCACTCTCCCACATTGTCACCCTGTCCAACCTTGAACTGCCCCTGCTCCATCCTTCCACTGGCATATGGACAATGCACCTGTGAAACTGAGAACTGGACTCTGCCATGGACATTACTCCTCCCCCACCCATCACCGTTTGACTATCATGTACCTATATGTAGCACTTAAAATAAATCACTTATTGCACTTACAATAACAGGAGTCTGCTTGTATTTTACTATTATGTATCACACATAACGGTGCAATTATGTTCTGTTACATTGTAATGACAACATACCAATGACAACAAGCTGTAGTCCATGGGCAAACAAAGCAGAAGTCACGCAGTTGGTCAAACAGCTCTGAAAAGTGAAGGGAAAGTCACAATTCAGTTAAAAGGAAATGGGGGGAAACACAGAAAGTAGAGACGCAGGAGGCCTGAATTAAATGTAAAATGGCGTGGGTGAATCTTACCTGTGTGCTACTGAAAATACTGTTGTATAACTGTATCCCTGTTGTCCGTGTCGTCCCCGTCGTCTTCCTCCTCTTCACTCTCCACAGGCTCCACAGCTGATACAACACCACCATCTGGACCATCCTCCTGCAGGAAAGGCACCTGGCGTCGCAATGCAAGATTGTGAAGCATACAGCAGGCCACGATGATATGGCACACCTTCTTTGGTGAGTACATTAGGGATCCACCTGTCATATGCAGGCACCTAAACCTGGCCTTCAGGACCCCGAAGGTCCTTTCTATTATCCTCCTAGTTCGCCCATGGGCCTCATTGTACCGTTCCTCTGCCCTGGCCCGGGGATTCCTCACAGGGGTCAATAGCCAGGAGAGGTTGGGGTAACCAGAGTCACCTAATAACCACACACGGTGTCTCTGTAGCTCTTCCATCACATAGGGGATGCTGCTATTTCGCATAACATACGCGTCATGCACTGACCCAGGGAACTTGGCATTTACATGGGAGATGTACTGGTCTGCCAAACAGACCACCTGGACATTCATAGAATGATAACTCTTTCTATTTCTGTACACCTGCTCACTGCCTTTGGGGGGTACCAAAGCCACATGGGTACCATCAATGGCACCAATGATGTTGGGGATATGTCCAAGGGCATAGAAATCATCCTTCACTGTAGCCAAATCATCCTCCTCAGGGAAAACAATGTAGCTCCGCATGTATTTCATCAGGGCAGACAACACTCTGGACAAAACCTTAGAAAACATAGGCTGAGACATCCCTGATGACATGGCCACTGTTGTCTGAAAAGACCCACTTGCCAAAAAATTGAGTACTGACAGAACCTGCACCAGAGGGGGAATCCCAGTGGGTTGGCGGATGGGGGTCATCAGGTCTGGCTCCAGCTGGGCACACAGTTCATGAATAGTGGCTCTGTCAAGTCTGTAACGAAGTATAATATGTCGTTCTTCCATTGTCGACAGGTCCACCAGCGGTCGGTACACGGGAGGATTCATCCTTCTCCCCGCAAGTCCCAGCGGACGGTGCCTAGGAAGGACAACATGGAGTACAGAGTGAAGCAAGCCACAGGTTCGTTCACACAGCTTGCACAGTAAATGAATCGCAATGCAGTGAAAGGCGTGTATGAGTGGCAATGCACGGCCTAGGCCTGTGTGACGCAGTAGAAATTAAGCCATGTGGGCCTTTGAAATGGCGGCTGCCTGACCTGTGAAGTGTGACAATGGGATGTGAGGTCAATGCGCTGGCGTGGCACACCGTGGCGGTAGGCGGTCGAAGATCGCTGTGCGAAGCCGCATTGGTTAACATTGAACCCTATGGGTATCAGGAGCCAATGACGATGTGCGCCGGCGGTCGCGGTACGCACCACGGCGGTACGCACCGCCGCGGGCGTGACCGCCATTTTCTAGCTGCTTAATCACTCGAGACCTGATCAGACACAGGAGAGGACCTATACTGCAAGTGCTGCTGTGACCTCGGTCTGGGAGATACTATGGCTGCTGCGACTGGGGAAAGGGCCCCTGCCTTCACTTCAGAAGAGTTGGAGAAACTTGTTGATGGGGTCCTCCCCCAGTATGCGCTACTCTACGGTCCTCCAGACCAACAGGTGAGTACACTGGGTGCACGTTGAATGGGCTATGCCTGTGTTGAGTGGGGTGTATGTAAGATGGTGGGGAGGGGAGCGAATGAGGAGTGCAACGCACGACAGCTGAGAGCATGTGCCACATGGCAAGGTTGGGGAGGGGGGCCACTCACATCTACCATGCAGAAGAGTGATGATATTTCCTTTCCCACCCTGTACATGTCAAATAGGTCAGCGCCCATCAGAAGATTGAGATTTGGCGTGTCATCGCCAAGGACGTCCGGGCCCTGGGGGTCCACAACAGACGGGGCACCCACTGCCGAAAGAGGTGGGAGGACATCCGCCGCGGGACCAGGAAGACCGCCGAGTCTCTGCTGGGGATGGCCTCCCAACGTAGGAGGGGTGCCAGTCGTACCTTGACCCCCCTGATGTCCCGGATCCTGGCGGTGGCCTACCCCGATTTGGATGGGCGCGTGAGGACATCACAGCAGACACAAGGGGGTGAGTATCAGCACATTCTGCTATCTTTGTGCGCAGTGGAGGTGTCTGGGTTGGGGAGGAGGGCTGTGGCTGACTTTAGGCCAGGGCGCTTTCTGTAGGCTAGTCCCCTCCTTTAGGCATGGCCCTGTGCCCCCGCCCCCACCTCTGTAGGGTGCCAAGTAGAGCTATCCATGGTCCTGCATCACCCATGTGTGCATTTGTTGTCCATAGACCTGTAGGCCTAGTCACAAGTACTGAGTAGTGTACCCCGATTGCGCGGCGTAGTGCAGGGGGCTTCTGTGTCTGTCCTCTCCGCCAACGGTGTTGCCAATGCATGCACTCAACCTGTCTTTATTTCTCCCCCCACCCATTTTCTTTATCTTCCTGTGCATGTGTGCATTAGCATCATCAGGTGGAGGAGAATTGGCATCGGAGCACGAGGGAGCTGCAACTCACATGGCCCCGGAGGGCCATGCTACAGACACCGAGTTCACCAGTGATACGGAGGGCGAGGGGAGCTCCACAACAGGGACCCGTGGAGACGTCAGCGACACCGACACGTCCTCGGAAGGGAGCTTCCTAGCGGTGGTGGCAACATCCATGCCCACCGCCACAACAGGTACAGCCGCCACCCAGCGCACCAGCCCGCCCTCCCAGCAGCCCCTCGGCCTTCGCTCCGTGCCCGTTCGCCCAGGAAGGCGGGCATCTCCTTCGCCCCAGGCACTTCAGGCCCTGCCCCAGGTACCCCTGCTGCCCTCAGTGAGGAGGTCATTGACCTCCTCAGGACACTCATTGTTGGGCAGTCTACCCTCTTGAATGCCATCCAGGGTGTAGAAAGGGAGGTGCATCGGAGCAATGCATACCTGGAGGGCATTCATTCGGGTCAGGCTGCCCATCAACGATCGTTCAATGCTCTGGCCTCAGCACTGACGGCAGCCATTGTCCCTGTTTCCAGCCTCCCTCTTCTAACTGCCTCCACCCAGTCCCAGTCTCCTGTTCCTCAGCCTATCCCATCCACACCATCTGACCAGCCTGCACACACCTCAACACCCAAGGGCAGCTCATCCAGACATAAGCACCACAGATCCCACAAGCATTCACCCAAGCAACATCCAGATGCAGACATGTCAACAGTCACTACCACCTCTGTGTCCCCCTTCTCCTCGTCTCCCTCCTCCCTCCCTGTGATGTCTCCACTCACACCTGCATGCACACCACCATCAGCCAGTACTTCCATCACCAGCACACCCTCCAGTACAGTCCGCACACGTGCAGTCACCACCCCCACTGCCATTTACACGTCCCCTGTGTCCTCTCCCAGTGTGTCTGTCACCCCCTCTTCCAAAACACACAAACGCAGGCAGCCACCCACCCAACAGCCATCCACCTCACGACAGCCTAATTCACAAGCACCTGCACCCAAAGACAGCACACTTGACTCTCCTACAACCACATCCTCTTCCTCCACTCCCATACCCACTGCACCTACCCTTCCCATTGCTCCTAAAAAAAAATTCCTCTCCAAAATTAACCTCTTTGCATCACCTGACCCACCCCCTCCATCTGGTAAGAGTCCTAAGAGCACCTCAGCCACCACCAGCCCTGCATCGAGGGCGACCATTGTGCACGGGTATTGGAGTCCACCTTTTCCTAGTGCAGATACATCGGCCAGCAGCAAGGGGACAGCCAGCCCACCCCCTGGGAAGAGAACCCGAAAAACAAAGGGCCGGCGCGAGAAGGCTGAGACGGCTGCCACCAAGGAGCGTAAACGTGGCCTGTCACCTGCCACAACATCAAGGGAAGGCAAGGGCCAGAGAGCTTCATCGAAGGAGGGCAAGGGCAGCAGGGCGGAGAAGTCAGCCAGCAGGCGCGTGGACCAGGAGGGCCCCACCAGCCCCATACTGGGTGTGACGGAGGACACCCACGGGCCCAGGACTCCATCACAGGAGGGGCCAGCAACCGCACGGTCGGAGGGCGACTAAGCGGGGAGCCCTGGCCAGGTCTGGCTCCCTTGAAGGACAGGACAAGCACCGCTGAAGAGGGCCCCGCCAAGACAGGCACCGCTGAACAGGGCCCCGCCGTGAAGAGCACCGCTGAACAGGGCCCCGCCGTGAAGAGCACCGCTGAACAGGGCCCCGCCAAGACAGGCACCGCTGAACAGGGCCCTGCCGTGAAGAGCACCGCTGAAGAGGGCCCCGCCAAGACAGGCAACGCTGAACAGGGCCCCGCCATGAAGAGCACCGCTGAAGAGGGCCTCGCCAAGACAGGCACCGCTGAACAGGGCCCCGCCGTGAAGAGCACCGCTGAACAGGGCCCCGCCGTCTCAAGCACCGCTCCGCTGGGCCCTTCATCTCAAGCACCGCTCCGCTGGGCCCTTCCTGTCAAGCACCGCTCCGCTGGGCCCTTCATCTCAAGCACCGCTCCGCTGGGCCCTTCATCTCAAGCACCGCTCCGCTGGGCCCCGCCGTCTCAAGCACCGCTCCGCTGGGCCCTTCATCTCAAGCACCGCTCCGCTGGGCCCCGCCGTCTCAAGCACCGCTCCGCTGGGCCCCACCTGTTAAGCACCGCTCCGCTGGGCCCTTCATCTCAAGCACCGCTCCGCTGGGCCCTTCATCTCAAGCACCGCTCTGCTGGGCCCCGCCGTCTCAAGCACCGCTCCGCTGGGCCCTTCATCTCAAGCACCGCTCCGCTGGGCCCCGCCGTCTCAAGCACCGCCCCGCTGGGCCCCGCCTGTCAAGCACCGCTCCGCTGGGCCCTTCATCTCAAGCACCGCTCCGCTGGGCCCCGCCGTCTCAAGCACCGCTCCGCTGGGCCCTTCCTGTCAAGCAACGCTCCGCTGGGCCCTTCCTGTCAAGCACCGCTCCGCTGGGCCCCGCCGTCTCAAGCACCGCTCCGCTGGGCCCTTCATCTCAAGCACCGCTCCGCTGGGCCCTTCCTGTCAAGCACTGCTCCGCTGGGCCCTTCATCTCAAGCACCGCTCCGCTGGGCCCCGCCGTCTCAAGCACCGCTCCGCTGGGCCCTTCATCTCAAGCACCGCTCCGCTGGGCCCTTCCTGTCAAGCAACGCTCCGCTGGGCCCTTCCTGTCAAGCACCGCTCCGCTGGGCCCTTCATCTCAAGCACCGCTCCGCTGGGCCCCGCCGTCTCAAGCACCGCTCCGCTGGGCCCTTCATCTCAAGCACCGCTCCGCTGGGCCCTTCCTGTCAAGCACCGCTCCCCTGGGCCCTTCATCTCAAGCACCGCTCCGCTGGGCCCCGCCGTCTCAAGCACCGCTCCGCTGGGCCCTTCATCTCAAGCCCCGCTCCGCTGGGCCCTTCCTGTCAAGCACTGCTCCGCTGGGCCCTTCATCTCAAGCACCGCTCCGCTGGGCCCTTCATCTCAAGCACTGCTCCGCTGTGCCCTTCATCTCAAGCACCGCTCCGCTGGGCCCTTCATCTCAAGCACCTCTCCGCTGGGCCCTTCATCTCAAGCACCGCTCCGCTGGGCCCCGCCTGTCAAGCACCGCTGGCCCATTGACAGTGCCGGTTCTGTGTCGAGCTGGTGTTCACGCTGCACTCTGAGCACCCTGCCTCCTCCAATACCAGTGGAGTCGGTTATCCATCTGATGGACTGTGGCTTTGCACTCCCCAGGATGGCACAGTGGGCAAACCACCCACTGTAGAGACTTGAGAGACTGTGGCTTTGCACTCCCCAGGATGGCACAGTGGGCAATCCACCCACTGTAGAGACTTGAGAGACTGTGGCTTTGCACTCCCCAGGATGGCACAGTGGGCAATCCACCCACTGTAGAGACTTGAGAGACTGTGGCTTTGCACTCCCCAGGATGGTACAGTGGGCATGGAGGCCCCTCGTGGATCTGGCATCGTGGACTCCTGTGGCTGAGGTGCCCCCCCTTCCCTTCCCCCTGAGGTGCCTGTAGCTTTATCATCTGATGCCCCAGCAGTGTTCTCTCCAACGGTATCTGGTCTCCTGTGTGGGCTTTGCCCATGTGTTTGTGGACATTGGCCCACGGACTGTGGAACTTTAACAAAATGAGCTGGACTTATTGCCTATGTATTTAGATTTCGCACTGTTCATTTTTTTTTTTTTATATTTCATATAGATGATTTTCCATGACTTCATTGAACCTATTTTATACATACATTTTATTATCATTTTCCTTATGTCTTTGCATTTTTCCGGGGGGTTTAGGGGGTGTCACTCTGAGTTGTTGCTCTGCATTGGTGTGCAGATAGTTAGGGGGGGGGTGTCGCGTATGTGTGTGCCCGTAAGCTTTCCTCCTCCCCCTCCCCTGTGTCATAGGTGCAGTACTCACCGTTGTCGTCTGCACCGGCGTTCGTACTCGTGGTAGATGAGCAGGTAGACAATAGCTGGTAGGATGTTTAATTTGGGTTCCATGCTGTCCAGGTTCCTCGTGGAGTGTGTATAGGTGAGCGTTTTCCCGTTCGTAGTCTGTTTCCGCCGTGTTTTTATCGGCGGGGCTGCCGCCCCGGAAAAGGTGGCGGACTGGTGAGTTGTGATAGGGTGGGCGGTACATTGTCTGCCGTCTGCCTGTTGTCGGTGACCGCCGCGCTGTTTGTCTGTCCCACCGTGGCGGTCGGAGTGTTAAAGTGGCAGGCTGTGTTGGTGGTCCCCGCCAGGGTCAGAATTCCTTTTTTTTTACCGCCTGCCTGTTGGCGGGTTGGCCGCCGCTTTATCACCGACCGCCAGGGTTGGAATCACCCCCTTAGTTTGAGGGTAATTAGAAGTAATATGTGCTTCTCGCTAGGGCAGTTTGACCAGAACTCTATAAAATTGTGTCCGTGTGACGATGCATCCCTACAGGCCCTAATTAATTTTACTATGTTTTGTGAGCTTTATGCACCTTTCAGGCAACACTATTTAGTCCCCCTTCTGAGGGACAGGGGTTTTGTGCAATACCGCCCAGCCTTTATGTGGTTGTGTATGGCTTCTGATGCGTTGGTGTGGCAAGGGATAGGTTCCTTTTTATAGGGAGCTATAGCTTGGCGGAACAGTGTTAATTTTTAATCTTGGCTAGTGCTTATACAAACTTTTACTCTATCATGAAATCATCAATTGAGTATTGTCACTTTGAATGTAATTTTCCTTTTAATTGTTTTAAAATTAATTGGGAGTTCTGAGGTTTGAGAGACTTTGATGTTTTGTTTATTTATATGTTTTTATGGTTGAAATTTTTTAAACCGAATAAAGTGATTTGATATATATATACAGGGAGTGCAGAATTATTAGGCAAGTTGTATTTTTGAGGATTAATTTTATTATTGAACAACAACCATGTTCTCAATGAACCCAAAAAACTCATTAATATCAAAGCTGAATATTTTTGGAAGTAGTTTTTAGTTTGTTTTTAGTTTTAGCTATGTTAGGGGGATATCTGTGTGTGCAGGTGACTATTACTGTGCATAATTATTAGGCAACTTAACAAAAAACAAATATATACCCAGTTCAATTATTTATCATTACCAGTGAAACCAATATAACATCTCAACATTCACAAATATACATTTCTGACATTCAAAAACAAAACAAAAACAAATCAGTGACCAATATAGCCACCTTTCTTTGCAAGGACACTCAAAAGCCTGCCATCCATGGATTCTGTCAGTGTTTTGATCTGTTCACCATCAACATTGCATGCAGCAGCAACCACAGCCTCCCAGACACTGTTCAGAGAGGTGTACTGTTTTCCCTCCTTGTAAATCTCACATTTGATAATGGACCACAGGTTCTCAATGGGGTTCAGATCAGGTGAACAAGGAGGCCATGTCATTAGATTTCCTTCTTTTATACCCTTTCTTGCCAGCCACGCTGTGGAGTACTTGGACGCGTGTGATGGAGCATTGTCCTGCATGAAAATCATGTTTTTCTTGAAGGATGCAGACTTCTTCCTGTACCACTGCTTGAAGAAGGTGTCTTCCAGGAACTGGCAGTAGGACTGGGAGTTGAGTTTGACTCCATCCTCAACCCGAAAAGGCCCCACAAGCTCATCTTTGATGATACCAGCCCAAACCAGTACTCCACCTCCACCTTGCTGGCGTCTGAGTCGGACTGGAGCTCTCTACCCTTTACCAATCCAGCCACGGGCCCATCCATCTGGCCCATCAAGACTCACTCTCATTTCATCAGTCCATAAAACCTTAGAAAAATCAGTCTTGAGATATTTCTTGGCCCAGTCTTGACGTTTCAGCTTGTGTGTCTTGTTCAGTGGTGGTCGTCTTTCAGCCTTTCTTACCTTGGCCATGTCTCTGAGTATTGCACACCTTGTGCTTTTGGGCACTCCAGTGATGTTGCAGCTCTGAAATATGGCCAAACTGGTGGCAAGTGGCATCGTGGCAGCTGCACGCTTGACTTTTCTCAGTTCATGGGCAGTTATTTTGCGCCTTGGTTTTTCCACACGCTTCTTGCGACCCTGTTGACTATTTTGAATGAAACGCTTGATTGTTCGATGATCACGCTTCAGAAGCTTTGCAATTTTAAGAGTGCTGCATCCCTCTGCAAGATATCTCACTATTTTTGACTTTTCTGAGCCTGTCAAGTCCTTCTTTTGACCCATTTTGCCAAAGGAAAGGAAGTTGCCTAATAATTATGCACACCTGATATAGGGTGTTGATGTCATTAGACCACACCCCTTCTCATTACAGAGATGCACATCACCTAATATGCTTAATTGGTAGTAGGCTTTCGAGCCTATACAGCTTGGAGTAAGACAACATGCATAAAGAGGATGATGTGGTCAAAATACTCATTTGCCTAATAATTCTGCACTCCCTGTATATATATATATATATATATATATATATATATATATATCTTTATTTATAGTTAGGACCATGGGATTTTTATTTGTGCCATAAATTTGGTGCCGTTTGACCCATTTTTTCATGAAATCTTCAAAATGTATACTTCAGTCGGTTCAGCTGCTGTCTTGAAAGTTTCGGGGGTGATCCATCAAGTGGTGGCTGAGAAAAAGGGTCCGGTCCCAAAACCCATTTTCTCTCATTCATTTTTCCATAGGGTGTTTAGACATGTCTACAGCCCAAACCGCTGAACAGAATTCCACAACATTTGGCAGGAAGCTAGATCCTGTTAGGCAGATTGTACTTGTTGTAATTTGATGTGAATCTGTTCAGCCGTTCCTGAGATATTGAAGGTTAAAAAATATTGATATCTAGGACACAAATCCTTCGTGGATCCAACTGTCCCCTTGCTGATATCTGATTTTAGGATTTTTGGACTCAGCTTCACAGGAGTACCATAAAGGTTTTTTTATTAAAAATAGATGGGGGTAAAGTAGAAATACCCTGAGGGCCTAGCCATGGTGCAGGGGTCCCCCACGGACCAACCAGGGCTTAAAAGCATTTTTTTTAAACAAAAGATTTTTTTTTTTTTAATATCTGGTCCTCCTGCCCTTTTCTTTTTTTTTGCCCCTGGGTGGGCTAGGTCCCTGGGGCATTGGGGGCTGAAAGAAGGAGGGGTGCATGGGGCCCCCTTCATAGGGATTATAATATCCCCAGGTGCCACCATTTCCCTGGGGATAAGATACAGAAATATGTGGGGGCAGTAAGATACATTTATAATAGTAGGGGAGTTCTGTGGACCCCCCCCCCCGCCCCCGGGCCTCAGGGACTTCCATGTCTCCTGGGCTTAAATTAAAGTAAAGCAGGCAGTATGTTGCAGACCTTCAGACCTGGTGCTCACTACCTCTCCAGGGCTAAAGTCTAAAAATGGAGGGGGCGATGTGGCCCCCCTTGTGAAGCCATAGTTGGCTCTGGTGATTGCCACCTCCCAGGGCCGGCTCCTTTTACTGCCCGAGGTGCCCACCCTTAGGAGGTAGCTGTTTTATTTTGCTTGGTGGGAGCTGACAGCTCCCACCAAGTAAAAGTAAACATAACTCTGCTTTTTGCAAGCTGGAGCTGTCAAACAGCTCCCGCTTGTAGAAAGCTGAGTTTTCATCTGTTTCCTGCCATGCAAATATGAGTGCAGGGATACAGATGAAAACATTCCTCCTGCAAGCAAGGCGCTTCTATTTATAGCATCTCCCTTCTTGTGGGGGCAATGTCAGCTCCTGCAGGAGTCGGGAGCCGGCTGGGACCGCATGGGCCTTGAGGCCCCCCGCAGTCCACCAAAAATGAAAACAATTAAATAAAATATAATTTTGAAAATTATCTGATGAAGATTTTCAAGGAAAATCGCATCGCCAAAGTTACAAACACACCAGGTCACTGGAGATATTTATTTAACATCCTTTACACAGCAGTAGTGTAGGAGAATCACTATACAATTACCCAAAGAAATAGCTAGTAGAAAGTATTTCAGTTGGGTAGACATTTTGCAGAAAACAATGACCTCTTCTTGGATAAATACGCATTACAGAATTCTTTGTGGCACAAAGCTCATTTTAGAAAAAAAATCTCAGTGGCAAGCACTTTCAGGTACAAACAAAGCAGGTACCCATGTTGAAGCTCCAGTTCTGTAAAGTACTAATCATCCTAACTTTGTATGCATGGGCAAGGTATAGAAAGTGTGTTTTCTCTTCATTTCTACATTGAAAAGTTATAATTGATAAAGGTGTTTGCATCCTTGCCTTTTTTGAGCTCAATATCTCATGTAGTGACTGTGATGAGAGTGCGTTCTTTCTTCTCAACTGCTGCCTAAAACCAGTCCATTGAGTGGCATGGGGTTGGATGGTTATAGAGAGCTGGCCAAAGTCTGTGCACAGCAGTGGTTGGATTAACGTACAGTAATTATAATAACTTTACATAAACAAAAAAACATAGAAATTCACTGAAAAAAAACAAATGTTACAGGGACGTTATAGTTAGGTTATAATTTTACTCTCACAAAAAACATAGAAATTCAGCAGTTATCATTACAGTTATTTCAACTAAGCATAATTCGCGCCTTAAGGTAACTATAACTCGCGCCAGTGCCATTCACTGCTAATTACCCTAGATATTACAGCAATCACAACAACTTCGAAAATGTCTTTCAAAATATAAATGAAACACTAGCAGTCAAATTTTCAAAGAAAAAACTGTGCATTGTGGGGGCCCTCATTATGACATTAGCGGTGAGTGATAAAGTGGCAGTAATACCGCCAACAGGCTGATGGTAATTACTGCCCAATTATGACCATGGCGGTGGGTACTCCCATAGACAGTCAATGTACCACACCAACCGCCAGGGCGTTAACACCACTGACCACGGCAGTAGCCGTCAACTGCCAGGCGGAAGACAAAGTACCACCCACCATATCATGACACAGGAAACTCCCACCACACCTGTGGTGGTAACAACACCATCAAAAGCCTGGCAAAAACGCATCACAGAAGACCAAAGACTCACCATCAGAGACACAGAGAAGGACAAAGCCGGCATGGAACCAGAACTGCAAGTCTTCCCCATGCTCATCTACGCCATGCTCCACCTGGAGTACCAACGTCGACGAAGACGACGACGGTGAGTACAGCCAACTAGCACACAAGGCAGGTAGGGAGGAAAAGGAGAGTGACACACATGCATGACACACACTTGACACATACACACCATACACACAACCAGCTGCAGATGAAAAACAATGGCACACGAAACACAGCGTAATAATGCAAGGACAACAAGAATGCAGTAATGAGAATGTATTGATTGTGAAAAGCTACCAAATTAACCAATTGTACAAAAACAGATATGTAAAAATGTACACAAAGGGCCAGTGCCCAGTCCAAAGTACTAAGGGCCCACATGGCCACAAGGCACAGTCCAACTCGAATCCTGACACCATCCGGAGGGACATCAGTTTGCAAGTGGGCAGACACCTCAGGGGAATGGGGTGGGGGGCACCTCAGCCGAATATGGGAACAAGCCCACTGGTTCTAGAAGGGGCTCCATGCCCATTTCTCTGTGCTGGGCAGTGCAAGGTCACAGTCACTCAGGTGGCTGACTTGCCAACTGGGTCTGGAGGGGGCTCCATGCCCATTTCCCTCTACAGGGGAGTGCAATGTCACGTCACAGTCTCTCAGGTGGCTGACTTGCCCACTGGTTCTGGAGGGGGCTCCATGCCCATTTCTCTGTGCTGGGGAGTGCAAGGTCACAGTCTCTCAGGAGGGGAACATGCTCACTGCTTCTGGAGGGGGCTCAATGCCAATTTCTCTGTGCTGGGGAGTGCACGGTCACAGTCTCTCAGGTGAGGAACATGCCCACTGCTTCTGGAGGGGGGCCCATGTACAGCAGTCCCTGGAGGGTGGCCTACATGCCCTCTCTGGTGGTGAGGGCTGCACTGTGTCATCTGGAGGTGAGGACCGCACTGTCTCAGCAGTTGAAGGTGCCTCCTGGGCAGCCTCTGCAGGAGGAGTAGGCTGCACTTCCTCAGCAGACGGTAAGGGCTCTGTGACCACTGGTGGTGGTTATGATGGTGTCACCCTGACAGCCTCTGCTGAAGTCGAGGGCTTCTTCCCCTTCTGGCAGGAGGTGTGGGATCCTTTGCCTTCCTGGCAGAGGTTGAGGGCTTCTTCCCTTTCATGGCAGGAGGTGCGGGCTCCTTCCCCTTCATGGTAGGAGTTGAGGGCTTCTTTCCCTTCATGGCAGGAGGTGTTGGATCCTTGACCTTCCTGGCTGGTGGAGTGGGATCCTTCACTGTCTTGCCACCATGACTAGGAGGTGCCTCCACTGTCCGTGTGGACTGTTTGGCTGAGGTGCTGGGCCGGGTCGTTGGGACCCTGCTCTTGCGGGCAGGACAGAGGGGGGTATGGGGGACAAGGTAAATTTGAACAAGGAAAAGCTTCTTAGGGGCAGTGGGGCAGGAAGAGGGAGGAGGGATGGGAGTGGAGGTTGAGGGAGTGGTTGTTGGAGGTGTATGTTCGCTGAACGTGGGTGCAGGTGCATGGGCAGTGTGCTGATGTGAGGTGGATGGCTGTTGGGTGTCTGAGTGCTTGCGTTTGTGTCCTTTAGGAGGAGGGGGACAGATAGAGTGGGAGAGGACACAGTGGATACGTGGATGGATGTAGTGGAGGTGTCTGCTAGTGAGGTGTGTGTGCTGCTTGGTGTGGTGATGCTGGTGGTGGATAATGATGCAGTGCATGCAGGTGTGAATGTGGATGTGGCAGTGAGGGAGGTGGAGGAGGGGGAGACAATGAAGGCAGTGGATGTGGTTGTGTCTGCAACGGTCTGGTGTTTGCGTGAGTGCTTGTGGGATGAAGTGTGGTTCCTGTGCTTGACTGTGCCACTTTTGGGTGTTGTCATGTGTGCATGCTCGTCTGTATGTGTGCATGGGATGGGTTGGGGTTGATGAGAATGAGACTGGGAAGTGGTAGTTAGAGAGGGTATGGTAGGAACAGGGACAATGGCTGCCATCAGAGAGGAGGCCAGAGCCTGAATCAATCTCTGTTGGGCCACCAATCCACAGTGGATGCCCTCCAGGAATGCAGTCCCTGGATGGCATTCACAATGGTTGAATGCCCTACAGAGAGGGATCTCAGGAGGTCAATAGCATCCTCACTCAGGGTAGCAGGGCTCACTGGGGCAGGGCCTGGGGTGCTTGGGGCGAAGAAGATGCCCACCCTCCTGGGTGAGCGGGCACAGGTAACTCACTGAGGGGCTACTGGGAGGGCGGGGCTGGTATGGGGTGGTGGCTGTACCTGCAGCTGGGGTGGTCACAGTGGTGTCCACCACCACCAGGGTGCCACCATCAGAGGAGGTATCTGAGTCTCTGTTGTCACCTCCTGTCTCCACCATGGTGCTCCCCTCACCCTCCGTCACACTGGTTCCCTCGGCGTCAGTGGAGTCTGCCTCCAGGGTTCTGTGGGATGCAGCTCCCTCTTTCGCTGGTGCCCCTGCTCCTCCGCCAGATGATGCTAATGCGACATGGACCGGATGACAGAAGAAAAAAGGGGGTGAGAGAGAGAAAGGAAATACTGGGTAAATTACTGCACCAATATCACAGTTGGCATACACAGCACTGTCACACACAGGGATCAGGATTGAGCACTATGCATTGCACTGCCAGTGATTTGGCTAGATGCCCCGGCAAGATGAGATCCACACACCGCCAACTGCACCCCTCCTGGAACCCACAAAGCCCTGACTGACATGGAATGCTAACAATCAATCAATCAATCAATCAATCACTGCATTTGTAAAGCGCGCTACATACCCGCGAGGGTCTCAAGGCGCTGGGGGGGGGGTGCTACTGGTCGAAGAGCCAGGTCTTGAGGAGTCTTCTGAAGGCCAGCAGGTCCTGGGTCTGTCGTAGGATGGTGGGGAGAGTGTTCCAGGTCTTGGCGTCGAGGTAGGAGAAGGATCTGCCGCTGCCGGTGGTTTTTTGGATGCGGGGGACTGTGGCGAGGGCGAGGTTGGCTGAGCGGAGGCTTCGGGTGGGGGTGTGGAAGCTGAGTCGGTTGTTGAGGTAGGTGGGTCCGGTGATGTGCAGTGCTTTGTGTGCATGGATCAGGAGCTTGAAGGTGATCCTTTTGTTGACGGGGAGCCAGTGCAGGCCTCTCAGGTGGAGTGTGATGTGGCTGCAGTGGGGGACATCGAGGATGAGTCGGGCTGAGGCATTCTGGATGCGTTGGAGTCGTCTCAGGAGCTTGTTTGTAGTTCCTGAGTAGAGGGCGTTCCCGTAGTCGAGTCTGTTGGTGATGAGGGCCTGGGTAACTGTTTTTCTTGTGTCGAGGGGGATCCATTTGAAGATCCTGCGGAGCATACGGAGGGTGTTGAAGCAGGACGCGGAGACGGTGTTGACTTGCCTGGTCACGGAGAGAGTGGAGTCGAGGATGACCCCCAGGTTGCGTGCATGGTCCGTGGGTTCCGGGGCTGTGCCTAGTGACGTGGGCCACCAAGAGTCGGCCCAGGCTGATGGGGTGGGTCCGAGAATGAGGACCTCCGTCTTGTCTGAGTTCAGCTTCCGTCTGCTGTCCTTCATCCAGTCGGCTACGGCCTTCATTCCTCAGTGGAGGTTAGCTTTGGCGGTGTGGGGATCTTCGGTGAGGGATATGATCAGCTGGGTGTCGTCAGCATAGGAGATGATGTTGAGGTTGTGTTGTCGTGTGACGTGGGCAAGGGGGGCCATGTAGATATTGAACAGTGTCGGGCTGATGATCTCGGTGGTTTTGGAGCAGAAGGGTGGGAGGCGGATGCTCTGGGTTCTGGCAGAGAGGAAGGATGCGGTCCAGGCCAGGGCCTTCTTTTGGATACCGGCGTCATGGAGGCGTGCTGATAGGGTGCGGTGGCAGACCGTGTCAAAGGCTGCTGATAGGTCCAGGAGGATGAGGGCGGCTGTTTCTCCTTTGTCCATCAGGGTCCGGATGTTGTCAGTGGCAGCGATGAGGGCGGTCTCGGTGCTGTGGTTACTGCAAAAACCGGATTGGGAAGGGTCCAGGATGTTGTTGACTTCGAGGTAGCGGGTCAACTGTTTGTTGACAATCTTCTCGATCACTTTTGCCGGGAAAGGGAGCAGGGAGATGGGCCGGAAGTTCTTGAGGTCCTTGTGGTCCGCCTTGGGCTTCTTCAGAAGGGCATTGATCTCAGCGTGCTTCCAGCTTTCTGGGAAGGTTGCTGTCTCAAAGGAACAGTTGATTGTTTTCCGGAGGTGGGGCGCGATGGCTGCGCTGGCTTTGTTGAAGACGTGGTGAGGGCAGGGGTCCGATGGGTATCCGGAGTGGATGGAGTTCATGGTTTTGATGGTGTCTTTGTCGCTGACGCTGGACCAGAAGGTCAGGCGACTGGTGCGAGTGGTAGTCGCAGGGGTGGTGGACTCGGTGGTCGGTGCGGGGGGGGGGTCGGGGTTGAAGCTGTCGTGGATGTCGGTGATCTTGCGGTGGAAGAAGGTGGCCAGAAGGTGGCCAGGGAGTCGCACAGGTCTTGAGATGGTGGGATGTCATTGGTGATGGAGCTGGGGTTGGAGAGTTCTTTCACGATGCTGAAGAGCTCTTTGGTGTTGTGTGCGTTGTTGTCTAGGCGGTCCTTGAAGGCGGTCTTCTTGGCGGTCCTGATGAGTTGGTGATGTCTGCTTGGTGGCGCTCTTGAGCGCTGTGTGGTTGTCTGGTGTTCGGTCGTGGAGCCATTTCTTCTCCAGCTTCCGACAGGTGTGCTTGGAGATCCGGAGGTCCTCGGTGAACCAGGCGACTTTCTTGTTGGTGTGGTTGGTTGTAAAGGTCTTGAGAGGGGCGAGGGTGTTGGCGCAGTCGTTGATCCACTGTGTGAGGTTGGTCGCGGCGGTGTCTGGGTCGATGGGGTCAGTGGGTGGTCTCAGGGCGAGGGCGGTAGTCAGTTGATCTTCGGTGACCTTGCCCCAGCAGCGGCGTGGTAGCTGTTGGGAGCGGTGGTGTGTGGTGGGTTTTCTGAAGGTGAAGTGGACGCATCTGTGGTCGGTCAAGTGTGGTTCGGTGGTGTGGTTGAAGGAGACGTGGGGGCTTGCAGAGAAGATGGGGTCGAGCGTGTGTCCAGCGGCGTGAGTGGGTGTCGTTACGAGCTGTTTGAGTCCGAGGTTGGCGAGGTTGTCGATCAGGGCAGTGGAGTTGGCGTCGTTGTTGTGCTCGAGGTGTAAGTTCAGGTCCCCGAGGAGGATGTAGTCCGTGGAAGCGAGGGCGTGGGTGCTGATGAGGTCGGCGATGGTGTCACTGAACTGTGGGCGGGGTCCGGGAGGTCTGTAGATGAGAGTTCCTCTGAGGGTGGTGTTGGGGTCGGTGTGGATCTGGAAGTGCATGTGCTCGGCGGTGGTGAGGGTGTCATCGGTGTTCGTTGAGATTTTGATGGAGTCTTTGTGGATGATGGCGATTCCTCCTCCCACTCCGTTGGTGCGGTCTCTGCGGAGATCTTGTAGCCCTGTGGGATGGCTATGGCGATGTCTGGTGCTGAGGTGGTGTTCAGCCAGGTCTCCGTCAGGAAGGTGACGTCGGGGCGGTGGAGTCTAGGAGGTCCCAAAGTTCGATGGCGTGTTTGCGAGCGGAGCGGGTGTTGAGGAGGATGCAGCGGAGGTGGTTGGGTTCTCAGGCTGGTGGTGTGGAGGGTTGGATGCTGGTGAATCTGCAGTTCCGGCAGGTGAAAGGCCCCTGGGTGCGTTTCGGGGTGGCCCGGTAGCAGGGGTGGTCTCGTCTGGTGTTGAGTGTGTGGAGGGTGCTTGCGTCATAGTGCAGTCTGGCGTTGCGGGGGGTGCGGGTTCCAGGGGTTCTGGTGCTGGGTGCGGTCCAGGCGCGGACGGGCGCGGACGGGCGCGGACGGGCGCGGACGGGCGCAGACGGGCTTGCCTTAGACGCACCTTCGGCGCGCCCGCTGCATGCGTCCGCTTTGTGGCCTCCATATGAGGGCAGAGGGAGGGAGGAGCAGCTGTGAGGTGGGAGCGGGGCGGCCAATGGGAGTGAAGGGGGCGGGGCAGCAGGGGCTCAGCAGCAAGGGAAAAACCCGGGGGAAAACCCGGGGGAAAAAACTGTGGGAAAAGACGGCGGGAGAGGGACAACAGAGCACAGGGGTACAGAAAGCAAAACACAGGGGCACAGAATGAAAAAACGAAGTGGCACAGAAGCCAAGCGCAGGGGTACAAGCTAGGATACCTGCATTTGCCAAACAACCATTACCCTTGAGCTGGATTGGCATTAAGGGGCACCCACTAACTCACACCCACCACCTGGATCCCATGCCACCTACCAATTACCGTAGTAATGCCCACTATATTCACCCCTTGTGGCTGCTGTGATGCCTTCAAGCGCCCATCCAGCTCTGGGTAGGCCACCACCAGTATACGGGCCATCAGGGGGGTCAGGTTCCGATGGGCACCCCTTCCTCGTTGGGAGGCCATCCCCAGCTGGGCTCTGCGGTCTTCCATGCCCAGCGTCTCTGGTCCTCCCAATGTTTCCGACAATGGGTGCTCGGCCTGCCGTAGATCCCCTTCTTTTGATGGGCGCTGACCTGCAGAAGTAATACAGTCAGGAGACCACCATTACACATACAGTCCAGCCTGTCACACATATGGCCCACCAGTCCCGTTTCCATCATCATTGGCACACACATCGTCCGGCGCACACCAAGGACACCACCACAAGACATCCCCCCGATGACACAATGCTTGCACACACTTCTCCATGTATCCTTCACAAATGCATTGTGTCCAAGGTTACTCACCTATTGATCTGGAGGTCCATGCAGCAGTCCATACTGGGGTAGGACCCCATCCACCAATCACTCCAACTTCTCCGCAGTGAAGGCAGGGGCCCTTTCCCCAGTCACCCCGGTCATGGTAGGTTCCAGACACAGGTCACAGAAGCACACGCAGAGTAGGTGTTCTCCTGTTGAAGGTCAGGAAACAAGTGAGGAATCAGATAGAAAATAACGGTCACATCTGCGGCGGTGTACACTGTCACCCCCAGCACTGATCCCCATTGGCCACTGTACTCCATAGATCCCCATATAATCCAATGATGAATTGCACGGCGGTGCAAGACCGCCTTCCGCCACGACGCCTGGCATCGGCAGAGTAACCTCACTTCCACCTGTCCCTAGATACAGGACAGGCGGTCGCCATATCATGGTTGTGGACAATGATTGTATCAACCTTAAGTGCTTCACAGCCTAGATTAGCACTTACCTCGCCATTCCCACTGTCCCATCACATAAATGCATTATGTACACTGAGGTGGTGGTTCCATTGTTCACACTGTGACAGCCTACTCACTCTTGTGTCCCTTAGATACCTACCACTGCGGAGGAATAGAAGGAGGAGACAAACCCCCATGTACAGACCCCTTGTGTACTTGGCCACACTGGACAGGCACATTATACTCACCTATAGACTGGACAGGGCCACAATCACAGAGCTGTGTGCCCAATTGGAGCCTGACCTGATATCTGCTATCCGTCATCCGACTGGGATTACCCCTCTTGTGCAAGTGCTATCTGTGCTCCATTTCCTGGCAACTGGTTCTTTCCAAGTGACACTGGGCTTGGCAGCAGGAATGTTACAGCCAATGTTTTAAATCGTGCTGGTAAGAGTTTTGTCTGCCCTGGTGAAACACATGTGCAGCCACATAGCTTTCCCTCAGGTGGGAAATCTGGCCACTATGAATGCCGGATTCTATGCAATAGGACATATCCCCAATATTGTTGGGACGATTGATGGGATACATATTGCATTAGCCCCCCCCCCTGCCAGAATGAGCAGGTGTTCAGGAATTGTAAGAGCTTCCACTCACTGAATGTGCAAATGGTGGGCCTGGCTGACCAGTACATCTCCCATGTCACTGCCAAGTATCCTGGGTCGGTGCATGACACCTTTGTCCTGAGGAATAGTGGCATCCCATATGTAATGGGCCAACTACAGAGGCACAGGGTGTGGCTAATAGGTGAGCCATGGTTCCCACCCACTGTATGTCAGTGTATGCCTTCAGGTGTCATCCTCAAAGCATTGTGTGAGGCTAAATGTTGCCTCTCAATACTTGCAGGTGACTCTGGCTACCCAAACCTATTGTGGCTGCTGACCCCTGTGAGGAATGCCTGACAGGGGATGAGGAATGTTGTAATGAGACACATGGGCAAACCAGAAGGATCATCAAGAGGACCTTCTGGCTCCTGAAGACCAGGTTCAGGTGCCTCCATCTGACAGGTGGATCCCTGTGCTACTCACCCGGGAAGGTCTGCCAGATAGTAGTGGCATGCTGCATGTTGCACAACCTGGCCCTCAGACGGCATGTACGTTTTCTGCAGGAGGAGAAGATTGGAGATGCCCCTGTGGCAGCAGTGGACCCTGAGGACAGTGAGGATGAGGAGACAGACGATGAGGATGAGGACAACCGAACATCAGTTATACCTCAGTACTTCCAATGACACACAGATGAGGCAGTGCAACTGACCATTCCTCTGACTATTGATGTTTTCTGTGTGCCTGTAGCATGATAGCATTAACTTCCTTTGCATCTCAACTTGCTGTCACCTATGGACTGTAATTTTACAGATGCTGGTGAGATAACAACTGTGTACTGATATGATGACTACAGACAGCTACAGGTCATTATTTCTATGATCTCATAGTGTTCAGATCATTTGCACTAGATGTGACTGTTTCTATAAATGCACATTTTCAACACATAAAATACTAGTAGTTAAGTTGTGTTCAAGGGTGTTTATTGTAGTGCTATGAAATAGAGGGAAAAGTGCAATGGAATGGGGTGATGGTGGAGGTAAGTCCAGGGCATTGTTCCAGTCTGTTTGTAGCAAAGGTCCAGTGTCCAAGGGGCAATAGGAAGGTTAGCAAAGGCAGTTCAAAGTGGACAAGGTGACTGTGTGGGACACAAGGGGGACAATCAGGAGAGTCTCATTTCCTGGTGGTGGTCTTGGCAAGTGTCTCTGGCTTCTGTCTGGGTCGAAGGGAAGGTTTACTGGATGGTTCACCCATCTGCAGGGGAGGGGTGCTGGTGGCCTGTGGGTCCTGTGGCGGGGCCTCCTGCCCACTAGCTGCAGCAGAAGTGGAGGGCTGGTCAGTGGACTAGCCAGTGGTAGGGGCCAGCTGCTGTGCTGTTGCTTCCCTCATGATATTGGCCATGTCTGCCAGCACCCCTGCTATGGAGCTCAAGGTGCTGTTGATGGCCTGCATGTCCTCCCTGATCCCCTGATACTGTTTCTCCTGCAGCCGTCTGTTCTCCTGCACATTGACAAGGATCTGGCCCATCGTGTCCTGGGAATGTTGGTAGGCTCCCAGGATCTTGGTGAGTGTCTCCTGGAAAGTCGGTTCCCTGGGCCTGTCCTCCCCCTGGCGCACAGTGCTCCTCCCAGTGTCCCTGTTGCCCTGTGCCTCTGTCCTCTGAATGGTGTGCCAACTACCACTGACCCGAGGTCCCTGATTGTCTTGGGGGTGAGGTGTGGATTGGGGTCCCTGTACAGGTGGGCACACTTCTGATTGACGAGTCCTGGGGTCAGAGGTGTGGGTACTCTGGGTGGGTGCCGTGGTGCTGGATATTGATGGGGGAGGCTCTGTGGTGGACTGTGTGTGATCTGGGGTGACCGATTGTCCAGTGGTCCCTAATGGGCCAGATCCAGAAGTCCAGAGTTACTGTTATCACTGGAGGCATCTTCTGTTGGGGGACTGGCTAGTCGTGGCACCTCCTCTGCACTGGGATTGGCTGGGGCACCTGCAGGGATGTAAGTGAAATATTATGCTTCATGTCTGTGACATATTGTACATCCCTGGCTTCCCGTCTATTGTTGCTGTTGCCCTGCCACCTTTGTTTGTGTATGGCGATGTATTGTGGAATTGTTAGTTTCCCTATGCTGTGCATGCTTTGGTGATGGGTGTCCATGCAGGGCTGGATGGGCTGGCCATGCATTGGTATGGCATGCAGGATTTGGCATGGGGGTTAGTCAAATGTGTAGGTGCAGTATGTAGGATGGAGTGGAGTGATGGGAGTGAGGGTGAGGGGGTGTGATGGCATGCAGGTATGGGGGGTGATAAGTAGTAACTATTGACTCACCAGTGTCCAGCCCTCTGGCTACTCCAGGGAGTCCCTCAGGATGCATTAATACCAAGACTTGCTCCTCCCATGCTGTGAGCTGTGGGGGAGGAGGTAGGGGTCCACCGCCAATCCTCTGCATGGCAAGCTGGTGCCTTGCTGCCACGGAACATACCTTCCCCATGAGGTCGTTCCACCTCTTCCTCATGTTGTTCCTTGTTCTTGGATGCTGTCCCACGGCATTCACCCTGTTCATGATTCTCCGCCACAGCTCCATCTTCCTGACAATGGAGATTTGCTGGACCTGTGCTTCAAACTGCTTTTTCTCTACCCTGACTATTTCCTCCACCATCACCCTGAACTCCTCATCAGTGAAATGGGGGTGCCTTAGTGGGGACATGGGTGTTGTGTGGTGTGTGTTGGTGAGAGTGTATTGAGTAATGTGGTGGGGTGTGTGATGTGGGGTGCGTGATAGATGTATGGGTGTATGTGGTGAGTGTGTCTAGTTGTCTCTGTGCTGTTCGTGTCAATCTCCTGGTTGTAATTGTTGTTCGTAAAGGGTTGTGGGTAATGTGGGTGTGTGTTTTATGGTGCTGTAGGTGGGTGGGTGTGGTGGGTGTATGAGTGTCAGGTGGGTGTTTTTAGTACTAGCCAATGGAGTGTGGCGGTATGTACTGCCAATGGTTTACCGCCATTCAATGTCCGCTGTGGTGATTCATGGGTAATGATGAGTTGGACATTGTTTTGTTGGCGTAACGGTATAGGTGCTGGTACCTCCACTTTAGAACTGACCTTTGGGCTGGCGGATTTGTGTATGTGGCAGTATTCTGTCGGAATGGTGTGTGTGTGTCATAATATGGGGAAGAGATATTTGCCACTGTGGCTGTACTTTGGCAGCCATCACCGTGGCAGTAAGCAGGATTTACCGTGAATGTCATAATGAGGGCCTTAGTCTCTATAGAAAAAGCGTTTATTGACTTGCCTATATCTTTGGCGTTGCTTGATGAAATTTTCCCAAAACATCGATAATCACGTCAGCTGTTGCCTGGAAACCTTCAGGGTGATCCATCAAGAGGGGGCCAAGAGAAAGCGGGGGTCAAAAAAGGTGCATTTCAAATTTTAATTTCCATAGTGATTTTGAACAGGTCAACAGCCCGAACCATTGGACAGAATTACACCAAGTCTGGCAGAAATGTAGCTCTTAGTTCCGAAAGTGTCTTTTTTGCTATTTGGTGTAAATCTGTTCAGTAGTTTTTGAGAAATTAAGCAAAATCCAAATTTGAATATATAGGGATAGGATGGCTCCGCAAATCCTCCTGATCTTGTGCCAGAATCTGATTGGCTGTCAATAATTCAACAACTTCCATTGTTATACAGGGGAACCCCCTGCAGCCCCAAGGACTGCTACCTCCTCGGAGACAAGTTCTATCATTATGCAGGGTCCATGTGCCCCCCTGTAGCCCCAGGGACTGCTACCTCCCAGGAGCACATATTCTAAAACTAATGCAGGGGGACCACCTGGCCCCTTGCAGCCCCAGGAACCTCCGCTCTCAAGCAGCTCATCCTCACTGCAAATGGAGTTCCTCTGTTTCCCTGCCTTTGGAGATGCAGGTAGGGAAACAGATGAAACATTGCTCTCACAGAGAGGGAGCCGGCTTCCACAGAAAGTGGGGAGCCGGCTGGGACCGCAGGGGACTTTGGGCTCCCCCACAATCCCCAACATTGTGACTGGGTGCCCTAGAGGGCATCCAGGTCACATGGCTGGGCCCCGGGGTATGGAATCTTGTGGCAGAGATCGGCCATTGGTGAGGTGGGCCACACAGTCCCACTCCCCCCCCCAAAAAAAATAATAATAATTAGGAAGGGCCATGGGGGATAGGGTCCCCAGGGCCGAGATCGGCCTGGGAAAGCGAGCCGTGCTTAGGGGAAAAGGATCAACTTATACTAATGAAAATGACTTTACATTAAAAAATCGTAGCATTTCAATAAAAAAAATAAAGGTTACAGGAACATTATAGTTAGGAAATAGAATTTAAAAAACATAGAAAGTCACTTAAAAATCAAAGGCTACAGGGACATTATAGTTAGCCTCACGTTGTAAACATACAAAACCATAGAAATTCACCAGTTATGGTTGCAGTTGTCTCAAGTAACTGTAAGACTTGCCCTACAGTAACTATAATACGCACGCTCACCATGCACTGCCAATTACGCCACACATTACGGCACTCATGACATCTTTGATAACATCAGTGATAATATCAATGTAATATTTGCAGTAAAAAGTTTTACAAAATACTGCATGGAGGGGGCACAAGTTATAGCTACTTTTCAGGCCATTGTAGATTGTTTATGTGCAGGAAGGGATACGTTCCTGCACATAAACAATCACATCCCACTAAGAAGACACCCTTGTACTATGGTGGAGGGATGCCTGGGTTGGCACAGGCTGCTTAGTTTAGTGGCACAGGGGGAGACACAGGGGGTGCCATATTCTTGTAGATGCAGCACATATCTGTGTTTCAAAACTGAAGTTTCTTGTAGATCTGGTCCAAAGCTTTTAACCATAGGATTAGCACAGTGTCATCCTTGCTGAGCTGTAAATGACAACAACCTTTCACCACTCCAGGCACAGTATTACAACTTTGAATTGGTAAAAAATACCATCCAAGCCAAACTAGAGTGAATAAAAGCAACCCCTGACATGTTTTTTGCTTATATTATACTTTTTCATAGACGTTTAGCTTTGTCCAGACACAAGGGTGCACCCACTATAGGTCAAAGCAATGCCCTTTCAAGCATAGGGTGATGCATAAATTATGCAAAGGAGAAGAGAGAACTCTGGTTAGTTGCCATGTTCAGGTGGAAACCAGCTCCAGTAAAGAGCATCCTAGAGCATTCTTTAGAAAGAGGAAGTTGCCCCTTCCTGCACAAAATCAATCCTGCATGAAACACAGACACCCTTGCACCATCGTGCAAGGGTGCCTGTGTTGGAAATAGACTGCCTAAAGGGCACCAGCCCAGGGGGAAGGGCAGGAATGTGTGATATTCTTTTAAATACTGCACATTCCTGCCCTTTGCAAGTGATGCAGTACAGTGCAGCAAGGTGACTTGCTGCACTACACTTCGCAACTATTCCCATAAATATGCCCCCACATCTTTGCACATTTTGAGGGGGAGAGGTTACTGATCACTGTCAAAAAGCCCTCTTCATCAGACCACCCTAGAAGCTTTGAGAATGTAGGGGGGGGGGGTTGGTCAAATGGAGAAGCTGCAGGACTACTGTAGGCCCTTATCCGGTGTCAGTAATTCACCCACACATGGTTTTCATTTGCTTTCTGATATGTTTACTTTTTTTTTCCCATTGTTTATGCACCAGTACACATGGAAATAAATTGAAAAAATTGTATGAGCTACTCACTAGACAACAGGCAGCTAAAAACTATTGCTACTCTTTGGCCCATATTTATACTTTTTGATGCAAAACTGCCCAAACACAGTTTTGCAGAAAAAAGTACAGCGCTGGCTTGAGTCATTCCAAAGTGCCAGCTGGGTGCCAAATTTATGGAACCCCACTTTGATGCTAAATGGGTCTAGCATCAAAACATAAATATGGAGCTAAGTTTGCACTGAATTTGCGTTAAAAAAATGACGCAAATTCAGCACAGAGTATAATTATGCCCCTATATTTGCTGGAGAGGAGATATAAACTAGGAGGGATGAGCAGGATGTGTTGGGATATTTCATTCTCCATTTCCATGTTCTAGCATCAAAGTATCTCCTTGGATCCATCCAGAAGTTCGCTCTTTGTCTTTCAATAGCTGTTAGTTTATTTATTTCTTCAGTGGTGATAAAACAAAAGAAAAAGACAAGAAAAACACAAAGAGTGAAAGATAGACATGCTAGCGGAAGTGAAAAAATGAAAAGAAAAGAAAAGGAAAGAGAAGAAAAGAAAAGAAAATTAAAGAGGAGGAGGGCAAGAAAGAGATGGGATAGACAAAGGTAGAGGATGTGGAGCAACTAGGGAACAGTGCTAACATGGAAACACAGATGTTGACACATTTTCTCCACTAGCTCAGGATTTGAAAATGCTTTCACCGAGGACGATGGGATCTTTGGACCTAGTGAGGAGTGTGCTTAACCACAAAAAACATTCCAATCACAATCACCACCGCAACAAATTTAAACATCATGACCAGTGTGGCCACAGAAACAAAACTCCAATCTTTGAAAAGTTTCAAAACTTTATTATAACCACAAAGCCAAAGTCACCAGTCATGTAAATAGTCTACAATATTAAATTGTACAAATAAATGAAAACAACAGGCTGTCCAAATCTGCAAAACGAGTTTAATCTACTCAATAGCAATAGAATTAAACATTACAAAAAGATTACACACACAAGTAATGATATACTTTCTGCAATAGAAACAGCTTTCAAATAATTTGTTGGTCACATTAGTCAAATTCAGATCCACAACTCACTACATCACTTTTTATGGGCCAGGTTATCCCTACTATTATTGCAATTTAGGACAAGCATGTGTGGGAATGGGCTAACACATGTGGGCACAAATTAGACTAACGAGAAAGAATGAATAGGTGAAAGAATGCTAAACTAATTAAATTAAGGCAAGGACGCAAATAACTTACAATAGACTATACCTCTACTGTGATCCACACAGAATTCAGGTTTGTCAGCCGAGCAATTCAGAATCAGTGGAATTCATCAAAAGCATCATCAAGGGAAAGTGCAGAATATGAGCTGAACAGCAGGAACATCCAGGGGACAAGTAAACAGTGTGAAATTCAAAGGGGCAATAGCAATAGAAGATTCTAGAGGAGACCTAACAGAATAAGAACCAAAAGAATCAAGAAGGGACTTAACAGAATCAGGACCAAAAGGAGACAGACTAAAAGTTGAAAAAGTCTCAGCCTAACTTTGAATGTCCACAGAGTGGGCCCACATCATGCAAGAAGAACAATATCCAATGAAAAATGAAACACCCATGGGGTTTGCAACATCTCCAGGTTCTCTCAGGGTACGTGTGAATTCATCTCTCCTTCCATGTGACACCAGCAAATAACTAGCAACTGTACAATACTTTCCAAAAACTTCCAATGGCTCACATAATTTTTTTCCTTTCACTTGGGAACAAGCATTTAAACAATGGTACAGCTTTACTTGCCAGTTCTCATGTTCTAGTGTTGCAACATCAAAGGTCACTGCAGAATGAACTTACACATAATAGAATAGAACTCTTTGCTAAACATTTTATTTTTTAAACAATATTTTATTATCATTTTATTTTCGTACATTGATAATGTAACTTTAACTTGTACATTAGACCGCATCAATTATTACCAACAGATGTTGTATTGTTCCAATCTGTGGACAGTGTCTGCATGAGCGTATTCATGGTCTATGTAACTTCTTAACAGATATTCTCAAGAACTATTTACATGATGATGGTTACTTTGAGGTGAATGTTCATAGTAGGGTGGGTTAAAGACTAGTCATCTGGGATTGCAGTTCTCCTGTTAAGTTTAAACTCTAACTGTCTACTCAGGGTTATTTGGTCAGGTGTGTGGGTGCACGGTATGGCTCCTGATCAGTCTTGTGCAGTGTCTATTACCCCCAGGTGGTTGCTGCCCTCCTCGGCTACATTGCACTTGGTGCTAGGTCCCGCGAACTTCCCCTCCATGCCATAGTGCGTGATTATGTGTTCTTGTCCGCTTAATTATTCCTGGCAGGATGATGTCCCAGCTAATCTCCGTGTGTTTCCTCGTCACTATCTCGAGATTCCCATCTTTCTAATATTCCCTCCCACAAGGGGGCAATGGGTTTTTGGCGCAGTCCATTCATTTCTTCGCACTCCAGGACCTGGAGTTCTGCTCTGGCATATTTTGTGACTTCACGCCGCCACACCTCCAGTGGTGGGGAACTAGAAGCCTTCCAGTTTAGTGTTATTTGCCTCCTATAGAGGGCCAGTGCCAGATCCAGAAACCGGGTAGCTATTGTACCCAGCGCCAGTCCCGAGCGCAGTCCCAGCAGGCACAGCGATGAGGTCTGTGCCAGTTTGACACCCAGTGGTTTCTCAAGTTCGCCCAGTATCTCCTCCCAGGACCGCCGGACGCCCAGACAGTGCCACAGCATATGGTCCAAGTCTGCACCCAGCTCGTTACATCTGGGGCATGATCTGGGGTCGCCCCCATAGATGATGTTTAGTCTATGCAGCGTGAGATATGTTCTGTGCAAATAGTTACATTGTATATATCTCAAACGTGTGTTCCTAGTTACTGTCCTAGGGTATGCCATGGCTTTCTTCCACTCAGCCTCTGTCAGGGTACTGTCCAGTGCCTTTTCCCATCTCTCACGTAGCGCTTGGGGGGGGGTCAGAGTGCACTCGTTTTGGGCCCTGTACAGTTTAGCGACCAGGTGGGTAACCTCGCACATGGTCAGGAGGATATGCAGAATATTATGTTTCTCTGGTTCTGCATTGATCGTTCCCCAGTGTATTTTAATACGGTGAGTCAGGTGCTGGTAAGTTAAGAACTGCCCAGTCGGTACTTTATTCCTTTCAACTAGTTCCGTGAATTATCTTAGTACTCCTCCCTGAAAGAAATCTCCGAGAGTCCCAACCCCCCTACTCGCCCATGTCCCTAGGCCACTGCTAGTATTTGACCCATCTGATGGGTCAAACACCAGCCATTCTAATGGAAGAGCCGGGGAATATGCTGTCCCTATTCCCACTCTACGTGAGCATCGCTTCCAGCATTCTAACGCAGTTTTCAGTAATGTACTCTCTACCTTGCGTTTCCCTGCCCGGGCGAGCATGAGTGCAAGCATCCAGTTTCCGCCTTTCCCCCGCTAGCAGTGAACCCCTCCATGCGTCCTCTCCCCGCAAGCCATCCAGCCACCCACTGTAACTGACAGGCCAAGTAATAGGATTTTAAATCTGGTACCCCGAGGCCCCCCATGATCGCTGGCCTGCAGAGGACAGGGAGCGAGGCACGTCTGCGACCTCCATCCCATATAAGCTCTCTGAGTAGGGTGTTTAACTCGTGGAACCAAGTTGAGGGAATCACTACTGGTAGGTTAGTAAAGAAATAAAGGAGGCGTGGGAGCATAATAATTTTTGACAGGGATATCCTAGCCGAGATGGTCAGTTTCAGGGATCTCCAAAATCCCACTGAAGAGCGGAGCGCTCGGAGTGCCTTACCTATATTACCCTCGCGTAAGTCTCTTAGGTCGTGGAACACCTGAATGCCCAGATATTTAAAGGTGTGTGGAGCCCACACAACATCCGGAGGGCATGTCGATGGGCAGGCTCCGCCCGCTTCCAGTGGGAAGACAAAGGTCTTACTTCTATTTAATCGGAGCCCCGAAAGGGCTCCGAAATTGTCCAACTCCTCTAATGCCCAGGGCAGAACTGTCTCGCCCTCCCTCAAGTATATTAGGATGTCATCTGCGTAGAGTGAGATGATATTTTCAGTCTGTCCTAGCACTATCCCTCTGCCCAATCCGGCGGAACGGAATCGGGCGGCCAGGGGCTCAATAGTCAGGGCAAATAATAGAGGGGAAAAGGACATCCCTGTCTAGTGCCCCTGTAAACTGGGTATGCCTCCGAGATCGACTTTCCGGTCTTCACTCTCGCAAGGGGGGATGCATATAAGAGATCCACCCAGCGCACCCAGTTTGTTCCCAGCCCCATTCGGAACATCACTGTCCATAGAAAATCCCATCTTAGGGAGTCAAATGCCTTCTCGAAGTCTATTGCCAGGGGGGTTGCCCCTGGGGGCTTCTCAGTGTGTGGCATGTGCAAAATGGAAAACAGGCGCCTCAGATTCAAGGATGTGTTCCATGCTGGGATAAACCCATTTTGATCCTGGTGTATCAAATTAGGGATATGATGAAGGATCCGATTGGCCATAAGTTTACTGAGGATTTTGAAGTCACAATTTAGCATTGACAATGGGCGGAAGTCGGTCACCGAGAGCTCACCTGTGTCTCGCTTAAACAGGGGGATTACCAGGGCCTCCCTCATAGAGCCGAGAAGCATACCCTTTTGGAATGCCTCTGTGAATATTTCTACCAGTCTGGGAGGTAGCAGTGTAGAGTACTTTTTGTAGAAGTCTATCGGTAGCCCATCGGTACCTGGGGTTTTCCCGGCCGCTAACTGTGATATGGCTTCTTGCACTTCTTCCAGCGACACCGGGCCCCCCAGGACATCCCTGTCGCTATCTGTCAGTGTGGATGATGGTAATGGGTGTATATATGCCCGGACCTGTTCTAACTCGATTGGATCTGGTTGCCTGTATAGAAAGGTATAGTACTCTAGGAAGGCCTCATTAACTTCTTTACGTGAGTGGTGAATCTTCCCCTTCATGTCACGCACATTTACTATAGGAGCCCCTTCGCTTCCAGGTCTCACCAGCCAGGCCAGCATTCTCCCAGATCTACCCTCTTCTGCTTGCACTGAGGCCCAATATCTTCGTGCGCTATGTAATCTCAGCTGTTCTTCAATTCGGGAATGCGAGGACCTTGCCTCTTTTAATCTGTCACCTCCTGTTTCTGCACCATTACTGTTCCTTTCTACTTCATGGATGGTCTTTTCTAACTCAACCAGTTCCCTTTCTAGTATGCATTGGATTTCAGCCGTCTGGCTCATGCAATGGCCTCTCACTGCCACCTTAAGGGTTTCCCATTCTATGCCACTAGATGATGCTGATCTAGCGTTAAGAGTGACATGTTCTGTGATATGGGAGCGGAGTGACTCTCTGTATGCCTGGTCCTCCAGGGCAGACAGACGTAGTCTCCACAATGGGATGGGGGGCCTATCCTCAGTTGCCTTCCATACCAGTAATAAGGGGTTATGATCGGACAGGGTGCGTCCTAAGTATTCCGTGTGAGTTCCATTTTGTGCAGCCTGTGCAGAGCATAGGATCCTGTCTGTCCTAGTGTGTAGGCGGTGTAGGCTAGAGTAGTATGAATAGTCCCTGTCTGTCCGGTGTTAGACGCGCCAAGCATCTGTCAGTCCCCAACTCAGCATCCATTCTCGGGAATGGCTGGCTATTTTATATGTTATCGCCCCCTTAAGTGGCGGGGTGGAGCGGTCCATGTCCACGTCCACCACACTGTTGAAATCTCCTCCGATGAATAACTCCTCCCCATTTCTACGTGTAAGATGTCCAGACTTTTGCTGTAAAAAGGGGATTTGGTCCTGATTAGGGGCGTAAATGCTACATAGGGTGGTTGCGACTCCGTGAAGGAGACCCCCCACTATCACAAATCAGCCCTCGTGGTCAATATTGGTGGACGTAACCTCAAAAGGAACCCCCGCTCTTATCCACACTAGTGCTCCCCTGGCATAGGCTGAATATTTGGTAGCAAAGATCTGAACCTCCATCTGCGCTTCAGTTTATCTATCTCAGTAGCTGTAAGATGGGTTTCTTGCAATAGGCCGACATGCACCCCCCTACGTTTCAAGTACGAGAGCACACAATGTCTCTTAGAGGGTGAACCCAGTACCCTAAGGTTCCAGGTCAGGAATTAATAACTAGCCATGTCGGTGTGTGGTGAGCCGCCTTATTCTCCCCTTCCTTCCAGTGTCTGAGTTCCTCACCCAGCTCGTTAAGCTTAATGTGGGTAAATCGTAACCCCAGTGTCACCATCAATAAACTAAGTTGTAAACACCAATGCCCCAACTCCGGGGCACCTCTCAAACTACAGGTTGCCCAGTTAACATTGCAACAGTGCAGTAATAATAACAAGTCAGTTTGAGTTCTCGCCATTCCAATTGAATGGCCGAGAAACCGGTTGAGGGGGTGGCTGTGAGGTCATCGAGGCCTCTTCAACAATGCATCCTTATCCTCCGGGGACAGCCGGGAGGATACCTAGGCCAGTTCATCCGATGTTTGGGGAGTCACTCTAGGGGCATCACACGGGATAGCTGGAGCCTCCTTCTGAAGAGACCAACGCTACGTCCGAGTCTTTTGCACTATTGACTAGCGAGGGCGCGCTCCTGCACACCAAGGCCGCCGCATCCAGGGCCTCCATCTTTGCTAACTCTCTCTGGGCCCTGGTTGGCCACATGGGTAGCCCATCTCTATTGCACTGTCTCTTCCTTCCTCTGTGGGCGGAGCGTCCGGTCTGGCCATGTCGGTCCGCCTTTAGGCCCCTCGACTCCAAACATTCCCACGCTTCGTCTGGCGATTGTAGGAACACCGTTTTGCCATCCATGACCACTCGCAGTTTGGCCGGGAAGAGCAGTGAGTACTGGATCCCCGCCTCGCAGAGGGCTTTTTTCACGGTTAAGAATGAAGCACGATTCAACTGGACTTCCAAGGTGAAGTCTGGGAATAGCGTCACCGCGCCATTTTCAATCTCAAAGGGTCCAGCTTCTCTGGCTCTGCGGAGCAGACAGTCACTGTCTCTATAATGCATTAACTTCGCTACCACCACCCGTGGTGGTCTCCCCGGTGCCAGAGGTCTCGAGGGGACTTGGTGTGCTCTCTCCAGGGAAAAAAAGACCGTAAGGCGGTCCGGTGCCACGACTGTGCGTAGCCATCCTTCAAGGAATTCCACCATGTCGGAACCCTCCACTCCCTCGGGAAGGCCCACCACCCGAATGTTGTTCCTGCGGTTCCTGCCTTCTGCATCTTCCACGCGGCGTTCTAGGCGGTGTACACGGTCTATCAGCTGTAGGACTGACACTGTGAGGTTTTCGTGCTTCAGAGTGAGTTCTGATATTGTTGCTTCTGTAGCTTTCACTCTGTCTGCCAGCTTGGTTTGATCTGCCCTCAGTACCCCAGCTCCACTGCCACTTGGTTGATGTCCTGTCGTAAAGTTATTTTTGTGTCTTCAATGGCCCCTAGGATCTTCTCTAGGGTTGCCTGAACTGTTGGTTGAGCGAAATCTCCCATGGTCTCTTTCTGTTGTGTACTTATAGGATTACGATGCAATGTCTTGCTTCTGGTCTTACCCTTGGAAGACATTCGGGACTCGCGTTACTGTGAGCTAGATGTCGAACAGGGCGGTGACCCACTCACCGACTAAGAATGGGTGTATTCATACTCCCGTCGGGCCCAGTTTATCCGATCTGCGGCCACCGGACCGGTTGCCAGGATGTGCAAGCCTGGTTCCAGTTGGTGTGCTCAGCAGGTAGGGTCCATATTAGGATATAGATTGCGGGCATTGTCTACATTAACTTCTGGCAACTAGATTCACTACAGTTCTCCTCATGGACTTGCCCCTCCTAGCGTCCGTGGGCCCTCAGTGTGTCCGACACCAACCGAATCATCTGCATCCTCACTCCGGTCCAAGAGCGTCTGGTGACCAACTCCCATCCGAGTCCCGCAAACTGGTCCTCCCTCGATCGCCCTGGCCCAGTTCGTCCTGCCTGTTACCTTAGTGTATTTGAGAGCTGAAGCGATCTCCCGTTCCAATGCCGCGATGGTGTAGTCTTTCCTCCAGGATGCTGTCTATCCCCTCGGATCAGCTTGCGCCGTGTCCCTCCTTCGGGCAGGGGAACAGCTTTCCAGTCTCCAATTGTCAGGACCACCGCTGGCTGGACTCGGAGGGGTGGGCCCACAAGGCCCAGGCCACTGGGGCCCTCCAGCATCAGGTCCGCATCGGGGCCCGTTCGCGACGCCCACCAGCACGCCTCCTCCTCCTGCGGCCCTCATATTAGACCCCACCGGGGCCTTCCCGGGTCGTTGCTCCCCCGGGAGCAACCAGGGGAGCTCCACGTCTCCGCTACAGCAGGCAGCACGTAGCCTCAGCCTCACCCAGAGTCACTCACTGGCGCCCGGCTCTCTTCACCTCTGCCCAATGCTACTTGCCCATCGTATCTCCGGTCCGGCCTAGCCCGGGTCCTCGCAAGCGCCGGGTCTCGGGCGCCTGGATTCGTCCCTGCCGCTTCTCCTCTCGATCCGGTGATCCCGGCAGCTTCAAGATCGCACACCCCCGGCTCCCGGGAGGATGTCGATTTTCGCAGGATTAATTAAGGCCTTGACGGAGCTCTAAAACTAAGCGTCCGCCATGTTGGCCCGATCAGCCACGCCCCCCAACTCTGTGCTAAACATGTGAAACAATTTCATGGAAAATTTCAGGTTAAAGGGAAAGAAATTATTCAATCCTTAAATGTTGCTGCCTGCAAATATAAAACTTGAGGCCTAGTTATGCTAACACAGGAAATTCAATGCATTAATATTGTTTCTAATAAAATACACATAACTATGCAAACATGAATATATCTAATTAATACCATAACATAGAACATGCAAAGCATTTCAAAATTTATTGCAATCTTTGTTAAAGCATTACATTAGATATGACTGAGTTGTGCATGGATTTTTCTGCATAGATGTAACTTTAAACTAATAACTAAGATAAATCAACATAAATCATAATTATCATTTACTCATAATAATTCAGTCTGATTATTAATAGTTTTCAACATTATCATAAATCAGGTTAGCATTTTATTAAACATGGTTGGGCCCAATGTTTGCCATGGTAGGCACAATGTCCACCTGTGGTAGGTATAATGTCCACCATTTATCAAAACTTGTACACTCTAAAATACATATTAATGTGTCTCTTTTAGGCTTTTCAATGGGAATAAAAGCCACCTAATGCTGACTTCTGTGCCACTTAAGCATTACTAAAAGTTTCACTTTAACAAAGACATCATACTGTTTTATGGCATAGGAATAACCTGTCACCTTTGAACGACAGCCAACCATTTAGTGAATAGAACAAGGGCAAACATGCCAGAACAGGATACAGCACAATGTCCATAAGATTCAGAAGTAATAATCTTAGCTTCCCCATCCCCAAAACAGACTCCAAAAAAGGGAAAATCTGTAACCACAACTGCTCCAATAAAGAGGGGTACAAAGTAACAGACTTTCTAATCCCAAAAAATTCAGCAAAAGAGAACATTGTGGCAGTTAGTATATCTAAAGCTACAGTCATCCTAGCAAAGCCTGATGATTGAGAGACTGCATCCAGGGGCAAAGAATAGAATACAGACAAGATGTGATCAATGTGCTAACAAATCCAGCAGGTCTAGCTCAGGTAACTCCTTGTACCACACAGACAAACATGCATAAAATCAGTTCAACTGCATCATTTTCATACCTGAACCTTTCTGTTCTCAGCAATTGGGTTTCCCCTAGCCAAGGGTCCACCTCAGTCATTCCCACGGGCCCCCATAAGGACTCGGATCAACAGGACCAACTCTTGTTTGAACTCTCAGACACAGCATCAACTCTTGAATGATGCCAACATAATGCAAATTGAAAACCCTTTAGTGCCACTTTTAGCCCTCTTGGAAGGGGACAGCCTTCAAATGAATGCAACAATTGTCAGTTTAAGCCTGTTTGCGGACCTGCACTAGTAGTTCTCCAACTAATGCTAAGTTCAGTTTTGTAGCTAAATCCCCTTTAAGCACAATTAAAAGGTCACATCATACCGTCTCTACTGTTTGTAGCCCCACAGAAGCAGGAAGTTTGTTGCTGGTCAGAAATATAAATATAGCTGTAGAAGGGGTCTCTGATCTAGGCAACACTGAGGTTCCTGCTTGGAAGGCTCTCTTATCTACAATGGATGCAATGTTGACAAAAATCCATCCTCAAGCAGACAAACAAGAACATCAGTCTGACTTTCTCAATATTTCATGGTAGTCCATACAGTGGGTATTGCTAAGAAATTACAAGTCCTCAACGAGTTGATACAGGGAGCTCAAAATTGTAACTACAAACAAAAAGTCATTGTGCAAACGTAGGAGATAAACACCTGGTTGTCCCAACAATTCTCAGTGAAACATGCTGGCAGTAAGGTCACAATCAGTAAGATCACTTGAAAGGATCAGGGTTTTCGAAAATGATGCCAATAGCCCACATGGATCATTTCAAGCCCCTCTGAGCATTGGACAAACCAATCCACTAAGCTTATCAAGTTGCAGGGTTACTTCACTCTCAAAACAGGAAGCAAAAGATACCATGCTGATTCTTTCAAACCCGCCTAATACAGCGGACCCCTCATCTTTCAGTACCACAGATAACAATGAGCAGAATACCAGGCATGGTTGTTCTGAAAACTCCAATATGGGAGAGGGGTGGAGATCCATCTGCCCACAACGAAATGCCAGGCCGTCATTGGAAAGAGATCTGGACCAGCATACTCGTTTGATGAGATTCAGCAAGTCCAAGCAAAAGGCTAAGCCAGCTACAGAACTGCTGTTCTTGCCTACTTATACATCGAGGGGGATGTGTGACACTTTAACAAGAGGAGCGGTCATAAAGTTTATTAAGGAAATAAGGGAAAAAGAGCATATCACCTCAACAGATCTTCTATCAATTGAATTCATACTCCAACGGAGCAGAATGGACAGAAAGGCATCACAAACATCACAGGCCCCTTTTGACATAACCTAGCAACTTCTGGACCATCAGAAAATCTTCAAATCATGGGGGACAGAACTACCAATAATTGAACCCCACCGGATACCCAGAACTATTGCTTCACGTAAAACCAAAAAGCCTTAATCCAATGGCAACTACAGTAGGGAGCTTGGTCCTAAGGGATGCGATGGGGGCAGGTTCAGATTGGTCACAATTTGAAAACCTAACAAAAGGCAAATCTGAAAGCAAGGCTCACCAGGTCAAAGGCCAGCAGCGCCACCATTATACTACATCACTCAAAAATCAGACCCAGTAGGGCCTGTAAATGATCAAGAGTCTTACCGGTCCTGACAGCAACAGCATCAGTGCGGTGACTCATCTGGAGTGCATCAACATATGCTCATGGAACACCCCTGGCCTAGATAACATTATCAGTGCGGTAATGGATTTGGAGTGCATCAACATATGCTTATGGAACACTCATGCTTTAGATAACATGCTACAGGATGGAGATGCACTGCTGTTGCTCCAGTCTTTTGATATTTTTCTCTTGTAGGAAACCTGGAGGCAGGATTTCATCTCAGTAGTAGGCTACATAGAGCATTGCATTCCAGCTGTAAAATCTTCAAAGTTCGGACACCCCAGGGAGGTCTATCCACATTCTGTTCTACTAAATTAAATTGCGTTATAGAAGAAACCGAACTTGGGGTAAATTGGATTCAAGCAACCATGTTAACACCCAAAAGGATTGCACCACTTAAATGTCACTGCTCTTTATTAATGTATACATCCATCCTAGTAAAACACAGATATCATGCATAAAGTAATAAAAACATTACAGCATCTTTCCAAGCAAGTTACATGAATCATCACCGGACACTTAAACATAGACCTAAGCCATTGCAGCAAAAAGGGGTAACAACCAGAGTGGTAATAGGCTTTGAAAAAATTTGAAACATTCAATTTACGGCTTTTGACTGGCAATAAAAAGAAGGATACCTCAGTGACCATCATTTATTCAAGCAGAAGGAAAAGCTCTACAATAGACCATACACTGGTGAGTGATGCAACACTGCCACGGGTGTGTCAGTTCCAAATTTGACCCCATAAGGAAAGTGACCACTTCCCTCAAACTTTCGAGATAGCCTGTAGGTTTGCCTAGTTGAGTCCAGTAAACAGCTTAATATCTGCTCCAGTTATGTATACTCTAAAAAGTTTAAAATAGAGTGGGCCTGGGATTGAGATGTTGATGGACGTAGTTTATCTCTCTGCTGGAACCTGAACATGGTTTAGCAGTGGACTATACATATTAAAAACTCAAATCACAAGAGAAACAAGATGAGTAGCAAAGGAGACTAACAAAGGGATGCAGGCAGGCAAAGCCACTTTGCAAATCCTGAAACAGCAATACGACAAAGAATGCTGGGCAGCAAATAGCACTCTACAACAAGAATTGTGGAATAAGCTCTTATGGTCCAGTAGGCAGTCAAAGAGCGAGAAATTCTGGGAAGTGGTAAACAAGTTGCAGACTGGAAAGTCCAGGCACCAAAACACAGACATTGATGCAGCCTCCTAGGAAGCCCATTTTCTCACAATGTATGCAACGCCAGTCACAGATGGAGTCAGGGACAGGAAAACATTGAACTCTGCAACCTGGAAGCTCCAAAATGCACAGCCAGCCACAACAATTAACGTTGGTGTGTTGATCTCAGTTGACAATGAGAGCTCCACCAAAAATTATCTGTTCAATGGGAACCTAATCGAAGACATAGAACATTCAGTCAACATATTGAAAAAAACTGAAAGCCGAAGAGGAAGCAGGGCCAAACAGCCTTGGGAATACCTTCTTCAAATGTGATATAAATTACTGGGCCCACCACTTAACCCCTCTATTTAACTATTTCTATCACATCAATGGTTTTCATGATTTGTGGAAAGGCAATTGTTAGAAATGGGGTCTTTGGTTGGCAGTCAGGCTACCCCCTGTCCAAGCTAGGACCCTCACTCTAGTCAGGGTAAGTCACACACAATCCAAATTATCCTGTGCCCACCCTCTGGTAGCTTGGAACTGAGCAGTCAGGCTTAACTTAGAAGGCAATGTGTAGAGTTTTTCTGCCATAAATCATGCAATAACACAGAGAAAACACCACAGAAATACTCCACAAAGGTTTAGAAAAATATAGAATATTTATCTAAGTAGATCAAGGTCAAAATTATCAAGATTTGATAAATACAAGTTGAAAGATCACTTTTATAATGATGAGATGAGTTATAAGTTCTTAAAAGTAACAATGGTCTCTTGCAAGCAGAAAGTACCTGGTTTGCTTCAAAATTACACGCACGAAGACCGCAGAGGAGAAGGTGTGTTGAAAAAGGTAGATGTGCGCTGGATTTTCGGGCGCACACAGACGATGCGTCGATTCTTTTACACGCGGCAAAGACTTTACGTCGATTTCCGGTGCTCAGGCTTGAATCCTTTTTGCGATGCAGGGTCTTTTTGATGCCTAGGGATGATGCCCGGAAATCCGGGGCATGCAGGCTGAAGTCACAGGAGCTGCGTCGATCCGGTGGGTGTTGCATTGGAATTTCTGTCGCTGTGTCGATCCCTCTCACAGGAAGTCAGGCTGCGTAACTCTGGCTAGGCGATGAGTCAGTCCAGTGGGCTGTGCATCGAAGTCCCGGTCACAATGCTGGGGCTGTGTTGATCTCCACTCAGGGAGCCAGGCTGCATTGTTCTGGTTCGGCAATGTGGGTATTCTTTCCCTGCTAAACAGGTTGTGCTTCATTTCCGGCAGGGTGTGCATCGATTTGTCACCACACAAGTAGTTCTTCACAGAGTTGAAGTCTTTTTGGCCCTGGGACTTCAGGAAACAGGAGGCAAGCTCAATCCAAGCCCTTGGAAAGCATTTCTCTGCAGAGCCAGAGGCCAGCAAAGCAGCAGGGCAACAGCAAGACAGCAGTCCTTTACAGCACAGCAGTCCAGGTGAGTCCTTTGGGCAGCAAGGTAGCTTCACTTGGCAGGTTGCAGGTTCTGGTTTAGAGTTTCTTTTCCAGTGTCTTGTCAAGAAATGTCTGAGTTGGTAGGGTCAGGGACCCAGTTTATATACCCAAATGTGCCTTTGAAGTGGGGGAGACTTCAAAGAGTGGCTTAGAAGTGGCTTAGGAGTGCACAAGTTCCCCTTTCAGTACAATCCTGTCTGCCAGGGTCCCAGTAGGGGGTTTGGCAATTCATTGTGTGAGGGCAAGCCACTGTCCTTTGAAATGTAAGTGTCAAGTTCTCCACGCATCCAGCCCAGCAAGACCCATTCAGTATGCAGATGTGTGCAGGTGTGACTAAACATCCTGTGTTAAGGTTGTCTAGGTGTAATACACAAGGGAGCTGTCAACCAGCCCAGCCCAGACATGGATTGTAAGGCACAGAAGGATTAAAGTGCAGAGAAATGCTCACTTTCTAAAAGTGGCATTTCTGAAATAGTAACATAAAATCCAACTTGACCAGTCAGCAGGATTTTGTATTACCATTTTGGCCATCGTAAATATAACCTGTTTACCCCTTTCTAAACAATCTACCACTCAAACAGATTATGAGGGTAGCCTCAATGTTAGCCTATGAAAGGAGCAGGCCTCACAGCAGTGGAAAATGAATAGCGAGTTTTCCACTACCAGGACATATAAAACACACAGATATATATTCTGCCTTTTACCCACAAGTCACCCTACCCTCTGCGTTACCAAGGGCCTACCTTAGGGGTGACTTTTATGTAGGACAAGGGGAATTTAAGGCTTGGCAAGTACTTTTAAATGCCAAGTCGAGGAGGCAGTGAAACTGCACACACAGGCCTTGCAATGGCAGGCCTCAGACATGGTTAAGGGGCTACTTATGTGGGTGGCACAACCAGTGCTGCAGGCCCACTAGCAGCATTTAATCTACAGGCCCTGGGCACATGTAGTGCACTATACTAGGGACTTCCCAGTAGATCAAATATGCCAGTTGGGTATGAACCAATGTTACCATGATTTAAGGGAGAGGGCATAAGCATTTTAGCACTGGTTAGTGGTGGTAAGGTGCGAAGAGTCCTAAAACAGGCAAAACAGTGTGAAAAAGTGGAAGGAGGCAGGCAGGGAGTTGGGGGTGACCACACTAAGACTGTCAGGTCTAACAGCAATATCTTTCATCCCATATACAAAAATGGAAACTCAGCCTTACCGAGCAACTACATGGTCACCGCTTTAATTGAAGTGGAAGCAAAACTGTTTGCATCATGTTTACTTCAACATCTCCAAGAATGGGTGAAGGAGAAAAACCTGACACCATGAATCCAAAAAGGTTTAGACCAGGCATGGAGACACTAACGAATTTGACAGCACTAAGGCCCTCATTATGACATTAGCGATATACTGACTGCCACTGTTAGAGTGCCTGTAATACCGCCAACAGACGGGCGGTAATTACTGCCAAATTATGACCATGGCCGTGAGACCTCCCATAGACAGCCAATGTATCACTCCAACCACCAGGGCGCTAACACCACTGACCGCGGCGGTAGCCACCTACATCCAGGCAGAGGTCAAGATACCGCTCACCGTATTATGACATAGAAAACCACCAGGATTTCCAGGGCGGTAGCAACGTCATCAAAAGCCTTGTGGAAACACATTACAGTAAAGGAAAGACTCGCCTTCAGGGACACAGAGGACTGTGCTGCCACCATGGAATCAGAACTCCAAGTCTTCCCAATGCTCTACCACGCCATGGCCGTCCTGGAGGGCCAATGCTGGTGAAGATGACGATGGTGAGTACAGCCCCCTTGCACACAAGGGAGGGAGGGAGGAAAAGGAGTGATACACACATGCACAACACACACCATACACGCACACACAACCAGCTGCACAGTACATGGACAGTTACAGGACCCAGGAGCAAAGAATGCAAGGACACATACCTGTAGTACAACCACTGTAATTTCCTGCCCATATCCACCATAATGAATAAATAAATAACTATAATCATGTCTATGTACAGATTGGGCCAATGGCCATTCCATGGTACTAAAGGGCCACATGGCCACAGGGTACCATCCAAGCCGCAACTTGACTCATTACATCATCCGGACTCCATTGTTCAAGGGCATCATATTGGAAATGGGCAGGCACCTCAGAGGAAAGGGGGAGGTGGTGGGGCACCTTAGCTGGTTTGGGTATCATGCCTACTGGTTCTGGAGAGGGATCCTTGCCACCCTAGACCTCTGTTTCTGAGGTGGAGGTGTTTCCATGCTGGGAGTGGCTGCCTTCGCACTCAGAGACCCCTTAGTAGAAGCAGAAGATTTTTGGGTAGGAGCAGTGGGAGACAGGTTGGCTGAGGTGCCTGGTTGGGTGGTTGGGACCCTGCACTTACAGGCAGAATGGGGGTACAGGTAGGGAAGAGGTCAAGATGGGCAAGGACAACCTTATTAGGGATATTGGGGCGGGATTTGGGAGGAAGGATAGGAGTGAAGTTAAAGGGAGTGGTAGTAGGAGGAGTAGGTGTGCTGGACTTGGGTGCAGGTGCATACAGGGTGCATGTGTGAGGTGGATGGCTGTTGGGGGTCTGATTGCGAGCGTTTGTGTTTCTTTAGTAGGCAGACAAGGCGGGAGAGGACAAACAGGATGTGTGGATGGATGTTGTGGTGATGTTTGCAAGTGAGGTGGGTGTGCTGCATGAGGTGATGAAGGTGGTGGTGGTGGTGACTGCGCATGTAGTTGTGTGGGGTGCATGTCTGCCGGTCTTCTCTTGTGGTGTCTGTGGGCAAGGGTGTACAGGTGGCAGGGTCTGGGACTGTTGATGCGATATATGCAGGTGTGAGTGCAGATGTGACTGTGAGGGAGGAGGAGGAAGGGGAGACGCTGGAGGCAGTGGATGTTGTGTGTGCATCTGTCTGTTTGTGTGAGTGTTTGTGGCTTGAAGTTTGGTGCCTGTGTTTGTCAGTGCCACTCTTGTGTGATGTTTTGTGTGCATGCTTTTCTGTATGTGTGCATGGGATGGGTTGGGGTTGAGGAGACTGGGACTGGAAAGTGGTAGTTGGAGGGGGCCGGTAGGACCAGGGACACTGGGTGCCATCAGAGAGGAGGCCAGAACCTGAAATGATCTCGGTAGGGCCACCAAGCCACTGTGAATGCCCTTCAGGAAGGCATTGCATTGCTGCATCTGGGATGCCAGCCCCTGGATGGCATTCACAATGGTTGACTGCCCTACAGAGATAGATCTCAGGAGGTCAATAGCCTTCCCACAGAGGGCAGCTGGGCTCACTGGGGCAGGGCCTGAGGTGCATGGGGCGAAGAAGATGGCACGGGCAACTCGATGGGGGGCTACTGGGAGGGTGGTGCTGGTACGGGGATGGTAGCTGTACCTGTAGCTGGGGTGGTTCCAGAGGTGTCTGCCACCACCAGGGAGCTCTAATCAGAGGAGGTTTCAGAGTCAGTGTTGTCACCTCCAGTCCCCGCCATGGTGCTCCCCTCATTCTCCATCCCACTGGTCCCCTTAGCGTCGGTAGACGCTGCCTCCTGGGTCCCGTGGGCTGCAGCTCCCTCACTCATCAGTGCCCCTGCTCCTTCGCCAGATGATGCTAAAGCACACATGGAGAGGATGACAGAAGAAAACTAAGAGAGGGAGCACTGGGTCAATTACAGCACCAACACCACAGATGACATACACATCACAATCACACACAGGGACCAAGATTGAGCACTATGCACTGCACTGGCGTACTATTGGCTAGGTAGCACAGCAGGATAAGAGCCAAACACTGCCATCTACACCCCTCCTGGGACCTACTAAGTCCTGTCTGACATGGAAAGCCACCTATCCAGATTTTGCTATTCACCCATTAACCCTGAGCTGGCCACGCAGCAATGTATGAGCTGGCATAAAGGGTCATCTACTGACTAAAACTCACCACCAGAATCCCATGCCAGGCAACAAAGATGGTTGTCACATACTAGACTTACTCCCTTGTGGCTGCTGTGATGCCTTCAAGCACCCATCCAGCTCTGGATAGGCCACCGGCAATGTGTGGGCCATCATGGGTCAGGTTCCGATGGGCATCCCTTCCTTGTTTGGAGGCCATCCCCAGCTGGGCCTCCGTGGTCTTCCGGGCACAGCATCTCAGGTCCTTCTATTGTTTTCTGCAGTGGGTGCTCCACCGGCTATAAACCCCTAGGGTCCGCACCTCCTTGGCGTTGGCACATCACAGGCCCTTCTTCTGGTGGGCGCTGACCTGCAGGGAAACACAAACAGAGGGACACCATGAATCTGAATATCGAGCCTGTCACGTGTTAGACTTTTCATCCTTGGCGTGGTCTCCCTTAACTTTTTGCCTCTGTTTCCCAGGTTGTTGATGTGTGCTGGACTCTGTTTTTGCTTTTTTTGTTACTCTGGGCACTTTACCACTGCTAACCAGTGCTAAAGTGCAAGTGATCCTATCCAAAATGTGTATGCAATTGGTTTATCCATGGTTGGCATATTTGATTTACTAGTAAGTCCCTAGTACAGTGCACTAGAAGTGCCCAGGGCCTGTAAATCAAATGCTGCTGGTGGGCCTGCAGCACTGGTTGTGCCACCCACATTAGTAGCTCTGTAAACATGGCTCAGACCTGCCACTGCAGTGTCTGTGTGTGCAGGTTTTAAACTGTAAATTAAACTTGGCAAGTGTACCCACTTGCCAGGCCTAAATCTTCCTGTTTCTTACATGTAAGACACCCCTAAGGTAGGCCCTAGGTAGCCCCAAGGGCTGGGTGCAGTGTATGGTTAATGTAGGACATATACTAATGTGTTTTATATGTCCTAACAGCGAAATACTGCTAAATTCATTTCTCACTGTTGCAAGACCTGTCCCTCTCAGAGGTTAACATGGGGATTACCTTTAAATATGATTAAAGTGTATATTCCCTTTGGGAGCAGATATACATCTGGAGTTTGGAGTCTCTGAGCTCATAATTTTAAAATGCATGTTTTAGTAGGGTTGATTTTAAGATTGTGTTTTTGAAAATGGCACTTTTAGAAAGTGGGCATTTTCTTGCTTAAACCATTTCTGTGACTCTGCCTGTTTGTGGATTCCCTGTCTGGGTCAGTTTAACAGTTGGGCTGGTTGCACCTCTCAATATACGGTGACACAAAGGGAGCTGGGGTGTAGTCTGATGAGCCATCTGTGCTCGGAGGGAGGGGAGGAGTGCTCACTCACACCTGAAAGGGCTGTGCCTGCCTGCCCCCCCACAATGCAGTCTCGAACCCCCTAGCCTGCTTCTGGGGCCTGGCCTGGGCAAGGCAGGACCTCACAAACAAGAGACTGGACTTTGTATTGCCTTCCTTCTTGTGAAGAACTCTCCAAGGACTTGATTTAGAGCTTGCCTCCTGTTGTTTGAAGTCTCAGGGACAACAAAGACTTCTCTCTGCCAGCACCTGGAGCCTCTGCTGAGACTCCTACTCTGCCAAGTGGTGCCCATCCAGTTCTTGGGACCCTGAAAGGAGAAGCTGGGAGGCCAACAGTGAGACATCTATGCACTGAACGCTGTGCGGGGAAAAAGATCAACGTGACTCCGATCTGAGGCTGAAATATCGATGCCGCTGGCTTTGCAGCTGAAAATTGACGCTTGCCTGCAGCGCAACGGGTGGATCGATGCCTGCGGCTGCAGAAACAACACACAGCATTGCTGATAGAGTCTGGTGAGATCGCAACCCGGGCTGCGTGGTTTTCAGACCATCGTGCAGCAGGATTTCTGACTCAAACATTGCTGGGCATGCAAAAACAACGCATGGCCTGCCCGGACCCAAGAGTGCGGTTCGAAGCAACGCATCACTCTCCTGCAGAGAGTAGAAATGATGCACGCCGACTCGACTGAAGGAGAAACAACGCAAGGTCTCGCTCGTGAGTGAAATCAACGCATCTCAAGCCCTTTTTTATGCACACTTGCCCATGCGGGGTTATTTTTGACGCACCCAGGTACATTTCCACGCTGACAGCATTAGCGTTGTGTTTAAAATTACATGAAGACTCTTTTTGGTTTTTAATTGATGACTTGACTTGTGTATGGTGGATTTTTGTCGTTTTGGTATTGTTTTGTTTAGATAAATATTCTCTATGTTTCTAAACCTGTGTTGTGCCATTTTGCAGTGTTTTCATTAAGTTACTGTGTGTTGGTACAAATACTTTATACCTAGCACTCAGAAGTTAAGCCTACTGCTCGTGCAAAGCTGCCAAGGGGGTGAGCGGTGGTTAGCTGAGGGTGATTCTCTTTTACCCTGACGAGAGTGAGGATCCTTGCTTGGACAGGGGGTAACCTGACTGCCAACCAAAGACCCCATTTCTAACATCACACATATGGCGTTCAGACATCATTTACCCCTCAAACGGCAAGCACATCACCCGGAGCCCTCCATGTACACTGCTACCAGCCATACCCACCACCCAAATGACACACTGCCAGCACACACACACATCTCCATGCATCCTTGTCGCATGCAACGTCCCCATGGTGTACTCACCTGTTGGTCTGAAGCCCATACAGCTGTCCATACAGGGGTAGGACCGCATCCACCAGGTGCTCTAACTCCTCTGAAGTGAAGGCAGGGGCTCTTTCCCCTGTTGCACGGACCATGGCAGGTTCCAGACACAGGTAACAGCAGCACACGCCGTGGAGGTATTTTCCTGTGGAAAGTCAGGAATCAAATGAGGCTATATCCAGAAAATGGTGTTCACGTCCATTGTGGTGTACACCTTCACCGCCGGCGGTGATCTTCATTGTATACTGTAGTCCATAGAGCCCCATGTTAGACAATGAGGAACTGCACAGTGGTGCTGACCGCCATTCGCCCTGACGCCCAGCGTCGGCGGAGTGAGATCACTTCCACCTGTCCCTACATACAGGACAGGTGGTTGCCATGTTATAGCACTGGTAAACAATTTTGAATAAGAGCTTGGTCATTGGTGTTGATTGTACATACATAGCCATTTACAGTGTCCAGTTACATACATACTCTATGTACACTGAAGTGGTGGATCCATTTTTCATGTTGTCACTCCCTTCTCACTCTTCTGTCCTTCAGGTACCTACCACTAAGGAGGAATAGGAGGAGGAGGCAAGCCCCCGTGTACAGAACCCTTGTGTACTTGACTCCACTGGAGGACAGGCACATAATACTCACCTATAGAATTGATAGGGCCACAATCACAGAGCTGTGTGCTCAATTGGAGCCTGATCTGATCTCTGCTATCCATCATCCCACTGGGACCCCCCCCCCCGCCCACCCTTTTGAAGGTCCTATCAGTGCTCCATTCCTGGCAACAGGCTCTTTCCAAGTGACAGTGGGCTTGGCTGCAGGACTATGCCAGCCAATGTTCTCAATAGTGATGGCAAGGGTTTTGGCTGCCTTGCTCAAACACATGTGCAGCTACATCGCTTTTCCCCAAGTAGAAGATTTGCCCACTGTGAAGGCTGGATTCTAGGCAATGGGACATATTCCAAATGTTATTGGGGCCATTTATAGAACACATATTGCCTTAGTCCCCCCTCCCTTAGGCCAATGAACAGGTGTTCATGAATGTGAAGAGTTTCCACTCACTCAATATTGAGATGGTGTGCCTTGCTGACCAGTACATCTCCCACGTCACTGCCAAGTATCCTGGGTCAGTGCATGTCGCCTTTGTCCTGAGGAATAGCAGCATTCCACAAGTGATGACACAACTACAGAGACACGGACGGTGGCTTATAGGTGAGCCTGAGTCCTCACCCAATGTCTGTCAGTGTATCCCTTCAGGAGTCATCCCTCATGCCATTGTGCAAGGCTAATGTTTGTTTCTCACTTCTTGCAGGTGACTCTAGCTACCCAAACCTGTCCTGGCTCTTGACCCCTGTGGGGAGTCCGAGGACAGGGGCTTAGAATAGGTATAATGATGCTCATGGGCATACAAGGAGGATTATTGAAAGGATCTTTGGTCTCCTGAAGGCCAGGTTCAGGTGCCTCCATCTGGCAGGTGGATCCCTCTGCTACTCTCCTGAGAAGGTCTGACAGATAGTTGTTCTATGCTGGTTTTTGCACAGCCTGGCCAACAGATGACATGTGCCCTATCTGCAGGAGGAGCAGGGTGAAAATGCTCCAGGGGCAGCAGTGGACCCTGAGGACAGTGAAGATGAGGAGGAAGAGGATGAGGATGTGGACAACAGGACATCAGTTATAGGGAAGTACTTCCAATGACACACAGGTAAGACAGTAGAACTGACCATTCATCTAATAAATGATTTCTCTGTGTGGCTGTAGCATGATGGCAGTCACTTCCTTAGCATCCCAACTGACTGTCACCGTTGCCTTCCCATTTTGCAGATGTTGGTGTAGTTACAACGGTGTACTGATGTGATGCCTACAAACTGCTACAGGCCATTTGTTGGTTGGAATTTCAAAGTTCTGGATAATTGCACAAGATGATACAGTTCAATACATTGCACATTTCTGTCAGATAAAGCACTAATACTCTAGTTGTGTTCAAGGGTGTTTATTGAAGTGAAATTATGAAGGAATAGTGCAATGGAATGAGGTGATGGTTGGCAATAGTCCAGGGTAGTGGTCCAGTCTGGTTGTAGCACAGGTACAGTGTCCAAAGGGCCATAGGAAGGGGAGAAATGGCAGTTCAAAGAGGAGAAGGTGACAAAGTGGAACACAAGGGGGAGATTCAGGAGGGGCTCATTTCCTGGCGGTGGTCTTTGTCTTGGCAACTGTCTCTGGTGTCTGTCTGGGTCGCAGGGACCGTTTGTGGGGTGGTTCACCATCTGCAGGGGGGAGGGGTGCCGGTGGCCTGTGGATCCTGTGGCAGTGCCTCCTGTCCACTAGCTGCAGCAGATGTGGAGGGCAGGTCAGTTGACTGGCTAGTGGAAGGGGCCCGCTGGTGTGATGTGTACTCCCTTATGTTCTTTGCAATATAACCAATCACCCCTGCTACGGAGACCATGGTGGTGTTGAGGGCCTGCAATTCTTTCTTGATCTCCTGATGGTGTTCCTCCTGCAGCAGCTGGTTCTCCTGCATTATATCTATCACCTGACCCATCTTGTCCTGGGATTGTTGGTAAGCCCCCAGGACATTAGTGAGTACCTCTTGGACAGTCGGTTCCCTGGACCTGTCCTCCCCCTGGCGCACAGCTGTCCTCTGAGTGTCCCTGGTCCCCTGTGCCTGTGTCCCCTGAATTGTGTGTCCACTGTCACTGACCCCCCAGGACCCTGACTGTCTTGCCTATGAGGTGTGGACTGGGGTCCCTGTACAGGTGGGCATTCTGCTAATTGACGTGTCCTGGGGACAGAGGTCTGGGAACATTGGGTGGCTACTGTGGTGTTGGATACTGAGGGGGGAGGGTCTGTAGTGGACTGGGTGTGGGCTGGAGTATCCGACTGACCAGGGAGTTCATCCTGATCCAGAAGTCCAGAGTTGCTGTCATCACTGGGGGCATCTTCTGGTGAGGGACTGGGTAGCCGTGGCACCTCCTCGCCGCAGGGGATGTAAGTGGTGATTTATGCTACATGTCTGTGACATATTCAGCATCCCTAGCTTCCCCTATACTATTGATGTTGCCCTTCCACCTTTGTTTGTTTATGGTGATGTATTGTGGGATTGTTAGTTCCCCTTGCTGTGCATGCATTGGTGGTGGGTGTGCATGCAGGGCTGGGAGGGAAGTGCATGCAGTGGGTATGGCAGTCAGGGTGTGGCATTTAGGTTAGTTAATTGTGGTGGTGCACTGTGTGGGATGGAGTGGAGTGAGAGGTGTCAGGGTGAGGGGTGGTGGTGGCATGAAGGTATTGGGGGAGAATAGGTAGTAAATATTGACTCACCAGATTCCAGTCCTCCAGAAACTCCAGTGAGTCCCTCAGGATGCAGGATTGCCAAGACTTGCTTCTCCCATGCTGTCAGCTAGGGGGGAGGAGGTAGGGGTCCACCGCCAGACCTCTGGATAGCAAGTTGATGCCTTGCTGCTAAGGAACATACCTTTCCCTGCAGGTCGTTCCACCTCTTCCTGACGTCATCCCTTGTTCTTGGATGCTGTCCCACAGCGTTCCACCGGTCCACGATTCTCCGCCATAGCTCCATCTTCCTGGCAATGGAGATCTGCTGGCTCTGTGCTCCAAAAAGCTGCGGCTCTACCTTGACTATTTGCTCAACCATGACCCGCATCTCCTCATCAGTGAAACGGGGGTGCCTTTGTGGGGACATTGGTGATGTGGTGTATGTTGTGAAGAGGGTGTTAAGTAATGTAGTGGGGTGTGCGGTGTGTGATGGATGAATGGGTGGTTGTGGTGTGTTTGTGTAGTTGTCTCTGTGATTTGCATGACTACCTATTGTAGACTTTTTGTGTTGGCAAAGGGTTGTGGGTGATGTGGGTGGTGTTTTATAGTGCTGTTGGTGAGCCGGAGTGGTGTGTGTATTAGTGTCAGGTGAGTGTTTTTGGTATTGGCCAAAGTTGTGTTGTTTTGTATTTGGGTGGCCATTATGACCGCACCGGTGTGTACCTCCAATGGTTTACTGTCGTTGAATGTCCGCTGTTGTGATTCGTGTGTCATAATGTGGAGTGCTTTGTTTTGTTGGCGTAGCGGTATGGGTGTCCGTACCGACAGTTTAACACTAACCTTTGCTCTGGTGGATTTGTGTTTGGGGCAGTATTCTGTCAATTTGGTGTGTGTGTGTGTCATATTATGGCAGACTGATGTTTGCCTCCACGACGGTATGTTGCCAGCAGTCATCGCGGCGGTTAGCAGGATTTACCACCAATGTCATAATGAGGGCTTCTAGTAGAGAAGGCTAAGCAAAGGAAAACTCGGCTATATGCATGCTTTGCAGAACTCAAGCCTGCTTTCGGTCAGCTCCCTCAAGTTTGCCTCTGAGAAAAATTGGAGAAATGGGGTATCCCAAGAGACTTGTTGAGGGCAATCGTGGTGTTGCATTGAGAAACCTAGGTGCAGGTCCAAATGGAAGACAGCAGTTGTGTTACGGATAACATTATTACAACGAATGGCCTCAAACAGGGCTGTGTGCTTGCCCGCAGCCTGTTTAACCCTTATCTAGCAGACCTTGTAAGTGCTCCTCCCACAAGACAACAGCCACCCTCCAATCTTGGCATTAGAGAAGATAGGATGCCTGCAGTACACGGACAACATTTTCTCTTCGGTCAAACTGCAATAGGCCTGCAATGAAGCTGAATACGCTAAAAAACTATATGGATGCACAAGGGCTAGAATTTAATTTTTATTCATGATAAGAAAGTAGAGAGCCGTTTGTACAGAAAAAGTACGTCGTGTAACTCTGTTCTACATGCACAGAGTGCACATCCAATACATCAAATCAATTTGATACCATATGGCGAAATGGTATGGGCAAGGAGGAATTGTAGCCTAGAGAAGGATTTTGTACAATGCATTGAGGATATGAGCAACAGATTCAAATTACGGGGTTATCCCTCTCAGGTAATTGACAAAGCTTGCAGCAGGGCTATGCGCCTGAAAAGATCTGACACTCTGAATCAGAAATCGAGATCAAGAGATAATAATATCCGATGTATAGTCAATTACACAGAAACAGCTACTCTACTGCGGAAGTGCATGAATAGACATTGGCATGTACTGACAGCAGACCTTAACCTCAAGAAGGTGATCCCTGATACCCTGGTGTTTACTTTCAGAAGAGGTAAAACTCTCAAGAACATTCTATGCCCCAGCTATCGTACCAAACAACATCATGAGAATTGGCTTACAAGTCGTACTAAAGGTTTTTATAAATGTGGACATTGCGGCATGTGCAGATGGGCCAAATCAGGTAACTCTACGTTTATGAGCTCTACTGGAGCACAGTTTGATATCAACCATAACATCACATGCGACAGTAATTTTGTCATTTATATGATCATTTGCAAATGTGGTCTTTACTATGTAGGCAGTACCATTAGGTCACTTAGGGTAAGGGTAAGTGAACACTTTAGAGCCCTAAGACAGAATGATGAAAGATACCCTATAGACAGTCACATGAGACAGTGCCCAAATCAGGGTCATATACGTGGCTTTGAATTTTTTAGATTTGATCACATTGTTAAGGATCCCAGAGGGGGTAATAGATAGTTAGCCCTCAGGAAAAAGGAATGCTACTGGGTCCTAAAACTTAGAGCGGTGGAGGAGGGTCTTAACACCAATTTTGAAATTGAATATTATCTAGGGGATTAATCTAACATTTATACCATTCAAATTTTCTCTACATGTGATGTTGTAAATGCAGAAAGTGATCTTATTTTGTGTTCTATAGGATCTGATTCAAGTATCTGTTTCAATGTAAAAAGATATGTTACACTACTATCGTGGCTTCATTTTCATTGACGTTTGGATTTTGCCTATAGATTCTGATGTTAGATATATAGTTTCTAGGAATCATGTATATCTTGTTTTCCCACAAATTTTGAAAAGAACAAAAAAAGAATGTATGTATTTAGCTCAACATTCTCTATGTTATGTGAACCTCTGTCTCAGTATATTACATTCTCTCTTAGCTTTGTTTGTTGGAGGTTAAGGATTGTACATGGTATAAATGTAGCATGTCCTACTATAAGGCATATTTTATACTCAATTCCGATGTTAATAGTGATTTTTTTTTTTATGTTGGCACCCACGTCGGACTTTTAGTCCGTTTTTACTTTCATTAGAGGAGCGTCCGAGTGGACATTATTAGATTTCCCCTCTGGTTGCGGGCTTTTGACCTGATTAGTTAGTTACAGAAGCACAGTTTCTGGCAATTATGTTTTGACAGCCCGTGAAGGGGCTTATTGTATTCTCTATCGATTTACTGCTGTGACTTACCACTTTAAGATGGCACCCGCTTAGCGTTTAAGCCCGTTTTTTATGTTTATTTCATGTGAGGAGTGTCCGAGGGGACACTATAAATGGAATTCCCTCTGGATTGCCGGTTTTGATTTGAACGGGTACACAGAAACGCTGCGTGATTATTTGAACGCAGCTCTTACCAATTTGATTTCGTGAATGATAGGTGAGTGGGTGCGCTTTCTACACCGCTATCTGGCATTATCTTTCAACACAGTGAGTCAGCTTTGTAATAAAGTGTTTCTCAGAACCAGGTATGACTTGAGTTTGGTTTAAAATATCGCAATAAGCAAGAGCAGTTTTGCCAAACTGTGCTGGAGACTCCGTGCCTCAGACAGTGGCACAATTAACAATTTATGTTGGCTTGAAATTGAGGAACAACAGTGCAGCAAATAAAAAGGGTCCTGGGAGACTACCTAAGCAAGGTCATCGAGGAATTAGGTATCCAAGAAGCTTAGGTTGCCACTTTGGAGAAGGCAGTCTTCAATTGAGAAGTGAACTCCTCAATTCGATTTCCGTCTCTGCTTACAGACAAAAATGGCCTTGCAAAAAGAAGACATACATGGACTGTGATTAATTCATTTGAAATCCTAAGACCATAGAAGTATCTTTCACCACATTGGGGGTCATTACAACATTGGTGGTAAAAGCCGCTTACCGCCGTGCAGAAGACCGCCAACACACCGCCGCAGCAGCTGAATTTCGCCACGGTCATTATGACCCACAGCTCGGAATCCGCCAAAATTGAGACACCCACAGAAGTCCACCACATCAAAGGTCAGTGATTAGCTGGCGATAACAAAACCTCCACCGTCACGCCAACAGAAATATGCCCACACTATCACGACCCACGAATCCACGGGGCGGTCCTTCAACCGCGGTATTCCATTGGCGGTACACATCGCCGCGATCAAAATACACAGACTCTTACAAAACACTACTACATTGGACAAATCAAAATACACACACCTGATACACATACACACACCACTCCCACACACCCAATACAATATAAAACACACACCCACATCACCCACAAACCCCTACGACCACAATTGCGACAGAAGGCCAGAGAGAGACACTACAATCTACAACCAAGCATCCACAGGCACACAATATCATCACACACATAACATCCACACACCTCACACAACATTGTCCCTGTCTCTAGCCTCCCCCCTCCAACTTCCTCCACCCAGACCCAATCCCCTGTACCTCAGCCTACCCCAAGCACACCATCAGACCAGCATGCAGACACCTCAACACACAAAGGAAGCTCAGGCAAACATAATCACCACACATCCCACAGGCACTCACGCAAGCATCACACACATGCAGACATAGCAACATCCACTGCCTCCACTGTGTCCCCCTCCTCCTCGTGTCCCTCCTCCCTCCCAGTCTCGTCTCCACTCACACCTGCATGCACTACATCTACAGCCACTACTACCATCACCAGCACACCCACCACCACACCCTGCTCACGTGCAGTCACCACCCCCACTCCCATTCACACATCCCCTGTGACTTCTCCCAGTGTGTCTGTGACGCCACCTCCCAAGGTACACAAGCGCAGGCACACACCCACCCAACATCCATCCACCTCACGACAGCCTCCAGCGCATGCACCTTCCCCCAAGTCACCACACGTACACCTCCTATAACCGCAACCACAACCTCTTCCTCCACTCCCAAACCCCCTCCATCTACCCGTCCCAGTGTTCCTAAGAAACTATTCCTGTCCACCCTTGACCTCTTTCCCTCACCTCCCCCACCCCGTCAGTCTCCTAGGGCCCGACTCTCCAGGTCCCAACCTAGCACCTCAGCCACAACATTGGCGGGACCAGTGGTGCCAGTAGTCACCGGATTCTGGAGTGCACCAGGCAGCAGGGCAGCCAGTGTGGCAAGGAGCCACAGCACAGACAGTCCCCCACCTGTCAAGCATCAAAAGTTGGCCAGTGCCGGCGGGAGAGGGGGAAGACAACAGCCAGCAAAGCCGCTCCCAGGGGTACAGGTGGGAGTGTGGAGTCAGCTGCGACACCTTCCAAGGTGGGGAAGGGGCACAAGAAACCCGGCAAGTCTGGGAAGATCAGCATGGCGGAGAAGACTGCCATCAGCCCGCTGCCCAGGAGCCGGCCAGCAGCAGCCCCGCTACCCCAGACAGGACCGCCAGCAGCAGCCCCGCTGGCCCAGACAGGACCGCCAGCAGCATCCCTGCTGCCCAGGAGGTGACCGCCAGCATCAGCCCCGCTGCCCAGGAGGCGACCGCCAGCAGCAGCCTCGCTGGCCCAGACAGGACCGCCAGCAGCAGCCCCGCTGCCCCAGACAGGACCGCCAGCAGCAGCCCCGCTGGCCCAGACAGGACCACCAGCAGCAGCCCCGCTGCCCAAGACAGGACCGCCAGCAGCTGAAGCGCTGCCAAGGACACCGCCGCCACAAGCACCGCTGCCAAAGACACCGCCACCACAAGCACCGCAGGCCCATGAGCGCCAAAAGCACTGACGCTACTGAGGCCACCACGAGCAGGATGAAGCACTCTGGGCACAAAGCCCCCTCCAGAACCAGTGGAGAATCACATCCACTACCTCTGTCCTTGGCAGAATGAAGCACTCTGGCCACCAGTCCCCCTCCAAAACCAGTGGAGATTTACATCCACTACCTCTGTCCTTGGCATAATGAAGCACTCTGGGCACCAAGCCCCCTCCAGAACCAGTGGAGCATCACATCGACTACCTCTGTCCTTGGCAGGATGAAGCACTCTGGGCACCAAGCCCCCTCCAGAACCAGTGGAGTATCACATCCACTACCTCTGTCCTTGGCAGGAAGAAGCACTCTGGGCACCAAGCCCCCTCCAGAACCAGTAGAGTATCACATCCCCTACCTCTGTCCTTGGCAGGATGAAGCACACTGGGCACCAAGCCCCCTCCAGAACCAGTGTAGATTTACATCCACTACCTCTGTCTGTGGCAGGATGGAGCACTCTGGGCACCAAGCCCCCTCCAGAACCAGTGGAGATTTACATCCATTACCTCTGTCCTTGGCAGGATGAAGCACTCTGGTCACCAAGCCCCATTCAGAACCAGTGGAGACTGTTATCCACTTGAGAGACTGTGGCTTTGCACTCCCCAGGATTGAACAGTGGGCATGGGGCACCCTCGTGGATTTGGCGTTGTGCACTCAGCCGGCTGAGGTGCCCACCCTTTCCCTTCCCCCTGAGGTGCCTGTTTTATTTCTATCTGATGCCCCTGCAATGTTCTCTCCATCATGTTCGGGTATCTTGTGTGGGCCTCGCCCATGCAGTGTGGGCCCAGTGGTCCACGGACTTTAAGGGTGGAATACCCTGGACTGAAATTCTTGGTGTATATATTTGTAAATAGTGTATTTATATTATTTGACTACTGAATTTTAATATATTACATTCGTTCACCTCATTTCCTTTTGTCTTTGCATTCTTCCGGGGGGGGTTGGAGGGTGTAACTGTAATGTATAATGCTGTATTAGTGTGTGTGTTTTCATGGGTGAGGGTGGGGGTGTGGGTGTTGTGTGTTGCGTGTCACTGTTTTTTCCCTCCCCTGTGTCGTAGGTGCAGTACTCACCGTGGTCTTCGCCACCGGCCTTTGTGCTCCTGGTAGAGGAGCAAGAAGATAAAGGCTGGTAAAATGTGGAGCTCAGGTTCCATGGCGTCCTGGTTCCTCGTGGGGTGTGCAGAGGTGAGCGTTTTCCCTTCAAAGTCCTGTTTCCGCCGTGTTTTTGTTCGTGGTAAATCCGCCCCGGAAAAGGTGGTGGATTGGTAGGTTGTGATACTGTGGGCGGCACATTGTCTCCTGTCTGTCTGTTGGTGGTGACCGCCGCAATGTATGTACCGCCGTGGCGGTCGGAGTGTTAAAGTGGCTGTCTTTGTTGGCGGTTTCCGCCACGGTCGTAATTCCATTTTTTTTTCCCGCATGCCTGTTGCCGGTCTTACTGCTGCTTTAACACCGACCGCCAGGGTTGTAATGACCACCATTGTTCCTTGCCATAAAGCAGCAATTCTTTCTATATCGACTAGGGATCATAGACGTTAAAGACTTTACTCCATTGTGCAAAAATACAGCTGCAAAGCCAAAGTTGCCCAATATGCGAAAATAACCAAGAGACACTAGTCCACAAACTTTGTTTATACCCAGCACCCCTGGCCCAAAAGAAAAGGTTGTTGAAACCAATCTTCATAAAGCTAATAATTAATTCTAGCCGGCAAGCAGTAACCACTTGGCTAACCGGCAGCTTGATGCCGCTAGTTTGTAGGGGAGTAACATTTCTAAAATTACTTCTAAAGCAAGTGGACCAGTGAGGGTATAAATCTAGGTTATCTTTAAGAATGCATATTGTACAAGACGGTATTGTACTCTCCTGTGCTAGGAGATGGCCCCTTGAAATTGTTCAAAAACTTTTATTGGGTTTACAACTGGACAAGGACTGGTTAATTTTAACCTTGTTCATTTGCACATGATACTTGCACCTTATCAGTTTGTTTAAGAGGTACATCTGCTTTCTATTATCTCATTTTAGGAGGTTGTTTTTTGTAAATTTGATATACATCCGGCCTCAAGATGTATACCTGCCATTTATTATCTTTTGAAGAGATTGATGGCATATGGCCAGGTTAACCTAAATTGAGCTCTTTTACATATGATATTTGCAATTTTCATAACCGGTTAAGGTGTCCTCATTTGCACTAATGAACAGCCTTTTACAGATTTACTAAGCAGCTCACAAAAAGATACATTTGTCCCAGTAAAGCATAGGGAAAACACATAGTGAATCATTAGGGCCTGTGGGCCATTTTAGAACACTAAATCCAAATTTCAGGATTTCTAAGTCTTCTAAGTCATTTTTTTTTTTTGATAATGGTGTCAACATGCTCTGTAACATGTTCTTAACAAGTTTGTAGACATGTTTTTAACTAATGTTTTAGACTAAACAAGGGGATTTTAAATTGACCTTTTTTGTTTAAATTATTTTTTATGTATAAGACATTGTTCTTTTAAACTGTAATGCAATGTTTTTTATTAACTATGCAAATAAACCTGAATTGATTAGCTGGGGATACCCTAGCTAAGGAATCATCTGCTACGCCCGTAAGTGGGGTCGTTACTACAGGCCCTGTCGAACCATCTTCTCCTATTCCAACGGTACCTTCTGTGGTCACTCCCTTGAGTGAGTGTGAGACCCGGGGCAATTGGAACAAAATGCCAAGTTCTAATCTATCAGACATTGATTGACTGGGAGAAGCAATAGCCCCCCTGAATATTATTCCATTGTTCGAGGGTGGGAACTTATGTAGGAACTTGGAGGGTAGTTCCCAGGAGTCCATCGTGGGGAGTGCCACTCAGGATGGGAGACCAGGGATAATAGATGATTTAGCAATGCTTCCTTTAGTGCCTCGTTATGAGGTTGGGACTGTCATCCATCCTAGACCTAGGCCTCTCCACTCGTCTTTAATTTCCTGGAATATAGTGGGTTTACGGAATAAGATTGGTGATCCGGAGTGGGGTTCTCTTATTGACTCCTGTAGTCTTTGTCTTTTCCATGAAACATGGGCCACTACTAATGTATATAGACAAGGGCATATTTCATTCTATAGAGAGGCCATTCCTTCACCTGTGGGGAGGGCAGGAGGGGGTCTTATTACGTGGGTAAAGATTTCCGAGGTAGGGGAAGCGAAGTAAATCTACATGAAATCGCCTGCTATCTTGGCAGTTTCATTTAAATTAAAAATGGGTTCACCGCTTTTGTGTGCTAACCTATACAATAGACCAGGTCCCTCTAGTAAAATCTCAGAAACTTTAGCCCTGCTAAATATACTTGTGGCTGATCTACTTCCTTTGAATTTTGTTATCATAGCCGGCGACTTTAACGCTTCCCTAGAGCCCAATTCCCTACTTGCCGAGTTAACCCAGAAAGAGGATGCATTATGGGGAATCCCATCTTTTTCCATGGCGAGAAACCAGCCTAGATCTGGCCCAATGGTGTTGCAGATTATTGAGCTAATGCTGCTATATGGCCTACGGCCAGGAAATGGGTGTTTTTCTTCGGATATTCCAGCATGTTCCACTTTTTTTAGAGGGTCCTATAGCAGCCTGATTGACTATCTGCTTATTGATGTTAGGATCTGACACAAAATTAAGGACCTTAAAGTGGGAGACCAATGCTATAGTGATCACTTGCCCCTTTTGTTAGAGTGGGTCAGGTGGTTTCCTGGTTCTGGGCCAAATAATCAAGATCATAGTGTTATGCCCTCCCTGGAGGTGGCAAGCAATCAGCGTGTATTAATATAGGAGGCTTTTACGAAGGAGCCCTAGTAGCTCAAATGTCTGATTTGGTTTCTAGGCATACAGTTGCCCTTGTATCCAACCCCTATTCTGCTGACCAAATCATGGGCAAACATGTTGAGCTCTTTGCTTCCCTGAAGGCCCTTTTTTATTAGGGAAAATAGGGGAAGTGGGAGGCACAGAACACTTAAACTAAATCCATGGTTTAACAATGCCTGCAAGAGGGCCAATCATGGCCTTTTGGAAGCAGTTAGACAGCAGGATAGGCCTGCCATAATGATGGCAAGGCGTGACTATGCTGCTGTAATTAAGTCTAGTAAGGCCCAGTGGGTGGAGGATATTTGGCAAGATTTGTTGGAAGGAGCCAGGGATTCAGATACCAAGTGATTCTGGTCCCTGGTTTCCCAAGAAGGATGAAATCTGAGCCCTAGGCCGGATTGTCACGTCCCTGTAAAGACTTGGATCTCCTATTTAACTAAACTCTACAGCCAGGATTCTGCTTCCACAGTGGTTATAGAGGTTGCATATATGGATAAGTTCGATGGGGCAGGTGCTATTGCACCGTTCACAAGGAAAGAAACAGAGGCAGCTAATATGGCCCAAAAATCAGGGAAGACTCCTGGGCTAGACGGGATCCCATCTGACCTGTATAAGTCTGATTTTATACTATGGGGCCCTTATATCAATAGAGTCTCTAATGCTATTCTGGAGAGTAACATCTTTCCCCACTCGTGGAAGGGTGCAATAATTGTCCCAATCTACAAAAAAGGGGACAAATCAGCTCTGGGAAATTACAGACCGATTAGCCATTTAGATAATCTCCAGAAAATCATTTCCTTCCAGGTTTTGGGTAGGCTCAGAGCCTGGATGGAAGAAAATGGGTCCGTAAGCCATTTGCAGGCGGGCTTTAGGCGAGGGATGGCCACGGTGGACCAGGTGTTCCGCTTTCTTACAATCAAATGGAAGGTGGTGGACATGGATGGTGGTAGGCTGTTCATCGCCTTTGTTGATCTCAGATCTGATTTTGATGTGGTACCCCATCCCAAGCTATGGGAGACTCTGGCAAAAATTGGAGTCCCGGGCCCTTTGGGAAATTTGATTTTGTAGCTGTACTCAGGGAGTTTTGCCAGAGTAAGGTGGGGGAAGGACGGAGACATATCTGACGAGTTTCCCATACAGAAAGGTGTTAGGCAGGAATGTGTTTTGGTTCCAACTCTTTTCTTATTTTTTATAAATGCCTGTATCGCGTACTTACTTGATAGCTTAAATGATGCCCCGAAATTGGGTGGTATCAAGACACTGTGGTGGTCATTCTAACCCTGGCGGTAAAAACCGCCAGGGAGAATGACCACGGGAGCACCGCCAACAGCCTGGCGGTGCCCCTTAGGGCATTCTGACAGCGGCGCTTTGGCCGCGGTCAGTGCAGGAAAACCGGCGGTCTCCCGCCGGTTTTCCGCTGCCCGTCAGAATCCTCCAAGGCGGCGCAGCATGCTGCGCCGCCTTGGGGATTCTGACACCCCCTACCGCCATCCTGTTCCTGGCGGCTCGCCCGCCAGGAACAGGATGGCAGTAGGGGGTGTCGCGGGGCCCCTGGGGGCCCCTGCAGTGCCCATGCCAATGGCATGGGTACTGCAGGGGCCCCCGTAAGAGGGCCCCGCTTGTATTTCACTGTCTGCATAGCAGACAGTGAAATACGCGACGGGTGCAGTAGCACCCGTCGCACCTTCCCACTCCGCCGGCTCGATTACGAGCCGGCTTCATGGTGGGAAGGTCGTTTTCCCCTGGGCTGGCGGGCGGGCGCCCGCCAGCCCAGGGAAAAACTCAAAATACCCGCCGCGGTCTTCCGACCGCGGTACGGTATTTTGGCGGCTCCCGCCGGGCGTGCAGTGACCGCGTCCGGCGGGAGTCAGAATGACCCCCTGTGTTTGCTGTTCTCTGATGATACCTTGCTTTTATCCCAAACCACCTCTGGATTATCTAGGTTTCTGGAGAAATTTTTGGAGTTTTGTAAGGATTATGGTTTACAAATAAACTCCACCAAAACAAAATGCATGGTATTTGGCGACCCAAAATTTAGAGCAAAGAAGAATATAGAGCTAGATGGTGAGGTTCTTGAACGTGTTGGTGACTTTGACTATCTGGGAATTAGACTAGAAAATTCCCACAAATGAACATCGCACCTTACAAAGGGTGTTATGTCCCTTAAACAAAAGACAGGGGGCATTTTGAGATTTGCTGCTAGAACGCCCACCTTTCCTATCACACCTGCAGTGGATATTTATAAAGTGCAGGCCAGAGCGTGTGCTTTGTATGGTGCTGAGCTGTGGGGCCATAGTAAGCTCGATAATATGGAAAGAGCAGAGAACCTCTTTATCAAGGCCCTGCTAAAAGTTCCCTCGAGTTCTCCTTCCTTGCCTATCCGAATGGATTTAAACTTGTATACTATCGCTGATATTTCCACCCTGAGACTGCTGCAATATTGGATTTGGATCTGGTCCACTGCAGTGGATATAGTTAGGAGCGCTTTAAAGAGACTCTCAGGTTGGAAAAATCCCATGGTGCAAGCATGTAAAAAGAGGTTTTCTCAAACTTGGACTGGCCTCCTACTGGACGGATACTTTGCATTTTCCAAAAAATGCCCAATAGATTTTAAAAGATGCATACTGGGTGAGTGTACAAACATCAACCGTAGCAGCTGTTCCGTCGGGTACTATGATGGACATCTTTTTATCATGTAAGTGTCATTATGAGTTTGAGCATTTTTTTGATACCATTTTACATCCTGCGGCATGTGCACTTTACCTAAGATTCAGATTAGGATCCCTACCAGTGTGCGATCTTACTTCCAGATGGAAGCAAACTGTTAGTCTGTCAGATCTTTGCCCGATGGGGTGCAATACTAGGAAAACAATTAGCCATCTTTTATTCTACTGCCCCACATATAAAAAACAAAGGGCCCGCTGGAGAAGACCTCTTTGTAACTCGATGGGAATTAGGAATCACCATTCGGCTCTCAGGATTTGTTATACCAGTGCCCACGGGCCGGTGGTGTGTGCTGTGGCAAAGTTTTTTGTAGCCACATGGCCTATTAGAGCAAGCTTTTTGACACAATATTCATTTAAGTATAGAGACTGTGTTTTTAAATGATTTAATATTGTTACTTTTAGATTTTGACCATATATTTGAATTATACCAGACTTCTTCCTAGCATGAGGAAAAATTTTAAGGTTTTAGGAATGTAATTTATTTGTTCAAGTTTATGGTGTTATTTGTTTGATCTAGAATATAAGCTTGGTTAAATATTTTATGCCATAGGCTCACAAATATTAACAAAACCTAAGCCACATGTATCCTTTTATAGAGTAAGTAATTTGGTGTCTGATTTGTATGAACTGGGCTTGGCAATGCAAAAATGTTTTATCTTAAGGATTTTAGTATTGTATTTTTATATGTTGTATTGAGAATTATGGTCTTATGCGTGAATTTGTATTTCTTTTATGGTAGCTGCTGCCGAAATAAAGCTCAAATGATGATGATTAGTGGTGACAATGTTGCAGCATGTGAAACAAAAACTGTAACTCTAAACCTAGGAACAGCAGTAGCAGAGAGAGCACAGTTCATCTGTGGGGTAGGTGTGAACAGAGCACAGTTTAGTCTTGTTCACTCCTGGTTTGCACCATACCAGAAAATGACCTCAATTTTGCTCTACATTAGGAACTCTTATTTAGTCTCCAGTTTCACCAGGGTGTCCAGGATCTGAGCTTCAGTAGTGTTGAAGCTTTAGTGGCACAGTGGCATGGGGATAGTAGCACCACTGAGGAAAAGTATGACTTTCCTTAGCCACCCTACCGAAAGACAGGGAGCGTGCATTGTGTTTGCTTGTTTTAGGGCCCATGGGGCCTTTGCTGAACCACTGCTCAGAATCATAACTTTATGCATTCATTTTCTACCGAAGTTCATCTTTTTTAACATAAGTATTAGTAAGATAACTCATGCAATGTATTTATAAATAAAATGGACAGCAGTATACCTTGGTGGCATTCCCTGTTGTTTAACATTTTGCATTTGTCGCCACCTTTTGTTTGTTGAAAAGGCTAGGTCATTCATCAAATGGTCTAATTAAAATGTAATAACTAATGAACAATAAAACATTTTCCACAAAAGTCAAAACAACTTAAGCTAACTTGTTAAAAGTGCAATGCTCTACAGACTTTCCCCCCAAAAACTGAATTATTGTCTCTAATTAACACATCCAATTATCTTTCTAGTACACAATGTGAAAAGCCCTCCTCAAAAGAGAAGAAGTCAAAAGCTTGACTGCACAGATTACCATCTTGGTGAAACACAGTGTTGAAGCAGATATGTTAATTAAAAATATTAATGAACGTTTATGCGTTTTGATTAACAAGAAAATGATAGAAAAATTAAACATAGAAAATAAATGTGCACGTTTGAAAATGTGCCTACGGAGAGTGACTATCCACTTACACGAGTTGTACTAAAATGATTTAAAATGTTGGAAATGTGAAATAATAATCTAGTAATATGCCATGTTGAGATGTATAATGTATGTTTTGTATTTTATTGTAGAGCAAACTTAGCCGAAGTTGTGGCCTAGTTTTGCCAGGCCTCATGCAGAAGCTGAATTACTAGCGCACTGTAGAGAAGCTGATGTATTGAACTGTCCCTAAAATTCTCATGTTAATAAAGTCTGCTTATCTAGAAGAATATGGACAGGAGATGAGTGAATCAAATTGCAACATATGTTGTGTAGAGCAGACAAGATGCACTTTTCCAGGACTCGAACAATAGAGACACTGACTGGAGAACAAGATGCGACATTTTCGATACCTGATGAGCCGGATGATGAGGACATCGTCTAGTGAACCAGTCAACGAACTGGCAATGGTGTAATCGTTGAACTTATAGATTCATAAAATAAGTAATATTGGTTAGGGTAATAACTGGTGATTAAATGATCAATTAGGAATTAGGAGGATGGATTGGGTAAACTTAATGAAAAGTCATGACAAAGGGCAAAACCTTCAGATGTGAGGGGAGAACTGATGCAGATATTAAATGTCGGAAGACGTGATTCGAGATTCTGTCATTGGGCTCAAGCTCTTGAGTGCCTGATGCGTTGCTGAATGATTGATGACCTGAAGACGAAGACAGAATTTGTTGCTGATCCATTCTGTGGATCGGAAGCTATGACAACGCGACTATTACCTTTTGTGCCTTTCTTTCAAGGTACCAACTGCGCTGTTTAAATAGTTTTTCTTTTAGCTAGATGTTTTATAAATTTCTGTTCTAAATGGTTTTCGCATGAAGTCCCACATGCTAATGCTAATCTGGGTTCGGTAAGGTTCCTTTGGGTAACGCTGACAGTGACAAATGATTGACGAACTGATTGCTGAACTCTGCTATTAAAGTTGTTATATTCATCTTTGTTGGTCTATGCTGAAGCATTCGAGCATATGTTTTCTCAAGTTCTGATTAGATTATGTTATTGGTGGTCATTAATGAACTAATTCTGAGCTGATTGAATAAAGTTTAAATTAATCTTGTGACTTAGTATTATAACATATAGGGAAATAAATTTGATAAAACTTATCATTGAGTTGTGGTTATTCATGCAATGTTGATATAATTGATTAATGATTAAAAATTAGCTTAATGGTTATTGATTGGGTATAAAGAATATTGATAACATTGGTCACTACGTGGCTAGGATACTCCATGCGATCCAAAAACGTTCATCGGCCTATACACGTCCCCTTCTAAGTTTACTTACTAAGGACCAGGCGCGCTAGCAACAGTAACCCATGTGTAGAGCCACACTTAAGGAAAACTAGCTGGTTTGATATACAGCCGTTGACCGAAGGTACAGGTTTCAAAGGAATAGCATTGCTACTCAGAAATAAAAAATAATTGCAACCTGTCATCCAGTCGGTGAAGTTCAAAGTGATATTAATTTATTTGTTCAGTGACTGTACAAATAACCTCCAAAGTTTTGGCTACCACCTTATTTTTACATTATCAATAACAGAATACTTCCACATGTGCATTCACGTTAGAACTGTCAGTCTCAGGGTGGTCTTTCTCCAGCCTTTTTGCCTTTATCCTTCTCCTTTTTTCTGAAATTTGTTTTTTGTTGGCTTTAGGACTCCGTGTACTTTAACATTGCTAGCCAGCTTGAAAGGGTGCGTGTTCCCTCCCATAAACATGGTAAAATGGATTTACACCTGATTGGCATATCTGATTTACACATAAATTACTTCTAGAATGGTCTACCATATACCCAGGACCTGTAAATTAAATACTACCAATGTGTCTGCCTCACTTATTGTGCCACCCACTTAAGCAGCCCCTCAAAACATGTTTTAGGCCTGCCATTGCAGCTTGAATGCAGTTTTAAATTGGCAATTTGACTTACCAATAGAACCCCATTGCCAAGCCTTTAACTCCCTGTTAGAAATTGGGTCTTTGGTTGGCAGTCAGGTTACCCCCTGTCCAAGCAAGGACCCTCACTCTAGTCAGGGTAAGTCACACACAATCCAAATTATCCTGTGCCCACCCTCTGGTAGCTTGTAACTGAGCAGTCAGGCTTAACTTAGAAGGCAATGCGTAAAGTATTTGTGCAATAAATCATACAATAACACAATATAGCACCACAAAAATACACCACTCAGTGTTTAGAAAAATATTTAATATTTATCTGGATAAATGCAGGTCAAAACGATTAAACAATAAGCAAATGTAGGGATATCACTGAAAAGTGATATAAAGTGTCTTAAGTCTTTTAAAAGCAAACAAAATCTCTTTAACAAAGTACCTGGTTCGTGTGAAAAATCTCCAAAAAGGGCTGCAGAGGAGATGCATGGAAACAAAGGGCTGTGCATCGATTTCTCAGCCGCACACGGCAAAGCGTTGTTTAGTTTTCACGCAGGGACGGCTGTGCGTCGATTTCTGATGCTCAGTCGTGGATCCTCTTCGGGTTGTGGGGTTTTCAGACGCCCCGGGGACGATGCGTGGATTTCTGGCACTGCTAGGAGCTGTGTTGATTTGGTAGGCGTTGTGTAAAATTTTCTACCGCACAGCTGTGTTGATTCCTCTCTGGAAGTCGGGCTGCGTCATTCCGGCTCGGCTATCTGTCGATCCGGTGAGGCCGTGCGTCGAAGTTCTGGTCGCTATGCTGGCGCTGTGTCGATCTTCTTGTTGCAAAGTCGGGCTGCGTCGTTCTGGTTCGGTGTGCGGTGACATTTTCACAGCGATGCAGGCTGTGCATTGTTTCTGGCAGGCTGTGCGTCGGATTTCACCGCACAAGGAGTCCTTCGTGTAGAGATGAAGTCTTTTTGGTTCTGAGACTTCAGGGAACAGGAGGCAAGCTCTATCCAAGCCCTTGGAGAGCACTTCGTCACCCCAGCCAAAGAGCAGCAAGGCAGCAGGGCAACAGAATGGCAGCAGTCCTTCACAGAAAGCAGACAGGTGAGTCCTTTGAGCAGCCAAGCAGGTCTTCTTGGCAGGATGCAGGTTCTTGTTCAGGTTCTCTTCTCCAGGAAGTGTCTGAGTTGGTAGGGGCAGAGGCCCTGTTTTTATACCCAAACGTGCCTTTGAAGTGGGGGAGACTTCAAAGAGTGGCTTAGAAGTGCACTGGGTCCCCTTTCAGTTTAATCCTGTCTGCCAGGGTCCCAGTAGGGGGTGTGGCAGTCCTTTGTGTGAGGCCAGGCCAACCACCCTCCCAGCCCAGGAAGAACCATTCAAAATGAAGATGTATGCAGGTGAGGCTGAGTATCCTATGTTTGGGGTGTGTCTGAGTAAATGCACAAGGAGCTGTCAACTAAACCTAACCAGACGTGGATTGAAAGGCACAGAAAGATTTAAGTGCAGAGAAATGCTCACTTTCTAAAAGTGGCATTTCTAAATTAGTAATATTAAATCCAACTTCACCAGTCAGCAGGATTTTGTATCACCATTCTGGCTATACTAAATATGACCTTCCTACTTCTTTCAGATCAGCAGCTACCACTCAAACAATGTATGAGGGCAGCCCCAAAGTTAGCCTATGAAGGGAGCAGGCCTCACAACAGTGTAAAAATAAATTTAGGAGTTTTACACTACCCGGACATGTAAACTACACAGGTACATGTCCTGCCTTTTACTTACACAGCACCCTGCCCTAGGGGTTACCCAGGGTACACCTTAGGGATGACTTATATGTAGAAAAAGGGGAGTTTTCGGCTTGGCAAGTACTTTTAAATGCCAAGTCGAATTGGCAGTGAAACTACACACACAGGCCTTGCAGTGGCAGGCCTGAGACAAGGTTAAGGGGCTACTTAAGTGGGTGCTTAAGTGGGTGGCACAATCAGTGCTACCAGCTCACTAGTAGCTTTTAATCTACAGGCCCTGGGCACACATAGTGCACTATTCTAGGGACTTATCAGTAAATTAAATAGCCCAATTGGGTATGATCCAATGTTACTATGTTTAAAGGGAGAGAACATATGCACTTTAGCACTGGTTAGCAGTGGTAAAGTGTGCAGAGTCTAAAAACCAGCAAAAACAGTATCTCAAAAGTGGAGGGGAGCAGACAAAATGTTAGGGGTGACCACCCTAAGGCTGTCAGGTCTAACACTCCCCTTTTATTGCATATGTCACCCCCTCTGTTAAGGCCTGGATAGGCCATAGGGCATGTGCATTGTAAATAAAAAGTTGGATATTTTATTTTAAGTCCTATACATCCTATTAGTGAAGACCTTCCAAATTAGGTTGTTTACTACTGTGAGGCCTACCTCTCCAAAAGGATTACATAAGGTTACTTTATTACATTTAATAAGTGTTAACTTTTGATTTGGAACAGGTGGGCATGTTGCGTTTAGTGTCTCAAAAATCATAATGAATTTTTTTTTAAACCTTTAAAAAGTTGGCATTTTCCTGCCCGAACTATTTGGTGCCTGCAGCCTGTTCCTGGGTCCCATGACTGAGTATAGGTGACAGTTGAACTTTGTTTATTCCTCCCAGGCAGCCACACAATAACGGGACTATGCGTGTGGATGGACCATTAACTGGCAGGATGGCGGCGGAGCTGAACACACCTTAACTTGCAACTAAATAGGCTGTGCTCTGCCTTCTCACAAAGGACTTTTCATTCAGCCCTACTCTGTTTGTGCAGCCAGCTTGGAAGCAGGGCAGGTTAGTCAGGAAGCTTCAAGCACTTCAAAGGGAAACTTCTATTTCAAACAATTCACCAGATATAAAATTTAGACCCTCTGGACCACTCTTAAATTCACTTTCTGGACCAGCAGTAGAACTCTTGCAGGAATGCCTACAGATGTAGCCTGCAGTGTACTCCACAGGACTACTTTGCTGCTCCTGGTAGGACTGATTTGCTGTTTGGAGACTTCCTTGAACACTCAGAGGCCTGCTGTGCTGCATGAGCCCTGTTTCATCACTTGAACCCTGGACTACCTATGTGACTACAAGGGCTAGTTGTCTGGCTTCCTGATCATAGTCTAAGGACAGAAAAAGCTCCAGCCATCTTGAACCCCACCTGGATCCAGGCTGCGGTAATCCTACCCCCATCAGTGGTGTCCCTCCAGTCCTGAACCCCTGGTGGCACTGTAAAAGGTGCCCAGATTGCCAAAATCCAAAGCACGGTACTTAAAACATTTTTGGCTAAAAACTGCTCTGGTAACCGAGAGGATAGTGGGACCAATCTGCTCATCTATCTGCCCAAAGTGCATCAGTAGTCAGCCTAACTTTGTGGCAGCTACCACTACATTCTGAATTCCATTTCACAGTCCTTTACCAAAGGTGTATCCAGCCTTGTGAAACTCCGACCAGCTACAGCTTCCAGCCTCATCCTGCTGGAGATTTTTTAATTCTAAAAAAGGAACTAAGTTTGAAAGTAGAAATCTTCACCACAACTTCATCCAGTGGCTCCTCGACGGCAATGATGGTCCCTCCTCAGACACCGCCTGCAGCCTTGCCCCGCTGAACTTTATCTTTTCAGGACATTCTACTTCAAAATATCTTCTATGTCCAAAGGTAAGAGCCAACCTGGCCCAATCCACTGCTTGTGTCCGACTAATGCTCTAATGCAGTCAGCCATATTTTTCGACTTTGACCTGATCTCATGCGACTAGATGTTCGCGGTTGACACTTTGATCTTTTAGGTGCTAGTTTTTACCTTTAACTTTAAAGATTCAAAACTCCAGTTGTACTGTTTGGATTTTTGTCATTTTGGTATTAAATCATTATTCAAGCTTACTCCAAATTTCTAAATTGGGGAGGGAATTTTCTTGCATTGCTGTTTTTCATCTTATGGCTTTTTGTGTGCTGCATAAATACATTACCTCTAAGTTAAGCCTCAATTGTTTTGTGCCAAGCTACCAGAGGGCTAGGCACAGGTTAATTTAATGGCTTTTGTGTTTCACCCTGTTAGTGACTGTGGCTGTTGCTTGAACAGGGGTCACCCTTCCATTCAACCAACATCCCAGTTTCTCACAATTATCAAAACCGAATTCCTATATGTACATGTTTTCACCTCCTAAGCAAATGAAAGGACACCAGAGCCATCACAAGTTGGGAGCAAGGGGTTGAGTGAGATCAGACGCAGATTACAAAGTCACACCACTATATGATGCCAGATGCCATATTTTGATTTTATTGGAGCACATTACGTAACCTCAAAAAAGGTGCTTGCAGGACCTGGCATAAACAGACAAAGCAGCCAGTTTCCCCCCATCACAGTTTTGCCCTATACCTCACATAAACTTGAAAATCCTAAGAATATTAATTATAGTATCAGCATGGTCATAGGTGGTCCTTCATGAGGGACCCTACATTGTGGATGAAGATGGGATTACTTATCATTTGCAACCTCATACGATGACTTTTTTCCTAAAGGGGAGCTTCATTTGCTAAAGGGAGTCCTCATGGTAGAATTTACTGACTCCTACTCCAGAGTGGCATTCATCTCTGTAAAAGTAAACTATAGTTTGTGCTGAGTGAAATAAACAGAGCTCAGGTATTGTTAAGATGTGTATTTCTGTAGATGATGTTTCTGCACACATATACAGTAGTTTGGCACAAGCACTTAGATGAGCTAAACCTATCTGCCTGATGGTTTCTTCAAAAGCTAAGTGGACCACTAGTATTCAATAAGTGAGTATGGAGCACTTTATAAATGGCACGACTGTAAAAGAAGATCTGCAGTCCTTGATGAATGCCACTTAATTAACTCACTAACATCACCGCTCTATGTCTGTACATCCCGTTCAAGGAACCCCTATAGCACAAAAAAGCTGAGCAAATCCTATTGAGCTTGCATAGAAAGCAATTGACATATGACCTCGGAGGCACAGTAATCAACACAATTGAGTGGCGCTAGGCAGACCTGAAGAGCACCAGCACTGGGCAAGACAGCAGCAACAGGTCATATTTAGTAAATCAAGCTCTAAGCTGCTCCCTTCTTCAGAGCAATACAGCAACTTTGCTTGCAGTGCTATCTTTTTCAATTTACTCTAAGGTGCATATAATCAAGCTCCATGGCTCAGGGAAACACAGCAAGGCACCTTGCTGCGCATCCTGCACCACACGGAGACAGCAGAAATGCACCGTATTTCCAAGATATGGTACATTTCTGTCCTTCCCCCTGCACTGGTGCACACATTGATGCCGAGCACCAACGCAGGCAGGCACCCTTGCACCCTGGTGCAAGTGTTTCTGGGTTGCCAGCAGGATTGTTTTTGTGCAGGAAGGTACACCTTCCTACAGAACAACAATCCAGAGAGGCAATTTCCTCTTTCTATGTGTGTTGCAGAATGCAGCACAAATGGAAACAAGAAATAACAAGGAGAAATAAAGATATTTCTCCTTGTTGCATCTGCCCTGTGGATGCTTACAGTTTTGACGCATTCACAGGTTTACAGATTCTTGTACATCTGGGAATGCATCAAAACCCATGAGTGTCACATGGAACACCCACCGCAACGCCGATGGTACTCTTCCCTGATGCAGTGCAATGCAGCAACTCGCACTTCATTGCATTGCACCTTATCCACAAGGTCATGAAAAGCCATGCAAAGTGGCTTTGAGTGTCCTTGTAGATATGGTCCAGCACCATGCACCTTTGGTGCATCACAAAAAGTGACACACCGGCAGCGCATTGGGTCCTGTAAATATGTCCCTAAATGTTCTCCATTGCTTCCACCAAACAAAATATCCATCATCCTAGAAAATCACAGGGAACTTTGGCACATAAGATATGTAACTCAACTAACATCCCACAAAGTAACATTAGTTGCCTGGCCAAATGACACATAACACACGCATCATGCAAAATCAATTCACACAGCACATATGAAAGTAGAAATCCTTAAGAAAAAACACATTTTTCTATTAATTAATCAGCATATAAGCTATGGAAACACAAGTTACAGAATGATACAAACACACCAGGAAGGAAACACCAAAACGTAAGGGAAAACCCACTTTAGGAACTCTGCCCTACACTGGGTGATTTCCTTCGTTGGGATCGTAAATAAACTGTTTAGCTGGCATCATTCACTGCAGCTGCAATACATGAAGCTTGTAGAGTTCCCCAGGGACCTCCGTATCACCACATCTGTTCAAAGTTTATATTAGACTCTTAATAAAAGAGCTGGCATCAAAAGGATGCAGATTGTTCAATTATGTGGAAGATTCACAATTACTTCTGTACAGTTCTATATCCGCAAGTTTAGAATTTCAGAACATCATGAAGTATATATGGAGAGGGATGGATACCAGTCAATTAAAACTGACCGTTGAAAAACGGAGACCATGATCTTATGAAACATAATAAACCTCTGGAACAGACGTTTTTAGCCATCTGAGATATGAGATCCACTACGCCTAAACCATCGGCCAAGTGCCTAGGAGTACTTGTAGACAGTCTGCTGATAATGACTTCTCAGATAGAAACAGTGGTTTACCAATATACTTACCCATGAAATTAGTCCTTCTCCTTCGATTAGAAGCCTCAACAACTGTAATCATGACTACCTCCTTATCAAGAGTGGACTGTGCCACTTTCATCTACTTAGGGCTCATGAATAACTTCTCCCATAGGCCACAAGTGATGCAAAATGAGGCTGCTTGCCTTATACACAAACGTCCCAGAAACTCCCATGTAGTCCTATACTGAAGCAACTGCATTGGCTGTCATTAAAACAGAGGATTCTGTTTAAGACTTGCTGTATCACTTTCAAGGCATTAAAGGCACAGCCCCCAACTTTTTTGAACAGCTGAATTAGAAAATATATTTCCACAAGAACACTTAGATCCTCTGGCTCAATCTATGTAGTCACTTCTAGATACTCCAGCAAAGGAATGGGTTGCCTGAGATATTCCTTCTAGGCACCCACATTATGGAACTCCCTCCTAGATTATCTGTGATTGGAAACTGAGTTCCTTCCTATCCAAAAGAACTTTGAAATGTGGCTACAGGGACAAGCATACAGCTGCTAGGAAGTTCATTCGCCTGATTAGCTACCTTAGCACCAACAGCATAGGTGTAGCTGCTCTTAACCAAGGCAACAGTAAAGCTCAGTTGGTTATCATATCCAGTTTAACCTTGGGCACTGGCACCAATATTTAGACAGCAACCATTACCTCACACTATCCACACACTGTGAAACGAAGCTCCAGATTTCATGCTAGCTCTAAAGTTAATCCTAGCGCTCTCATGTGGCGTTCAGGAATAGTATTCAAAAAATTACAAACATCAACCTGGGACATAGAATGAAACATATTGTGTTCAACAACTTCAAAACATTAAAAAACAATCCATATATATTGCTTGATGTACATATGCATTTATATAGTGCAAACCTAACTACAAGACAGCAGAATGTTATACAGAGTCAAAGGCAAGGATATAAACCACGAGTGACATAGGAGGTAGTTGGGTTCTGGAAGCTGAAGAATAAGGTTACTGAATTATGATGTAGTGTTCCTTAGAGGGATGTGTCTTTACGTATTTTCTAGACTGGAACGGTGTTGGGGCAGTCCTGACGTATACATAGCTGTTGTTCCACATGCTGGGTTCATAGATGAAAAAGACTTGCTTTTTAAAATGAACAACCCTCTGAAAGCTGTTCAAGTATATCCAGTCATCAAAGTCACCATGTGTGGTATAAATAGGACATCAACAAAGAATTTAGAAGACCAGATTCCTACAAGCATAGAATTAAGAAGTTGCATTTTCAATTCAATGTATATTATTCCAAGTCTGGTATTCGAGTTGAGAAAAAAACACCCACTAGCCTAGCTGGTTCCCTGATGAGGCAAAATTATCTTTAAGACACTTTGATAGTCAAATCAAGCACCAGCGTACAGTTATGTAACTTGGTGAAAAACAGCCCTACATTACCAGACTCCCACATTCTAATCTGCTGACTGGCTGTTTCAGAAGAACCCTTTTCTGGGAAGGGAAATTAGACATTTTGCAATTCAGGTGGCTATACCGTGGAGTACTGTCTTTTTTTTCATTTTCTCTGAGTTGCATTGATGCATTTCAATTGAGACTGAATGCAAAGACCAAGGTTCTGTTTGTGCATCATTAGATATTACCTCTGTGGTGGTTGAGGCGTCTAGAAGCCATTACGTTGTAATGTCTGCATAATAAGTTAATAAGCGTTGTCAATGACAATAGGTCTCGCATTCCTTAAATATACAATGAGAGAGGTAATATATATTTCATATTACAGGAAGTAGATAGAACTTGCTGGGTAACTCTCTGTATTTTGCTTCCACCGGTCCTAGAAAGAAAATACCATAATGAAGCAACATCTAGGACTATAACAATGTGGAATCCGGAGGAAAGCCCCCTTACCTGAAAAGATTTGCATTAGAGGAGTTACATGGTACCTTGAATAAAGAGTGTTATAAAAAGGAGTCTTAAGATGAAGCTTCTGATACAAATAGTAACCATAACAAGCATACACAGCAAAATACTGCATTGTAGAAGGTTTTGAAATGGGACAGCATTTTGGTGCAGTTGTGAGAAAGATTATGAGTGTGCATTTTTGTACTCTATGACCAAAAAAAGCTGAAACTTCAGCTACATGTTATCAAGAAAGCAAAGCAAATGAGCTTGCAGGGGTGCATATTGAATACTCTTTGCTTGTAATAAAGGCTAACAGGACACGCCTCATAAACAAAAAGCAACATTTGAAATGTCATCATGTAGGTATATACCAGGCATCTGAGAAAACAAAGTGACTCTGAATTGCAGGCTATGCATCATATTACTCTGTATTCTATCATAGTAGTACTTCAGCACCATCCAAAATGGGAACACAGTTGACGCAATGTATAAATCCACAATATGCCATGGCATTTATTGACAGCATGTTGAAGCAATGGCAATTGATGAAAAAACCATGAAAGACTAGGACTGACCAAAATCCTACTCTATCTGTACTACATCTGATTGCCATTTTTGAAAGTATTGGTAACAAAAAGTTTTCTAGAGAACTAAAGCTGTCAGTAAGACAATACAAAAAAGTTACAAATGTAGACTTGGTACTTGTATAGGAACATCATGCAGACCTATAAGTGGTTCTGTCAACCAGGCCTAGATTTGTGTTCATTTTCACTCACTTCATCCTAGTCATGATATCCATGTCAGCGTCTGCTTGAAAAATCAGGTTCCCCCACATTCCTGGCAGCATGTGATTAGACATGATTTTTCAATTTGAAAGAGGATCAAAACAATACCAGGTAATTTCTGATGGGCTGTAATTTTGATCTCCACATTACCAAGCCATTCTGTGTTGAGGGGCGTAGCTTCAGGGGGATGTTTGCGTTGTTACACTGCCACCCCAATACATGTATTTTCTGGAAAATAGTTGGGCACATATGCCTTCAGTAGGGTATTGTGAGATCACAAGAACTTTTTACATAAAGACAGACACAAACACACACTCTCTTCCTCCCTGCTTTCAAGGTCTTCAAAAATGTTGCTTATTTTACAAAATATTGTTTTATTCAATTAGTATCCCTAATAATCCGTGTTTGCCTTCCTTTCAACTCACCTTGTAGCCCCTCTTATGTACCCTGCTAGTCATATAATGTATTCTGACAATACATGCCAGCATTACTGTTGGAAAATCTGAAGCTCCCCCCCCCAATCTTATTGACCAAGCTACATCCCTCTCTGTGCCATTGGAGCCTTGAGCCTCTCCTTCAGAAGTGTTTGTCTCCCTTGAACATATAAAAGGTAACAGAAGGTGTAGTTGACTTGTAGGTCATGAGAGTTATCGTTTTAGTATTTGAGACCTTCATTCTCACCATTACTATTCTAAAATTTAATCTTCTCCAAATCTACCACAGAACATAAATCAGAGGAGTAGATCAAACTCTTCTTAACAGGCAAACAGCAGGGTTTCCTGGAACCAATGTTGTGAAACATATGTATGCACACTTCAGGGTGAGGAAACATTTGGCATCTAAAATCTATTCTGAGCCAACAGGGATTGGAGTGCATTTCGGTGGGACTCTTGTCTTGGGAAAGCAAACAAATGTATGGAATTTTCATTTGGAAGTTTCCTAGAGTATGGACCATAAATGTAGCCTTCTGTGAATGAGATCAACGTGACATGCAAGGCACTGAGAATCATACAAATCATGCTTGTTTTCCAATGAGTCACTCTAAACATACTCCATGCATTATTTTTTAATTGGAATTGCTTCACATTATCACCAAGAATTGTATCTATGAAAAAAGATATTTGGCTCTAGGTGGAATGTGTTTGGAAGGAACCTAATGGTTTGGAATTGGGGAAAACTGCTCTTCTCAGAAGAACTAGGAGGATTGCTTTTTCAGCAGAGACCAATTCGGATTTCCATGAAGCCATTTTTCTATTGGCCCTTGAAAATCATTTTCTTACTTGATTATATTCATTCGGTTTCAGTGCACTAGCATTTCATATACTTTTTTTGTTAATTTTTTTGGTTAGCATTATACAGGGTTAGCTTGAAGTCCACTTACACTTTGCTGTTTGCACTGCTGTGTTAGCCTACTGCTTCTTCCTGGGAGTGAGAGGACAGAATGTAACTCTACATCCTGCAATTGAAAGTTTACCCAAGGGCCTGACTGAGCTTGCCTCCTGTTTCTGAAGTCTCAGGGATATCAAAGACTTCCCCAGCATCTTGCTGTGGGTCCTGTGGTACTGAAAATTCTGGACCCGTGTTATAAACGTCGTCGTATCACAACGATTTTGGTATCAGCAGACCGGGAATGATTAGACTAGTATGCACAAGCATTGTATTCATATTTGGGTAACAAAATCACCCGAATATCAGAGTTTCCGTCCTGAACCCTCGTGTTCCATTTAAACGACAGCCATTTTATGATTGCCCTCACATAGGCCAATGTCTAATGCTGAAAACGAGTCTGAAGGACACGTACATCTTTGCTGACTCCTCTGTGACCTGGGCAAGCTGACTCCACTGCCTGAAGCCAGTTTCTTTCCCAGTGGCCGAATGAGATTAGTATCAAGGCACAACACATCATAAACCTTTCATCACACACAAACCATGCCTAATCTTACACACACCTGTCCCTGTTTCTTTCTTTATGACTTGCTTTACAAGGAGGAGGTGCCCGTTTATATTGGGGGTCCGTTGATATCTGATGAAAGTACTAAGCCTTGCCGGGTAATTAATTGAGGGCTGGACAAACTGGAATATGGGCTTGTCATCATAAACCTGCTATTTCTTTGTAGTGAAAATATGTGAATGGTCAACTGTAAAATAAGGAATGGTTGCCTAAAGCATAATATTTTGTATAAAAGAGAAGGTTAGCTTTGCAAGAGGAGCAGTCTCCTGAGAATATACACCGTGTTGTACTTCTAAGATACCTGTTACTGGCTGCAGCCAATAAACAAGATCTTTGACTTCACCAAGAAGACTCTGTGTTTCTGTAGTCTGAAACAGGAAGGACTCAAAGTCTTAGGGTGTGTTCCCTGGCACCACTGGGTTCTGAAAAACCCAGTACTTCAGTCCTGCTGTGCCAAGTGGTGCTAAATCCAGTTCTTCAGCCCTTGGAGGTGAGTGTGATGTCACAACATAAGAAATGACGCAACAATACCTGCGTGTCACTTGAAAACAATGCATCCCGTTACAGAACCATCGCTTTGCCGCTGCCTACACCAAAGCTGCGGACACCCCTCGCCGACTGCATGGCACTATGGGCCTCATTACGACCCTGGCAGTCATGAGACCACCAGGGCTGCCATGGAGGTTGGACCGCCGCCAATGCAGAGGTCTGGCCTCCATATTAGGACTGTGTGGAGCCACCACGGTCTGACCACCGACACCAACAGGTTACCGACAGCCTTGCGGTGCAGGTGGTCACAAACTGCCAGGATTATGAGTTCCTTTTTCCACCAGACTTGGCATGAGCAGTGCAGGGTCCCCTATAGACACAGCCCCATTGTGCTTTTCACTGCCTATATTACGGGCAGCGAAAAACGGGGCGGGTGCTGTCGTACCCGATGCACCACCACATTGCCGCCGGCTAAATTATGAGCCGGCGTCAATGTTAAGGCCCCGTTCCCCGCAGGGTCAGTGGACTGAAACTCTGTTTCCACCGGCTGGCACAGCAAGCAACTCTTAATAGGGCCAGCAGGCGGAAGACCAGCATGGGGGTCTTCCCTGCGAATTCGTTTTGCGGGCGGTTTCCACTGCCCGCCAAACTCCTAATGATGGCCTATGTCTCCAACTTACAACATGGGCCCAGCTTGGCTGACACAGCACAGACACATTGGTACCAGTACTCATCGCTTCTGGACATCAGTGCATCAATGACGTTGCCCGATCAGGAAACAATGCAGTGCCTGGCAGTGTGATGCATCCCCTCCTTCGGATCAACGCCTTGTCACTGAGCATCAACGCAACAAAGGTGCTGTCAGTGGGTGGGCGTGACTCCTGTAACAGGCATGCACTCCATAAGGGTCAGACTACACTTCTGGATTTGCCCTGGTCTAGCGCGACCCGATAGTTCCAGTTGGAGCTATTATCTTCTAAACACTGCATTTCAATCTAAACTTTAAAAATTCATAACTGTTTGTTAGATTTTTGTCATTTTCATCTCATTTGACTCAGATAAATAGTGGCTATTTTTCTAACCTGTGGAGTCATTTTTGGCGTGTTCACTGTTACTGTGTGTGTGCACAAATTCTTTACACATTGCCTCTTTAGTTTAACCTGACTGCTCTGTGCCAAGCTACTAGAGGCTGACCACAGGGAAACTTTTAGTGTGGATCCTACTTGCCCTGACTACGATTGTGATCCCTACTTGGACAGAGTGAAACCTCTGCCAAATAGAGACCCAATTTCTAACATGAAGTATACAGCATACATTCCGCTTTCTTTCTGTCCTCTTCAATCCACTTCATGTCAAGCACCATTCCACAATAAGTGCAGCTTGCCAGCCATTATGTGCAATATCAAAATGCTTCACACATAGATTAAACTGCACTCCCTTTTTAAAATCATTCACCAATATACTTGTATTCAGAAGAATTTCTATAACTCAATTCAATCTCAAGTGCAAGGACATGTGAATCTATAACAGCATTTCTCTGGTCTTCTGGTCGCAACACTACGTCACTTCTCTAATGGGCAACTGTACAAACCTAGTCATTTCCAACTAAGAACAACTGCATGCTATCCCTCCATTAAAAGTATTATGGCACATTGACTGAATTGTGAATGACTACGTATAAGCATCCACAAAACAAAACAGTACTATACAATGCAATACAATATCATATGTGTGTGTTATAGTGAGTAATAGAAGTAAAATAGTTTGCTTGTCTCCCACTGTTCTTCACCTATGGAATACTAGATCACCTTTAGGCAAATCACTATTGGGAAGGCAGTACAGTGATCATTACTTTTACTATGTTATTAGAGGTGATACATGACAACATTTATAAGTAGAAGCAGTTTAATGTCACAATTTGTTCATGAAACGTATGACTGCATATTGAGATTTCAGTATCATATATATTCTGTATATAATTCCGTATATTCTGTAATTTTGAACATTGTGAACTAAATGAAAGACAATTAGGTTTTCGTTCAAACATGAACTTACCAACTGGTAATTTATAAAACTAAAAAAATGTAAGGTAAAAAAAAAATACAGAAATGCTCTCTTTGTAGATTTATTTGTAAGAAGTTATTTAGCTTTTATGTTGTCGGTTAATATATTGTTTATAAGAAATTCCTAAACATTTTTAGCCCAAATTAAAAAAAAGAGAAATGAGCAAAGTAATCTATTGTGTGGAGCATAAAGGCAAAACTCAAGGCAACAATAAAACAGTTTATGGATCATGCCGCTTAAAGAGTTTAGATGCATATCTTATGCTTTGACATCGAAAATTCAAGTAAATTTGAGGGAGAATGTTGTTATCCGAAGGTAACTTGAATTCAACTGTCACATTTTTAGTTTAATGTTTGAGTTTTGCTTTCTGTAGCAACATTACCAGCTAATGCCAAAAAACAAGCATTGCAAATGTGCTTCAGAAGTTACAAGCATAGGGCCTGATTCACAAACGTAAACTTAAACCAAAAGTCTAAGTTTAGACCTAAAGTCTAACTTTACTACCAGTAAAGTTAAACTGTTAGTCTAAGTTTAGACCAAAACCTTAAACTGAGAACAAAATTCTAACTTTACTTGTAGTAAAGTTAGACTTTCGATCTAAGTTTAGACTTTTGGTTCAAGTTTAGACTTTTGGTTTAAACTTAGACCAAAAGTCTAAACTTAGACCAAAAGTCTAACTTTACTATGAGTAAAGTTAGACTTTTGGTCTGAATGCAGACTTTTGGTTTAAGTTTACATTTGTGAATCGGGCCCAGTGTGTCTCAAAATGTCCTTGATTTTTAAATACTGTGAGCCTGTATAAGCACACTTATGACCTATGAATCCAAAATAAAATGATTTGTATTTAAATGTTTTTATTTATGCAATCTATGCTAGATTAATTAAGTCTGTAAGCACCATGACAGTTGATAGGATTTGATATGAAAATAGTAAGTTAAAAGTTTGATGAAATGGTAAATAAGATGTTAACTGCAGCACCGTTAAAATCATAACCATGCCACGCACTGGAATCCACATTTCCTGTTTTTCCCAGAGAGTTTTGCACACGTATATATTGTATGTCAAAAGTAAAAGATGGTCATGATATGCAATGGGAGATCCTTCTAAGGTCACCAAGTTTTTTGTTCATGTTTTTTGGAATTGCCTTTCCTCCCACGAACAATGAAAATATACACTTGAGGTAATTTTTTGGAGGCCACCAGCAGTCTTGAGGTCCATGATACGGTGAGGCAGAAATACTGATAATTTCCTCTTAAGTACTAGCCTTTCCACTGTGTCAAGCAACCACTGCCTTGTGGATGGTCATCAGGGATTGAGAGGCCTTTTATTCCACCAAACATTTCTGTAGTGGTCTGGAGCCCTTAGAGGCCGGTTTTGAGACCCCAGGGCTGCTCCCCTGCCTCTGTCAATTTCTTGAGCTCTTCAAGGTTAACTGCAGCGAGCACAGTGAGGCTTCACGAGAGAGAGAGAAAGAGAGGGAGGGAAAGGTGGAGACAAAGATCAGAAAAAGCGAAAGAGAGGAGAGGAGGGAGAGAGCCTGGATGACAGGAAAAGGAGAGGTAGCACAAGGAGATGAAGGGACCGGAGCTGGTTTGAACATGTTTTCCAGAGCTGCTATTGATTCCCCGGTCTGAGCCTGGTGGTCATATGGGTGTAATGCAAGATAAAGTAGATTGTGGCAAAGGCACAGAGGCGCACAGACACCCAAAGGTGTGAGAAATTAAGTGGTTAATGGTGGGAATTGTGGGTCACACAAGTGGACATTGGGCCGCAAAAGAGCTGTGCAAATACCAGAAGGATTTGGCAATTGTGTGAACCCCCAAAAGGTTGACAGGCCTTAGTATGGATTGTGGGGAGAAGGCCACTATTTGCACTATAGGGAGATGGCACTTTTTTCTGTCAAACCCTGCTGGTGATTCCTTATCTTGGTGTCCCAACAGGGTAGCCTAATTTTCTAAATATATGTAAAGATATGAAGGAATAGGCTTTCTGTATTCATTTTTGTTAGTCATTTGCAGTTTTACCTGAACACTGACAGCAGGTAGGAATAGTTATAAAGATTTAGATGTTGTTTGCATTTCCTGGTAGATGACCTGCAGAAACCTGTGTGGTTCTTTACCTGTAGGTAAATGTATATGCAAATAAGACTTAGCATTTCTCAATAGTAAATCCCACACATATTAATAGACATAATGGAATTCAGTTTCTTTGGGGCTGTGGCAGGGCATAAAATCACCAAGCTCATACCATCAGTAAAACACTGAAGCTAAAGATGCCATCAGGAGGGCACAGTTGTAGTGCCACCACGTGAGGGTGTAAAAGGGCTATGGCATTTCTTTCATCCAAAGCCAATCAACCATAAAGTGTCTTGTTCATATCACATCTAAATTTTCTGTGCTATGTTGTGCTGAAGATGAAGAGCAGTACAAAGCCAAATTTACTAAATATGGCCTAATGCTGCTCTTTTTTCCTGCAAAAGCACAAAAACAGGTTGCATAGTGCCACATGTACACCTTGGCACTATTGTGGAAAAATGTGTCCATGATATCTAGTGTCACAACTCCATCTTGTGCCTTAGGAGTGGTGGATTATACTGGTCAAGCTCATGTAACCCTTCCCTTGTGGTGCCTCCCTGCCCCAAGGACTCCAGGTCATGCTTTCCTTGTGGCACCTTCCAGTCTTGTGGAATCCATGATTCTCCTCCCAAAACCCTGAACCATTTACCCTCCTGTTCGTTAGCTATGCAAGTTTAGTCTATTGTGCACCTGCAGATTATCATGTGTCTAATTAGGATAGTTACGCTCCTATTGTCAATAACTGAATTGTACTATCAGGAACTTGGGGCTCCCTTGTACTTGTTTATTATTGCCAATTACACTTTGCACCTGCCACCTGCAAGGCCTCATATCCGTTGTATGTAACACATGATCTTCTCTAGGTTCTTTGGAATATTCCACATTTCCAAATGGAACATGTACCTTTCTGAAACACACTTTTCTTCCAGCATAAATACCCCCTCTGAACCTGCACTGGGGCTTGGCCTTATCCGTGTCCTGCGCAAGCATTGTCTCTGCACTCACCTCCCGAGTCTTCCAGATCTTCCAGCATTCCAGTTCTGCGCAAGCTTCATCCCAACAATAACCTCCTTAGTCATCCAGAACTTCCAGCACGTTAATCTTCCGAGCCTTCCAGATGATCCCGTGACCCTGGCTTCTGCGACACCTCTAGTGTCTTCCTTCATAAGCTACTATTTCGCCTCTTCTTGAGCTTCTTCCACTGAGTCTCCTGCCATCTACAAATTCCAGTTAAAGTGCTAGGCAAGGCTAAGTACCTTCTCATCAGATAAATTTGCACTAATCCTCCTATAGTACTACTATAGTACTAAGCATGCCTATCAGCTTCTTCAAAGCTCTAGATTTGTCTCCAGCTCCTTCTCCATAATTTTCCTCCAGCAGACCTTGCTTGTTCTTACTCCGAAAACTCCCTCCAACCTTGGTGCTTGAACTGTTTTTACTCATGGGGTAGCGACCTAAGTCTGTGTTTCTTTATAGAACAGAAATGTCAAGAAGAATGTTTTTTTGGAAGTTATTATTATCTAAATGAACCTTGCAACCTCCAATCTCTAGCATACCTTAGGAATGTCAGTAACTTCAGCCAATGTAGCAAGTGTAACCTTGGGAGTACCAGTATCTCCAACCTTGTTCCGAGTGTAACCCTGTTTCTAGTATACCTTGGGAGTGTCAGTAACTCCAACCTATGTACTGAGTGTAACCGTGAGAGTGGCTTGATGGTAATTACCTCTTCTTCTTGTTCCTAGAGTATTGCATCTTCACACAACAAGAGGTTCTGTTCCCATAATTGTCCACCTTTGCGTACCCAGAAAGTCTCATGTGCGACACATCCAGTTAAATGGTGTTGTACCATAGCTGAGCAGATCCTGTACTGCAAGTCTCTTTCTCCTTATTCCTATTTTGTCGGAGCTCCCCTTTTCCTTTGGGGCAGTGCGAGATCTTGGAGTCCCTTCTGCGAATCTTGCAGCATCCTGAGAGGGATAGGAGATACAGGATTGGCTCCAGTGTCATCTGAGCGTATAGGACAAGGTGAGTGCATGACATCTAGCATAAACTATTAGAAGGGTACCCTTTTGGTACAATATCCTAGGCTTGAACAAACATCAACACATTTCACACACTGAATGTTTGCAGTTCAGTGCAGCACACAAGCAAAGTGTGAAAATTTAGGAGAAATTAAAACATTTCCTCAACTTAATGTCTGTCTCAAAAAAGCCTTTTAACACAAAGCAAGGTCTGACAATCTTTGTAGATCTGACTTGGCATGAAAGTCCATGGGTGGTGGGCCAAGTACAATCAATAAAATGCACACTTAAGGCAAAGAGGTATTGTAGGGCTACGTTTCAGTGCAAAACAAAGTTTTGTACTGAAAACTCAATAGTTTATCAAGACTTTGTGCCACTTTGCTTCACTATGTCTGAAGAAAACTGCACCTAAGAGCAATAATATATGTCTGTTGTATTCAATATAAAGACCTCTTTCCCTGATTGTGTCAAGATTTAGTGATTTATGAAATCCTAATATAAATTGCACTTTTACAAAGTAAACGTGGAAGAACATGTGGTTGTGAAATATCTCCATCTGGCTGTCATCATCCATCTGCCAATCTGACTTTTTCACATTAAATAAATGTTAAAGGCTCCACTTGAGTTATATGCCCAAATGCATAGCTTTTGCCGGCCCTGTTTGAAAAGAAACATCTATGGGATCTGGCTGCATCATGTACATTTTAAGGTATGCAGAGTGGGTGTTCCATCGGAAAAAACAATTTACACAGTGGTATTTACAAGATTTTCCTCTTTTGACACTTCTTCAAGATGTGTCACACATAGCCTGCAATGCATCAGAATTCTTGTGCCACCAAAACCCAGGCGTAAGGACTGATGAAGTGGCTATCAAACAGGACTCTGGCCATTTCAATTCATTACACACCCTGGAAGATGTCCGTTGTGCACTTCCCCACTGTTTGTAGTAGGTCTACACTTGTTGCTGGACCCCTTGACCGACCTTGGACCATGGCACCTTTAATCCCATCATCCACTGCAGCAAGGCACTGTGACTTTGTATACTTTATGCAAGGGGCAGCCAGGATTGTCACTTCCCCAAGGAGGAATGGGTCCCCAAGTCCAGGTCTGCGTACTCCAAAGGGCAACAGGTAAGATCACACATAAGGTATGTACCACATGTATTTCCACTTCACATTCCAACATATACTTATATTCACTTACATTACACTGTCACTCACTATGTCACTCAGGTCATACTCAGGTCTCTACATACACATAAGTAGACTATGCCCACTGTAACGTGACACATAGCCATTCTGCATACGTTATTCCTTACATCCGGGACCAATGTCATTCCACCATCTTGCAGTCTTTTACATTGATCTTCACACAATAGGTTCCATGCTTCAATCTGAACTAATGCATCCCGTCAGATTTTTGATGCATTGATGAAGTTGCGTCAACACCAACTTCAGCAATGAGCAACTTTCTTAGTAGATGCATTGCAGCATCTTTTCCTCGGATGCGTCAGTATTTCTGATGCATCCTGGGAGCTTATATCATTGACTGCCGTATTGAAAATACAGTGCATCGATGGCATTGTAAACTTTTTTGATGCAGCATGAGTTTTTTTGATGCATCGCTGCTACACAATGCAGCAAAGTGTCAGTTCTTGTAAATGAGGCCCCAAGTGGACAACTTACCCTCCTTGGTAGCATTGCCATCCAAAATGATGCTATATTTGTTTACAGTAAAAGAAAGATAGAAGAGTGGGACAACATGCAAATTGTCATCAATAATTATCCAGTAAAACCCCCAAACATCCCAGGCTTGCACTGTTTTTGCTTTTTAGTTTTGGTCAGATTGTTTCTTGGAAATCCTTTTCAGATGTTATACTTTGTCGGTCATTTCAGGGGAAGAACTATCATTTTCGATATTACCTGGCCAGCCCGTGTGTTGTGACCATTATCACATGATAAAGGCCTATTATCCATTAACAATAGTCATTATTTAATCATGTACTTCAAATTAATATTTCATTACATAACAGTGCTGTTAGAATCCATTGGGGCGGCCAGATAGCATAACTTCTCTCCAGTAATGGTTAGGGGTGAGCATAACCTGTGTAATTCCATGCAGTGCAATCATGCGGAATTACCTAAAAATTCTGTGAGATTACACAGATTCATATGGCAAGAGTAATTTTGCATTCGGTTCTATTTTCCGATCACAGAAATGCCACATTACATCCAAAACTGACCCAAGTATGTATTTTGTGCTATGAAGTATCGCTAAATGCAACAGAACACGAATAGCGTTTTGAGCAGCTGCTCATGCTCGCTAAACGTGCACTTTGAGTAGGATTTTCCCCCAATTTAGCCCAGGCATTTATTGCTAGTTTCTTAGTGGAAAATGCACCCTTGCATCCAAAACAGATTAGAGGATGCATGTTTTGGTAGTAAATGAGTGCTAAATGCAACATAACTTAAACAGCAGCACAAGCAGCCCCTTGCGCTCACTCATTGTGCTCGTACATTAGGATTTTTCCCCAAAATTATTTTTATATGTGGGGGCATAATCACGTTATTGGTAATTCCGCTTCAAAATGTGAAGCAGAATGACCAAAATCACTCTGATTATGTAACTAAAATTACGCCCGATCGAGTTATGGTATGGCTGTCATGATGAAATCAAGGAGAAATTCGGATACAGAGACTGAAAAGAAAAATGAAAAGCTATTTGAATACACCTGAAAAATAAAAGAGGAAACCTGTGAAGACTGGAGTTTTTACTTCAAAGGTAATGAGGGCAATTTTAGTGGTGCACTAGTCCTTTATCTTTTAGGACAAAGGGATGCTGTTGAACGATGGAGACATAGGTGACAAGGTATGAGTAATGCTGATTTGAAGAGCACGATTTTCTAATTATGAAGCTCAGCTGTACAAGTCTCAATTCTGCAGAAGAACAGCTTATTGAAATCTAAGGATATTCTTTCATGATCAAAAACAAAGGTGTGAAGCACTTAATGACTCTCAAAAGAGATTCACATCCGCGCGTTTAATTAAAGGGATAGCTGTACTTTCCAAATGAATTCACAGATACAATGCATTACAATGGCGTTGAATACGTGCATTTTACATTTTTTCACTTCTTAATCATAATGCACACCAAGATTAAGACGTTTGCCTTGTCCTTCGTTTTCTAATCTCGCGCACCGGTCCGTTTCCCTCATCCCTACGTTAAGGAAATTCAAGGCATATAATTGTAATGAAAACCAAATTGAAATGAACATAAAAACAGGTACTGTTTATTAATAAAATTGAAGCAGACTTCGAAACTCAATCGCTCATTTCCCACATACGGTGTTTTCTAGAATTCTGTTACTATTTTTAGGCAAAGAGGCAGTATACATTTCCAAAATCTTTCTACATGTATTTGACATGGAAGTCACTTTAAATGCAAACCACTCTCTCTTGACTCATGGGAAGAGCATTTCTAAATATTTTGGTCTACCTTCTGGGTCTCCCCTTCGGAATCCGATCTTTGTGTCTAAAAGTGCCTCGTGACTACTTTGGCTGACATATAATTTGTAACCTGTAACTTGAACAAGTGAGCTAATGAGTAAATAAGATCCGTTTTAAACCACACTCCCTTCACACTCAGGAAGGGCTTCAAAAAATTCCAATGAGAAGCAAAAACAACTAATAAAAAAAAGGGAAATGAATGATGATTATAGTGGAAAGATAACCATGTGGCTTTCAGGTGTGTAACACTGACTCCAAAAGTCCCTGTGTCTCAGGGGACCATCATCACACGTGCTTTTACTGTAGGTGAATGGCTGATTCCCATCTTTGACTCTAGTCCTTCAAAAGCCATAAAGTTGTTGGGCAATATCCTTTGGGAAACATTTTTGAAGCTGATTTGAAATATTGTGTTTGTTACTAAATTTGAATTGCTAGGCCCAGTACTACAGTAGGTGGTCACATAAAAAATTAACACTTTTAATACTCACAAATAGCATGTGCTTGTTAAGAAAATTGGATACGTCACAAATAGAATTTACACTGGATAGTAAAATGAGATCATTTACATTGTCACACGTCATCAGGGGGTTGTTTATATATTTAGATAGCTATTTAACAAAGAAGTAAGTCTCAAAGGATACAATGTGTGCATTTTGAAACCAAACCTCTGTATTAAATTTAGAAGCCAATCCTGCTTCTCAAGTCCAATGCTTTCGTAGATAAGGGAAAGTCAACAAAAATAATGTAAGCTTTTTTGTGTGTTTGGTCCTTTAACTATAATTTCATTAAGCCAAGGGGGGGGGGATAGAAAAAAGGTAGCTTGTTGCTTTATGTAAATAGCACAATGTAGTCCTAGAGGTTTGACCAATCAATGAACAAGTGTAGGACCGTGGAACAATGAGCCATATTTATAAGTAAAGATGCAATGCTGCGTTAAGGCAGTGATGCCTCATAATTACTTGCGCTGCAGCAAGACACGTTACGATGCCATGGATATGTTGTATTTAAAGTATGGAGCTCCATGGCGTAAGGTCCCAAGGATGTGTCAGAAGTTCTGACGGGTTAGTTGGAAGGATACTGCAATGCATCAGCCTCAAAAGTAGCACATTGCTGAAGGTGGGCTTAAGACAAGCGTAACTTCAGCAATGCATCAAAAAACATAGGCGATGTGTCGGTTCTGACTGACTCAAGTAGCCTAATGTGTGAGAACCAATGTAATAAATTGTGAAATTGTGGAAAAGTCACCTTGGACTCTATTACATTGGCCCTGGATGTAATTCAGACAAGCACAAAGTATGGCTACGTGTCACTTTACAGTGGACATGGTCTACTTATGTGGACATAGATACCTAAGTATGTGTGGCATATTGAGTGACAGTTAAATGTTAGTGGATACCAGTATATGGTGTAATGTAAAGTGGCAATTCATGGGTTACCTGCTTTATTTGTCACACTGAATTGCTGCAGTGGATGATAATATCTCAGTTGCCATGGTCCCAGGTTGGTCAAGTGGTCCTACAACATGATTGTTACATGTGCAGGCCTACTACTAGTTGAGGGGTGTGATTGTATTACTTATTGCAGTGTGTTAAGTGACTTCAGCTGATTAGATTCCTATTACACAGCCACTGCATCATTTCCTACGTCTGGGTTAGAGAGGTGTAGGAATTTCGACACATTCCAGGCTGAAAACAACGCATCAAAAAGATGCATCACACATTTCCAAATTCGCAAAATACCACTGCATCAGTTGTGAGTGAGCATTTACGAGGAGGACGTCTACCCTGCATTCATTATTAACTGCTGGAACTGTTCTAACGCAGGTATTTTTTTATGCAACCTACACAAACCAACACATTGGGCCTAATGCGTCGACTTGTAGACATGGAGCAAAACATTCACCGCCTGAGCTTAAAAAAATGATGCAACAGCTGTGCAAGCTTCTTGTAAATTTACCCTTTAGTTTCTTTTATGTAATTAACTACGGGTAGCATACAATACATGTCATGGCTGGTTGACTACAGATGCCTTCAGACATCATCAGCATAAAAATATGGCCCAGTCAATGAGTCCTGCCTCCTCCATTAAACACTGTGGGTCAATCTGGAATTACAGTCCCAACCATTTTGCTGTTGTACTTTATGAAAGATTTCCTGGTGTACAATGGGAAATTGAGAGATAACATGTAACACTGCCCACCCCCATAAAGTGGTGGACAGGGTACAATGTACATTCATCATAAGTTAAAGGGACCATTTTATTTCTGTTCAGTTCCCCAATGACGACTAAGCGGAAATGTCATGGTGAATGGTGAATAGAAAAAATGTCCATTAATTAATTTGTAAAAAAAAAAAAAACAACAGAAACAAAGATTTTTTTTTGCTATCTACTGCTTAGGCTAACAAATACCAGGGATGCCAAATACCAAGGCAGTCTGGAGTTGATTTTGCCTCATGACTCTTTCTTCCCCACCTTAAGTTCCTCTCTTATTTGCTCTTGCCGTTTCTTTTTCCCCCTTGTTTCTCCTTTTTAAAACTCCTTTCCTATCTTTCTTTTCCACCTTCTTTCTAGTGTTCTGCTGTCCCCTCTGTTGCTCAATCTCAAAGTTGAGGATGAAAAATGAGTCCTGAGCAATAAATCTGCCTCCTGCAACCACCTCACAAATGATGACTTGCACATGGCCAATTTGACCACGCTACAAGGAAGACTGGAGAATATGTATGTAATTCCGCTCTACCTATTGTTCCCACTGAGTGGAGATATTTACCACTCACAAAAAAGTGCTTTAGAATTCATGTTCTAGTTCAAGAAGCAAAGGCAGATCCCTTTTACGGTGGTCTTTGCTTTGACAAGCCATATTAGGATGCATTCTGCTAGGCAAGCCTATAGGGCCCATAGGACAATCAGGCAGTGCCTGATGGGCTGGTCTGACATATCAATGTGTGGGCTATTTTTATAGCAGTCTCTGGACCTGTTTATGGCCAGATGGGCCACTTGTTACTGTTGCTTTGCTGCCATTATTACAAAAATGGACTGCTGCAACACAAATGCATGCAGTCTCCCATACCATGGAAAATACCCATGCTGTTTTTCAAAGTCAAAATCTTTGTTTGGCCAGTAATATTGACCATAAAAGCACATTTAAAAACCAAAGTACATAAAAACCTCAGGATCAATGAAAAATTTAAGTTAGAGTCATCGCTAAAAAATATATAAACAAACAATTGTAAACAGGATTACTAATTTAAACAGGTTGTTCTCAACATTGGTTAAAGTACGTAATTGTTTCTGAATTTTATAGCAGAAATAATACAATTAAGAAAAGCTGAACAAATTTGAATGGAAGAGAGGGATTCCAGATAATTTAACCCATCTTTATGAGAGGTAAAGATTCTTATTAAAAGAAGTTGGTGCAAAAAACACTTCCATAAACAGTTATATAATGTCCAAAAGAGCATAACATTTGTTGTTGATTGGGCAGTGACAGCATCACAGGGGTAATATGGGAGGGAGGGATACCAGGAAGTGGCTTTGGGAAAGGCCACTAAAAATGCACCATGTTAAGTCTAAACCTTGGAAGATAGAATCTATGCCGAAAAAAAAGGCACGATTAACTATTTCCCAGAAAAAAACTAGGGGCCATATTTATACTCCGTTTGCGCCGAAATTGCGTCGTTTTTTTTGACGCAATTTTGACGCAAAACTAACGCCAACTAACGCCATATTTATACTATGGCGTTAGAGGCGAATAGCGCCAAAGTTCCCGGAATGTGCGTCATTTTTTAGCGTGAACCCCTTCCTTGCGTTAATGATATGCAAGGGAGGCGTTCCCGTCTAAAAAATGACTCCCAGGCCTTTACGTGGTATTTATACTCCCGGGCAAAAGAGACGCCCGGGAGTTGGCGTGGCTAAAAACGGCGCATTTGCGCCACTTTTTAACGCCTGCTCAGGGCAGGCGTTAAGGGGCCTGTGGGCTCAAAATGAGCCCACAGGTGCCCTCCCATGCCCCCAGGGATCCTCCTGCCACCCTTGCCCACCCCAGGAGGACCCCCAAGGATGGAGGGACCCACCCCAGGGACATTCAGGTAAGTTCAGGTAAGTATAATTTTTTATTTTTTATATTTTTTTTTGGTGGCATAGGGGGGCCTTATTTGTGCCCCCCTACATGCCACTATGCCCAATGACCATGCCCAGGGGACAGAAGTCCCCTGGGCATGGCCATTGGGCAAGGGGGCATGACTCCTATCTTTACAATGATAGGAGTCATGTTGATGGGGGATGGGCGTCGTTAAAAAATGGCGCAAGTCGGGTTAAGACGATTTTTTCGACGTAACCTGACTTGCCCCATTTTAAGACGCCCATGCGCCATTTTCCCCCTACGCCGGCGCTGTCTGGTCTACGTGTTTTTTTCCCACGCAAACCAGGCAGCGCCGGTCTGATTGCGCCGTCTAACGCCATTCCATAAATACGGCGCCCGCTTGGCGCTTCAGAATGGCGTTAGACGGCGCAAAACTTTTTGACGCTAAACTGCGTTAGCGCAGTTTAGCGTCAAAAAGTATAAATATGGGCCTAGGAACTTTCAAATCAGGAGCTTTAGAAAGGTCCACCCAAGCATGGCTCCAAATATTATCCTTCTTTCCCAAAGAGCGTTTCTATATTTTAACCTTGCCATTTTTATATCATTAATATTATGTGGGAGGAAATTGGTGGCTGCTTCTAAGGTCTTTAGAGCTGTGGTACACTCATGACTAAACCATGAGTGACCAGGTCTCTCTCTGGAAGATTTATTTCAAATGAGCCTGCTCGTAACAGCACTTGAAATCACTCTAAAATTGCCCAGGATTCTGGCGGGATTGCCTGCATCAGAGAGACAACCCAACGGCTCTTTACGAGGTGTACTGACCAAATTTTTTTAAATACTTTTTTGGGGCAGTTTCGTACCACTTTAGACTCACCCCCTTGTTTGCCGTTTAGCTAACAGGACACATAGGCTTATCAGATTTAGTTTCAAACCAAGTGAGTTAAAATATTAGGCACAAAGGATTATGGCTACTGAAAGGAAGTGAACAGACCTCATAATCCAGGAGGAGCTTAAAAAGGTCTCTTTTTAATAATACAAATACAATTGCACAACCCTTACCTCTACCTGTGAATGTGGGTGGATTATATTTGCTAGTCCCATAAGAATCAGAAGAAAAGGATAAATTAAATGGTAAAATCAGTTTATTGACTTCATCCCCATATGGCGAGTGTATAAATACCCATGTCAGCATCTTGTGTGTTAGTGAAACAACACACCTGGTCCACTTCATATGGGCATTTAGAAATGTTAGTCACCTGCCCATATGACTTATGTATGGGTTTTACCCCTTTCAAAACACTCAGGAATTTGCTTCCCCAACTCTTCAATGATACATATTGGATATGATGAAAAGAAAGTTTAATAAAATTAATTAAAAATATATTACCCTGGTTTAAAAAGTGAAAGTTTAAGATTTTATAATATTGGGCCTGATTGTGACCTTGGCGGATGGCATACTCGATCACAAACATGACGGATATCCTGCCTGCCATTTTACAAGTTCCATAGGATTTAATAGAACTTTTAATACGGCAGACAGGATATATGTCATGTTTGTGACAGAGTATCCCATTCGCAAGGTAGTAATCAGGCCCATGGTCTTGATGCCATAATTTTGACTTCCAAGTTATTTACTGAGCATGACAGGAAAGTGACCAAACCTCCCCTTACCTTTGCCAATGGCAGATAGAACTGCATTTGGACAAAAGGATATAAACCAATTTAGAGTCATATTTTCTTAAGCCCAGGTCTCCTGGCAACAAAAAATGACAAATTTCTCAATGAAAGATAACCAGTCCTCATCTTGGAGTTTTATCTTACACCGCTATATTCCAACAGAGAAATCGTAATTCTTTATTAGGGTGAAATTGGGAATTTCGACTTAACATGGATAGAGCTTGACCATTTGACTCAAAAGAGCTTTTCCCCAACTTGGGTGAAGATGAGGCCCCATTTTCCTTTCTTGGGCACAGTCAGTCATTTTCATCCATGCCTGACAGAGCTATATACCTATTTCTCAATGTTAAGGGACGGTTTGGTTGGAATATGTTACAAAGATGAGTTGTTTGACTCGCTGAAATTACCCATGAAGTGGCCTGACCCAAATGTCTATAAAAATATCCAAGTAGCGGAATCCTCACTGGGCTCAATTTGACCCAATTGGCGTTAACTTGGGCTAAGATGTCTCTAACATCTTTAGTTTTACAAAAGTTTACAATAACAGTGTCGCCCTAATAATTCCTTTGCAATGGCCCAATTCCACTCATTTGTTGAACAAAAAGGATCTCTTTATTCAGATCTCAATGAAGATATACTGCGCTATTTAACCAGAAAATATCTTTTTTTCTAAGAGACCATGTTGTTTCAATCGAACCCACAGGCAGCCTTGGAAAATTTGCTAAGATAGGGAGGCGATAACTACTGACATAGCTGATTTGGCAACACCACCTTCATCCTGCACCCCCAGAGTACATCCGGAGACTGTTTCTGAAATCACGGGCAGCATTTTTTGGGGTGAGGGTTGTTCTGTACAGGTTAATGTGTTTGAAGAGGGAACTACATTTAGAATTCCCAGACCATTTCTTACATCTGGGTCTTTGACACTTATGGGGGACATTCTTAGTGGTGCAGCTGGCTGGGGCAAAACGTGCAGGGTCCTGTGTAGAGGGTCCTGTGTTGCGGGTGAAGTGTGCTCATTTTGACAAAGGAAAATTCCCTTAGCTCTGCAATGTCCCCCACTCAAGTTTGGCAATTTGATTGAGATCGGCCTCTATAGCATCAAGGCGATCAAAAGCAGGATGAAGTTTGGTATCCAAAAGCTCAGTAAAAAAGTCCTGTAAAACCACCCATGAATCAGCTGAAGAGCTTGAAATTAAAGAAGAATCAGGTATACCAACAGAACTTTTCCCTTGTTTAGAGTTAGGCTGCTCAGATATTAACACTCATTTCCTTCTCTTAGGAAGTGGGCCTACGGTTGAAAGGCTCAGGAGGCTCGGGGGGGCTCATGATGAGAACAGATTCCTTAGCTAAGGTCCCTCCAAAGGAACCTTAGTAAATGAACTCCTACTCCTCATAGATGACCCTGCCGCAACATTGGGAGAACTGAGAGCATGAATTGGGGCTTCGACTTCTGTTCCTTTAGAACTTGTTATCGGGTAAACCTCAATGGGTCTACTTGAGGATCTGCTGACAGTGAAAAGCGTCGCTCAGCTAACTTTATTTAATTTGCCACCATGTCCACCGCCCTCAGCAAGAAATTGTCAATAGTCATGCATAGGTTTTTTATGCAAAGGATCTGTGCTGCTTGCCAGGGTTGCCTTTCCTTTACCCATAGCTTCACCATTTCAGTATCAAAGACAGACAAATAGATAAAAACGGAAATTAAAAAAACAAACTGACAGCTCACGAAGACTTAATCCGGGAAAGGTTTTGCACATGGAATCACAAACCAAGCAATCAGGGACCACAAAGGACATGGATGCAGCAAACAGTGCTAAAGTATTCAACAACAAGAAAGCAAGAAAACCAAGTTAGGGGGTCCAGCCCAACCTCTGTTGGGCTATAACGGGCTGAGACGGGGCCCATTTTAGCCTGGTCTTCCCCCGGGCTCCAGCCCGATCGGGTCCTGCACAGCGGGATCAGCTGATGCGCTTTCTAGTGCGGCGCTGTTGGCAGCCCCGCCCCCTTCCTCTGCGGGTTATCGAAGGTGGTTATGGGACTTAAAGTCCCTCTGACAGCGACAAGCGTCCAAAGATACATCATGCTGTGCGTCTTTACTGGCTGGATTTGCAAGTGTGGCCATTAGCTATCTGGTTCGCTAATGGGGGCCACTTTTATTTTGGTGAACGGGCCCCTTTTTTGTCCCAGTTCGACCCTGTTTCTGGCCTATGAAAACTGACTGGACTTTAAAGCAACAGTTTCCTGTTAAAAAGAATATGAGTCGTTTACAAGGACAATATAGTCTGTAGATTTGTAAACTAAAAGGCAATATAAGTACACTTTGATACTAAGCCAATGAATAACGTCACACTTCTCTGCCCAAAAACATGCAGTACACTTGCAGCAGTGCAGACTGTGCCGTGTACAACTATATCACGCATAATCTCCTTAAATCTGGGGCAGAAAAATGTCAGAATACCCACTTTATTGTGCTATTATGTATATTGTTTCTCAAAGCAGTAAAAAACATAATATCATTTCTAAGGTCGTCAGCAAATAAAATAAAAATCATTCATGCATGTTATGTAAAACATCAAACATAACAGCGATCAAAAAGATATTCCCCTTCAAAGACAACGACAGTGAACAATGTTCCTTTCAAGTCCCGATAAAGAAAAAAACATAAAGAGAGAGATGCAAAAGAAAATAAATCGAGCCACACTTTTTTCTGCCCAGGAACCACTCCTTGTAGTGCTCCCATGTATGACTGTTCCAGCAGCTGTTCCAGTCTTAAACATTGGATGAGTGACCATTGTCCAAATGAGGAAAATGTAATTCTCACTTCTGCGTCTAACCAAGAGCTGGCTATGTGAAGAAAATATTGTCACATTTCTGTGCAATTTGTAAATTATTGTCCTATTTTTATTGTTTGATATTGTTAAAATATGTTCATATCCAAGCAGAACTGTGTAGAATATATACTTCAAGCCTATGAATTATTATTATTGCACCCTTCAAACTTATATAGCCTCGTGAATTGTTGTAAACAACCGTGTGTGTTTAAAACTAGTGCACGGACAGAACAGTGCACATACATACAATGATGTGTACAGAAAAGTACTGGAACCATACCCATTAAGAAAGCGTGTACTATACTTCATGCTGTCACACTGCCATGAATTATTGTAAAAAGTGCTATATTGTAAGAATCTACTTTTAGTGGCTGTAATGCCACATAAAACATCTCCGTGCCCCTCAGCTTCATGCAGTAAAGCTTTCTGCGGCATGCCTTTGTTATGTATTTATTTATTTACCTGTTTATTTATTTATAGCGCACATAGCTCGCTCCCTTGGACGTGGTTGCGAACCAAGTGAATTAATTCGAAATAATTGCAAAAAATTATTGTATAATCTGATAAACCTGCCACTGTTTAATGTAAAGACGCAATACTGCTACACAGGTATATAAACACATTGTTAGGACTTTATTATATGGAATTAAACAACTGATTTATAACCCTGTAAAGTATTCTCTGATTCACCAGTTAGACTATCTTGCGCACAAAATCCGAGTTAGGAGCCCCGGGGCTTCTCTTCTACCAGGACATAGTAGTTGATCTAATAAAAACTCTCTGATTTTGGCTTAACACTTAAAACGGTGCATCAAAAGGGAGTGGGGAACTTCTCTATCGCGTGCAAAAATATATATTTTTTTCAGCCACTCTGTCTACCAAGATTCACTAGTAATTATCTGCAGAGTTGAGAGAAGATGCAGCTTCCGAATTATTTTTACAGAGCAATTCTGCCACCAAGTGGTTACGTTTATTATTTAGTGGTACATCGTAGGAAGAAAACATTGTATGGTACACAGCTGTATTTCATCTACGTTTATGGATGAACGGAATGGCGAAGCTTCGGACGTTTACTCAACTACCCACAAATAAGCATGAAACTCAAAATGTTTAGACTTTTTGGGTGAGCAAATATCCAGGTAATGCACATTCAGTGGCTTGGTATGTGGTGTGCGCGCGCGCGCACACACACGCACACATATGAAGGGAGCAAACGTATTGCAGCACACTTCAGAAACAAAACAGACACTACAAAAACGTAAACACAAATATAAATATTGCTGTGGACTCATTCCAGACCGGTAATCTCTTTCACAGAAAAAGTGTTAATTGCACATGCTGTTAAAATCGTACAATTTATGTGTGCGCCCACTTTTAACTAAATTCTGAAGTTTTCAATTTCGCCCTAATTAAAAGAATTAAATCTTGCTTTTAATGTAAACATGTAATCAATGTTGCTAATGCCAACCGCACACATTAATGCTGATCTAGCGCCTCATCTCTCTATTCTGGTAAACAATGAGACTTATGAACGTGTAAGCCATCCTTCCAAATGTGAAAACACAACATGTCATACTAGGTTGCACTTTTTGGCTCATAGTATTGTTCGCGTTTCCTGTTAGGAAATAATCAAATCAAATCAAATCATTAACATTTATAAAGCGCGCTACTCACCCGTGCGGGTCTCAAGGCGCTAGGGGGACGGGGGGGGGTTACTGCTGCTCGAAAAGCCAGGTTTTGAGGAGTCTCCGGAATGCGAAGTGGTCCTGGGTGGTCCTGAGGCTGGTGGGGAGGGTGTTCCAGGTCTTGGCTGCCAGGAAGGAGAAGGACCTCCCACCCGCCGTGGAGCGGCGGATGCGAGGGACGGCAGCGAGCGCGAGGCCAGAGGAACGGAGGAGACGGGTGGGGGCGTAGAAGCTGAGGCGACGGTTGAGGTATTCCGGTCCCTTGTTGTGGAGGGCTTTGTGTGCGTGGGTGAGAAGTCGGAAGGTGATCCTTTTGCTGACTGGGAGCCAATGCAGGTGTCTCAGGGGTGCGGAGATGTGGCTGTTGCAGGGTACGTCGAGGATGAGGCGGGCCGAGGCGTTTTGAATACGTTGCAGGCGTTTTTGGAGTTTGGCGGTGGTCCCAGCATAGAGGGTGTTGCCGTAGTCCAGGCGGCTCGTGACGAGGGCGTGGGTCACGGTTTTTCTAGTGTCGGCGGGGATCCAGCGGAAGATCTTGCGGAGCATGCGGAGGGTGAGGAAGCAGGCGGAGGACACGGCGTTGACTTGCTTGGTCATGGTGAGAAGAGGGTCCAAGATGAAGCCGAGGTTGCGGGCGTGGTCTGTGGGGGTCGGTGCGGTGCCGAGGGCCGTGGGCCACCAGGAGTCGTCCCAAGCGGACGGGGTGTTGCCGAGGATGAGGACTTCCGTTTTGTCAGAGTTCATCTTTAGGCGGCTGAGCCTCATCCAATCTGCGACGTCCTTCATGCCCTCTTGTAGGTTGGTCTTGGCGCTGGCGGGGTCCTTGGTGAGGGAGAGTATAAGTTGGGTGTCGTCGGCGTAGGAGGTGATGATGAAGTCGTGCTTGCGTACGATGTCGGCGAGGGGGCTCATGTAGACATTGAAGAGTGTCGGGCTGAGCAATGAGCCTTGAGGGTCTGAGCGAAACGGTGGGGGTAAACTCTTTGAGATCGGTTTGAGAGGAAAGAGACGATCCAGTCCAGGGCCTGTCCTTGGATCCCAGTGGAGTGGAGGCGGGTAATTAGGGTGCGGTGACCGACGGTGTTGAAGGCAGCCGAGAGGTCGAGGAGGATGAATACCTTATCAGTTCACTACAATTACACGTTTAATATAATTACATATCAGTGATTTCAGCCCTATATTGTAAGTATATTACAGATTTTCATTAACCTTCTATGGTGTCTTTCAAATTTTTCTTTCCCCCACTAGAACATACAGAAAGGAACACTGGGTTAGCCCTCTTCAGCCATTAACTAACTTCATTCTGAGTGATGGCATTTCTCCCGTTTTTCAAGGTGCACATCCACTGTCAATGCAGTTCCTTTAAGTGGAAATGACTACTATGGCAAAGAGACTAAGAATACGTTTTCTTTTAGCCCCTGCATATTTTTGGATTGTTGAGGGCTTTGCACCTCCCCAAACAATAACGTCTTTAAAAAATCATCTCAAAACAAAACAATGACAAAGACAATAAGTTGGTGGTCAACGCCAGACTTATAGAAATTGCCAATGCTTGCTCTATTGTGACTCGGCAGACAGATATTAACAGTTTCCCTTACTAGGACATTTCCTTATGATCTTACCCTGTCCAGATAAAGTGCGGGTGAAGTGTTTATTAAGTTGTTTGCTTCCTTCTGACAGAAATTCCAGTTAGGGGGGGTCTTGTGAACTACTCCCCACCTTGGTAACTTTGAATTATGTCAAAGGTTTTACCTGTGGTCGGGGGGGCTTATAATGTGTTGTAGGTGGGTCTTAGAACACTTCACTTTAGTCACATCAACAATAGAAATAATTTCTGTCATTGCTGTGGCCCAAGCGGTGCCTATATATTGGTGACAATTCTTGCTTACAACTGATGTGGGTGCATTTTAGAGCCTTCGTCAGGTAGGGTCTCTATATAGCACATGATTTATCACAGGAACAACATGCTACATCTTTTTTGTTGACTGCAACTTTATTGTGAAAATGCACATATCATGACGATGTAGAGGTAGACAATGTAGTGGATGGGATATTTTTGTAGGTCAATATAGATTACATCGATATAGTGGCACACAACTCTTCCTATAGTATTTTAAATTCACTATTTTCTGGTCTGGGGAGTTTAACTTTCCTGTTATGGATTAATTTAATGTTGGTGTCACTTCATAGTCAGGTTCTCCATCTCTTTGGCTTTGAGTTTAATCTTTATTTATCTCTTCGTAGTCCCTGCTGTCCCTAATTTGCTAACCCCAGTGTCCTTGACATATATTTCTCACAAGCCTCATGTGGCTCTTAGGGCCTGAGTGATACTTTTTAAATGCCACATTTGGATCATTTTTTGACGCAAAAGGGGCACAAACTTACAAAATGCAATTATATTTTGTGTTTGCACCACTTTTGTGTAAAAAATGATGCAAATGGGGCGCTAAAAAAGTATAAATCAGGCCATTAGTGTCCGGATGTCCCACTGCCTCTGCCTCCAAGCATTCATGTAATCACAAGTCTTTGTATATTGTCCACACGGTATGTTGCTTCCAAAGATTCTTTGTTCCCCAGACTTCCAGGACCCCGCTCAAGTCCCCCAGGATGCCTTCAAATCTTCCAGCCTGCAGATTTCCAACATTTCCAACTTGTCTCCCTTGCAATCCACATGATTAGACATCTCCCACATTGCTGGTGCATTACTCACAGTAACGATTTATCTGTCTGTTGTCTCCCTTGAATATATACCACCTAATCGTCTGATCACTGCATCTCCCCATCTCTGCAGGGTTCCAATCCCTTGTTTCCCTGACCATCTCTTCCACCAGCCTCAGTTTCATCCCGAACTAGAACCTTCTTGATACCATATTTGACGGGGCCACTGATTCTATGTTCCTGCGCCTATTTTCCCCTTCGGTGTAAAAAATGGTTGCATTCTGTCCTAATAGCCCTCTTCTGTACAGTCTCTTTTGCCCAGCACCACGAAGTCTTAAATTCTCCCCTTGGCTATGGTACACTGCAGTGTAATTCTCTTGATTGTAAAGCAACAAGACTATGCAAATGGCAGCTAGAGAATTCTACATGGATGCACTGGATTTGGCGTAGAGGAAATGTCAGGCAATTGGCTAGAGAAGTATTTTGTAAATGACCCAACACATTGAACGTACTAGCTTTGTTGTGTGAATATTAAAAAACATACACGTGCTTTTACTACACCTAATTGAGCATATAACTTATACATAGCTTAATTTGTGCCAGTGGTTGTAGGTGGTGGGAACTGAAATTCAGTTTGGGCACCAGGACTTCATCATCAGACTTTGATCAAAACAGCAAAAGAAAGAAAATAGTGTATAAGGGAGTAAGAGAAAGATGTAAAAACATTAACCAAAAACCTCCAACAGTGGTTTAATGAGAGAGGAAGTGTGGGGTGGAGGATGAAGGAGGCATGAGATGGAATCAAGACTGGACAAACATTTCCAATCAGCAACCTCAACATTCAGTAGCAACAGTAGCTCCTCTGAAAAACATCAGCACTTCACTGCACTTGTTTAATACAAATTAAGCCCTGAATGCGGGGCAGCTCAGCACAGGGACTGGGTACCTCTGAGTGGGTAGCTTTTGTAACAGAAATTGACTAGGCTGTAAGGTGAGAAGCAGTGTTCAGATAGTTTACAGAAAAAAAGTCTCTTTCACATTTGATAATTTCTTCTTAAAACTATTTTGAATCTATTTTCTTGACAACAACGCAATGGATAATAATATTTAGCTATAAACTTTCGAAGTAACATCTGTCTTTCTGATGCACGACTGTGCAACAGTTTACCTTTTGAATAAATATGAGTAGGTCTACATCTCTGAGAAAAGTCTGCAGTCTCCTTTGCAGCTTGAAGTGTGCACCATTAGTGTAGTTCGGTAGGTTTCTAAAGTTCTAAAATCAATTTGAAATGTTCTTAATTTATTCTATTCAGAAGGTAACTGATGTACTTATCCAGTTTGCGAACCAGGGACGTGAAATCTGAATACCAGCTGGTTTGTGAATATGGGTGCAACTTGTGATGTAACCTATGTACTAAAAAGTTGCTTTACAAATGGCAGGTTGCAAGTTTTCAGGGGGTTCCAAAAACATGCCTAAAGGATATTAATTAGGCAGGTCGCAATTGGTGACTCCCTGTAATTTGCTGTGAATGTAGGAACAGAGGCCTGCATGGGGCAGCATATCTTCATACCTGCAATTCCATTCCCTAACAGGAAACATTGTTTTAGATCTCCTGTGTTCATTAAAGGGACAGGTGATGGTTTAATAACCATCCTGTTTCATGGGCTATGGAAGGGAGGAGGCAGTGGACCTCTAGTCTACTACTTTCCCACTCCCTTGCTGCCAACATATTTCCCAAAGGGGAAGCTGTCCCACAGTGACTCCTCTCCTTTGCAAATCAGTTACCACCCTAACTACTGGGTGGGTAAGTGATCGAAGGTTAAGACCCACAAGTGTGATCATGAATTGCTGATACATTTAAATGTGAGTCTCAATCAATAAGGGACACCCCTTTCACTTCCACTCATATTTGTGATTCATAGAGAGCAGCAAAACTCATTCTACTAGTTGAAAAACTTTTCCAAATAATCTTTGAACATTGAAAAAGGTGTTGCGCAATAGCAACCCCTGTAATTTTTAGGTTGTACAACCTCTTGTATACTTTTAAGTATACTTCTTTTGTGGGCTTCCAGCTATTTCATTTGTTAGTTTAAGTGTAATTTAAAAATCCTTGCTTTGCTAGTGGTCAGTCATGCCTCTTTGTCCCTCCTTCTTCTGTGTGGGAGCAGCGGCCAAAGACTGCATAGTTACACTTTGCCCTGTTACCTGATCCGTAGTGGACTTTTTTTTAATTGTGTTTCCTGCTCATGTCCAAGGAAGCTTCCCTTTCCATTTGCAGAGCATTCCTGTTATGAGTTTAGCTTAGCTATAACCAAGGCGATACATCAGGCTGTTATCCTGGTCACATTTGGTCTTTCTGGGCTCTCTGTGCCCTGTCTCAGCTGCCTGGCTCCCGCCCTTCCTTGGCTTGGATTTTCTTTATTAAGTGTGCCTGCATGCAATCCTGGTACTTACAGCAAGGGCAAAGGATCGCTTGTTTACTTAATTACTTTTTTAGTTAACTACTTGTTTTAAATGAGCTGCCTTTAACTCGGGCTGATGAAAATGAAACTGTAGTCTTCTAGAGCTGTTTTGTCCAGAAACACCATGTTTACTTCTAACAGGAACAAAGTTAGTGCTGGATGTGGCACTGTTATTAGAAAAACCCTATTTGCTTACCAGACTGTACCAGGAAATACGCGCACAGTAGCCTTGCACTCTTCACCTTCTGAGAGTTTCCCTTTCTTAGCTGCTCTTTGGTGGGCTAAGAGTAGACTTGTGAAGCCTTTGTAATACAGGATTACTCCGTCCCACCTTACCAGTGTCTCTGAGAGCGGCCACCCTCCTTGGTGTTCTCCCGCCCTGACCATGAACAAAGTAGCTCCTTCTTTCACGGCGCGCAGCAAGGCTGTCACATGGGGAGGGCAGCCGGGGCTCTTTGCCCCTACCGTGCGCTGCTCAGGGGGCTTCTACTCCTATTAAAACGTGCATTTATAATTTACCTCATAAAAATCAGGCCGGCTAATTTAGTTATTATGCAGCAAACACAGCAACACCACTAGGCGGCACCAAATACTGTGTTGAATTAAAGCCGCTCCTTGGAGCCGAAACCAAAGTGACCCACAAACGTTTTTCCCCTGACACCATAAGAGCTTCTCACTTGGTTCTGCTCAAGGACTCTTAAAGATGATTATGAAATTGGGAAAACGCTTGTTGCAAGTGATTGTTAATATTTTTCGGTTTGACTTGTAATGGCGCTTGCACCATCAATGGAAGGCATATATACGGCTTTGACTCATAAAACGTATACTTTTTTTAGCGCCGCATTTGCGCTGAATTTTGACGCAAAAACGGAGCAAACCATCAAAATACAATTGAATTTTGTAAGTTTGCGCCGATTTTGAGTCACAAAACGACGCAAATGCGGTGCAAAAAAAGTATAAACATGGTAATGTTTTGGCTTGAGACTTTCACATTTAGGATCATGCCACAGTAGTGTTTTAATATCACCTTTATATTGACTGTTCGGTGTATCCTCCTGCCTCCACTGGAATGCAAGAAGGTCTATTTCACTTCTGAAAACTACACTCTCATCACACATTCAATTCTTTATCTTCTGCATATTGTAACCACAAAGCATTTTTTATTGTTTTTCCCTAAAGCCGGCTTTTTTTGTAACCACTTGTATGCGAGTGTCAAAGATACTGGCTTTTCGCGTACTTGTTTATTATGGACATTCTCGCTAAATTGTAGTGTTTAGAGGTGTTTTTAGTGTGTTTAGATCTTGGTGTGATAAACAAGCAGAATGAATGTTTCTCCCAATAAACAGTGCAGCAGTGTTACGCTTCATATGGTGAATTAGTGTTAATACTGATCGCGCTTTATCTTAGTCTAACTAGCTTGCACGTTATTCTCCATTGGTGGCAGAGCTAGTGACACTGGGGTGAGAATTATTTTTCAAGGAAGGGGGTTTGCCACTGTTTCCTAAGTGCTTGATGTGGGGATCTTCCCAGAGAGAGAGGATGTGCATGTAAAATTGTGTTCAAACTCCATTTTCCAGTGAAAATGTTAGGGGCATAAATAAATAGGCAAGCCCCAACATATTCACACCTTATAATCGGCTGTCATCTTTTTGTCTTTACCAGTGCTTATAGATAGAGGAAGAAGGTAAATGGAAATGTTTTAGTTATACGTAGGGCCACTGGAGTTATACCGCAGGAAAAGACAAAATTATGAGGTAGGGTTGACCAATTTATGTGGCAAGAAAACTCTAGTTATGAATTCACAATGCCAATAGCTCTAAATAAGACAATGCAAGACTTATTGCCTTGCACATGCGTTTTTGAATTGCAAGCTGGGCAATCATAAAACACCATGGTGCACATAAAGGGCGAATTAAATGAATTCAGCACTCATGGTGGAAAATGCTGAATTTTTAAGCTCATCATAGAAAATGTGTGTTTTGTGGTTGAAGAGTAAAATACATGCAATAAACAAGTGGATCATCATCAAGAGCATCTAGTGATCCCATTCCGCACTGGTGCTGAGCCACACTGCAGACATCACAACCGAGAAAGGAGCCATGTTTCTGAGCTGTCCTATCTGCAGCTAATGCAGTAACTAACTCATAGAGGGCCTAACTTAGAGTTCAGCAGATGGCCTACTCATCACAAATGTGACAGATATCCCGTTTGCCTTATTACAAGTACATTATATCCAATGGCACCTCTAATACACTGAAAGGGAGACCCCGCGCGTTTGTGATGGATTAACCCATCTGCCGAACTATAAACCAGGCCAATAGTTACCTACTTAGTGCATGTGCAGTTGATTGTGCAATTTTTACTCAAAATGGCTCCTCACCTGCCCCTGAGCCTTTATCCAAGCAGTCCCTTTCAAAGATCTTTCTTTGTTTCATTAAGACATTTAAGTTTCCGTTCTCTTGCTAAGTATATGGAAAAAAAACGGCACCTCTTGGGTAGGTATGCCCCCTGGTGTCTCCTAAAAAACACCCAGCAACACAGTCCTCGCAGTTTTCCCTCTCTAGCGAAACTGCCAGCTCTGTAGTCACGATGAAACAGAGAACACGTGGGAGAGGGCTGCTGCAGTAGGAAGCGAATGAAATCACTGGAAGCAATCATAAAAGGGGACCGTTCCAGGGTCTTCTTGCAAACAGACATTTTAAAGAATTACCCTAAGGATCATTAAACGTGTGGGTTATTGAGTACTGGCTATTGCAAACTATTCTTGCATTCAAAGCATTTGAGAACCTAATTATTTTCAAACAGGACTTTCAGTCTTAATTAAGTGCAGACAGTATAGATAAGAGAGCTGTGTGTGTGGTCTAGCAGAGAAGTGCTGGGACTTGAAACCAGGCTTCGATAAAAGAATGTGCGCTGAGGTTTGTGCTCAGAAATTAATTTTCCATCTTTATGTAGAAATGCAGTCAGTAGTCTAGCGCAGTGTCCCTGTACTGGCAAACCGGTAAATTAGGTTTCTCAACTTTGACAAGAGACAGAATGATAAACACGCTTTCGGAATTTATTTCTAAATATGTCACCGAGCCCTTCATTACCAGTAGGTTGGAAAGTGACATTTATCTCACCTGATGAAATTAATATCACCTATTACAAGTTTCTGGGTAATAACAAGCGGGGTTTTCCGCTTACTACTTTAAAAAAATATTTTCTGGTAATTACTGGGGATGTTTTCTATTAAAATACGGCAGGTTTTACTTTATTGAAATTATCCTGTGGAATAACTTTCACGTAAAATGTAATTTCAATCCCTGGATAAACAGGGCTTTACTTAGGGGTTAATAAATAGCAAGCAGTATATAATGAAATCCTGAGAGAACATGATCCATTCAGTTCAAGGACTAGGGGCAACCTCCTATTTTTTACCTAACTATACCTTTCATTTTCAAAGTGAACTTCAGTAGATATAACACTTATTAGCACGAGTTTCCTGCATCTCATTGACATGCAAATAGCAGGAACGAAGTCTGAGAATGCTTTGATTGAACTTTGATTTGCGACCTGTGGCTACCTCGCGACATGTATGGTCTACGTTGATATTGTTGAGAAACGCTGCTGTGTAGTGTTTAATTATCAATGTATATTTCAAAGATTTTCTATAATGCAAAATATGTGCTAACATACTTCAAAAGGCACAAAAATACAATTGAAACTGGGCGGTGTGTTGCAGAGGGGAGAAACCGAAGAACGGTGAAACAGCTACGAACAGTTCAGATAGACTTAACAACACGAGGTACAAGGAGTAATTTCGCATCTGTAAACTGCGAAGGACTTTTCAATAAAGTAATACAAAAAAAACTTCCTTTTAAAGTGTCGTTTTAAAGATAAAATTTCCATGGAAAGCTATTCTGTATGTCGTGAATTAACTTCTTATGGCATTTAGCGTAAATTTGTGTGACCATTTTCATGACACAACAGGGCAAAATTTTACCCCTTAACAAAATAAAGTACGGCTGCGGGCAACATTAACTCCAGAGCAGTGGTGTAGCCTCCATTACCTTCTCAACAGGGCTTCCTCTTCGCAGCCCTTACTTTATGAGGAATGAGCCCATTCTCCACACAAAGTTTTACTTATTTACACAACTGCTGCAACCAACGTTTTCTATAAAGGTTTCTGTGAGAGAACAGGGCTGATTGCAGAGGCCCCCTAACTTTTTGCCCCCATTTTCCACTTTTTGCTGGTGTTTTCCTGACTCCGATGGTGTCCTGGGTACTGCTAACCAGTCCCAGGGCCTGTGCTCTGTGTAAAATCAGTATGCAAATTAGGCTAATTATAATTGGCTAAGTCAACCTACCTATAAGTCCCTAGTATATGGTAGGGCATGTAGGTTTAGGGACCGCAGCATAGGTAGGTGCACTGCCGAGGCACCCAGTGTCATTTTGAAGGCAGGCCTGCCTTGCTGGCTGCTTTGAAATAAAAATTATATGCAAATTTGACTTTGGAATTAAAAGTAGTTCCAAAGTCTTAAACTACCTTTTTTTGTACATATAAGTCACCCCTAAGGTGTGCCCTATGTGCCTCTAGGGCTGGGTGCCATGTGACTATAAGCAGGGACCTTCTAAAAATAGTTTTATAAGCCTTGGTGAGGTAAAAACAGCCAAATTTGTTTTTCCCTCATTGTAGTGAATGGCCTCTATAGGCTAGAATGGGGAGACTTTATTTTTATTTTAAAAGTCCCCTTAAGTAACAGATACCAAGCGTTTGGTATTAAATGAATTGTTATAATAAATCCCACAACTTCCAGTTGTTAGATTTAATATAACTTGTTCAGGTAAAGAGTTTTAAACTTTACCTGAAAAGTTGCCAACTTCAGCCCTGCAGTGTTTTTGCTGTTGTGCTCTGATTGGTCAGCCTCTGGCAGCCTGGCCAGGCTGTTTGATGAGGTGTGAAGTGGTCTGGCTTCACACAAAGAGATGTGCCTGTGGGAGGAGATCTTCCCTCAGCAGATGGTGAGGCAGGAAGGGGGAGGGCTGCCAAACTGGTCTTCAAAGGCAGAGAAGGACATTTGGAGCAATCCAGCAACACCCCCACATACTGCAAACCCAGACAATTAGGTGCCCCCTTGATTAGATTAGGAGAGGGCAGGAGAGGGGGGTGTTTAGGATTTTTAGCCACACCAGTGGGTGGGCTCAGCCATATGTAACCTCCAAAAATTACTTTCAGCCATGATGGATTTTTGAGGAATATTGCTCCCTGGGATTGATTTTTGCCACACTTCCCAGGAAGTGGTCATCACAGGGGGAAGGACCCTGCACCTGAATGGAGAACCAGGACCCCCTGTTTTTCACCCAGGGGCAAGGATAAAACTGGCAGACCTGCACCCACACCTCAGATCCCTATCAGATTCCAACAAGGAAGAACTACAGGAGAAGAAGGACTGCATTGCTGGACCCCTGACCTGCACCTGGACACTGCACTCTGGAGGACTGCACCAGCTGCACACTTGGGCTTCACCATTAAAAGGACCTTACCTGTCTTCTACTGCTTCAAGAAGGGACTTCCTGGTTGCTACAGGTACAAAGGAGCTGCCCAGAGTCCCCTGCTTCAAGTCCTGCAAGCAGAGCCCATCTGACAAGTGTCCAGTGGCCATTTGAGGATTCTGAACAGGTGCATTCTGTGAATTGTAGTCCCAACTCCCAAGGAGCAACTCAGAGCTTCTGGAACCTTGGATCAAGTTGTGGACACTTCAAGGACAATAAAAAGGACCTCTGGAAGAAGATCCAGAAGTTTGGAGACGTTTGGAGCAAGTCCATAAGTTGAAGAGGTGCATTGTGGGAGTTGTAGTCCCAGACCCCAAAAGGCACACCGAGCCTCTGAACCCTTGGATTGTGCTGTGGACCACTTTCCTGAATCAAACACTTCTGAAAGTAAGTGTGACAGTGTTACCGTGTGGGTGGCCTGAACTCTGGACTTTGTTCCTTTCCAGTGTAACCTTTTTTAACCCTTTGAGCGCTAGTTGCTTCTATGCGCTAGAAAGCATTAATTCTTTAAACAATCATATCTCCGGTTCCCCTAATCCGATTTTATTCATTTTGGTGTCATTTTAAAGATAAAAACATAATCTATTTTTAAAAATTGATTTTGGATTTTTAAACTGTTTCCTGTGCTTTATTTAATTACTGTTTTGTGAGATTTGAATGTTTTACACTCTGTCTCCTAAGTTAATCCTTGTCGCTCGTTGACAAGCTACCAAGGGTTGAGATGGGTTTATTTTACTGAGACCTAACTGGACCTAAGTGGAGGTTAGTAGCCTATTGCTAAGTGTAGGTACTTACGTGCCCTTACCAATAACCCTTTTTCCAGCTGTTTTTAAATCATAGTTAACATTATTCTTCTTACTGTGTTTTTTTCACTTATTACCTTGATACCCACCCCCCTGCGTTCATCCTTCCTCTTTTTGAACTGTCTCCATCGGGAGATGGGCATGAAGTCTGCTGCAATAAAGAAATGTCTCCTTGTTAGACCTGACGGCCTTAGGGTGGTCACCCCTAACGTTTTGCCTGCCTCCCTCCACTTTTTGGACACTGTTTTTGCTGGTTTAAAGACTCTGCAGACTTTACCACTGCTAACCAGTGCTAAAGTGCATATGCTCTATCCCTTTAAATATGGTAACATTGGATCATACCCAATTGGACTATTTAATTTACTTATAAGTCTCCCTAGTAGTGTGTACTATATGTGCCCACCTAGACGACATAGATGTCTACAGTTCCAGCTGGGAGGAAAACCTGCTCCACCTCAAGGAGGTGCTTCAGACTATGCGACAGGCAGGCCTGACCATCAAGGCTAGTAAGTGCCAGATTGGGCAGGGTTCAGTGGTGTACTTGGGACACCTAGTAGGTGGTGGCAAGGTGCAACCAATCCAGGCCAAGATTGAAACTATCAAGGCCTGGCAACCACATAGAACACAGACTGAAGTAGTAGAGTTTTTAGGCCTCACTGGATACTACCGTAGATTTGTCAAGGGCTATGGTACCATTGTGTCACCCTTGACAGAATTCACTTCCGAGAAACCACATATGTTGGTAAATTGGAAATGGGCTTGTCAGAAAGCCTTTGATTCTCTGAAGGAAGCCATGTGCACGGCCCCCATGCTCAAGGCTCCTGGATACTCCTAGGAATTTATTGTGCAGACAGACGCTTCAGAGCATGGCATAGGGACTGTTCTAGCACAGCTAAATGAGGAGGGCTCAGACCAACCAATAGCCTTTATTAGCAGAAGGCTATTACCACAGGAACAGAGGTGGAGTGCTACTGAGAGAGAAGCACTTGCTGTGGTCTGGCACTGAAGAAGTTAAGACCCTACCTGTCTGGGACTCACTTCCGGTTTCAGACAGACCACAGGCCCCTCAGATGGCTCATGCAAATGAGGGGTGAGAATCCTGAACTCTTGAGGTGGTTTCATTTCGCTACAGGGGATGGACTTTACGGTGGAGCATCGCCCGGGGATCGACCACGCCGACTATGATGGTCTCTCCAGATACTTCCGCCTTAGCGATGAGAGCTCCCAGGAGGTTGCGTAGCTCTCCCCACTTTCAGCTGGGGGGGACATATGTTAGACCTGACAGCCTTAGGGGGGTCACCCATAACTTTTTGCCTGCCTCCCTCCACTTTTTGGACACTGTTTTTTCTGGTTTTTGGACTCTGCACACTTTACCACTGCTAACCAGTGCTAACGTGCATATGCTATCTGCCTTTAAACATGGAAACGTTGGATCATACCCACTTGGACTATTTAATTTAATTATAAGTCCCTAGTAGTGTGCACTATATGTGCCCAGGGTCTGTAGATTAAATGCTACTAGTGAGCCTGCATCACTGATTGTGCCACCCACTTAGGTAGCCCCTTAACCTTGTCTCAGGCCTGCCATTGCAAGGCCTGTGTGTGCAGTTTCACTTAGAATTTGACTTGGCATTTAAAAGTACTTGCCAAGCCTAAAACTCCCATTTTTCTACATATAAGACAACCCTAAGGTATGCTCTAGGTAACCCATATGGCAGGGTGCTGTGTAGGCAAAAGGTAGGACATGTACCTATGCAGTTTACATGTCCTGGTAGTATAAAACTCCCTAATTCGTTTTTACACTGCTGTGAGGCCTGCTCCCTTTATAGGCTAACATTGGGGCTGCCCTCATACAGTATGGAAGTGGTAGCTGCTGATCTGAAAGGAGTAGGAAGGTCTGGCTTGGTTTAGTTGACAGCTCCTTGTGTATTCACTCAGACACACACCAAACACAGGATACTCAGCCTCACTTGAATACATATGCATTTTGAATCGGTCTTCCTGGGATGGGAGGGTGGAGGGCCTGCTCTCACACAAAGGACTGCCACACCCCCTACTGGGACCCTGGCAGACAGGATTGAACTGAAAGGGGAACTGGTGCACTTCTAAGCCACTCTTTGAAGTCTCCCCCACTTCAAAGGCACATTTGGGTATAAAACAGGGCCTCTGCCCTACCTCATCAGACACTTGCTGGAGAAGAAACCTGAACCAGAACCTGCATCCTGCCAAGAAGAACTGCCTGGCTGCCTAAAGGACTCACCTGACTGCTTTCTACAAAGGACTGCTGCCTTGCTGTTGCCCTGCTGCCTTGCTGAACTCTTGTCTGGCTGTAAAAGTGCTCTCCAAGGGCTTGGATAGAGCTTGCCTCCTGTTCCCTGAAGTCTCAGGACCAAAAAGACTTCTCTTTTTCATTTGGACCCTTCGTGCGCCAAAAATTCCAACGCACAGCTTGCTCCGCGGCGAGAAAATCGCCGCACACCGACACTGATCGACGCGACACCTTCGGGGCGACCGGAACTTCGACGCACGGCCTCGCAAGGACAACGCCGCCTGACTTCCAGAGGGGAAATCGACGCGACGCCTGCCGTGAGAACGAAAATTCCACGCACAGCCTCCCGGAACGACACGCAGCCAGAAAACAAGCCGAAGAATCCACACACAGACCCCGGGACATCTGGTAATCCCGCGACCCACAGAAAGAGACTGTCCACGCGCCGGAAAACGACGCACGACTTCCCCGCGTGAAAAATAACAATGCAAGTCCGTGTGTGCAGGGGAGAAATCAACGCACACACCATTTTTCCACGTATCTCTTCTTCTGCGGCCCTTTGCGGAGATTTTCCACTTTAAACCAGGTACTTTGTGCTTGAAAGAGACTTTGTTTGCTTTTTAAAGACTTAAGACACATTATATCACTTTTCAGTGATATCTCTACAATTTCACATTGCATCTTTATTCGTTTTGACCTACAATTATCCTGATAAATATTATATATTTTTCTAAACACTGTGTGGTGTATTTTTGTGGTGCTATATTGTGTTATTGTATGATTTATTGCACAAATACTTTACACATTGCCTTTTAAGTTAAGCCTGACTGCTCTTGCCAAGCTCGTAGAGGGTGGGCACAGGATTATTTTGGATTGTGTGTGACTTACCCTGCCTAGAGTGAGGGTTCTTGGTTGGACAGAGGGTAACCTGACTGCCAACCAAAAACCCCATTTCTAACATTGGTGATCAGCGGTGAGGATAGGACTTGTATTTGTGCAGTGACATACAGTAGCTAAGTATTTCACTACCTACCCACAGTTGAAGGTCAACTTGATTTTTATCTCTTTTTGCAAATTCGTTTTTCAAAGGCAATTTTCAAAAACTAAATCCTCACTCAACATGTCTCTGGCTGGGTCTCAAGTAGGAGATTTGGACCTAGCCCTGTTGGAGACATATACTGTCAAACAGCTAAGAGGGTTCTGCAGGGTGTTGAGAATACCCACCCAAGTAGCCTCCAAAAAGGAGGACTTTCAAGTGGCGCTGAGGGCCTGGGCAGAAGCCCATTTAGAGGAGGATGAGGAGGAAGAGGAGCCAGAAAATGGCCTCTCAGAGGATTTGTTGCCATCAGTGGGTAATGTTACCACTGCAATTATGCCTCCTTCCAGACCAGGGAGCAGTGTCTCTGAGCAAAGCCTGACCGCAGAGGAAAGGAGAGAAGAAAGGGAGTTCCAATTACAAATGGTAAAAATGAAAATTGAAGCCAAACAAGCTGAGGCGGAAAGAGCAGCCAAACAGGTGGAAGCTGAAAGAGCTTTGACGGAAAAGAAACTATTGTTGGCTCATGGACTGAGTCTCAAGGAGCTGGAGATCAAGGTGAGACAGTCTGAATTCAGCAATAATGGTGGCATCATACAGAGAGGACCTGCTGGAGAAAAGAAGGTTCATATACCCAAAATTGTGGTGCCCAGTTTTGTAGTGGGAGATGACATAGATAAATGGTTAGCTGCTTATGAAGTTGCACTAAGGGCTCATGAGGTTCATGAAGGGCAATGGGGGTAGCTATGTGGGGTTATGTGCCGCCACTGGGGAGGGACACACTTCTCACATTGGATCAACCTGATCAAAACACATACCCACTTCAGAAAGCCACTTTACTTGCCAAGTTTGGGCTCACCCCTGAGGGATACCGTCAGAGGTTCAGGGACAGCACCAAACAAACCAGACAAACATGGGTAGATTTCTTTGACTTTTCCAGTAAGGCACTGAATGGAGGGGTGCGGGCAACAAAGTAGATAATTATAAAGGGTTATATGACTTGATTCTGAGAGAGCATATGCTCAATATTACTTTTACAGAGTTGCGCCAGCACTTAGTAGATAGTAAGCTGACTGATCCGAGGAAGCTTGCTGAGGAGGCGGACCTCTGGGTTAGCACCAGTGTGTCCAAAAAGGTACCTGGGAGGACACCCACAAAGGTGGTCAGGGTTCCCAACAGAAGAAAGAGGGGGGAGATAAACTTACAGATAAACAACTTTCCAAAGGCCCCCAAAAGAATTTCCAGGGAGGGGGTGGCTACCATTCCTTTTCCAGATTTGGGAAAAAGCCAGGGACTTATAATAAATCAGAGAGATCCAACCCCAACTGCTTAGAGTGCTACCAATATGGTCACTATAAAGGCGAACCCCCCTGTGCTCCAAGAGGGCACCGTCCACTACTGGACAGACACCTGGGTTGACTAGTGTAGCGCTCAGGGGGGAGATGGACCTAGATAGCTATGGGGAACAGGTAGAGATTTCCCTAGTGTCCCTGGGAGAAGGAGAAATGGTGCCCAAAGCCCACATGCCCCAAAATACTTCCAAGTACAGGCAGTGGGTCACCATTGATCATTGATGGGCAAAAGGTGGAGGCTCTGCATGACACAGGAACCAGTATGACTACTATCAAGAGTCAGCTGGTGTCAACAGAGCAGAAAGTCCCTAATACATTCTACCAGGTCATAGTCGCTGACAATCGTGAGAGTCACCTACCGGTGGCTCTGGTTCCCTTTGAGTGGGGGAGGGGGTCTCTGGTACTCTGAAAGTAGCTGTGAGTCCTGCCATGCCTGTAGATTGTCTGTTAGGCAATGATCTTGAGCATACTGCTTGAAAAGAAGTAGAGCTCAGATCTCACCTGGAGATGTTAGGGTTACCTGAGTGGGTCTGCATGACCACACGGTCCATGGCTGACCGAGAGGGAAGTTAAGGGCGTCTGGAGCCTGGAACAATGGCCCAGAGAACTGCCAAGAGGAGGGGCAAAGGGGGCGGGAAACCAGACCCAGAAGTTCCTGCAGTGGTTGACGGGGTTCCTGAGGAGGAGGCTCCCGAGCCAACTGGGGAAGACATTGCCACCCTAGGTGATCTACCTGAGCTTGCCGGCTGGCAAGTTGAGGGTGGACCCACCAGGGAGGAATTCTGCAAGGTGCAGATGGAATGTCCCACTCTAGAGGGCATGAGGAAGCAAGCCTCAGCCCAGGCAGCAGGTGAAGCCTCTGGCGATCACCACATATATTGGGAGAATGATCTACTCTACAGTGAGCCTAAGGTTCCGGCCATTGGGGCAGCGCATGCGCTGGTGGTCCCCAGTGTTACTGAACCTTCCTACTGGGTCTGGCTCACGACATTCCCCTGGCAGGACATTTGGGGCAGGCCAGGACCTTTGACAGGCTTGCCCCCCACTTTTATTGGCCCAGAATAAGGACAAATTCAGAAACGTTCTGTAGATCTTGTCCTACCTGCCAGGCCAGCGGTAAAACAGGAAAAAGGGTTAAGACCCCCCTGATTCCACTTCCTGTCGTTGGCACCCCCTTTGAAAGGGTGGGCATCGACATTGTTGGTGCATTGGACCCCCAAACTGCCCTAGGCAACAGGTTAATCCTGGTTTTGGTGGACCATGCCACCCGTTACCCAGAGGCAATCCCTCTGAGGACCGTAACTGCACCGGTGGTGACCAGAACTCTGATGGGAATATTTACCCGTGTGGGATTCCCAAAGGAGATAGTGTCTGACAGAGGCACTAACTTCATGTCTGCATACATAAAGTCTATGTGGGATGCGTGTGGTGTAACCTACAAGTTCACCACACCCTATCACCCCCAATCTAATGGTCTTGTGGAGAGATTCAACAAGACCTTGAAAGGCATGATTGGTGGCCTCCCTGAGGCCCTGAGGCGTAAATGGGATGTCCTCTTACCATGCCTTCTCTTTGCTTACAGAGAGGTACCCCAGAAGGGGGTAGGGTTCAGTCCCTTTGAGCTTCTTTATGGGTACCCTGTCATGGGACCCTTAAGCATTGTCAAGGAGGGGTTGGAGAAAGCTCCAAAAGCACCCCCTCAGGATGTGGTCAGCTATATGTTGGCCCTCTGCAACCAGATGACCCGCTTCTGGAAAGAGGCCAAAAGTAACCTTGAGGCCAGTCAAGAGGTAATGAAACTCTGGTATGACCAGAAGGCCACCTTGGTAGAGTTTCAACCTGGAGACAAAGTGTTGGTAATGGAGCCAGTAGAGCCTAGAGCTCTCCAGGACCACTGGTCTGGCCCATTTGAAGTAAAGGAGTGGAAAGGAGAGGCCACTTACCTAATGGACCTCCAAACCCCTAGGAACCCCCTAAGGGTGCTCCATGTCAAACGTCTAAAGCCTCATTTTGAGAGGTCTGAAGTCAACATGCTTTTGGTCACACATGAAGGAATGGAAGAGGACAGTGAACCTCTCTCCGACCTCCTCTCTGCCCAAGAAGGTGATGGGTCAGTGAAAGGTGTCACTCTGTCTGACTCCCTGACTCTAAACCAGAGAGGAGACTGCTATGAGCTGTTGGAGCAGTTCGCCCCCCTGTTCTCCCTTATTCCTGGACTGACCCACCTCTGTGTTCATGACATTGACACAGGTGATAGTCTCCCTGTGAAGAACAAAATTTACAGGTTATCGGATAAGGTGAAGGCCAGCATCAAGGAGGAGGTCTCCAAGATGTTAGCTTTAAGGGTTATTGAGAAATCCAGTAGTCCCTGGGCCAGCCCTGTGGTGTTGGTCCCTAAGGCTACTGCCCCAGGTGCGAAGCAAGAACTCCGGTTCTGTGTTGACTACCGAGGTCTCAACTCAGTCACACAGACTGATGCTCACCCTATCCCTCGAGCGGATGAGCTCGTTGAAAGGCTGGACGCTGCCAAGTTCCTGAGTACGCTTGATCTTACTTCAGGGTACTGGCAGATTGCCCTGACTGAGGGGGCCAAAGAGAGATCCGAATTTTCCACACCTGATGGCCATTACCAGTTCCGGCTGATGCCACTTGGGTTGAAAAATGCCCCTGCTACCTTCCAACTGTTGGTTAACGGGGTCCTAGCTGACAAGGATGCCTTCTGTGCAGCCTACCTGGACGACATAGTGGTCTACAGTTCCAGCTGGGAGGAACACCTGCTCCACCTCAAGGAGGAGCTTAAGGCCCTGCGACAGGCAGGCCTAACCATCAAGGCTAGTAAGTGCCAGATTGGGCAGGGTTCTGTGGTGTACTTGGGACACCTAGTGGGTGGTGGCAAGGTGAAGCCACTCCAGGCCAAGATTGAAACTATCAAGGCCTGGCAACCACCTAGAACACAGACTGAGATGAGAGCCTTTTTAGACCTCACAGGATACTACAGCAGATTTGTCAAGGGCTATGGTACCATTGTGTCACCCTTGACAGAACTCACTTCCAAGAAACAACCCAGGTTGGTGAATTGGACAGAGGCTTGTCAGAAAGCCTTTGACTCTCTGAAGGAAGCCATGTGCACAGCCCCTGTGCTCAAGGCCCCTGACTATTCCAAGGAATTTATCGTGCAGACAGACGCTTCAGAGGATGGCATAGGGGCGGTCCTAGCACAGCTAAATGAGGAGGGCCTAGACCAACCAGTAGTCTTTATTAGCAGAAGGATATTACCACAGGAACAGAGGTTGAGTGCTATTGAGAGCGAAGCTTTTGCTGTGGTCTGGGCACTGAAGAAGCTGAGGCCATACCTCTTTGGGACTCACTTCCGGGTTCAGACAGACCACAGGCCCCTCAGATGGCTCATGCAGATGAGGGGTGAAAATCCTAAACTCTTGAGGTGGTCCATTTCCCTACAGGGGATGGACTTTACAGTGGAGCATCGCCCAGGGGTTGACCACGTCAATGTTGATGGTCTCTCCAGATACTTCCGCCTTAGCGATGAGAGCTCCCAGGAGGTCGGGTAGCTCTCCCCACTTTCAGCTGGGGGGGACACATGTTAGACCTGACAGCCTTAGGGTGGTCACCCCAAACTTTTTGCCTTCCTCCCTCCACTATTTGGACACTGTTTTGCTGGCTTTTAGACTCTGCGCACTTTACCACTGCTAACCAGTGCTAAAGTGCATATGCTCTTGCCCTTTAAACATGGTAACTTTGGATCATACCTGATTGGACTATTTAATTTACTTATAAGTCCCTAGTAATGTGCACTATAGGTGCCTAGGGCATGTAGATTAAATGCTACTAGTGGGCCTGCAGCACTAGTTGTGCCACCCACTTAAGTAGCCCCTTTACCTTGTCTCAGGCCTGCCATTGCAAGACCTGTGTGTGCAGTTTCACTGTCACCTCGACTTGGCATTTAAAAGTACTTGCCAAGCCTAAACCTCCCCTGTCTCCACATATAAGTCACCTCTAATGTGTGCCCTAGGTAATCCCATATGGCAGGGTGCTGTGTGGGTGAAAGACAGGACATGTACCTGTGTAGTTTACATGTCCTGTTAGTGTAAAACTCCTAAAATTCATTTTTACACTACTGTGAGGCCTGCTCCCTTCATAGGCTAACATTGGGCCTGCCCCCATACAGTATTGAAGTGGTAGCTGCTGATCTGAAAGGAGTAGGAAGGTCATATTTAGTGTGGCCAGAATGGTAATACCAAATCCTGCTGACTGTGAAGTTGGATTTAATATTACTATTCTAGAAATGCCACTTTTAGAAAGTGAGCCTTTCTTTGCACTTAAATCTTTCTGTGCCTTACAATCCACGTCTGGCTGGGCTTAGCTGACAGCTCCTTGTGCATTCACTCAGACACACCCCAAACACAGGGTACTCAGCGTCACTTGCATACATCTGCATTTTGAATGGGTCTTCCTGGGCTGGGAGGGTGGAGGGCCTGCTCTCACACAAAGGACTGCCACACCCCCTACTGGGACCCTGGCAGACAGGATTAAACTGAAAGGGGACCTGGTGTACTTCTTAGCCACTCTTTGAAGTCTCCCCCACTTCAAAGGCAGATTTGAGTATAAAACAGGGCCTCTGCCCTACCTCATCAGACACTTGCTGGAGAAGAAACCTGAACCAGAACCTGCATCCTGCCAAGAAGAACTGCCTGGCTGCCTAAAGGACTGACCTGACTGATTTCTACAAAGGACTGCTGCCTTGCTGTTGCCCTGCTGCCTTGATGAACTCTTGTCTGGCTGTAAAAGTGCTCTCCAAGGGCTTGGATAGAGCTTGCCTCCTGTTCCCTGAAGTCTCAGGACCAAAAAGACTTCTCTTTTTCATTTGGACTCTTCGTGCGCTGAAGATTTCGACGCACAGCTTGCCCCGCGCGAGAAAATCGCCGCACACCGACGCTGATCGACGCAACACCTTCGGGGCGACCGTAACTTCGACGCACGGCCTCGCAAGGACAAGGCCGCCCGACTTCCAGAGGGGAAATCGACACGACGCCTGCCGTGAGAACGAGAATTCCACGCACAGCCTCCCGGAATGACATGCAGCTGGAAAACAAGCCGAAGAATCCATGCACAGACCCCAGGACATCTGGTAATCCCGCGACCCACAGAAAGAGACTGTCCGCGTGCCGGAAAACGACGCATGACTTCCCCGCGTGAAAAATAACGACGCAAGTCCGTGTGTGCAGGGGAGAAATCGACGCACACACCATTTTTCCATGTATCTCTTCTTCTGCGGCCCTTTGCGGAGAGATTCCACTTTAAACCAGATACTTTGTGCTTGAAAGAGACTTTGGGGGTCATTACAACCCTGGCGGATGGTGTTTAAGCTGCGGTAATACCGCAAACAGGCCGGCGGACAAAAAAAGGGAATTACGACCCTGGCGGAAACCGCCAACTAAGACAGCCACTTTGACACATCGCCCGCCACAGCGGTACAGACAAACAGCGCGGCGGTCACCGCCAACAGACAGGCGGAAGACAATGTACCGCCCACACTATCACAACACACCAATCCGCCACCTTTTCCGGGGCGGATTCACCGTGGATAAAAACACGGCGGAAACAGCTTGTGCTATGGGAAAACGCTCACCTCAACACATCCCACGAGGAGCGAGGACACCATGGAGCCGGAACTACAAATCTTACCTGCCCTTGCATTCCTGCTCATCTACGACCAACAGCGACGGAGGCGCAGAACAAACCGGTGAGTACAGCACCTACGACACGGGGAGGGGGGAGGCAAAAGTTACGGGGACACCCACCAAACACCCCCACCCCCACCCCCACCCTCGCATATTACAACATACACACCAATGCAGTCACAAAAATCACAGTAACAACCCACAATCCCCCCGGAAGAATGCAAAGACAAATCGAATAGCGGTCAAACTTTGTATTGTACCAATATACTACTCATCAAAAAATTTACGGATATATATTTCACGAAATCAGTCAAAAATAAATGTACAATACAAGAAGTAGTGCAGAGATGTACACAACAATGTCCGTGCACCAACAGTCCAAAAATGCATGGGCGACGCCCATAATAGATACCTGACCAAAATCCGAGAGAACACTGCAGGGGCATCAGATAGAAACAATATAGTCACCTCAGGGGGAAAGGAAGGGGGGGCACCTCAGCCAGATGAATGCGAAGCCAGATCCACGATGGGGCTCCATGACCATTGATGTATCCTGGGGAGTGCAAAGCCACATTCTCTCAAGTCACTTCAGTGGGTGGGTTGCCCACTGTGCCATCCTGGGGAGTGCAAAGCCACAGTCTCTCAAGTCTCTACAGTTGGTGGGTTGCCCACTGTTACATCCTGGGGAGTGCAAAGCCACAGTCTCTCAAGTCACTTCAGTGGGTGGGTTGCCCACTGTGCCATCCTGGGGAGTGCAATGCAAAGCCACAGTCTCTCAAGTCTCTACAGTGGGTGGGTTGCCCACTGTGCCATCCTGGGGAGTGCAAAGCCACAGTCTATCAAGTCTCTACAGTGGGTGGCTTGCCCACTGTTACATCCTGGGGAGTACAAAGCCACAGTCTCTCAAGTCTCTACAGTGGGTGGGTTGCCCACTGTTACATCTTGGGGAGTGCAAAGCCACAGTCTCTCAAGTCTCTACAGTGGGTGGGTTGCCCACTGTGCCATCCTCGGGAGTGCAAAGCCACAGTCTCTCAGCGGTGCTTAGCCATGGTGGTCTTTGCCCTGTTAAGCGGTCTTCACCATGGCAGTCTTGGCCTTGTTCAGCGGTGCTTAGCCATGGAGGTCTTTGCCCTGTTTAGCAGTCTTCACCATGGCATTCTTGGCCTTGTTCAGCGGTGCTTAGCCATGGCGGTCTTTGCCCTGTTCAGCGGTCTTCACCATGGCGGTCTTTGCCCTGTTCAGCGGTCTTCACCATGGCAGTCTTGGCCTTGTTCAGCGGTGCTTAGCCATGGCGGTCTTTGCCCTGTTCAGCGGTCTTCACCATGGCGGTCTTTGCCCTGTTCAGCGGTCTTCACCATGGCAGTCTTGGCCTTGTTCAGCGGTGCTTAGCCATGGTGGTCTTTGCCCTGTTCAGCGGTCTTCACCATGGTGGTCTTTGCCCTGTTCAGCGGTCTTCACCATGGCAGTCTTGGCCTTGTTCAGCAGTGCTTAGCCATGGCGGTCTTTGCCCTGTTCAGCGGTCTTCACCATGGCAGTCTTGGCCTTGTTCAGCGGTGCTTAGCCATGGCGGTCTTTGCCCTGTTCAGCGGTCTTCACCATGGCAGTCTTGGCCTTGTTCAGCGGTGCTTAGCCATGGCGGTCTTTGCCCTGTTCAGCGGTCTTCACCATGGCGGTCTTTGCCCTGTTCAGCGGTCTTCACCATGGCGGTCTTGGCCTTGTTCAGCGGTGCTTTGCCATGGCGGTTCTGGTACGGATATTGGTGTGTGGCATGACGAACTCCACACTGGACATTGGTGTGTGGCATTACGAACTCCACACTGGACATTGGTGTGTTGCATTACGAACTCCACACTGGACAGTGGTGTGTGGCATGACGAACTCCACACTGGACGTTGGTGTGTGGCTTGACGTTCCATCATTGCCCAGCAGGGCTGTGGGATTCTGGACCCTCATGGGCTGTGACTCCGGCGGTGGCGGTGGTCTAATGACCAGTAACGATACTTGGGCCCTCCTGGGCTATGACTCTGGCGGTGGTCTCCTGACCAGTAACGATACTTGAGCCCTCTTGGGCTGTGACTCTGGCGGTGGCGGTGGTCTCCTGACCAGTAACGATACTTGGGCCCTCCTGGGCTATGACTCTGGCGGTGGTCTCCTGACCAGTGACGATACTTGAGCCCTCCTGGACTGTGACTCCAGATGTGGCAGTGGTCTCCTGACCAGTAACGATACTTGGGCCCTCCTGGGCTATGACTCTGGCGGTGGTCTCCTGACCAGTGACGATACTTGGGCCCTCCTGGGCTATGACTCTGGCGGTGGTCTCCTGACCAGTGACGATACTTGGGCCCTCCTGGGCTATGACTCTGGCGGTGGTCTCCTGACCAGTAACGATACTTGAGCCCTCCTGGGCTGTGACTCCGGCGGTGGCGGTGGTCTCCTGACCAGTAACGATACTTGGGCCCTCCTGGGCTATGACTCTGGCGGTGGTCTCCTGACCAGTGACGATACTTGAGCCCTCCTGGGCTGTGACTCCGGCGGTGGCGGTGGTCTCCTGACCAGTGCCGATACTTGGGCCCTCCTGGGCTGTGACTCTGGCGGTGGTCTCCTGACCAGTAACGACGGTGCTGGCGGTTGTGTCTGGACCGCCGGAAATGATGGCGCACTTCTCCGCCGTGACACTCACAACAGGTTGGGGAGACTTCCTCGGGACCTTCCCCACCTTCTTTTGAGTTACAGATGACTCACCAATCGCCTTGGATCCCATGTCACTGTTTGTCCCACCAGGAGTCTTGACACGGTCCCGTCGTCCACTCTCCAATTTCGGAGCCATTACAGAGGGTGGGCTGACAGTGCCTTGGCTCCGGGTCCTACTGCCTGCCCTGGTGGACGGCGCACTCCAAAAACCTGGTACACGCACCACTGGTACTGGAGGCTTTTTGGCTGAGGCGCTATGACGGGACTGATGAATTGGGGGGGGGGCAAAAAGGTCAATTTGACATAGGGACAGTTTCTGACGTACACTGGGATGGGTAGCTGGAGGGGCTCTGGGAGTGGAGGAAGAGGAGGTGGTTGTAGGAGGTGTCACTTTAGGTGTTTTGGGTGCAGGTGCAGGTACTGGAGGCTGTCGTGAGGTGGATGGATGTTGGTTGAGTGATTGCCGGCGTTTGTGTACTTTGGGAGGGGGCGTCACAGACACACTGGGAGAGGACACAGGGGACGTGTAAATGGCAGTGGAGGTGGTGAGTGCAGGTGAGCGGCTTGTGGTGCTGGGTGTCCTGGTGCGAGTCCTAGTGCCTGTAGATGTGGTGCATGCAGGTGTGTGTGTAGACGACACTGGGAGGGAGGAGGGAGAAGAGGAAGAGGGGGACACAGTGGAGACAGTGGATGTTGCTGTGTCTGTATGGGTCTGATGCTTGTGTGAGTGCCTGTGGTGTGTGTGGTGCCTATGTTTGCTTGAGCTACTTGTGTGTGTTTGACTTGTGTGCATGCTGGTCTGTAGGTGTGCTTGGGATGGGCTGGGGTACCGGGGATTGGGTCTGGGTGGAGGAAGTTGGAGGGGGGAGGCTGGACACAGGGACAATGGCTGCCATCAGTGCTGAGGCCAGAGATTGCAGGGTTCGCTGAAGGACAGCCTGACCAGAATGAATGCCTTCCAGGAATGCATTACCGTGTTTCAACTCTCATCCTACACCCTGGATGGCATTCACAATGGTAGACTGCCCAACAGTGAGTGACCTGAGGAGGTCAATGGCCTCCTCACTGAGGGCAGCTGGGGTGACTGGGGCAGGGCCTGAGGTGCCTGGGGCGAAGGTGATGCCCACCCTCCTGGGTGAGCGGGCACTGGCAGAACGCTGAGGGGCTGCTGGGAGGGCGGTGCTGGTAGGGGAGGTGGCGGCTGTACCTGTAGAAGTGGGGCACACAGATGGTGCCGCCACCACAGGGGTGCTCCCATCGGCGGACGAGTCCATGTCGCTGTTTGGTGATCCTGTGGCCGACGTGAAGCTCCCCTCGCCCTCCGTCCCACTGGTGAATTCAGAGTCTGTGGTGTGGTCCTCCATGGCCATGTGGGATGCAGCTCCCTCATGCTCCGGTGCCACTGTACCTCCGCCTGTTGATGCTGATGTACAGAAGGACAGGGAGAGCAGAAAAAGGGTGGAGTCAGAAGAAAGAGAGTTTTAGTGCATGGCATACCGCTACCGTTGGCGGACAAGACAAACGCAGCAGCCCCCTGCATTACGCCGTGCTACTGCCCTCTGCACATGCAATTTCTGGGATATGGCCTACATGGCAATGGTAGAAATCTGCCCACATGGATGGCAAAGGGGCAACTATACATCAATTTGCCTTTTTTTTTTTGCTGGGGTAGAGTGCCACATGGCCTACATTACGGAGGGGCCTTGCCTACCTAACTCGCCCTGGCCTAGGGACACCCACAGCCCACCTCCCCCACCCAGACCCCTCCACTACGCGCAAAGTCAGCAGAATGAGGTTGTACTCACCCCCTTGTGTCTGCTGTGATGCCCTCAAGCGCCCATCCAACTCCGGGTAGGCCACCGCCAGGATCCGGAACATCAGGGGGGTCATGGTGCGACGGGCACCCCTCCCACGTTGGGAGGCCATCCCCAGCTGAGCCTCCGCCGTCTTCTTGCTGCAGCGGCGAATGTCCTCCCATCTCTTACGGCAGTGGGTGCCCCGTCTCTGGTGGGCCCCCAGGGTCCGGACTTCCTTGGCGATGGCACACCAAATGTCCCTCTTCTGGTGGGCGCTGACCTACATGACATGCACAAGGAAAGAGGAACAGTCATTACCTACAGCACCGTCGTTGTAATTGGCCCCCTCCCAACTCTATCCCTGTGGCCCATTCATCCCCATGCATGACTGTTCTATGTACTCTGCCCACTTCCCTCATCCACCCAGCCCTCTCCACCCAGGCCTAGCCCATACAACGTGCTCCCTGTGTACTAACCTGTTGGTCTGGAGGACCATAGAGTAGCGTATACTGGTGGAGGACCCCATCCACAAGTTTCTCCAACTCCTGTGCAGTGAAGGCAGGGGCCCTTTCCTCAGATGCAGCAGCCATCGTCGCTTCCAGACCGAGGTCACAGCAGCACTCGCAGTGCAGGTCCTCTCCTGTCGAATGTCAGGTATCTAGTGATTGAAGAGATAGAAAATGGTGGTGACGTCCGCGGCGGTGACGTCCACGGCGGTGCGCTTCATCACCGCCAGCGCACCTGTTCATTGGCTCCTGGGACCCATAGGGTCCAATGTTAACCAATGCAGCATGGCGCTGCGCTCTACGACCGCCTACCGCGATGGTGTACAACGCCAGCGCTGTTACCCCACAATTCCAATGTCCGAGTTTAGAGGTCAGGCAGCTGCCATTTCAGGGGCCCAAATGGCTTCAATTACTACTGCGTCACACATACCGAGGCCTACACTCAAAACCTTTCCCGGATGGGTTAATTGTCTTTTGTAGTCTTGTGTGTGACTGTGGGTACATACCTGGAGGAATGCTGACAGTTTCTTCACTGTTGTCCTTCTTAGGCACCGTCAGTTGGGACATATTGGAAGGTGGCGGAATCCGCCGGTGTACCGACCGCTGGTGGACCTGTTGACAATGGAAGAGCGACATGTCATCGTGACCTACCGGTTTGACCGTGCCACGATCCAGGAACTATGTACCCAGTTGGAGCCAAACCTGATTTCACCAATCCGCCATCTGACTGGAATCCCCCCTGACGTGCAGGTGCTGTCAGTGCTCCATTTCCTTGCAAGTGGATCTTTTCAGACAACTGTGGCCATGGCATCAGGGATGTCCCAGCCTATGTTTTCCAACGTATTGTCCAGAGTGTTGTCTGCCCTGCTGAAACACGTAAGGAGATACATCATTTTCCCTGAGGTGGCGGATTTGCCTACAGTGAAAGGTGACTTCTATGCCCTTGGACATATCCCCAACGTCATACGTGCCATTGATGGGACCCATGAAGCTCTGGTCCCCCCACGCAGGAATGAACAGGTGTACAGGAACAGGAAGAGTTATCATTCCATGAATGTCCAGATGGTCTGTTTGGCAGACCAGTACATCTCGCAGGTAAATGCAATGTTCCCTGGCTCAGTGCATGACGCCTACATCCTGTGGAATAACAGCATCCCTGATTTGATGGGTGAACTCCAGAGGCACCGTGTATGGCTATTGGGGGACTCTGGTTACCCCAACCTGTCCTGGCTACTGACCCCAGTGAGGAATCCCAGGACCAGGGCAGAGGAACGGTACAATGAGGCCCATGGGCGGACTAGGAGGGTGATCGAGCGGACCTTCGGCCTCCTGAAGGCCAGGTTAATGTGCCTCCATATGACAGGTGGGTCCCTATTCTACTCACCGAAGAAGGTGTGCGACATCATCATCGCCTGCTCCATGCTCCATAACTTGGCATTGCGACGCCAGGTACCTTTTCTGCAGGAGGATGATCCAGATGACGGTGTTGTTGCAGCGGTTGAGCCTGTGGAGCCTGTGGACAGTGATGAGGATGAAGCTGATGAAGATGAAAACGACAACAGGGAGTCAGTCATACAACAATATTTTCAATGAGACACAGGTGAGTACAATTTCATGTCTCACATCATATTACATTTCCCACATCTACCTCTATCCCGTACCTACATTTCACTCCCTATTTGGTACCTGAGTTGTCCCCTTCCATTTCATTTTCAGTAATGTGGTAACCTACGTTTCAACAGCTTGCACCCTTGAAAGGCTTGTGATGTGTGACATTGGTATGTTGACCTTCCAATGGGTAACCTTTTTTAACACTGTAATTGATAATACAAAGTTCACAATCATTGACTGACTCCAATATTATTGAGGTTTCAAGGGTGTTTATTGAAGTGCATAAAAATGTAGGGGGTTGTGAAATGGGGAGAGGTCATGGTGGAAGAATGTCCATGGCAGAGTCCAGTCTATTAGTCTCACAGGTACATTGCACATCTGGCCATTGGAAGTGGAGCTGGGGCAGTACCAAGCTGGACAGGGTAACAAAGTGGGACAGTGGGGGGACAATCAGGGTGGTCTTATTTCCTGGCGGGGGTCTTGCCATCTTGCTCGGTCCTGTTCCTGGATCTCAGGGCCTGCTTTCGTGGTGGTTGTCTGTCTGCAGGGGGTGGGGTGCTGGTGTGTTGGTCCTGTGGCAGGGCGTCCTGTCCACTAGCGCTGGCGGAGGTGGTGGGCATTTCATCGTCGTGGCTAGTGTCAGGGGCCCCTTGGAGTGCCACGGTGTCCCTCAAGGTATTTTGAATGTCCGTCAGCACCCCTACGATGGTGCCCAGGGCGGAGCCGATCGTCCTGAGCTCCTCCCTGAACCCCAAATACTGCTCCTCCTGCAGACGCAGGGTCTCCTGCAACTTGTCCAGGACCGTTGCCATCGTCTCCTGGGAGTGGTGGTATGCTCCCATGATGGAGGATAGGGCCTCGTTGAGAGTAGGTTCCCTTGGCCTGTCCTCCCTCTGTCGCACAGCAGCCCTCCCTGTTCCCCAGTGTTCCTGTGCCTCCGTCCCCTGGACCGTGTGCCCACTACCACTGCCCCCAGGTCCCTGTTGTTGTTGGGGTGGTGGGTTAGCCTGGGTGCCCTGTAGTGGTGGATACACCGCTGATTGACCTGTCCTGGGTAGGGAGGTATGGGCCCGCTGGGTGGGTGCTGTGCTGGTGTTACCAGAGGGTGTAAGCTCAGTGTTGGGCTGTGGCTGGGCAAGGGGAACCGACTGTCCTGAGGCCCACGATGGTCCGGGCTGGTCATCAAGATACAGTAGGGCAGAGCTACTGTCGTCACTGTGGGCCTCTTCTGGGGGTGGAGTGGTGTTGTCTGGACCCTCTGGTGTGGTGACGTTCCTTCGGGTTCCTGCGGGGGCATAAGTACATGATTATTGCATGTGTGTGTTTCATGGTGTGCAATGGTTGGGTGTGCGTGAACCACAGTGCAGGCATTCCTGTGTGGGGGCTTGTGTGGTGATGTTTGGGGGGTGTTGTGGGTGTGTGCAGTGGGCATGCTTTAGTGATGGGTGTCCATGCTTAGTTGTGTCATGCAGGTCTTGGTGTTGGGATGGGTGGTTGGTGTTATGGGTAGATTAGTGAGGAATTAGGGTGATAGGGGAGGGTGTGAGGGTTGGGGTGTGTGGTAGCATGCAGGTAGGGTGGGGGATATGATAGTGAATATTTGACTTATCAGTGTCCGTTCCTCCAACGACTCCTGCGAGGCCCTCAGGATGCAGGATGGACAAGACTTGCTCCTCCCATGTTGATAGTTGTGGGGGAGGAGGTGGGGGTCTGCCGCCAGTCCGCTGTACCGCAATGTGGTGCCTGGATACCGTGGAACGCACCTTCCCCAGTAGGTCGTTCCACCTCTTCCTGATGTCCTCCCTATTTCTTGGGTGCTGTCCCACAGCGTTGACCCTGTCGACTATTCTTTGTCATAGCTCCTTCTTCCTGGCTATTGATGTGTGCTGTACCTGTGAGCCAAATAGCTGTGGCTCTACCCGGATGATTTCCTCGACCATGACCCTGAGCTCCTCCTCGGAGAAGCGGGGGTGTCTTTGGCGTGACATGGGGTGGTGTGTGTGATGTGTGGGGTGGTGTGTGTGTTGATGAGTGTGGTTAGTGTAGTGGTATGTGGTGTTTGGGCGTGGATGTTGTGTGGGTGATGGTGTAGTGTGCCTCTGTGTGATGGTGTTATCTATTCTGTGCTGTCTCTCTCTGGCCTTCGTCTCTAATTTGTGGTCGTAGGGGTCTGTGGGTGATGTGGGTGATGTGGGTGTGTGTTTTATATTGTGTTGGGTGTGTGGGAGTGGTGTGTGTATGTGTATCAGGTGTGTGTATTTGTAATTGTCCAATGTGGTGGTGTTTTGGAGCTGCGTGTGTGTACCACCAATGGAATACCGCGGTTGAATGACCGCCGCGTGGATTCGTGTGTCGTAATAGCATGGGTGTGTTTCTGTTGGCGTGGAGGTGGAGGATTTGTTTCCGCATATTTATCGCTGACCTTTGGTGTGGCGGACTTGTGTGGGTGTCTGAATTTCGGCGGAATCCGTGATGTGTGTCATAATAGCTGTGGCGGTCTCCCCCCGCCGCCCCGGTGTATTGGCGGTCTTCTGCACGGCGGTAAGCGGCTTTTACCACCAATGTTGTAATGACCCCCTTTGTTTGCTTTTTAAAGACTTAAGACACTTTGGGGGTCATTCTGACCCTGGCGGCCGGTGACCGCCAGGGTCACCGACCACGGGAGCACCGCCAACAGGCTGGCGGTGCTCCCGAGGGCATTCTGACCGCGGCGGTTCAGCCGCGGTCAGAAAGGGTAAACCGGCGGTCTCCCGCCGGTTTACCACTGCCCCAGTGAATCCTCCATGGCGGCGGAGCGCGCTCCGCCGCCATGAGGATTCAGACACTCCCTACCGCCATCCTGTTCATGGCGGGAAACCCGCCATGAACAGGATGGCGGTAGGGGGTGCAGCGGGGCCCCTGGGGGCCCCAAAAAGTATTTCAGTGTCTGCTTTGCAGACACTGAAATACGCGACGGGTGCAACTGCACCCGTCGCACCCCTGCAACTACGCGGGCTCAATTCTGAGCCGGCGTCCTCGTTGCAGGGGCATTTCCTCTGGGCCGGCGGGCGCTCTTTTGGAGAGCGCCCGCCGGCCCAGAGGAAATGTTTGAATGGCCGCCGCTGTCTTTTGACCGCGGTGCGGTCATTTGGCCGCGGTACCTTGGCGGACGGCCTCCGCCGTCCGCCAAGGTTAAAATCACCCCCTTTATATCACTTTTCAGTGATATCTCTACAATTTCACATTGCATCTTTATTTGTTTTGACCTACAATTATCCTGATAAATATTATATGTTTTTCTAAACACTGTGTGGTGTATTTTTGTGTTGCTATATTGTGTTAATGTATGATTTATTGCACAAATACTTCACACATTGCCTTCTAAGTTAAGCCTGACTGCTCGTGCCAAGCTACCAGAGGGTGGGCACAGGATAATTTTGGATTGTGTGTGAGTTACCCTGACTAGAGTGAGGGTTCTTGCTTGGACAGAGGGTAAACTGACTGCCAACCAAAAACCCCATTTCTAACAAGCAGCAATAAACACTGCATTTAAGAATATAAGGCTAAGGCCTTGAAAACTGGATAATGGGCTCACATCAATAATCTGACACATTTTTTGGGCCATAGTTGGAAGATAAATTGACAGAAATAAAAATAATCCAGCCTTTCAGTGGGAGATCTCAGTTCTTTCTTTCCTAACATCAGGGAATGCAACAGCATTCAATGCTTGGAGTTCTCAAACAGGAGGACATTTCATGTGAGCGGCCGTTTTTTGTTTTGGCGGCTGTCTACATTGAAAATAATTGACTGCATCCTGACAACAACTCATCTCAATCTTCAAATCAATAATTATGCAAGGATCCTGAATCTGGTAGGTAGAAGATTATTGAAATTTACAGAGATGCTGCAAAATCTATTTCAGCATCAATTTGTTTTGAAGATTGGTATGAAAATAGGGCCTGGATTTACAAAGTTTTGCGTCAGTTTGTGTTTCTGTTTTAAGGCAAACCAGAGGCAAAACATTTTTGAGGATTTACAAATCAACGCGAATTGTTATTTCCGTTGGTTTGTAAGGGAAAGTAACGCAAACTAGCGCAAAGGCTGCTTTTCATTACTTAACTTCAAGAGGTTGTCACACAGCTGATACATGGACATTCCCATGCAACCAGCCATGCTTTTGAATGCAAAACTAGGTATGGGCTGAACTTGTGGACTTTTAGTTCGCAGAATTCTGCAGAGTTACAGAAAAACTCAGTGAGATTCTGCAGAGTTGCGCCCACCCTATTAAATACCTAAATACTGATTGATGACATGTACTTTGCTTTCCTGTGCAATGCTTTCTATTTAATTTATTGTTAGAACTGGGATTTCTGGTGGCAGAGTATGCACCCTGTACAACTAGAAGCCACCACTTCTAGTCAGGGTAAACTAGATGCACACCTAGAGGTATCCTGTGCTAACCCTCTGATAACTTGGCACAGAGCAGGTAGGTGTATGTAAAGAGGCAATTTGTAAAGTAATTGTGCAGCACACACCCAGAGTAACACACTAGAAACTCAACAAAAAGATTCCTCACAGGTTTAGAAAAGTAGACAATATGCATCGTAGAAAACGTAAAAGACAATCAGAAGAAGTTGAGATATGAATTTTTAAAGATTAAGCTAAAAATAGTACTTAGAAATCACTAGCGATGAAAAGGTTACGTGATGTTGCGAGGGTCCGGTGCAAATGTGAAGTTCAGGCCGACTGCGATGGAGGGTAGGCCGGCTAAAGAACCCACGCAGGGTCAGTTGAAAAAGTACCTTGGACGGAGCAAGCAAAGGTGATGCATGTATATTTTCCATGCAGTGGGGTCACTGCATCATAGTCGAACCTCAAGGAGGGATCCACAGCATTATCACCAGGTAAATTTGAGTACTAAGAAGAGGATCACTCACAGTATATTAAAATATTCCCAATGCTGACCTATGAGAGGAGTAGGTCTCACAGTTGTGAAAAATGACTTTTTGAGTGTTCCACTCCCAGGACATGTAAAACTTAAAAGTACATGTCCTGTCTTTACTTACACAACACCTGCCCCTTGGGTTACTTAGGGCCTACTTTATGGGTGACTAGTATGTACTAAAAGGGTGGTTTTATGGCTTAGAAGAAGGTTTTGAATGCTAAGTCAAAGTGGTAATTAAAGTGTACTCGTAGGCTCTGCAATGACAGGCCTGAGACAACTTTGAAGGGCTACTGGTGTGGGTGGTACAATCAGTGCTGCAGGCTGACTAGCAGCATTTAATTTACAGGCCCTGTCAATATATGGCTTACCACTTCACAAGGGACTTGTAAGTAAATTAAATATGCCAATTATGTATACACCAATGTTACCATCTTTAGGGGAGAAGCAAATGCACTTCAGCACTGATCATCAGTAGTAAAGTGTTCAGAGTCCTAAGGCCAACCAAAAAATACGGCAAAAACAGGATGTGAAAGGCAAAAAGTCTAGGGAAGACCACCCTAAAGAAGCCAGGTCTTACACATGTCTCCCCAGCTACAAGTGGGAGAGCTACTCAACCTCTAGTGAGTTCTCATTGCTACGGATGAAAAGCATAGATGGACCATCAGCATTGGTGAGGTCTACCTTAGGTCTGTGTTCCACCTATAGGTCCATATCCTGTAGGGAAATGGGCTACCAAAACAGTTTTGGATTTTCACCGCTCATTTGCTTGAGCCACCTGAGGGGGCCGTGGTCTGTGGTCTATTTGAATCAGGAAGTGAGTGCCAAACAGGTATGGCCTCAACTTCTTTAGGGCCCAAACCACAGCAAAAGCTTGTCTTTCTATAGCACTCCACCTCTGTTCCTGGGTAACCTCCTAGAGATAAAGGCTACAGGTTGGTCCAGGCCTTCCCCATTAAGCTGTGATAAAACTGCCCCCATATCATGCTCTGAGGCATCTGTCTGAACGATAAATGGGGATTAAATACCTGGTTGGTTAACCAGGTTTTCTATTTTCTTTCTACTTCTGACTGTGGATGTTTAGTCCCTAGTGCTGGCACACTCTTGTGCTCTATAAACATCCATGATCATAATAAACTCCTTAGAGAAGTCAAGGGCCTTGAGGATAGAAACTGTGCACATGGCTTGCTTCAGGGAGTCTAATGCTGTTTGGCATGCCTCTGTCCAAACCACATTGCTGGACTGCTTCTTAGAAGTCAGCTCAGTCAAGGGGGCAACATTTGTGCCATATCCCTTGACAAACCTTCTTTAGTACCCAGTGAGGCCATGGAATGCACTGACCTTAGTCAGAGTTTTAGGGGCTCTCAGGCCATGATCGTTTTAATCTTGGCCTAAAGGGGATGTACCTCACCCCTGCCCACCAGGTAACCCCAGGTACACCACAGACCCCTACCTATCTGGCACTTACTGGACCTATTGCAGGGCCTGAAGCACGTCCAGCAGGTGAAAGAGATGGTCCTTCCAGATGCTACTAAAGCCAGCTATGTCATCCAGGTAGGCAGCTGAGAAGGCCTTCAACCTAGCAAGGACCTGGCTCACCAATCTCCAGAAGTTCGAAGGAGCGTTCTTTAATCCAAAAGGCATCATCCTAAACTGATAGTGGCCCTCAGCAGTGGAGAAGGCTGACCTCTCCTTGGCTCCTTCTGTTAGGGTGATCTGCCAATACCCTGATGTAAGATCAAAGGTACTTAAATAATGGGCAGCTTCTAACCTGTCAATGAGCTCATGCGTCTGGGGGATGGGGTGAGCATCAGTCTTCCTCACAGAGTTTATCCCACTGTAATCCACACAGACCCTTGGTTCAGGTGTGGTGCCCGGTGGGGAAGCTTTTGGTACCAGAACCACAGGACTGGACCAGGGGCTATTGGAGGGTTCTATCACCCCCAACTCTGACATCTGAGAGACCTCACTCTTGATGCAGCCCCTCACCTTATCCAACAAACTTTAAGATTAACAGGAAGGTTATCTTCTGTGTCCACATCATGGGCACACAGTTGCAGAATCCCAGGAGTAAGGGAGAAAAGAGAGGAGTGCTACTCCAACACTTGGCGACAGTCCCTCTGCCATTCAGGAGTCAGAGTGGGGGAATGGATAACTCCTTCCACAGACCCATCTTTCTCCTTGGAGGTTAAGAGGTCAGGGAGAGGTTCACCCTCCCCCTCCTCTTCTATATCTGTCACCAGCATCATGATGAGCTAAGCCCTCTTTAAGTGTGGTTTGAGGCGATTGATGTAAAGCACCTTGTGGGGGTCTTCAGGTCCACCAAGTAGGTGGCATTACCCTTCTTCTCAATTACCTTATGATTTCCAGTCCATCATCCATGAAGAGCACTGGGCTCCTCAGGTTCCATGACCCACACTTTCTGCCCAGGCTGTAACTCAACAGTGGTATAAATTTGTTCATATTATTCCTTTATCACAGACTGACTGGCTTCTAAGTTGTTAGTAGCTTGCTTCCACAAATTAGCCATCTGGCTTCGGAAGACAGGCCAGGGCCGTAGGCAGTGAAGGAAAGCTGCCTTTTCAGGCCTCTTGTGCACAGGCCTGCCCCGTATACAGTGCACACGAGACAGGCTGGTGCACAAGGGGCCTGAAATGGCAACTTTTACTTCCTACGGCCCTCTCCCTAATGCGCCCGATCTCCGAAGTGCTAAGCAAGATCAACTCTGGATAGAGCTTCTGAGATCGGGTGCATTCAGGACTCCACGGGTCACGGAACTCTGCAGAATTCCACAGACCTTTTAATCAACTAGACAGAATTCTCCAGAGTTGAAGTCATTTAACTCCACCAAGGTCTGATTTTTAGCAGCTGGCTGGACCATTATTCCAGGCTTCATCCCGTTCTGACTCCCCATGGACCTTGTGGTAGCACAAATCCAATCAACTATCCCCAACTTCTCCACATGAGCCTTGAGTTCCACTTCTTTCCAGATAGTGGACTCAAGGTCATTACTAGGGGCGGGTGAAGAATTCTGCTCTGCCAGCAGAGTTCATGGAGTTTTCCTCACTCTGCGTGGAGCACAGAGTTCTGAAAAACTCTGTGAAGTGACGTTGAGCAGAGCTTTTTCACTTGAACAACTCACCAATGTTATGTAAGCCAGACCAAATGAGAGGAATCGGCAACTTGGTGAGTGTGAGTGAGATTTCTGAGCGTGGGCGGTCATGGCAGGTCATCACTGCTCGCATTGAGAAAGCTGCTGCTCGCTTTGAGGAAGCTTCCTCTCAAGTAGAAAATCTGCTCGAGTGGCACAAAGAAGTTGCGACCCTCTGGTGCTCTGCGTGATGCCACTGATTTTACAGCAAAGGAGAAACATACCTAAACTCTTCTGCTCGTGGAACTCTGCGTTGCCCGGCAGAGTTTTTTTGGGCACTTCACAGAGTTCCATGTACCAGAACTGCGTGAACTCTGCCCAGGCCTAGTCATGACCCAATTAATAGTCCACAGGCATGGCACGGATCACAAAAACCCTCAGAAGTTCTGAACCCCCCCACACTCAAATGGAACAAGGGCCACTGGATATTAACCCACTGTTTTGTCAGCCATCACAACTTGGTGACGTGCATTGGGAATCACCTGCTCTGGGGACACCTGCTGAGTCCTTTCCATAGTCATACTGGCACCTGTGTCCCTGAGAGCCTCAACACCTTGCCCATTGATGGTGACCAATCGTCTATCCTTTGTAGTAGATGATGGCACATAGATCTTAGCAATCATGTCACCGTCTCCCAGGGACACTAGGGTAACCCCACTAAGCTCCCTCATTAACTGAGACAAACACCTACCTCAGCACTATGCCACCTACCCTTAGCTTCTTATCTCCAGTGGGAGGGTATGCTCTTTTAGGACGCTCATTTTCCCCCTTGTAGTGTACATACTTGCCACACTCAGCACGTATATGTTTTGGACTGCTGACTTTTGGTAGGGTAGTTTTGCGTCTGGTGGCCAGATTGGGAATGAGAACCATACCATTTCTTCTGTGAGTTGTTTTGGGGGCCTTTAGAGAGCTCCTTCTTTTAATCTATCCCTCTTTCTTCTGTTGGGAGTCCCCTAAAGATACCTTCTTGGTCACTGGTGCTGACCCAGATGTCCGCCTTCTTAGCAGGCTTCCTAGATTCAGTCAGCTTGCTGTTCACCATTTGTTGACACAACTCTGGAACACAACTATCAAGATTGTGCTCCTTCAAAAATAACTTGAGCAAACCTCAGTGCCTTACCAGCATAGTCCAAGATATCATCTCATGTTCGTGTAGAGAGTTTGTGAATAGCCCTGAACCGCTGCCTGTACTTCTCAGATGTCAACCCAAACTTACTGACTAAAATGGTCTTCATGACACTCACCTCAAATGTAAGGAGTGTGTCCCTCCTCACTGTGGGCATGTACTGCCAAAGACTACTCCCCACTCTGGGACCCTGTGAACTTTTAAAGCCACTTCATACACTGCCAACCATTTATCTATGTCATCTCTCACACTTTAACTGGGCACCATATCTTTTGGGATATGAAATCTGGACTTATGTGATGACATTGCAGGTATGCTGCCAACATTTCCACTGCTGTACCTTACTTCCAGGGCTCTTATATCCAGCTCTTTCAAACTGAGGTCATGGGCCAATTTCTTATCCTCAAGAGCCATTTGAATGTAAGTTTTCTCGCCTCCCTCCTGTCCGCCAGCTCCTCTGGGGACACTGTTCATGGTTGAGACACTGCTCCCTGATCTGGGAACCACTCCTGCTCCTGGCAAGTTTTTGGTCCTTTCCAAGGCTGTTCCAGAGCTACCTCAGGCTCCAGATTCAGGTCATCTCCTCAGGATTTTTATGTTCCTCCTCTGGGTTGTCATCTCCTGCAGCCTGGATCTCCACAGAGGCCTTCAAAGCTTTCTGCAGCTCTGCCCTTCTTAGTGAAGCCTTTGGTAGAAACTTGGTAGTCTTTGCAAAAACGTTGAAGATGTTTCACAGTGTAGGCCTCAAGTCTAGCCAGCTCCAAATCAATTCCTGCAGGTGCAGATGTGGCTTCTCCGGAGACAGACATAATTTAGCAGAAAAATCAAAAAGCCCATCATGGAAAATTAAAACATTAAAAATGCCAATTAACAAAGAACAGAGCAAAAATGCTAATCAATGATAATGCTTTCAGATTGGTCTTGAATATAGAGTTGCAATGAACACTGAATTACTATATGGTATTGCACAAACATGAATCCTATCCTCATTGCTGATCATCTGTGTTAGGACTGGGGTCTCTGGTTGTCAGAGTATACACCCTGTACAAGCAGGAACCAACACTTCAATTCAGGATAAACTAGATACACACTTGGCGATAACCTGTGCTCACTGTTTGGTAGCTTGGCACAGATCAGGCAGACATATCCTAAGAGGCAACGTGTAAAGTATTTATGCAGCACACACAGTAACAATGGAAACACCATTAAAAAACTCCACACAGGTTTAGAAAAATAGAGAATATTTATCTGAATAAAACAAAATCCAAACAATAAATATTCAAACAGTAGAAATTGAGATTTGAATTTGTAAACATTAATCTAAAAATTGTACTTAGAAGTCACTAGCAGTCAAAAGGTTACTTGAGATTGAGGGACCAGTGCAAATCTAAAGTTCAGGCTGACTGTGATGGAGCGTAGGCCGGCCACAGAACCCATGCAAGGTTAGCTGAAAAGGAACCTTGGATGGAGCAAGAGTTGACACTGAGGAGCAAATGCTAAGGCAATTCGTCGACATGTTCCACACAGTTGAGACCTGCAACGGCGTCAAACTCCATTGCGATAAATTGGACATGTTGTCATCAAGTTGCACAAAGCATCGTCGTCAGGCTATGCAAGTTGTGCATCCGCTGACATCAAGCAGCCTCTGTGTCGGCATTTAAGGGGCAAAGTATCGTTCCAACCGGTGCAGTGGTGAAAATGGGTTAGTTATTAGCAGAAATAAGTTGCAAAACCCACTTCTGAAGCCAAGGACTGGTGGGGAAACGTCAGGCAAGGATAGGACTCAAAGATTTGACAGTCCAGGAGCACCAGGAGAGTTGCAGGCAGTCTTTGATGTCCCTGAGACTGCAGAAGAACAGGTGGCAAGCCAGGAAGCACTTGGAGTCACTCTGGGTGCAAGTGAAATGTGTCCAGTCCTTGTCCTGAGCAAAGCAGAGATCAGCAGTCAGCAGAGCAGCTCAGTAAAGCAGAAAAACAGTTTCTTACAACAGTGAGTCCAGGCAGAGTGGCAATCTTTACAGCACAGCAGTCTATACTCTAGCAGAGTTCTTCCCTGTCCTGTAGTGTACTGATTTGTTAGGGCCAGAGCCCCATTACTTATACCCAAATATACCTTTGAAGTGGGGATGACTTCAAAGCAGCTCCTTGAAGTGACAATTCACCCTTTTATTACAACCCTCGCCCCAGACTATCAGTAACGTGTAATCACCCTTTTGTGTGGGCAGGCACTTGCTGTCACCTAGCCCAGATGTGTATTGCAGACAGGTTGCAAGGCTCACAGAGCAATAAGAGCAGAGAAATGGCCACTTTCTAAAAGTGTCATTTCTATAATAGTAATGTTAAATCCAACGTTACCAGTAAAGAAGATTTATCACTCCCATTCCAATGGGGTTGTCTGAGTGAAATGCACTAGGGAGCTGTCAACTAACCTAGCCAGACGTGGATTGTAAGGCACAGAAGGATTTAAGTGCAGAGAAATGCTCACTTTCTAAAAGTGGCAGTTCTAAAATAATAATATTAAATCCAACTTCACCAGTCAGCAGGATTTTGTATTACCATTCTGGTCATACTAAATATGACCCTGTTACTCCTTTCAGTTCAGAATCTACCACTCAAACAGTATAAGAGGGTAGCCCTAATGTTAGCCTATGAAAGGAGCAGGCCTCACAGCAGTGAAAAACAAATGTACAAGTTTTACACTACCAGGACATATAAACTACACCGGTATATGTCCTGAGCTTTATCTACATAGCACCCTGTCCTATGGGTTACCTAGGGCCTAACTTAGGAATGACGTGTATGTAGAAAAAGGGGAGTTTAAGGCTTGGCAAGTAGTTTTAAATGCCAAGCCGAATTGGCAGTGAAACTGCACAGACAGGCCTTGCAATTGCAGACCTGAGACATGGTTAAAGGGCTTATGTGGGTGGCACAATCAGTGTTGCAGGCCCACTAGTAGCATTTAATCTACAGGCCCTGGGCACATGTAGTGAACTTTACTAGGGACTTAAAAGTAAATTAAATAAGCCAATTGGGTATGAGCCAATGTCACCATATTTTAAGGAGAAAGCATATGCACTTTAGCACTGATTAGCAGTGGTAAAGTGCGCGGAGTGCTAAAGCCAGCAAAAATGAGAAGGAGGAAGGCAAAAAGTTTTGGGGTGACCCTGTATAAAGGCCATTTCCAATAGATAGGAATGTCTGAATGTTTTGTGACTGGAATGCGGTAATAAAACATTTGCAGTTTACCGCCAACACAAAGTTGGTGGTATCCCATTCGCAAATAAGAAGGGGACCCTAAGGGACCCCTTCTCCATTGAGAATGGTCTGGAAACATTTTTTTAAGAGCAGGCAGTGGTTTCGTACTCTAAATGCAGCCCATTTTCCTTTATGGAAAACCGTCTGCGTTTAAAAATAAAAGATTGGTTTATTTAAAAGCAATCACAGACATGGTGGGCTGCTGACCCCAGCACACCACCCTCCTTGTGATTGTAGCCATTCACAGTGTGTTGCAAACTGCGACCTGCCTCATGAATATTGATGGGGCAGGTCCATTTGAGACCCACTGTGAATAGCGAACAGTGTTGAACACACTGTTGTACATCACATTTTGTGATTTCCTACCAGTGAATTGCTAAAATTTGCTATTAGGAAATCGCAAAGCGGTGATTTTGTACATCTGGCCCTCAGTTTGTTGAGAATTTGCTATAAGTAGCTCACGCTATGCAATGTTTTCACAAGCAGGAATACCAAGTAAATAAAATATCTTAAGGTAGTATGTACATTCATGTGATGTTAGCCAATGTAGTAGGTTTTAGAGCCGGGCACATGCAACAATCTTATTTTAAATAATTGGATTAGGACAAGGAGTGGACTGGTGTGTGAGAAAAGAACAGCTAGTTTATGAAGCAGGGGTTGCCCTCGTAAGCATGGGAGGGTGTGGGGGAAATGTTTGGGTCAGATTCCTTGAATAAATCCGGGCCCTAAGTCTAGTGAAACCTATAGCTTGGTGTTGCTTGTTTGATGTCTACTGTGGAGTGGGTACTACGCTTGCTTAGCTGTACTGCTACATTGTTCCTTGAGGTTGTCAGTGCCACTGATGTTTCTCTTCAATAAACTCAATAAAAATGTGTTTATCAAAAAAAATAATCAGACAAAGCATTATTTATGGGAACACAAATAAACTCCTATTCTCACTCAGTCCTACTGTTTTGGCATTTCTGTCATCAATTTATATTTGCAAATCAAAACAAGGAAATATTAAAAATGGAGGCACTTTTTTTAGCGATTGCTCTCTTTTTTAATTTGAAATTTTTTCTTGAATGTTGTAATATTCATCCCGAGCAATCGTGGAGAGAAATGTATCAATTACAAGAAAAGAAGGGCCAGATTTACAAGGCCCTAGTGCCTCTTAGCGCCACACTAGTTTGGCATTAAAGAGGCCCTTCTTCTTCACCATATTTACAAAGCGGCCAATGCTAGCATTGTGCCACTGTGTAACCCCTTCCTCCACATTATACCTGTACCAGGAATAATGTATGGAAGGGGGGGGGGGCATTCTGACACAGGGAGGAAGCAAATAATGGTGCAGTGAAATGTACATGATTTCACTGCAACAATTTTTCTGTCATTATGAACGCCTGCTCGGGGCAGGCGTTAAAGAGATGGGCCCATAGAAGCCTATGGACCTCAGTCGTGCTTTGCTGCACTGCTAATCCAGCAAAGCACCACAATAGCATCATAAATTATGACGCTATTTGGAAATGAGCGCCATGGTGTGCCGAATTGTAACTACGGTGAAACCGTGGTGTTATTAGGTGGGGCAGGTGTGGTGAAAGAAAAGTGGTGCATCAAGACCGATGCACCCCTCTCTTGTAGATCTGGCCCAAAATGTTTTAACCCTTTGACCCTCACAAAGGGCATTTACAAGTGGTATCTTTACGTCTGCACTCAGGGCAGAGATCTGCCCGAGTGCTGACGTAAAGCTACTAACCGTGAATGCCCTTGTGAATCCCCAAAGATGTAAACTTAGATGTTTGGTATAAGTTTAGACCCAAATATTTAAGTTTACCTTTGTGAATCGGGCCCCCTATTTTTATAAATTGGTGTTGGATTTCTTTCAAGTCATCTCAATTCCATATGCACCATAATGGTACTGTTAAATACTTTACACATGTTCTTCCAGTAATGCCTGACTGTTCTTTGCCACACTACAAGGACTGAGCTACAGATTATTGCTGTTGAATCTAAGAATCATCTCTATGTATTGCAGTGCGGTGACACAAATTAAAGGTGGTGGGGTGGATGGAGGGGGTATGGAGGAAGGATGGGGGCATGCGGGTTTTTTTAACAATAATTAAAAATAAACCTTTATCTGGTGCTTCCGGCTGCCTTGCGCTCTCCTGCTTCCTGGTCCCAGCAGTCCATGGAAACGCATCAGAGACTACCTGTGCAATCCCTGTGCTGCTCTCATGCTATTTCCAAGCATGAGAGCAGTGTGGGGATTGGCATGAGCAGTCTGGTTTACCACTTGCTCAGGCACAGGGAGTCTGTGCTGTTTCTCCAACCTGGCTGTGCAATGTAGCTGGGTTGGAGAAACCTAACTGTCCATGTCTGTTTGACTGGCCTAGAATGGCAGGCCAACCTGACTTGTGCACTTAAATGCACACCACTATTCCTCTCCTCCCCCTCCCCCTTCCCATGGCCTGGCCTGGCCCCTCCCTGAACAGGTTGGCTCAGCCAGCAGCTGAAAAATAAAACAGTAATAAAATATTATTTTATTTTTCAGCAGCTGGCTCTGAGCCAGTGGGGTGATGCTCCTCCACCACTGTGGAGGAACCACGGCGGATGTATTGTGAGAATATTGCATGGTAAAGGCTCCAAGCCATACCACATAATATTCCACCTTGCAACATATTCCAGTAGTCAAACAAAGTAAATGGTGGTGGTGAACTGTTTCTGAAAATGTCAGCTGTGTTAATGACAATGCATAGCATCTCGTTGGTATAGGGTGAACAAGACTAGATGGGCTCTAATTATAGCTCTTGCTGCTTGTTTCACTGGGAAAAGTTTTTATACTGAATCTATCCTGTGAAGAAGGAGTGCCAGGTATCCATTTACCTTCAGAAGCAAAGCAAGTGTCTCAAAAGAAAATGATGGTCATTTGGTCCCTGAGAAGTGGTTCACCAGGGCTGTGGGAGTGGCAAGTGACTCGCAGCCCCACTTTATGCATCTGCCACAGCTAAAGTGTATTTCAGATGAAAGTGCTTCTGCAGACGTAATAAGAATATTTTTTTCAAACAGTAATGTTGAGGGTGCACATTGTTTTTTGTCCAATTTTTATTTGTTTTTTCAGAAGCAAACTCCCAAAACAGGCTTGTTTGTGGAAAAAAGAAACCAATGAATGACCTTGTCACACTCCCTGTCTGAGGGAGCACTATTTGTTTTCCCTGATGTGGGCTGTGTTAGAAATTGGGGTTCTGGTTGGCAGTGGCATGCACCCTGTCCAGACAGGAACCACAGTCCTAGTGAGGGTAAGTCACGAACACACCCTAAATTAGCATATCCTCCAGCACCCCTCAATGCTCCTCAGGAACCTTGAACACCATTAGAACTACCTAATATTTAAAAAAAAACACTTCTCAATGTCATCTCTTTCCACACAGTTGGGCACCAAACTCTTTGGCTTGTGTGACCTTCCTTCTCTAGTGGACAATGTAGGTACATTACCGCCATTACTGCTGGAATCTACTTGCATGGCTTTGATATCCAGCTGTTCATGCTCAACTCATGGGTTTATTCACTTTTTCTCTAAGACCAGCCTCTTTTCTAGCAAAGCTTGCTCTTTCTCCAACCTTAGTTTGGCAAGCTCCAGCTTAAGTTTTCTCTCCTCCCTCCTGTCTTCCGGCTTCTCTGGGACCAGGCTACTCAATGACACACCGCTCACTGCCCAGAGTGGTATCTCCAACCCCTAAAAGGATGTTACCCCCCTTCCACAGGTAACTGTCTAAAACCCTCCTGTGAGTCTTGTTCCAATTCGTCCTCATCACCCAGCTCCTCCTCTTCATTGTCTGTGAGGGCCAGGATGATCCACAGAAAAAGAAGATGCATTGGTTCAGAGCCCTGCAACAGGAGTGATGTGTCATAAATGGAGTTGATTTACTGCGCGGTCGTGATGCATCAGTCAGTCCTTGCAATGATAGTGATGCATTTGCGATGGAGAAGTTGTGCTGGTTCTGAATCTTTGGGTCAACAGAGATGTATGGATTCTGCTGGAGCAGCACTTCAGACCCACTTCCAAAGGTCCATGACTGGGTTGGCACCACTTGGAAGGGCAGACTCACAGTTGGCAGAGTCCAGGTGCTGTGGCAGGTGAGTTTGAAGTCTTTTATGTCCCTGAGACTTAAATCAGGAGGCAAGTCAGCAAGCCCTTGAAGTCATTCTGGTTCTGGATTCAAGTGACGTGGGTCCAGTCCTTCTCACCCAGTCAAGCAGGGCAGCATGCAGCTGGTCAGCACAGCAAGAAAGCAGTTCTTCTAGACCAGCAGTCCAACAGAGTGGCAGTTCTTGTTGAAGCACAGCAGTCCTTCCTGGCAGAGTATCCATAGGTCCAGAAGTGTACTGAAGTGGTAGGATCTGAGGTCCAGTTCTTTTACTCTGTGGTGCCTTTGAAGTTGGGGAGACTTCAAAGAAGAGACTTTGACGTGCAAAGAGGTTCTCCCCTCCTGCCCTGGCTCCAGACTCACTACAGGGGGTTTGCAACCCTTTGTGCGGAGACAGGACACAGGATACAGCCTATTTAGGTATAAGTGAGGCAGTGCTTTGCTCTGCCCTGCCATCAAGCCCGTTAATGGTCCTTGAGGCCCATCAAGTCACAACATAGCTCCTCTTGTGTATGACCGTCTAGAGAGAAGACACAAAGACCAGCAGTCACCCAACGCAGACATGCAGTCAGAGACAGACTGCAGGCACATAGATTTAAGAGCAGGAAAATGCCAACATTCTAAAACTGGTATTTTCAGAATTTGAATTTAAAATCCTACTTCACCACAATTCAGGATTTTAAATTAGGATTCTAGAGACACTAAACTTGAGAAGTCCATCTCTTCATAATTGGAAGTTACATTTATAAAATACAATAAGGCAATTAAGATGTTATCCTATAGGAGAGATAGGCCTTGCTGTAGTGAAAAACAAATGTAGGAGTTTTTCACTACCAAGACTTGCAAAACATATATGTACATGTCATAACTTTTACACCTATTGCATCCTTCCCTCTGGGCTGTCCAGGGTCTTCCCTAGAGGTGTCTTACATGTATGAAAAGGGAAGGGTTAGTCCTGGCAAAAGGTGTGTTTTGCCAGGTCAACATGGCAGTGTAAAACTGCAATGCAACTCTGCAATTGCAAGCCTGAGACATGATTGAAGGGTTACTGAAGTGGGTGGCACAATCATTGCTGCAGGTCCACTAGTAGAATTTAATTTATGGGCCCTAGGCACATGTAGTATCATTTAATAGGGGCATATAAGTATATTACATATGCCAATTGTGGATGAGCCAGTGTTACCAGATTTTAAGGAAAGACCATACGCACTTTAGCACTGTCTAGCAGTAGTTAAGTGCCCAGAGTCCTGAAGCAAACATATATGAATTCAGAAAAAGTAGGGGCAGTAAGGCAGAGAGGACCGTTTCCAACATGTTATCATACCTTGCATACAGAAAGGGCAGTCAAAATATGCCTCAGAAGACAGCTCTCTACAGAGTGGATCTCCTGAAGTCTGAAAGGCAGTGACTCTGTAGCAGAAGGGCCACATCCTCATATTGACCAGTGGAGGAGTCACCGGAGTCTCTACTGACAGTCAAGCAGTTGAACGCCTACCTTTAAATGAGGCAGTGGAAGTCACAGGTGTAGCATTTAGCAACACTAAATCTAGGCCCAGATGTAACTACAATTCACACAACACAGGACTTCAAAAGTTTCTGTGCTGTGTTGCATGAATGGCAGAGAGCAGAACAGCACCATTTCTACAGAGATATGTCACTGTTCTTCTCCCTGCACTAGCACAGTTTTGACTGCCATGCCCTAATGCAGACTCTATTCTATGGTTCCTATGAGTCTAGTAGAACTCAAGAACTTCACAACATGGAGACTTAGGGCCTCATTATGAGTGTGACGGTCTGAGGACCGCCACACTTGTGGTGACGATCGGACCACCGCACTCCAGGATGTCTGACTGTTACATTACAAGCCTAGCGGGCAGACCCACCAGGCGACCGCCGTCCTCACCAGGAACATGGTTCCCAAATGGGCTAACAGCGGTTTGAATTGTACTCAGCCACGGCAGTGCTGAACTCAGTGCTACCTGGCTGATTACAACTCAGCTTTCTGCCGGCCTTTCCATGGTGGGAACCCCACCATGGAAAGGCTGGCAGAAAGCCAGAACTGGGGGCGGCAGGGTGGCCCCTGCACTGCCCATGCCCATGGCATGGGCAATGCAGGGCCCCCTCCCGCCCAGCAGCATCGAAATGCGCATTGTCTGCTTTGCAGACAGTGCGCATTGCGATGGTGCTGATGTGCTACAATATGGGCCTTGGCTCCCTTAAAGGAGCCGATACCAATATTGTAGCCCTGTTACCGCCGGTCAGCCCAACGGGAACGCATAATAAAATTTTCCTGTTGGTCATCCTGATGGAAACATTGTAATACGCTTTGATGGGATGCCACCGGTATGACGGTGGCGTCCTCCCTGCTCGTAATCAAGCCCTAAGTCTACATATATCAGCATTAAATGTTGGCTTGTTTTAGCTAGCTCACAGTACCACATTCAAACCCCTAAACTGACCAGGGTATTAGATGTTATTGCTGACCTCAAACATGAACAATCTGGTTCTTAAGGAATCTGTGGAAACAGATCTAACCTTTTTTTGTCACTCTTGCATGCCCAGGGTATACACAAGAAAGATACAAATATTAATTTTCAAAACATTTATTGACACAATCCTATTCTTGCTTAGAAATCATCAACTGTGTGATTATTAGAAATATGAGACATGATACTGTAATCAGAATTATTATAATGGTGTACTATATAAACAATCCAACCATGTTAATTGTTACTAATGTTGGCTCACTCCTATCAGTATCTCTATATATATAGAGAGCTTAGCAGGAGTACCCTCTGCCAGAACATTTGGGAAGGTCTAACCCCCATACCTTGATCTTAGTTGTCAGGAAGCCGGTCTAAATGTACAGGTTATCTTCCTTCCCAGAATGAAGGTTGGAGTCAGCAGGATTGCATCTCAGTCACTGTTCACAGCTGTTCCATGATAATCCAACATTAACTGCTTCTCTCACCGAGTGTGGCATGGATGCTACTTATATAAACCACTTTCTTTATCACACTGTGACAGAAGTGTAGAAAAGCTGTTTTAGTTTGTCTAAAATAAAAAGGTTGTCTCCTAATGAGAAAAAACAAGTGCATCACACTCTTACTGTACAACCCTGGACTAAATGTGCAAGGGCATTGCATTCTGATTGTATGTCCCTGGACTAAATGTGCAGACTACGCCAATAGCACAACACATATTTACACCCCAACACACATACACTGAAAAAACCATCAAACAATCACACACACAAAATCACCACTAAAACACAAACACTGCACACCCACTATCACAAACCACGCTCCCAACCACACAACAGCACCATCAGCAACTCAGCTACAACACACCCCCCACAACACACACCATGGCACCCCTTAAGCACCCCCGCTTCACCAACAAGGAGATAAGGATCATGGTGGATGAGATACTCAGGGTCGAGCGACAGCTATTCGGGGTACAGGTGCAGCAGATGCCCTTGGCCAGGAAGATGGAGCTATGGCAGAGGATCGTCAACAAGGTCAACGCAGTGGGAACCCATCCACACACAAGGGATGAAATCAGAAAGAGATGGAACGACATGCAGGGGAAGGTGCTCTCTATAACATCATGACACAAAATCATGGTACAGAAGACTGGTGGTGGTCCCCACCTCCTCCCCCCGAATACACTGACTGGGAGAAGAAGGTCTTGGCTATCCTGCACCCAGAGGAAACTCCAACTATGGACGCCGCTTTTTCTAATATTGACCTGCTGACTCTATTGATCTGGATTGAAAGCATTAATGGATAGCATTCACGCTTGAAGCATCATTTTGATTTGGAAATATTTGTTGACTATTGCTTCTGAATTGTGGTGGATACATAAGCCCTGAAGAAGTCGTAAGGGATGCAAACATTTCCCAAGACGAAACACGTGTTGGCTGGAAGTACAATCTACTGTTGATGTTTTGGCATTTTTTCCTAAAAAGAAATATTTTTTCACAAAAAATTTTGGATTCATCGGTGGACTCAGAAACCTGTGTGGACTGTGTGACATGGACCTTTATGATACTGTGTTCATCATGATTTATCTCTTGAATTGACACTTTTGAAGGCTTCTACAAGAGGGGACCCTCACTGTGTATTGTTTTAGTTTTGAGGTTGTGTTTACCTCCAAGGGTAGGGTGTTTCCCTTGTGTGGTGTCCCTGACATAATACTTAGGGTATTTTTACATCCTGAGCGCCATATATCTTCATTTTGCACCCCGTTTAACTAATCTTATTGCTACCCTATACTTGTCCATGCCTAAGATACTGCACAGAGGGAAAATCCAATGCCTATGCTGCTTGTGGTACCCTGGACAAAAAATATAAAAGGTAAGCATCAGTTTCTTCTGCACTCTTGCAAACAGGACAAATTTTACCACCTCCTTGTTAGCGCTTCAAATTAACAGTCAGGGTAGCAAGAGGTTAAGTGCCTACCACGAACCTCATATAAAGGCGTTTTGTAAATGGGGGCTCAATATCATCCATATATTTTTCAAAACAAAAGGAAGGCTTGAACCCTACCAAACAGTCTGTCAATTGGCACAGGCCTACATGAGTGTGCAATTTGGCCTCCATGAACTCCCAGTAGTTATTTGGGTGACAAAGTAACAAAAATATCTTAGAGACAATACTCCTTCTGGAGGTAAGTATTATACACAATATATACACTAGATGCCAAAATTAGACAAGTAAATAGTCATAGAACAATGCAAGCAATAGGAAATGCTATAGATTGCAATGGGAGAAAATAGGTCTAGGGGCAACACAAACCATAAACTAAGAAAGTGGAATGCGAATCACGAATTCCCCCCTAGACAAGTGTAGTGTGTGCAGAATCGCTGGGAGAGTAAGAATACAGTAAAGGTAAGTAAATTACCCCACCCCAGAGCCCAGAAAAGCAGGAGTAAATTACTGCAAGTTTCCTTAGGACACACTACTCCTCGTAATTGGGATTTTGCAGCAATCTACTAAGTCTGCAAATACCAACTGCTAGATTCCTGGACCTGAAGACCTGCAAAGGAAGGGGGCCAAGATCAGAAGTCAAAAAAAGTTCCAGGAAGGACAGGAGCCCCTGCCAATCCAGAAGAGGGTGCAAAAGAAGAGTCCACGATTAGTCGAAGCCTGCAGAAATGCACCCTAGGAAGATATCCAGCGGGTTCCTGCATCATGCAAAGGATGTCCAACAATGTGAAGATTGTTGCAGACATGATTTTGTGTTGGAATTAGCCAACAATCCGTGCCTACGACAAAAGTGTGTTTTGTGTCAAAATGGTGCTAGATGGACCCAGGAGGGATCTGGGGGCCTCAATGCTGTGTGAGGAGGAAGAGGGGTCTCTCAGAAGTTTGGAGAGCCCTCAGGATGCCAGTCAGCACCCCCGGAGGTCCCAGGACACAGGGACAAAGGAGGTGCAAAACATGGTTGATGCAGCACAACAAAGGAAGGTCCCATGCTGCAGGAGAAGAACTCAGCGAGTTGAGCATTGCAGGATGGAGTGCTGGGGACCTGGGCCAAGCTGTGCACAAAGGAAAGTTGCAAATAGTTCACAGAGGCCTCAGGAGGTGAAGAAGACGCAGTACACAGGGATGCCGTCGCTCTCTGGGAAGGCAAGGTCTTACCTCATCCAAATTGCGTCAGCAGGACCTCAGGACAGTCTATGTCAATGATGTCCACCCTCTGTGTCCTTAGGAGCACGCTTGTCACTGTGAGAGGAGTCCAAGGGTGCCAGTCGTTGTCTTGGAAGGTGCCTGCTGGAGCAGGGGAGTGACTCCATCACCCCACAGGAGATTTCTTCTGTCCTTCTGGTGCAGGATAAAGACAAGGAGTCCTCAGAGCATGCACACCATGGAAACTGTTGCAGTTGCTGACTTGGAGCTGAGGTTGCTGGATACTTGTGGATACTTTGTTGCAGTTACAGCGTTTCTTGGAGAAGGCTGCGGTTGATCTGAGGTCAGAGTTTGCTGAAGTTGTTGCAGAGGATTCCTGAAGGAAACTTGCAATCAGAATCTGAAGAGAACCCACAGGAGAGACCCTAAATAGCCCTGAGAGGAGGATTGGCTACATTATCGGGTATGGACCTATCAGGAGGGGTCTCTGACATCACCTGCTGGCACTGGCCACTCAGAGGCCTCCAGAGTGTCCCCACACCTTGCGAAGCAAGATGGCTGAAGTCTGGCACACACTGGAGGAGCTCTGGAAACCACCCCTAGGATGGTGATGGACAGGGGAGTAGTCACTCCCCTTTCCTTTGTCCAGTTTCGCACCAGAGCAGGGGACAAGGGATCCCTGAACTGGAGTAGACTGACGTATGCGAAGAGAGCACCATCTGTGCCCTTCAAAGCATTTCCAGAGGCTGGGGGAGGCTACCCTCCCCAGCCTATAACACCTATTTCCAAAGGGAGAGGGTGTAACACCCTGCCCTCAGAGGAAATGCTTTGTTCTGCCTTCCTGGGACTGGGCTGCCCAGACCCCAGAAGGGCAGAACCCTGTTTGTGAGGTGACAGCAGCTGTAGCTGCAGTGCAAGCCTCAGAGAGCTGGTTTGACAGTGCTGGGGGTCCATGGTGGAGCCCCCAGGATGCATGGAATTGGCTCCCCAATACCAGATTTGGAATGGGGGGACAAATCCATGATCATAGACATGTTACATGGCCACATTCGGAGTTACCATTGTGAGGCTACATATAGGTATTGACCTATGTGTAGTGCACACGTGTAATGGTGTCCCCACACTCACAAAGTCTGGGGAAATGGCCCTGAACTCATTGGGGGCACATTTGCTAGTGCAAGGGTGCCCTAACACTTAGTAACTTTGCACCTAACCTTCGGCAAGTGAAGGTTAGACATGTAGGTGACTTATAAGTTACTTAAGTGCAGTGAAAATGGCTGTGAAATAACATGTACGTTATTTCACGCAGGCTGCAATGGCAAGCCTGTGCAAGGGCTTGTCTGAGCTCCCTATGGGTGGCAAATGTAATGCTGCAGCCCATATGGATCTCCTGGAACCCGAATGCCCTGGGTATCTAGGTACCATACACTAGGGACTTATAAGGGGGTCCAGTGTGCCAACTGAAATTGGTAAATGAAGTCACTAGCCTATAGTGACAAATTTAAAAGCAGAGAGAGCATAAGCACTGAGGTTCTGATTAGCAGAGCCTCAGTGAGACAGTTAAGCACTACACAAACACACACATTAGGCCATAAACTATGAGCACTGGGGTCCTGACCAGCAGGATCCTAGTGAGACAGGCAAAAACATACTGACATACAGGTAAAAATGGGGGTAACATGCCAAGGAAGATGGCACTTTCCTACAATGGCCTCTGAGTCCTGTGGCAGGGCTTCCTGTCCAGTAGCTGCAGCAGATGTGGAGGGCTGTTCATTTGACTGGCTAGTGGAAGGGGTCTGCTGGTGTGATGTATATTCCCTTATGATGTCCATATCACCCAGCACCCCTGCTATGGGTACCACGGTGGTGTTGAGTTCTTTCAATTCTTTCCTGATCTCCCGGTGGTGTTCCTCATGCAGCCGCTGGTTCTCCTGCATGATGTCTATCACCTGACCCATCTTGTCTTGGGATTGGTGGTAAGCCCCCAGGACACTGGTGAGTGCATCCTGGACAGTCGGTTCCTAGGCCTGTCCTCCCCCTGGCTCACAGCTGTCCTCCGAGTGTCGCTGGCCCCCTGTGCCTGTGTCCCCTGAACGGTGTGCCCACTGCCACTGAGCCCAGGACCCTCATTGTCTAGCCTGTGAGATTTGGACTGGGGTCCCTGTACAGGTGGGTACACTGCTGATTGATGTGTCCTGGGGACAGAGGTCTGGGGACATTGGGTGGCTGCTGTGGTGTTGGATACTGAGGGGGAGGCTCTCTGGTGGACTGGGGTATCTGACTGAACAGTGGTCCATGATGGGCCTGGGAGTTCATCCAGACCCTGAACTCCAGAGTTGCTGCTATCACGGGGTGCTTCTTCTGGTAGGGGACTGGGTAGCCATGGCACCTCCTCACTGCTGGCAGTGGCTGGGACACCTGTGGGGATGTAAGTGGTGTATTGTGCTACATGTCTGTGACATATTCTGCATCCCTGGCTTCTCCTATATCATTGCTGTGGCTCTATCACCTTTGTTTGTGTATGTTGATGTATTATGAGATTGTTAGTTCTCCATGCTGTGCATGCATTGATGGTGGGTGTACATGCAGGGCTTGAAGGGAAGTGCATGCAGTGGATATGGCATGCAGGGCTTGCCATTTGGGTTAATTAATTTAGGTGGTGCACTGTGTGGAATGGAGTGGAGTGATGGGTTTCAGGGTGAGGGGGTGGTGGGTGGTGGCATGCAGGTATGAGGGGGTGATAGGTAGTAAAATTGACTCACCAGTGTCCTGTCCTCCGCCAAATTCAGTGAGTCCCTAAGGGTGCAGGATTCCCATGACTTGCTCCTCCCATGATGTCAGCTATGGGGAAGGAGGTGGGGGGTCCAGTGCCAGCCCTCTGGACGGCGAGCTGATGCCTTGCTGCTGTAGAACGTACCTTCCCCTGTAAGCCGTTCCACCTCTTCCTGATGTTGTCCCTTGTTTGTGGATGCTGTCCCATGGTGTTCACCCGGTCCGTGATCCTCCGTCATAGCTCCATCTTCCTAGCAATGGAGATCTGCTGGATCTATGCTCTAGACAGCTGTGGCTCTACCCTGACTATTAACTCAACCATGACCCGCAACTCCTCATCAGTGAAACAGGGTTTTTTTTGCGGGGACATGGATGTTGTGTGGTGTGTGTGTTGTGCAGAGGGTGTAGAGTAATGTGGTGGGGTTTGGGGTGTGTGGTGCGTGACCGATGAATATGCCGTTGTAGTTTGTATGAAGTTGTCTCTGTGATTTGCTTGGCTAGCTATGGTGGTCTTGTGTTGGCAAAGGATTGTGGGTCATGTGGGTGTATGTTTTATAGTACTATTGGTGGTTGGGTGTGGTGTGTGTATTTGTGTTATGTGTGGGTTTTTAGTTCTGACCAATGTTGCCTTGTTTTGTCTTTGGGTGGCCTTATCCACCGTGGCAGTGTTCACCACCAATGGTTTACTGTTGTTGAATGTCTGCTGTGGTGATTGGTTGGTCATTATTTGGAGGGCGTAGTGTTGGTGGCGTAACAGTATGGGTGGTGGTACCAACAGTTTATCACGTTCAGTGGGTCTGGCGGATTTGTGGTTGTGGCTGTTTTCTGTGGCATTTGTATGTCTGTGTCATAATGTGGTGGAAGGATGTCCAGCTCCACATGGTATGTGGGCGGCTTTCAGCACGGCGGTATTTGTTTTTTACCGCCAATGTCATAATGAGGGCCATAGCTACCATGTATACCAACCACCGTAACCTTCAATTTTTTTCAAGCCACCAAAGCCTTAAATCCACAACAACTCCACTGGCTGCTATATTTCAATGAACTTGATTTCATCATCACATGCAGTGCAGGGAATGCCCAACTAAAGGCAGATACTCTTTCAAGATGGGGTTTTTCTTCACCCCAAACAAAACATTGAAGATGCTAAACCTATCATCTCACCCAGCAAACTTGTAGCTCTATGTTCTTCCCACGAGTTTCTTACTCAACTACGTGCAGCTAAAGAAACTGGTTCTTACCCTTCCTGTATCACCAAATATGAGGGGTTACCTTAACAAACAGACCATCTTTTTGTTCCCACACAAGACCTATGAGACACTGTATTGCATTGGGGACATGATTCAGTTCTTGCGGGTCATCTCGGGGAGAAAGAGACATTAGGCTTATGTCAACAACATTTCTGGTGGCCTACCTTGCCACAAGATGTCAAACATAACGTCCAGAATTGTACTGCCTACATCTAAGCTAATCCTATACATACTCCTCCTAATGATCTTCTGCATACTATGCCAATCCCACCAACTCCATGGCATACCATTAGCATGGATTTTATTACGGATCTCCCACCCTCTAATGGACATTCTGTTATTTGGATAGTGGTAGATTAACTGAGTATCTATATTTAGCAGAGTCCCAAAAACTAAATCCATACTTTCTTGGCCCTCTCACTATTTCCAGATTCATAAACCCTGTGGCTGAGCAATTGATATTACCCAATGATCTGACAATACATCCAGTTTTTCACATCTCCCTTCTCCACCCCTACTCCACTGCCACACACTCTATGTCATCCCCGCACTCGATCAAGGTTAATAACCATTAGGAGTTTGAGATTGCCAAGGTCCTGGATTCTAAACGCATTTGAGATTCTTGCATTGCCTATTCACCTGGAAAGATTATGGACCTGAGGACAATTACTGGGAGCCCACTTCTACCATCCGTGCTCCCCCCCTTGTCCACCTGTTCCATTCCCATCAGCAGACCAAGCCCTGTCCCCTACAAAGAGCTTTGATGGGGGGGACTGTCAGAGTCCTGACACCACCCAACAACTCTCCCTGATCTGCCAGTATCCTCAGGGACATTGTTTTAACCATGTGCATATTGCACCATTATGCTGTCTGCAATCTCGTTGTACAACTGTGATTACATGCTGGTTGTTGCCAATACTTGTTCTACATTTACTTGGTTTTGTCAATGCTTGTTGCACTGTGTGTCAAATCTGTAATAAAATATTTGCTATTACCAATGTTTGTTTATTTTGTTTCACTAGTGTGTTTTTCTGAAGTCCCTCATGTGTTGAACACTTTTTGTTTAGTGGTTACCAGACAACCCCACGCCCGAGCCTTTCAGGGAACAGCTGCCTCCTGCTTTTGAGCATGAGGGCTATAAATACTCTTGCCCCATTCATGACTTTGCTTGGCTTTCTTTCTTGTCTTGCTGGAAAGGCCTTCAAAGCTCTGGAATTCACTTCAGCCACTCCTGCCAATCTCCTGACTCCCTTCAGCAGAAGCATCCCTGGAGACCCAGCTGAACAGAAACTTTCGTCTGTCAGCTAAGTGGAAGCCCTCTGTCTGGGACTTGTTTTATTCGATTTATCTTTTGTTTCGTGTTGGTGAAGACTTTGAAACCTAACTCACGCAAGGCTTCTTTTGTGACTTTCTACTTTGAAAGCCTCTTTTCAAGCACAGGGAGCTTCATAAGGATAACTTTACATTATTAGCCCAGGGGCCTTGACAAGATTTGTTTTGTGAGTGTGAAGTGTGGCACCACAGACTTCCAATTGCTTATTAGTTTCTGTATATGCAAGTAGTTTTTTGCAACCTGGTACTGAGAAGACCTGATATTTGTTGTTTAACTATATTGTAGTATTATTTCTTTGTGCAGTGGATTGTTATGTCATTTATTTAGAAAGTGGCAGATCAACACAAGAGACTTGGGGCCAGATGTATCATCAAGGCAATTTCAATTCGGAAATAGCGATTTTTAAGAAATCGCTATTTCCGACTCGCAAAGTGCCATGTATCACATTTGTAAATCGGTAATAGCGATTTCTTAAAAATCGCAAATGCTATTACCGATTCGCAAATTGTGATACCGGCCACATTCGCACCTATGGACCTGTTAGCCCATATCTGCGTTTTTTTGCATTTCCAAAATTGCGATTACTGAACCAGAAATCGCAATTTTGGAAATGCAAAACCCCAGGCTGATGGGGGCCTAAGGGCCTCTCTGCTGCACCCCAAAATATTTTGTGGGGGACATGTAAGGTGCACACATGCCAAAAGGGCATGTGTGCTTTACATGTACAATTTAAAAATGCATTTTAAATCATTTTTAAATTTTGCACATGATTACCACCAAGTTCAACTTGGTGGTAATTAGGGATTCCTAAATGCCAAAGTCGCATTTAGGAATAGCTTCATACATGTGCTAAGGAATCACAAATAAGGAATCCTTATTTGCGATTTCTAATTTAGAGAGTCGCAATTTGCGACTTTCTAAACAGGGTCACAATTTTAAGGAATCACTATTTTTGCGATTCCTTAAAATTGCGTTCAGAATGTATTTCATACATTCTGAAATGGCATTTTGCATTCTCAAACGGGCATTCGCACCGTTTACGAATGCAAAATGCTTTCATACATCTGGCCCTTGATGAACTACCTAATTAATTTTGGGACAGTCAGGTTCCTTTATTTTTTGCATAGTAATTCAAGAGAAGAGAGAATCATTAAGAGTTGCTGAAATTACCAGTAGAATGCACGGGGATTACCAGATGGGTTTGTGTTTAATACAAAAGTGATCAGTGCATGTTCTAATGTATGTTGACTGTCTTCCTGTGGGCCATAGCTGCACTAATATTCTGCTTCTTCTTGTCCATCTCAGGAAAGCATATCAGAGAAGCATTCCCTCCAAACGCCCTTACAATCTTCCATTATCCAAAAACCCTGACACCTGGCTGGATCTGGTGACAAAGATTGCAGTGTTTTCTTTCTCTCTCTTCCAAATTCCCTTCCCTTTTGGGACACCTGCCGGGACTTCTTGTACAATCAGCAACATTGAAAGGTGATTCAGGAGGTCAGGGGAACAGTCTTTGCCCCTTCAGACACCTGCATTTCAGAGGAGTGTCTGTGCCACAATACCACTGCACATGGAATACAAGGAGAGATATGAACTCACATAAGAACTTTACACTAAAGCACTTTAATAAACAATTACTTTAATGAACTATTACAAACACATTTTCAGATGGAATGTTTTTATTGAGTCCCATGAACCAACACATTTGTTTCAGGCATGCTGCTATTGGAACAAAGGTGGGGTGGTTTCAGAAATCTTTAGAGTGGCAAGATTAGTCTTCACTGTTATACTTGCCTGACTCTACAGCCAAGTGACCCTTTAGTGATGCATTGAGTTTTGGTAAGGTCATACGAAAATGAAAATTAGTCACATGGTAAATATTATAGCACTATGGGCCATATGTACGAACACATTTTCCAATTGACACAGAATGGGAAAAACCCTTTGCTACATCTGGCCCTATATTAGTAATACAGAGTGTGGTGTGCCTTTTGAACTTGGGTACTTTGGGCCAGATGTATCATACAACCGATTTGCTATTCTCAAATAGCGATTTTTAAGAAATCGCTATTTCAGAAATGCAAAAAGGTATGTATGATTTTTGCGATTCGTTAATAGCGATTTTTTTAAAATCGCAAATGCTATTACCGAATTGCAAATAGAGAATCTGGCCCCCTCGCAACTATGGGCCTGTTGGCCCATATCTGCAAATTTTTTGCATTTCCAAAATTGCGATTTCTTAACCAGAAATCGCAATTTTGGAAATGCAAAACCCCAGGGTGCTGGGGGCCTAAGGCCCCCTCTGCTGCACCCCAAAATATTTTTGGGGGACATGTAAGGTGCACACATGCCAAAAGGGCATGTGTGTTTTACATGTACATTTTAAAAATGCATTTGAAATGCATTTTCAAATTTTGCACATGGTTACCACCAGGTTCAACCTGGTGGTAAATAGTGATTCCTAAATGCCCAAATCGCATTTAGGAATGGCTTCATACATGTGCTAAGAAATCGCAAATAAGGAATTGCTATTTTTGCGATTCCTTAAAATTGCGTTCAGCATGTCTTTCATACATTCTGAACTGTCTTTTTGCATTCGCAAATGGGCATTCGCACAGTTTGCGAATGCAATAAACCTTGATATATCTGGCCCTTTATCACTGAAAGAACAGAGTTCAAGCCTGAATAACTTTAACTGCTGCATCTTACAACGGAAAGCTGCTAAGAAAGGATCTTCTCCTGGTGGAGTCATGAGACAACCTTGGGGAGAAGATATCACTAATGAACACAATATTGAGTTTATTAGTCTCCTAAAATCCCAAAATGTGCAAATATACTACCCTAAATAAGATTACTTCTGTGCCTTCTAGAGCCATGAAACTTAACAGCAACCATTATTAAGGCTGAAAGGCACTTCAGATCAGTAAGGAATGACATCCATATTTGATTATAAAATATACTATGGTACACACAATCAAAATCATGTTTATATATGTAAATTAAAGCAAAACCTTCGAAGTACATGAGAATAGAGAATTATGTTTCCACAGAGCAAATAACCATGTATCATAACTTTTTCATGCCTTCTTCAGTGCCCAATGTAAATATCCCTGAAATACTCCTCTGTGAGTGGAAAGATACAGTATAGAAATCTGAAAGGGAACTTTGAAATGGTGGTGTGTGCCCTAGTTTTTTTAACAAACATTGAAGTGGGGGGGCTTTGACAAACTAAGCCAATTTGAGGAAGAATATCAACATAACATTAACTATGTCAAACTAAGCCATCATGTTGTCCTTCTGATACTACAAAGCAACTTAAAGCCCCTCAGGTTGTGGTTTTACAGATGTCAAGATAAATTAAGTTATAATATGCCTTTGAAGTGTTCAGTGCAATTTAGCGACTGATATCATCCTCTGGTGCCACACAAGCTAGTCCTTCAGCGAGATCTACACAGGACCCTCTCACTTCACTGAGTGTGGAAATAATCATTAGATGGACCTGTTAATGTTATGTTGATATTCTTCCTCAAATTGGCATGGTTGTCAATTCATAACTTACCTTTTGTATTTGGAGATTGATATTCTTACCAATACTAAGGGGCATATTTATACTCCGTTTGCACCGAATGTGCGTCAAAAATTTTGATGCACATTCAGCACAAACCATGCACCATACTTATACTATGACGCCTGACCCCGCGGACGTCAAAATTCCTCTGTGTGTGTCATTTTTGGGATATGGGAAACCGCCTTGCGTTAATGATATGCAAGGTAGGCGTTCCCGCCCAAAAAATGACTTTAAGGCCTGTGCGCCTTATTTATACTCCTGTGTCATTTTGATGCACAGGAGGGGGCGGGCCTTAAAAAACAGCGCACAGCCTGATGTGCGCCGTTTGTTAACGCCTGCGTCAGGGCAGGCATTAAGGGACCTGTGGGCTCACTTCCATGGTCTCTGACCATGGAAGCAGTCCAGAGGTGTCCTTCCCTGCCCCCAGGGACCACCCCTGCCACGCTCGCCCACCCCTGGAGGACACCCATGGATGGGGGGACCCATCCCAGGTAAGCACAGGTAAGTTGAGGTAAGTATTCTTTTTATTTTTGGCCCCCCTACATGCCACTGTGCCCAATGGCCATGCCCAGGGGACAGAAGTCCCCTGGGCATGACACATTGGGCAAGGGGGCATGACTCCTGTCTTTGCTAATACAGGAGTCATTTCAATAGGGGTTGTGCGTCAAACAATGGTGGAAGTCCGGTTTGAGCCATGATTTATTACTCAAACCTGGCTTGCACCATTTTTTTACGCACAACCCCCATTTTTCCCTACGCCGGCTGGTTTGAGTCAATTTTTTTACTCTGACCAGCCCGCAGCACCGGCTAACATCAATCCTTAAATATGTCGCCCGCATGGCACGTAAGAATGGCGTTAGCCATCGGTAAATTCTTTGATGCAAACCAGCGGTGCTGGTTTGCGTAAAAAAATATAAATATGGGCCTTAGTTCTGAAAGAGGCTTCATTTCAGGATTATGTTTCTCTCCTTCTGCTATATTATATGACATAAGCTTAAAAATCTTTCATATTCAAATTGTACCTATTGGTGACAGGGAGTGTGCATACATTGGGACTCTGACTATAAGCAATAATCCCATGCACCATATACAGTTCAGTCAAGTGGACCCCAATTTTCCATAATATGATTCAAGGGGGTACTCATAAATACCTGCAAATGTTAGAGCTGGGTGAAATTCAAAAATATATGCTGTTCACCAGGTTTTTGTTTGAAAATCTGGGTCACAGCGCTTATATTCCTTGTTTAAACTTGATGAACTTTGCAGTTGAATCTAATGTAGTGTCTATTTGTCTTATGTATATTCACTCTTCTTTTGTATTTCCATTTGTAAATACAATTATTTTATTTTAGATACTATAATGTACTTCACATTCTAGTTGGAAAAAATCTAATCTTTGTTAAAGGAAATAGAATTATTTATCTTAGGGTTGTGCAACAGTTTTTGGAAATAATTATAATACAAATAATGATCATTTAGGGGGTCATTCCGACCCTGGCGGGCGGCGGGCGCTGCCCGCCGGGCGGAGACCGCCAAAAGACCGTACCGCGGTCAAATGACCGCAGCGGTCATTCTGACTTTCCCGCTGGGCGGGCGGGCGACCGCCAAAAGGCCGCCCGCCCACCCAGCGGGAAAGACCCAGCAACGATGAAGCCGGCTCCGAATGGAGCCGGTGGAGTTGCTGGTGTGCGACGGGTGCAGTGGCACCCGTTGCGATTTTCAGTGTCTGCTTTGCAGACACTGAAAATCTTAATCGGGCCCTGTTAGGGGGCCCCTGCAGTGCCCATGCCAGTAGCATGGGCACTGCAGGGGCCCCCAGGGGCCCCACGACACCCATTCCCGCCAGCCTCTTCCTGGCGGTGTAAACCGCCAGGAACAGGCTGGCGGGAAGGGGGTCGGAATCCCCATGGCGGCGCTGCTTGCAGCGCCGCCGTGGAGGATTCCCTGGGGCAGGGGAAAACCGGCGGGAAACCACCGGTTTCCCTTTTCTGACCGCGGCTTTACCACCGCGGTCAGAATTGCCCCAGAAGCACCGCCAGCCTGTTGGCGGTGCTTCCTCCGTCCCCGGCCCTGGCGGTCCATGACCGCCAGGGTCGGAATGACCCCCTTAGTGTATGTGAAAAAATAGATTATGGATTTAATTTGTCACAAATGTGGCAGGGTCATATTGCCATGCTGGTTCAACAAATGAAAAATAAAGTGTTACCCTACATGAACCAACGAAGCATCAAAGGCCATATTTATAAGGTAGTTGTGTCGCTCTTGTATCATGCAATGTGGTTCATGCATCCAAAATGCAATTAATCAAGCCATGCAAGGCCACCTTTCTGTGGCCTTGAGTGGCCTGATAAATCCAGAGTAAAGCAATAAAGCACTAATTACTGTGTTACCTAACTCTGCTTTATGGAGTAATTCCATGTGTGTTGTGTGTGTGTTCCCACACAACACCCATGGAAATTGACTCATTCCCAGATTTACTAAAAGTGGCAGACCTGGGAATGTGCCTAAACTGCTACGCCTTGCAAGGTGAGGCATAACGAGGAGAAATATGTTTATTTCTCCTCATTATTTTCTCTTTCTATATGTGCTGCCTTCTACAGCACACATAGAAAGAGGAAAATGCCTCAGGGGATTGTTTATGTGCAGGAAGGAGCTACTTCCTGCAAACAAATAATGATCCTTACATCGCAGGTACCCTTGCACCATTGTGCAAGGGTGCCTGTGTTAGTGTTAGGCAGCCAAAAGGGTGCCAACACAGAGAAAAGGTAGGAATGCACTGTATTATTTCAAATATAGTGCATTCCTGCCCTTTCCCTATCACGCGGCACAGCAAGGTGACTTGCTGCACTGCATGACTTTCTAATAAATATGCCACCTAGTATGGGACATTTGCCAACCTTTCTTACAGGCTTCTGATTGAGTCATGTGCCTTTTTTCAACCGCCAATTTCAAACCATGGGAGTTCCAATCTGGACACGGCTACCATCCCAGGATGTTACTATTCTCCTACACCCATGCTGCAATCTATGGAGGAGTCTAAATGCGCCATATACAAAAGAAGGTTTACTAAACTCCAGCTCTACTATCATCAGTTTGTAATTAGTAGGTGTAGCAGATATAAGATCCCACTCCATCTGTTGCCCAATGGCACCATATGGTTAATCCCTTGACACACCCTAAAACCCTACACAATGTATTATTTGCTGCTGATTTGCCATGGGAAGAAACTGTAGACATGAAACATGATTATTAATGCCCTGTATCCTTTCTGTTCCTCACTCTGCCTTCATGACCCCCAGAGACCTGGGTTAGCAAGGACAGTGCCAAAGGTACCAAAGGGGAAGCTGGAAATAGCAGCATCTATGACTAATTAGAGTATGGAGGAAAGAGACATTGGGGCAAGAAGTACGTAGATGCAATTTTGCATTTCCTAAATAGCAACTTCATAGAAATAACTATTTAGGAAATGCAAAATGCTATGTACAAAGATATCTATTTCCTAATACCAATTCCTACAAAGTAGGAATCACTATTAGGAAATAGCAAATAAGAAATCCCATGGCATTTGTGACAATGGGCCAGTTTAGCATTTTACAAGTAGCGATTTTTTACCAGGAAATCGCTATTTAGGAAGTGCAAAACCAAGGATGGATATGGGCAAAAGGCCCCCCAAAATGCACCCCAAATTAGTAGCTCACATGTAGAGCCCACATATGCCCAAGGGGCATGTAAGTGCTCTATTGCACTGTAAAAAAAAAACATTTGGGGGTGTTTTTTGCAAATTGCACATGGTTACCATCGACTTGAAGTCGATGGTAATTGCATTTCCTAAATACCCGATTTGCATTTGGGAAATGCGTGTACATCTCAATTGGAATCCCAAAAAGGTTATCCCTATTTGCGATTCCATAAAGGGCCTTGTACATCTGAAATGCCCATTTTGCATGTATTAATTACCTAAAATAGTGATTCATACCAGTAAGAGATGCAAAATAGCTTTGCCCATAATCATTACCTAGAGCCATTACAAAGATTCAGGGAATAATCTTGCTAGACCTGACAGCCTTAGGGTGGTCATCCCTCAACTTTTTGCCTGCCTTCCTCCACTTTTCTGACACTGTTTTTACTGGTTTTAGGACTCTGTGTACTTTACCACTGCTAACCAGTGCCAAAGTGCATATGCTCTCTCCCTTAAACATGCTAGCATTGGTTCATCCCCAATTGGTATATTTGATTTACTTCTAAGTCCCTAGTAAAGTGCCCAGGGCCTGTAAATTAAATGCTACTAGTGGGCCTGTAGCATTGATTGTGTCCCCCACATCAGTTGCCTGCCATTGCAAGGCCTATGTATGCTGTTTCACTGGCACTTTGACTTGGCATTGAAAATTACTTGCAAAGCCTTAAACTCCCCTTTTCCTACATATATGTCACCCCCAAGGTAGGCCCTAGGTAACCCGAAGGGCGGGGTGCACTGTAGGTAAATAGGCAAGACATGTACATATGTGTTTTATATGTCCTGGTAGTGAAAAACTCCTAAATTTGTTTTCCACTACTGTGAGACTTGCTACTTTCATAGACTAGTATTAGGACTGCCCTCATATACTTTGGAGTGGTAGATTCTGATCTGAAGGGGGTAACCAGGTCATATTTAGTATGGCCAGACTGGTAGTAGAAGTTACTGCTTATTGGTGAGGTTGGAGTTTCTATTACTATTTTAGAATTTACACTTTTAGAAAGTGAGCATTTCTCTGCACTTAAAACAATCTGTGCCTTACAGCGTGTCTCCAATCAATGTCTAGTCTGTGCTGGTTGACAGCACCCTTGTGCATTTCACCCAGACAAACACAGAACACTCAGGGGGTCATTCTGACCTTGGCGGTCCATGACCGCCATGGCGGAGTGCGGCGGTAGCACCGCCAACAGGCTGGCGGTGCTTCCTGGGCGATTCTGACCGCAGCGGTAAAGCCGCGGTCGGAAAAGGGAAGCCGGCGGTTTCCCGCTGGCCCAGGGAACCCGCCATGGCGGCGCTGCTTGCAGCACCGCCATGGGGATTCCGACCGCCTTCCCGCCAGCCTGTTTCTGGCGGTGTCCACCGCCGGAACCAGGATGGCGTGAATGGGTGCCGTGGGGCCCCTGGGGGCCCCACAAAGATTTTCACTGTCTGCTTAGCAGACATTGAAAATCGCGACGGGTGCCACTGCACCCGTCGCACCCCTTCAACTCCGCCGGCTCCATTCCGAGCCGGCTACATTGTTGAAGGGTCTGTCCCGCTGGGCCGGGCGGCGGTCTTCTGGCGGTCGTCCGCCAGCCACGCGGGAATGCCGGAATGGCCGCCGTGGTCTTTTGACCGCGGTGCGGTCTTTCGGCGGGAACCGCTTGGCGGGCGGCGACCGCCGACCGCCGCGGTCAGAATGACCGCCTCAGTGTCATCTGCATTCATCTTCATATTGAATGGGTCTTCCTGGGCTGGAAGGGTGGAGGGCCTGACACTTACATTACAAAGGCTAGTGGCCTGCCCTCACACAATAGACTGATCAACCCCCCACTAGGACCCTGGCATACAGGATTGAACTGAAAGGTGAACTGGTACACTTCAAAACCACTCTTTGAAGTCTCCCTCACTTCAAAGGCATTTTTGGATATATGCTGCCTGCTGCTGCCCTGCTTGCCTCTGACTTTGCTGAGAAGGACTCTGCCTTCCCCAAAAGTGCTCTTCAAGGGCTTAGATTGAGCTTGCCTCCTGTTTTCTGAAATCTCTGGGTCAAAAAGACTTCATCTCTTCAGGAAACTTCTTGTGCATCGAAAATCAATGTACCGGCTGCCGAAATCGAATTGAAGGCTGCATTGTGACCAGGAAATTGACACCCAGCCGACAAGAATAATGCAGCCCAACTTTCCAAGTGGAAATTTGAGGCAGCACCTGTCTTGTGACTGAAAATTTGATGCATCACCCATCGAATTGACACTGAGCCCATGCATTCTTCCATTGTGTCAAGGATTTTCCCTGCATCATCCCTGGGCACCCAAATATCCCTATATCGCTGTGAGGAACCAAGACTGTGCGCCAAAAAATGATGCAAGCCCCTTGCACTGTGGAAAGAAATGACGCATCATCGGTGCCGCGTCGGAAAATCCAATGCACACCTTATTTTTCCAAGCATCTCCTCCTCTGCGGTCTCCGTGCATCGTTATTTTTTACACATACCAGGTACTGTGTGTAACAAAGACACAACTGTTTATTTCTAAGTATTAACACTCTTTTAAATCTTTTAAAAGTGATAATTCAAATTGTGCTGATTGGATCTTTGCCGTTTTGACCATATTTTATTTAGATAAATATTATCTATTTTTCTAAACCTGTGTGGTGTATTTTTGGGGTGCATTCACTGTATTACTGTATGATTTATTGCACAAATAAATTTCACATTGCCTCCTAAGTTAAACCTGACTGCTCAGTGCCAAGCTACCAGAGGGTGGGCACAAGATAGTTTGGATTGTGTGTGACTTACCTTGACTAGGTTTGTGGTCCGTATTTGGACAAGGGTGTATTCCTCTGCCAACTAGAGACCCCATTTCTAACACATCTCAAATCTGAAAAATGTAAAGAACTATTAATTGGATGTGTAATTAACCATCTTTACTCTTCTGTAAAGTTTGTGTGTTGACAAATTGATTAGCTGTTGACAAATAACATTTCACACAGTAACCAAGAAAAGTATGTTATTTTTGTCATAAATTGCAGTTCATCATTTTCCAAAACATTTTCATCTGATTTGTATGAATATTCAAATATGTCATAAGGAAGAATAGATTGCCTTCCCTTCCATAATATCTCACATAGGTGCATATTCACAAGCCCATAGCGACACCGGAGAATCACGTTTTGTGATGCTCCATTGGCACTGTGCAGTGCACCATATTGACAAGGTGGAGTTAAGCCACTTTTTGTGGCTTAGCACCACCTTGTAAATGCGGACATTTCACACGCAGCACTTTGCGTGGAAGGGGCATGCAATGGGTGTTGCTTTGGGCATTCCAATGCAACACTCATTGCATTTTGACACTGCCCCAGATTTATGAGATTTCGTAAACCTGAGGCAGCGCCATAATCTAACGCCACCCAAGGGCTGGCATTAGCATGGTGCAACAAGCAGAAATGCTTTCATTTCTCCTCATTTTTTTGCTCTTTCTATATGTGCTGCTCATGGAAACAGCAAAATGCCATTGAAGATTGTTTGTGTGCAGGAAGGTACCCCTTTCCACACAAAAACAATCTTCCTCACAACACAGCCATCCTTGCACCATGGTGTAAGGGTGGCTACATGGAGCTCGGCAGCTAATTTAGTCCCTGTGCATAGGGCAACACACGGATGAGCTGTATTCTAGTAAATATACCACATCCCTGCAATTTTAAAGTGATGCGGCGTGGCACTGCCAATGTTGGCGCTCCGACTACACTGCACCACTTAATGTAACTATGCCCCATACTTTAATGCTGACTAATTGACTCTTGCATAATTTCACCATATACTACTGCATTATTACGCAGTACCAGTATGTTAGTCTTTTTTACGTGGTTTTACCTGCTACGTTGACTCTGTGGCCTCCTCTTCTTTTAACAAACGTGTACTACTCCGTCATCTTCCTCCATTTATATAATCCTATAATTTCCCAATCAAACCTAAATTGAATTTAACATTTAACATTTTTCCCAATTATAAGTTTTCAACCATGCAATAACGTTTGTCCTGCGACTTTAAAACCCCCATTATGCCATAGTAACAAAATGTTATATCGAAAAACTACTTAATGCTTTACATATATATTAATACCGTTGTATTGTAATCACTAGTAGTGCTGCTGCGGCTGAAAATAATAACCTTAGAACACACGCTTGACTATTTATTTATTTTGGCGGTAATAAAATAAGGAAATGAATGAAACAAATGAATTCATGAGTTGCTACAGTCGTACACAGCAACGATGACTTTGTGATGCCCGACTGGGACTAATTTGTTACTTATTAAGAAACTGAGCTACACCGAAGGTCACCCACAGGCAAGCAATCTTCTGCGGTGTTTTGCTTTTCCTAATTGCACTCCAAAATTTAGATTATGCATCGAAATCAATCACATCATGAATGTATAAAAAAGAGTAGATTCCTTGCGCTAGGACAAACCAACAAGTAATTATTTTTAGATAATTGCATTCTTTTCTATAAGAAACAACTGACAAGAACACTAATTTGTCCCTGAACCAATTGCAGATAACAGACAGCCAGCGGGGAGCTTTACCACTCTTTCATCTTTCGAGAGAGGGCAAGAGATGGCAACAGAAGAACCGTTTTTATCCTCACAGTGCAACTGGATAAACTGTAAAGAGCAATCACTGTGAGGGCAAGGCTGCATCCCCTGCACGGTCTCTATGGGGCAGATTTATCAAAATGCCCCACAACGCAACGCTGCGAGACAACTTGGGGCTGCTCCATATTTACTAAGACATGGGGCACTCCTGCTCTCTCGCTTCGGTATGACAGGATCCTTTGCCAAGTATACTTCGGGCCATATTTATACTTTTTGCCTCACAACTGCGCCAACGCAGTTTTGCGTCCAAAAAGTTAACGCCGGCTAACGCCATTCCAAAGTGCCATGCGGGCGCCTTATTTATGGAATGACGTTAGCCGGCGCAGCACACTGGTGTGCGTCAAAAAAAATGACTCACACCAGACAGCGCCGGCGTAGGGGAAAATGGAGCTTGGGCATCAAAAAATGGAGCAAGTCAGGGCTGAGGTAAAATATTGGCCTCAACCCGATTTGCGCCATTTGTTTTGACTCCCAACCCCCATTGAAATGACTCCTGTCTTAGCACAGAAAGGAGTCATGCCCCCTTGCCCAATGGCCATGCCCAGGGGACTTATGTCCCCTGGACATGGTCATTGGGCATAGTGGCATGTAGGGGGGGCACAAATCAGGCCCCCCTATGCCACAAAAAAATTTAAAACAAATTACTTACCTGAACTTACCTTAAGTTCCCTGGGATGGGTCCCTCCATCCTTGGGTGTCCTCCTGGGGTGGGCAAGGGTGGCAGGGGGTGTCCCTGGGGGCATGGGAGGGCACCTCTGGGCTCCTTCCGAGCCCACAGGTCCCTTAACGCCTGCCCTGACCAGGCGCTAAAAAATGACGCAAAATCGTCTGGACGTCATTTTTTTTGACCCGCCACTCCCGTGCGCCATTTTTGCACGGGAGTTTAAATAAGGCGCACATGCCTTGGAGTCATTTTTTAGATGGGAACGCCTACCTTGCATATCATTAACGCAAGGTAGGTGTCCACGCTAAAAAATGATGCTAACTCCAAGATCTTTGGCGCTAGACGGGTCTAACGCCAAAGTGTAAATATGGAGTTAGCTTTGCGTCGGATTTGCATTAAAAAAAACGACGCAATTCCGGCGCAAACAGAGTATAAATATGCCCCTTCGTATCTACAACACAGCGCACCATGGCGTAAGGATCCTGGGTGTTTCATCAATTTGCACCATGTCATAAAAAAATCTGATGCTCCTGCTGCCAAAGTGACGGAGGGCTAACTTACACCACATAAAGTACAGAAAATTGGCCCTGTGTCATTTTTGGGTGAGGACTACATAAAAAAGAAAAAAAAGAAAATGACTCAACAGGGGTAAAAATGCTACACTTCACAGAAGGAATCCAGGGAGCAGGGAACAGACAGTGGAAGCAAGGACAACTACCCCAGCACCAGCCAAGAAGTCCAGACAGACTCCCAGGGGACGAAAGAGGAAGTGCAATTTGAGTGAGGAGGAGAATGACATCTTGATTGCTAAGGTGACAGAGCAGAAACATCAGCTGTTTGTCACCTCTAAATTGACTGTAGGGAGGAAAAAGACCCTTCTGCAGTCCATAGTGATGAAAATCAACAGTGTGGGAAAAATGAAGAGGACTGTCACCGACTGCAAGAAACGCTGGCATGATTACAAGCACCAGACGAAGGAGAAATTGGCCAACAACCTTAAGACAGCAATGCAGACTGGAGGAGGGAGCCCAGGGCCCTAGGAGGAGCTGGTGCCTTGAAGGGACTTGTGGCAGTTGTCATTCCAGAAGGGTTGGTGGCTGGAGTACCAGGACACAACAGTGAGCACACAAGGAAGAACCAGAGCCACAGGGTAATTATCAACAAGGGCATATGTACACAACTCACGACTGTAAAGCAATGGAATGGGCTTATCAGATGAGATACAGCTCATCTGAGGGGCCGGGGTAAGGTGTAGGGCATGTGAAGTATCAACACATAGAGATATGCCAAGAGCCACATGTATACTGTCATGACAATACATAGCATGCAGCTGTCCCATCATGTTGAGTGACACCAGACATGTGTCAGCGGCCATGGTAGAGACCACCATAACTCATGCTATGTACAGATCAGACTGGGTCAAGGTGAATGCAAGTGATCCATACCAGAGGACCATGTATGTTGAAACCAAATATGCTGTGTGGCCCTGGTGGGCCCCTGGTTTTGCAGTGCATTGTAAGTGCTGGCTAAGTAGGTTGAGCTGCCACTGTGTCTGAATGGGGGGCATTGCATAATAAGTAGGTCATAATGGATGTGTTCTGCATGGTAACCTGACTAATACACATGAAGTGCTATGTCTGACAGTGTCACATTTGTGTTGCAGCTGGGAAGGGATTTCAGAGAAGAGCCCATTGGGGTACAACATCTGACATGTGAAGTGGGCCTTGGTGAAGATGTAGCATGTGGCAGGAGAGAGTCTGAAGGGTAATTGTCTCCCCATGCCACGCAGTTGGAGGATGTGAAATACGAATCTCTCAAGGGACATGAAAAACTTGTCTTCCAGTACAAAGGGCAGAAGTCAGAAATGGTTGGATATTGAGCTAGATATGCTCAGTTATGTTGCAACCTGGGTAGGTATATGTCACCATTCCAGCACTAGCACCATGTGGGGTACAGCTTGACCCACAGCCCTCAATAACATCCAGCCATGTCAGTCCATTGGATATGGTCACAAATATTATTGGTGTTGTAGGTGCATGATAGTCAATGTATGATTGGATTCCATCACTTTGTGGCTTTAAGTTGAGTCCCTGGCACCAAATGAGGAGGTATGTACATATGACCTGGTCTAAGTTAAAGGATGTGTTATCCTATACAGATACCCAACTCTGGCCATTATAAACTGTGGTGAATGTCAGTATTAGCAAGCTACCTTGTGTGACTTGACCCATGCGCTCAGATCAGGTTCACAATGCCCACTGTCCACAAATATGAAGCCAAATGTGTATCCAATCAAATTACACAATACATACACAAATATGAAATACATGGTAAGTACATCCCCTCATACATTCCTGCAGTGTAGCAAGGTTGTTTGGTGTGTAGAGTTGTGCAGGATGGGTGTTGCAAAAGCAACCTTCGGCCACATGAATGCACAATGTGCCAAAAAAACAGCATAACAAGGCAGAGTGCATAGTGTACAGTGTGGAAGCCAGATGGCAGGATCATAACTAATTAATGAGCAGACCCATATCACCTGCACAGGAGCTGTGAGCTGAATACAGGCCACAGGAAATGCATGCACCCTGTGGATTAGGTGCAATGTAAAAGGAGAGATGTCAAGATGTCACAACATAATCAGTATAGGCATCATGACATAGAATGCAAAGCACCATGGTCGATGTGGACCATACCTTTTATGATACATGCAGGAATGATAGGCCTAGTGAGAAATGTGTAACTGTGTTGCAATATGGGTCATGACACAAAAAGTAGGCCTTGTCACACAGTTGTATGACCACTGCAAAGATGCTGACATCTGAAAGGCAACTACAGTACAACCTGGACTCAATACCTCTGTGTAACAGACATTCTACACATCAATGTTGTACTGAAAGTCAAATATTAGCAAGTCAGATAGTCAGTCAGATCACTCATGTTAACATCTAACATAGACCACAATTTAAATTTTCTCTATTTAATTGCAGAGCTCCTGCCCAGCTGCCTGTTCAGGATGATGATCTTGCTGAGGATGACAGCCTGCCAACCTTTGACCTAGACACCTTCCAGCAAATCCTGACTTTCTTTGATACACCATCGCCGGTTGTCAGAGGGACCAATAGCATTTCGGGGTCTCCGGAGGATCCACCCATCACACAACAAACCCCACCTGCCAGCTCTCCCCCAGCCCTGGACTCTGAGGACCCCTAAGTTGAATTCCAATGCTGTGCAGTAGGAGTCCAGATAGTAGATGTGGTGCTGGTGGGGATGGAGACCATGGTGGGCACTCTAGAGGCAGTCGATGGGTACCTCAGTCCCAATAAGGACACCACGGCTAATATAAGAGGCACCTACCCTCTGCTTAGTGGCTTCAACAATCCCTGACTGACATTGCTGGTGTCAAGAGGTAGAAGCATGAACGACTGTCTTGCCAAAGTAGCACCAGTGAGGTTGCCAAATTAGCTGGGGATGATTTGCAACATCCTGGAGTCCGTGGAGCAGAAGCAGGACACATACATCACAACAATGGGTGCCTACCATGCGATGTTGGTTCTGTGGTGGCAAACCAGCAGGGCTTTCTCAGTGCAATACTGCCTCACTTGTTGGCACAGAGAAATGCTGCTGCAGATAGGGGATCCACAACTTCAGTCCCCAATGTCTGTGTGCCCCCATCGCCTCTGGCTCTGATCACACACCCCTCACGGGAAGCACCACACACATCAGAGAAGTAAGATGTGGACTTCACCTCTTTCCAATGTCAAACTGCCCGGTAGCAATCCTCTGAGCCAAATTGCCAGTTTTTCTTTTGCCTAGTACTGATGACCATGCCAGTGTACTTCCCAACTGGTACTGTCGTCAATTTGCTGTAATACCTGCTGATCTCATCCATCTGTGACTGTCGATGTGGCCTACATTCCCTACTGGAAATGTACCCCTCCTCCTCCTCACTGAAGCACTCCTCTCCTTCACATCTCCCATGCAATGTATCCCCCATGGACTCTCTGAACATCCTGTGGCTCAAATGAACTGTGCCTGTGATCCTAAACATTTTTGCACATGTAAATAAAAGCACTGAGTTCAACCTGTGTTGTATGTCTGTTGGTGTCTGGACTAAGTAGACCACTGTGGATGTGCAATGCCTAAAGACACAACCTACTATCAAAATGGAATTGTGTTCAATAGACCCATGCCAAAATCTGCACAGGCCAAGGGAAATAGTACATGTGAACCTTATGTTCATCTAAACTAGCAAGTAGTTATACAAGGTCACATGCATGAAGTGCTACAGTTAGCAATCAGTCAATGGTATACTGAATGAAGTTATTGACAAGGTAGGGTACTTGTTTGTGGATACTAGCCCACAATCAAGACTGATGTGACCATAAATTGGTACAAGGGAGAGTGTGTAAGTGGCTGGCATTAGTGTGTGACCCAACACATCCTTGATTGCTTACAACTGCATCGCATATTTATCCATACAGAAAATGTAACATCACTTACACACAATGCAACAATAGGTGAATACCTGTTTCAGGCTGTGTGTTCATTCACAGCAACATTGCCACTTTCAGTGCACAATCACATTGGAAGATCTGTTATGTGACTCCATTGCACACTAGACAGTATCTACTTCTTAGGTGCTTCACCTAGTTACATATGTATACAAATACTACAAGGGAAACATAAAGGCCCTCATTATGTCACTGCCGGTCGTTAATGTGGCAGTAGTACCGCCAACATGGTGACGGTACATAAAGCCACATCATGAGATTGGCGGGTTGGCTGCAGCCAACCCACCAATTTATCATTCATACCGGGGAAGTGAATCCCCAGCCAAGCGCCGACAGAGTACCGCCCCTGGCATTCTGACCCAGCCTACCGCCATGTTTTCCATGGTGTTAGCAACGCCACGAAAACCATCACGGTCAGCCCTACCGGTGACAGGGAATTCCTTCATAATCAAAGAGGTCTTGTCTGATTAACAGGTTGACGGAGTTTCAACCCCCATGCTGGATTCTAGGGTCTCATCAGGACAAAAAATTACCTGTGGAATAGTGAAAGATTGGTGCTTTTGTCACATCTCTACCCAGCTCCATCCTAAGTCAGACAGTGAAACCAATATTCAACATTCAGCTGAGACTTTAATAATTCCAACCTTTCACCACTCCCCAGGTCAGTTTTTGTCCTGATAAGACCTTGATAAGCATGAGGGTCGAAACGCCATTGACACGTTAATCAGACAAGACCTCTTCGATTATGTTTTGAATTATCAATCAATGTATTGACAATCATACTTCATAACTTAATAAGAAGCTGCCTTTGTGAGATACACCAAAGATCACAGAACTATTAGCGATTTCTTTGTTGCTTTATGGTGTGGTGTCTCTTTTCTCACTTGGGGATCAGCTGTTTCAACTATCACTCTTTGTTTATTTTCCTACGGTATGATTTTGAAAATGATTCACCATTACATGCTGATGCAGCTTCCAGAGCACTAAAAACATGTTTTTCACATATGTGTTGGTACTGGATTCAGTGGAGTTTTTTAAAAGTTTCTAGACAGATGATCTTCATCTTTATTTAAGAATTTATTGTATGAGTTAACCAGAAGCAAGATTTTTCTGCTATAATATTTAAATTGATTGAAAATGAGTTTCACATGGATATGTGTTGTGTAGAGATGCTCAGAGCAGGAGAAACCTGAACCTTTGGTTCTGCAACAACACACCTTCATCTGGTTGACTTTGCAGGTTTGGCCGGGTCCTCCAGGGGTCTTTGTTGCCAAAACGTTTCTAAGTTTTAGGTTTGTCTTGATGACAAGAATAGTACAACTTGACCCAGCCAAAACTCTCGAGGACCTCAGGAACAGCACTTGGGGGTCAAGACTCACTCCAGCAGAGAATTTCAACATGGTCCAGGGCATATTGAGCTGAAACTTGTCAGCTGGGTTCTTCAGGAAAAGGTGTTTTTGCAACTTGTGTACCAGTAGCCTAAGAGGGGGTCTGCCAACTGACTCTTGAAGTCATGTTCTTTTTCCTGGGCACAAGTTGGAATATCTTTCCATGTCTCATCAGCAGGTGCAGTCTTTCTTCTGTCTTCCACAGTTCCAGTAGTGCCAAGGGGGGCCACATTTATGTCATTGGGTGGGTGTGGCCCCTCCCTATCCAATCAGAAAAAAGTTTTTAGGGGTAAAATTCCACACTTTTGCAGCAGTTCCTTTGTGCACCACAGAAAACAATCTCACAGTGTCCTTCTCTACTTAACACTAAGATGACAGAACATTTCTTGCCCTGTACAAAGCTACCCTAGAGGTATGGCCAGGCAAATGAACAATTCCCTTCCCTGTAGTCAGTTTAAATCAGTTCTGGGGGCAGCTTCTCTCCCACTGCAATTCACCACTGCCTGTCTTGCTGGACAAGAGGGCCCTGCCCAGGGTGTCACCTAACATTTGCCTGTGACAGGGTATGCCTCTTTGAAGTTAATCAAGTTTCCAGACAAAGTCATAATGGTCCTCCAACCAGAGAAGCAGTTCACCTCCCCATACCCAAGGTCTTTGTCTCAGCTCTGGGAACAAGTTCACACCGCAACAGGGGGGGTATAAGGTAATGCCTATTTGTGCATGATCACTCCAAAGCTTTAGACTGAGACTACTGTTTTTTCGACTCTGCACTGCACTGAAGCCTGCTGCCCAGAACTCATTACTAGTGTTCCTGCCCCTAACAGAATATGTTGGGTTAGTTTACACCCAAATGGCACAAGTAAACTCCCCTATAAGTCCTAGTATATGGTTTTAAACTGCTAATTAGACTTAACCTTTTACACCATTGGCAAGACCCAAAGTTCCCTTTTTAGGGCCGAGTGCACAAGCGCTCTGTCCCTGTTATAATCTCTCTTTGGGCGCATGCCCAAGTCGCACCTGTCACTTTCATTGGTTTGTGGGCTTGCCTTTTAAAATCCGCTTGATTTCATTAGTTAAAGGCATGCATACGTCATGCCTTTTCCGGTGTTTAGCCCTTCTCGAGCGCACCGACCAACTATTGAAGAAAACGAGGCTCCATGTTTTCAGCCTGGTTTCTGTACTGCTTTATCTTTTTATTTTCCACGCAGCATGATTGCGCTGGGTTTTACGTCGCGCAATTGCACTTGGTTTTTTGGTTTTCAATTTCAGCGTGATCGCGCTCAGTTTTACATAGCACGATCATGCTAATTTTTTTCTTTTCAATTTATGTGGCAAGAAAAGTCCGGTTAGGAGTTGACAATGCTAATAGCTCTAACTCAAGCAAATGTGAGACCCGTTGCATTGCAAATGCTTGTTAACGTTTGCTAGTCATCCCTACATCAGGCCTATCAAGTCCTAAAGCAGGGTACTTGTTAAAAGGTAGGGCATGTATTATATGTCCTAACTGTAAAACTCCAAATTGTTGCTTTTTTCCGTGGAAAGACTAGTAGCCCCTTTACTGAGTACAGGGTTACTCGCTGACTATGGAATGGGACTACTAAAACTGGTACTTCAAGGTATCAAATTAATCATTACATTAAATCTGACTTGATGCCCAAGTTGAATCTTATGTAACTTATAAGTAAAGGCAACCTTTTGAAAGCTGACACTCTGCTGCCCATGATTCAGAGTGGTCATTTGCAGATGCAGACCACAAGACGGTCTTCTGCTCTCCTGAGGAAACGTGAATGACTCGAGTAGGAACAATTGAGCCCTGCTGTTCGAAGCGGTGTCACCTCTCCTTTGCAAGAAGCCGCCCTCTCCAAAAGTAGTGCTTCAAAGAGGAAGCCGGCTTTGAAGAGAAAATGGAGGACACATATGAAAGGGGCTGCTCTTTTGTTTAGGAAGACGGGTTGATGTCAATAACAGAGGGGAGACTAGTTTCCAAACTTTTTTTCTGTGGGTATGCAGTCTTCCGGTAGCCACACCTCTGGGGTGGACTACTAAGCTCCACACACCAAGAGAGCAGTGCCTTCTAGTTAGATGCCATACTATGCAGGAAGTCATAATCAGATGAGAAAGGACCTGTAAGTTAGTTTGTTAGTTACTGCCAAATCCCCAAGGATACTTTATGAGCATCAATATGGCACCCAGACCTCAGATCATGTATGGACTGGTGAGAGGGCTGCCCAGCTATTTCCTTGATCTGGCAAGAGAGGCTGTGCCAACTGCTCAACAGTACAGTTTGGTCACCCAAGACGGATGCTATCCATCACCAAAGGGAACATCTGATTTCACTTTGCCCAGAGATCAGTAGTAAATTGGCAACTGGACTTTTGCTGAACCTATGATGACTTCAAGGGACATTGATCCCTGTGGCCAAAATCAACACACCAAGCCCACTGATCAAGGACAAGACCAAGGAAGCCCTCTGATGATTGCACAGCATCCTCATCATCTGACAGCATCTCCAGTTTCCTGTATCCCCAGTAACAGGACCAGTCTGTTAAAGTCTATGGCGGAACAGGACTTAAGACTACTTTGATGAACAGGTAACTGTCCTACTACTCCTTACTGACCTCCCAGACCTCCCCTCTATCAGAGTTGGTTGCCCAACACAGACGGGAATAGCCGAACACAACTCTTTAAAAGTTTTGTAAAGTTGACAAACTTTACGGTTGCCAATGCTTGTTGTAATTTTGCAGTAATTTTCAATTTGCTTAAAAATCTATATATCCGGAACCTTTAGAAATTTTTTGTTCTTTTTGGTGTTTCAAAAATTCATAAAAATAAGATCTATTTTTGTAAATTTGTGTGAGATTTCGTTCATGTTTATTCCATTGTTTAAGCCTCACTGCTTGAAGCCATAGCTACCCAATGTTAAGCTAAAGGTTTTACAAATATGCCTGACTGCATCCAGGTTGTGAAGTTATTACACAGTGAGGTTGCACATTCACACCATATCATAAACTGCATTTCTTCACATTGGGTGTCCAGCAGAGGGATACAGAACTTGTGTTTAACTGTACCAGACATTTAATAGGTTACTAACAACTGAAAAATCTACCAAGTCAACACCTGAGAAACAGTTTTTTAAAGTGACTCAAATATCTTGTCTCCAAGGCTCTATTTCCCTAGAGTTTACTAACTTTTAGAAATGTTTGCAAAAGTCTTCTAAAGTTTGAAAAAGTTTTGGTAAAAAGTTTGTTAAGTCATAAAAGTTTTAGGAAAAATGGAGATCGATTTGGCCACTTCTTCCATACTGAGGATCAACAACTTGAGGGTGCTGTGCAAGGTTGGAAAAATCAGGTTTGGCATCTGTTCCAACAAGGAAGACTTGGAGAAAGCCCTCAGGATTTGGGAGGAAGTCAGGAGAGCCCAAACACTATTGGTAAGTGATAGAACCTCTGACAGTAGGAATGAGGATAATGGAAAAGAAGTAATTGAGGAAGAATGTGAGGGGGGAAATGACAGCTTGGTCCCCACTATCTGTTCAAGGCGCCCCTCCAAATCTGGCAGTGAGATGAGCTTGACTACAGAGAGAGTGGGCAAAATTGTTGAGGTCCATATATGTCCAAATATGTTGTCTTTAACTAGAGGAGAGGAGACTGACTTTGGAGGAGAGAAAGCTATCTCTAGAAGAAAGAAGGGCTCAGCTGGACATCAAACCCAAGGAGGATAGCGACAGCAGTCAAAATGAGGTAATTGCAAGATGCGCCAATATTCCCAGGTTAAGCTAAGGCATTGTTCCTAGTCATGTTGATGGGTGACATTGACAAATGGCTAACATCCAATGAGAGGGCTCTAAGGATGAGACGGCTAAGTGTCCAACAGTGAGGGTCCTTTTTGTGGGAAGTGTAGGGAGAGGTAGGCTATTGACATTTGAGGATGAGATGGCTGGGTCTTATCCACACATGAAGGAAGCACTCATTTAGCACTTGTTTGTCTTTCCTCTGAAGAATATAGCCAAAAGTTTAGGAACACACACAAGGGGCAACACTGGCATGGATGGACTTTCTTGATCTCTTTAAAGTATCTGGAACGCTCGGTCAAAGGTATCAGAATGAACACTTTTAAAGCACTCTCTAATTTAATGGTCAAAGAACACATACCCACTAACTGCTCTTTAGAGTTGTTACACCAATATCTCATTCCAAGCTATATCGTCCTAGAGACCTTGGCAAGATGGCTGATGAATGGGTAGCCACTATGATGCCTCAAAATTCCCATTTAAGTGATCATAAAAAAGGTTTACATGCCCTCCTTTAGGAGCAAGAAAGGGCAAGCATAAAAATAAAGAATCTCCCAAGGAGTTCCCAAAAGATGCCGAAGGGGGAATCCAGAGCCCCAACCCGTTCCAAGGGATGGCAGGTATCTGGGAAAGAATTATGAGTATGATCCTTGAAAAGCATGGTTGTGCCATGACTGTAAGCAGTCAGGGCACACGAATGAAGATGTAGTGTGTACCAAATTGTCACCTACTGGTGGCCATCCCAAAGGCATTGGTAGTGGAGGTATGGGGTGGAAGTTGTTCCTGGGAATTGTAAAGGGTACACAGATGCCTCCAAGTATGGAGAAGTACAGGCAGTTGTCAAGAATCAATGGGGTTGAAGTTCAGGCTCGGAGGGATGCAAGTAGGTATACAAGTTCCAGTATAACCATAGTCATGGCTCAGCTGGTTTCCCCAGACCAAATGATCTGTGATGAGGAATACCAAACTGTAATCTCTGAAGATGTGACAATGTCCCATCCACTTGCTGTGGTAGACTTTGAGTGGGAGGGGTTACCGGCCCAAAGAAGGTTGCTATACCACCTGCCATCTCAGTGGAGTGTCTGCTGGAAAATTACCTTCAAATGTCTGCCTGCAAAGAGGTGGAGAGAAAGAATTATGCACCAATGCTGGTTCATCCTCAATAGGTATGTGCCTCCACTAGAGCACAAAGGGCCTTGAGGACAAGTCAAATGATCCAGGACCCTGGGAGGATGGCCAGAGCCTTAATGCCGGTAGAAAGGGCAGTAAAGCAAAAAGAACTTAGGCCCATATTTATACTCCGTTTGCGCCGGATTTGCATAATTGTTTTTATGCAATCTGGCACAAACCTAACTCCATATTTATATTTTGGAGCTAGACATGTCTAGTGCCAAAATATTGGAGTTAACATCATTTTTTGCCTGCGGAAAACTACCTTGCATCAATGAAATCCAAGGTAGGCATTCCGGGGCAAAAAATACCTCCAAGGCCCTAGTGCCTTATTTATCCTCCCATGCAAAAATCACGCATGGGAGGACGGTCTTAAATAATGGCGCTAAGTCTGCTTTGGTGTGGGCAGGTGTTAGGGGACCTGTAGGTAGATTTCCATGGTCGGAGACATTCATCCCCTGGGCACGTCCATTGGGGTGGTGGGCATTGCTCCTGTCCTTACCAAGACAGGAGCCATGTTCATGGGGCTTGTGTGCCAGAAAATGGTGCTACACTGCTTAGAGGCAATTATTTTGCCTCTAAACAGTGTAGCACCACAATTTGGCACACAAGCCCCAATTCCCCCTATGCCTCCCAGGCCCTGTTAGCATCCTTTCCAAGGATGCTAACAGGGCCTTAGCGACGGCTAGCGCCATTCCTTAAATATGGTGCTCGACCAGCGTCTATGAATGGTGTTAGCCGGCGCTATACTTTTTGCCGCAAACCTGCGCTAACACAGGTTTGAGGCAAAAAGTATAAATCTGCCCCTAACTTTCAAAAGTCCCAAGTCCCAGAAGAAGCCTAACCCCAAGGAGGAAGACCTGGTTCCTGAAGAGGAGGATTCTTCTTTAGATATCTTGCCAGAGTTGGCAGAACGTCAAGGAGAGGAGGTTCCCTCCTGAGACAGTTGACTGTCAGGCAAGAAAAAGGAGATGTCAGTGGCACCAATAAGGTATAATGGGGGGAGAAAATCCTGTATAGGGAGGCAATGGACCCAAAATCAAGGGCAAATTGGAGAGTGATGCCCCGCAACAATACAGAGAGTTCTTCCTCAACTTGGCCCATGACATTTCCTTAGATGGATACCTGGGGCAGACCAAGACATGGGAAAGATTAGTCAACCAGTTATATTAGTCTGATATGTCTGAAAAGGTGAAGGAGTTCTGTAGCTCCTGGGCACCTGTCTAACTATGAGCAAGCCATTGGGCAAGCCAAAGGATCTCCTAATACCGCTACCTATGGTGGGGATTCCCTTTGAAAGGATAGGTGTGAGGATTTGGGTGTATTATATGGTATTGCTGTGCAGCCTTACTGTGTAATACACTCGCAAAAACTGACTTCGGTCCAGTCAGGCTCGTTTGTACAGCCTTAAGCTCGATCCTGGGTAGATATGGCATTCGAGGAGCAAGTTTTCAGTAAAAAAAAAAAAACTTAGGGGCTTATTTGCAAGCCACTTGTGCCACCAGTTTGTCACTTTTTCCCATATAAAAAGTGATGCACAGGTGGTGCAAGGGGCTTGTAAAAAGTCCCCAATTGTATAGCATTTAACAGTATCAAACAACGAAATAAGAAAACTACACAATACGAAAGAAACATGACACCAATTTATAAAACTAGAAAAGCAAAATCCACCAGAGGGGTCAGAAGAAATTAATTTGCAAAGATTTTATCGCATTTTAACTTAACCACAAACAAGCATTGGTCGATCAAAAGTCAGTAAACTTTTCAAATGTTTGTAAAGGTTAGTTCTGCTACTCTGGCCCGGCCTGGGTGACCAAATCTGACAGGATGAATGTCTGGTGGCGGGGGGCACAATAGGGTACAGCTGGAAATTTTCCACGCCAACAGAGTGTGTTCCAGTCCAGTTCCAAACTTTACAGCATAACTCATATACACTATATTGGATTGATACTGAGGCTGAGAATACAGGATGAAAAGAGGCTCAGGTTGCTGTGCAGACAATAGGGGTGCCTTGGTGGTGATTCCTCCATCCACGGGTAATGTGGGGCACCCTCTTGAAGACAGTAGGAGGCCAGATACTGCTGAGCTACTGGTCTCCAAACACAGTGGTCACAGCAAAACACTTCAGTGGAGGCTAGTGTTCCTCCTGGGTGACCAATCTTGACCCTGATGGCACTCCTGTGTCTGGCTGACTGGGGTGCAACTTTTTGCTGTCAAGGTAAGGTATCTTGGGGTAACCAACGGCAGTCAGTGGTGAACTTCTGGAATGGCCACCAAGTTGACGGTTTGGGCTTCATCAACTCTTTTGTCCTTGGAGCTGGCTCCAGGGGAATCAGCTAACTGATCCTCAGAGTCACTGCTTTGGTCTGCTGCTGGGGCATAACTTTTCCCTGATCCAGGAGCCACAAGCACAGTCTCAACTTCGCAAGCTCAAGGTTCAGCATGTGCAATCTAGCAGGCAGGGCAGCGTCTCTTTGTGTGGTCAAGGGTCAGCAGGGCAAACTTTCTTCCGTCCTTGTTCCAGTTCTGCAGCGTTCTGAAGTTCATGGTGCCAGAGGTGCCATATTTATCCAATGAAAGTGATCAGAATGGGCCATTAAGTCACTAGCAAATGGGCTTCCCAGTCCCATCTCTTCTGGTGGTGATTTTCTGGCAATGTGGGGCATCAAACAACCCCAGAGTGCACTTTTCTGCCCACTCAGAAGATGCCAGCACTCCTCCTCTGCTGTTGAGCACTTGATAGCCCAGCCTAGAGGTGTTGCTACCTGTGGGCTGCGCACCCAAGGGAAGACCAATTTGGGCACTGGTTTCTCCCTCTCTGTACCTGTTGCCAGTCCATCTACTTGAATAAAGGAGAGCCTCTCAGGAGTGTGATCGTCATTTGCCCACCAAAGTTGGCTTCCCGTTTGAAATGTGCCTTTTGGGCTAAAACATTAAGTGGCTTCCTGCGAAAGGAAGCTAACACCTCACTTTACAGCAGACTGCTAATGTTTCTAACCCTAGGAGTCGTTCACACTACTCCCCAGGCAAACAGAATGCTGTCTGTTGGCCAGTGGCTGTGTGAGGCTACTAGACTAGCTGGGTCAAAGAGTGGCACCTTTCTAAAAGTTGCATTATTTTAATAGTGACATTAAATTTGTCCTGTGCAAAAAGTACAGATGATGGACAGAATGCAGAACAAATCAATCATCCACCCCCAGTCACAGATCTAGTTTTAATCTATCAGTGTATTTGCTACCCATGTCAATCCAGTTTGCTCATTTTCCTCATGGGAACAGTTCAGCCCGAATTGCAAGCCCAGGTCCTACCTGGACCAGAAATAAGCATCCTGGGACTGGTTTCACTGTATCATCCCTCATCAACCCGGCTAGCTTGAATCTTGTGGCATAGGGAGCACGGGACCCACATCTGGTGATACCCTTCCCACTTAGGGCGACACATGCAAAAATAAATGTGACCTGGGCATCCAGTCAGGTTCAATGCCATGATTAATTTGATCCCTTACAGTACCCAGTTGGGTAGTCCAATTTAGACATTAGCCAGGCTGGGGTGCTGGCTGCTAACCCTATACTAGCCAATGGGGCTTCTAACATTTCCACAAAAAAAACATCAATTTAGAAGTGTTGCTGCTAAAACTTGTGGAAAATATATGTCCTACTTATAATGTACAGCTTGATAGGCCTTCCTCAAGATCCTATCAGCTCTCCATTTCTTTGTGACTAGCTCATTCTAGAGGTTGTCCAGTGACATTGTGGTCAAATCACAGGCAAGCCAGGCTTGATGCTTGTGTCAGGTACTCTGATGCATTAATATGTTACATCAGTACATATGTATGCCCCACACACTTGCAGAAAGGCAAAGGGTTGCCAGGAATTTGTACATCTTGTCCTCTTTCCACGTGTGGTTAGTGCAATTGATTGCACTCATGTGGCACTTCAGCCACCTTGCCACAATGCCCACATCTTCTGCAACAGACACCACTGGCACTCTATTAAAATGCAGGGTCTGTCTGATGTTAGTGGCAGCTTCATAGATGTGCATGCTGTGTCCCCCGGTAGTACACATGAGAGCCACATATTCCACAGGTCATCTCTGGCCCAGCAGCTAGCAGTGGGATAATTTGGCAACATGTGGCATCTGGATAAGTTCACAAACTACAGAGAAGTTTGCATACGTATAACATTGTTTAAATACACATCCTTCATGATGTGAATTACTTTTTGCTCATATACATATACATACACTGCATGTAAAATGCAACCTCTCAGTAACCTAATAAATGTAATAAGGACATGCACCAAAATTTGTACTTTTCCTTCCTTAGGTGATGCTGCATATGTACTCTCCTCTCATCTTGCATCATACAGAAGTGCAATCCCTGTATCTCAGCAGAGGTACAATAGGAGACACATACAGACAAGAGCCATAATTGAGGGTAATTTTAGACTCCTAAAGTCACATTTCAGATGTTTTGACTATACAGAGGTGTGATGCTAAACTCCCCTAAAGTTGTGTACAAGATTATAGGAACCTATTGTGTCTTACACAAAATTGCAATAAATTATGGCTTACATATACCTCTGAACCCTCACCTAGGACTGAATCCATGGAACCGGGCCACTGGAACCAACAGGGGGCAGGGTATGCAAGTGCATGACCAGCTGTTTTTTTCTCATGAGTAACTAGTTATGTTACAGACCTTATATGGTTGCACAGTCTGTTGACAATGATGATTGTGGACATTTAACACTGTACATAAATCCACCCTGAGACTTCTCTATAAACTATACACGTAGTATGTCAATAACAGATGTTTTCAGGAGTCAAAAGTCAGGCCATGCAACAGATTTTGTGAACATGAACATGTCTTTGTAAAGTGCTGACAAATTTGCAAAATACTCTATTGCCTAAAGGGAGTACATGTCAATTTAGTTGGGTTATCATGCTGGAAAATAGACCTCTTAAACTGTTCACCTACCAAGGACAATATCTATGAGCCCCCTTGTGCCACTGTAACATCTCTTTCTGTGACGCAATCATGTTGCAGACTTTGCAAATATATCACTTTGCAAGGCTTTTTATTGCCCCATAGATATGGACTGAGGCAAGGCTGTGAAAATTACTGCATTGTCTCACTCTGCACAAGGGAGGTGTTTATGTTCCCACTGATAACCCATTGATTTAGATGGCTACCGAGGTTCACAAGAACTTGTATACCTTGGGATGCGTTAAAACCTTATGCCTCCTCATGGTTAGCACAGCAAGGAGTAATCTCATTTTTTCACAGTTTTTTCATCAGTGGAATTGTGCTGCATTATGCTGTACGGATAGAAAGAGAAATGTGCCTCCCAGGATTACGTTTGTGCTGGACGGTGCCCCTTCCTACACAAAAAAATCCTGCATGGAACATAGAAACTCTTGCAGCATGGTGCACGGGTTCCTTCTTTGGCACTAGGCTAGTGCTGGTTGAAGGTGAGAAATGCATTATATGCTGTAGATATGCTGCTTTTCTACCATTTCACCAGAACGCAGACCAGTGCTGCAAGCTGGCTAGCTGCCAAGAAGTGTCCCTAAATCACAACAATCTGCACCCAAGTGTCACAATGAATGATGCCTATGCATGGAGTCATTTACGTGCTGCACTGTGTCCAACATGGAAAAGTTAGAATTGTAACTGATAAGGGTACAATTAAATGTAAGCCATTCAGATTTTGAAAAGTTGACACTTCCAACAAGCACACCTTATCCATTGTTTAGAGGAAGTTGGCTGTGTGTCACACTGCACAGTGGAGAAATTCCCTAATAATCATCTGACATGGGGGTGTCAGGCCATGTGATGATCTTGGGGGCAAATATAAGAGTTGGAGCAGTGCTGCGCTGCAAGTCAACATATTGCCCTGTATTGTGTAATCTTGAAAGCTCAGGCAAGGGCCATATCTGAGGCACATAGTGAATTCATGCCCTCTACCCCTAAACTGGTGCTAATGGTGAGCCTAGTACTAATGAAAGCACCCTTGCACCTTGGGGCAAGGGTACCTGTGTTGCATGCACAATTGTATTTGTGCAAGAAGAGGCACCTTCCTGCATATAGACTAACCTCAGAGGTTTTTCCCTCTTTCTCTGTGTGCTGAATGGGAGACTTGTCCCCATATGTTGAGGAATATGACTCTTGTATTTTCCAAAGGTCACGTAGCCTTATACATTTGTGGATGTATCCACATATTTTGTTGTGCATGTAAATAATCACTACAAACCAGGGCACAGTAGTGTAGTGCAACAATGTGTGCAGCCTTCCACTACTTTTGATTTATGAGGCCACCAGAAGCCAATCAAAATTGCTTAGTTTTAGTTTTTATATCTGACATAGAGCATTGCATCACGCACGTACTACTTTGCGTGATGCGTATGTCATGCTTTGCAATGCAATCATACATATTTCTGATACAGTTTGCCCAGCTTTTGTCATCTGTAGGAGTGTGTTGCTCTAATGCATGTGCTGAAGATGGCTCAGGAAAACATTAAATTGGCTGTGTGTTTAGGAAAGTACCATCTTTCTTTGTAGGATGCCCCCATTTTTACCTTTATGTCAGTATGCTTTTGCCCATCTCACTGGGATCCTGCTGGTCAGGACCCCAGTGCTCATAGTTTATGGCCTAATGTGTGTGTCTGTGTGGTGCTAAACTGTGTCACTGAGGCTATGCTAATCAGAACCTCAGTGCTTATGCTCTCTCTGCTTTTAAGTTTGTCACTATAGGCTAGTGACTTAATTTACCAATTTCAGTTGGCACACTGGAACCGCCTTATAAGTCCCTAGTAAATGGTACCTAGTTACCCAGGGCATTGGGGTTCCAGGAGATTCTTACGAGCTGCAGCATTTATTTTGTCACACATAAGGAGCTCAGACAAACCCTTTCACAGGACTGCCATTGCAGCCAGCGTGAAATAGTGCACACACTATTTCACAGCCATTTTCACTGCACTCAATTAATTTATGAGTCACCTATATGTCTAACCTTCACTTTCTGAAGGTTAGGTGAAAAGTTACTAAGTTTTAGGGCACCCTTGCACTAGCAAAGGTCCCCCCACATAGTTCAGTGCCATTTCCCGGAACTTTGTGAGTGCAGGGACACCATTACACGCGTGCACTACATATAGGTCAATACCTATATGTAGCTTCACAATGGTTACTCCGAATATGGCCATGTAAGCTGTCTTAGATCATGAAATTGTCCCCTCATTCCAAATCTGGTATTGGAGAGCCAATTTCATGCACCCTAGGGGCTCCACTGTGGACCACCAGTACTGCCAAACCAGCTCTCTGAGGCTTGCACTGCAGCTACAGCTTCTGCCACCTCACAGACAGGGTTATGCCCTCCTGGGGTCTGAGCAGCTCTGTACCAGGAAGGCAGAGCAAAGCATTTTCTTTGGGAGCAGGGTGTTACACCCTCTCCCTTTGGAAATAGGTGTTACAGGCTGGGGAGGGGTAGCCTCCCCCAGCCTCTGGAAATGCTTTGAAGGGCACAGATGGTGCCCTCCTTGCATAAGCCAGTCTACACCGGTTCAGGGACCCCTTGTCCCCTGCTCTGGCATGAAACTGGACTAAGGAAAGGGGAGTGACCACTCCCCTGGTCATCACCACCCTAAGGGTGGTGCCCAGAGCTCCCCAAGTGTGTCCCATACTTCAGCCATCTTGCTTTACAAGGCGTGGGGGCACTCTGGAGGGCTCTGAGTGGCCAGTGCCAGCAGGTGACATCAGAGGCCCCTCCTGATAGGTCCTTACCTGATAAGGTAGCCAATCCCCCTCTCAGGGCTAATTAGGGTCTCTCCTGTGGGTTCTCTTCAGATTCTACTTGCAAGTTTCCAGCAGGAATCCTCTGCAACTACTACTTCATCCTATGACCTCGGATCAGCTGCAGCCTGCTCCAGGTACCGCTGTAACAGCAACAAAGTATCCACAAGGGATACTTTTCTTCTGCAACTTCAGCTCCAGCTACAACCTCAACAGTTTCCATGGTGTGCATGCTCTGAGGACTCCCTGTCTTCACCCTGCACCATAAGGACCGAATAAATCTCCTGTGGGGTGATGGAGTCACTCCCCTGCTCACACAGGCACCTTCTAAGTCAATGACCGATTCTCTTGGACTCCTCTCCTGGCAATGAGCGTGCTTATTGGAACACAGAGGGTGGACCCCATCAACACAGACTGTCCTGAGGTCCTGCTGTCACAATTTGGAGGAGGTAAGACCTTGCCTTCCCCCACAATGACAGTACCCCTGTACTCCACGCCTTCTTCACCTCCTGAGGCCTCTGTGCACTATTTGCAAAATTCCTTCGTGCACAGCCTGGCCCAGGTCCCCAGCACTATATTCTGTGACACTTAGCTCACTGAGTTGATCTCTGGCAGCGTGGGTCCTTCCTGTGTTGTGCTGCACCAACTGCATTTGTACCTCCTTTTTCCCTGTGTCCTGGCACTCCAGTGGGTGCTATATGGTGCTCTGAGGGCTTGCTGAAGTGCTGAGAGCCCGCTCTTCCTCCTCACCCAGAGTTTAGGCCCCTGGGTCCCTCCTGGGTCCAGATAGTGCCTAGTTGATGCAAAACACGACTTTGCCGGAACCAAGGCTTGTTGGAAGAATCCAGCACCAAAACTCACCTGCATCCAACTTCACGACGTGGGACATCCTTTGCTTCATACAGGAACCCGCTGGCATCTTCCTAGGGTGCATTTCTGCAGTCTTCATCCAACTGGAGACTATTCTTTTGCTCCCTGTTAGAAATGAGGTTTTTGGTTGGCAGTCAGGTTGCCCTCTGTCCAAGCAAGAACCCTCACTCTAGTCAGGGTAAGTCACACACAATCCAAAATCAGCCTGTGCTCACCCTCCGGTAGCTTGGCACGAGCAGTCAGGCTTAACTTAGAAGGCAATGTGTAAAGCATTTGTGCAATAAATCATACAACACCATAGCATAACACCACAAAAATACACCACACAGTGTTTAGAAAAATATATAATATTTATCTGGGTATCTTCAGGTCAAAACGATCAAAGTTGCAATACGAATTTGTAAGGATATCACTGAAAAGTGATATAAAGTGTCTTAAGTCTTTAGAAAGTAAACAAAGTCTCTTTCAAACACAAAGTACCTGGTTTCTGGTGGAAAATCTCCTCAGAGGGCCACAGGAGAAGAGGTACATGGAAAACTGATGTGTGCGTCGATTTCTCCTCAGCACACATGGACTTGCGTTGTTACTTTCCACGCGGGGAGTTGTGCGTCGTTTTCCGGCGCGCGGACAGTCTCTTACTGTGGTTTGCGGGGAGTACCAGATGTCCCGGGTCTGTGCGTGGATTTTCCTGCTTGTTTTCCGGCTGCGCGTCGTTCTGCGGGGCTGCGCGTCGAAGTTTCGATCTCACGGCAGGCGTCGCGTCGATTTTGCCTGGGGAGTAGGGCGGCGTTGTCCTTGCGAGGCTGTGCGTCAAAGTTTTGATCTCACGGCAGGCGTTGCGTCGATTTCTCCTGTGAAGTTGGGCGGCGTTGTCCTTGCGAGGCCATGCGTCAAAGTTTCGATCTCACGGCAGGCGTTGCGTCGATTTCTCCCGGGAAGTCGGGCGGCATTGTCCTTGTGAGGCCGTGCGTCAAAGTTTCGGTCGTCCCAAGGGCGTCGCGCCGATCAGCGTCGGTGTGCGGCGTTTTTCTTGCCGCGGAACAAGCTGTGCATCGAAAAGTTCGGCGCACGGAGCGTCCAAGAGGAAGAGAGAAGTCTTTTTGGTCCTGAGACTTCAGGGAACAGGAGGCAAGCTCTATCCAAGCCCTTGGAGAGCACTTTTACAGCCAGACAAGAGTTCAGCAAGGCAGCAGGCCAACAGCAAGGCAGCAGTCCTTTGTAGAAAAGCAGACAGGTGAGTCCTTTGAGCAGCCAGGCAGTTCAGCAAGGCAGCAGGCCAACAGCAAGGCAGCAGTCCTTTGTAGAAAAGCAGACAGGTGAGTCCTTTGAGCAGCCGGGCAGTTCTTCTTGGCAGGATGTAGTTTCTGGTTCAGGTTTCTTCTCCAGCAAGTGTCTGATGAGGTAGGGCAGAGGCCCTGTTTTATACTAAGTTGTGCCTTTGAAGTGGGGGTGACTTCAAAGAGTGTCTAAGAAATGCACCAAGCCCCCTTTCAGTTCAATCCTGTCTGCCAGATTCCCAGTAGGGGGTGTGGCAGTCCTTTGTGTGAGGGCAGGCCCTCCACCCTCCCAGCCCAGGAAGACCCATTCAAAATGCAGATGTATGCAAGTGAGGCTGAGTACCCTGTGTTTGGGGTGTGTCTGAGTGAATGCACAAGGAGCTGTCAACTAAACCTAGCCAGACGTGGATTGAAGGGCACAACAAGGTTTTAGTGCAAAGAAATGCTCACTTTCTAAAAGTGGCATTTCTAGAATAGTAATATTAAATCCGACTTCACCAGTCAGCAGGATTTTATATTAAGATTCTGGCCATACTAAATATGACCTTCCTGCTCCTTTCAGATCAGCAGCTGCCACTTCAACAATGTATGAGAGCAGCCCCAATGTTAGCCTACGAAGGGAGCAGGCCTCACAGTAGTGTAAAAACGAATTTAGGAGTTTTACACTACCAGGACATATAACAACACAAGTACATGTCCTGCCTTTTACCCACACAGCGCCCTGCTCTAGGGGTTACCTAGGGCACACATTAGTGGTGACTTATGTATAGAAAAAGGGGAGTTCTAGGCTTGGCAAGTACCTTTAAATGCCAAGTCGAAGTGGCAATGAAACTGCACACACAGGCCTTGCAATGGCAGGCCTGAGACAAGGTTAAGGGGCTACTGAGGTGGGTGGCAAAACCAGTGCTGCAGGCCCACTAGTAGCATTTAATCTACCTGCCCTAGGCACATGTAGTGCACTCTACCAGGGACTTATAAGTAAATTAAATAGTCAATCATGGATAAACCAATCAGTAGTACAATTTACACAGAGAGCATATGCACTTTAGCACTGGTTAGCAGTGGTAAAGTGCCCAGAGGTCAAAAGCCAACAACAACAGGTCAGAAAAAATATGAGGAAGGAGGCAAAACGTTTGGGGATGTCCCTGTCAAAAAGCCAGGTCCAACACTTCCTCTTCTGGGTTGGCAGGGGCTCCTGTCCTTCCTGGAACGTCTTTCGATTTCTGGACTTGGTCTCCTTCCTTTGCAGGTCTTCAGGTACAGGAATCCACTGGTTGTTATTTGCAGACTTGGTTGGTTCTTGCAATAATTCCAATCATGAGGTGTAATATGTCCTAAGGAAACTTGCAGTATTTTACTTCTGCTTTTCTCGGCTCTGGGGTGGGGTAATTTACTTGCCTTTATTATATTCTTACTCTCCCAGCGATTCTGCACACACTACACTTGTATAGGGTGGAATTTGTGATTCGCATTCAACTTTCTTAATATATGGTTTGTGTTGCCCCTAGACCTATTTTCTCCCATTGCATTCTATAGCATTTCCTATTGTTTGCACTATCCTATGTGTAATCACTTGCCTTATTTTGGTGTCTAGTGTATATATTGTGTATAATACTTACCTCCAGAAGAAGTATTGTCTATAAGATATTTTTGGTACTGTGTCACCCAAACAAATGCCTTTATTTTTGGTGACACTGAGTATTGTCTTTACTTGTGTATAAGTACTGTGTATCTAAGTGGTATTGCATGAGCTTTGCATGTCTCATAGTTCAGCCTAAGCTGCTCTGCTACAGTTACCTCTATCAGCCTAAGCTGCTATAACAGTAGTACATTTCACTAATAAGGGATAACAAGACCTGGTATAAGGTGTAAGTACACAAGGTACCCACTACAAACCAGGCCAGCCTCCTTCAGTGTGTCATGGTAGGAATTGTTTTTTCTTGCCTTTTGGTTACCTACATATCATTTTCTAGATTATATCACAGCTTTTCTGCCGAAATGTGAAGTATCTGCCTCATGTGCCTATTCCTTGCCCAGAGGGCGTACCTGGAGTGGAGACCCTGCATTTTGGACAGGGACTCCTCACTCAGGCTGGAACCAAAGAATTTCACACAGAAAATTACTCACAGGAAGTAAACAGAAGGAAGTTCATCACTGGAAACTGCTGGCAGCCATTGTGCAGTCACTCTGAGCTATCCTCACCTGCAGACAAGATACTCCGCCTTCCTGCTGCTCTGTGTACATCACTTGTCCCCAACATGGCTGAGAGGCTTGATGACAAGGCAGCTCCTTTCACCAAGACAGAATTAAACATCTTAGCAGAGGGGGTGCTTGGTAATTACACTCAGCTTTATGGGGATCCAGAACAACACATGAGTATTGCAGTGAGCACTTGCTTTGGGAAGACATCACCACATGCTGTAGTTCAGTCTGTGTCTTCCATCAGCGGGTCTGAATGTGCAAGAAGCACTGGGATAACCTGCAATGCTGGGCCTGTATCAAGGACCAGGAACTCTTGGGCCTGTCCTTCGAGCCACTTGTCCATCAACCCCTCCTCTGCCTACTGTACTAGAGGGTCCTGGGAAAAGCCTGGCTGACCCTCCATGCTCAGCTACAGGAGCTTGGGAAGCAGAGACCTGGCAAGCACATGCGCTTCTTTTTGTGTCTGATAGTATGATGTGAGGGGTAAAAGTGATGTTACTTCATGTTTATTTGTCCGTATTCACCCTATGTTTGTGATTGTTATAGTATTTATGAGGCCACGCTCTTCTTTGAGCAATCTAAATGAATCTTTATGAGGGCATTCTGGGAATAATAGTGTAGTAAACACAACTGGGATTATATTAGCATCTAGCTGCATTTTCAAGAAAAATGCACTTACAAAAACAGAAGTAGGCTCCAAAGGACATCATAATCATTGTACCCAATGGTGAATGAAGGGCCTGTGTTTTGGGGCTTGGATGGTACCTCATGCATGCTTTTTGGGTGTGTCTTTTGTCAGCTTTCAACCTATGTGCTAAATGCTTACAATATTTATGAGGTCAAGGTCTTGTTGGAGCAATTTAAAGGATGATTTATGAGGGGATTCTTGTACTTTTAGTATAGTAAACACACTGGAGTAGCATTCAAATCTAGCTGGTATATTAATGAAAAATGCAATTGCAAAAGCAGAACTAGGCTCCAAAGGACCTCATATCTCATAACTGCTATAGCCAATGGGAAAGGAAGGGCTTTGTGCTTTGGAGCTTGGATGCTATCTCATACATGCTTTTTAGGTCACTTTGTTTCTACAATAACTGGCATATTTAATGGCAATGAAGTAAGGGCTGACTTTGTGATTCTTGTTTCAATCAAAATAATATGAAGATTTAAAAGAGGACATACACACATCTTCAATACAGTGGCGCATATGTCATTTCTATTTTCCTGGTCAAAGTCCTAACTATGCACATGTTCTAAACAGTATGCGGCTTAAACCAAGCTGTCTTTACATGCTAAATGAGGCTCTTGGCATGTCCACTGTCAAATGTTCTCTAGGAACATATTTCGACTTAATTCTTTGACAAGGTCATATTCAAGGCCTTGTTTGTATCTGCACAACCTATTTTTCAGGAATGTAATGCTTCTGTATGTTACACAACAGATAGCATTTGCTAGTAAGTGTATGACTGTTGACACTGCCCATTTCCAGATATTCTTAAACCCCCTTTCAAGGTTGGCCAAATCCATCCTGACTATGTCCTATCCCCACTTGTGAACTTTAACATCGGAAATTGAGGCCCTCATTACAACCCTGGCGGTAAATGCCACCTACTGCCGTGCTGACGGCCACCAACATACTGTGACTGCGGTGGTATTCCGCTACGGGTATTATGACCCACACTGAGAAATCCACCACTATACAGACACCCACACAAGTCCACCACATCAAAGGTCAGTGATAAACTGGCGATAGCAAAACCCACACCGTTACGGCAACAGGAATACACCCACAGTTTCATGACCCACGAATCACCGCAGCGGTCTTTCAGCCGCGGTAAACCATTGGCGGTACACACCGCTGCGCTCAAAATACACACACACATACAAAACTACATCACATTGGACAATTCAAACTACATACACCTGACACACATACACACACCACATCCATGCCCCCAATCCAATATAAAACACAGACCTATATTACCCACAACCCTTTACAGCGAAAAAAAAGATAGCAAACAGAGAGAGAAAAGCCAGGAGAACCCACTCAATCAGAGACACAATACACCATCACCCTTACACCATCCATGCACCTCACACCACACACCCCAACACAGCACCCCACACACCCTCACACATATCACTCACACCACATCCATGGCACCCCAAAGACACCCAAGGTTTTCAGAGGAGAAGCTAAGGGTCATGGTGGAGGAAATCATCTGAGTAGAGCCACAGCTATTCGGATCACAGGTGCAGCAGACCTCCATTGCTAGGAAGATGGAGCTATGGCGGAGAATTGTGGACAGGGTCAATGCCATGGGACAGCACCCAAGAACAAGGGACAACAACAAGAAGAGGTGGAAGGACCTACGGGCGAGGGTGCGTTCTGTGGTGCAAGACACCAGGTAGCCATACAGAGGACTTGCGGTGGACCCCCACCTCCTCCCCCACAACTAACAACATGGGAGGAGCAAGCCTTTGCGAGCATGCCTCCTGAGGGCCTTGCAGGAGTAGCAGGAGGACTGGACTCTGGTAAGTAAAATCTTTACTACTGTATCCCCCACCCTACCTGCATGCCATCACATACCCCCACCCTCACCCTCACTTCCATCACTCCATCACCTCACACATACCCCAGTATCACAACCCACCCATCCCAAGGCCAAGCCCTCCATGCCACAACAATTCATGGACCCCCAACATTGACCTGCATGGACACCCATCTCCACAGCATGGCCAGTAGAGAGAATCACCTAGCCCACAAAATCACCACGCACACAAGGCAAAGCTGACAGGGAAATCACAACCATACAGGGAAACACACCCATGCACAAGATGGCACACACAGATACAATAACAATGCATTTGCATCCACACAGGACCCCTGCTCAACATCACCGGAGAGGACTTGCCAGCAACATCCAGTTCCCCAACCGAAGAGGCCCACAGTGACATCAGCAGCTCTGCACGCCTGGATCACGATGACCAACCTGGCCCATCTGGCACCTCTGGAAAGTCGGTTACCCTGCCACAGTCCCATACCACCTCAAACTCTCCCCCCTCAGGAAACGCCACCACAGCACCCATGCAGCGGGCCCATACCTCTGTCCCCAGGACACATCAATCAGCAGTGTGTCCACCACTACAGGAACCCCAGGCAACCCCATAAACCCAGGACGATCAGGGACCTGGGGTCAGTGGTGGTGGGCACACGGTTCAGGGGACAGAGGCACAGGACAGCAGGGAAGCTGGGGGGACTGCTGTGCCATAGGGGGAGGACAGGCCTAGGGAACCCACTCTCCAGGAGGCACTCACCAACATCTTGGGACGATGGGCCAGATACTGGCCAAGATACTGGCCAAGTTGCAGGAGACCCAGCGGCTGCAAGAGGGACAGTACCTGGGGATCAGGGAGGACCTCAAACACATCTACACCATCCTGGTCACCATTGCAGGGGTGCTGGCTGACATGGCCAACACCATGAGGGAGACAGTGGCACACCAACGGGGTCCTGACACTAGCCACACCGAAGAACATCCCTTCACCTCCACTGGCGCTAGTGGAGAGGAGGCCCGCCACAGGAACAATAGGCCACCAGCATCCCACCCGCTGCAGACGGAGAACCACCCTGCAAACGGTCCCTGTGATCCAGGCAGAAGCCAGAGAACATTGCCAAGACCTCCGCCAGGAAATAAGACTCTCCAGGTTGTCACCCTTCTGTCCCACTCTGTCACCCTGTCCACCTTGAACTGCTATTACTCCCCTTCCTAAGCCCCATTGGACAATGCACCTGTGATACCAAGAGTCTGGACTCTAACTGGACATTCCTCCACCATCACCCTAGCCCATTGCACATCCCCCTCTACTTATGAGCACTTAAATAAACACCCTTGGAACACATTCAAATCTGGAGTCTGTCAAATGATTCAAATATGTTTTAGTACAACATTTTCAAAGCATTGCAAGTCATATGTACAGTTTAATTAACATTGGAATGAACTTTAGTGGACAGCAGTAAACATACCAAGAGCCAGAGTGGGCAACAGAGATCTGAAAAAAGAGATGCCAAAGGGTACAGTAAGTAGCCATAGGGAAATTACGCTGCCATGTACAATGTCCAACAGAAAACCGAAAAGTAAAGTGAAGTGACAGTGTCTTACCTGTGTCTCACTGGAAGTACTGCTGTATTACATTACTTCTGTTGTCCACATTTTCTTCCTCTGCCTCCTCTTCCTCACTGTCCACAGGCTCCAGTGCTGGCACAAGACCATCTCCAGGCTCATCCTCCTGCTGAAAAGGCACCTTGCGTCTCAAGGCCAGGTTGTGCAACATGCAACAGTGATCTGGCACACCTTCTTGGGTGAGTAGTACAGGGATCCCCCTGTCAGATGGAGGCACCGGAACCTGGCCTTCAGGAGGCCAAAGGTTCTTTCAATAATCCTCATTGTTCGCCCATGTGCCTCATTGTAACATTCCTCTACCCTTGTCCTGGCATTCCTCACAGGGGTCAGGTGGCATGAGAGGTTGGGGTAACCAGAGTCACCTGCAAGTATCGAGGGATACCTGTTAGATACACACTAACCCTTAGGTACAACCCCATAGCCAGACACCAATTTATACTGGGTGGGGACCTTGGGCTCACCTATTAGACACACACGGTGCCTCTGGAGTTGGCCCATCACATATGGGATGCTGCTATTCCGCGGGATAAATGCGTCATGTACAGAGCCAGGATGCCTAGCATTCACATGGGCGATGTACTGGTCCGCCAAACACACCATCTGCATATTCATAGAGTGATAGCTTTTTCTATTCCTGAACACCTGTTCATTTCTCCGGGGGGGGGGGGACAAATGCCACATGAGTACCATCTATGGCACCAATGATGTTGGGGATATGTCCCAGGGCATAAAAGTCAGCTTTCACTGTGGCTAAATCCTCCACCTGGGGGAATACAATGTAGGTGCTCATGTGTTTCAGCAGGGCTGACAACACTCTGGTCACCACGTTAGAGAACATTGGCTGAGACATCCCTGATGCCATGGCCACTGTTGTTTGGAAGGAACAACTTGCCAGGAAATGGAGCGCTGACAAGACCTGCACTAGAGGGGGGATACCTGTGGGCTGGCGGATAGCTGACATCAGGTCTGGCTCCAATTGGGCACACAGTTCTTGGATTGTGGCCCGATCAAGTCTGTATGTTATGATAATGTGTCTGTCCTCTATTGTCGCTAGGTCCACCAGGGGTCTGTACACTGGAGGATGTCACCATCTCATATTCATCCTCAGCGGTTGAAGCCTATGGAGGAAAAAGGTGAGCAGAGGGTCATTCAGACATCAATTGCAATAATGATGCATCTTTCCCTTAACAGAACCAGTATGTGAATCTGAGAGTCATTTGTTGTGCCAATGTCTGCTGTGATGCAGTTAGATGCCATGCCCTGTGCCCCCCTGAAATGGCGGCTGCCTGGCCTGTGAGGAGGGATAAGTGGAAATGAGGTGATTCCGCTGTTGTTGTTCGCCATTGCCGTAGGCGGTCAATGAATGCTGCGCAACCTCACATTGGTTATCATTGGGCCCTGTGGGTTTCAGGAGCCAATGGCGATGTACGCCGGCAGTGACGGTACACACTGCTGCGGACGTGACCGCCATTTTCTATCTATTTACTCACTTGCTACCTGATCTTCAACAGGAGAGGACCTACACTGCAAGTGCTGCTGTGACCTGTGTCTGGAAGCAACAATGGCTCATGTGTCTGGGGAAAGGGCTCCTGCCTTCACTGCGGAGGAGTTGGAGATACTGGTGGATGGGATCCTACCCCAGTACACGTTAATCTACGGTCCTCCAGACAAACAGGTGAGTACACTGTGAGCATGATGCGTGGGCCATGAATGTATGGATTGCTGTTTGTGTAAGCCACATGTTGGGGGGCTGAGGCGTCCTGGCCAGAGTGCTGCATGTATGGTGGTTAATGTATGTGTGTCAGGGAAAGGGAGGGATCCGGTGGGCCATGAGTGTGACGGGCCGGACAGTTAACATACCCCTTTTCTGGTGTCTTTTCCATGCAGGTCAGCGCCCACCAGAAGAATTTGCCGTGCCATCGCCAAGGAGGTGCGGACCCTGGGGGTCTTTGACAGGCAGAGCACCCCCTGCCACAAACGGTGGGAGGACCTGCGCCACTGGGCAAGGAAGATGGCAGAGGCCCAGCTAGGGCTGGCCTCCCAATGAGGAAGGGGTGCCCGTTGTACCCTGACCGCCCTGGTGTTACGCATCCTGTCTGTGGCCTATCCTGAGTTGGATGGGCGCTTGAAGGCATCACAGCAGTCACAAGGGGGTGAGTACAGATTCATAATCATGAATGTGCACGCGTTAAGGTTTACCTGGGTGGGGGATGTGGGCTGTGGGTGCCCCTAGGCCAGGGCGAACTGGCAGGGTAGGTCCCTTGTAGGGCAGGCTTTGGTGCACTCGTACCCCAATAGTGTTAGTGGGCATCTACTACTGGGAAGGGTCCTGTGTGTTTCAGGTGTGCAGCTAATGGCGTTAGGTATTCTACCCCATGGGTTGCTGACTAGCTTAGAAACTGGTAGTACATGGTCTGGTGCATAGGGAAGCTCCCTGCGTGTTGTGTACACCAAAAGTAGTGGTGTTGCTGGCATTGACCAAGTGTGTCCTCTATCTCCCCCCCTTTTTGTTTTGTCACCCTATCCATGTGTGCATTAGCATCATCTGGCGGAGGAGCAGAGGCACCGGCGACGGAGGGAGCTGCATCCCACATGGGCCTGGAGGCAGAATCCACTGACGGTGAGGGCACCAGTGGGACGGAGGGTGAGGGGAGCACCATGACGGGGACGGGAGGGGAGACCACAGACAGCGACTCCTCCTCCGATGGAAGCTTCCTGGAGGTGGCGGACACCCCAAAAACAGGTACAGCTGCCACCCCCCCTACCAGCACTGCACTCCCAGCATCCCCTCAGCGTGTTTCTCGTGCCCGCTCACCCAGGAGGGTAGGCATCTCTTTCGCCCCAGGCACCTCAGGCCCTGCCCCAGTGAGCCCTGCTGCCCTCAGTGAGAAGGCTATTGACCTCCTGAGATCCCTCACTGTTGGGCAGTCAACCCTTCTGAATGCCATCCAGGGTGTCGAGAGGCTTTTGCAACAAACAAATGCATTCCTGGAGAGCATTCACTCTGGCGTGGTGGCCCAACAGAGAGCATTTCAGGCTCTGGCCTCAGCACTGATGGCAGCCACTGTCCCTGTCTCCAGCCTGTCCCCCTCCAACTTCCTCTACCCAGTCCCAATACCCTTCAACCCCAGCCTGTTTGTTGCTACCGCCGTGGCGGTCGGAGTGTTAAAGTGGCTGTCTGTGTTGGCAGTTTCCGCCGTGGTCGTGATCCCATTTTCTTTTTACCACCTGCCTGTTGGCAGTATTACCGCTGGTTTAACACTGACCGCCAGTGTTGTAATGAGGGCCAAAGTGTTTAAATGTCAAGAAACTCACGTCACACCAATGCTGAGGGCGAGGGTTAGAAAATATTGAAGGAGCTACAGAACAACCTTGACACAGATGTTATTGTATGTCTAATATCAGGACTTTGCAGTGTATATACACATCATTTTGCCCAGCCAAAGCATTATATTGCTCATTGAGGACAAAGGATCACAAGGTAAGCACTTGCTTAATGTTGTCATGAGCTTATCATTTATTTAAACACCAACTACATAATGTTCTGCCTTCTATTTGAGTGGACCTGGCTGGCCAAGGGACATCAACCCAGGTACAGGGGCAGAGAACTGGAACCTCAGCTTGAAGGCAGGTACAACTTCTTGATACCACCAGAAAGAAGGAGGAGGAGGGAGAAGACCAATGAAGTGTACCTACCCGGACAAAATCTGCACCAACATCAGCAGACCGGATGGAGGCTGTGGACATTGAAGGGGGGCATTGAGGGGGACACCAGCAGCTGGGGTGGGTGAGAATATGGGTCCCCATCGGCCCAGAAGACCAGGATTTTGATGTGGTGTCCCCAGTCCTATTGCCATCTGGGTCTGCCACTGACCCCTCCCTAAATCCTGAGGCCCCCGTTCCATCTGGGTCTCCATCTGCACACTTTGCCACCATTCCCACTCCATGTCCCTGCCCAGAAGAGCTGAGGGAGACACCTGCCCGTGACAACCTACAACCCTCTTGTTCGACAAAGACTCCTCCATGTACTGTGATTTTTAGGGCTGTCTCGCTGGAACTGGTGCTGGTATCTGAGGCTGAGGGGAATGTGTCCACTTGGATCTTTCAAGCGATCTGCAATGAACTCCGTATATTTTGAGAGGCATAATCCAGAGACATGGCTCACCTCAGTGCCTCCATCAATTCCTTGGGGACAGCCCTTTTGTCTGTGTTGGCCCAGATCCCCCTATCACTGTTATCATCTCTCCTGGTTCGTCTATCTTCTCTGTTTCCCCTGCTGCCCCTTCTTTGGCTCGCTTCCATGGGGTGACTGATCCTGCCCCAGCCAGCTAATCTTAGGCCGCAGAGGATTTGGGTATCATTGTGAAAGATGACAGTGAGGATGGCCAGTGACTGGATATTATTTGGACAGTGGCCTATTTTTTGGTTTCTGGTTCCACTGATGCTTCCTGACGTGTTATATTTATTTTGCCGAACCCCCTCCGCATCCCCTTGTCCAATCTGTTTTAAGATACTATTTGATTTCCTTTCTCACTTTCCAAAGGACTGTATTTTTTTAAAGGAAAATTCCCAATAAAATCTGAAAAATCTACACCACTCTGTAATCTCTTTCATTATATTTGCTGTATTCCAAACATTGATGTCATATTGCTATGTGGTTAGTTATGCTTTTCACATGATAGCTTTGTACACATTTGGCTCTACTTATAAGCATGTTTTACACAAATGTTTCAAAAACATATGTGGACTACTACTGTCGCGTAGGCTCTCATTATTCTAATGAGACTACTGAACTTTGAGCAGCAAAATCGTCCACAGTGTAGGAGACTGAGTCTGACCCACGGTGGGGGACACCTGTCGCTCTAGCTAACTAGCAGTGCCTTGTCTCTACCAGGGGATTGGGACGATTGGGCAGCCGAGCGCATGACATGTTAGGCTTCTCAGGGAAGTCGTGGTCACTCAGGACGCATCCGGTTCTCTCAGTTACAATTCAGTCTCATATATAAATGATAAACAAATGCAGTATGGTGGTCATTACAACCCTGGCGGACGGTGCTAAAGCGGCTGTAGGACCGCCAACAGGCCGGCGGTAAAAAATTAGCAATTACGACCGTGGCGGAAACCGCCAACAAAGACAGCCACTTTAACACTCCGACCGCCACGGCGGTACAAACAAACAGCATGGCGGTCACCGCCAACAGACAGGCAGGAGACAATGTACCGCCCACAGTATCACAACAGGCCAAACCGCCACCTTTTCCGGGGCAGATTCACTGCGGATAAAAACACGCCAGAAACAGGAATTCCGAAGGGAAAACGCTCACCTCTACACACCCCACGAGGAACGAGGACACCATGGACCCGGAACTCCAAATTCTACCTGCGATAGTGTTCCTGCTCCTCTACCAGGAGCACGAACGCCGGCGGCGAAGAACACGGTGAGTACTGCACCTACGACACAGGGGAGGGGGGAGGCAAAAAACAGGGACATGCACACGCAACACGCAACAAACCCACCCCCACCCACTACAACACACACACTAATGCATATTAATACATCACAGTTACACCCCCAAACCCCCCGGAAGAATGCAAAGACAATAGAAAATGAGTGTAACCATTGTAATATATTAAAATCAAGAAGGCAATATATATATATATACATCATTTACAAAATATATACTAAGCATAGTAATCCAGGTAGTGCTCCAATTAAGTCCGTGGAACACTGGGCCCACACGGTATGGGCGAGGCCCACACAAGATCCCCGACCATGACGGAGAGAACACTGCAGGGGCATCAGACAGCAATAAACAGGCACCTCAGGGGGAGGGAAAGGGGGGGCACCTCAGCCGCTTGAGTGCACGACGCCAAATCCACGAGGGGGCCACATGCCCACTGTTCCATTATGGGGAGTGCAAAGCCACAGTCTCTCAAGTCTCTACAGTGGGTGGCTTGCCCACTTTTCCATTCTAGGGAGTGCAAAGCCACAGTCTCTCAAGTCTCTACAGTGGGTGGCTTGCCCACTGTTCCATCCCGGAGAGTGCAAAGCCACAGTCTCTCAAGTCTCTACAGTGGGTGGGTTGCCTACTGTTCCATCCTGGGAAGTGCAAAGACACAGTCTCTCAAGTCTTTACAGTGGGTGGCTTGCCCACTGTTCCATCCTGGGGAGTTCAAAGCCACAGTCTCTCAAGTCTCTACTGTGGGTGGCTTGCCCACTGTTCCATCCTGGGGAGTGCAAAGCCACCGTCCCTCAAGTGGATAACAGTCTCCACTGGTTCTGGAGGGGGCCTTGTGCCCAGAGTGCTTCATCCTGCTAAGGACAGAGGTAGTGGATGGATCTCTCCACTGGTTCTGGAGGGGGCATGGTGCCCAGAGTGCTTCATTCTGCCCGTGACGGACTCAGTAGCGTCAGTGACATTGGCGCTCATGGGCCAGCGGTGTTTGAGGCGGCGGTGCCCTGTTCAGCGTTGCTTGAGACGGCGGTGCCCTGTTCAGTGGTGCTTGAGACGGCAGTGCCCTGTTCAGCGGTGCTTGAGGCGGCGGTGCCCTGTTCAGCGGTGCTTGAGACGGCGGTGCCCTGTTCAGCGGTGCTTGAGGAGGTGGTGCCCTGGTCAGCGTTGCTTGAGGCGGAGGTGCCCTGTTCAGCGGTGCTTGAGACGGCAGTGCCCTGTTCAGCAGTGCTTGAGGCAGCAGTGCCCTAGTCAGCGGTGCTTGAGATGGCGGTCTCCATTGCAGGGACTCAGCTGCTGGTGGTCCTTCATGGCCCAGCGGGGCTTGTGCTGGCGGTCCTTCATGCATGGCCCAGCGGGCCTTTGCTGGCGGTCCTTGATGGCCCAGCAGGGCTTTTGCTGCCGGTCCTTGATGGGTCACCGGGGCTTGTGCTGGCGGTCCTTCATGGCCCAGCGGGGCTTGTGCTGGCGGTCCTTCATGGCCCAGTGGGGCTTGTGCTGGCGGTCCTTCATGGCCCAGCGGGGCTTGTGCTGGCGGTCCTTCATGGCCCAGAGGGGCTTGTGCTGGTGGTGGCCTCCTGGGCAGCTGGGCTTGTGCTGGTGGTGGCCTCCTGGGCAGCTGGGCTTGTGCTGGCGGTAGCCTCCTGGTCAGCTGGGCTTGTGCTGGTGGTGGCCTCCTGGGCAGCGGAGATGATGGCAGTCTTCTTCGCCGTGCTGCTCTTCCCAGACTTGCAGGGTTTCTTGTGGCCCTTCCCCACCTTGGAAGGTGTCACAGCTGACTCCACACTCCCACCGGGACCCCTGGGAGGGGCTTTGGTGGCTGGAGTCTTCCCCCTCTCCCGCCGGGCACTGGCCAACTTCTGATGCTTCACAGGTGGGGGACTGTCTGTGCTGTGGCTCCGTGCCACACTGGCTGCCCTGGTGACCGGTGCACTCCAGATTCCGGTGACTAGAGGCACCACTGGTCCCGGAGATGTTGTGGCTGAGGTGCTAGCTCGGGACCTATGAGACGGACGGGGTGGGGGAGGTGTGGGAAAGAGGTCAAGGTTGGACAGGATTTTTTTTTTGACACACTGGGACGGGTAGCTGGAGGGGGGTTGGGAGTGGAGGAAGAGGTTGTGGTTGTAGGAGGTGTTCGTTTGCTGACTTTGGGTGAAGGTGCATGCGCTGGAGGCTGTCGTGAGGTGGATGGCTGTTGGGTGGGTGTGTTCCTGCATTTGTGTATCTTGGGAGGGGGTGTCACAGACACACTGGGAGAGGATACAGGGGACGTGTGAATGGAAGTGGGGTGGTGACTGCACGTGAGTGGGGTGTGGTGGTGGGTGTGCTGGAGAGGGATGTAGTGGCTGTAGAGGTAGTGCATGCAGGTGTGACTGTAGACGAGACAGGGAGGGAGGAGGGAGACGAGGAGGAGGGGGACACAGTGGAGGCAGTGGATGTTGGTGTGTCTACATGTATGTGATGCTTGCGTGAGTACCTGTGGGATGTGTGGTGGTTATGTTTGCCTGAGCTTCCCTTGTGTTTTGACGTGTGTGCATGCTGGTCTGTAGGTGTGCTTGGGATAGGCTGAGGTACAGGGGATTGGGTCGGGTGGAGGAAGTTGGAGGGGGGAGGCTAGATACAGGGACAATGGCTGCCATCAGTGCTGAGGCCAGAGTCTGAAAAGCTAGCTGAAGGGCCGCCTGACCAGAATGAATGCTCTCCAGGAATGCATTGGTTTGTTGCAACTGCCTTTCTACACCCTGGATGGCATTCAAAATGGAAGACTGCCCAACAGTGAGGGACCTGAGGAGGTCAATGGCCTCCTCACTGATGGCAGCAGGGGTGACTGGGGCATGGCCTGAGGTGCCTGGGACGAAGGTGATGCCCATCCTCTCGGGTGAGAGGGCACGGGCGAAGGCTGAGGGGCTGCTTGGAGGGTGGTGCTGGAAGGGGGCGTGGCGGCTGTACCTGTAGATGGGGGAGGCACAGATGTTGCCGCCACCACAAGGGAGCTCCCATCAGAGGACGAGTCCGTGTCACTGGTCTCAGCTCCTGTCCCCGCAGTGGAGCTCCCCTCGCTCTCCGTCCCACTGGTGAACTCTGAGTCCGTAGTGTGGCCCTCCATGGCCATGTGGGATGCAACTCCCTCCTGCTCCGGTGCCACTGCTCCTCTGTCTGGTGATGCTAATGCACACAAGAACAGGGAGACCACAAAAAGAGTGGGGGACGACAGAAGAAAGATATGTTGAGTGCATGCATTACCGCTACCGTTGGTGGACACGACAGACACAGAAGCCCCCTGCACTACGCCGTGCTCTTGGGCTCCACTGTTCAATTCCTGGGAAATGGCCTACAAGGCTATGGATGACATCTGCACACATAGATGACACAGGGGCATGACTAGGTGTAGTTTGCACTCTACAGATGTGGGGTGGGGTGCCACAGGGCCTGCCTTACGGAGGGACCTTGCCTACGGAACTCGGCCCTGGCCTAGGGAAACCCACAGCCCACCTCCTCCTCCCAGACCCCTCCACTGCGCGCAAAGTCAGCAGAACGCGAGTATACTCACCCCCTTGTGGCTGCTGTGATGCACTCAAGCGCCCATCCAACTCGGGGTACGCCACCGCCAGGATCCTGAACATCAGGGGGGTCATGGTGCGACGGGCACCCCTCCCACATTGGGAGGCCATCCCCAGCTGAGCCTCCGTCGTCTTCTTGCTCCAGCGGCGAATGTCCTCCAATCTTTTCCGGCAGTGGGTGCTCCGTCTGTGGTAGACCCCCAGGGTCCGGACGTCCTTGGCGATGGCACGCCAAATATGTTTTTTCTGGTGGGCGCTGACCTACATGATTTGTACAGGGGGAAGAAAAAGTTATTACCAACTGCACCATCAAAGTGATTGGTCCCCATCCCTACCCTTGCCATGTGGCACATGCACTCACGGCCATTTAATGCACGCCGCACTCTCCCCCCTTCCTTCTTACATCCACCCCTCTCCACACAGGCATAGCCCATACATCATGCTCCTAGTGTACTTACCTGTTTGTCTGGAGGACCGTAGAGTAGCGTGTACTGGGGGAGGATCCCATCCACGAGTTTCTCCAACTCGTCCGATGTGAAGGCAGGGGCCCTTTCCCCAGACACTCGAGCCATTGTCTCTTCCAGACCGAAGTCACAGCAGCACTTGCAGTGTAGGTCCTCTCCTGTCGAAGATCAGGTATCGAGTGATTGAACAGATAGAAAATGGTGGTCACGTCCGCGGCGGTGCGTACCGTCACCACCGGCGTACATCGTCATTGGCTCCTGGGACCCATAGGGTCCAATGTTAACCAATGCAGCATTGCGCCGCGGTTTTCGACCGCCTACCGCGACGATGTACAACGCCAGCGCAGTTAACTCACATCCCATTGTCCCACTTTAGAGGTCAGGCAGCCGCCATTTCAGGGGCCCACATGGCTTCATTTTCAACTGTGTCACACATACCTAGGCCTAGACTCAACACACATACATGCCACTTTTTGAGTATGAATGGTGTTTTGTGTAAGCAAAGGGTACGTACCTCTGAGTTGTTTGACTCTGTGCTCACTGTTGTCCTTCATAGGCACAGTCCACTGGGACATGTGAGGAGATGGCGGCATCCACCGGTGTACCAACCGTTGGTGGACCTGTCGACAATGGAGGAAAGACATGTGATAATCACATACAGGCTTGACCGTGCCACAATCCAGGAACTGTGTACCCAACTGGAGCCAGACCTGATGTTAGCTATCCGCCCACAGGAATCCCCCCTCAAGTGCAGGTGCTGTTAGTGTTCCATTTCCTTGCAAATGGGTCATTTCAAACAACAGTGAACAACAGTGGCCATAGCATCAGGGATTGTCCAGAGTGTTGTCTGCCCTGCTGAAACACATGCGGAGCTACATCATTTTCCCTCAGGTAGAGGATTTGCCTACGGCGAAAGGTGATTTCTATGCCCTGGGACATATCCCCAACATCATAGGTGCCATTGATGGGACTCATGTGGCGTTGGTCCCCCCCCCCCCACAGGAGTGAACAGGTGTACAGAAACCGGAAGAGTTATCATTCCATGAATGTATAGATGGTATGTTTGGGAGACCAGTACATCTCCCGTGTGAATGCCATGTTCCCTGGCTCAGTGCATGACACTTACATCCTGCAGAATAGCAGCATCCCTTATGTGATGGGTCAACTCTAGAGGCACCGTGTGTGGCTATTAGGTGAGCACCTGGAAGCTAGTCAGTGGAAATGGTTGTCTGGGTCTGGGGATATTCCTCCAGGTTAGTGTGTGTCTAACAGTTGTCCCTCGCCATTTGCAGGTGACTCTGGTTACCCCAACCTGTCATGGCTACTGACGCCAGTGTTGAATCCCAGGACAAGGGCAGAGGAACGCTACAATGAGGCCCATGGGCGAACTTGGTGGATAATAGAGCGGGCCTTTGGCCTCTTGAAGGCCAGGTTCTGGTGCCTCCATATGACAGGTGGATCCCTATTCTACTCACCGAAGAAGGTGTGCCAGATTATCGTGGCCTGCTGTGCGCTTCACAACTTGGCTTTGCTACGACAAGTGCCCTTTCTGCAGGAGGATGGTCCAGATGGCGGTGTTGTTACAGCTGTGGAGCCTGTGGAGAGTGAAGACGAGGAAGCAGAGGAAGAAGACATGGACAACAGGGACTCAGTGATCCAGCAATATTTCCAGTGAAACACAGGTAAGAATACAAACCTGCCTACTACATGTACTTATACACTAAAACCTCTCTACTGTCTGTCTTTTTCACCCAGTGTATGGTCACTGAGTTGTCACTTTCCCTTACGATTTCACAGATCTGGGTCCCAGAGAGTGACATCTGCTTTGATTCCTCATGGACTAGAGCTGTGTGACATAGGTATGTTGACATTACAAATAAAGGTTTTTTTTGCCACAGTTATTGCTAATACAGTATTCCGAAATCACAGACAGACTCCAGATTGTTTTGTGCTTTAAGGGTGTTTATTTTAGTGCTCAAAATTGGAGGGGGTAGCAAAATGGTGAGGGGTGATGGTGGAGGAATGTCCATGGCAGAGTCCAGTCTATTAGTCTCACAGGTGCATTGCCCAAATGGGCATAGGAAGTGGAGCTGGGGCAGTTTAAGGATGGACAGGGTGACAAAGTGAGACAGTAGGGTGACAATCAGGGTGGTCTCATTTCTTGGCGGGGGTCTTGGCATCATTCTCTGTCTTGTTCCAGGATCTCAGGGACCGTTTGTGAGGTGGTTCTCCCTCTGCAGGGGGTGGCGTGCTGGTGTGGTGGTCCTGTGGCGGTGCCTCCTGTCCACTAGCGCCGGCTGAGGTGGTGGGCAGTTCATCGTCCAGGCTAGTGTCAGGGGCCCCTTGTAGTGCCACAGTGTCCCTCTTGGTGTTGAGTACTTCCTTCAGCACCCCTAGGATGGTGCCCAGAGTGGAATTGATGGTTCTGAGTTCCTCCCTGAAGCCCATATACTGTTCCTCCTGCAGGCGCTGGGTCTCCTGAAACTTGGCCTGTACCGTTGCCATCGTCTCCTGGGATTGGTGGTATGCTCCCATTATGGAGGAGAGGGCCTCGTGGAGAGTGGGTTCCCTGGGCCTGTCCGCCCCCTGTCGCACAGCAGCACTCCCAGTTCACCTGTGTTCCTGGGCCTCCGTCTCCTGGACCATCTGCCCACTACCACTGCCCCCAGGTCCCTGTTGTTGTTTGGGTGGTGGGTTATCCTGGGTTCCCTGTAGTGGTGGACACACTGCTGATTGACGTGTCCTGGGGACGGAGGTATGGGCCCGCTGGGTGGGTGCTGTGCTTGTGTTTCCAGAGGGGGGAAGCTCTGTAGTGGCCTGTGACTGGGTTCTGAGGTCCCCGATGGGCCGGGCTGGTCATCTAGATCCAGTTGGTCAGAGGTGCTGTGATTACTGTGGGCCTCTTCTGTTGGTTGTGTGGACATGTGTGGACCCTCCTGTCTGGTGACTTTGGGTAGGGGTCCTGCAGGGGTATAAAGGAATGATTATTGCATCTGTGTGTGTCAAGGTGTGCAATGGGTGGGTGACCGTGTACCCCAGTGTTAGCATTCCTGTGTCGGACCTTGTGTGATCATGGTTTAGGGGGGTGTATGGGTATTTTGAAGTGGGCATGCTTTAGTGATGGGTGTCCATGCTTTGGTGTTGCATGCAGGGCTTGGTGTTGGGGTGAGTGGTTTGTGATGTTGGGACATTTGTGAGGTGTTAGAGTGATGGGGTGAGGGTGAGGGTGGGGTATGTGATAGCATGCAGGTAGGGTGGGGGATGTAATAGTTAAGATTTGACTTACCAGAGACCATTCCTCCACCTACTCCTGAGAGGCCCTCAAGATCCCGGATCGCCAAGACCTGCTCCTCCCATGTTGTTAGTTGTGGGGGAGGAGGTGGGGGTCCGCCGCCAGTCCGCTGCACCGCCAGGTGGTGTCTTGAGACCATGGAACGCACCTTCCCCGTAGGTCATTCCACCTCTTCCTGACGTCCTCCCGATTTCTTGGGTGCTGTCCCACTGCGTTGACCCTGTCCACTATTCTTCGCCATAGCTCCATCTTCCTTGCAATGGAGGTGTGCTGCACCTGTGATCCTAAGAGCTGTGGTTCTACCCGGACGATTTCCTCCACCATGACCCTGAGCTCCTCCTCCGAGAACCTGGGGTTTCTTTGCCGTGCCATGGGGTGGTGCAGGTGATGTGTGGGGTGATATGTGTGCTGATATGTAGTGGGGTGTTGTGTGAGGTGCGTGGAAGTTATGTGGGTGATGGTGTTGTGTGCCTGTGGATGCTAGTGTTGTTGACGGTGGTGTCTCTCTCTGGCTTTCGTTCGTGATTTGTGGTCGTAAGGGTTTGTGGATGTGTGTTTTATAGTGTACTGAGTGTGTGGGAGTGGTGTGTACATGTGTATCAGGTATGTGTATTTTGAATTGTCCAATGTGGCTGTGTTTTGTAAGAATGTGTGTATTTTGAGCGCGGCGGTGTGTACCGCCAATGGAATACCGCAGTTGAAAGACCGTTGCGTGGATTCGTGTGTCGTGATAGTGTGGGCGTATTTCTGTTGGCGTGACGGTGGAGGTTTTGTTATCGCCAGTTTATCACTGACCTTTGGTGCGGCGGACTTGTGTGGGTGTCTGAATTTTGTCGGATTCCGAACTGTGGGTCATAATAGCTGTGGCGGAATTCCGCGGCCGTGGCAGTGTGTTGGTGGTCTTCTGCACAGCAGTAAGCGGCTTTTACCGCCAATGTCATAATGAGGGCCTACATGTTTTAATGATTAGTTTAATAAAAATGACTGCATCTTAAATAGCAAAGCGTGAGCTGCAATAACCAGGACGATACAACATGACAGTATTAAAACGGTGACGAGAAGGGTGAAGCATAAGAATAACGCTATCATATTGTCACTAAGATCGATGGATCATTTCCTACCCAAGTCATAATCTGAGCACAGCATGTTAAGCTCTAATTCTGCCTTTCGGGTTCCCCCGGGAGGACATCAACCCTCATACCTGAGCAAAGGCCTGTAGTCTGCGTTAGCATCTGTAGCGAAGCGTTCAGCAATCAGCATACAGTTGTGGTTCCCTGGCTGGAATCTCCCTCTTAACGTGTAATGGGACTAGAAAGTGTTTTTATAATAACATAGCTGATGTTCGGAGAAAATGTCCCTACGTAAGGGTGTGCATTTTCTATGAATGTTGGAGACTAAACTTCTACCACGTTTACCAGCAATGTACCAAACTGTAGCCTTGAATGAAGCACAGACTGATCAAGAATTTCTTGTTTGAGAACACAGTGCTAGGCTAAGCAAAAACAGTTAGATAGATGAAAATAAAACAAGACTGTAAAAATGGTTATTGTAAGAATAACAATGTGAAGCCGAATAAAATGTATCTAGGTTAAGATGCCCAGCGGCCTAGTGTGTTAAAATAACGTGCATGGAGCTATAACTAAAATGGCTACACAACACTACCAAATTGACCAACTGATCATAATCAATTATTACAAAACCCATATGAAACGTGTATTTGCAAAGTGTACTGGATACATATTAAACATTGATCATGGTGGATTTCTCTTGCGGCTTTTCAATTCTGGTGGTGAGGACCTGTGTGAGTAAGTGCATTTAACATGTTGGTGCTGTAGAGGGGTTAAGGATGGCTATACAGGTGGGGATGTGCCTGTATAGGAGGTGATGGTAGCTGTACCTTTGTGGGTAGTGCCTGTACAGGGACTGACGGTCACTGAACAGGTGGAGGATGTGACTGCCCTGGACTGATGGTAGCTGTATAGGTGGGGAATGTGCCTGTGTCGGTGGCTGGCCGGGTTTGTTATGGGTACCTGTGGTGCTTACACATTATACCAGGTCCATTTATCCCTTATTGGTGAAATGGTGGCAGTGTCTAGAAGCTAGGGTCTCTAGAGGTAGCTGTAGATGAGCAGCCAAGGCTTATCTAGGAGACATGCAAAGCTCATACCATACCACAGTAGTCACACAGTATTCACACACACGAAAGAAAACACTCAGTGTTACAAAAGTAAAGGTACTTTATTTTGGTGACACAAATATCAAAAATACCATAGAGACTATACTCCCATAGGAGGTAAGTAATACACAAATTATATACACTAGTATGCAGAAATAGGCACAAAACAGTTAAAAAAACAGTGCAATTAGTGAAAATCACATTAGTTAGAAATGGGTCTGGGGAACACAACCATATACTAAGAAAGTGAAATGCAAATGCTGGTTTCCTACGTAGGCAAGTGTAGTGAGTAGAGGGGCGCTGGGAGTACTAGAAAGGCTCACAGGTAAGTACTAGAACCCACCCCAGTGCCCAGAAAAGTAGGAGTAAAACACAGTAACTTTCCCATAACACACAAAGAAACGTAAAATAAGATTATGCAAGAACCAGAAGAGACTGCAAGACACCAACAGTGGATTCCTGCACCTGAGGACCTGTGGAAGAAGGGGACCAAGTCCAAGAAGCACAGAAGAGTCCCGGGAGAACAGGAGCCCCTGCTAACCCCGATAATGGTGCAAATGAAGAACCACCAATGAAGAACAGTCAGTATTGCACCCAAGAAGACGGAGTCGGGTTCCTGGTTTGTGCAAGTGATGTCCCACGCCAGATGGAGGATTTCAGTCTGGTTTGCATAACTAGAGTCTGCCAACAAGTCTTGGCACACGCAAAGCTCGCTGTTAGCAGAAAATGGTTCTTGCCGGGGGCCAGGAAGGACCAGGTGGACTCTACCTAAGAAGGGGAGTCAGAGGGGCCTCTCAGCAACTCAGAGAGCCCACAGAAGACCAGGCAGTGTGCACAGGAGTCCCACAGCACAGGGACAAAGGAGGATCAAGAAGAGGCCCATGCAGCACTATGACAGAGGCTCCCACACCACCTGAGAACCACTCGGGATGATGTGCGTCACAGGATATAGTGCTGGGGCCGGAGCTGCAAGACGCATGAAGTACTTTGTGGAAGGATACCAACAAGCCTTTGCAACTGAGTAACACGCAATGCATGGGGGTACTGTCTTGCGTGGGGAGGCAAGCCATTACCTCCACCAAGGTTGGACAGTAGGACGTCAGGACAGTCTGGACCACTTCAGTCCACCACCCATGATGCAGGATCCACGCAGATCAGCAGGAGAGGGGATCCAAGCAGTCAGTTGTCATTGCAGTAGGTGCCTGCTGAAGCAGAGGTGTGACTCCCCTTCTGGTGAAGACAAGCTGTCCTCAGAGGATGCACGACCGGGAAACGTTTGCAGTTGCTTGCAGGAGCTGAAGAAACAATGTGGCAGAAGGCGTCTTCCTTCTTTCTTGCAGTTTGTAGAGTTCCTGCTGGGTCCAGATGCAGTTTCTTCAGTGAGAAATTGAAGTGGAGGATGCAGAGGATTCCTGCTGGAGTCTTGCAATCTGAATATGAAGAACCACCCAAAGGAGAGACCATAAATAGCCCTGAAAGTGGGATTGGCCACCTAACAAGGTAAGCACCTATTAGGGGAGGGCTCTGACGTCACTTGCTGGCACTGGCCACTCAGATGCTCCCAGAGTTCCCTACCCACTTGGAATCCAAGATGGCAAAACCCAGGGACCCTCTGGAGGAGCTCTGAGCACCACCCCTGATGTGGTGATGGACAGGGGAGTCGTCACTCCCCTTTCCATTGTCCAGTTTCACGCCAGAGCAGGGACTGGAGATCCCTGGACCAGTGTAGAAAGGTTTATGGAAGGAGGGCACCAAATGTGCCCTTTAAAGCATTTCCAGTGGCTTAGGAAGGCTACCCCTCCCAAGCTTGTAACACCTATTCCCAAAGTGAGAGGGTGTAATACCACTCTCCCAAAGGAAATATTTTGTTCTGCCTTCCTAGGCTTGAGCTACCCAAGCAACAGGAGGTCAGAAACCTGTCTGTGAGGTGGCAGCAGCTGGGGCTGCCTAGAAAACCTCATAAGGCTGTAATGACAAAACTGGGGGTCCTCTAAGGAGTCCCCAGAGTGCATGGAATCACACAACCAATGCTTGCAAAAGCATGGGTGTATGACTCTTACATGTTTGATTCCAATCATGCCTATGTTCGAAGTTACCATTATGTTCCTGGACATAAGTAGTGACCTACATCCAGTACAGGCGTAAAATGGTGACCCGGAACTCAGAAAGTCTGAGAACATGGTCCTGGAGGTTGTGGGGGTACCTCTCTAGTGCAGGGGTGCCCTCACACACAGGTACTTTGCACCCTTCCCTCAGGGTTGGAGGGCCTGCTATAGGGGTGACTTATGGTGACCTGGTGCAGTGTAAATGGCAGTGAAAGGGTGCATGCAACTTTTCATGCAGGCTGCAATGGCAGTCCTGCAGAAACCTTTGCGTGGGCTCCCTAAGGGTGGCAAAATATATGCTGCAACCCACAGGGATTCCCTGGAACACCAATGCCCTGAGTACCATATTCTAGGGACTTATAAAGGGGAACCAGAATGCCTGTCACTGTTACAGCCAAGGAATCGTGTATGCTGCCGTAGACCCAGAACGTGCTGCATAATCATGAGTACGCTAACCCACTGGTCACATCAGAGGGACATTGAGAACATAGGGGGTCATTACGACCTTGGCGGGAAAAGGCGCTTACCGCCGTGCAGAAGACCGCCAATACACCGCCGCGGTGGCGGGAGACCGCCACAGCTATTATGAGACACATTACGGAATACGCCGAAATTCAGACACCCACACAATACCGCCACACCAAAGGTCAGCGATAAACATGCGGAAACAAATCCTCCACCTCCACGCCAACAGAAACACGCCCAGGCTATTACAACACACGAATCCACACGGTGGTCTTTCAACCGCAGTATTCCATTGGCGGTACACACCGCCGCGCTCAAAATACACACACATCTCCAAAACACAGCCACATTGGACAATTCCAAATACACACACCTGATACACATACAAACAACACTCCCACACACCCAACACAATATAAAATACACACCCACATCACCCACAAACCCCTATGACCAAAAATTAGAGACGAAGGCCAGAGAGAGACAGCACAGAATAGAGAACCCCATCACACAGAGGCACACTACACAATCACCCACACAACATCCACGCACAAAACACCACATACCACTACACTCACCACACTCATCAACACATACACCGCCCCACACATCACACACACCACCCCATGTCACGCCAAAGACACCCCCGCTTCTCCGAGGAGGAGCTCAGGGTCATGGTGGAGGAAATCGTACGGGTAGAGCCACAGCTATTTGGCTCACAGGTACAGTACACATCCATAGCCAGGAAGATGGAGCTATGGCAAAGAATAGTGGACAGGGTCAACGCTGTGGGACAGCACCCAAGAAATAGGGAGGACATCAGGAAGAGGTGGAACGACCTACGGGGGAAGGTGCATTCCACGGTATCCAGGCACCACATCGCGGTACAGCGGACTGGCGGCGGACCCCCACCTCCTCCCCCACAACTAACAACATGGGAGGAGCAAGTCTTGTCCATCTTGCATCCTGAGGGCCTCGCATGAGTCGTTGGAGGGACGGACACTGGTAAGTCAAATCTTAACTATCATATCCCCCACCCTACCTGCATGCTATCACACCCCCCCACCCTCACACCCTCCACTAACACCCTAACTCCTCACTAATGTACCCATAACACCAACCACCCATCCCAACCCCAAGACCTGCATGACACAATTAAGCATGGATACCCATCGCTAAAGCATGCCCACTGCACAGACCCAGAACACCCCCCAACCATCACCACACAAGCTCCCACACAGGAATGCTAGCACTGGGGTACACGCACACCCAACCATTGCACACCATGAAACACACACATGCAATAATCCTGTACTCATACCCCCGCAGGAACCCGAAGGAACGTCACCACACCAGAGGGTCCAGAGAACACCACTCCACCCCAGAAGAGGCCCAGAGTGACGACAGCAGCCCTGCCCTACTGGATCTTGATGACCAGCCCGGACCATCGTGGGCCTCAGGACAGTCGGTTCCCCTTGCCCAGCCACAGCCCAACACCGAGCTTACACCCTCTGGTAACACCAGCACAGCACCCACCCAGCGGGCCCATACCTCCCTACCCAGGACAGATCAATCAGCGGTGTGTCCACCACTACAGGGCACCCAGGCTAACCCAACACCCCAACAACAACAGGGACCTGGGGGCAGTGGTAGTGGGCACACGGTCCAGGGGACGGAGGCACAGGAACATAGGGGAACTGGGAGGGCTGCTGTGCGACAGAGGGAGGACAGGCCAAGGGAACCTACTCTTAACGAGGCCCTCTCCTCCATCATGGGAGCATACCACCACTCCCAGGAGACGATGGCAACGGTCCTGGACAAGTTGCAGGAGACCCTGCGTCTGCAGGAGGAGCACTATTTGGGGTTCGGGGAGGAGCTCAGGACCATAGGCTCCGCCCTGGGCACCATCGTAGGGGTGCTGACGGACATTCAAAAGACCTTGAGGGACACCGTGGAACAACAAGGGGCCCCTGACACTAGCCAGGACGACGAACTGCCCACCACCTCCGCCGGCGCTAGTGGACAGGACGCCCCGCCACAGGACCAACACACTAGCACCCCTGAGATCCAGGAACAGGACAGAGCAAGATGGCAAGACTCCCGCCAGGAAATAAGTCTACCCTGATTGTCCCCCCACTGTCCCACTTTGTTACCCTGTCAACATTGGAACTGCCCCAGCTCCTCTTTCAATGGCCAGATGTGCAATGTACCTGTGAGACTAATAGACTGGACTCTGCCATGGACATTCTTCCACCATGACCTATCCCCATTTCACAACCCCCCTACATTTTTATGCACTTAAATAAACACCCTTGAAACCTTAAGAATATTGGAGTCAGTCAATGATTGTGAACTTTGTATTGTCAATTACAGTGTTAAAAAAGGTTACCCATTGGAAGGCCAACATACCAATGTCACACATCACAAGCCTTTCAAGGGTGCAAGCTGTTGACACCTAGGTTACCACATTACTGAAACTGAAATGGAAGGGGACAACTCAGTTAACAAATAGGGAGTGAAATGTAGCTACAGGATAGAGGTAGACGTGTGAAATTTAATATTATGTGAAACATGAAAATGTACTCACCTGTGTCTCACTGAAAATATTGCTGTATGACTGACTCCCTGTTGTCGTTTTCATCTTCATCAGCTTCATCCTCATCACTGTCCACAGGCTCCACAGGCTCACCCGCTGCAACAACACCGTCATCTGGATCATCCTCCTGCAGAAAAGGCATCTGGCGTCGCAATGCCAAGTTATGGAGCATGGAGCAGGCGATGATGATGTCGCACACCTTCTTCAGTGAGTAGAATAGGGACCCACCTGTCATATGGAGGGACCTGAACCTGCCCTTCAGGAGGCCGAAGGTCCGCTCAATCACCCTCCAAGTCCGCCCATGGGCCTCATTGTACCGTTCCTCTGCCCTGGTCCTGGGATTCCTCACTGGGGTCAGTAGCCATGACAGGTTGGGTTAACCAGAGTCCCCCAATAGCCATACACGGTGCCTCTGGAGTTCACCCATCATATCAGGGATGCTGCTATTCCGCAGGATGTAGGCGTCATGCACTGAGCCAGGGAAAATTGCATTTACCTGCGAGATGTACTGGTCTGCCAAACAGACCATCTGGACATTCATCGAATGATAACTCTTCCTGTTCCTGTAAACCTGTTCATTCCTGCGGGGGGGACTAGAGCTACATGGGTCCCATCAATGGCACCTATGACGTTGGGGATATGTCCAGGGGCATAGAAGTCACCTTTCACTGTAGGCAAATCCGCCACCTCAGGGAAAATGATGTATCTCCTTACGTGTTTCAGCAGGGCAGACAACACTCTGGACAACACGTTGGAAAACATGGGCTGGGACATCCCTGATTCCATGGCCACTGTTGTCTGAAAAGACGCACTTGCAAGGAAATGGAGCACTGACAGCACCTACACGTCAGGGGGGATTCCAGTGGGATGGCGGATTGGTGACATCAGGTCTGGCTCCAACTGGGTACATAGTTCCTGGATCGTGGCACTGTCAAACCGGTAGGTCACGATGACATGTCGCTCTTCCAATGTCAACAGGTCCACCAGCGGTCGTTACACCGGCGGATTCCGCCATCTTCCAATATGTCTCAACTGACGGTGCCTAAGAAGGACAACAGCGAAGAAACTGTCAGCATTCCTCCAGCCATGTACCCACAGTCACACAGAAGACTACACCAGACAATTAACCCATCCGGGAAAGGTTTTGAGTGTAGGCCTCGGTATGTGTGACGCAGTAGTAATTGAAGCCATGTGGGCCCCTGAAATGGCGGCTGCCTGACCTCTAAACTGGGACAATGGAATTGTGGGGTAACTGCGCTGGCGTTGGACACCCTTGCGGTAGGCGGTCGCAGAGCGCGGCGCAATGCTGCATTGGTTAACATTGGACCCTATGGGTCCCAGGAGCCAATGAACAGGTGCGCTGGCGGTGATGATGCGCACCGCCGCGGACGTCACCACCATTTTCTATCTCTTCAATCACTAGATACCTGACCTTCGACAGGAGAGGACCTACACTGCTAGTGCTGCTGTGACCTCGGTCTGGAAGCGACGGTGGCTGCTGCGTCTGGGGAAAGGGCCCCTGCCTTCACTGCACAGGAGTTGTAGAAACTTGTGGATGGGGTCCTCCCCCAGTATACGCTACTCTACGGTCCTCCAGACCAACAGGCTTGTACACAGGGAGCACTTTGTATAGGCTAGGCCTGGGTGGAAAGGGTTGGGTGGATGAGGGAAGGGGGCAGAGTACATAGAACAGTCATGCATGGGGATGAATAGGCCACAGGGATAGAGTTGGGTGGGGGCCAATTACAACGACGGTGCAGTAGGTAATGACTGTTCCTCTTTCCTTGTGCATGTCATGTAGGTCAGCGCCCACCAGAAGAGGGACATTTGGCGTGCCATCGCCAAGGAAGTCCGGACCCTGGGGGCACACCAGAGACAGGGCACCCACTGCCGGAAGAGATGGGAGGACATTCGCCGCTGCAGCAAGAAGACGGCGGAGGCTCAGCTGGGGATAGCCTCCCAACGTGGGAGGGGTGCCCGTCGCACCATGACCCCCCTGATGTTCCGGATCCTGGCGGTGGCCTACCCGGAGTTGGATGGGCGCTTAAGGACATCACAGCAGACACAAGGGGGTGAGTACAACCTCATCCTATGGACTTTGCGTGCAATGGAACTGTCTGGGTGGGGGTGGTGGGCTGTGGGTGTCCCTAGGCCAGGACGAGTTAGGTAGGCAAGGCCCCTCCGTTATGTAGGCCATGTGGCACTCTACCCCAGCTAAAAAAAAAGGCAAATTGATGTATAGTTGCCCCTTTGCCATTCATGTGGGCAGATTTCTACCATTGCCATGTAGGCCATATCCCAGAAATAGCATGTGCAGAGTGCAGGAGCACGGCGTAATGCATGGGGCTGCTGCGTCTGTCTTGTCCGTCAACGGTAGCGGTATGCCATGCACTAAAACTCTCTTTCTTCTGTCTCCCCCCTTTTTCTGCCCTCCCTGTCCTTCTGTACATCAGCATCAACAGGCAGAGGTACAGTGGCACCAGAGCACGAGGGAGCTGCATCCCACATGGCCATGGAGGGCCACACCACAGACTCTGAATTCACCAGTGGGACGGAGGGCGAGGGGAGCTTCACGTCGGGCACAGGATCACCAACCAGCGACACGGACTCGTCCGCCGATGGGAGCTCCCCTGTGGTGGCGGCACCATCTGTGCGCCCCACTTCTACAGGTACAGCCGCCACCTCCCCTACCAGCACCGCCCTCCCAGCAGCCCCTCAGCGTTCGCCCCGTGCCCGCTCACCCAGGAGGGTGGGCATCACCTTCGCCCCAGGCACCTCAGGCCCTGCTGCCCTCAGTGAGGAAGCCATTGACCTCCTCAGGTCACTCACTGTTGGACAGTCTACCATTGTGAATGCCATCCAGGATATAGAACGAGAGTTGAAACACGGTAATGCATTCCTGGAAGGCATTCATTCTGGTCAGGCTGTCCTGCAGCGAACCCTGCAATCTCTGGCCTCAGCACTGATGGCAGCCATTGTCCCTGTGTCCAGCCTCCCCCCTCCAACTTCCTCCACCCAGACCCAATCCCCTGTACCCCAGCCCATCCCAAGCACACCTACAGACCTGCATGCACACAAGTCAACACACACAAGTAGCTCAAGCAAACATAGGCACCACACAAACCACAGGCACTCACACAAGCATCACACGCATACAGATACAGCAACATCCACTGTCTCCACTGTGTCCCCATCCTCCTCTTCTCCCTCCTCCCTCCCAGTGTCGTCTACACACACACCTGCATGCACCACATCTACAGGCACTAGGACTCGCACCAGGACACCCAGCCCACAAGCCGCTCACCTGCACTCACCACCTCCACTACCATATACACGTCCCCTGTGTCCTCTCCCAGTGTTTCTGTGACGCCCCCTCCCAAAGTACCCAAACGCCGGCAATCACTCACCCAACATCCATCCACCTCACAACAGCCTCCAGTACCTGCACCCAAAACAGCTAACGTGACACCTCCTACAACCACCTCCTCTTCCTCCACTCCCAGAGCCCCTCCAGCTACCCATCCCAGTGTACGTCAGAAACTGTCCCTATGTCAAATTGACCTTTTTGCCCCCACCCCCCCCTCCAATTCATCAGTCCCGTCGTAGCACCTCAGCCAAAAAGCCTCCAGTACCAGTGGTGCGTGTTCCAGGTTTTTGGAGTGCCCCGTCCACCAGGGCAGGCAGTAGGACCCGGAGCCAAGGCACTGTCAGCCTACCCCCTGTAAAGGCTCTGAAATTGGAGAGTGTACGACGGGACCGTGTCAAGACTCCTGGTGGGACAAAAAGTGAAATGGGATCCAAGGCGATTGGCGAGTCATCTGTAACTCCAAAGAAGGTGGGGAAGGTCCTGAGGAAGTCTCCCCAACCTGTTGTGAGTGTCACGGCGGAGAAGTGCGCCATCATTTCCGGCGGTCCTGACACAACTGCCAGCACCGTTGTTACTGGTCCAGAGACCACCAGCAGAGTCACAGCCCAGGAGTGCCCAAGTATCGTCACTGGTCAGGAGACCACCGCCGGAGTCATTGCCCAGGAGGGCCCAAGTATCGTCACTGGTCAGGAGACCACCACCGGACTCATTGCCCAGGAGGGCCCAAGTATCGTTACTGGTCAGGAGACCACCGCCGGACTCATTGCCCAGGAGGGCTCAAGTATCGTTACTGGTCCAGAGACCACCGCCAGAGTTATTGCCCAGGAGTGCCCAAGTATCGTCACTGGTCCAGAGACCACCGCCAGAGTCACAGCCCAGGAGAGCCCAAGTATCGTCACTGGTCCAGAGACCACCGCCAGAGTCACAGCCCAGGAGGGCCCAAGTATCGTCACTGGTTCAGAGACCACCGCCAGAGTCACAGCCCAGGAGGGCCTAAGTATCGTCACTGGTCCAGAGACCACCGCCAGAGTCACAGCCCAGGAGGGCCCAAGTATCGTCACTGGTCCAGAGACCACCGCCAGAGTCACAGCCCAGGAGGGCTCAATTATCGTCACTGGTCCAGAGACCACCGCCAGAGTCACAGCCCAGGAGGGCTCAAGTATCGTCACTGGTCCAGAGACCACTGCCAGAGTCACAGCCCAGGAGGGCTCAAGTATCATTACTGGTCCAGAGACCACCGCCACCGCCGAAGTCACAGCCCAGGAGGGTCCAGGATCCCACAGCCCCGCTGGGCAATGATGGAACGTCAAGCCACACACCAACGTCCAGTGTGGAGTTCGTCATGCCACACACCAATGTCCAGTGTGGAGATCGTCATGCCACACACCAACGTCCAGTGTGGAGTTCGTCATGCCACACACCAATGTCCAGTGTGGAGATCGTCATACCAAACACCAATGTCCAGTGTGGAGTTCGTCATGCCACACACCAATGTCCGTACCAGAACCGCCATGGCAAAGCACCGCTGAACAGGGCAAAGACTGCCATGGTGAAGACCGCTGAACAGAGCAAAGACCGCTGAACAGAGCAAAGACCGCCATGGTGAAGACCGCTGAACAGAGCAAAGACCGCCATGGTGAAGACCGCTGAACAGGGCAAAGACCGCCATGGCAAAGCACCGCTGAACAGGCCAAAGACTACCATGGTGAAAACCGCTGAACAGAGCAAAGACCGCCATGGTGAAGACCGCTGAACAGGGCAAAGACCGCCATGGCAAAGCACCGCTGAACAGGCCAAAGACTACCATGGTGAAAACCGCTGAACAGGGCAAAGACCGTGTGGGTATGAATAGTCCGGCACATCAGGCATCGTTCTCCCATGTGCAGCTGGGACAGTTTAGGAGGCTGGACTGGCTTGTAGTGAGTACCAAGGGGTACTTACACCTTGCACCAGGCCCAGGTATCCCTTATTAGTGTAGAGGGGTGTCTAGCAGCTTAGGCTGACAGAAAAGGTAGCTTAGCAGAGCAGCTTAGGCTGAACTAGGAGACAAGTGAAGCTCCTACAGTACCACTAGTGTCATATGCACAATATCATAAGAAAACACAATACACAGATATACTAAAAATAAAGGTACTTTATTTTTATGACAATATGCCAAAAGTATCTCAGTGAGTACCCTCAGTATGAGGATAGCAAATATACACAAGATATATGTACACAATACCAAAATATGCAATAATAACAATAGAAAACAGTGCAAACAATGCATAGTCACAATAGAATGCAATGGGGGCACATAGGGATAGGGGCAACACAAACCATATACTCTAGAAGTGGAATGCGAACCACGAATGGACCCCAAACCTATGTGACCTCATAGAGGGTCGCTGGGACTGTAAGAAAACAGTGAGGGTTAGAAAAATAGCCCACCCCAAGACCCTGAAAAGTGGGTGCAAAGTGCACCTAAGTTCCCCAAAGAGCACAGGAGTCGTGATAGGGGAATTCTGCAGGAAAGACCAACACCAGCAATGCAACAATGATGGATTTCCAGACGAGGGTACCTGTGGAACAAGGGGACCAAGTCCAAAAGTCACGATCAAGTCGTGAGTGGGCAGATGCCCAGGAAATGCCAGCTGTGAATGCAAAGAAGCTGCCACCGGATAGTAGAAGCTGAGGATTCTGCACAAACGACAAGAGCTAGAAACTTCCCCTTTGGAGGATGGATGTCCCACGTCGTGAAGAGTCGCGCAGAAGTATTTTCCCACAAACAAGCCTTGCTAGCTGCAAGAGTTGCGTTTAGGGTTTTTGGATGCTGCTGTGGCCCAGGAGGGACCAGGATGTCACCAATTGTGTGAGGGGACAGAGGAGGCATCCAGCAAGACAAAGAGCCCACTCAGAAGCAAGCAGCACCCGCAGAAGTGCCAGAACAGGCACTATGAATTAGAGTGAATTGGTGCTCACCCGAAGTTGCACAAGAGAGTCCCACGCCGCCGGAGGACAACTCAGGAGATCGTGCAATGCAGGTTAGAGTGCCGGGGACCCAGGCTTGGCTGTGCACGAAGGAAATCCTCGGTGAGTGCACAGGAGCCGGAGTAGCTGCAAAACACGCGGTTCCCAGCAATGCAGTCTAGCGTGGGGAGGCAAGGACTTACCTCCACCAAACTTATACTGAAGAGTCACTGGACTGTGGGAGTCACTTGGACAGAGTTGCTGAGTTCAAGGGACCTCGCTCGTCGCGCTGAGAGGGGACCCAGAGGACCTGTGATGCAGTTCTTTGGTGCCTGCGCTTGCAGGGGGAAGATTCCGTCGACCCACTGGAGATTTCTTCGGAACTTCTAGTGCAGAGAGGAGGCAGACTACCCCCACAGCATGCACCACCAGGAAAACAGTCGAGAAGGCGGCAGGATCAGCGTTACAAGGTCGCAGTAGTCGTCTTTGCTACTTTGTTGCAGTTTTGCAGGCTTCCAGCGCAGTCAGCAGTCGATTCCTTGGCAGAAGGTGAAGAGAGAGATGCAGAGGAACTCTGATGAGCTCTTGCATTTGTTATCTAAGGAATTCCCCAAAGCAGAGACCCTAAATAGCCAGAAAAGGAGGTTTGGCGACCTAGGAGAAAGGATAGGCTAGCAACACCTGAAGGAGCCTATCAGAAGGAGTCTCTGATGTCACCTGCTGGCCCTGGCCACTCAGAGCAGTCCAGTGTGCCAGCAGCACCTCTGTTTCCAAGATGGCAGAGGTCTGGAGCACACTGGAGGAGCTCTGGGCACCTCCCAGGGGAGGTGCAGGTCAGGGGAGTAGTCACTCCCCTTTCCTTTGTCCAGTTTCGCGCCAGAGCAGGGCTGAGGGATCCCTGAACCGGTGTAGACTGACTTATGCAGAGATGGGCACCATGTGCCCATGAAAGCATTTCCAGAGGCTGGGGAAGGCTACTCCTCCCCAGCCCTGACACCTTATTCCAAAGGGAGAGGGTGTAACACCCTCTCTCTGAGGAAGTCCTTTGTTCTGCCTTCCGGGGCCAAGCCTGGCTGGACCCCAGGAGGGCAGAAACCTGTCTGAGGGGTTGGCAGCAGCAGCAGCTGCAGTGAAACCCCGGGATAGGCAGTTTGGCAGTACCCGGGTCTGTGCTAGAGACCCGGGGAATCATGGGATTGTCTCCCCAATACCAGGATGGCATTGGTGGGGCAATTCCATGATCTTAGACATGTTACATGGCCATATTCGGAGTTACCATTGTGAAGCTACACATAGGTTGTGACCTATATGTAGTGCATGCATGTAATGGTGTCCCCGCACTCACAAAGTCCAGGGAATTGGCCCTGAACAATGTGGGGGCCCCTTGGCTAGTGCCAGGGTGCCCACACACTAAGTAACTTAGCACCCAACCTTTACCAGGTAAAGGTTAGACATATAGGTGACTTATAAGTTACTTAAGTGCAGTGTAAAATGGCTGTGAAATGACGTGGAAGTTATTTCACTCAGGCTGCAGTGGCAGGCCTGTGTAAGAATTGTCAGAGCTCCCTATGGGTGGCAAAAGAAATGCTGCAGCCCATAGGGATCTCCTGGAACCCCAATACCCTGGGTACCTCAGTACCATATACTAGGGAATTATAAGGGTGTTCCAGTATGCCAATGTAAATTGGTGAAATTGGTCACTTGCCTGTTAGTGACAATTTGGAAAGAAATGAGAGAGCATAACCACTGAGGTTCTGATTAGCAGAGCCTCAGTGAGACAGTTAGTCATAACACAGGTAACACATACAGGGCACACTTATGAGCACTGGGGCCCTGGCTGGCAGGGTCCCAGTGACACATACAACTAAAACAACATATATACAGTGAAATATGGGGGTCACATGCCAGGCAAGATGGTACTTTCCTACTGACAGTGACAGGACATGTACTTTCACGGGGGGACTCATCCAGTCTGGTCACCAGTCCCACCCAGTACCAGTAGAGAACTGCATCTACTTGCGAAGATGTGTCTTTGCACTCCCCAGGATGGCTCAGTGGGCAAACCACCCACTGTAGAGACTTGAGAGACTGTGGCTTTGCACTCCCCAGGATTGAACAGTGGGCAAGCCACCCACTATAGAGACTTGAGAGACTATGGCTTTGCACTCCCCAGGATTGAACAGTGGGCAACCCACCCACTGTATAGACTTGTGAGACTGTGGCTTTGCACTCCCCAGGATGGTACAGTGGGCAAGCCACCCACTGTAGAGACTTGAGAGACTGTGGCTTTGCACTCCCCAGGATGGCATACATGGGCATGTAGCCCCGTCGTGGATCTGGCTTTGCATTCATCTGGCTGAGGTGCCCCCCCTTCCCTTCCACCTGAGGTGCCTGTATTGTTTCTATCTGATGCCCTGGCAGTGTTCTCTCGGATTTTGGTCAAGTATCTATTGTGTGCCTCGCCCATGCATTTTTGGACTGTTTGTGCACGGATATTGTTGTGTACATATCTGCACTACTTCTTGTATTGTATATTTAATTTTGACAGATTTCGTGATATATATCAGTATATTTTTGTATGAGTAGTATATTGGCACAATACAAAGTTTGACCGCAATTCGCTTTGTCTTTGCATTCTTCCGGGGGGATTGTGGGTTGTTACTGTGATTTTTGTGACTGCATTGGAGTGTATGTTGTCTAATGCGAGGGTGGGGATGGGGGTGTTTGGTGGGTGTCCCCCTAACTTTTGCCTCCCCCCTCCCCCGTGTCGTAGGTGCAGTACTCACCGGTATCTTCTGCGCCTACGTCGCTGTTGGTCGTAGATGAGCAGGAATACAAGGGCAGGGAGTATTTGTAGTTCCGGCTCCAAGCTGTCCTCGTTCCTCGTGGGATGTGTTGAGGTGAGCGTTTTCCCATAGCAAAAGCTGTTTCCGCCGTGTTTTTATCCACGGTGTATCCGCCCCGGAAAAGGTGGTGGATTGGTGTGTTGTGATAGTGTGGGCGGTACATTGTCTCCCGCCTGTCTGTTGGCGGTGTCCGCCGCGCTGTTTGTCTATACCGCCGTGGCGGGCGGTGTGTTAAAGTGGCTGTCTTAGTTGTCGGTTTCCGCCAGGGTCGTAATTCCCTTTTTTTGTCCGCTGGCCTGTTTGCGGTATTACCGCACCTTTAACACCGTCCGCCAGGGTTGTAATGACCACCATAGTTTCTTGTCTGTAACAGTGACTCATTGCTGTATTGGATTAACTTATATCGACGCGTTTGAAAAACGGAATGTGGAACAGAGAAAATAAATCACAAGATTGATGAAATACATTTAAGACTACAAACGCCTCTTTCCTTTTCGGAATCGACTCTACATGGAAAATATGATATTCAATTTAATTGTGCTATTGGAACTTTCTAGGATCATCAGTACAGACTTTGCACAATGATGTACGATAATCATGCTATAATTGTAATGATTTAAAGAGTGCCTCATTTGTTTATTGTTTATCTAATTTAGTTAGCTAATCAGTTTGGGGGTTAGGGGTGGTTTCCCTCATGAGTGTACATTGTTGTTGATTCTGAAGGATCATATAAATGCCTACTGTCTTTTGAAGCGCCAATTCTCCTTTAGTCAACACCCTTTCTCCTTTCTTATTTTCCTGCTTGGTGCAAAAGAGGTGCCATGTCGAGTTGTTGGATGCAGGCTGTTTGCTTCGCTGGTTTCCGCCAACAAGCCTTGGTTCACGCAAATATGTGGTTTGCGTCAAATGAGGAGCTTCCCAGACCCAGGAGGCACCTGGGGGTCTCAACTCAGACTGAGGAGACAGTGGGGGCTCTCAGCACTTCAGAGAGCCCTTAGAAGACCAGGCAGCAACCCCGGGAGTCCCAGAACAAGGGGACAGGGGGCAAAGCAGTTGCAAAGTGTAGTGGTTGCAGCACTACACAGGAGGATCCCACGCCACCGGACAACAACTCAGGGAGCTATGCATTGCAGGATGGAGTGCTGGGGACCTGGGCTATGCTGTGCATGAAGAACTTTTGGAAGAAGTGCACAGAAGCCCAAGGAGCTGCAAAAGATGTGGTGCACAGGGGTACTGCTCCAGCACGTGGAGGCAAGCTCTTGCCTCCACCAAATTTGGACAGCTGGACCTTTGAACAGTCTGGGTCACTTCAGTCCACCACCTGTGTTCCAGGGATCATGCCCGTCGACAAGAGAGGAGTCGCAGTGTACCAGTTGTCATCGCAGAGAAGTGCCTGCTGAAGCAGGGAAGTGACTCTGTCACTCCACAGGAGATTCCTTTGGTTCTTCTGGTACAGGGTGAAGACAGGCAGTCCTCAGAGCGTGGACACCTTGGAAACTGTTGTAATTGCTGGCTGGACCTGCAGTTGCAGGTCACAGGAGTCTTCCTGGATACTTTGTTGCATTTACAGTGGTTCCTGGAGCTGTCTGCGGTTGATCCGACGGTCAGAAGCTGAAGCAGAGGATGCAGAGGAGTCCTGGAGGAATCTTGCAAACTGTATCTGAGGAAACACCCAGAGGAGAGACCCTAAAAAGCCCTGAAAGGGGGATTGGCTACCTACCCAGGTATGCACCTATCAGGAGGGGTCTCTGACATCACCTGCTGGCACTGACCACTCAGATGCTCCCAGAGGGACCCCACACCTTGGAATCCAAGATGGCTAATGCCAGCAACACTCTGGAGGAGCTCTGGGCACCACCCCTGGGGTGATGATGGACAGGGGAGTGGTCACTCTATTTTTCACACCAGGGCAGGGACTGGGGGACCCTGAACCAGTGTAGACTGGATTATGTAAGGAGGGCACCGCTTGTGCCCTTCAAAGCATTTCCAGAGGCCCCTCCCATGCCTGTAACATCTATTTGCAATGGGAGAGGGTGTAAAACCCCTCTCCTAAAAGTCATGCATTGTTCTGCCTTCCTGGGATTAAGTTGCTCAATCCCCAGGAGGGCAGAAACAGGAGCTGGGGCTGCAGTGGAAACCTCAGAGAGCTGGTTTGGCAGTACTGAGGGTCCATGGTGGAGCCCCCATGGTGCATGAAATTGGCTCTCCAATACCAGATTTGGATTGAGTGGTCAATTTCACAATCTTAGACACCTCACATGGCCATATTCGGAGTTACCATTGTGAAGCTACATATATGTATTGACATTTATGTGGTGCACGCTTATAATGGTGTCCCTGCACTCACGAACGCTAGGGAATAAGCCCTGGACAATGTGGGGGCACCTGTGCTAGTAAGGGTGCTATCACACACAGTAACTCTGCACCTAGCCTTCATTAAATGTAGGTTAGACATATATGTGACTTCTAGGTTACCCGGTGCAGAGAAAAGTGGCTGTGAAATAGTGTGTGCACTATTTCACTCAGACTGCAGTGGCAGTCCTGAAGAAAGGTTTGTATGAGCTCCTTATGGGTGGCAAAAGAAATGCTGCTGCCCACAAGGATCTCCTGGAATCCCAATGCCCTGCGTACCTAGGTACCATATACTAAGGACTTATAAAGGGGGTCCAGTGTGCTAATCAGAATTGGAATATGGAGTCACTAAACTATAGTGACACATTTGGTACACAGAGAGAACATAGTGACACAGTCAAGCATACTGACAACACACATAGGCCACAAACTATGAGAACTGGGGTCCTGCCTAGCAGGATCCCAGTGAGACAGTAAAAACACACTGACAAATTGGTTTTAAACTATGAGCACTGCTGTCCTGGTTAGTGGGATCCCAGTGAGATAGTAAAACACACTGACAAACACATGCAAACAGGCCAAAAATGGGGGTAACCATGCTAGAAAGAGGATTCTTTCTCACAATCTGCACTTTACGGTTGTGGGCCGCATGTGGCCCTCCTGATATTAACATGCAGACCCCTGGTCAACAGCAACACTGGGCAGATGTTGACCCAGCACAGCACTGACTCACTGAGTTTACCTCAACATGCACACTTGTTTCACTTTTACACATCAGATATTATCAATGTTTTGCAGCCTACAAATCATAGGTAAAATTGTCAACCAAGATTTGCGAAGCTTTAATTTTCATAACTTCCCTGAGTGCATCAATGCCTGTTAATGGGTTGTCAGATATTTGTGCTGTCTACCCCTTTCCCTGTCATGTTTCCCCCTTATGCATAAATAACAACATGGTCTAATTTACATGACACTGGATAAGGATTTGGCCAGCACACGTTCTGAAGTCATATGTTTCGAGCTTTACTTATAAGTGAATATGGAGGTATGGGGCAAAGTGAAAATCAACACTTGGCTTGGATCACACATTTTGGTCAACTGGAGAAGCTGGGATGATCCACACCTTTCCCGGTTTCACATTGTGCATTTCCACCATCAGATTAATGTGCTTCACTTCCTCTACACCCATCCTACCAGCCACAACCCCTCTCCACAAGTTCAACTCTGCTGGAATGAAATGTACACATTTTTGGTGCCAAATCCATAGTCACATATGTAGCATATCACAGTTGTTTATCATTTGGAGTCCCTGTTAGATTCATCACATATTACCTGGCACCACATTGAGGTCATCACTCACAGTCAGCCCATAGGCCAGGTTGGGGTCTATGGTGGAGAGGATGTTCCTCTCAAGTGGGGGTGAGATGGAGGCAAGCTCCATTTGGGCCAGCAGAGAGAGCTCCGGCCACCTCTATCCTGCTTCTCCCTCATCCTCTTCTCCTTATCCTGCCCACTTCTTATTTAGGTATGTGACTGTACGGACATCCAACCCCAAGGCAGTGACTGCTGCGGCTAAATGTTGCCATAGGGCTGCATTCACTATCGAACTGCTGTGATAGAGGGAGACCACACAATCTTTTGTAAAGCCTCACTATGAACTTAAGTATCATGGTGGTCTCTTCCTCTGTATAATTTTTCTTCCTCCTCAGGGGTAGCATGTTTTCAGTTTTTCCAAGCACAGAACAGGCAGTTGCAGTGTTGGTTTGGAAAGACCAGAGCCTTGGATATGTGCTGCATTTATGTGGTTTTTGGTGCAAGGTTGCAGGTGGTATGGATAGTCTGCAGGAGTGTGGAATTACAATCACTCTGTGGAATTACAATCACTCTGATCTGTCCTAAGTGCAGATTCTCCACCTTGAGTGTGGATTCTCAGCACTTAGGGCCATATTTAAAAGAAAGTGGCACATCACTAGTGATGCACCAATTTTCTTGTGGGCCAAACCACAATGGTAGTGCCGTATTTACGATATGGGGCACCATGGCGCTGGTTATATGTCATTTATTATGCTATTGTAACACTATACTGGATTAGCGTAAAAAAAATGACGCTAATACAGTATTGTATTAAGAGGCCCATTGAAATCAATGGGCATCTCATTTTAATGCCTGCTTTAAGCAGGCATTAAAAGTGACACTAGAAATGGTGCAATATAATCTTGTAGATTCAATTGTGCCATGTTTAGTGACCCTCTAACAAGGGAACGACCCCTTTGCATACATCATGCATATATTATGCACGATATCGCGCAAAAGGTTTACAAGGTGGTGCAAACCTAGTTTGCACCACCTTGTAAATATGGCACTATGATAGTGGCCCATTAGCATCACATATGCAACAAAAATGTTGCCGCAAATGTGGTGTTAAGGGGTGCAAGGGCCTGGTAAATCTAGTCCTGAGTGCGGAGATTCTGCCTGACTGCGGAAAGTGAGGATGTAAGGATACTACTCGTAAATGCCCTTTGTGATTTCTCAGTCGTAAACTTAGGTGCAAACTTAAGAGCCCCTAGCACCACTCTAACGCCACATTAGTGTCATTTTTTTTAAGCTAATGTGATGTTAGAAGGTCAAAATCGCCGCACCGTATTTACAAAGTGGCCCTTTGCACTACATTATGCTTGAGCCAGACATAATGTATGCAAAGGGGTCGTTGCTCCTTTAGGGGGGGCCAAAAAAATGGTGCAAGGAAATCTAACTGATTTCCTTGTGTCATTTTTTTCAGCACTTTCAATGCCTGCTCAGAGCAGGTGTCAAAAGGGGGCATAGCCCCCTACCCTGTGGCATGGAGTGCCGTATTTTAAATACTGCACACACATAAGGGTGGTAGGGGGAAGCTAATAGGCGCAAGAAAAGTGGTGCTGCACTGTGTGCAGCGCCACTTTTCTTAAATCTGCCCCTTAGACTTTTGGTCTAAGTTTAGACAAAAAGTCTAAATATACCTTTGTGAATCTGGCCTGTATTGTTTAGCCAAGACTATTGCATAATGGCATGAATCCCAAATAAATTCTTAATCGCTAGAATTGCAACATAGTTGTATACTGCACAAAATGTTGCAATTCTAGCGATTGGGCTTGGGCACCAGGACTATTCAGCTATCCTATTGACTCCTAGAGGGCTCAATCACCCCCCAACTTTATAATCTTTGCAACCTCAGGTTTGATGCTGACTTTAACCTAGCCAGACTACCTGTATATCTTTTTTTTTGACAGGCGTTAGACCTGGAATCCTTTACATGGTTTCCCCTAACTTTTTTATGTCTGACCTGTTTTCCTGACTCATTTTTTATGGCTTTTAGGATTCTGGGCAGTTTACCACTGAATACCAGTGCTAAAGTGCAGGTGCCCTGTACAGTAAAACATGGTGACATTGGCTTAGTCACAGTTTGCATATTTAATTTACTCATAGGTCCCTACTAAAGTGGACTACATGTGTCTAAGGCCAGTAAATTAAATGTCATTTTTAATTTTTCAATTCTCCCTGATTGGTATTTTTGGTTTTTAGTCTAAGGCCCTCATAACAACATTGGCGGGCGGCGGAGGCTGCCAGCCAATGTTAATCCGCCATCAGGCTGCCTATGCTGCCTGAATCCCGCCGGCCCTAGTATGACATCCCCACTGGGCGAAGGACGGAATCAGAGTTTCCGCCTGCTGGCCCAGTGGGGAGCTGGGCACTAACATTGCAGTCGGCTCCTAATGGAGCCGGCGGCAATGTGGCGGTGCGGCAGGTGTAGCAGCACCCGTCGCGCATTCCATTGCCAGTAATTCGGGCAGTGGATTGCTTGATGAGGCTGTGCATGGGGGCCCCTGCAGTGCCCATGCCAAGTGCATGGGCACTGCAGGGGCCCCCAGGGGCCCCCGAGTCAACCTTACCGCAAGCCTTTCCATGGCGGTGTCATGGACTGGCTGGCAGATGAGGACTCGTAATCCCTAGGGCAGCGCTGCTTGCAGCTCTGCCCTGGCAGATTACAACCACCGGGACCACCAGTCTGCAGGCAGCCTGGCGGTGTAGGTGGTATGACCATGGCGGCTCCGCCTCGGTTATATTATGGCGGTCGTAGTGCCAGCCTGTAGGCGGTGCGACCGCCAGCGCAAGTGTGGCAGTCATGCAACCGCCAGACTTGTAATGAGGGCCTACATGTCTCAAGTTGGAGGTTCTGCATCTGCACCTAGAAGAACGGAGGTTGAGTTGGACAAACTTGAGGGTTACTTTGTGGCCCAGTTCAATGATTCCGGCAAGGGTGTGGGGATTCCTGTAAAGAGCAGCATCAAGAATTGGAACTACAAAAGTCTTGAGAGTCTATGCAGAAGCCCATGCAGCATTAAATGAGACCTCAGAAGAGAATGAGGCCGAGGAGGTGCTGCATATGGAGGATGATTTGGACCAGGGTCTAAGAATAGGTCTTGGGCTGCTGATTGTGGAGGAGGAGAGCAACTTACTTCCAGGAATGAGGGTGATGTCCAGGGCAGGGAGCAGCACCTCATCCAAAGGCCTGACCCTAGTGGAGCTAGAGGACATGAAGGAGAAAAGTAATTTAAAAACAGAGCTGGCTAAGCTCAAATTGGAGAAAGAGATGGAGAAAAATATTAGCTATGGAGGAGAAGAGAATGATGTTGGCTCATGGGTTGAACACGAGGGAGTTGGACATCAGAGCCAGGCAGTTAGAGTCTAGCAGTGACAGTGTCATCAATCTCTCAGTGCCTTCTGACAGGAGGGTCCACATACGCAAGAATCTGTTGTCTGAACTTTTGGTGGGAGACAGCATAGTCAAATGGTTTATGGTCTATAAGAGGATTGCTCTATAGATGCCTGGGGTCTCTGAGGAGGATTTGGGAGCTAATCTATGGAGGCACATTCCTTGTGAGGATATTGACACTCTACGGGTCCTAGAAGGTGGAGACAGGATGAGTTATCACCCATCAAAGAGGCCCGAATCAGGATGTATGGTCTGACCCCAGAGAAGTACAGACATATGGCAGAAGCTTTCCCAACCGACCTGGGTGGATTGTGGGGATTCCTTTGGTAAGGCACTGGATGGTTGGGAGAAAGGCAGCGAGGAAAAAGATTATCAGGGACTGTACAATTTGTTTAAAACAGAGCACCTGCTCAGTATTTGTTTTACAGATCTGTGTCAAGACTTCGTGGATAGTAAGCTCACTGACCTCAGAGAGCTTGCAAAGGAGTCGGACTGCTGGGTCAATACCCAGGTTCATAAGAAGGTATTGGGGGAGTCACGCCAAAGCAGGCCAGAGTCTTCACCAGAAGAAGGGGGATAAAAAGAGTAGGGAGTTTTCTAAAGGGCAACAAACTAGTCTGTGGGACAAGGTTCCATTCCTCTTCTTAGAAAAAGAAGAAGTGGGTCCCTGAGAACAAGTCAGCAGGGAAGGCTTCCATGAAGTGTTATGAGTGCCAGCAGGAAGGGCACTACTGCTATGTGTCCAATGGTGACTGGTGGCCAGTCACTGGGGTTGGCTAGTATGGCTCTTGGGGAGGAGCGTGCCCCAGATAACGTTGGGGGTAGTGTGGAATTGACCCTAGTGTCCCTGGGTGATAGTGAGATGGTCCAGAGAACCAACATGCTTGGCAATACTAAAAACTACAGTCAGTAGGTGTCCATCAATGGGCAGAGGGTGAAGGCTCTGAGAGAGACAGGAGCCAGCATGACTACTTTTCGGTGTCATCTGGTGTCTTCATAGCAGATAGCCCCTAACACGTTCTACCAAGTTGCTTCTGCTTAAAACTGTGAGAGCCACTACCTAGTAGCTCTGGTTCCTTCTGTGTGTGTGGGGGGGTCTTGGGCCTACTGAAGGTAGCTGAGTTCATCCATGCCTGTGGATTGTGTGCTGGGCAAAAACATGGAGAACACCATCTGGAAAGAGGAGGAGCTTAGATTACCCTTGGAGATGATGGGGTTACCTGAGTGGGAGTGCCTGACTGCATGGTTCATGGCAGCTCGAGAGGGTAGTCAAAAGGACCTGGAGCCTGGAAAAATGGCTGAAGGTCCTACCAAGAAGAGAAAGGGCAAGAAGAACAGGAAACCCACTCCTGGGATTCCCACGGAACAGAAGGAGGCTGACCTTGAATGGGAAGCCCCAGTAACTACAGGGGACGAGATAACCTAACCAGGGAGCGTACCTGAGGAAGGGGGTCCCACCAGGGGAGAGTTCTGCAAGTTGCAGACAGAGTGCCCTACTCTTGTGGGTCTTCAGCAGCAGGCTGAGGCCCAGGCATCTGCTGATGTCTCTGGCAAGCACCTGAGTTACTGGGGGAATGATCTCCTGCATAGCGAGGCTAAGGATCCTGAGCCTTGTGCAACACATGCATTGGTGGTTCCCTAGTGCTGCAAGACCTTTGTACTGGGTCTGGCTCACGATGTGCCACAGGCACAGGGAAAGACAAGACCTTTAACAGCCCTGTCACCCATTTTTATTAACCTCAAATGAGGCAGGCCTAAGCTGCATACTGTAGGTCCTGTCATACCTTCCAGGAGAGTGGCAAGTCAGGCAAGACCCCTTAAAACCTCTGCCTGTCGTTAGCACCCCTTTTCAGTGGGTTGGAATCAACATTGTGGGGCTTCTTGATCCCAAGACAGACATGGGCAACAGATTTGTTCTATTCTTGTTTCCCCATGGTGGCAGCAGCAGTTTCAGTAATTCCAGTGTTAGGTAACCTACATTCGATATCAGAAATCGGCACAAGGTTGTTCCCCCTTACAAAGATGGGGATGTCATATATAAGTGGTTTGCTGCACTTGAGAGGGCTTGTAAAGTTCAGAAGGTCCCTCAAGCACAGTTGTCTTTCACTGGAAGGGGAGAGACAGACTCCTTATTGTCAGGGAGAATGACTCAGACAACTATCACATCCTCAAAAGTGTACTCTTGGATGGTCTAGGCTTCACCACTGAGCAATATAGAATAAAGTTCGGGGAGCCCAGAAAGGAGTCTTCACAGGACTGAATAGAGTTTGTAGACTGTTCAGTGAAGGCCCTAGAAGGTCGGTTAAATGGCAGTAAGGTGACTGACTATGAAAGCCTGTACAACTTAATTCTGAGAGAGCATATACTGAACAATTGTGTGTCTGATTTGTTACATCAGTATCTTGTGGACTCAGATCTGACCTCTCCCCAAGAATTGAGAAAGAAGGGAGACAAATGGGTCAGAACAAGGGTGAGCAGAAAAGCTCATACAGGGGTGACAAAGACAGCAAGAAGAAGGATGATAAATCTCATGACAAAGGTAGGGACAAAGATAACAAATCTTCAGAGCCTTCAACAGGCCCAAAAAATTCCTCTTGGGGTGGTGGGTCCAAATCCTCTTCACACAATCAGAAGAACTCATGGTGTTATTTATGTACAGCTAAAGGTCATTGAGCAAGTGACCCCACTTGTCCAAAGAGAAAAACCAAGCATCCCACCACCACAACCCCCACTGCTTCCACTAGTTCCCCTAATAATAGCAGTGGTGGTGGGAAAAACACTACTAATAGCCAGTCAAAGGGTGTAGCTAGGCTCACTTTTGGTAACGTAGTGGGGGTTGGTCTAGTTAGGGAGACCACTGAGGCTGATGTCTCTGATGGTGGCAATGACCTTGCCACCTTAGTTGCTTGTCCCCTTAATATGGATAAGTACAAGCAACTCTCCCTAATAAATGGTGTTCATGTTGAGGCTTACAGGGACACATGTGCCAGTGTCACTATGGTGATGGAGAAACTGGTTGCCCCTGAGCAACACCTACTTGGTCATCAGTACCAAGTGACAGACGCCCATAACAACACTGTTAGCTACCCCATGGCTGTTGTGAACCTCAACTGGAGGGGGGGTTACTCATCCAAAGAAAGTCGTGGTATCAACTGACTTACCTATAGGTTGTCTCTTAGGGATTGATTTGGAGACTTAGCAATGCTGGGCGATCCAGGGAATATCTTTGCTCCTATTAGGGCTCAGGCCAAAAAGCAAAGAGGATCCTGGAACAGTGGATCAAGTGCTTCCAAAAAAGGGCAAACCCTTGTCCACTATCCATCCCTCTCCAGATGATTCCCCTTTTGATGAGGAGTAGTCAACTTCCTGTGCAGAACCTACACCAGAGGAGCTCGAAGCTGACACAGCTGAGCTTTTGGGTGCAGGGGGCCTGCCAGGGAGGAATTGAGTGTGGCACAACAGACCTGTCCTACACTGTTGGGTCTCAAACAGCAAGCTGTCAAACAGCAAAATGGGGATGTCAATGATGCCCATAGAGTTTACTGGGAGAATAATCTCTTCTATACTGAGGCAAGGGACCCTAAACCTGGTGCCACCAGGACACTGGTCATCCCTTTACAGTATAGGGAATTCCTCCTAACTCTGGCCCATGACATTCCTTTGACTGGACAGTTGGGGCAAAGTAAAACATGGGATAGTCTTGTTCCCCCTTTTCCCTGTCCTCATATGTCAGAGGACACTATGGAGTTGTGTCGCTCCTGTGTCACCTGCCAAGCCAGTGGCAAGACTGGTGGCACCCCGAAGGCCACCTTAATCCCACTGCCAGTGGTTGGAGTACCCTTTGAGAGGGTATGGGGTTGACATAGTTTGCCCCCTTGGCCCTCCTACAGCTTCTGGAAATAGATTCATCCTTGTGGTGGTGGATCATGCCACAAAGTATCCAGAAGCTATCCCTTTAAGGACCACTACAACACCTACACTGACAAAGGCCCTCCTGGGAATATTTTCCAAGGTGGATTTCCCTAAGGAAGTGGTATCAGACAGAGGTAGTAACTTCATGTCTGAATGTCTCAAAGCAATGTGGATGGAGTGTGGTGTAACATACAAATTCACCACCCCTTACCATCCACAAACAAATGGATTGGTTGAGAGGTTTAAAAAAATTCTCAAAGGCATACTCATGAGACTCTGAAAAACTCAGAAGGAAATGGAATGTCCTCTTGCCTTGCCTCCTTTTCCTCTACAGGGTGGTATCCCAGAAGGGAGTGGGCTACAGTCCCTTTAAACTCCTCTTTGGTCACCCTGTTAGAGGTCCCCTTGCTCTTGTGAAAGAGGGGTGGGAGGAACCATTGAAGCCCCCTAAACAAGACATTGTGGACTATGCACTTGGCCTAAGATCCAGAATTGCTGAGTACTCGAAAAAGGCCACTAAAAACCTTCAGCCCAGCCAGGAGCTCCAAAAGCAATGGCATCACCAGAAGGCTGTCCTGACACAGTACCACCCAGGACAGAAGGTGTGGGTATTGGAGCTTGTGACCCAGAGAGCACTCCAAGACAAATGGAGTAGACCCCATTTCATTGTGGAGAAGAAAGGTGAGGTCACCTACCTGGTGGACCTGAGCACTGCCAGAAGCCCCCTTAGGGTGCTTTATGTCAATTGCCTTAAACCTTACTATGATAGGGCTGATTTAACCCTACTCATGGCCACAGATGAGAGGCAGAAAGAAGAGAGCGACCCTCTCCCTGACCTCTTCTACAACACTGAAGCTGATGGCTTAGTGGAAGGATTGGTGCTTGCAGACTGCCTCACTGCACACCAAAGGGAGGACTGCAAAAACCTCCTAGGACAATTTTCTGGTTCAAAATTGGACAAAGGAAAGGGGAGTGACCACTCCCCTTTCCATCACCACCCCAGGGGTGGTGCCTAGAGCACCTCCAGTATGTCTCTGGCATTAGCCATCTTGTTTTCCAAGGTGTGGGGACACTGGAGATCCCTGAGTGGCTAATGCCAGCCAGTGACGTCAGAGACCCCTCCTGATAGGTGCATACCTGGTTAGGTAGGCAATCCCCCTCTCAGGGCTATTTAGGGTCTCTCCTGTGGGTTCCTCTTCAGATTCAGCTTGCAAGTTTCCACCAGGAATCTTCTGCAACTCCTGCTTCATCCTCTGACCGTTAGATCAACCACAGACTGATCCAGGAACCACTGTAACTACAACAAAGTATCCAAGAAGGCTACTGGGACTCTGCAACTTCAGCTCCAGCCAGCAACGGAGTCACTTCCCTGCTCCAGCAGGCACCTTCTAAGATGACAACCAGTTCTCTGGGACCCCTTTCCTGACAATGAGCGTGGTCCCTGGAACCCAGCTGGTGGACCCCTTTGGCCCAGCTGTCCAAATTTGGCAGAGGTAAGAGCTTGCCTTCATGGTTTGCGACAGTACCCCTGTGCACTGCATCATCTCTAGCTCTGAGGCCTCTGTGCACTACCTGCAAGAATCCTTTGTCCACAGACTGGCCAAGGTCCCCAGCACTTTGTCCCCATGTCCTGGGACCTCAGTGACTGCTGCCTGGTCATCTGTGGGTTCCCTCCAGTGTCGGGAGCCCCCTCTGCCTCCTCAGTCTGAGTTGAGGCCCCCAGGTCCCTCCTGGGTCCAGGCAGCGCCATTTTAATGCAAACCGCAACATTGCTTGAACCAAGGCTTGTTGGACATATCCAGCGTTGCAACTCGCCTGCATCCAACATCTCGACGTGGAACATCCTTTGCATCATGCAGGAACCGGCATCCATCTTCTTTGGTGCTTCTCTGCAGACTTCTTCCAAATGGAGAATCCTCTTTTGCACCATCTTCTAAGTTAGCAGGGGCTATTGTCCTTCCTGGAATCTTCTGTGACTTCTGGACTTGGTCTCCTCTCTTTACAGGTCTTCAGGTCCAGGAATCCACCATTTGTTGCTTGTAGTCGTGCTTGGTTCTTGCAATAACACTTATCACGACTTGTAGTGTGTCCTGAGGAAACTTGAAGTACTTTACTCCTACTTTCCTGGGCTCTGGGGTGGGGTATTTCACTCACCATTGTGGGTTCCTTACACTCCCAGTGCCCCGTTACACACTACACTTGCCTAGGTGGGAATTTGTGATTTGCATTCCACTTTCTTAGTTTATGGTTTGTGTTGCCCCTAGGTCTATTTCTTCCTATTGCATTCTATTGTATTTTCTTCTGTTTGCACTATTCTGTGACTATTTACTTGCCTGCTTTTGGTCTTTAGTGTATGTATTGTGTATAATACTTACCTACAGAAGGAATATTGCCTCCAAGATATTTTTGGCCTTGTGTCACGAAATTAAAGTACCTTTATTTTTGGTACTTTTATTGTGTATAAGTACTGTGTGAATATAGTGGAGCAGAAGCTTTGCATGTCTCCTAATTCAGCCTAAGCTACTCTGCTACAGCTACATCTAACAGCTTAAGATGCTAGAACACTGACTACATTTCACTAATAAGGGATAACTGGATCTGGTATAAGGGTACCCACTGCAAACCAGGCCAGCCTCGTACACATTGTGCCCTGTGCTCTACAAGACCATTGGTCTAAGCCCTATAAGGTCAAGGAGTGTAAGAGCAACATCACCGACCTGTTGACCTCAAGACTTTTAGGAGCCCCTTGAGGGTCCTGCATGTGAACCACCTCAAGCCCCACTTTGAGAGGACTGAGAGTACCATCCCCTTGGTAACTGATGAAGGAGTGTAAGAAGAGAGTGAACCTCTCCCTGACCTCATATCTTCCAAAGATCAGGAGCGGTCAGTATCTTCCCTACACTGACCCTACATCATCGGAGAGACTGGTATCAGCTGTTTGAGAAGTTTACTTTTCTATTCTCACTTACCCCAGGGCTCACTACATGGGGCACTCATGATTTTGACACTGAGGACCATCCACCTATGAAGAATAACATTTACAGGTTGTCTGACAAAGCATGAGCTAACATTAAGGAGGAGGTCTCCAAAATATTTCACTAGGGGGTTATTAAGCCCACCAACAGCCCTTGGTCCAGCCCAATGGTGCTGGTCCCCAAGGCTGCCCTGCCAGCTATCACACCTGAACTTCAGTTCTGTGTGGACTACCCTGGGCTCAATGCAGTCACCAGGACTGATGCCCACCCCATTCCCAGAGCTGATGAGCTCATAGATTGGCTTGGAGCTGCTAAGTTCCTCAAAACATTTGACCAAAGGTCTGGGTACCGGTAGATTGCCTTAAAAGATGGGGCAAAAGAGAGGTCTCCATTCTCTTCACAAGAAAAGCAGCTCCAGTTCCTGGTCATGCCTTTCGGTTTGAAGAATACCCCTGCCACCTTCCATAGGTTGGTAAATCAGGTCGTACTTGGACTGGAGAACTTCAGTGCTGGCTACCTAGATGACATTGTGGTCTTCGGTTCTAGCTGGGAGGACCACATGTGCCACATGAGGGAAGTGCTTCAGGCTCTGCATAGGGCAGGTCTGGCCCTCTAAGCCAGTGAGTGCCAGATAGGGCAGGGTTCTGTGGTCTACTTGGGACACAATGTAGGGGCGGCCAGGTGTAGCCCTTGCAGCCAAAAATGAATACCATTCTGGCTTGGGAATCCCCTATGACCCAGACAGAAGTATGATCCTTCCTAGGCCTCACTGAATATCACAGGAGATTCATCAAAGGATATGGCACCATTGTTGCCCCTCGACAGAACTGACTTCAAAGAAGCTGCCACATCAGGAGATCTGGACAAAGACGTGTCTGAAAAATGTGATGCCCTGAAGGAAGCCATGTACACAGTGATTGTGCTCAAGGCCCTAGAATTCTCCAAAGAGGTTGTTGTGCAGACAGACACCTAGGGGCATAGGGGATGTCCTCTTCCAGCTAAATTAAGAGGGCCTGGATCAACCTATAGATTTCATCAGTAGGATTCTACATCCCAGGTAACACAGTCAGAGTGTGATTGAAAGGGAAACCTTTGCTGTAATCTTGGAGCTAAAGAACCTCAAGCCATACCTGTTTGTCACTCACATTCGGGTTCAGACAGACCACAGGACTCTCAGATGGCTAATGCAGATGAGGCGAGAGAATCCCAAACTGTTGAGGTAGTCCATCTCCCGACATGGAATGGACCTTATGGTGGAACACAGCCCTGAAACAGACTGCGTCAATGTTGATGGTCTCTCCAGCTTCTTCCACCTTACTGAAGAGAACTCCCAGGGGGTTGGGTAGCTCTCCCCACTTTCAGCTGGGGGGGCACATGTTAGGCCAGGCGTCCTAAGTGTGGTTTTACCTAACTTTTTGTCCTCTGACCTCTGTCCTCTGACCTGACCTGCTGGCTTTTAGGATTAGAGATGTGGGCACTTTGCCACTGCTGACCATTGTAAAGTACAATTCCCTATACTCTAAAACTTGGTTACATTGTCTTATCCAAGATTAACATATTTATTTTACTTGTAAGTCCCTAGTAAATTGAACTTTATATGCCCAGGGCCTGTACATTAAATTCTACAAGTGGGCCTGCAGCACTATTTGTGCCACCAACTACAGGAGCCCTTCAAACATGTCTCAGGCCACCCACTGCAGAGCCTGTATGTGCAGATTTAAGCTGCCATTTTGACCTGGCAAGGGCACCCACTTGCCAGGACCAAACCTTCCTTTTCATTGCATATAAATCAGCCAAGTTAGGTCCTGGTTAGCCTCAAGAGCAGGGTGCAGTGTATTTAAAACGGTGGACCTTGGATCAAGTTGTGGACACGTCAAGGACCAGAAAGGGACCTATGGAAGAATAGCCAGAAGTTTAGAGATATTCGGAGCAACTGTTGTAAACTGCCCCATAAGTTGAAGAGGTGCATTTTGGGAGTTGTAGTCCCAGATCATTTTGGTGTGATGTTAAAGATAAACATATAATCTATTTTTATAAATTGGTGTTGGATTTTCATTGTTTTTTGTGTTTTACTTATTTACTGTTTTGTTGATATTGAATGCTTTACACACCTGTCTCCTAAGTTAAGCGTTGTCACTCATTGCCAAGCTGCCAAGGTTTGAGCGGGTATTAATTTATTGAGGCCAAACTGGGCCTAAGCGGAGGCTAGTGCCCTATTGCTAAGACTAGATACTTACCTGCCCTTACCAATAATCCACTTTCCAACACTTTTGATTTGCAGCCACATCTTCCCCAGTCAGTCAATAATGGTGAGGCCGGACAGGGCTGCAAATCTATTCTTATAGTCCAAAAATGGCTTAGACTGAGGGTTATGTCTCTTGCTAAACTTAAAGTACCCATGTCAGGATGTCCAAAAAGGGACTTGAATGGCCTAAACCCATGCCTTTTGAGGGAGTCCCATGTAAGCAAACAGTAGGCATGGGAGGAAAGTATCCCATCTCCTTCTGAGATTTTCGGGTAAATCCAGGGTCATGCCTTTAATGGTCATGTTCAATATTTCAACAAGGCAATTTCCATGGGAATGGTAGGGTATAGTGAGCTTATATGTCCCTCCATATTCATGCCACATTGCTTTCAGTTAGGCAGACATAACATTTGTGCCTGTTTCTGATATGACCTCCTTCGGGAACTTATCCCTGAAAAAGATACAAAGTAGGGCTTAAGCCACTGCAGGGGCAGTGACTGTTCTAAGGGGAAGTACATCGGGGTATCTGGTTGCATGTTCCACTACCACTACCACTAGGATAAACCTATTGCCAGAGGCAGTAGGGGATCTTGAGGATCAACAATGTCAATACCCACCCTCTCAAAGGAAGTCAGCCCCATAGGCAGTGGTTTCAGGGGAGCCTTTGAATTACTATCTGCTTTGCCACTGGCCTGGCAGGTAACACAGGAGTGACAGAACTCCTTGCTTTTTTCTGACAACTGAGACCAGTAAGAATGATTAACTAACTGATCCCAGGTTTTGGTCTGCCCCAGATGTCCAACTTCCCCTTATGTGATGGGCCAGGTGAAGGAGAAATTTCCTTGGCTGTTGGGTGACCACCATTCTCCTGGTTGCCCCTGGCTTGCCATGTCTTGCCTCAATTAATAGGATTTCCTCCTCCAAGTTACCTTATCGGTACCACTGACATTTCTTTCCTCCTGTTTCATAGCCATCTGTCTCAGGTCTTCATGAGTGAGACATGTCTTTTGTCCTCTCTGTAGGGACCACCTGCTCCCTGAAGCTCTGCCAGGCCAGGCAAGTCTTTTCCTGCTCCTAGGTCATTCCCTCCCCTTGAGGGTTAAGCTCATTCTGGCTCTTTGGACTCTTGAAAGTGGTCCTGACATACTCCAATCATTTTCTTTTGATACTAGGGAGTTGGGCCATTGTTTCAGGCTCCACAATTACTTGACTTCTCCTTTAATGCTTTTTGTGATCTAGTGGAGATACACACACTCAGAGAATCCCATCATTATTGCAAGTGTCCTTCTCTACACATCGGCCCAGGCAGATGTTTCAAGGCCATTGCCCAGCATACAGTTCATTGGGTGGCAGGGTACACAGCTATTTAGGACCAGTAACATCTCCCCATTCAGTATCTACCATAGCCATATAATTTGAGTTTGTTACATTGTCAGAGTTGACTATATGATGAACTGCATCAGGGATCATCTGGCTTGCAGAAACCAGCATAACCATGATCAAGGTAATGCTGGCACATGTATCCACCAAGGCCTGAACTTCAACCCCATTGAATCTTGACTAATGTCTATACTTCACCATACTGGCAGGCTAGAGAGCCATAGGTTCTATTTCCTCCATACCCTGGGAAACTAGTATGGCTGGGAAACTAGTGTGGCTTCGAATAACCCATGCAATTCCCAGGGCTACTTCCAACTTCCCCCGTTCCCTACACTGGAAATACCCTTGGGATTGTCACCAATGGGTTGATTTTAGGTGCATTCAGAATCTCCTCTCTTGTGCCCTAGCTGCTTACAGTCATAGCACATTCCAGCCTCTGATGGGTCATAATTCTGTCCATGGCACTCCCTCTCCTTTCATTGTGATGTGACTCTGGGCTCCCCACCTTAGGCATCTTTTAGGGTCTTTTGGGTTTCTCTGTCTTTTTAAACTTGGCTCCATCTTTTCTTGTGTTCACTGCCTTGGGACTTCTTGTGTACCCTAGTGCACACCTATTCATACGCTATCTTCCCTAGCTCTCTAGGGTTAGATAACCTAGAATCTACAAGATGTCAATGTAACTTCTCTGAGGTACAATATGTAAGTATGTGCTCCTTCACCATCTAATTGTAGACCCCCTCTTGACATCTACCCTGTTACCTTTAATCCAGCCTTCCAGTGATATCACAGAGGCATCTACAAAGTCCCCATAAGTCTGTGTGCCCCCTTGTGTGTGTTCCTTAGCTTCAATCTATATTCCTCTGAGGTAAGACCAAATAGCTGAATGAGTGCCTCCCTCATTGTGAGTGCAAGATTCTGCCACCTTATCTTCTAGTGTCATCAAGCTATCTCTCCCTACTTTCGATTGGAGTTCTCATAAGAAGGACAAATAATGCTGGGTACCCTCCCTTCTCATCCTAGGAGCTGTCTCATAGGATGCCAGCCACCTAGCTGTCATCATCGTCTACATACTTAGGAATAATCCCTTTTGACTACCTGGGATCATAGACACCCTTCGGAGTCACCTCTGTTTCTCTGGTGCTGCCACCAAGTCCTTAGGGTTTCATCCTTAGCTTAACCCTCTTCATCTCAAGGGCCAATCTTCTTTCCTCAAGGGCCAGCTTCCTTCCTTAGATCTCTAAGAGACTGAGGCGACTCTAAGCGGTAACACCTCTGACCTCCTGGTCCATGTCTGCTCGCTCTCCTCTGGCCACTAAGCCACCAGGGATGAGGCTCAGGTGGGAAACTGAGGGTGAAGGTGGGTCTCAAACTGAATGTCAGGCATGCTCTCAGTTCAAATGCAGCAGAGGCAGCACCAACAGGTGAAGCTGCTCATTAAGAAGGGTGGGCGGTGGGGGGGGGGGTCAGGTTAGCTGCCTCACACTTTTACTTTTGCTTATTTTTCTTTCTTATTTTTTTTCCTTTTTCATTCTTGTCGCTTTCTCTTTCCTTTTAGCCTTTCACTCTTCCTGCGTTCTGTTCCCTGCCACTTCTGCCCCTGCGGCCTCACCTCCTACCTCCATGGGAACTACTTTCCTGCCCTCCCACCTCCGAGCTGACCGTCCCTCTCGCCTCCCTCCCCTTCTTAATGGCGGCAGCTGCACTGCTGCGCTGCTGGCATGCCAAAGACAAGCCCGTCTGTGCCCATCTGCTCCTGGACTGCACCCAGTACCATAAACCCTGGTCCTCCATCCTTCCATCGCTACAACATGGAGACCCTCTGTGCCTAGGGTGCCTCAAGTGAATCCAGTGGGGGCACTAGGCTCTGGCCAAATTAAGAATTATACAAATAACAGTGCTTTGTTTTAAGCAGAAAGATGTTATTGCAGTTTTAAACATGTAACAGTACTTAACTCCAATGTTTAAATAAGTTTAGACATATTTAAACATTGCCATCTTAATAATATAATTGTGAAAAATTCTGAGGGTGTGATCATTTTTATTTTTCAACTAGGAGACATGAGAATAGAAAGTTTGAAAACTACTGCTGTACACGCTGAACACAGGACGCTCCGCTACCTGTCATGTCACATCACCCAGAGACACCAATGGACCATTATCCTGCCTCTTCTGCCACTGCACCCTCACCCTATACCAAGCACCAGAACCTCCCTCCACTGAGCCATCAAACACCATCTTGGAGTGCCTCAGCTGCATCCTCCTCAAAACTTGCTCCCTCCACAAACACACCATAGAACTCTGAGATCTACTACACTCCAACCACCAGGACATCGGCTTGCTCACCGAAACACAAACAAACCTAGCGTCTGCACCGGACATCGCCATGGTCATCCCCACTGACTTCAAACTACTCTGAAAAGACCAGCCTTCTTGCCCAGGCGACGGCCTGGCAGTCGTATACAAATCCAACATCCACCTGACACCCAATGTGGAAAAACACTCCCCCCTCCTGGAGCACATCCACTTCCAGATACACACAACCCCCAAGTCTACTTCCAGCGGCTCTACCATATACAGACCACCCGACCCCCACCCAGCCTTCAGCAACTCTGTCGCCAACATCATTTCTCCTCATGCTCATGCCTCTTTAAACTACTCCCTCCTTGGCAACCTCAACTACCACATTGACAACGGCAACAACACAACACGCTTCCCCACTCAATAACCTCACCATAATAGGACTAAAGCAACTGGTCACCTCACCAACACACATTGCTGGAAACACACTCAATGCAATCTTTTCCACCAGCAACAACATCAAAGTCAATAACACCTCCATGCTTCACTTACCTGACCAACACTGCATTGATTTCAGCATCACCACACCGATCATCCACCTCCGCACACTCCGAGCCCCAAGCAGAAAATAGAACCAGAACACTGATGAACAGCTCATCAACACTCTCAGCATGTCTCCCCCGCCCCCCACCTCAGAAGCTAACATTTCAGCATGGAACTTCCAGCAATGGATAGCCGAATCTTTCAGCACCTCTCTATAAAACCTCAGCTAAACACGATCTCAAGAAAGCCAGCTGGTTCTCCCCTGAACTCTGGGTCTCCAGGTACACCTGCAGATAGCTAAAGAAAAGATGGAGTAACATCAAGTTCCCGGAAGACTTCAAGGCTTTCAAAGCTGCCATCAAATCCCACCACCACTTCATCAGAGCCACTAGGAAAGCCGCCATGCATGACCATATCAGCGCCACTTCTCACAGCACCAAAGAGCTCTTCCCAGTGGGCAAAGAATTTGCCAAATTCCAATCGGAAATGGCAAACATCCCTGTGTCTCCAGACCTCTGGGACAGACAAGCCAACTTTATCCACCAAAAAATCAAAGACATATACAAAAGCTTCGGACCTGAAGACCCTCCGAATACCCCAACAACCCCACAGTTCCAACCCTCCAAACCATCTCAGATCCTGCACCACTGGACCACCCTCACCACAGATGAGACCCGCTCCGTCATGTGCAGCATCCACTCCGGAGTCCCTAAGGACCCATCTCCTACCACATTTTCAACAAAGCCAACACCTTTATCATACCCAAGTTTCATAACACCTCCAACTGTTCCATAGATACCACTACCTTCCTGGAGGACTCAAAACACATTCAGATCCGCCCGCTCCTGAAGAAACCCACGGCTGACCCCCTGGACCTTAAGAACTACCGCTCCATCCATCTGCTGCCTTTCTCATCCAAGGTCATTGAAAAGGCCATCAACACACAGCTCTGTAAGCACATTGAGGACAACACATTCTTGACATCTCCCAATCAGGTTTCAGGAGCAACCACAGGATGGAGACCGCCCTCCTCGCCACCTCGACCGTGGCCATACAGCAGCTCTCATTTCCTGGACCTATCAGCTGCTTTTGACTCAATTTTGCACCTCATCCTCCCGTCCTACCTGTCAGAACCTATGGAGATCAGCTACGGAGTTCCACAGGGCTCCTCCACACACTCTTTAACACCTACATGGCTCTACTCACATCCATAATCAGGAACCACAGGCTGAACATCATCTCCTATGCTGATGACCCCCAGCTGATCATATCACTGACTGAAAACAACTGCTAAGAAGAATTTCCACAATGGGATGGAAACTGTCACCGCCTGAATGAAGTACAGCTGCCTCAAGCTCAACTCTGACAAGACTGAGATCCTCATCCTGGGACCCTCCACATCACCCTGGGATAACTCCTAATGGCAATTCACCCACAGCACCCCCACTGCAACAAACTACACACGCAACCTTGGTTTCATAGTGGATTCAACACTCACCATGACCCGCCAAGTCAACTCAGTCGCATCCTCCTGTTTCACACACTCTGACTTCTTGGGATGATCTACAAATGGATCCCAAAGGACTGCAGCTGAGCCATAACCTATGCAATGGTTATCAGCAGATTCACTATGGCAATGCCCTTTACACTGGCACGACCCAGAAGAACCCGAGGAAACTACAGAATTTCCAAAACGCCTCCACCAGACTCACCCTTGACATTCCCCGCCGCAAACACATCACCAATTACCTAACAGACCTCCACTGGCTTCCTATTGAGAAAATAATTCACTTCAAACTCCTCATCTACACATACAAGGCCCTCCACGACCTAGAACCAGCCTACCTCAACCACCACATCACCTTCTACTCCTCCCCCAGACCTCTCTGCTACGCTCAACCAGCACTAGCCATCGTACCCAGCACATGGAAGACCTCGGCTGGAGGAAGATCCTTCACCTACCTTGCGGCAAAGAGCTAGAACACCCTGCCGCTGCACCTCAGGCAGTTACTATTGTGTCCTCAATCCAGGAATGACCTTAAAACCTGGCTCTTCAATTGAAGCACAGAGGACAAACCCCCTCATCGCCTTAAGACCCTTACGGGTGAGTAGTTGCGCTCTATAAATCCTGATTTGATTTTAGATTTAATTTGATTTGAGCTAGGCATCCAGTTTTTAATACTTCCTCCCACTGTGGAGCTCATTTCACTCTCCGACAGGAAGTTATTTCTGTGCCTGGGTGGAACTCGTAGAATTTCACTCAGGGGTGTTCCTGGGAGTTCCAAAAAACATATTCAGCGTAACTCTGCAAATGAGTGGCAGAATGCTCGCCAGCCTGTTCACCCTACTTTTTCAGACTAGTACCGTGTTCCACACTGAAAAAACAGCACAGATGGCACCACAAGGTCCTTATGGGTGCAGCCATTTTGTTTTACCTGCTTTCTGTTCTCTGCATAGTTCTGGGACTCATTCTTTGTATTACTCTAAAATCTTAATAATGATCCCCATCCCACTCAAGCACCCCCATTTACCTTTTTTTTAATCAGTGTGTTTCTTTGTTTATGTTAAGTTTTTGTCTGTTTTTTTCTTTGTCAGTGACTTTTTGATGTTTTCCATTCCTACTTCCTTAAATCTTCCTTTCTTCGTCTCTATCTTCTCTTCCTTCCTTCTGACTTTACCTATTCCTTTCCTACCCGGCGGCATGTCTGAAGAGCAGTGCCATGCAGGAAGCAGCGGCTCCAGTGCAGCTGGTAGCTGCATACCTTGTACTCACTGTCGCCTTGGGGTGCAGCAGCCCATCCGATTTGGCTGAGGTGGAAGTGCCCACGCTTATTTTATATGTGCAGCACCACCTTCCATCTGTGCTGGCAGCAGGCAGCAGACCTGGGAGGGGGTAAGCCCTGCAGGATTGTCAGCTGCTGTGAGGGAGGTTGCACCGAAGCACTGGGGTCCAGTGCACCATGCAGCAGCTGACACACCACTGTGCTGATGTTCTTGATCAGGAACAGGACCTGCTTGACCTGCTGGGCATTGCGGTTGTGGGCCTCAGTGAGCAAATTATTTTTTTTGTGTTCTACAATGCTATTATTACTTTTCAAATAGTATGCTGCTCATACTCAGACGTAAGTTAGGTTTATGTTACAAATAATATGCGATCCAGTTTGAGCTAGACATGTGCTTGGCGCTACCTAATCATGCTTGTTGGTGCTCACTTGGGCTGATTCTTCAAGAAGTCATGTAGACTCCTCTATCCTGTCACCAAGATAGTAGCAGTTGTAATATCAGTGAGTTAACATTCTCTGTGCCTTTCTTTATGTAGCTGATACAGTCACAGTCTCCCAACATTGTATAGTAGGCATATATGCATTAAAAAAGGAGACTGATTTGACCCATCAAAGGGAGATGAGAGAAGCAAAGATCATTTGTTGTAATGCATTAGTAATTAGGAATAGGTAATCTCAATACCAGTACTCCAAGCAGTCTGATTTATAAAAGGTTTTGCCTGTCAAAATATTTTTGGTGAGATTAACTATACCACTGATCAATTTTTTTACCTTCTTTATTTCTTATACCAGCACCCAAGCGAAGAATGCTTCTAAGGTGGGTGAAGGAGGTGAGGGGGCTGCCACCACCAGTTCTGCAGTGGGTGTCTCGGCCGCAGCAATTGGTTCTGCTGGCACCAGTCAATCCTGTTGTGAATATTTTCCTAACTTCTACCTCTCCCCACTATTAACATAATTTTATTTTATTTCTGTTTTTATACAGTCTCCTTCTTTTTATCTCCTCTTGTATCTAATGTTTGTTAAATTCTTGCTACCCCTGCATTATCCTTTTTTTCTGTATTTCATAATTCTGTAACTGACTTCCTCCTGTCTGAACTAGTCTGTAGTTTTCTTCTGCTTTATTAGTAAGCTTTCCCTCTCACCTTATATATTTTGTGGGCTGGTACTGTAAGACTAAGAGAACATATTTTTGGCATTCTATTGTGAACAGTACAGTCCTGACTAAGCTAATATTTACTATGTATGTTTGTTGAGAATAATTTATTTTTCTTGCTGATGCCCAAACAATTGCGAGAGTGGCCATGGTCATGGTGGTCCACCCTTTTGTGAACTATACCAACAGTTTCCATGACAGTGCAGAATGGCAGGAAAATACGATGTCTCATAGCATTTGCCAACCAAGACCATGGCCCTCACTCATGATGACGGTCGGACAACCGTGGTAATGGCGGACCGACTGCCACATTACGACCGTGGGGGAGCTGCCACGGTCGGACAGCTGACGCTGCCAGTTTGACGGCAGCCTGGCGGTTGTAATCCGCCAGGGCTGTGCTGCAAGCAGAGATTCCCTCCGGATTATGAATCCCCCTATCTGCCAGCCTTTTCACTGTGGTACCACCACCATGGAAAGGCTGACAGAATGGGGGCGTTGGGGCCTCCTGGGGGCCCCTGCACTGCCCATGCACTTGCCATTGGCAGTGCACGGTCCCCCATGTACAGTCACATCACACATTCCACTGCACAAATTACTGGCAGTGCAATGTGCGATGGGTGCTGCTGTACCCGACGCACCACCACATTACCGCCGGCTCGATTACGAGTCAGCTGCAATGTTAAGTTTTCAATGCATTACAAACCAAAAACAAGGTGTGCCCACTCGGTCACCTTCTCATACTTCACTGCTTATTTTTTCCTAAGTCCTGTCCCAACCTACCAAAACAAGTTTAAAAATCTATTTACTGCATGTGTCACAATTTTCTGGCCAAGTCATTTACGTATACATATTTAATTGCTTTCATAACAGATTTAGGTCTGTTCAAATTTTCTCTTTCATCATTTGTCAACTACAGTGACCGACTAAGCCAAAGCTTAGCAATAGTACATGATGATAAGTGACACCCCACCACCATACTACAGCAAAACCTCTGTGGGAAAGTGGAATATTATGATGTATGGCTGGGGGGCCTTAGCAGGTAATATTATCACAATACTCCAAAGAAAGTCATTGGATCAACACTTATAAATCCTTAGCTCAGTCCTAGTACAGAAGCAAAGAGCAGTCAGGCAGTAAGAGGCACCTCCTTGCACAAAAACAAACCTGGGAGACATATTCCTCTTTGTGTGCTCCAAGATGCATCACACATAGGATGAGGAAGAAATTAGGAGATATTCCTTCTTTTTACACTCCCCTGGGAAGGTGTAAGAGTTCTGTGCATTCCAAGGGTTACAAGTTCTTCTAAATCTTGGAATACTTTGTGAGTGCAGAGTAACTCAACACAATGATTTGCACTGCCCTGGGCCCCATTACCTCTAGCCACCTGCCAGCACCTCCATCCCAGCCACAACATCGACAGTGCCTCCTGCAGCTTGGACCCTCCAGTTCCTTCACTGCCCCCCATACCCAGACTCCTTCCAACATCCTATGCTGTGAGAGCTGGCACTGCTTTGCAAGGAGGAGGTTGCAAGCCTTAGAGCCCTCCTAGATGGAGACCTCTGATGTCTTTTTCCAATTTTTTGTTTTGGTGGGAGGGACGGGTCATTTGGGGAGAGGGATGTGCCTGTTGTGGGTGGAGAGGGTGGGGTTATATCTTTGAGAAAAATGACATGAAATGTATTCTTTTAGCACAGCCTGTTCTTATCCACTTATTAAAGGGTGCACCTATTAGTTATACTCTTGTCCTACTACACTCTGCAACTATATTGACCCCCGGTGGGTATGCCATTACCTAGGTCTATGCCTATACTGCCTACAACAACCCAAATAAACAATACCTTAATTTGAGGATTTTTTGTGGATTAATATTGGTTAATTAAGCTGACTGGTCTCTGAAGAACCAGAAAAAACTACAGCATGCAAGCAAATCTAGCTAAATGTGAAAGGGCCAATCATCTTCATGCAGAATCACCCATTAGCCCCTAAACATTGCAAATCATTGAAATCAAGTTTACAAATTGCTAGTTGAAGACCCTTCCTCACTGTCTGCCACCACATGAACCATCAACCCTCACTCACAACTACTCAATAATATACTACTGATTGATGCGATAGTTACCGGTTCCAATCCAAGCACGGTGGTACACAAGTGCATCTCCTCTTTTGATGAAAGCAAAACATTGGCAATTTGGCACTTTGTAAATCAGATGATCTTCACTGGGGCAGCACTGTGAGGGGATGACAAAAGGAAGGATAGTCATTGGACAGAGGTTGGCATTGTCTCCAGTGCCCTTGAGAAAAATGGGGACGCTTCTGCCCTGCAGACTGGTCCATACATGTGCTAAAATGGTTGGGCTGCATAAGTCAGAAACAAACAAAATATACAATGTTTATTAGGCTATATCAATTTTTTTCCCAAAGCAGTTTGACAAGAAATAATTTTAAAGTTATATGGTGGCCTACTCAGTCAGGAAAGTAGAGTTTGTCCTGAAACTCTGGGGGTTTACACAGGAGTTAGTCAGCTAACATACTTGATTCTGACCAATCACCCTCATCTTCCTCCTCCTCTTGTGGTGTTTCAGGAACAGTGTAATTGTATGGTAGGAAGTGATGTTTCCTTTTGATCATGGTCAGTCTCTCCACCTTTTGAGGTAAAAGACTGGCCCATCTGCCAGTGACAACTGCCCCAGTTGCACTGAAAACATGCTCAGCAGACACACTGGCTAGCGAACAAGCCAGTTTCTTTATTGCCAGCCTGATGATTTTTGGCCATTGGTACATCTCCCCATACCAATAGACCAATGGGTTTTGATTCATGTAGACCCTTTTTGGGACATCCATATACTCCTGGAACATCCTGTGACTGGGTCTTGGTGCTGCCACTTGCTTAAAGAACAGATGATGGACAGAATGCAGAGCAAATCAAACATTCACACCCAGTCACAAAAATCTGGGTTAAATCCATCATTTTTTTGCTCACTACGCCACCCCAGGTTGGACCCAGCCATATGCAAATCAGTCTTGACTCTGTTCCTCAGGGGAACAATCCAGCCCGAACTGCCAAGCCAGGTCCTCCCTTCATCGGAAACAAGCATCCTAGGACCGGTTTCAGGATATCACCCTTCATTAACTAGGCTAGCTTGAATCCAGTGGCGCAGTGAGCACGGGACCCACGTCTGGGCATACCCTTCCCAGTTGGGGCAACAATACAAAATTAACAGGTAATGGATGGACTGCAGAGCAACTCAAACATTCACCCCAGTCACAAAGATCTGGGTTTAATCCATCATTTTTTTGCTCACCATGCCACCCCAGGTTGGACCCAGCCATATGCTAATCAGTCTTGACCCTGTTCCTCATGGGAACATTCCAGCCCGAACTGCCAAGCCACCATCTTGTGCCTTCGCCTCTGCACTTAACGTAAGCCCTGCCACTTGCAAACAAACCATTATAAAGGCTGGGTCTGATTCTTCTGTTGCTGTTGTTGCTGGTGTTGGCTGCTATGACACAACAGCACTGCCCTCTCTGGAGATTGAAAGCTGTCCACCAGAACCTCTTCCCTGGCCTTTAACTTCTATCCATTCCTTTTTTTTAATTTGCATTTAAAAACATAAGGGAGAGGAACATCAGGAACCATACACAATATACACAATATAAAGACAATGAAAGCAAACCATTAGTACATCCCATTTTAAAAATGCTTTCCTAATATGCAAACTCTTATACCAAAACAATTATTGCACCAACAAACCAACATAAAGTGCATAGTGCCATAATGCACAAAGTACAAAAGGTACCTGAATGCAATCAACTAACTCCTACAAAAATCACATAGAGTATCATACCAGTTTTTGCATAAGCTTCCCCATTGTGTAAACCCTTGCGAATAAATAAATAGGAGCAGCAAGCCATCATAAAGTGCATAGTACCATAATGAGCAAGGCACACAAAGGTAAAAGTGCCTATGATATAAACAGCCACCTCCTACTGACATTCACATAGAACTTCATAATAGTAGTTGGAGCTCTTATCCAAAAGAAATAGAAAATCAGAGCAAGATGTAGCCTATACTATGGCTGAATACTGAAGCTAACGGAGCCTCAGGAGCAATAGAGATTCATAAAGCCTTTTTACTATACCGGCTAGTCAAAGCTAACTTTTAACCATTCCTCTTCTAGGTCTCCCTCTTGCTCAACAATCCACATCTTGTACAGTGAAACATCTTCTTCTGAAAAAGGAACGAAAGCGGGCAGTATTTTTTGTACCGCAGATCAAGTATTGTGGCACAGATGTACTCTTCGGAAGGCACAATGTCTATTTGCAGCTTTGGATTAACAGCCAAGCAAAGGATTAAGCTCTCAACCAGCTCATGCGCTTCCTTGATGCTGTTCACACCGGCAAACCTTTGCAACACCTTTTTTAACTGGCCCTGTAGCAGATGCAACAATAGGATTGTTTGGCTCACCGTACTGTGCCCCTTGCTGGCTTCCTATGTGAAAACCTGAAAAGGAAGTACCATCTGTATGAGGCATTTGACTAGGCCCCATTTTTCCTCCTCCATGGTCATGCTTTTCCTAGCTGCATCCACTCCTCTTTGAATGACAAAGAAAAACACATGCAGGCTTAAGGGAAAATGCACACTGACAGCCAGCAGACAATTTCCACCAGCACCATGGTCAAATAACAACAAGCAAGGAGGCATGGAATACAAAGAACACATGCAGGCTTTTGGCAAAAGTACACTGGCTGGCTATACAAAATGGCCACTGCCACAACAGGCAAGATAACAAAGAACACACGCAGGCCTATGGACAGTGACTACACAAAATGCCACATGGCAGGGAGAACAAACAAAGATAAATGATGGCCTATGGCAAACACACAAACATTGGCCAGACAACGGAGTCATGTTAACTAACAATGAAGAAAACATTACAATTAAGTCAGCAATGCCAAAATAAAAAAGTAAGTGGGCTATACAAATTTTAGAACAACACACATCCTCCGAAGGCATTAAATATTACCACAAAAATATAACCTCTTGCAGAAAAAAAACGTGAAATACAAAAAAACACATTTTTAAATCAATCCAATGCCATGGCCTAAATGATGCTTTAAAACAACATATACCTCAGAAACAGTTGTTTCATGTACATATGATTAGCACTGGCTGGATGGCCTGTGGGTAGACTAGTCCACATAGTAAAAAGAAACAAAAGAAAATGAATAGTGCAAATTTAACAAACATGGAGAAAATGTACAGAATTTTGCAACATTTTTTCCCTTACAAAAGATAAACAGTCAAATGCAAAATAATAACTAGGGGCCAGATGTAGTAAATTCAAGTTTTGCAAGTTGCAAATTGCGAGTCAGACCGACTCGCAATTTGCAACTCGCAAAATTGTATGCAGAAAGGTGTCTCAGACACCTTCTGCGACTCGCTATGGGGTCTCAAAGACCAACCACATGAATATTAATGAGGTGGGTTGCATTTTGCTACCCCATAGCGAGTCCCTGCACTCACAGGGATGGTGGCCTGCTGGAGACAGCAGACCTCCATGTCTGTGACTGCTTTTGTAATAAAGCAGTTTTTTTTTTTTTTATTGCAGCCCTTTTTCCTTAAAGGGAAAAGAGTTGCAATACAAAAAAATAATGAAACCATTTGGTTTCAGTTTTTCAGAGTAGGCTGTGGTCCATTGGACCACTGCCTGCTCTGAAAAATTATTTTTAGCCACATTCACAAAGAGGTAGGGGTCCCATGGGGACCCCTACCCGTTTGCGAATGAGGTACCACCCACTTCAAGTGGGTGTTAACTGCGAATTGCTTTGCGACCGCTTTCGAGGCACAAAGCAATTCTGCATCGCGGTGCGAGTCGCAAATAGGAAGGGAACACCCCTTCCTATTTGCAAGTCGGATTCACATTTTGCGAGTTGGTACTGACTCGCAAAATGTGAATCAGCATCATGATGGCCGTTTTGCCTGGCGCAAACTGCATTTTTCGCAGTTTGCGACATGCAAAATGGTTCCTACATCTGGCCCTTTGCCCCTAATGAAACTCTGGGCAATCCACCACAACCAAAATCAAGTTTAAAAATAAAATGCAAGTACAAATAAATACTGGTTTATGCCCTCATTCAAACAAACAACACCCTTATACAAAAGTTTTTCAACCGACTTGTGATATCACAAAAATCAAAGTCCTTGAAATCCATTGGTATATATGCAGCAAGATTTGCAGAAAAAGTCATCTTTCCACCTCAAAATCTAAGTGAAAAATGGCACTGGGAGGAACATGGTGGACAGGAAGAGGAAGTTAGAGTCTCTGGGGCAATAAAAAAACAACCTGGACAGTCTGTTGGAGTAGAATATTCACTCAAAATGCCTTTTAGGGAAGACTTAGGGCCTGATTCTAACTTTGGAGGAGGGTGTTAAACCGTCCCAAAAGTGGCGGATATACCACCTACCGTATTACGAGTTCCATAGGATATAATGGACTCGTAATACGGTAGGTGGTATATCCGCCACTTTTGGGACGGTTTAACACCGTCCTCCAAAGTTAGAATCAGGCCCTTAGTTGCTTCTCAAGTAGAAAATCTGCTTCAAAAGCATGTGCTCTGCACATCCAAGAGCTCGATAACAATAAGATACTGTTGCTTGCAACATTCAGAGGTATTTGGGTATATTCATTACATCCTTGAATATCAAGTATGAAATAATCATGCTCTCATTAATGGCCAGAAATCTTGTTGCACTCACAAGTGTGTGTCAAAACAAGTCTAAAACACACTAAAACAAGAGATGTACAATCAAGCAGAAAAATAATCCCATCCTGTGCCTGATGGCAGAATTTAGAAGGATCTCCACGTTAGACACATAGGCCCTCATTCTGACCTTGGCGGGCGGCGGAGGCCGCCCGCCAAAGTCCCGCCGTCAGGTTACCGTTCCGCGGTCGAAAGACCGCGGCGGTAATTCTGACTTTCCCGCTGGGCTGGCGGGCGGTCTCCTTCAGACCGCCAGCCAGCCCAGCGGGAAAGAGGCTTCCACGATGAAGCCGGCTCGGAATCGAGCCGGCGGAGTGGAAGCTGTGCGACGGGTGCAGTTGCACCCGTCGCGTATTTCACTGTCTGCGCAGCAGACAGTGAAATACATGTAGGGGCCCTCTTACGGGGGCCCCTGCAATGCCCATGCCAATGGCATGGGCACTGCAGGGGCCCCCAGGGGCCCCGCGACCCCCCCTACCGCCATCCGGATCTCGGCGGTCCGACCGCCGGGATCTGGATGGCGGTAGGGGGGGTCAGAATCCCCGCGGCGGTGCAGCAAGCTGCGCCGCCGCGGAGGATTGAATGGGGCCGCGGTACACTGGCGGGACCCCGCCAGTGGTGCCGGTCCGACCGCGGCTTTACCGCCGCGGTCGGAATCCCCATTGGAGCACCGCCGGCTTGTCGGCGGTGCTCCCGCGGTCCTCCGCCCTGGCGGTCAAAGACCGCCAGGGTCAGAATGAGGGCCATAGTGGTGAGTTCCTGAATTTCCCCAACTCTGCAAGTGGAATTATATTTTCACCCAGACCTACTTATTCCTTGAATGATTTGTTAGGATCACACTCTCAGGTCCCCCTCTGCTTCAGAATGATCACTGCCCTCCTCCTCATGCCCACTCTCAGGAGTCAAGAACTCTTTCAGTTGTGCCTGAGCTGACCTTGACTATTCCCTGGCTCTGAAGGTTCTGTCGAGCTCCTCTTTATTTCCAGTGATTCCTAGAATAATTTTCCTGTCTTTGCACAGCGTCGTTAGGTCACTGATCCTCAATGTGGGCAAAGTGGCCAGGTTGATCCCTTTGTTCTCTATCCTTGAAAACAATTTCAGACTTCTGGAAAGTGGAGCCTTCAGGATTTCAGAACTTTGCAATTTGTAAATATTTTGTTCAGTATTGACTTGTGTTAGAAATTGGGTTTTTGGTTGGCAGTCAGGTTGCCCTCTGTCCAAGCAAGAACCCTCACTCTAGTCAGGGTAAGTCACACACAATCCAAAATCAGCCTGTGCCCACCCTCTGGTAGCTTGGTACGAGCAGTCAGGCTTAACTTAGAAGGCAATGTGTAAAGCATTTGTGCAATAAATCATACAACACCATAGTATAACACCACAAAAATACACCACACAGTGTTTAGAAAAATATATAATATTTATCTGGGTATTTTCAGGTCAAAACGATCAAAGTTGCAATATGAATTTGTAAAGATATCACTGAAAAGTGATATAAAGTGTCTTAAGTCTTTAGAAAGCAAACAAAGTCTCTTTCAAACACAAAGTACCTGGTTTCTGGTGCAAAATCTCCTCAGAGGGCCACAGGAAAAGAGATACGTGGAAAACTGGTGTGTGCGTCGATTTCTCCTCAGCACACACGGACTTGCATCGTTATTTTCCACGCGGGGAGTCGTGCGTCGTTTTCCGGCGCGCGGACAGTCTCTTTCTGTGGATCGCGGGGAGTACCAGATGTCCCGGGTCTGTGCGTGGATTTTCCTGCTTGTTTTCCGGCTGCGCGTCGTTCTGCGGGGCTGCGCGTCGAAGTTTCGATCTCACGGCAGGCGTCGCGTCGATTTCTCCTGGGGAGTCGGGCGGCGTTGTCCTTGCGAGGCCGTGCGTCAAAGTATTGATCTCACGGCAGGCGTCGCGTCGATTTCTCCTAGGAAGTCGGGCGGCGTTGTCCTTGCGAGGCCGTGCGTCAAAGTTTCGGTCGTCCCGAAGGCGTCGCGTCGATCAGCGTCGGTGTGCGGCGTTTTTCTTGCCGCGGAACAAGCTGTGCGTCGAAAATTTCGGCGCACGGAGCGTCCAAATGGAAGAGAGAAGTCTTTTTGGTCCTGAGACTTCAGGGAACAGGAGGCAAGCTCTATCCAAGCCCTTGGAGAGCACTTTTACAGCCAGACAAGAGTTCAGCAAGGCAGCAGGCCAACAGCAAGGCAGCAGTCCTTTGTAAAAAAGCAGACAGGTGAGTCCTTTGAGCAGCCAGGCAGTTCTTCTTGGCAGGATGTAGTTTCTGGTTCAGGTTTCTTCTCCAGAAAGTGTCTGATGAGGTAGGGCAGAGGCCTTGTTTTATACTAAGTTGTGCCTTTGAAGTGGGGGTGACTTCAAAGAGTGTCTAAGAAATGCACCAAGCCCCCTTTCAGTTCAATCCTGTCTGCCAGAGTCCCAGTAGGGGGTGTGGCAATCCTTTGTGTGAGGGCAGGCCCTCCACCCTCCCAGCCCAGGAAGACCCATTCAAAATGCAGATATATGCAAGTGAGGCTGAGTACCCTGTGTTTGGGGTGTGTCTGAGTGAATGCACAAGGAGCTGTCAACTAAACCTAGCCAGACGTGGATTGAAGGGCACAACAAGATTTTAGTGCAAAGAAATGCTCACTTTCTAAAAGTGGCATTTCTAGAACAGTAATATTAAATCCGACTTCACCAGTCAGCAGGACTTTATATTACCATTCTGGCCATACTAAATATGACCTTCCTGCTCCTTTCAGATCAGCAGCTGCCACTTCAACAGTGTATGAGGGCAGCCCCAATGTTAGCCTATGAAGGGAGCAGGCCTCACAGTAGTGTAAAAACGAATTTAGGAGTTTTACACTACCAGGACATATAACTACACAGGTACATGTCCTGCCTTTTACCTACACAGCACCCTGCTCTAGGGGTTACCTAGGGCACACATTAGGGATGACTTATATGTAGAAAAAGGGGAGTTCTAGGCTTGGCAAGTACTTTTAAATGCCAAGTCGAAGTGGCAGTGAAACTGCACACACAGGCCTTGCAATGGCAGGCCTGAGACAGGGTTAAGGGGCTACTGAAGTGGGTGGCACAACCAGTGCTGCAGGCCCACTAGCAGCATTTAATCTACATGCCCTAGGCACATATAGTGCACTCTACTAGGGACTTATAAGTAAATTAAATAGCCAATCATGGATAAACCATTCAATAGTACCATTTACACAGAGAGCATATGCACTTTAGCACTGGTTAGCAGTGGTAAAGTGCCCAGAGGTCAAAAGCCAACAACAACAGGTCAGAAAAAATAGGAGGCAAAAAGTTTGGGGATGACCCCGTCAAAAAGCCAGGTCCAACAACTTGGTAGTTTCTCTCAGTGGTTACTAACTTATTAATTGTCTGGTACAGCCAAACACAAGTTCTGGATCCCACAGCTAGGCACCAACATGAGAATTTGGGTATGTTATATGAAAAGACTGTGGGCCTTATCGTGGAATACACAAAAGAAGTTGTCTTGGGTTCAGTCAGGCTCGTTTGAACAACCTTAAGCTCAACTCTGTGTAGCTATGCCTTTTGAGCAGCAAGGCTTGCACATAAGAACTTAAGAGAAAGCATCTATCAGTATCAAATAATAAAATAAGGAAGCCATACAACATAAAAGACCCAGGAAACCAATTTATAAAAATAGATTGCTTGATGAGCATATTCCATTGTAGGCTTAGGAAGATACAGAGATATTATCACTTTTAAATCAAACCACAAACAAACATTGGTCAACAAAAAGTTTGGAAATGTTTCACAAGGTTGTAAAAGTTAGGGACATATTTACAAGAAAGTGGTGCATCAATCCCAATGCACCACTTTTCTTGCATAAGCCCTGATCCACCTAACAACACTTGGTTGTGCCATATTTACAATACAGTGCATGATAGCGGTTGGTAGGATAATAGCATCAAACATGTTTACGCTTTGCTGCACTAGCACCAAATATTTTGATGCTAGTGCAGCAAAGCACAGAGGCCCATTACTTAAAATGGGTATGTAATTTTAACACCTGCTCTGAGCAGGCATTAAAAATGACAGAAAAAATGGCACAGTGAAATGTTGTAAATTGCAATGCGCCGTTTTCTTGTGCCTTCCTGCGTCGGAACGTCCCCTCGCATACGTTATGCCTGGGGCAGGCATAATGTGGCACAAGGGTTTACAAAGTGCCTCAATGCAAGTATTGAGCCACTTTGTACATACGGCGTGGGAAAAAAGAGTCCTTAATGCCAGCTTAGTGTAAAAAAATGATACTAGGGTGGCGCAAGTAGGTGCTATGAGCTTGTAAATATGCCCCTTAGTTTGGCTATTCCAGTCCAGTTTGGGCAACCATATCTGATGCTATGGAGGTTTAGGGGGCCCAAGGTGTGGATCTGGACAGTTACCTGGCCACCAGAAAGTTTTCCAGTCCCGTTTCAAACTTCACAACGTGGTTGCTATAGACTATAATGGAGTGGTCCTGAAGCTGGGGATTCAGGATGAAAAGATACTCAATGATGCTCTGGTTGCTATAGCGTCAAAAAGGGTGCCTTTGGGGTGTTTTCTTGGCTCACCGGTGATGTGGGGCAACTTGGCTGCAGAGGTCAAGGTCCCACAATGTCCTCTGACGTAGGGCCATTGTTCTCCTTACACAGCAGTCAGGGCAAAATCATTTACTGGAGGTTGGTGTCTCTCTTTGGTAACCAATCTGGACTCTGGTGGGACTTTGGGTCCAGCTGACTCAGGTGCAACTTTTGGACATCAAGGATCAGTCCCCTGGGTCACCCAGTGGCTGGTAGCAGTGAATATTCTTCAGTGGCTATGAACTTGCCGATTTGAGCTTAAGCTCTTTTGTCCCTGGTTCTGGTTCCAGGTGATTATCCAACTGATCCCTGGAGTCACTGCTTTGATCTACGTCACAACTTTTTCCCATGCCAGGAGTCACAGGCACAGTCCTAACTTTGCTGGCCCAGTCCAGCAGATGGTACACCCCATCTTTGTGCAAGTCCAAGGCAGTAGGACAGTCCGTCTTAGGCCTTTTTTCAAGTTCCATTGTGAACTGAGGTTCAGGGTACCAGGAGTGCCATATTTATCTCAGTAAAATACACTGAGGGGACCATGCAGTTGATAGCCAAGGAGCTTCCAGGCCCCCTACCTTTGAGTGACAAACTTCTGGCAATATGTGGCATCTGGCAATTCCAGGTTGCACTGTCCTAGCGCCCTCAAGATGGCTGAACTTTTCCTCTACTATGAGAAGCTAGGTAGTTCACCCTAGAGGTGTTGCTACCTGATGGCTACACACTCCTGGAAGGACCTGTTTGGGCACTGGTCTTCCCAATCTGGCCCTGTCTGTTTAGGTGGTGGCAAAATTTTAAGGGTAGCTAGTATCACTTTGAATAGGTTAGCACCTATGAAGATCTTTATTGGTCACAGGGATAGGCCTTCCGCCATTTGTTTTTCAGATAGATATAAGTCTCTGAGGACAATTTGTAGAAGAAAGGAGTGCAAATGAGTCACAGGATAAGGTATTATATATAGCCGCTACCAAGGAGTATTAGTGAGCTACGTTCTACTTAGAGAGAAGTATGAATGCTCCAAATCCTTCCAAGGAGCTCTTTAACATTTTTAATAAGTTGTTTTCCCCCCAATCCAAGCAACACAAATATAGCTGGGAGAATCTGCAACTTTTTCCAATCAAAGGTCTTGAATATTTATTCAGATTTTGTTGATCTCTAAGGAGCACTATTACCTAGAAGGAACATATTAACTCAGAAGAACAATATTTTTAGGCCCACTAATAAATGATAATGGTTTAGGGAATTCTGTTTCCTTAGCCTTCTTTACCTGCCAATTTGGGCGAGAAAAGTTAGGAAGCTTCTTCTGAATACCAAGTCAGGCTTTCCAGGAGAGCCTTGTCTGTCTACCATTTTTCATCTGGCCAGAAATATCATAGCTGAGCAACTATCTGTCACATTTAATTCAGTGATGGACTTAGGCTATTTCCCAAAGCTGTGGAAAGAAACGATAGGTCACTGCTAAGAAAACTTAAAACACTCAGATTTCAAAAATTTTTGTCCTATATCCTTCTTACCTTTTCCAGCTAAAGTGCTGCAAAAATATCCTAACCACAACCTTAGGAATTTCATCCAAAAATATTATTAACTGGATCCATCATAGTCTTGCTTTTGAACTGAACATTGCATGGAATCTGCATTGGTTGCAGCAGTATATGCATCCGACTATTAGTAGATACAGGAGAGGTTACACTTTTATCATGATGAATGTATCTGCAGTGTTCAATACTGTCTTCCCATCACTTCTGACATCCTACCTACCCCAGTTCAGGATTTAGGGTAAACCCTTGAGTCTTTTAAGTTCTTTTCTGTCAGAAAGATCACAGATAGTAATATGTTAACTGATTGTTTCATAACCCTTCTCCTTGTTGTGCGGGGTCCCACAGGAGTCTTCCCAATGCCCCAATGTGTTCAATCTTTATGTACCTTCCCTGGCCAAGTTAATCCCTTTTTTTGGGTGTTATTGTATGGAGATGGCACTCAAATTGGTAGCCAGTAATTTCAACAACTATATATATATATATTTATTATATATATATATATATATTTATACATGTGATTTATACTCAGTGAGTACTTGTCTTAATATGTTTTGCACCTTTGGTGTTATTCACAGATGTAGGTTGTGTACAATAGTGAAGGTGACATGTCAAGGCACTGTGGCCCTCATTCTGACCTTGGCGGTCTTTTCGCAAGACCGCTGAGTTACCGCCGCGGTGAAGACCGCCGACCGCGGCGGTGTGCCGCTGTGCGCATTCTGACCGCTGGGAGCGTTCCGCCGGAAAACCGCCAGCAGCCACACTGGCGGTCGGCGGGAAAGTGGAGACTGGTCAACCTCCACCGCCACGCCAGCAGAACACCGCCCACAGAATTACGACCCACATTTCCGTGTGGCGGTCTTCTGTTGGCGGTCTTCTGTTGGCGGTCACGTCCCTATGGCTCCCGTCGCCTCCCGGAGGACCAACGCACAAGGTAAGGTGTTGTGTGATGTGGGCGTGCATGGGGGTGTGCGTGTGAGTGTGTAGAGGGGGTGTGTGAGTGCGTGTATGCGGGCGGGGGGTGCTGCTGTGTCTATGGGTAATGTGTGCTGTTCGGCAGGTGCGCATGTCGGCATGTATGTGTGCGGGTATGTGTCCCCGTTGTGTATGTGTGTGTAGGGGGTGTGTATATGTGCATGTTGGGGTGTGTGCATGTCGGGGTACATGTATGTGCATGTCGGGGTGGGGGTGGGGAGGGGGTTCGTACCACCTCTGGGGGGTGCCAGGGGGGTGGAGGGTGTGGGGGGAGGACTCGGGTGGGTAGTGGGGGGTGGGGGAGACCCCTATCAGTGCCTGGGAAGGAATTCCCTGGCCCCGATAGTGCTTACCGCCATGGTTCGCACGGCGGTTCCCGCCCGCAAGAAACCGCGGCGGTAGGCAGGGTCATAATACCCTTGGCGGTCTTGGGACGACCGCCGGGCCGGAGTGCGCAAACTCCAGCCCCGCGGTCATGACCGCCGTGGCGGTCGGAGTGGAGAAGTAGCGGTCGGTCGCGGCGGGGACCGCCGCGGTCAGAATGCCATTTTTAATACCGCCGGTCTGTTCGCGGTCCGACCGCCGTCTCTCCGCCGACCGCCAGGGTCAGAATGAGGGCCTGTGTCTTTCTATATCCACAAAGTTCAAAACATTGTGGACATTAAATAAGCAAGTAAACCTATTAAAAGGCTAATTCAGGAATAGATGAGGATTTAGCATAATCCTTGGACTTAGTTAGTACACATGGATGTTGTTTATCTAACACATTTTTTACTTTATTTTCCCCTTTTGTTTGAAAACATGCATACCGTGTAACTATTCTGATTTCGTGGTTCTTTCTTCACATGGGGCACAGTGCACTTTATCGTTTTCTTTGTGTATTCATACATAGTGTGGTAATATGCTACAAAATATCACAAAATTAATGACTTTGAATGATTGTTACATTATTACCAGCATTTATTCAGAAATTATTTTGTTACTATTGGAATTAAACTGTGACTGTTTATATACATTGCTGCTTCTGAAATCATATTCATTTTGAGATATTATGATGCCAATGAGAACCACTGTTTTTTGTTAAATATTGTATGCCCTGGTTCTCATTTAGGGAGGGTTATTTGACTTCCTGTTACTGCACCAGGGCCACAAAAGTTATGGAAGCCTGCTTTAGCAAATCAGTAGCCACAATCGCTTGATCACCACTAACCTCAGATGTGTAGGTAGGAGACCAAGTTCCCACACTCAACAGTTGCACCTGAGCATGGCAGACATTGGAAAGTTGTCTGTGTGCAGTTTCGTCACCCAAGATATACACTAGCCCTCACCAAAGGGAACTGCTTGTTTCGCTGTCTCCAGAACCAGTAGTAAAATGACAAGCGGAATGTTGTTGCAGCAAAGTGAACTTCAAGGGTCATCAACCGCCGATGGATAAAGTTGCCCCACCAAACCAGTGGACTGAGGAGTAGCCACAGGACGCTCCCCTGTTGACCGACCAGCAGCCTCAGCATTTTACATCATCTTTAGCATCCTCTATCCTTTGCATCAGAAGACCTGTGTTAAAGTTTATGGATGTTCCCCCAAAAAGCCTGGAACTGGGCTTGAGACTGCTTTGGTGACCAGGTATCTGTCTACTACCCATTACTGGTCACCCTGTCTTTCCCCCTGTCGGGGTTTGTAACCCAACGTAGGCGAGAATAACAAAACACAACTCTTTAAAAATCTTTCAAAGTTTCTAAACTTTACAGTTGTCAATGCTTGTTGGAAATGTGCAATGATTTACATTCACTTTGAAAAATCAGTGTCAAATTTCTGCTGTATTGGGTGAATTTCTTATTTTGTTGTTTTTATGGCTCTAAAAGCTTTAAACATATTCCTTTGTTTAAGCCTGACTGCTCAAAGCAACAGTGTTGCGAGCCACTTACTTGAAATCCAGGTGGTTCTGATGGGGCAGTGATAATCCCCGAATCCCAATGAGAACTGACAGGGCAGCAAGGAAGGTCACACTGCAACCCTTGGAGTTTCCAAGGGGAAGCAGAGTTGGGATAAGAGAGAAATACCAGGGCTTCTGAGTATTTTGATTTTTCTACTACAGACATTGCTGGACTCAAGGATATCTGGATTCTGGTTCTGGATTCAGGATACTGGCAATCATGATTTTTCAGATACAAGGGCCTGGACTCGGATTTCCCTTTAATGAAACTACACTTAAAAACAGGAAAAAACAAAGAGATCTTTGGAATTCACAAACATCAAAAGACTATACCAATAATTCACACTAGAAACATTCCACAGTGTGAGTCAAGAATTATCCAGGAATTATCATGAACTGGAATTATCATGTACAAGGATTTTACTAAGAGAAAATAACTGGGTTAATAACAACAAAACTACTTTAAATTCTTCAGTGGTTCAAGACCCTCAAGAGTTTGTGGTTCATATGCAAATATGCAATAACAATCAGATTATAGTTCTCAATTGTCCCAAAAGTCTTTAGAACACCAACATCAGATTCTGATTGAGAAAACATGCATTGAAAACCAACTATGAGCACAAGATCCAGGAAGGTGCCGCTATTGCAAGAAATACAACTTTTCTCTAATGTCTTTTCAGTCACAAGATTGATATGAATATTAATGCTGGTTTTAGAGTTTTTTGATTAATCAGCGCTGATCAAGATCCCAAATTAAACAGAATAACTCATGTTACCTTATTTGTGATGACTCATGTCTTTTGTCAGTGCAAGAAAGCGTGATGCGAGAGATGAATTGCAAGCTGGCTGCCTTTTACAGCTACTGTAGTAACTGCGGAGAAGATTGGCAATACTAATTCAAAACTCAGGAAGTGCTTGCTGCGAGGAGAATCCTGTCGCTGTGAAGGTATGGATGCTGCTGCAAAGTGAGGACTGCCACTGTGACGGTGATAACGCTTCCCTTTATGACTAATTTACTCACTTTGGGACTCGTTTTAGGCCAATGAATCCTTTGACCCTGTTTGAAGACACCTTAGGATGAGATAGCTAATCAACATGTAAATCAATACGTCAATAATGTCATCAATATTTATTAAAACAATGCAATTCACCTTAGTCAATGACATTTAATGAAACTCAGAAAACACCATGACCTTTCGGTCATGAATAACCACACTAGAATGATATGAGTTTTGTGGATTTTATTCCCTATTGATTACAATTCTACTAGTAAGTTTATTAGTCTCAAAACCAAAAAACACATTAGCATAGTCATAATATGGCAACTCTGATAAGATTTCATCAAAGCAAGAATCACAAACATCAGAATATAACACGGCGTCAGCATAGGTTATTCTAGCAGAGTATCATCATAGGTTATTCAACAAAGCATAGATTCAGTTGTTTGTCTATTTGTGTCAGTTTAGTGAACCCCTCTCAACTAACCTCTAATTAGCATTGGCATGTTGGGCTTCATGCAAAACAATTTAGAAACACCAATTTGGAAAACATCTAACTATGGTCTCTGTCAAAAGAAGCAGTTGGTACCTAGAAAGGAAAAGCAAACAGACAATTACAATTTTATTGTCATATAGTTACCCTCCAGTTTGGGTCAGCACTCAGGTTCGGTCTTCGTCCTCAGGACATCAGTTGGTTCGCCATCAAGTATTCAGCTCCGGTAAAAGGGGGCACTTCCCTCATAAGGAGGTAAAGTGTAAACGGGCAATCTAAAGCAAAGGATGGTTCTAAAAATTGGCAAGTCACTAAGCAAAGTGACAAAGTCTCTGGATCACAGCAAATCGCATCAGCATCTCCCCCTCTCTTAGTCTTCTACTCCCTAGTTCTGATTTACTTCCTGGTGTCAAGGGTTTTTATCCCTTTTTGTTGTACATTCCCCTAAAATCTGGTTGGACAAGGGGTTGCACCCTACTATCTTTAACCAATTAGCATTACATTAGGTCATCAAATTTGTCACCCCATAACGGTTCTCACGTATTTTATTCGTCCTTATGATTGACGTCTTTAGCGGGTGGAATGTCCGGTATGATTTCATAGTCTTGTGGTCCTTTGCACATCTTCGGTCAGTGGCTCCATTGTCTGTACTGGTTCAGGCAACCTTGTACCTATGATTGGTCTACAGTGTTGCATTCAGCTGAAATGTTTCTACAAGCAAGTCAAATTTCATGAGAACGGATCTACTACAGTTACATTCAACTTCTAGTTTGGAGAAAAACAAGAGTTCATGTCCTTCAGCAAGTCAGCACATTGCACGTTAGAAAAAAGTACAATTTAATATGAGAGTCAGGCAGCTAGGCCTCAACTCATGCTAACTAAAGGCCTAGTAATTTATTAGCAAAGTCTTAACATATACTTATTATTAGTGTAAAATCATATCATTACATATCATTTCAACATTATTAGTCAGTTTTATTAGTCCCCGTATATGTTAGCGGCCACTCCCCGTGGGCACATTTCAAGCGCATGTTATAGCAAAACACATTAATACAGTTTTTATGCAGCATTATTATACATTAGTACATATACATTTCATGTTAATATAGATTATATAAGCTACGCTCTCTCAACGGGAAGGCTGCCAAAGGCTGGAGACAGATGAGCACTGCTCCCAAGTTAAACAAGGATAAGCAAAATTGCCTGAAATGCTAGATTTTATAGCCGACTCGAACCAGGTGCAAGGAAACACAGGGGGAAAACAAAGGAACTCATTAGTCATTATTGTAAATGCACGTTTCTCAAGTGTCTTCTTTACATTAGGAGGATCAGTTAAAGAACCGGCAGTTGTTGACAGTTGACGTGTGCTTCCTGGCTTACCTCTGTGAGGCCCAAATGATTGTAGACAGTTGGCATGTGCTGCCTGGATTACCCGGGTAAGGACCAAGTGTTCAGAAGTTATCTTAACAGCAAGCATTGCTCTAAATCTGCTTTAAACATTGTAATTATGGTATTAACTGAGTTGCCAAGTTAAACAAGGTTTCAAAGGCATAACATGATTCAAACAGGTACTGTGATGAAAAGAAAACAACAACATCTCTGATATCACTCAAAAAGGGGGAATACAGAATGACTAGCCCTGATCACAGCTGGTATCATGACACACAGCTACCCAGGGTTAGTTAAAGGTTTTGACAAATGTGCCTGACTGGATCTAAAACAGGTTGCAAGTTTATTACAGAGTGAGGTCGCACAACCAACCCTATAGTAAACCACATTTCCTCACAAGAGCTATTCAGCTTTTGGATGACAGGTGGAAGCTCATACAAATGCCCTTCTGAAGGCTTTAAGCAAAGGAAATGTAACTTTCTAGAAGTCCCTTTTAAAAAGTATTTTTTAGAAATCTAAAAAGAGTGAATTTGGCTTGTAACAAATATTTTTAAGAGCCCAGGATTTAAATTTGTAGCTGTTTCCTAAGGGAAGATAGCATTGTTTAATGTATTATTTCATCCCAGTGTTTTCCTATATATTAGTTTACCCTGCTACAGTGAAAATTGCTTTTGGGTTCCTGTCACTGTAAGGCAGTGGTCTTCAAACTGTTTTAATGCAGTGTTGCCCCCCCCACAGTGGAAAACATTAATTGGGCCCCCATCCAAATGTTTCACAATTATTCTATTAAACTGGCCATGTTTAAATATGTCTAGACTTATTTAAACATGGCAGTTAAGTTCTACTGCTGTTTTTAAAATGAAATCGAATATATGATGCCAAGCGTACTATTCTGGTCAGGCAGGCCTTACTAACGTGTAAAAGTATCCACAGTGTGAATATTGGGGGTTGGAGTTTTGAAGTATATTTGGAGTCCCTTCTCTCTTGAAACATACTACCAGCTTGGATATAAATGACAACACATGATGTTCCATTACACAGCGGTTTACTGCTGCTCATTTTTTTTTAGCTTAAAGCAAAGCCCTGTTATCAGATGAATGTTTTTTTTGGCAGAGCCTGGTGCTCCCTTAGATCATTTGAGGCCCCCTGAGGATGGTCCCACCCCCAATTTGAAGACCCCTGCTGTAGGGACATGTTTAATATTTTGTAAACATATTTTATTGTCAGGGCAGCAAGAATAAGAACATGAACACAATCATCTCCTACAACCCCATCTTGTTCTTTCTCTCATTTCTCATTAATGAGGCCTGTGGTTTGCCTAGCGCAAATGCAGGCACCCTTGCACCATGGTGCAAGGATGCGCGCGTCATGGATATAAATGTTTTTGTGCTGGACAGGGCACCATCCTGCACACAAAAATCACAATAGGCGTTTACCTCTTTCTATGAGTGCTGTAGAATGCAGCACACATAGAAAGAGGAATAAACGGGAAGAAATAAAGATATTTCTCCCCTTTGCATCATTCCTATGCCACTACTGAGGTGGCATCGGAATCTGGTGCATTCCCTGACTTGTAAATCTGGGAATGTGTCAGATTCCTTCGGGTTCCATTGGTGTTGTGTGGTGTAGGAGGCTGGCCCTCTATGTAGCGTGCAAAACTAGGCCCACTGTGCAGGGGATCGAGACAACCACCCATTGGTATACAGAGGTAAAAACTAGACCACATAATGCTCTAATTTTTATGGTAGCTTGGTCAAGCAATTGGGCTTATCTTGGAGAAGTGCAAAGCATTTCTTGCACTCACAGTATCAACAAATGAGGTCACACACTCAAAAGAATAACTTGAGACCAATTTACAAAAATAGTTCAAATTTGTATAACATTTTTAAGACAAAGATTATCAAAATCAGGTAAGTACTTTTTAAGTTATGAATTTTTTAAGTTTAAATAAAGTTAGTCTTTTTGTGAGTAAATACCCACCATAGGAATCATTGAAGAAACACTTATTATCAGTATATAAGGCAATGGGTTTACCAATGTCTCATTTTGCAGGTATTTCGAGGTCATCAATGGGTACCATGGACCAGCTGGAGAAGTTTGGGTGATTCCCGGTTCCGACGGGAGCAGCTGCAGAAAATTGATGGAGCTGGTGCCAGGCCGCTGTGGGGGACTACTTGGAAAAGCACTGCACAGGTGGACTTAAATGTAAGTCTGGTGGCTCCTCTTGGGGTGTTGAGGTCACAAGGGGTGGGGGATCCTTAGGGTACAGCTGGATCTTCTGTGCAGGGTACAGGGCAGCTGGATGCAGAGCGAGACAGTGAGCCAGGAGTTGTTCGCAAAGGTGCCCTTGGAAGCAGGAGGTAGGTCTCTTTACGTGTCGCTTGCAGGTCAGCAGGGGCACTCTGGTGGGAGGCCCTGGTGGTTTCTGAAGTCCCTCGACTGGGGCTTCCTTCTGGTCCTTTTACAATCCAGAATGGACCATCCTTCTTGGTGTCCGATGTGAGGTGACCAGTACCTAGGACTATTGCATTGTCTGACCACTGGAAGGTGCAGTGGCACCAAATGTGGCACACAAGCAGGGTTTGTCTTCACGGTCTAATGCTTGAAGTTTGGTCTGGCTGCGGTATCCAACTCCTTCATCTGCAGCCAGTCAGTGAAGTGGCCTACAGTGGGTCTTTGGTTCCTTGGGATTGTAGAGTGATGCCTTCACTCTGGAATGAGATCTTTGGGTATTTTTGTAGAGTGCATGTCCTCTAGGGGTTTTGTAGAGTCCGCCCAATGCCCAAGCAACCTCTCATTAGTGATTGTCAAGCCCTGGGTGCAGCAGGCAGGGTTTTGCGCCTTTTCTTGGTGCACCAGGACTTCAGTTCTCAAGCCTTGGGTCTTCTTTGTTGCTGATCTTGTTTTGTTCATGGAATCTGATTTCTTGGTCTAGGGATGCCCACTAAATACTGAATTTAGTGGGTGTTTTAGGATGTACTAGTAGTGACCAATGGGTCATCTACCTTATGGTGGCTACACACCCACTAAGAGACCACTTTCTGTTGGCAGAGGTCATTTCCCTACACCTGATTGGCTATTTTCCTTCCATCGAAGATGAAGGAAAATGAAATGGAGAGGTTACCTCGCGTGCAACACCTTAGGGAGGGTGCAAGTTGGGGGTGACCACTTCTCCTACCCTTTGTCTGTTTTTCAACAGTTGCTCCCGCCAAACGTGGGGGTTTGCAACAGGGGTGGCCATTTGCTGTAAGCTGCAGGCCGGGGTTTGAGTTTCCAGGGCGGTATGCCCTTTGAAGCTCACCAGCAAGGCAGTGCACATTTCTGAGGGAGGGGGTGTTAGTACCTACACCCAGGAAGTGTTTTGTTCTGAATCTCATGGGGCACGATATCTCACCCTTGTTTGGTGGTAGAAGGCTGGTTGTGACCGGCCAGCGACTATACCAGGATAGTTCATTTTTGCAGGGGGCACCTCTAAGGTGACCCCTGGGTACATTTTGTAATAAATCCAATACTGGTACCATTCTGAGTTGTTTGATACCAAACAACCTAGGGTTCAGGGTAGTCATCATGTAGCTGTGAAATTCATAATGACCAGTGTCCAGCACATGCATTACAATGGCTGCCTTGTTCACCTACTATGTCCCAGGTTTGGCAAGGACACAGTAGAGGCATATTGCAAATGCATGTATGCCCACAAATACCATATAGTGCCATAATGTGGGCGTAGTGTGCCAGCCCATATTTACAGGGCCACACAAAACGACCTTGAGTGGCTTTTCATGGCCTTGTAAATATGGACCCCTTTCATGCATAACAGTGCTTGAAAGGGGGAGTTCCAAGAGTGTTGCTTTGGGTGTTCCCATGCAACAGCCATGGAACCTAAAGGAATATGACACGTTCCCAGATTTACAAGTCTGGGAATGCATCTGATTTGCAAGAATGACGCAAGAAGGAGAAGTATCTTTATTTATCCCCATTTTTTCCTCTTTCTATACAGTATGTGCTGCATTCTGCAGTACACTTGGAAAGAGTAAAACACCTCTTGTGGTTGTTTTTGTGCAGGAAGGTGTCCCTTCCTGCACAAACATGATCATCCCCGCAATGCAGGAGTCCTTGCACCATTGTACAAGGGTGCCTGCGTTGGTGCTAGGCAGCACTTTGTGCACCACTACAGGGGCTGAGGACAGGAATGAGCCGTATCTTGTAGATATGGCGCATTTCTGCCCTGTCCTGGTGGTGCAGTGCGTCCTGCACCACACGCCTTATAAATGAGGCCTTCAGTGTTTTCCCTTTGCTTTTCAGGACTTTTAGTGGCGTCATGATCAACGAAAAGAGAGACCCTTTCAGGTAAGTCTCTTCACAGTGTGACAATGATTCTCGACTCACCTGTGCAGCATCCGTATGTTATATACGCATAATGTTGTTTTCCACTATGCGGATTACGCCTGCAACCCTTTACCACTGTGTATTGTTTAATCAATGTACCACTTCCTTTCCCTCATGCAAGGCCCCACTCTTTTCTGCAATGTCTCTTGTAGTTCATCTTCTGAAGCACGGAAGCCTGATACACTGTTGGACCTTGGTTTATGCTTTACCAACCCCTAAACGTAAAATAAATATGGTAAATACACATACCAATGCACCTGTGAGGCTTTACACGTGAAATGCAACTTTACATCCCTTTATTGATAAGCATCTATTTTTTAATCACCCATTTCGATCAATGGATCTGATAGACGTATTGATGCAGAACGAGACAGGGCATTCCAAAAGTTCCTGGATTTAATTGCCTCCTATAATAAAGTGATTATCAACCCCTGTTAAAGAGAGAGTAGCAGCTAGTGCTGAACTAAACTTTCTCTGTAGATGCTACCACTTTCAGGAACACCTTCCATTAGACATATTCACCCTTCTGTTATTCAGAAAATGTCTAAAAACGCACCTTTTTGTATCTTACAGTTCCCTTTATACTACACTAATGGTGTCTATTTTGTTTTGCTTTGTCCATTGTAAAACCCCCTTGCACCTTTGGGCAGAGGAACCCCATATGAAACTCTAATAAATAAATAAATAATCAAACCATTGTGCTATCAACATTGAATACTACAGCAATTACCCCCTATTAAAAACCCTACTCTTCATCCTTCTGATATAAACAGTTTTGGCCCATTGTTGATGTTCCAGTTGTTAGCATGGTTTTCCCACAGGTGGTGACGACCTAGCCTCCATCGCACTTACCTCAGCCTTGTATTTCTTACCCATCCTGCGCCAGATGTGTGCTCAAAGGAGACTACAAAATGGCTGGCACAGGTCACCTCTTTCTTAAAAAAGTCAACCTTAATTGTTCACCCGGAATCTTTATGCCAGCACCATAATTACTGATGTTGGGTTCTGCATATTTCCCTTTCTCATCCTGCTTTTTCGTGTATACCTAAAACTCTTGTGCATGGTTCTTCGAGGGGAGTGTAGGAAAATGAAGGCCCAAATTTATGAGGTCCTAGCGCCAACTATTGCCACATTAGAGTCATTTTTTTACGCTAATGTGGTGATTGTATGGAAAAAATGCTGCACCATCTTTGCAAAGTGGTCCCATAATTGCATTGCACTACTTTGTAAACCCTTGTGCCACACTATGGTGGTCATTCCAACCTCGGCGGTAAAAGGCACTTACCGCCGTTCAGAAGACCGCCATAACACCGCCACAGCCACGGTAAACCGCCACGGTCATTCTGACCCACAACAGGCAAACCGCCAAAATACAGACATCCTCAAATGTCCGCCACACCAAAGGGCAGCGAGAAACTGGCGATGACCAAACCTCCACCGTCACGCCAACAGAAATACGCCCACACTATCACGACACACGAATCCACGTGGCGGTCTTTTAACCGTGGTATTCCATTGGCGGTACACACCGCCGCGCTCAAAATACACCCACTTGTACAAAACACTACCACATTGGACAATTCGAAATTCACACACCTGATACACATACACACACCACTCCCACACACCCATTACAATATAAAATACACACCCACATCACCCACAAACCTCCACTCCTAGAGATTTGTGAACACGCACTGAGAAAAGACATCCGAGCACCCAGACGCCCAATTCACTGTCACCCAGCAATATTTGCACGCACTTCACACAACACAACAATACACATCACCACACTTAGCACCACACAATCCACCCTACACATCACCCACACCACCCCATGGCGCCGCAAAGACACCCCAGGTTCTCTGATGATGAACTCAGGGTCATGGTGGAGGAAATTGTACGAGTAGAGCCACAGCTGTTCGGGGCACAGGTGCAGCACACCACCATTGCCAGGAAGATGGAGCTATGGAGCAGAATAGTGGACAGGGTCAACGCTATGGGACAGCACCCAAGAAATCGGGACGACATCAGGAAGAGGTGGAACGACCTACGGGGGAAGGTGCGTTCCATGGTATCCAGGCACAACATCGCGGTGCAGTGGACTGGCGACGGACCCCCACCTCCTCCCCCAGAATTTACAACATGGGAGGAGCAGGTCTTGAACATCCTGCATCCTGAGGGCCTCACAGGAGTAGCTGGAGGAATGGAATCTGGTAAGTCTCATGTTCACTACTTCATCCCCCCCACCCCACCTGCATGCCAAGTCATACCCCCACCCTCACCCCCATCACACCTACTCCTTGCAAATGTGTCACCATCACAACCCACCCATCCCAACACCTAGCCCTGCATGCGTCCACAAAGCATGGACACCCATCACCAAAGCATGCCCACTGCACATACACATACAACCCCCCCCCCAAACCACCGTCACAACAGCCCCCACAAAGGAATGCAAGCACTGGGGTACACGGGCACCCACCCATTGCACGCTATGGCACACACAGAAGCAATAACCATACTTTTATACCCCTGCAGGACCCGAACGCCAGGTCACCGCACAGGAGGGTCCACAAATGTCCACTCCACCCCCAGAAGAGGCCCACAGTGAGGACAGCAGCTCTGTCTCCTTGGATCTAGATGACCAGCCTGGTCCATCGGGGACCTCGGGACAGTCGGTTCCCCTCACACAGCCACAGGCCACAGCAGACCTTCCCCCTCTGGAAACACCAGCACAGCACCCACCCAGCGGGCCCATACCTCTGTCCCCAGGACACATCAATCAGTGGTGTGTCCACCACTACAGGGAACCCAGGCTAACCCAACACCCCAACAACAACAGGGACCTGGGGGCAGTGGAAGTGGGCACACGGTCCAGGGGACAGAGGCCCATGGAAACAGGGGAACTGGGAGGGCTGCTGTGCGACAGGGGGGGGACAGGTCCTGGGAACCCACTCTCCACGAGTCCCTCTCCTCCATCATGGGAGCATACCACCACTCCCAGGAGACAATGGCGACGGTCCTGGACAGGTTTCAGGAGAACCAGCTTCTGCAGGAGTAACAGTATATGGGGTTCAGGGAGGAACTAAGAAACATCAGTTCTGCCATGGGTACCATTGTAGTGGCCCTGAATCAGGTAGTCACCACATTGCGGGACAATGTGGCACCTCAAAGGGCCCCTGACACTAGCATGGACCAAGAACTGCCTACCACCTCCGCCGGCGCTAGTGGACAGGAGGCCCCGACACAAGACCAACAGGCCACCAGAACCCCACCCCCTGCAGAAGGAGAACCACCCCGTAAGCGGGCCCTGAGATCCAGGAAGAAGACAGAGTAAGATGTCAAGACCCCCGTCAGCAAAGGATACCACCCTGATTGTCATCCCACTGTCCCACATTGTCACCCTGTCCAACCTTAAACTGCCCCTGCTCCACTTTTCACAGGCATTTGGACAATGCACCTGTGATACTGATAGTCTGGACTCTGTCATGGACAATACTCCACCATCACCCCTCACCGATTTGCAACCACCCATCCAATTTAGAGCACTTTAATAAACACACTTATTGCACAAAACAATCTGGAGTCTGGCTGTGATTTAGAACAAATGTATTAGACATGACCGTGCCAAAATGTTCATTCACATTGTGATGCCAACAAACCGCTGTCACACAGCCTTAGTCCATGGGGAAACAAAGCAGATGTCACGCAGTGGGGCCCACATCTCTGAAAACGGAAGGGAAAGTCACAACACAGTTACCATACACTGGGGGAAAAAGTCAGACAGTAGAGAGGTAGGAGTCTTTAAGTAAATGTAATATGCCGGTGTGTACTCTTACCTGTGTGTCATTGAAAATACTGCTGTATTACTGTGTTCCTGTTCTCTATGTCGTCCTCTTCGGCTTCCTCCTCTTCACTCTCCACAGGCTCCACAGCTGCTACAACACCACCATCTGGACCATCCTCCTGCAGAAAAGGCACCTGGCGTCGCAAAGCCAGGTTGTGAAGCATACAGCAGGCCACGATGATCTGGCACACCTTCTTTGGTGAGTACATTAGGGATCCACCATTCATATGGAGGCACCTGAACCTGGCCTTCAGGAGGCCGAAGGTTCGCTCGATCACCCTCCTAGTCCGCCCATGGGCCTCATTGTACCGTTCCTCTGCCCTGGAATTCCTCACTGGGGTCAATAGCCATGACAGGTTGGGGTAACCAGAGTCCCCTAATAGCCACACCGGGTGCCTCTGGAGTTGACCCATCACATACGGGATGCTGCTATTCCACAGGATGTAGGCATCATGCACTGACCCAGGGAACTTGGCATTAACATGGGAGATGTACTGGTCAGCCAAACACACCATCTGTACATTCATGGAATGATAATTCTTCCGGTTCCTGTACACCTGTTCACTCCTGCTGGGGGGGACCAAAGCAACATGTGTCCCATCAATGGTACCAATGATGTTGGGAATATGTCCAAGGGCATAGAAGTCTCCTTTCACTGTAACCAAATCCCCCACCTCAGGGAAAATGATGTAGCTCCTCATGTGTTTGAGCAGGGCAGACAACACTCTGGACAACACCTTGGAAAACATGGGCTGGGACATCCCTGATGATATGGCCACTGTTGTTTGAAAAGACCCACTTGCTAAGAAATGGAGTACTGACAGCAACTGCACTAGAGGGGGGATCCCTGTGGGTTGGCGGATGGGTGACATCAGGTCTGGCTCCAGCTGGGCACAAAGTTCCTGTATAGTCGCTCGGTCAAGCCTGTATGTCAGTATGACATGTCGTTCCTCCATTGTCGACAGGTCCACCAGCGGTCTGTACACGGGAAGATTCCTCCATCTCCTCGCATGTCCCAGCGGACGGTGCCTATGAAGGACAACAGCGAGCACAGAGTCAATCAACCCACAGGTACGTAACCACAGCTTGCACATAACATGATTCCCAATGCATTGAAAGGTTTGTATGAGTGTTGATGCAAGGCCTAGGTATGTGTGACGCAGTAGAAATTAAGCCATGTGGGCCCTTGAAATGGCGGCTGCCTGACCTGTGAAGTGCGACAGTGGGATGTGAGGTCAATGTGCTGGCGTGGCACACCGTGGCGGTAGGCGGTCGAAGACCGCAGTGCAAAGCCGCATTGGTTAACATTGAACCCTATGGGTTTCAGGAGCCAATGACGATGTGCGCCGGCGGTCGCGGTACGCACCGCCGCGGGCGTGACCGCCATTTTCTATCTGCTTAATCACTCGATACCTGATCTTCCACAGGAGAGGACCTACACTGCAAGTGCTGCTGTGACCTCGTTCTGGAAGAGACAATGGCTCATGCGACTGGGGAAAGGGCCCCTGCCTTCACTGCGGAGGAGTTGGAGAAACTTGTGGATGGGGTCCTCCCCCAGTATGCGCTACTCTACGGTCCTCCAGACCAACAGGTAAGTACACAGGGACCATGCTTAGTGGGCAATGCCTGGGTTGAGTGGGGTGGATGAAAGATGGTGGGGAGGGGAGCTATTGAGGCATGCATCAAACGACAGATGAGAGCATGTGCCACATGGCAAGGGTGGGGATGGGGGGCCACTCACATCGAGCATGCAGAAGGTGATGACAATTTTTCTCTCCCTGTACATGTCACATAGGTCAGCGCCCACCAGAAAGTCGCTATTTGGCATGCCATCGCCAAGGACGTCCGGACCCTGGGGGTCCACAACAGACGGGGCACCCACTGCCGGAAGAGGTGGGAGGACATCCGACGCTGGAGCAGGAAGACGGTGGAGGCTCAGCTGGGGATGGCCTCCCAACGTAGGAGGGGTGCCAGTCGTACTTTGACCCCCCTGATGTCCCGGATCCTGGCGGTGGCCTACCCCTATTTGGATGGGCGTGTGAGGACATCACAGCAGACAAAAGGGGGTGAGTACAAATACAGTCTGCTGACTTTGCACGCAGTGGAGGTGTCTGGGTGGGGGAGGAGGGCTGTGGGTATCCCTAGGCAAGGGCGATTTCTGTAGGCTAGGCCCCTCCGTAAGGCATGGCCCTGTGCCCCCGCCCCCCACCTCTGTAGGGTGCCAAGTACAGGTATCCATGGCCTTGTGTCATCTATGTGTGCAGTTGTCGTCCATAGGCTTGTAGGCCATGTCCCACGGATTGCGTAGTGGACCCCAAGTGTGCGGCGTAGTGCAGGGGGCTTCTGTGTCTGTCCTCTCCACCAACGGTGTCGCCAATGCATGCACTCAACATGTCTTTATTTCTCCCCCCCCTTTTTTGTGGTCTTTCTGTTCATGTGTGCATTAGCATCATCAGGCGGAGGAGAAGTGGCATCGGAGTACGAGGGAGCTGCATCCCACATGGCCCTGGAGGGCCATGCAACCGAGTCCGAATACACCAGTGGGACGGAGGGCGAGGGGAGCTCCACAGCGGGGACTCGTGCTGATGTCAGTGACTCGTCCTCTGAAGGGAGCTCCCTTGTGGTGGCGGCAACATCCGTGCCCCCCCGCAACAACAGGTACAGCCGCCACCCAGCGCACCAGCACTGCCCTCCCAGCAGCCTCTCAGCATTTGCCCCGTGCCCGCTCATCCAGGAAGGTGGGCATCTCCTTCGCTCCAGGCACCTCAGGCCCTGCCCCTGTTACCCCTGCTGCCCTCAGTGAGGAGGTCATTGACCTCCTGAGGACCATCATTGTTGGGCAGTCTACCCTTTTGAATGCCATCCAGGGTGTAGAAAGGGAGGTGCACCAGAGTAATGCATACCTGGAGGGCATTCATTCTGGTCAGGCTGCCCATCAGCGATCGTTCAACGCTCTGGCCTCAGCACTGACGGCAGCCATTGTCCCTGTCTCTAGCCTCCCCCCTCCAACTTCCTCCACCCAGACCCAATCCCCTGTACCTCTGCCTATCCCAGACACACCATCAGACCAGCCTGCACACACCTCAACACCCAAGGGAAACTCATCCAGACCTAAGCACCACACATCACACAAGCATTCACACAAGCAACATCCACATGCAGACATACCAACACCCACTGCCTCCACTGTGTCCCCCTCCTCCTCGTCTCCCTCTTCCCTCCCTGTGACGTCTCTACTCACACTTGCATGCACAACATCTTCAGCCACTACGTCCATCACCAGCACACCCACCAGAACACTCCGCACACGTGCAGTCACCACCTCCACTACCATTTACACGTCCCCTGTGTCCTCTCCCTGTGTGTCTGTCACCCCCTCTTCCAAACTACACAAACGCAGGCAGCCACCCACCCAACAGCCATCCACCTCACGACAGCCTCCAGCCCAAGCACCTGCACCCAAAGACTCCAGACTTCACACTCCTACAACCACATCCTCTTCCTCCACTCCCATACCCACTACACCTACCCGTCCCTCTCTTTCCAAATTGCTTTTCTTTTCCAAACTTGACCTCTTTCCAACAACTCCCCCGCCCCGTCCATCTCATAAGACTCCAATCAGCACCTCAGCCACCACAAAACTGGGACCTGTAAAGACTGTTTGCCATGGACTGTGGAGTCCCCACCCTCAAGGGCAGCCAGTTCAGCTAGGAGCCAAGGGACGGCCAGCCCTCCCCGTAAAAGCATCCGAAGATTGCCAGTGCCCGGCGCGAGAGACCAAAGACACCAGGGACAAAAGTCCCTACATTGGCTCCGGCAGGAAGTCGGGTGCCACCTGGCATACCGCCAAAGGTGGGAAAGGGCCACAGGTGAACAGGGAAGGGTGGGAAGGGCAGCACGCCAGACAAGTCCTGCAGCAGGCCAGCTGGCCAGCAGGGCCCCACCAGTCCCATCCCAGGTGTGCAGGAGGACACCCACAGGCCCGGTACTGCAGCCCAGGAGGGACCCGCAAGCCACGTCCCAGGTGGGCAGAAGGACACCCACAGGCCTGGGACTGCAGCCCAGGAGGGCCCCGCAAGCCACCAGACAGATGGGCAGGAAGGCCCCGCCAGCCACATGTCAGGTGGCGAGTGACATCCATGCCATGGCCGGATCCGCTGGCCTGGACACTCATCTCAAGCAGCGCTCCGCTGGGCACCGCCGTCTCAAGAACCGCTGAACAGGGCACCGCCGTCTCAAGCACCGCTGAACTGGGTCCTTCATCTCAAGCACCGCTGAACAGGGCCCTTCATCTCAAGCACCGCTGAACAGGGCCCTTCATCTTAAGCACCGCTGAACTGGGCACCGCCGTCTCAAGAACCGCTGAACTGGGCCCTTCATCTCAAGCACCGCTCCGCTGGGCACCGCCGGGCACCGCCGTCTCAAGCATCGCTGAACAGGGCCCTTCATCTCAAGCACCGCTCCGCTGGGCACCGCCGTCTCAAAAACCGCTGAACTGGGCCCTTCATCTCAAGCACCGCTGAACAGGGCACCGCCGTCTCATGCACCGCTGAACAGGGCCCTTCATCTCAAGCACCGCTGAACTGGGCACCGCCGTCTCAAGAACCTCTGAACAGGGCCCTTCATCTCAAGCACCGCTGAACTGGGCTCCGCCGTCTCAAGAACTGCTGAACTGGGCCCTTCATCTCAAGCACCGCTCCGCTGGGCACCGCCGTCTCAAGAACCGCTGAACAGGGCACCGCCGTCTCAAGCACCGCTGAACTGGGCCCTTCATCTCAAGAACCGCTGAACAGGGCACCGCCGTCTCAAGAACCGCTGAACAGGGCCCTTCATCTCAAGCACCGCTGAACTGGGCACCGCCGTCTCAAGCACCGCTGAACTGGGCCCTTCATCTCAAGCACTGCTCCGCTGGGCACCGCCGTCTCAAGCAACGCTCCGCTGGGCCCTTCATCTCCAGAACCGCTGAACAGGGCACCGCCGTCTCATGCACCGCTGAACAGGGCACCGCCGTCTCAAGAACCGCTGAACTGGGCCCTTCATCTCAAGCACTGCTCCGCTGGGCACCGCCGTCTCAAGCACCGCTCCGCTGGGCACCAACGTCTCAAGAACCACTGAACTGGGCCCTTCATCTCAAGCACCGCTCCGCTGGGCACCAGCGTCTCATGCACCGCTGAACTGGGCCCTTCATCACAAGAACTGCTCGCCCATTGGCGGAAGGGGCAGGCCTGCATCTGTGTCGGGCAGGGCTGCACGAAGCACTCTGGGCACTAGTCCCCCTCCAGTACCAGTGGAGACTGTCATCCACTTGAGAGACTGTGGCTTTGCACTCCCCAGGATGGCACAGTGGGCAACCCACCCACTGTAGAGACTTGAGAGACTGTGGCTTTGCACTCCCCAGGATGGCACAGTGGGCAACCCACCCACTGTAGAGACTTGAGAGACTGTGGCTTTGCACTCCCCAGGATGGCACAGTGGGCAACCCACCCACTGTAGAGACTTGAGAGACTGTGGCTTTGCACTCCCCAGGATAGTACAGTGGGCAACCCACCCACTGTAGAGACTTGAGAGACTGTGGCTTTGCACTCCCCAGGATGGCACAGTGGGCAACCCACCCACTGTAGAGACTTGAGTGACTGTGGCTTTGCACTCCCCAGGATGGCACAGTGGCCATGGAGGCCCCTCGTGGATCTGGTGTCGTGGACTCATCTGGCTGAGGTGCCCTCCCTTCCCTTCCCCCTGAGGTGCCTGTAGTTTTCCTATCTGATGCCCCTGCAGTGTTCTCTCCGTTGGAGGCAGGTATCTTGTGTGGGCTTTGCCCATGTGTTTTGGCCCAGTGGCCCACGAACAATGGCTGATACACATATCGGACTGGACAATTTATGTATATAAAGTTATAGATGTGTGATATATTTTATACTCAGTCTTACAATATAATTCTCAATTTATAATCATTTTCTTTTGTCTTTGCATTCTTCCGGGGGGTTTGGGGGGGTAACTGTGATGTGTTGCTATACATTGATGTGCGTGTTGTAGTGGGTGAGGGTGGGTGTGTCGCATATGTGTGTCCCCGTAATTTTTTGCCTCCCTGCTCCCCTGTGTCGTTGGTGCAGTACTCACTGTTGTCTTCTGCGCCGGCGTTCGTGCTCCTGGTAGAGGAGCAGGAACACAATGGCTGGTAGGATGTGGAGTTCGGGTTCCATGCTGTCCAGATTCCTCGTGGGGTGTATGGAGGTGAGCGTTTTCCATTTGAAATGGCTGTTTCCGGCGTGTTTTTATCGGCGGGGCTACCGCCCTGGAAAAGGTGGCGGATTGGTGGGTTGTGATAGGGTGGGCGGTACATTGTCTCCCGCCTGTCTGTTGGCGGTGACCGCCGCACTGTTTGTTTGTCCCACCGTGGCGGCGGTGTGTTAAAGTGGCGGTCTCTGTTGGCGGTTTCCGCCAGGGTCGGAATTGCATTTTTTTTACCGCCAGCCTGTTGGTGGTTTTGCCGCCGCTTTAACACCGACCGCCAGGGTTGGAATGACCCCCTATGTCTGCACCAGGCACAATATATGCAAGGGGGAAGTTCCCCCATTAGCGGGCCCACAAAAATGGCATAGTAGAATCTATGAGATTCCACTGCGTCATTTGTAGCAGCATTTTTAATGCCTGGACAGAGCATGTGTTAAATGGAGGCACAGCATTATTACTAGTGGGCCTCTATGTACTTTGCATGATTAACGTCAACACTTTTAGCGCTACTCCTGCAAAGTACAAGGATAACTTCAAAAACTTAAATGCTATTGTCCCTAGCCTGCGCCATGGTGCTCCGTATGTTAAGTACAGCACACACATGGTGCTGTTAGGGGGGCGCAATGGGTCGCAAGGAAAGTGGCACTTCAGGAGATGAAAAGCCACTTTTCTTAAATGTGGGCCTAAGTGCTAGACTGACTGCAGCCCAGAACATACAATGACAGTAATGCATGCTTTTGAAAAATAGAAAGTTTCCACTTAGTGACGCATAGACCACAGTTGTTGTTTTCTGGGCCAAAATAAGGATTAATAAACTCCTCATGACTGGGTCATGTCTCAACATTTAAATAATAGTGTTGTGTGCAAATATCGTTACGTATGCATACTGTTGGAAAGTGGATTACTGGTAAGGGCAGGTAAGCACCTACAATTAGCAATAGGCCACTAACCCACTCTTAGGTCCAGTTAGGTCTCAATAAATTAAACCGAGATGAACCCTTTGTAGTTTGGCAACGAGTGACAAGGCTTAATTTTGGAGGCAAGTGTGTGAAGCATTTAAAAATCACAAAACAGTAAATAAGTAAAATACAAAACACATTACAAATCCAACACCAATTCATAAAAATACATTATATTTTTATCTTTAAAATGAAACCAAAATTATTAAAATCCAATAAGGGGAACAGGAGATATGAGTTTTTAAGGAATTAATGTTTCTAGTGCGTAGAAGCAACTAGCGCTCAAAGGGTTAACAAAGGCCACACTGGACAGTCCAGAGTTCAGGCCACCCACGAGGTAACACTGTTACACTTACTTTCAGAACTGTTTCTTGATTCAGGAAAGTGGTCCACAGCTCCAGCCAAGGGTTCATAGGCTCTGGTTTGCCTATTGGGGTCTGGGACTACAACTCCCACAATGCACCTCTTCAAATTATGGAGTTGCTCCAAACGTCTCCAGACTTCTGGATCTTCTTCCAGGGGTACTTTTTGTGCCACTGAAGGGTCCACAACTTGATCCAAGGTTCCAGAAGCTCTGAGCTGTGCCCTGGGAGTTGGGACTACAATTCCGAGAATGCACCTGGTCAGAATCCTCAAATGGCCACTGGACGCTGATCAGCTGGGCTCTGCTTGCAAGACGTGATGTAGAGGACTCTGGGCAGCTTATTTGTACCTGTATCAAACAGGGAGTCCCTTCTTGAAGCAGTAGAAGACAGGCAAAGTCCTTATGGTGGTGAAGCCCAAGTGTGCAGCTGGCGCAGTCCTTCAGAGTGCAGTGTTCAGGTGTAGGTCAGGGATCCAGCAGGGCAGTCCTTCTTTTTCCTTGTCTTGTTCCTTGTAGGGATCGGAGGTGTGGGTGCAGCCCTGCCATGTTTATCCTTGCTCCTGTGTGAGAAACACGGGTGTCCTGGGTATCCAATCAGGGGCAGGCTCCTTTTCCCTTTGATTACCACTTCCTGGGAAGTGTGGCACAAATCAATCCCGGGAGCAATATTCCTCAAAAATGCAACATGGCTGAAGGCTAGATCTGGCTGAGGCCACCCATTGGTGTGGCTAAAAATCCTAAACACACCCCTCTCCTGCCCTCTCTTAATCTAATCAAGAGGGCACGTAATTGTCTGGGGTTGCAGGATGTGAGGGATGTGCTGGGTTGCTCCAAATCTCCTTCCATGCCTTTGAAGACCAGTTTGACGGCCCTCCTGCCTTCCTGCTTCCCCATCTGCTGAGGCGGATCTTCTGCCCCGGGCACATCCTTTGTGTTCAGCCCAGGCCACTTCACACTTCATCGAGGCAGCCTGGCCATGCTGCCAGAGGCTGGCCAATCAGAGAAGGGCACTGCAGAGCTGAAGTTGACAATGTTCAGGTAGAGTTTTAAAACTCTTTACCTGAACTAGTTACATTAAATCCAACAATTGTAAGTTGTGGGATTTATTATCACAATTAATTTGATACCAAACTCGAGGTATCTGACACTTAAGGGGACTTTGTTAATTAAAGTAAAGTCTCCCCGTTTTAGCCTGTGGAGGACATTCACTAAATTGAGGAAAAAACAAATTTGGCCATTTACCTCACCGGGGCTTATAAAACATTTTTTAAAAGGTCCCTGCTTATAATTACATGGCACCCAATCCTATGGGAACATAGGGCACACCTTAGGGGTGACGAAAATGTAAAAATAAGGTAGCTTAAGACTTTGGGAGTACTTTTAATTCCAAAGTCAAATTTGCATATAACTTTAATTTAAAAGCAGCCAGCAAGGCAGGCCTGCCTTTCAAATAACACTGGGTACCTCAGCAGTGCAACTATGGGGGCACTACCTATGCCTGGGGTCCCTAAATCTACATGCCCTACAATGTACTAGGGATTCATAGGTAGGTTGACGTAGCCAATTATAATTAGCCTAATTAGCATACTATTTTTATACAGAGCACAGGCCCTGGGACTGGTTACTAGTACCCAGGGCACCATCAGATTAAGGAAAACACCAGCAACAAGTGAAAAATGGCGGGCAAAAAGTTAGTGGGCCTCTGCAATCAGCCCTGTTTTCACACACATATTATTTAAAATATTTATAATGAAAAAGTTAAAATTGTTCAGTAGTACAGCCAAAAGTGCATGTCAACACTTGTCGCCCTGTCATATTCAGATTTTCTACAGGAGAATTCCAATTGTGGCTTCCCTCTAATAAATAGTAGGTACAGTCACACATATTTGAAATGTTTCTGCTGCAAAAAAAATGCTCTCTCTGTGATACTGCTCTTCCTTTCGAATATGTTTAGACTAGATAAAACACTTAACATGAAACAGAATAACACATCTGATGAAAAATACCTGAGGGGATGTGGCCAGGTCTGCATGTTCATTCCTACTACGTGAGAACATCCTTTAATCAGGAGGCTCTGTGATGGGGTGGGAGATAACCTGACTGAGGGATAAGAATCCCATCAGAAAATTGTGGCAAAAACAAATAGAATAATTTCATACCAGTGACACCTGTGAAAGGATTTCCAGATGAGATGTAGGCCAAACTCTGGGACAGTAGGCGGAATCCATGATTAAGGGGGTCATTCTAACTTCGACGGGCGGCGGAGGCCGCCCGCCAAAGTTCCCCCGCCAGAACACCGCAGCGCGGTCAAATGACCGCCGCGGTGTTTCTGACTTTCCCGCTGGGCGGGCAGGCGACCGCCAAAAGGCCGCCCGCCCGCCCAGCGGGAAAGCACCAGCAACGAGGAAGCCGGCTCCGAATGGAGCCGGCGGAGTTGCTGGTGTGCGACGGGTGCAGTTGCACACGTCGCGATTTTCAGTGTCTGCCACGCAGACACAGAAAATCAATGTGGGGCCCTGTTAGGGGGCCCCACGACACCCGTTCCCGCCAGCCAGGTTCTGGCAGTGAAAACCGCCAGAACCAGGCTGGCGGTAAGGGGGTCGGAATCCCCATGGCGGCGCTGCTTGCTGCGCCGCCGTGGAGGATTCCCTGGGGCAGCGGGAAGCCGCCGGGAAACCGCCAGCTTCCCTTTTCTGACTGCGGCTTTACCGCCGCGGTCAGAATGCCCCCGGAAGCACCGCCAGCCTGTTGGCGGTGCTTCCTCCGTCACCTACCCTGGCGGTCTATGACCGCCAGGGTAGGAATGACCCCCTAAATGTCTGGCAAAATAGTATGGACTGCTGTATGTAGGCTGAAAAAGTAGTTTATTAACAGCTGTGATACCCCCAGAGCAACATGCAAACATTTTGGGGGAGATGGAATAGATTGTATGGCTTAGGCTGACATTACTCGGAGGCATTTAAAAGCATAAGCAAAATGTCCAATTGCCCAGTGCCACCACCAAAGGGTAGGGACCCGGAAGAAGACCGGGACAGAGAGGACATGTTGTGCTGAACATTTTGGTGGTTGTCCCATCGTCCTAGGAGTTATGGGTGAAAATATAAATTAAATGACAGGCCCCACAATGCATTATTGGGAAAGTTTCCTTAGTGCAGTGAACAACATAGTAGCAGCTTTCCCACTGTGCGGGGAAGAGCTGCGTTGCTGTTTTCTTTGGTTTTCTTTCTTTTAATGCGGCCTCACGCAGTGTTGCTTTTGTGAGAGGGGTAGCCAGACCCACCTGGACACCCCAGAGATGGCCACTGTTGGAGGGCAGCTCATGGAGCCCACCCACCGCTGCCCTCACCAGCTCCCTGCACTGGCAGCACATCTGCATGTTGCCCTGGGATCCAGCAGTCCTTTTGCTTGTCTGTTGCTCCAGCAGGCAGACAGCTGATGTTAGGGCTGCTTCCTGGGGCCCAGAGGTGAGGTCCTGGGCCACTCCTGCCATCTCCTGGGGAAGTGTGATGGTGCTACCCCACCATTAAGCATGCACAGGGATCGGGATGGGGTCCCAACCCCAACCAAGAGAATCTACCCAGGAAATGGGGTCCCTGGGTGAGTTAAGAACACAGGGAGGGGGCCCCCATGCATGCCCTCTACCCCAATAAAAGAGGTATAGCTTTTCTGCCCCATCCCCAATGGGTTTGGAGAAAATTAGGTCAAAGGTTGCCAAACGTAAAAATTTCATAACTAATGCCTGTTGGGCTGATTTGGACGATCTTGGGCACATTTTGTTACTGGTGGTGAACTTTATCCACCAGGGACAGTTGCAATAATGCTCCTCTCCTCCAAAGTGGTGCAGTCCTCCAAAAGATGGTCCTTCTGGCACCCTACACCAGTTCATTTTGCAGCTTTATTGTTGGGCACAGAGAAGTCCAGGGCTTCCCCAACTGGTCCTCAAGGGGACTAAGGGGACCAGCTTCACTGACCCTTGGCAAGACCACTGGTCCTGGGGCCAACTGGACAGAGTCCTGATTGAGGGTCAAGAAGTTGCTCCTTCCAGTTCTCCATGACAGTCCTAGGATCCAGCAGCAGAGCATGTAGAAAGTTCACAGGCAAGAGTAGAGCCTTCCCCGTGTGAAAGAGTTTATAAAGGGGAGAGGAAGGTTCTAGAAGACAGACACCTCTAACCAATCCTGGGGTGCCACATCACCTCTCCACTCCTGTCCTGACCTTACTGCACAGCATGTTGGGACTATCCAAAATAGTGTCATTAAGGAGCTACTGGTCACATCAGGTCCCAGGTCTCAGCCACCCCCCTCGCTGATATCACTGTCAGGGACCTGCGCACTAGAATTTCAAAGGCGGACCCCCAGTGGTTTGGCTCCAGTTGTCTAGGCACTCTCCTTTATTCAGGGGGCTTAGGCAGGCCCATCCCTGGTTCAGTGTGACAGCTGGTTAATTGATACAGAACATTCTGCCCCACCCCTTTCCTTCTCAGATGCAAGCAAAAGTAGTGATAATTGCTTCTTTTGTGTGTGGGCGGTCTTTGTTTCTTCTGCAGGAGAGAATGTAATTACTGGACACAGCAGGGTGACAACATGCCTGAGATCTGATCCTGAGCTGAGCCAGGGGAATATGAAAACACTGAATGACCCACAAGATGTACAGTTATCATTTTGGAAGTGGCAAATTTGATTTTCCTGCACAGGTTATACTATTGTTCCATATGTCAGTGGTCTCTCTAGGCCAAGTAGAAGGGAGACTATGATCTAAGGCAGTTCCCTCCCTAGGTGTATAGTGGAGTGCTTCTATAGTTAAAACAGTAAAGCACACTGACTTTTCCCTAACAGTGTACACTTCCCTCGTGAGGTCTTTCCCATGTAAATACCTATACCTGCATAGTCCCCATTGTGCCAAGCTACCTATGAACTGTTTCTGAACTGTGCATTACAGTAGTCTCCCACGCGCATCCAGCACATGTGTGATGATGCATGTGCATACGTGTTCACATGTATTCAGCCGAATGCCACTTCACCTGGCTGCGTTGCAGCAGCCTTGCCTTAAAAGGCATGCACTGGTGGTAAACATGTGCAGTCCCTTTACAGTGTGACTGTGCAACACCCTGAAACTCCTTAAGATGATACTGATGTTTTTCATTGTGGATATCTCTTTTAGATATATTACTATTTTTATTGTAGATGATTCTACTCGTAAATAATAATTTGTGGTATTTGGCTCAGCTGGGTGCAAGGTGCTTAGAGTTAACCTAACTATAGCCCTCAACATTGAAATTGTCCAGACTCTTAATGTATGTGATGCCTTTTCTTATAAATCATCTGACTGCTTAAATTGTCTTGTTGTTGAAGATTAAAACAAATAAATGTTGCTTTAGTAAGTGATAATATAATTTACCATATAAAGACCCACAGGATGAGTTGAAAAATTCAATGAAATTAGAACTGCAAATCTAAAGTCAAGATGAGAGGACATTATCCTTTTTGTGTATAATTAGACTTTTTGGTTTTCAGTTAAAACAACACCAATGGGGAATTTTGCTTTTTCAGTAGAACCTGGGCACACAGATTTTTCTAAACATTTAGCACTTGACCACCCTCAGGTGTCAAACAGTTTAAGTGCAGACCCTTTGTGTGATGGATGATTCTACTTCGACCCATTTGGGCCATTGTAAGCCACATAAAACACCCATGTGACCACCCACGAGGTCCCTGGAACTCCTAGGTCTTACTTCACTCCCACTTTGAGAACCTGACTCAACTCATGTGGCTTCAGTTCTCTACACGTTGCTGTGTAGTGGCCAGCAGGTTTGCAGCTGAATTCTGAATAGTATGCCAGTCCAGGACAACAGGAACCTCCATGATGTAATTCTACTTCTCTGAAGGGCAGATTTAAGAGCACTTAGTGCCTCCTTGCGCCGCATTAGCGTACCAAATTTAGAAAGTGACGCAATGCATACATTGTGCCACTTTGGAAGCCTTTGCGCTACCTTATGAATGCACAAGGCATAATGTATGCAAAGAGGGCATTGGAGGGGCGAAAAAAATGGCACAAAGAAATCTAAGAGATTTCTTTGAGTCCTTTTTTTCGGCACTTTTAATGCCTGCTCAGAGCAGGCGTTAAAAGGAGGTACACCATTGATTTATGATGGGCCTCAATGGACTTTGCAGGGTTAGCATCAAATTTGTTGACCCTAATACTGCAAAGCTTCGAACTAGCGTCAAAAATGTTAACGCTAGTTCCCCTATCCACCGCCATGGTGCCCATTATCTTAGATGCACCCGATCTCGACCCTGCTTAGTGCTTCCATGATCAGACATATTCAGGCCAGAGTGGTATGGCATAGGCAGCGAAAGCTGCCGATTCAGCCCTCTAGTGCTGACACAGCCCACCAGCCTGGATCCAGCTGCTCTCAACCACACCTGCACATTTCCCTTTACCAACTTCCCTCCTTCACAAACTTGCTTCGGAGGGCCAAGCACACCCCCTGTCTTGCACCAGCCTTACAATTGCTTCCTCTGCACTTACACATAGCCTCAGACTGCCCTTTCTTTAGGGCCAAGCACTAGCATCAGCACACCAGCTCACCACCGGCAACCTGGTATTTTCACAAAGTGCCTAGGCCACACATGGTGGGGGCTGCCAGACTACTACTCAGTAGTTCATGCTCACCTGGTCTCCTGCTTTCCCTGCTGGCCTCAACACTGTACCCCTTAACACCACTTCCTTTCCCAGGGACTCTGGGGAGGCAGGTTCTTTTCAAGTGGAACTTTGACTGCAAGCTTCCTTTTTTCCAAACATTAACCCATTTCATATGCAAATACTTTCCATGCCCAGTGCCGGACCCCGTGTGCACATAGAAGAGAAAGTCAAACAAGGGGTTTTACCCAAATGCTGGATCCTGGGTCCTCATTGACAGCACCTTGGCTCTCTGTCCCCTGCTCCCTGGCTGCTGAGGACAGTGAAAGAAGGGAAGCCTGGATCCAGAGCAGGCTTCGGTGCAGCCCCAAAGCAGCAGCTTGCAGCAGCTCCATACTGCTCCTGGCAGAAAGCAAACCTTAGCTCCGGGTCTCCTTGCTTGTCATAGGGCAAATGTCTTCATTTTTGGACAAGTGTAAAGTGCAGTCCAGTAATGGGCCTCACAGCAAAAGTGCAGATTGTGCTTGCACTGTTTGGCTCACAACTGGGCTGCAGTATGCATGCATGTCGGTGAGTTCCTCTCCGCTGCCAGGCTAAAGAAACTTTTGACTGAACTCCACACTCCAAGCGGAGCATGGAGTGCCAAAAACTCCCTTAACCCAACCAGCAGAGTGGAGCTCACCTCCTACCCCTAGTCTTCGAGCAGTTAGGATTTGTCAAAGAAATAAGTGCAAACCATTTAAAAGTACCAAAACAGCATGGGTGGGAGATGAATTCTGCTCTGCCGGTGGAGTTCACAGAGCTTTCCCCATTCCGTGCGGAGTTCTGAAAAAACAATGCAATGAGACGTGGAGTGGAATTTTTCCTCTTGCTCACACTTGCCAACGTTAAGTTGGTAAGCATGAGTGAGAGAAATTGCTAAGTTTTCAAGAAAGAGCGAGATTTCAGAACGATAACGGTTGTGGTAGGTCGCGACTGCTCACGTTGAGAAAGCAAAAGCTCTCATTCAGGAAGCTGCTGCTCAAGTAGGAAATCTACTAGAGTGACAGGAAGAAGTTAGTACCCTCTGGCACTCCATGTGATGTCCTTCATGCTGATTTTACAGTGCAGGAGAAACTCCTGGCACTGAAAATCAGCCCAAACAGCACAACTTACCCAAACTCCACCACTCGCAAAACTCTGCGTAGTGCTGCTGAGTTTTTTCGGCATTTCATATAGTTTCGCGTAGCAGAACTCCACAAACAGTTGCATGAGAAAGAAACAAAATACAAAGGAAATCCAACATCAATAAATAAAAAAAACACTTATTTTTATAATTTCTGTAGGCACAAAAATGAAAACAATCCACAGAGTGTTCTGGAGATCCAAATAATTAAGTAAATATTAAATTACTGCTTTTCAGCCAAATCAAAAATAAGCACTGGCAACTACCTTTTTTTAACAGTTACTTTGAAAACTTAAAAAAACTTTTGTATTTTGTGTTCGGTTACTTCAGCCTGCTTTGGGTGACCAGCTCTTGCAGGGAGCAAGTCACAGTGGCCAATAAGACTTGGGAGAACAGCTACCTTGCATCCAAAGCAGTCTCCAGTCCATTTTCAGATTCTATGGTCGAACTGTTTAAGACATCAAAGGAGTGGTCCCAATCCAAGGGATACAGGAGGATGCTCTAGATGCTGATACGGTTGATGGTGGTCTTCTGGGACCACCCCTCTGTCCATGAACACAGTGGTGCAACTTCTACCACAGAGGATGATGTCCCTTAAAGTCTGATTAAAGGCTGAAATCCAGCCAAAAAACTGTTGTCACTGGTCTACTATTCTAAAGCTACAGCACAACCAGCAGTTCCATTTAACTGAGGTTAGTGACCATCTTGGCAACCAAACTGCATTCTGAAAACTAACTGAGGCCAGTGTCCATATTGGGAGAACAAACTGCATTCTGATGACTCTCCTGGGTCAAGCAGACTCAAGTGCAACTTTAAGCATCAAGACTCACTTTCCTAGACTGCACTTTGGTGGTCAATGACGGTCAACAAATGGTGGGTAAAAATTCACCAAGGCAGACTTTTTTCAGCTTTTGTGGCTCTGTAGCTGTAACAGGAAATCAGCCATCTGACACTTAAAGTCACTCCTTCTGTCTGAGGCTCAGGGATGACTTTTCCTTGAGCAGGCCACCACAAGCAGATTCCTCTATTAGCTACCTCAAGGATCAGTAGGTGCAGTCCAGTCTTTGGGTTAGACTCTTTGCCAGGTCCAGGGAAATGCAGGGCAGTTCTTCTATGGTCCTCTTTCCAGGGCAGATGTGATCTGAGGTCTGGTTGCTAGGGGTTCTACTTTTATACCCACAACTAACCCTGGGGGATGCAGTGACTGCTGTCCAATGGGCTACCAGGTCCCCCCCACCTGATGACAACTTCCTGCAAAGTATGCCATCTAGCTATCCCAGAGGTCAATATTCTGCCCACTCCCAAGATGGCAGTACCCATCTCTTGATGTATGGTGCTTATTTGACCACCCAAAAGGTGTGGCTACCTGAGGTCTACACTGCACTTCTTTGAAATACACACCTCTGAATCATGCCTATTTTGAAAAGCCAGATGCCGCACTTCAGCACCACCAAACCCATCCTGCAAGCACCCACTGCTCATCAAAGTAGTGTGGGCCTTGACACTTCAGCACTACAGCACAATACTAACCAGTATGAACAGAAGGCTGGTGTTGACTCTTGTCCCTCAGATCCTCATTCCAGCATATCCTGAGTCCTCTGTCTCCCTACTACAGTACTGAATGAATGACTAATCAACACTTTGAAAAGTGTTATTGTCCATTTGGGATCAAAGGCATCAGTAAAAGCAAGTTATTTAACCCCTCTGCATGGCAATATTATCGCTCGTCAATTAATGTTTATTTGAACATGTTTAGCAAGCATTTATATAAGTTTTCACAAAAACATAAACATTGTGTAGTGGCTCATTCTCATTGACCAGCCATATGAAATGAACAGAGAAGGAATCACCCACACAAATGAGCATTACACTTCTGCCATGCTGGACTCAATCCTCTTCGCAAAAGTGATATTTAAATCTGATATTGTTTTTTACAAACCTAGATTCATCACAGAATGTTTCAAACCAGTGGGACTGGGGGAAGGCCTGCAGTCATAGTCAGTGTCTTCTTAAAGGTTTTTGGGACCCCGCACATGACATATTTTGGGGGCCACTGTAAGTTGCAACTTTGATTTGTTATACCCATTTTCACCTAATTGAAACCCACATAATGTCAAACAAACCTTTTGGAAATAGGATTCCACAAAAAACAGATGAACTATGTCTTTCACATGAAGCCAAAAATCCTTAAGATAAAACTGAGCAATGAAAGGCAAAGTCAGAAGTAGGCAGGGAGAAGAGAGGTTGAAATATAGAAGAGGCTCCATTTGAAATTGGGGGCTCTGGTCAATTGCCCACTTTGCCCATGTCGTAAGTTTTTCATATGGCTGTATTCCCCCTAAACCTGGACAAAGGTGCAAAAGATACGCCCATTCTTTTAATCGAAGGTCCCACTCCGTGGGCACAGGTGAGGCTGCTTCTAAAACCCTGTAAACTTTGTACACAATTCAGGCAGCTACCTCCCCACTTGGCACTGTCTAATCAGGGTTGGGGCATATTGAGGGCCCCACAGTCCTGATAGGTTGCAGTGATGGAAGAGGTAGAGGTCTGTCCCACCATTCCATCCGAAAAATGTCCTGAGAAGGGGTAGTGTACAATGGCATAGTTAGGCTTTGAGGCCCAGTACAAGCAAGAATTGTAGGGTCTCATGCAACAGGACAAAAACAGCCTAAACAAGATGGGCACAATGTAGTGTGAGATCTACGTACCTGACTATCATTAATAGTTCTGAAGCAGTAATTGGGAACAGTCAAAGGGAAAGCCAGATTTAGAAGCTTTCTCACCCTGAACAACAGACATTGCAGTCCCACCACTCATCCCCACCTTCTATCAAAAAGCAGTACTCAGAAACTAAATATTTAGCACCCCTTTGCAAGTAAAGTTCATGTAATTTCTAAAAGCAGCTCTACATCATCCTCACTTCATTTTCTGGGTCTCTGCTCTCCAGGCACAGGAATGCAGTCAATATCCTTCCACTGTCTTTCCTCACCCCCACCTTGTGCCATGCCACACACCCAGGGCACCTTGCTCTAGTGCTTAGTATTCTGAGTCAAACTTTAAGGGAGAACATCAGAAAACTTCTACTTCAACATTTGAAGAATCTTCTTTTGATATCTGCATTATCTACTCTGTATACTCTCTCATGTTGCTATGATTATGAAGTTATTCCTACTGTTGACTGCGACCTAAACCTCTTAATTTTTCCCTATATATGCTGCCAGCCATTACTTTATGATTCCAGTCCCAGAGCTGATAAGCAGTTGTTGGTGCAATTCTATCTAGAAAAGCAAATGGGAGAAGGATCTAGGTTTGAACTTTTCATGCCACTGCCAGTGACATGGTAGGAATTGTTTGAAGCTCAGAAAGTGGATGGTCACAGAACCAGGCAATCAAGGGAGGAGTTCCTTTCCCCACTCTCAATGCCATTTGTCCACTGTCTGTGAAGCAATGCACATCTCAGGTGACAGCTGGATAAGGGTAGGAAAGTCTTGTGGTTTTAGGCAGAAAAATTACAACTTTCTTAAAGTGTCATTTACTAAAAGGTAATATAAAATCTGACTTGATGACCATTTCTTTGGATTTTAAATTGCTATTAAAATGAATCCTTGAACAACTTTTCTAACTCCCAAACTGAATTTACCACATATTACATGTAATAGTGTAAACTACTGCTCGCCTAGGGAAGAGACAGCCTAGGGTTTCATCCTTAGCTTGACCCTCTTCATCTCAAGGGCCAATCTTCTTTCCTCAAGGGCCAGCTTCCTCTCTTAGATCTCTAAGACACTGAGGTGAATCTAAGCAGCAACACTTCTGACCTCCTGGTCAATGTCTGCTTGCTCTCCTCTGGCCACGAAGCCACCAGGGATGAGGCTCAGATGGGCAACCGAGGGTGAAGGTGGGTGTCGAACTGAATGTCAGGCATGCTCTCAGTTCAAATGCGGCAGAGGTGGCAGCAACAGGTGGAGCTGATCATTAAGAAGGGAGGGAGGTGTGGGGTCAGGTCAGCTGCCTCACACTTTTACTTTTGCTTATTTTTCTTTCTGATTTTTTTTTTCTTTTTCTTTCTTGTCTCTTTCCTTTCAGCCTTTCACTCTCCCTGAGTTCAGTTCCCTGCCACTTCTGCCCCTGCGGCCTTACCCCCTGCCTCCCTGGGAAGCACTTTCCTGCCCTCCCGCCTCCGAGCTGACGGTACCTCCCGCCTCCCTCCCCTTCTTAATGGCGGCAGCTGCACGGCTGCGCAGCTGGCACGCCAAAGACAAGCCCATCTGTTCCCGTCTGCTCCTGGACTGCACCCAGTACCACAAACCCTGGTCCTCGGCCCTTCCATCGCTACAACGTGGAGACCCTCTATGCCAGGGGTCTTCAAACTGGGGGGCGGGTCCCCCTAGGGTGCCTCAAGTGAATCCAGTGGGGGAGCTAGGCTCTGGCCAAATGAATAATTATACAAATAACAGTGCTTTGTTTTAAGCAGAAAGATGTTATTGCAGTTTCAAAAATGTAACAGTACTTAACTCCAATGTTTAAATAAGGCTAGACATATTTAAGCATTGCCATGTTAATAAAATAATTGTGAAAAATTCTGGGGGGGGGGCAATGACTTTTATTTTTCAACTAGGAGACGTGAGAATAAAAAGTTTGAAAACTGCTGTATGCACTGAACACAGGATGCTCCGCCACCTGCCATTTCACATCACCCAGAGACACCCATGTACCATTATCCTGCCTCTTCTGCCATTTCACCCTCACCCTGCACCAAGCCCCAGAAGCTCCCTCCACTGAGCCATCAAACACCAACTTGGAGTGCCTCAGCTGCATCCTCCTCAAAACTTGCTCTCTCCACAAACATGCCGTAGAATTCTGGGATCTACTAGACTCCGCCCACCCAGACATCGGCTTGCTCACCAAAACATGGACAAACCCAGCTTCTCCACTGGGCATCCCCATGGTCATCCCCATCGACTACAAACTACTCTGAAACGACCAGCCTTCTTGCCCAGGCCACGGCCTGGCAGTCGTAAACAAATCCACCTGACAACCAACGTGGAAAAACACTCATGGAGCACCTCCATTTCCAGATACACACCACCCCCAAATCTACCTTCCGCGGCTCTCCCATCTACAGACCACCTGACCCCCACCCAGCCTTCAGCAACTCTGTCGCCAACATCATATCTCCTCACGTTCATGCCTCTTTAAACTACTTCTTCCTTGGCAACCTCAACTACCACATTGACAACGGCAACAACACAACACGCCTCCCCCCTCACCATAATAGGACTAAAGCAACTGGTCACCTCGCCAACGCACATTGCTGGAAACACACTCAACACGATCTTTTCCACCAGCAACAACATCACTGTCAACAACACCTCCATGCTTCACTGGACTGACCAACACTGCGTTAATTTCAGCATCATCACACCGACCATCCATCTCCGCACACTCCGAGCCCCAAGCAGAAAATGGAACCAGACCACTAATGAACAGCTCATCAACACTCTCAGCAAGTCACCCCCGCCCCTCACCTCAGAAGCTAACATTTCAGCATGGAACTTCCAGCAATGGATCTCCAAATCTCCCAGCACCTCTCCATAAGACCTCAGCAAAACACAATCTCAAGAAAGCCAGCTGGGACTCCAGGTACACCTGCAGATAGCTAAAGAAAAGATGGAGTAACATCAAGTTCCAGGAAGACTTCAAGGCTTTCAAAGCTGCCATCAATTCCAATCACCATTTCATCAGAGCCACTAGGAAAGCCACCATGCAGGACCGTATCAGCGCCACTGCTCACAACACCAAAGAGCTCTTCCCCGTGGGCAAAGAATTTGCCAAACTCCAATCGGAAATGGCAAACATCCCTCCATCTCAAGACCTCTGAGACAGACAAGCCAACTTCTTCCACCAAAAACATCAAAGACATATACAATAGGTTTGGACCCCAATACCCACCGAATCCCCCAACCACCCCACAGTTCCAACCCTCCAAACCATCGCAGATCCTGCACCACTAGACCACCCTCACCACAGATGAGACCCGCTCCGTCATGTGCAGCATCCACTCCGGAGTCCCTAAGGACCCCTCTCCTTACCACATTTTCAACAAAGTCAACACCTTTAACACACCCAAGTTCCATCACACCCCCAACTGTTCCATAGATACCACTACCTTCCTGGAGGACTCAAAATACATTGAGATCCGCCCACTCCTGAAGAAACCCACGGCTGACCCCCTGGACCTTAAGAACTACCGCCCCATCCCTCTGCTGCCTTTCTCATCCAAGGTCATTGAAAAGGCCATCAACATACAACTCTGTAAGCACATTGAGGACAACAACATCCTCAACATCTCCCAATCAGGTTTCAGGGGCAACCACAGCACGGAGACCACCCTCCTCCCCACCTCAGATGACATCCACTCGCTCCTCGACTGTGGCCATACAGCAGCCCCCATCCTACTGGACCCATCAGCTGCTTCTGACACAGTTTTGCACCCCTCCCGCCCTACCTGTCAGAACCTATGGAGATCAGCTACGGAGTTCCTCAGGGCTCCTCCACACACTCTTTAACATCTACATGGCACTACTCACATCCATCATCAGGAACCACAGGCTGAACATCATCTCCTATGCCGATGACACCCACCTGATCATATCACTGACTGAAAACCCCACAACTGCTAAGAAGAATTTCCATAATGGGATGGAAGTCGTCACCGCCTGAATGAAGGACAGCTGCCGCAAGCTCAACTCTGACAAGACTGAGATCCTCATCCTGGGACCCTCCACATCACCCTTGGATGACTTCATCACTCACCATGACCCGCCAAGTCAACTCAGTCGCATCCTCCTGTTTCACACACTCTGACGTTTACAGAAGATATAAAAATGGATCCCAATGGACTGCAGCAGAACCATAACCCATGCCATGGTTATCAGCAGATTCAACTATGGCAATGCCCTTTACGCCAGCAACATCCAGAAGAACCTGAGGAAACTACAGCGTATCCAAAACACCTCTACCAGACTGATCCTTGGCATTCCCGGCCACAAACACATCACCAATTACCTAACATACCTTCACAGGCTTCCTATTGAGAAAATAATTCACTTCAAACCCCTCATCTACACATGCAAGGCCCTCCACAACCTAGGACCAGCCTACCTCAACCACCACATCACCTTCTACTCCTCATCCAGACCTCTCTGCTACGCTCAACAAGCACTAGCCACCGTACCCAGCATATGGAAGACCTTGGCTGGAGGAAGATCCTTCACCTACCTTGCGGCAAAGAGCTAGAACACCCTGCTGCTGCACCTCAGGCAATTACCATTGTTTCCTCAATCCAGGAAGGACCTTAAAGTCTGGCTCTTCAATTGAAGCACAGAGGACAAACTCCCTCAGTGCTTTAGGACCCTTATGGGTGAGTAGTTCCGCTCTATAAATCCTGATTTGATTTTAGATTTGATTTGATTTGAGCTAGGCATCCACGTTTTTATACCTCCTCCCACTGTGGAGCTCCTTTCACTCTCAGACAGTAAGTTATTTCTATGCCTGGGTGGAACTCATGGAATTTCACTCAGAGGTATTCCTGGAAGTTCCAAAAAACATATTCAGCGTAACTCTGCAAATTAATGGAAGAATGCTAGTCTGCCTGTTCACCCTACTTTTTCAGACTAGTAGCGCGTTCCACACTGAAAAAAAAGCACAGACTGCACCACGAGGTCAGCATGCATGCAGACATTTTGTTTTATTTGCTTTCTGTTCTCTGCATAATGCTGGGACTCATTTTTTGTATTCCTCTAATATCTTAAAAATCCTCCCCATCCCACTCAAGCACCCCCATTTACCTTTTTGTAATCAGTGTGTTTCTTTGTTTATGTTAAGTTTTTGTCTGCTTTTTTCTTTGTCAGTGACTTTTTGATGTTTTCCCTTCCTACTTTCTTAAATCTTCCTTTCTTCGTCTTTCTCTTCTCTTCCTTCCTTCAGACTTTACCTATTCCTTTCCTACCCAGAGCTATGTCTGAAGAGCAGTGCCATGCAGGAAACAGCAGCTCCAGTGCAGCTGGTGGCTGCATACCTTGCTATCTTGCACTCACCGTCGCCACCTAGGAGTGCAGCAGCCCATCCCATTTTGTCTGAGGTGGAGGTGGCTGCACTTATTTTTTATGTGCAGCACCACCTCCTCTCCATGCTGGCAGCTGCAGCATACCTGGGAGGGGGTAAGCCCTGCAGGAATGTCAGCTGCTGTGAGGGAGAGTGCACCGAAGCACTGGGGTCCAGTGCACCATGCAGCAGCTGACACACCACTGTGCTGATGTTCTTGATCAGGAACACGACCTGCTCGACCTGCTGGGCATTGAGGTTGCGGGCCTCAGTGAGCAATTTTTTTTGTGTTCTACAATGCTATTATTCTTTTTCAAATAGTATGCTGCTCATACTCAGAGGTAAGTTAGGTTTACGTCACAAATAATATGCAATCCAGTTTGAGCTAGACAGGTGCTTGGCGCTACCTAATCATGCTTGTTGGTGCTCGCTTGGGCGGATTCTTTAAGAAGTCATGTAGACTCCTCTATCCTATGACCAAGACAGTAGCAGTAGTAATATCAGTGAGTTAACATTCTCTGAGCCTTTCTTTATGTAGCTAATGCAGTCACAGTCTCCCAACAATGTATAGTATGCATATATGCATTAAAAAGGAGACTGATTTGACCCATCAAAGGGAGATGAGAGAAGCAAAGATCATTTGTTGTAATGCATTAGTAATTAGGAATAGGTCATCTCAATACCAGTACTCCAAGCAATCTGATTTAGAAAAGTTCAATGCTACTGATTTTGCCTGTCAAAATATTTTTTGTGAGATTAACTATACCACTGATCAATTTTTTGACCTTCTTTATTTCTTACACCAGCACCCAAGCGAAGAAGGCTTCTATGGTGGGTGAAAGAGGTGAGGGGGCTGCCACCACCAGTTCTGCAGTGGGTACCTGGGCTGCAGCAATTGGTTCTGGTGGCACCAGTCAGTCCTGTTATAAATATTTTCCTAACGTCTACCTCTCCCCACTATTAAAATAATTTTGCTTTATTTCTGTTTTTGTACAGTCTTCTTCTTTTCATCTCTTCTTGTATCTAATGTTTGTTAAATTCTTGCTACCCCTGCATTATCCTTTTTTCTATATTTCATATTTCTGTAACTGACTTCCTCATGTCTGAACCAGTCTGTAGTTTTCTTCTGCTTTGTTAGTAAGCTTTCCCTCTCACCTTATATATTTTGTGGGCTGGTACTATAAGACTAAGAGACCATATTTATGCCATTCTATTTTGAAGAGTACAGGCCCACCTAAGCTAATATTCATAATGTATGTTTGTTGAGAAGGATTTCTTTTTCTTGCTGATGCCCAAACAATTACAATGAAAGTGGCCATGGTCATGGTGGACCCCCCCCAATGTTGGTAAATCATTAATTAATTTATGAACTATACCAGCAGATTCCATGACAGTGCAGAATGGCAGGAAAGTATGATGTCTCATAGCATTTGCCAACCAAGACCGTGGCCCTCACTCATGGTGACGGTCGGACCACTGGAGTCGGGGCGGACCGACTGCCACATTACGACCGCGAGGGAGCTGCAACAGTCGAACAACTAACACCGCTAGTTTGCCGGCAGCCTGGCGGTCCGGGCGGTTGTAATCCACCAGGGCAGTGCTGCAAGCAGAGCTGCCCTTCGGATTATGAATCCCCCTATCTGCCAGCCTTTTCACTGTGGTACCACCACCATGGAAAGGCTGACAGAATGGGGGTGTCGGGCCCCCTGGGGGCCCCTGCACTGCCCATGCCCTTGTCCTTGGCAGTGCACGGTCCTCCATGCACAGTCCCATCACACATTCAACTGCCCGAATTACGGGCAGTGCAAAGTGCGATGGGTGCTGCTGCACCCGCTGCACCACCACATTACCGCTGGATCGATTACGAGTCAGCTGCAATGTTAAGGCCCTGTTCAGCTCAGGGCCGGCGGGCGGAAACACTGTTTCTGTACGCTGGCCCTGCAGTGAACTCCAAATAGGGCCGGCGGTGTTTGAACCACACAGGTGGTATCTGGGCAGTTTGCATTTTGCGGATGGCCTCCGCCACCTGCCAAACTCATAATGAGGGCCCAAATGTCCTTCATTGACCATTATTATACCCCTTCATTGAATTTCAAAACTCAGAGTCATCATAGCTATGCCGCTCCATTACAAAAAGTTTTTGGTTGGCTTCACTACCTGGCTTTTCTATCATTGTCAACCAACAAATCAACCAAAGTAATAGTTTTAACAGAAGATACTGCTAAACAAACTATAGTGAGGTATTATGGTTGCATTTTGCTATACATAATAGTGACTGGCGTATTTGTTATCTAAAATGTGTAATCTTTTTTCTAGCTGTACAGAGAACCAGTGCCAGGGAAAGCAACAGCACAGTGCTGAGGACGTGGCATAGGGGGTGGTTCGAGGGAGAGTCCAAGTTGTGGCAGGGATGGCTGGTAGTAAGTCACACTGCTTTTTTTGACAAATTATTACTCACTGTATTTGTTAAGCAAGGCAGATATCCTACCCATTATCATTCATCATCTCCCTGCACATGGCATTTCGCTACTTTTGTCCTAACTGCAGCATAGTTCAGTTAGTACTACAGTGTTGGCTGTGCTATGGCAATGTCTGCATGCTTCAGTTAATGTGTCATTTATGCAGCTTTCAATGCATTACAAACCAAAAACAAGGTGTGCCCACTCAGTCACCTCCTCATACTTCACTGCTTTATTCTTTCCTAAGTTCTGTCCCAACCAACCAAAACAAGTTTAAAATCCATTTACCGCATGTGCCACAATTTTCTGGCCAAGTCATTTACGTATATATATTTAATTGGTTTCATAACAGATTTAGGCCTGTTCAAATTTTCTCTTTCATCATTTGTCAACTACAGTGACTGACTAAGCCAAAGCTTAGCAATAGTACATGATGATAAGTGACACCCCACCACCATACTACAGCGAAACCTCTCTGGGAAAGTGGAATATTATGAGGTATGGCTGGGGGGCCCTAGCAGGTAATATTATCACAACACTCCGAAGAAATTCATTGGATCAACACTTATAAATCCTTAGCTCAGTCCTAGTAGAGGGGCAAAGAGCAGTCAGGCAGAAAGATGCACCTTCCTGCGCAAAAACAAACCTAGGAGATATACTCCTCTTTGTGTGCTGTAAGATGCATCACACATAGGATGAGGAAGAAATTAGGAACAATAGAGATAATCCTTATTTTTACACTCCCCTGGGAAGGTGAAAGATTTCTATGCATTCCCAGGGTTACAAGTTCTTCTAAATCTTGGAATGCTTCCAAAACCATCAGAATTGCATGGGACCACCCACACAATACTCCTAGAATACTTTGTGAAGGCAGAGTAACTCAACACAGCGATTTGCACTGCCCTGGGCCCCATTACCTCTAACGAGCTGCCGGCACCTCCATCCCAGCCACAACATCAACAGTGCCTCCTGAAGCTTGGACCCTCCTGTTCCTCCACTGCCCCCCCCAGACTGCTTCCAACATCCCATGCTGCGAAAGGCGGCACTGCTTTGCGAGGAGGAGGTTGCAAGCCTTAGAGCCCTCCTAGATGGAGACCTCTGATGTATTTTTCCTATTTAGTTTTGGTAGGAGGGACGGGTTGTTTGGGGAGAGGGATGTGTCTGTTGTGGGTGGAGAGGGTGATATCTTTGAGAAAAATTACATGAAATGAATTCCTTTAGCACATCCTGTTTTTTATCCACTTATTAAAGGGTGCACCTATTAGTTATACTCTTGTCCTGCTACACGCTGCAACTAAATTTGCCCCAGTTGGGTATCCCATTGCCTATGTCTATGCCTATATTGCCTACAACATCCCAAATAAACAACATCTTTATTTGAGGATTTTTTGTGGATTAATATTGGTTAATTAAGCTGACTGGTCTCTGAAGAACCAGATAAAAGTACAGCATGCAAGCAAATCTAGCTAAATGTGAAAGGGCCAATCATCTTCATGCAGAATTACCCATTAGCCCCTAAGCATTGCAAACCATTGAAATCAAGTTTACAAATTGCTAGCTGAATACCCTTCCTCACTGTCTGCCACCACATGAACCATCAATCCTCACTCACAACTACTCAATAATATACCACTGATTGTTGCAATAGTTACCGGTTCCAATCCAAGCACGGTGGTACACAAGTGTATCTCCTCTTTTGATGAAAGCAAACATTGGCAATTTGGCACTTTTTAAATCAGATGATCTTTACTGGGGCAGCCATGTGAGGGGATGACAAAAGGAAGGATAGCACTAGAGAGAGGTAGGCATTGTCTCCAGTGCCCTTGAGAAAAATGTGTTGGCATCTGCACTGCAGACTGGTCCATACATGTGCTAAAATGGTGGGGCTGCATAAGTCAGACACAAAAAAATATACAATGTTTGTTGGGCTAAATCTATTTTTAATGCAAAGCAGTTTCACAAGAAATAATTTAAAAGTTATATGGTGGCCTACTCAGTCAAGGAAGTAGAGTTTGTCCTCAAGCTCTGGGGGTTTACCCAGGAGTTAGTCAGCTAACACACTTGATTCTGACCAATCACCCTCATCTTCCTCGTCCTCTTGTGGTGTTTCAGGAGCAGTGTAATTGTGTGGTATGAAGTGCTGTTTCCTTTTGATCATGGTCAGTCTCTCCCCCTATTGAGGTAAGAGACTGGCCCATCTGCCAATGACAACTGCCCCAGCTGCACTGAAATCGTGCTCAGCAGACACACTGGCTAGCGAACAAGCCAGAAAATGTATTGCCAGCCTGATGATCGTTGGTCATTGGTACATCTCCCCATACAAATAGTCCAATGGGTTTTGATTCATGTAGACCCTTTTTGGGACATCCAGATACTCCTGGAACAACCTCTGAATGGTTCTTGGTGCTGCCACTTGCTCACCATCTTGTGCCTTCGCCTTTGCACTTAACGTAAGCCCTGCCACTTGCAACCAAACCATTATAAAGGCTGGGTCTGATTCTTCTATTGGTGTTGTTGCTGGTGTTGGCAGCTATGACACAACAGCACTGCCCTCTCTGGAGATTGAAAGCTGTCCACCAGAACCTCTTCCCTGGCCTCTAACTTCTATCCATTCCTTTTATTTTTAATTTGCATTTAAAAACATATGGGAGAGGAGCATCAGGAACCATATACAATATATACAATATAAAGACAAGGAAAGCAAACCATTAGTACATCCCATTTTCAAAATGCTTTCCTAATATGCAAACTTATTTACCAAAACAATTATTGCAGCAACAAACCATCATAAAGTGCATAGTGCCATAATGCACAAAGTACAAAAGGTGCTTGAATTTAATCAACTAACTCCTATAAAAATCACATAGAGTATCATACCAGTTTTTGCATAAGCTTCCCCATTGTGTAACCCTTGTGAAGAAACAAATAGGAGCAGCAAGTCATCCTAAAGTGCATAGCAGTGCAAGTGAGCAAGGCACACAAAGTTAAAAGTGCCTATGATATAAACAGCCACCTCCTATTGACATTCACATAGAACTTCATAACAGTAGCTTGAGCTCTTATCCAAAAGAAATAGAAAATCAGAGCAAGATGTAGCCTATACTATGGCTGATTACTGAACCTAACGGAGCCTTGGGAGCAGTAGAGATTAATAAAGCCTTTCTACTATACCGGCTGGTCAAAGTTAACTTTTAACCATTCTTCTTCTAGGTCTCCCTCTCGCTCAACAATCCACGCCTTGAACAGTGAAACATCTTCTTCTGAAAAAGGAATGAAAGTGTCCAGTATTTTTTGTACCGCGGATCAAGTATTATGGCACAGATGTACTCTTTGGAGGGCACAATGTCTCTTTGCAGCCTTGGATTAACAGCCAAGCAAAGGATTAAGCTCTCAACCAACTCATGCGCTCCCTTGATGCTGTTCATACGGGCAAACCTTTGCAACACCTTTTTTAACTGGCCCTGTAGCAGATGCAACAATAGGATAGTTTGGCTCACTGTTCTGTTCCCCTTGCTGACTTCCTATGTGCAAACCTGAAAAGGAAGTACCATCAGTCTGAGACATTTGACTAGGCCCCATTTTTCCTCTTCTGTGGTCATGCTTTTCCTAGCTGCATCCACTCCTCTTTGAATGACAAATAAAAACACATGCAGGCCTAAGGACAAAGGCACACTGACAGCCTGCAGATACTTTTCACCAGCCACACGGTCAAATAACAACAAGCAAGGAGGCGTGGACTACAAAGAACACATCCAGGCTTTTGGCAAAAGCACACTGGCTGGATATAAAAATGGCCACTGCCACAACAGGCAAGATAACAAATAACACGCATAGGCCTATGGACAGTGACCACACAAAATGCCACATGGCAGGGAGAACAAACAAAGATAAATGATGGCCTATGGCAAGCACACAAACATTGCCCAGACAACGGAGTCATGTTAACTAACAATGAATAAAACATTATAATTAAGTCAGCAATGCCAAAATAAAAAGTACGTGAGCTACACAAATTTCACAACAAAACACATTCTCTGAAGGCATTAAATATTACCACAACAATATAACCTTTTGCAGAAAAAAAAAACGTGAAATACAAAAAAACACATTTTTAAATCAATCCAATGCCATGGCCTAAATGATGCTTTAAAACAACATATACCTCAGAAACAGTTGTTTCATGTACATATGATTAGCACTGCCTGGATAGCCTTTGGGTAGACTAGTCCATATAGTAAAAAAAAAAAAATGAATAGTGCAAATTTAACAAACATGGAGAAATTGTACTGAATTTTTCAACTTTCTTCCTTACAAAAGATAAACAGTCAAATGCAAAATAATAACTAGACCCCTAATGAAACTCTGGGCAATCCACCACAACCAAAATCAAGTTTAAAAATAAAATGCAAGAACAAATAAATACTGGTTCATGCCCTCAGTCAAACAAACAACACCCGTATACAAACGTTTTTCAACCTACTTGTGATATCACAAAATCAAAGTCCTTAAAATCCAATGGTATATATGCAGCAAGAATTGCAGAAAAAAGTCATCTTTCCACCTCAAAATCCAAGTGAAAAATTACCAGGAGATGAACAAAGCACTGGGAGGAACCAGGTGAACAGGAAGAGGAAGTTGGAGTCTCTGGGGCAATAAAAAAACAACCTGGACAGTCTGTTGGAGTACAATATTCACTCAAAATGCCTTTTCAAGTAGATTTAGTTGCTTCTCAAGTAGAAAACCTGCTTGAAAAGCATGTGCTCTGCACATCCAAAAGCTCGATTACAGTGAGATACTGTTGCTTGCAACATTCAGAGGTATTTGGGTATATTCATTACATCCTTGAATATCTCTGACCTTGTTGTCAGGACAAGACGCTCCCCCCGCCGTGACTGCCGCAGCTGCCCGAGTTCGAGGCCCTCCTCCACCCGCAGGCCCCCGCCTGCGCCTCTTCCCTGGTGGCCCAGTGGTGGGCAGTAAGGTTTGCTCTGTCGTGTCTGTTCCTGTCTCTGTTTCCTCACCGTCTCTCCCTGTTGTGTATTCTGTGTATTGTATTGTAATCACGTTGTCACTGTTATTCACTGTTATTCCATCTGTGCCCTGTGTCCTAGTATCTGTATCTGTTACCTTGTAGTGTTGTTATTTTGTGTGTTGTACCGCTTCTTGCTCTCTCCCCTTGCGTGTCTCCCTCCTCCTCTGACCCCCCGCCCTCAATCCAGCGCCATCCGCCTGCTTCCCTGACTCTCTTCTCCCAGCCTACACCCCTGCCCTCCCACCTCCCCCTCCCCTCTAGCTACCTAGCGTTATTTTTTTCACCCCCCCTCCCTACTCGCCCCTCCCTCGCCCTTTTTCTCGCCGCTTTGGCCCTGCCCCCCTCACCCCTAGCTCCTCCTCCCTCCCCCCACCCCCTCTTAATGCAGGTCGCTGCGCTCCGATGGTGCGTTCTCTGACCTTGTTGTCAGGACAGGACGCTCCCCCCGCTGCGCAGCGCACCCTGCAGGTGCTCTGTCCCTGACTGCCGCAGCTGCCCGAGTTCGAGGCCTCCTCCACCCGCAGGCCCCGGCCTGCACCTCATCCCTGGTGGCCCAGTGGTGGGCAGTAAGGTTTGCTCTGTCGTGTCTGTTCCTGTCTCTGTTTCCTCACCGTCTCTCCCTGTTGTGTATTCTCTGTATTGTATTGTAATCACGTTGTCACTGTTATTCACTGTTATTCCATCTGTGCCCTGTGTTCTAGTATCTGTATCTGTTACCTTGTAGTCTCGTTATTTTGTGTGTTGTACTGCTTCTTGCTCTCTCCCCTTGCGTGTCTCCCTCCTCCTCTGACCCCCCCGCCCTCAATCCAGCGCCATCCGCCCGCTTCCCTGACTCTCATCTCCCAGCCTACACCCCCTGCCCTCCCACCTCCCCCTCCCCTCTAGCTACCTACCGTTATTTTTTTCACTCCCCCTACTCGCCGCTCCCTCGCCTGTTTTCCAGCCGCTTCGGCCCGCCCCCCTCCCGCCCCCAGCTCCTCCTCCCTCCCTCCACCCCCTCTGGCGCACCAGAAGCAAGCCCGTCTGCGCCCGTCCGCACCCGTCCGCGCCTGGCCCGCGCCCAGCGCCAGGACCCCTGGACCTCGCACCCCACACCGCACACCGCCCAGGCTCAGTTACAACGCCACCTCCCTCCACGCACTCAACTACTGTACGACCGAGACCAAAACCAACGCTGCTACCAAGCCGCCCCGAAGCACACCCACTGACCTTTCGCTTGCTGCAACTGCCACTTCTCATGCGACCGAACCTCCAAGCCAACGACCACCAGACCGAACCACCTCCGCTGCATACTCCTCAACACCCGCTCCGCACACAAACACGCCGTAGAACTCTGGGACCTGCTCGACAGCACCGCCCCGGACGTAGCCTTCCTGACCGAGACATGGTGGAACGACTCATCCGCGCCAGACATCGCCATCGCCATCCCAGACGGATATAAGATCTCCCGCAGAGACCGCATCAACGGCCACAGAGGAGGACTCGCCATCGTCCACAAATCCTCCCTCAAGATCACCACCCACACCGACGACCACTTGAACACCGCAGAGCTTCTACACTTCCGGATCCACACCGACCCCAACACCACCCTCACGCTCGTCTACAGACCCCCGGACCACGAGCCCAGTTCTGCGACACCATCGCTGACCTCGCAAGCACCCACGCACTCGCCTCCATGGACTACATCCTCCTCGGGGACCTCAATTTTCACCTCGAGGACAACAACGACCACAACTCCACCATGCTGATCAGCAACCTCACGAACCTCGGACTCAGACAACTCGTCACGTCACCAACCCACGAGGTCCTCCTTCAAAGACCGCCTAGATAACAACGCACACAACAGCAAAGAACTCTTCCGCATCGTGAAGGAACTATCCACCCCCAGCGCCAACGTCAACGACATCCCGCCCTCTCAGGAACTTTGCGACTCCCTCGCCGCTTTTTTCCACAGCAAGATCGCCGACATCCACAGCAGCTTCAACACCCCGACCACACCCACCTCCGTCACCACCTCGAACCCAAGCATCACCAACCCCATCACCGCCTGGTCCAACGACGACGCAACACGCAAAATCATGAACTCCATCCACTCCGAATCACCGACTGACCCCTGACCCCACCACATCTTCAACAAAGCCGACTTTATCATCGCTCCCCAACTCTGCGAGATCATCAACGCCTCCTTCGAAACAGGCACCTTTCCGGAAAGCTGGAAGCACGCAGACATCAACGCCCTCCTCAAGAAACCCAAAGCCGACCCCAAGGACCTCAAGAACTTCCGCCCCATCTCCCTCCTCCCCTACCCAGCTAAAGTCACAGAAAAGATCGTCAACCTTCAACTGACACGCCACATCGAAGACAGCAACGTCCTCGACCCCTCACAAACCGGATTTAGACGCAACCACAGCACCGAGACCGCCCTCATCGCCGCAACAGATGACATCAGATGCCAACTCGACTGCGGGGAGACCTCCGTCCTCATTCTCCTAGACCTCTCCGTGGCCTTCGACACGGTCTGCCACCGCACCCTACTGTCACGCCTCCAAGAAGCCGGCATCCAGGAAAAAGCCCTAGCCTGGACCTCATCCTTCCTCTCCGGCAGAACACAGACCGTCCGCCTCCCACCCTTCCGCTCAGAAGCCAACAAAATCATCTGCGGCGTCCCCCAGGGCTCCTCCCTGAGCCCAACGCTGTTCAACATTTACATGGCCCCCCTCGCACAAGTGGCCTGTTGTTTCAACCTCAACATCATCACCTACGCTGATGACACCCAGCTCATCCTCTCCCTCACCAACAACCCTCCCACCTCCAAAGCTAACCTCCACGAGGGAATGAAAGCAGTCGCCGACTGGATGAGAAATAGCCGCCTGAAACTCAACACCAACAAGACAGAAATCCTCATCCTTGGGACATCCCCCTCCGCCTGGGATGACTCGTGGTGGCCCACCACCCTTGGAACTGCCCCGACACCCACCGACCACGCCCGCAACTTGGGATTCATCCTCGACTCCGCACTCTCCATGGACAGACAAGTCAGCGCCGTCACCTCCACCTGCTACAATACCCTCCGCATCCTCCGCAGGATCTACAAGTGGATCCCGACCGACACCAGGAAGACAGTGACCCACGCCCTCGTCAGCAGCAGACTGGACTACGGCAACGCACTCTATGCAGGAATCTCAGCAAAACACCTCCAGCGACTCCAACGCATCCAAAACGCCTCAGCCCGACGCATCACCAACGCACCCCGCCACAGCCACATCACCCCTCACCTCAAAGAGCTCCACTGGCTTCCCATCGACAAAAGGGTCACCTTCAAGTTCCTCACCCACGCACACAAAGCACTCCACAATGCCGGCCCCTCCTACCTCAACGACAGACTCAACTTCTACACACCGACCCGCCAACTGCGATCCGCGAGCCTCACCCTCGCCACCGTCCCCCGCATCCAACGAACCACCTCCGGCGGCAGATCCTTCACCTACCTTGCCGCCAAGATCTAGAACACGCTCCCTACCTACCTCCGACAGACTCAAGACCTACTCGCCTTCAGAAGACTCCTCAAGACCTGGCTCTTCGAGCAGTAGCAGTCTCCCCTCCCCTGCCCCTTGGAACCCTAACGGGTAAGTAGCGCGCTTTATAAATGTCTGTGATTGATTGATTGATTGAATAACCATGCACTTGTTAGTGGACAGAAATCTTGTTGCGCTCACAAGTGTGTGCCAAAACAAGTCTAACACACACAACAACAAGAGAAGTACAATTGAGCAGAAAAAGAATCCCATCATGTGCCTGATGGCAGAATTTAGAAGGATCTCTGCGTTATACACGTAGTGGGGAGTTCCCGAATTCCCCCAACTCTGCAAGTAGAATTAGATTTTCAGCCAGATCTACCTATTCCTTGAATGATTTGTTGGGACCACACTCTCAGGCCCCACACTGCTTCAGAATGATCACTGCCCTCCTTCTCATCCCCACTCTCAGGGATCAAGAACTCTTTCAGTTGAGCCTGAGCTGTCTTTGACTATTCCCTGGCTCTGAAGGTTCTGTTGAGCTCCTCTTTATTTCCAGTGATTCCTGGAATAATTTTCCTGTCTTTGCACAGCATCCTTAGGTCATTGATACTCAATGTGGGCAAGGTGGCCAGGTTGATCCCTTTGTTCTCTATCCTTGAAGAATTTGTCAGACTTCTGGAAAGTGGAGCCTTCAGATTTCAGAACTTTGCAATTTGTAAATATATTGCTCAGTATTGACTTGGTAGTCTCTCTCAGTGGTTACTAACTTATTAATTGTCTGGTACAGCCAAACACAAGTTCTGGATCCCACAGCTAGCACCAACGTGAGAATTTGGGTATGTTATATGAAATGACTGTGGGGTCTTATAGTGGAATACAGAAAATAAAGTTGTCTTGGGGTCAGTCAATCTTGTTTGAACAACCTTAAGCTCAACTCTATGTAGCTATGCCTTTTGAGCAGCAAGGCTTGCACATAAGAACTTAAGAGAAAGCATCTATAAGTATCAAATAATGGAATAAGGAAGCCATACAGCATGAAAGAACCAGGAAACCAATTTATAAAAATAGATTGCTTGATGAGCGTATTCCATTGTAGGCTTAGGAAGATACAGAGATATTATCACTTTTAAATCAAACCACAAACAAGCATTGGTCAACAAAAAGTTTGGAAAAGTTTCACAAGGTTGTAAAAGTTAGGGGAATATTTACAAGAAAGTGGCGCATCAGTCCCAATGCACCACTTTTCTTGCATCAGCCCGACCCACCTAACAACACTCTGGTTGTGCCATATTTACAATAAGGTGCATGATAGCGGTTGGGTAGGATAATAGCATCAAACATTTTTATGTTTTGGTGCACTAGCATCAAATATTTTGAGTCCGTCTTCAGGCCTTGTTTCAAGTTCCAATGTGAACTGTGTTTCAGGGTACCAGGAGTGACATATTTATCTCAGTAAAATACCCTGAGGGGACCATGCAGTTGCTAGCCAAGGAGCTACCGGGCCCCTTACCTTTGAGTGACAAACTTCTGGCAATATGTGGCATTTGGCAATTCCAGGTTGCACTGTCTTAACACCCTCAAGATGTCTGAACTTTTCCTCAACTATGAGAAGCTAGGTAGTTCACCCTAGAAGTGTTGCTACCTGATGGCTACACACTCCTGGAAGGGCCTGTTTGGGCACTGGTCTTCCCAATCTGGCCTTGTCTGTTTAGGTGGTGGCAGAATTTTCAGGGTAGCTAGTATCACTTTGAATAGGTTAGCACCTATGAAGATCTTTAGTGGTCACAGGGATAGGCCTTCCGCCATTTGTTTTTCAGATAGATATAAGTCTCTGAGGACAATTTGTAGAAGAAAGGAGTGCAAATGAGTCACAGGATAAGATATTATATAAGCCGCTACCAAGGTGTATTAATGAGCTATGTTCTGCTTAGAGAGAAGTATGAATGCTCCAAATCCTTCCAAGAAGCTCTTTAATATTTTTAATAAGTTGTCTGCACCCCCAATCCAAGCAACACAAATATAGCTGTGAGAAGCTGCAACTTTTTCCAATCAATGGTCTTGAATATTTATTCAAATTTTTTTGATCTCCAAGGAGCAGCACTAGCTAGAAGGAACATATTAACTCAGAAGAACAATAGTTTTAGGCCCACTAATAAATGATAATGGTTTAGGGAATTCTGCTTCCTTAGCCTTCTTTACCTGCCAATTTGGGCTAGAAAAGTTAGGAAGCTTCTTCTGAATACCAAGTCAGGCTTTCCAGGAGAGCCTTGTCTGTCTAACATTTTTCATCTGGCCAGAGATCTCATAGCTGAGCAACTATCTGTCACATTGAATTCAGTGATGGACTTAGGCTATTTCCCAAAGTTATGCATCCGACTATTAATAGATGCAGGAGAGGTTACACTTTGATCATGATGAATGTATCTGCAGTGTTCAATACTGTCTTCCCATCACTTCGGACATCCTACCTATCCCAGTTACGGATTAAGGGTAAACCCTTGAGTATTTTAAGTTATTTTCTGTCAGAAAGATCACAGACACACTTTATCCTTTTCTTTGTGTATTCATATACAGTGTGGTAATATGCTACAAAATATCACAAAATTAATGACTTTGAATGATTGGTACATTATTCCCAGCATTTATTCAGAAATTGTTTTGTTACTATTGGAATTAATCCTGTGAAAACTGTGACTGTTTATAGACATAGCTGCTTCTGAAATCATATTCATTTTGAAATATTATGATGCCAATGAGAACCACTGTTTTTTTTTTAATATTGTATGCCATGGTTCTCATTTAGGGAGGGTTATTTGACTTCCTGTTACTGCACCAGGGCCACAAAAGTTATGGAAGCCTGCTTTAGCAAATCAGTAGCCACAATCGCTTGATCATCACTAGCCTCTGATGTGTAGCTAGGAGACCAAGTTCCCACACTCAACAGTTGCACCTGAGCCTGGCAGACATTTTAGAGTTGTCTGTGTGCAGTTTCGTCACCCAAGATATACACTAGCCTTCACCAAAGGGAACTGCTTGTTTCACTGTATCCAGACACCAGTAGTAAAATGACAAGCGGAATGTTGTTGCAGCAAAGTGAACTTCAAGGAACATCAACCGCTGATGGATAAAGTTGCCCCACCAAACCAGTGGACTGAGGCGTAGCCACAGGACGCTCCCCTGTTGACCGCACAGCAGCCTCAGCATTTTACATCATCTTTAGCATCCTCCATCCGAAGACCTCTGTTAAAGTTTATGGATGTTCCCCCAAAGAGCCTGGAACTGGACTTGAGACTGCTTTGGTGACCAGGTATCTCTCTACTACCCCTTACGGATCACCCTGCCTTTCCCCCTATCAAAGTTGGTAACACAACGTAGGTGAGAATAACCAAACACAACTCTTTAAAAATCTTTCAAAGTTTCTAAACTTTACATTTGCCGTTGCTTGTTGGAATTGTGCAGTGATTTACAATTCACTTTGAAAAATCAGTGTCAAATTTCTGTTGTATTGGGTGAATTTCTTATTTTGTTGTTTTTATTCTTCTAAAAGCTTTAAACATATTCCTTTGTTTAAGCCTGACTGCTCAAACCAACAGTGTTGCGAGCCACTCACTTGAACTCCAGGTGGTTCTGATGGGGTAACAATAATTCCCGAATCCCAATGAGAACTGACAGGGCAGCAATGAAGGTCACACCGAAACCCTTGGAGTTTTTAAGGGGAATCAGAGTTGGCATGAGAGAGAAAGAGAGAAATACCAGGACTTCTGAGTATTTTGATTTTTCTACTTCAGACATTGCTGGGCTCAAGGATATCTGGATTCTGGTTCTGGATTCAGGATACTGGCAATCAGGATTAATCAGATACAATGGCCTGGACTCGGATTTCCCATTAGTGAAACTACACTTTAAAACAGGAAAAAATAGAGAGATCTTTGGAATTCACAAACATCAAAAGACATTACCAATATTTCACCCTAGAAACTTTCCCCAGTGTGAGTCGAGAAAACTACTTTAAATTCTTCAGAGGTTCAAGACCCTCAAGAGTTCGTGGTTCATATGCAAATATGCAGTAACAATCAGATTATAGTTCTCAATTGTCCCAAAAGTCTTTAGAACACCAACATTAGATTTTGATCGAGAAAACATACATTGAAAACCAACTATGAGCACAAGATTCAGGAAGGTGCCGCTATTACAAGAAATTCAACTTTTCTCTAATGTCTTTTCAGTTACAAAATTGACATGAATATTAATGCTGGTTTTAGAGTTTTTTGATTAATCAGCGCTGATCAAGATCCAAACTTAAACAGAATAACTCAAGTTACCTTATTTGTGATGACTCATGTTTTTGCCAGTGCAAGAAAGCATGATGTGAGAGATGAATTGAAAGCTGGCTGCCTTTTACAGGTACTGTAGTAACTGCGGAGACTAATTCAAAACTCAGGAAGTGCATTGCTGGGAGGATAATCCTGTGGCTGTGAAGGTATGGATGCTTCTGCGAAGTGAGGACTGACACTGTGAAGGGAAGGCTGCCAAAAGCTGGAGACGGATAAGCACTGCTCCCAAGTTAAACAAGGCTAAGCAAAATTGCCCGAAATGCCAGCTACTATAGCCCACTTGAAACAGGTGCAAGGAAACACATGGGGAAAACAAAGGAACTCATTAGTCATTATTGTAATTGCACGTTCCTCAAATGACTTCTTTCCATTAGGAGGATCAGTTAAAGAACCGGCAGTTGTTGACAGTTGACGTGTGATTCCTGGCTTACCTCTGTGAGGCCCAGGTGATTGCAGCCAGTTGAGATGTGCTTCCTAGATTACCTGGGTAAGGCCCAAGTGTTCAGAAGTTATCTTAACAGCAAACATTGCTCTAGATTTGCTTTAAACATTGCAATCACGGTATTAACTGAGTTGCCAAGTTAAACAACGTTTCAAAGGCATAACATGATTCAAACAGGTACTGTGATGGAAAGAAAACAACATCTCTGATATCACTCAAAAAAATTGGACTAAGGTATGACTAGTCCTGATCACAGCTGTTATCATGACACACAGCTACCCTGGGTTAGTTAAAGGTTTTGACAAATGTGCCTGACTCAATCTAAAACAGGTTGCAAGTTTATTACAGAGTGAGGACGCACAACCAACCATATAGTAAACCACATTTCCTCCCAAGAGCTATTCAGCTTTTGGATGACAGGTGGAAGCTCATACAAAAGGCCTTCTAGAGGCTTTAAGCAAAGGGAATGTAGCTTTCTAGAAGTCCCTTTTAAAAAGTATTTTTTAGAAATCTAAAAAGAGTGAATTTGGCGTGTAACAAATAGTTTCTAAAAGTCCAGGATTCAATTTTGTAGCTGTTTCCTAAGGGAAGATAGCATTGTTTAATGGATTATTTCTTCCCAGTGTTTTCCTATATATTAGTTTACCCTGCTACAGTGAAAATTGCTTTTGGGGTCCTGTCACTGTAAGGTAGTGGTTTTCAAATGTTTCAATGCTGTGTTGTCCCCCCCCCTACAGTGGAAAACAATCATTGGGCCCCCATCCAAATGTTTCACAATTATTCTATTCAACTGGCCATGTTTAAATATGTCTAGACCTATTTAAACATTGCAGTTAAGTTCTGCTACTGTTTTTAAAATGAAATCGAAAGATGATGCCAAGCATAATATTCTGGTCAGGTAGGCCTTACTAACGTGTAAATGTATCCATGGTGTGAATATTGGGGGTTGGAGTTTTGAAGAATATTAGGAGTCCCTTCTCTTTTAAAACATACTACCAGCTTGGATGTAAATGACAAACCATGTTAGTGATGTTCCATTACAGAGCGGTTTACTGCTGCTCATTTTTTTACCTTAAAGCAAAGCCCTGTTATCAGATTAATGTTTTTTTTGGGCAGAGCCTGGTGCCCCCTTAGATCATTTGAGGCCCCCTGAGGAGGGTCCACCCCCAATTTGAAGACCTCTGCAGTAGGGACATGTTTAACATTTTGTAAACATATATATATTTTTTTCAAATATAGTCAGGGGCAGCAAAAATAAGAACATGAACACAATCACCTCCTACAACCCCATCTTGTTCTTTCTCTCATTTCTCGTTAATGAGGCCTGTGGTGCAGGGTGGCGCAGCAAGTGCCTTGCTGTGTCACCCTGCACTACTGGGAAAGGACAGAAATGAGGAATATATACAAGATACAGCATATTTCTGTCCTCGCCCCCTCTGCTGGCTCACAAATTGCTGCCTAGCGCAAATGCAGTCATCCTTGCACCATGGTGCAAGGATGCCTGTGTCATGGGTACAATTGTTTTTGTACAGGATAGGGCACCATCCTGCAGAAAAAAATCACAAGAGGCGTCTAAAATGTTTCCCCTTTGCATCATTCCTATGCCACTACTGAGGTGGCGTAGGAATCTGGTGCATTCCCAGACTTGTAAATCTGGGAATGTGTCAGATTCATTTGGGTTTCATTGTTGTTGTGTGGTGTAGGAGGCTGGACCTCTATGTAGCCTGCAAAACTAGGCACACTGTGCAGGGGATCAAGACAACCGCACATTGTTTTACATAGGTAAAAGCTGTGTGCCCTGGCGTAGTGTGCCAACCCATATTTAGAAGGCCACACAAAACCACCTTGAGTGGCTTTTCATGACCTTGTAAATATGGACCCCTTTCACGCATAACAGTGCTTGAAAGGGGCATTCCAAGAGTGTTGCTTGGGGTGTTCCCATGCAACACCCATGGAACCTAAAGGAATCTAACATATTCCCAGATTTACAAGTCTGGAAATGCATCCGATTCGCAAGAATGACACAAGGAGAAGAAGTATCTTTATTTCTCCCCATTTTGTTCCACTTTCTATGTGTGCTGCATTCTGCAGTACACATAGAAAGAGTAAAACACCTTTTGTGGTGTCCCTTCCTGCACAAACACAATCATCCCCGCAATGCAGGAGTCCTTGCACCATTGTACAAGGGTGCCTGCGTTGGTGCTAGGCAGCACTTTGTGCATCACTACATGGCCTGAGGACAGGAATGAGCCGTATCTTGTAGATATGGCGCATTTCTGCCCTGTCCTGGTGGCGCAGTGCGTCCTGCACCACACGCCTTGTAAATGAGGCCTTCAGTGTTTTTCCTTTGCTTTTCAGGACTTTTAGTGGCGTCATGATCAAAAAAAAAAAAAGAGAGACCCTTTTAGGTAAGTCTCTTCACAGTGTGACAACGATTCTCGACTCACCTGTGCAGCATCCATATATTATATACACATAATGTTGTTTTCCACTATGCGGATTACGCCTGCACCCCTTTACCACTGTGTATTGTTTAATCAATGTACCACTTCCTTTCCCTCATGCAAGGCCCCAGTCTTTTCTGCAATGTCTCTTGTAGTTCATCTTCTGAAGCACGGGTGCCTGTAACATGGTTGGACATTGGTTTATGCTTTGCCAACCCCTAAACGTAAAAGAAATATGGTATATACACATACCAATGCACCTGTGAGGCTTTACACGCGAAATGCAACCTTACTTCCCTTTACTGATAAGCATCTATTTTTTAATCACCCATTTCGATCAATGGATCTGATAGACGTATTGATGCAGAACGAGACAGGGCATTCCAAAAGTTCCTGGATTTAATTGCCTCCTATAATAAAGAGATTATCAACCCCTGTTAAAGAGAGAGTAGCAGCTAGTGCTGAACTAAGTTTTCTCTGTAGGTTTTCAGGAACCCCCTTCCTTTATACATATTCACCCTTCTGTTATTCAGAAAATGTCTAAAAACGCACCTTTTTATATCTTACAGTTCCCTTCACTAATGGTGTCTTTATTTTGTTTTGCTGTCCATTGTAAAAACCCCCTTGCATCTTTGGGCGGAGGAGCCCCGTATGAAACTCGAATAAATAAATAAATAAGTAATCAAACCATTGTGCTATCACCATTGAATACTACAGTGATGACCCCCTATTAAAATCCCTACTCTTCATCCTTCTGATATAAGCAGTTTTGGCCCATTGTTGATGTTCCAGTTGTAAAAAGGTCTTCCCACAGGTGGTGACGACCTAGCTTCCATCGCACTTACCTCAGTCAAGTTTTTCTAACCTATCCTGTGCCAGATGTGTGCTCAATGGAGACTGCAAAATGGATGGCACAGGCAACCTCTGTCTTAAAAAAGTAAACCATAATTATTCACCTGGAATCTTTCTGCCAGCACCATAATTACTGATGTTGTGTTCTGCATATTTCCCTTTCTCATCCTGCTTTTTCATGTATACCTAAACCCTTTGTGCATGGTTCTTCGAGGGGAGTGGAGGCAAATTAAGGCCCAAATTTATGAGGTCCTAGTGCCCACTATTGCCACATTAGTGTCATTTTTTACGCTAATGTGGTGATAGTATGGCAAAAACGCTGCACCATCTTTGCAAAGTGGTGTAATATTTGCATTGCACCACTTTGTAAACCCTTGTGCCACATTATGCCTGCACTAGGCACAATGTATGCAAGGGGGGCATTCCCCCATTAGCGGGCCCACAAAAATGGCATAGTAGACCCAATGAGATTTCACTGCATCATTTGTAGTGCAATTTTTTATGCCTGGACAGAGCATGTGTTAAATGGAGGCACAGCATTATTACTAGTGGGCCTCTATGTACTTTGCAGGATTAACTCCAACATTTTTTGTGCTAATCCTGCAAAGTACAAGGATAGCATCAAAAATGTTGACGCTATTGTCCCTAGCCTGCGCCATGGTGCGCCGTATGTTAAGTATGAAGTATGGCATGAAGCGCCACTTTTCTTAAATCTGAGCCTAAGTGATAGACTGACTGCTTCCCAGAACATACATTGACATGAATGCATGCTTCTGAAAAATAGAAAGTTTCCACTTAGTGGCACATAGACCACATTTTTTATTTTCGGGGCCAAAATAAGGATTAATAAACTCCTCATGACTCGGTCTTGTCTCAACATTTAAATAATAGTGTTGTGTACAAATATCGTTACGTATGCATACTGTTGAAAAGTGGATTACTGGTAAGGGCAGGTAAGCACATACAACTAGCAATAGGTCACTAACACACTCTTAGGTCCAGTTAGGTCTCAATAAATTAAACTGAGATGAACCATCGGTAGTTTGGCAACGAGCGACAAGGCTCAACTTAGGAGGCAAAATCACAAAACAGTAAATAAGTAAAACACAAAACACAATAGAAATTCAACACCAGTTTATAAAATTGCATTATATTTTTATCTGTAAAATGAAACCAGAATTATAAAAATCCGATAAGAGGAACAAGAGATATGATTTTTTAAAGAATTAATGTTTTCTAGTGCGTCGAAGCAACTGGCGCTCAAAGGGTTAACAAAGGTCACACTGGACAGTGACAAAGTCCAGAGTTCAGGCCACCCATGAGGTAACACTGTTACACTTACTTTCAGAACTGTTTCTTGATTCATGAGAGTGGTCCACAGCACCAGCCAAGGGTTCAGTGGCTCTAGTTTGTCTATTGGGGTCTGGGACTACAACTCCCACAGTGCACCTCTTCAAATTATGGAGTTGCTCCAAGCGTCTCCAGACTTCTGGATCTTCTTCAAGAGGTCCTTTTTGGGCCATTGAAGGGTCCACAACTTGATCCAAGGTTCCAGAAGCTCTGAGCTGCTGCTCAGGTTTTGGGACTACAATTCCTAGAATGCACCTGGTCAGATTCCTCAAATGGCCACTGGACGCTGGTCAGCTGGGCTCTGCTTGCAGGACGTGATGTAGGGGACTCTGGGAAGCTTCTTTGTACCTGTAGCAAACAGGGAGTCCCTTCTTGAAGCAGTAGAAGACAGGCAAAGTCCTTTTAGTGGTGAAGCCCAAGTGTGCAGCCGGCGCAGTCCGTCAGAGTGCAGTGTCCAGGTGCAGGTCAGGGGTCCAGCAGGGCAGTCCTTCTTCTTCTTTATCTTGTTCCTTGTAAGGATCTGAGGTGTGGGTGCAGCTGTGCCATGTTTATCCTTGCTCCTGCGTGAGAAACACGGGTGTCCTGGGTATCCAATCAGGGGCAGGCTCCTTTCACCTTCGATGATCACTTCCTGGGAAGTGTGGCACAAATCAATCCCGGGAGCAATATTCCTCAAAAATCCAACATGGCTGAAAGTGATTTTTGGAGGTTGGATCTGGCTGAGGCCACTCATTGGTGTGGCTAAAAATCCTAAACACACCCCTCTCCTGCCCTCTCCTAATCTAATCTAGAGGGCACCTAATTGTCTGGGGTTGCAGGATGTGAGGGATGTGCTGGGTTGCTCCAAATGTCCTTCCCTGCCTTTGAACACCAGTTTGACAGCCCTCCTGCCTTCCTGCTTCCCCATTTGCTGAGGCGGATCTCCTCCCCCAGATACACCCTTTGTGTTCAACCCAGGCCACTTCACACCTCATCAAGGCAGCCTGGCCATGCTACCAGAGGCTGGACAATCAGAGAAGGGCACTGCAGAGCTGAAGTTGACAACATTCAGGTAGAGTTTTAAAACTCTTTACCTGAACTAGTTATATTAAATCCAACAATTGTAAGTTGTGGGATTTATAATCACAATTAATTTGATACCAAACACGAGGTATCTGACACTTAAGGGGACTTTGTTAATTAAAATAAAGTCTCCCCATTTTAGCCTGTGGAGGCCATTCACTACAGTGAGGAAAAAACAAATGTGTCTGTTTTACCTCACCAGGGCTTATAAAACATTTTTATAAGGTCACTGCTTATAGTTACATGGCACCCAACCCTGGGGGCACATAGGGCGCACCGTAGAGGTGACACATATGTAAAAATAAGGTAGCTTAAGACTTTGGGAGTATTTTGAATTCCAAAGTCGAATTTGCATATCACTAATTTAAAAGCAGCCAGCAAGGCAGGCCTGCCTTTAAAATGACACTGGGCACCTCAGCAGTAAACCTACATGCCCTACAGTGTACTAGGGACTCATAGGTAGGTTGACATAGCCAATTATAATTAGCCTAATTAGCATACTATTTTTATACAGAGCAGAGGCCCTGGTACTGGTTAGTAGTACCCAGGGCACCATCAGACTAAGGAAAACACCAGCAAAAAGTGAAAAATGGGGGGCAAATCAGCCCTGTTTTCTCACACATATTATTTAAAATCTTTATAATGAAAAAGTTAAAATTGTTCAGAAGTACAGCCAAAAGTGCATGTCAACACTTGTCGCCCTGTCATATTCAGATTTTCTACAGGAGAATTCCAATCGAGGCCTCCCTCCAATAAATAGTAGGTACAGCCACACATATTTGAAATGTTTCTGCTGCAAAAAATGCTCTCTCTGTGATGCTGCTCTTCCTTTCTAATATGTTTAGACTAGATCAAATACTTAACATAAAACAGAATAACACATCTGATGAAAAATACCTGAGGGGATGTGGCCAGGTCTGCATGTTCATTCCTACTACGTGAGAACGTCCTCTAATCAAGAAGCTCCGTGACGGGGTGGGAGATAACCTGACTGAGAGATAAGAGTCCCATCAGAAAATTGTGGCAAAAACAAATAGAATTATTTTGTACCAGTGATACCGGTCAAATGATTGCAAGATGAGATGTAGGCCACACTGTGGGACAGTAGGCTTGAACCATTATTAAATGTCTGGCAAAATAGTAAGGACTTCTGTATGCTGGCTGAAAAAGTAGTTTATAAACAGCTGTGATACCCCAGAGCAACATGCAAACATTTTGGGGGAGATGGAATAGATTGTATGGCTTAGGCTGACATTACTAAGAGGCTTTTAAAAACATGGGCAAAATGGCCAATTGCCCAGTGCCACCACCTTTCAAGCCCCCTCTCCCCCTGGGAAAATCAACTTTCTATTTGACCTTTGTCTAGTCTATTTCTCTAGCTGAACATTTCTCCTTATCATTACCCCTAACTCTGTCTCACATAACCAGTGTCCTCTTAAGGATTGTTTGCAAATCGATCAATATATATTTCAACTGTTTCTTTGTGGCTTGTAAATTTGAACATCAAATTTTTTATGTAAAGGGGCTGCTAAATTATGGTTTGCCCAAGCTACTTGTTAGACGCTGGGTTATTATTTGTGTGGTCAGCATAAATAATAGTTTCTCAATTGTTGTCAGAGGGCACCCCCCCCCGTTGTAGCACTTGACTCTTGCACAAGACATGCAGAGCAGTCTAAGGCATACTCAAGGGAGGTGGTGTGGGCTAGGAGATACCAATAATTGCCGCACAATAATATCACCCAATAAATGAAATGTGTTTTTTTATTCTTTCTTACACTTGGCATCAGACTGTAACGAGTAGAACAGCCCCTAGAGGGCACCAAAATAAAATTAGCATCAGACTGTATTGGTCAGAATAGCCCCTAGAGTGCATTAAAATAAAAATATCATACTGAAAAAGTATTGAGATGTAACCATGTAATCAACCATTGCAGTGAAACCAAACATGCAGCGCCTAGAGGGTATAATCACCTAAAATATCACTACACTATATTCAAACTAAAAGACATTGAAATGTAATCATATAATCTGTCCTTAGACAGTGTAATGCATTACACATTCTGAGGTCTTCAAAGACCTTCTAAGATGTTAGCACACAAGATCTATAGGAAATTAATCACTCCAAATTGTACAGCAAAAGCTCCAACTGTAGGAAACCTTGAAAATGCAAATAAACCCAGTGCTGGTGATGATTTTGCGGTATCTTTAGGGTGAGGACCCGGAAGATGACCGGGACAGAGAAGACATGTTGTGCTGAACGTTTTGGTGGTTATCCCATCGTCCTAGGAGTTATGGGTGAAAATGTAAATTAAATGACAGGCCCGCAATGCATTATGGGGAGCGTTTCCTAAGTGCAGTGAAACACATAGTAGCGGCTTTCTGTCAAGGATCATGCCAAAACGAGTCAGTATTTGTGTGCAAATAAGAAAACATGCAAAACATTCACATCAAATTGTGGTTGGAAATTATGACATCAGTACAATTTAGGAAAAATATATGGTAAATACATATTTGCATTTGGTTACATTACTTGCCTCCATGTTTGTATTAGGATATATGTTAATTTTTTACCAAAAGGGAAGTCAAGGCAGTGTACAGACTTTCATTGCATTAGCACGTGACAATAAACAACATGCTAGATGATTAATCTCCAAAGACAGCTGCCTCATAAGCCACGTGTATGACTCTTCACACTGCAGCAAGAGACCAACTATAAAAACCCACCCAAGTCAACAAACCTTGCCTCGTGTTCCTTCTTCAAGGGTTTTCTCTCCTCACACAAGCATTTGGATTTAATCATAAATCATCAGAACTTAAATCTTTACTTACCAGGTGCAGCCTTCCAGACTTCAGCTGACCTTGATCCAGGGAATGAAACATGCCTGAAATCAAAGAAGAAAAGCACAAAAGGTGGCATTGCTTTACTAGGAAAAGACATTTAATTAGCAAAGGCACAATAACAAAAAGAGATGGAATGCTGATATCAGACCTTAAGTAAGAATAACCCTCAAGGAGGATTTTGAACAGTTCCTTAACCACTTGTGCAAAAAAAAAGAATTTATAGAACTTCTGCCTGTTATAAATATCCTGTTAGATTGTTTCATGTTGCTGTACTTTTTCTATCCAAGTTAAGTTTTGCATAACTTCAGAGAACACCAAGAAACAAGTTTATGGAAGTGAATTCAACTTAGTGGAATGTGAAGTCATGTATGATTTGTGAGTTGGCAATTAAAATAATTTATTTAATATTGTTTTAGATGTCATCCATGATCTCAACCTCCAACACACCTCTTTCCGGTGAGAATTAACCGTGAAGGTATCCACACTGCGGCCTTCCAATCTTATGCAGGTACATACATCTTTGTAGGGTTTTATTGAGAGTTTAGAGTGATAAGTGTTGGGAGTGGTAATAGGGTAAATAATTCTTAAGCTAGACCTGGAGCTAAATCCCCTTTTTGTAATTTTCCTCTAAAAGGTCGCCGATCGGAATTGAGCTGAGAGGACATCTTCCTGGAAGGCCCTCCTCCCTGAATCTTACCTATTACTCGGGAGCTCACATATAAGTCTGAGGACTAGGTAGGGAATTAGGATGTGGGTCCCTGTCGTCTCCGCAACGTCTTTGGTGCTGCTCTTCTCTCCAGGTAAGAGCGTACCATAATCACTGACACTTTCCCACTGTGCGGGGGAGAGCTGCGTTGCTGTTTTTTTTTTTCTTTTAATGTGGCCTCACGCAGTGTTGCTTTTGTGAGAGTGGTGCCCAGACCCACCTGGGCACCCCAGAGATGGCCACTGTTGGAGTGCAGCTAATGGAGCACACCCACCGCTGCCCTCACCAGCTCCCTGCACTGGCAGCACATCTGCATGTTGCCCTGGGATCCAGCAGTCCTTTTGCTTGTCTGCTGCTCCAGCAGGCAGATGTGTGATGTTAGGGCTGCTTCCTGGGGCCCAGAGGTGGGGTCCTGGGCCCCTCCTGCCATCTCCTGGGGAAGTGTGATGGTGCTACCCCACCATTAAGCATACACAGGGATCAGGGATGGGGTCCCAACCCCCACCATGAGAATCCACCCAGGAGATGGGGTCCCTGGGTGAGTTAGGATCACAGGGAGGGGGCCCCCATGCATGCCTTCGACCCCAACAAAAGAGGTGTAGCTTTTCTGTCCCATCCCCATGGGCTTTGGAGAAAAATTAGGTCAAAGGTTGCCAAACGTAAAGATGCCATAACTCATGCCGGTTGGGCTAATTTGGACAATCTTGGGCACATTTTGTTCTTGGTGGTGAACTTTATCTACCAGGGACAGTTGCAATAATGCTCCTCCAAAAGGTGGTCCTTCTGGCACCCTACACCAGTTCACTTTTCAGCTTTATTGTTGGGCACAGAGAAGTCCAGGGCTTCCCCCAACTGGTCCTCAAGGGGACTGAGGGGACCAGCTTCACTGGCCCTTGGCAAGACCCACTGGTCCTGGGGCCAACTGGACAGAGTTCTGATTGGGGGTCAAGAAGTTGCTCCTTCCAGTTCTCCATGGCAGTCCTAGTATCCAGCAGCACAGCAGGTAGAAGGTTCACAGGCAAGAGTAGAATCTTCCCCCAGTGAAAGAGTATATAAAGGGGAGAGGATGGTTCTAGAAGACAGATACCTCTAACCAATCCTGGGGCGCCATATCACCTCTCCACCCCTGTCCTGACCTTCCTGCACAGCATGTTGGGACTATCCAAAATGGTGTCATTAAGGAGCTACTGGTCACATCAGGTCCCAGGTCTCAGCCACCCACCTTGCTGATATCACTGCCAGGGTGCTGCACACTAGAATTTCAAAAGCGGACCCCCAGTGGTTTAACTCCAGTTGTCTAGGCACTCTCCTTTATTCAGGGGGATTAGGCAGGCCCATCGCTGGTTCAGTGTGACAGTTGGTTGATTGATGCAGAACATTCTGACCCACCCCTTTCCTTCTCAGAAGCAAGGAGACGTAGTGCTAATTGCTCCTTTTGTGTGTGAGCGGTCTTTGTTCTTGCTGCTGGAAAGAATGTAATTGCTTGACACAGCAGGGTGACAACATGCCTGAGATCTGATCCTGAGCTGAGCCAGGGGAACACAAAAACACTGAATGACCAACAAGATGTACAGTTATCATTTTAGAAGTGGCAAATTTGATTTTCCTGCACAGGTTATACTATTGTTCCATATGTCAATGGTCTCTCTAGGCCAAGGAGAAGGGAGACTATGATCTAAGGCAGTTCCCTCCCTAGGTGTATAGTGGAGTGCCTCTATAGTTAAAACAGTAAAGCACACTGACTTTTCCCTAACAGTGTACACGTCCCTCCTGAAGTCTTTCCCATGTAAATACCTATACCTGCATAGTCCCCATTGTGCCAAGCTACCTATGAACTGTTTCTGAGCTGTGCATTACAGTAGTCTCCCACACGCATCCTGCACATGTGTGATGATGCATGTGCACACGTGTTCACATGTATTCAGCCAAGTGCCACTTCGCCTGGTTGCATTGCAGCAGCCTTGCCTTAAAAGGCATGCACTGGTGGCAAACATGTGCAGTCCCTTTACAGAGTGACTGAGCAACACCCTGAAACTTCTTAAGATGACACTGATGTTATTCAATGTAGATATCTCTTTTACATATATTACTATTTTTATTGTGGATGATTCTACTCATAAATAATAATTTGAGGTATTTGGCTCAGCTGGGTGCAAGGTCCTTAGAGTTAAACTAACTATAGCCATCAACATTGAAATTGTCCAGATCCTTAACCCCTTTTGAGGCACAGTGCTCGTGTGCCCAGGACGTAACCATTACGTCCTGGGCACAGAGCCCAGAGGGAGCACTAGTGCTCCCTCTGTGGGGTTCCCCCCCAACCCCCCAAGGCAGGGATGGAAGGGGAAGCCCTTCCCCTTCCAGCCCTGACCCCCCACACCCCATGATGTCAGCGCGCAATCACACGCTGATTGTCACAAGGCCTCCTCCCATCGCGCTGAAAGCTCAGCTTCCAGCGTGATCGGAAGAGAAATGCAAAGCATTTCTCTTCCGATCACGTGGAGGAGGCCGGAGAGGCTTCAAAGGGAAGGAAAGGAATTTCCTTCCCTTTGAAGTCTCTCTGAGCATTTCAAAAGCCGGATTGTAAAGCGATCTGGCTTTTGAAATGCCCACTAGACACCAGGGATTTCTATTACAAAAAGGAAATTGGCATGAGGGAGCAACTCCCTGGGCAAGGGTCACTCCCAGGGGGGGCATTTTTTTTTAAGGCTTGGGGGCAGAAACCTCTAGGCACCAGGGATAAAAAAAAAATTAGCGGTGGGGAGTGACCCCTTAGGCAAGGGTCGCTCCCCTAGGGGGCAAATTATATTTAGGCCATTTCTGTCCCCCTTGGGGGCAGATTGGCCTATTTTTATGAGGCCAATCTTCCCCCAAGGGGGACAGAAACCACTAGACACCAGGGAGTTTTTTTTTCTCTTCGTGAATTTCACACAAGGGGAGCGACCACTTAGGCAAGGGTTGTTCCCCTGGGGGCAAATTTACTTCAGGCCATTTCTGCCCCCCTGGGGGGAAGATTGGCCTATTTTAATTAGGCTGATCTGCCCCCAAGCGGGCAGAAACCACTAGGCACGTTTTTTTTGTTGTTGTTGTTGTTTTACAGATGGGGAGCGACCTATTAGGCAAGGGTCACTCCCCTGGAGGGGCAAATTGTATTTAGGCCATTTCTGATCCCCTTGGGGGCAAATCGACCAATTTTTGGTCAATCTGCCCCCAAGGGGGACAGAAACCACTAGGCACCAGGGCTAAATTGTTTTGTGTGTTTTTTTTTTTTTTGTTTGTTTTTTTAGAGATGGGGAGCGACCCATTAGTCAAGGGTCGCTCCCCTGGGGGGCAAATTGTATTTAGACCATTTCTGCCCCCCTTGGGGGCAAATCGACCAATTTTAGGTCAATCTACCCCCAAGGGGGACAGAAACCATTAGGCACCAGGGCTAAATTGTTTTTTGTGTTATTTTTGTTTTGTTTGTTTTTTTAGAGATGGGGAGCGACCCATTAGGCAAGGGTCGCTCCCCTGGGGGGCAAATTGTATTTAGACCATTTCTGCCCCCCTTGGGGGTAAATCGACCAATTTTAGGTCAATCTGCCCCCAAGGGGGGCAGAAAAAACTAGGCATTGGGGATCTTTTTTTTGTGCCAATGTCACGCAGGGGGAGCGACCCCATAGGCAAGGGTCGCTCCCCAGGGGGTTTGGGGGGGACATTTATTATAGGCCATTTCTGCCCCCCCTGGGGCCGGCTGAGCTAGAGGCCAAAATCCACAGGTAGGCACTTTGTAAAAAACACCTCTGTTTTCTGTGAAAAAATGTGATGTGTCCATGTTCTGTTTTGGGCCATTTCCTTTCGTGGGTGCTAGGCCTACCCACACAAGTGAGGTACCATTTTTATCGGGAAACTTGGGGGAACGCTGGGTGGAAGGACATTTGTGGCTCCTCTCAGATTCCAGGACTTTCTGTCACCGAAATCAGAGGGAAAAAGTGTTTTTTTGGTTACATTTTGAGGTTTGGAAAGGATTCTGGGTAACAAAACCTGGTCAGAGCCCCACAGGTCACCCCATCTTGGATTCCCCTAGGTGTCTAGTTTTCAAAAATGCGCTGGCTTGCTAGGTTTCCCCGGGTGCCGGCTGAGCTAGAGGCCAAAATCCACAAGTAGGCACTTTGTAAAAAACACCTCTGTTTTCTGTGAAAAAATGTGATGTGTCCACGTTGTGTTTTGGGCCATTTCCTTTCGTGGGAGCTAGGGCTACCCACACCAGTGGGGTACCATTTTTATCGGGAGACTTGGGGGAACGCTGGGTGGAAGGAAATTTGTGGCTCCTCTCAGATTCCAGAACTTTCTTTCACCGAAATGATAGGAAAAAGTGTTTTTTTGGTCATATTTTGAGGTTTGCAAAGGATTCTGGGTAACAGAACCTGGTCAGAACCCCACAAGTCACCCCATATTAGATTCCCCTAGGTGTCCAGGGGCATAGTTATACTCTGTTTGCGCCGGAATTGCGTCGTTTTTTTTACGCAATTCCGACGCAAAACTAACTCCATATTTATACTTTGGCGTTAGACTCGTCTAGCGCCAAAGTCCATGGAGTTTGCGTCATTTTTTAGCGTGGAAACCTACTTTGCGTTAATGATATGCAAGGTAGGCGTTCCCGTCTAAAAAATTGACTCCGAGGCATGTGCGCCGTATTTACACTCCCGGGCAAAATTCACGCCCGGGAGTGGGCGGGTCAAAAAAAATGACGTACGGCCGCTTTTGGGCCGTTTTTTAGTGCCTGGACAAGGCAGGCGTTAAGGGACCTGTGGGCTCGGAAGGAGCCCAGAGGTGCCCTCCCATGCCCCCAGGGACACCCCCTGTCACCCTTGCCCACCCCAGGAGGACACCCAAGGCTGGAGGGACCCATCCCAGGGACATTAAGGTAAGTTCCCGTAAGTACATTTTTTTTTTTTTTTTTGTGGCATAGGGGGGCCTGATTTGTGCCCCCCTACATGCCACTATGCCCAATGACCATGCCCAGGGGACAGAAGTCCCCTGGGCATGGCCATTGGGCAAGGGGGCATGACTCCTGTCTTTGCTATGGGGGTTGGGAGTCGAAAAAAATGGCGCAAATCGGGTTGAGGTGAAAAATTTGCCTCAGCCTGACTTGCCCCATTTTTTGGTGCCCAAGCTCCATATCCCCCTACGTTTTTTTTCACGCACACCAGGCAGCGCCGGCGGCTAACGCCGGCTAACGTCATTGATTAAATACGGCGCCCGCATGGCGCTTCAGAATGGCGTTAGCCGACGCTAATTCTGGGTAACAAAACCTGGTCAGAGCCCCACAAGTCACCCCATCTTGGATTCCCCTAGGTGTCTAGTTTTCAAAAATGCGCTGGTTTGCTAGGTTTCCCCAGGTGCCGACTGAGCTAGAGGCCAAAACCCACAGGTAGGCACTTTGCAAAAAACACCTCTGTTTTCTGTGAAAAAATGTGATGTGTCCACGTTGTGTTTTGAGCCATTTCCTTTCGTGGGCGCTAGGCCTTCCCACACACGTGAGGTACCATTTTTATCGGAAGACTTGGGGGAACACAGAATAGCAAAACAAGTGTTATTGCCCCTTGTCTTTCTCTACATTTTCTCCTTCCATTTGTAAAGCAGTGTGTAAAAAAGACGTCTATTTGAGAAATGCCCTGTAATTCACATGCTAGTATGGGCACCCCGGAATTCAGAGATGTGCAAATAACCACTGCTTCTCAACACCTTATCTCGTGGCCATTTTGGAAATACAAAGGTTTTTCTTGATACCTATTTTTCACTTTTTATATTTCAGGAAATGAATTGCTGTATACCCAGTGTAGAAAAAAAAAACATTGCAAGGTGCAGCTCATTTATTGGCTCTGGGTACCTAGAGTTCTTGATGAACCTACAAGCCCTATATATCACCGCAACCAGAAGAGCCCAGCTGACGTAACGGTATATTGCTTTAAAAAATCTGACATTGAAGGTAAAGGTTACAGAGTACAACGTGGAGAAAAATGGCTGTTTTTTTCACCGCAATTTCAATATTTTTTTATTTCAGATGTTCTGTAGGAAACACTTGGATGTACACAAATGACCCCTTGCTGAATTCAAAATTTTGTCTACTTTTCAGAAATGTTTAGCTTTCTGGGATCCAGCATTGGTTTCTCACCCATTTTGATCACTAACTGGAAGGAGGCTGAAAGCACAAAAAATAGTCAAAATGGGGTATGTCCCAGTAAAATGTCCAAATTGTATTGAAAAATTGGGTTTTCCAATTCAAATCTGCCTGTTCCTGAAAGCTGGGAAGATGGTGATCTTGCCACCACAAACCCTTTGTTGATGCCATTTTCAGGGAAAAACCACAAGCTGCCTTCTGCAGCCCTTTTTTCCCATTTGTGTGAAAAAAAATAACTTTTCACTGTATTTTGGCTAATTTCTTGGTCTCCTTCAGGGGAACCCACAAAGTCTGGGTACCTCTAGAATCCCTAGGAAGTTGGAAAAAAAGGACACAAATTTGGCGTGGGTAGCTTATGTGAACAAAAAGTTATGAGGGCCTAAACGCAAACTGCCCCAAATAGCCAAAAAAAAGGCTCGGCTCAGGAGGGGGAAAAGGCCTGGCAGCGAAGGAGTTAATGTATGTGATGCCTTTTCTTATAAATCATCTGACTGCTTAAATTGTCTTGTTGTTAAAACAAATAAACATTCTTTTAGTAAGTTATAATACAAATTACCATATAAAGACCCACAGGATGACTTGAAAATTTCAATTCAGTTAGAACTGCAAATCTAAAGTCAAGTTGAGAGGACATTATCCTTTTTTTGTATAATTAGTCTTTTTGGTTTTCAGATAAAACAACACCAATGGGGAATTTTGCTTTTCAGTAGAACCTGGGCACACAGAATTTTCTAAACATTTAGGCCCTTATTTATACTTTTAAATATGAGCCTTAGTACTTGAACACCCTCAGGTGTCAAACAGTTTAAGTGCAGACCCTACCTCAAAGCTCTCTTGTGTGATGGATGATTCTACTACGACCCATTTGGGCCATTGTAAGCCACATAAAACACCCATGTGACCACCCACGAGGTCCCTGGAACCCCTAGGTCTTACTTCACTCCCACTTTGAAAACCTGACGCAACTCATGTGGCTTCAGTTGTCTGCAAGTTGCTGTGTAGTGGCCAGCAGGATTGCAGCTGAATTCTGAATAGTATGCCAGACCAGGACAACAGGAACCTCCATGATGTAATTCTACTTCTCTGAGGGGCAGATTTAAGAGTGCTTAGGGGCATATTTATACTCCGTTTGCACCGAATTTGCGTCGTTTTTTTCGACGCAAATTCTGCCCAAAACTAACACCATATTTATACTTTGGCGTTAGACGCGTCTAGCGCCAAACTATGAGTAAAGAGCGTCATTTTTTTGCGTGAACGCCTTCCTTGCGTTAATGAGATGCAAGGTAGGCGTTCCCGTCTAAAAAAATGACTGCGACGCAAATGCGTCGTATTTATACTCCCGGGCAAAAATGACGCCCGGGAGTGGGCGGGGCAAAAAACCCCGCATTTGCGCCGGATTTTAGCGCCTGGGTCAGGGCAGGCGTTAAGGGACCTGTGGGCTCAAAATGAGCCCACAGCTGCCCTCCCATGCCCCCAGGGACCCCCCCTGCCACCCTTGCCCACCCCAGGAGGACACCCAAGGATGGAGGGACCCACCCCAGGGACATTCAGGTAAGTTCAGGTAAGTATAATTTTTTTTTTTTTTTTTTGGCATAGGGGGGCCTGATTTGTGCCCCCCTACATGCCACAATGCCCAATGACCATGCCCAGGGGACATAAGTCCCCTGGGCATGGCCATTGGGCAAGGGGGCATGACTCCTGTCTTTACTAAGACAGGAGTCATGTAAATGGCGTCTGGGCGTCGTTAAAAATGGCGCAAATCGGGTGGAGGCGATTTTTTGCGTCAACCTGACTTGCACCATTTTTAAGACGCCCTAGCGCCATTTTTCCCAACGCCGGCGCTGCCTGGTGTACGTGTTTTTTTTCCACGCACAGCAGGCAGCGCCGGTCTGCTTGCGCCGGCTAACGCCATTCAATAAATACGGCGCCCGCATGGCGCTTCAGAATGGCGTTAGCCGGCGCAAAAATTTTGGACGCTAAACTGCGTTAGCGCAGTTTAGCGTCAAAAAGTATAAATACGGGCCTTAGTGTCTCCTTGCACCACATTAGCATTTTTTTTTGTGCTAATATGGCCCAATGAAGCCAAAATCGCAGTGCCAAATTTAGAAAGTGTCGCAATGCATGCATTGCGCCACTTTGTACCCTTTTGCGCTACCTTATGCATGCACCAGGCATAATGTGTACGAAGAGGGCATTGGAGGGGTGAAAAAATGGCACAAAGAAATTTAAGAGATTTCTTTGAGTCATTTTTTTCGGCACTTTTAATGCCTGCTCAGAGCAGGCGTTAAAAGGAGGCACACCACTGTTTATAATGGGCCTCAATGGGCTTTGCAGGGTTAGCATCAAAATTGTTGATGCTAATCCTGCAAAGCTTCGAACTAGCGTCAAAAATGTTAACGCTAGTTCCCCTATCTACCGCCACGGTGCCCATTATTTTAGATGCACCTGATCTCGGAAGCATTAAACAGGGTCGGGCAGCCCGACCCTGCTTAGTGCTTCAATGATCAGACATCTTCAAGCCAGGGTGGTATGCCATAGGCAGCGAAAGCTGCCAATTCAGGCCTCTAGTGATGACGCAGCCCACCAGCCAGGATCCAGCTCCTCTCAACCACACCTGCACACTTCCCTTTACCAACTTCCCTCCTTCACAAACTTGCTACGGAGGGCCAAGCACATCGCCTTCCTTGCACCAGCCTTACAATTGCTTCCTTTGCACTTACACATAGCCTCAGACTGCCCTTTCTTTAGGGCCAAGCACTAACATCAGCACACCAGCTCATCACCGGCAGCCTGGTATTTTCACAAAGTGCCTAGGATTGCTTATCACTGGGTTCAAAGGTACTTTCTCCACACACATGGTGGGGGCTGCCGGACTACTACTCAGTAGTTCATGCTCACCTGGTCTCCCCCATTTCCCTGCTGGACTCAACACTGTACCCCATAACAACACTTCCTTTTCCAGGGACTCTGGGGAGACAGGTTCTTTTCAAGTGGAACTTTGACTGCAAGCTTCCTTTTTTCCAAGCACAGACCCATTTCACATGCAAATACTTTCCATGCCCAGTGCCAGACCCTGTGTGCACATAGAAGAGAAAGTGAAACAAGGGGTTTTACCCAAATGCTGGATCCAGTGTCCTCATTGCCAGCGGCCTGGCTCTCTGTCCCCTGCCCCCGGCTGCTGAGGACAGTGAAAGAAGAGAAGCCTGGATCCAGAGCAGGCATCGGTTCAGCCCCACAGCAACAGCTTGCAGCAGCTCCATGCTGCTCCTGGCAGAAAGCAAACCTTAGCTTGGGATCTCCTTGCATGTCATAGGGCAAATGTCTTCATTTTGGGACGAGTGTAAAGTGCAGTCCAGTTATGGGCCTCACAGCACAAGCGCAGATTGCACTTGCACTGTGTGGGCCACAACTGGGCTGCAGTATGCATGCACGCCCATGAGTTCCTCTCCGCTGCCAGGCTAAAGGGATTTATGACTGAACTCCACACTCCAAGCGGACATGGAGTGCCAAAAACTCCCCTAACCCAGCGAGGGGAGCAGAGCTCACCGCCCACCCCTAGTCTTCGAGCACTCAGGCTTTGTCAAAGATAACAAGTGCAAACCATTTACAAGTACCAAAACAGTATGGGTGGGAGACAAATTCTGCTCTGCCGGCGGAGTTAACGGAGCTTTCCCCATTCCGTGCGGAGTTCTGAAAAAACAATGCAATGAGACGTGGAGTGGAATTTTAAATCTTGCTCACACTTGCCAACGTTAAGTTGGTGTGCATGAGTGAGAGAAATTGCTAAGTTTGCAAGAACGAGCGAGATTTCAGAACGATAACGGTTGTGGTAGGTCGCGACTGCTCACGTTGAGAAAGCTGCAGCTCTCATTCAGGAAGCTGCTGCTCAAGTAGGAAATCTACTAGAGTGGCAGAAAGATGTTAGTATCCTCTGGCACTCCTTGTGATGCCCTTCGTGCTAATTTTACAGTGCAAGAGAAACTCCTGTCACTGAAAATCAGCGCAAATAGCACAACTTATCCAAACTCCACCACTCGCAAAACTCTGCGCAGTGCTGCTGAGTTTTTTCGGCACTTCACATAGTTCCGCATAGCAGAACTCCACAAACAGTTGCATGAGAAACAAAATACAAAGGAAATCTGACATCAATACATAAAAAAGCACTTATTTTAAAATTTCTGTAGGCACACAAATGAAAACAACCCACCTGAGTGTTCTGGAGATCCAAATAATTAAGTAAATATTAAATTACTGCTTTTCAGTCAAATCAAAAATAAGCATTGGCACCCTACCTTTTTTAACAGTTGCTTTGAAAACTTTTAAAAACTTTTGTAAAGTTGTGTTTGGTTACTTCGGCCTGCTTTGGGTGACCAGCTCTTGCAGGGAGCAAGTCACAGGGGCCAATAAGACTTGGGAGGAAAGCTACCTTGCAGTCAAAGCAGTCTCCAGTCCATTTTCAGACTCTATGGTTGAACTGTTAAAGACATCAAAGGAGTGGTCCTAATCCAAGGGATACAGGATTCTGAAGATCTTGGAGGATGCTCTAGATGCTGATACGGTTGATGGTGGTCTTCCTGGGACCAATCCTCTGTCCATAAACACAGTGGTGCAACTTCTGCCACAGAGGATGATGTCCATTAAATTCTGATTGAAATCCAGCCAAAAAACTGTTGCCAATGGTCTACTATTCTAAAGCTACAGCACAACCAGCAGTTCCATTTAACTGAGGTTAGTGACCATCTTGGCAACCAAACTGCATTCTTAAAAAAAAACTGAGGCCAGTGTCCATATTGGTAGAACAAAAAGCATTCTGATGACTCTCCTGGGTCAAGCAGACTCAAGTGCAACTTTTAAGCATCAAGACTCACTTTCCTAGACTGCACTTTGGTGGACAATGATGGTCAACAAATGGTGGGTACCAACTCACCAAGGCAGACTTTTTTCAGCTTTTGTGGCTCTGTAGCTGTAACAGGAAATCAGCCAACCGACACTTAAAGTCACTCCTTCTGTCTGAGGCTCAGGGATGACTTTTCCTTGAGCAGGCCACCAAAAGCAGAGTCCTCTATTAGCTAGCACAAGGATCAGTAGGTGCAGTCCAGTCTTTGGGTTAGCCTCTTTGCCAGGTCCAGGGAAATGCAGGACAGTTCTTCTATGGTCCTCTTTCCAGGGCAGATGTGATCTGAGGTCTGGTTGCTAGGGGTTCCACTTTTATACCAACAACTAGCTCTTGGGGATGAGGTGACTGCTGTCTCCTGATGACAACTTACCCATCTCTCGATGTATGGTGCTTTTTAGACCACCCAAAAGGTGTGGTTACCTGAGGCCTACACCGCACTTCTTTGCAGTACACACCTCTGAATCATGCTTATTTTGAAAAGGCAGATGCCGCACTTCCAGCACCACCAGACCCACTGCTCATCAAAGTAGTGTGGGCCTTGACACTTCAGCACTATTGCACAATACTAACCAGTATGAACAGAAGGCTGGTGTTGACCCTTGTCCCTCAGATCCTCATTCCAGCATATCCTGAGTCCTCTGTCTCCCTACTACAGTATTGAATGAAAGAATAATCAACACTTTGAAAAGTGTTATTTTCCATTTGGGATTAAAGGCATCAGTAAAAGCAAGTTATTTCACCCCTCTGCGTGGCAATATTATCGCTCGTCAATTAATGTTCATTTGAACATGCTTAGCAAGCACTTATAAAAGTTGTCACAAAAACATAAACATTGCGTAGTGGCTCATTCTCATTGACCAGCCATATGAAATGAACAGAGAAGGAATCACCCATACAAATGAGCATTACACTTCTGCCATGCTGGACTCACTCCTCTTCGCAAAAGTGATATTTAAATCTGATATTGTTTTTTCCAATCCTAGATTCATCACAGAATGTTTCAAACCAGTGGGACTGGGGGAAGGCCTGCAATCATAGTCAGTGTTTTCTTAAAGGTTTTTGGGACCCCGCGCATGACATATTTTGGGGGCCATTGTAAGTTGCAACTTTGATTTGCTATACCCATTTTCAACTAATTGAAGGCCACATAATGTCAATCAACCTTTTGGAAACAGGATTCCACAAAAAACAGATGAAATATGTCTTTCACATGAAGCCAAAAATCCTTAAGATAATACTGAGCAACGAGAGGCAAAGTCAGAGTTAGGCAGGGAGAAGTGAGGTTAAAATATAGAAGAGGCTCCATTGGAAATTGGGGCCCCTGGTCAATTGCCAACTTTGCCCATGTCTTAAGATTTTTAAGGGGTAGTGTACAATGGCATAGTTAGGCTTCGAGCCCCAGGACAAGCAGGAATTGTAGGGTCTCATGCAACAGGACAAAACAGCCTAAACAATATGGGCACAATGTAGTGTGAGATCTACGTACCTGACTTTCATTAATAATTCTGAAGCAGTAATTGGGGACAGTCAAAGGGAAAGCCAGGTTTAGAAGCTTTCTCACCCTGAACAACAGACACTGCAGTCCCACCACTCATCCCCCCTTCTTTCAAACAGCAGTACTCAGAAACAAAATATTTAGCACCCCTTTGCAAGTAAAGTTCATGTAATTGCTAAAAGCAGCTCTACATCCTCCTCACTTGATTATCTGGTCTCTGCTCTCCAGGCACAGGAATGCAGTCAATACACTTCCACTGTCTTTCCTCACCCCATCCTGTGCCATGCCACACACCCAGGGGCACCTCGCTCTAGTGCTTAGTATTCTGAGTCAAACTTTAAGGGTGAACATCAGAAAACGTCTACTTCAACATTTGAAGAATCTTCTTTTGATATCTGCATTATCTACTCTGTATACTCTCTCATGTTGCTATGATTATGAAGTTATTCCTACTGTTGACTGCGACCTAAACCTCTTAATTTTCCCTATATATGCTGCCAGCCATTACTTTATGATTCCAGTCCCTGAGCTGATCAGCTGTTGTTGGTATGATCCTATCTAGAAAAACAAATGGAAGAAGGATCTAAGTTTGAACTTTTCATGCCACTGCCAGTGACAAGGTAGGAATTGTTTGAAGCTCAGAAAGTGGATGGTCACAGAACCAAGCAATCAAGGGAGGAGTTCCTTTCCCCACTCTTAATGCCATTTGTCCACTCTCTGTGAGCAATGCACATCTCAGCTGCATCAGGGCGTGAGGTGACAGCTGGACACGGGCAGGAAAGTCTTGTGGTTTTAGGCAGAAACATCACAACTTTCTTAAAGTGTAATTTCCTAAATAGTAATATAAAATCTGACTTTATGACCATTTCTGTGGATTTTAAATTGCTATTAAAATGAATCCTTGAACAATTTTTCTAACAACTCCCAAACTTAGCACACATTACATGTAATAGTGTAAACCACTGCTCACCTAGGGAAGAGACAGCCATGCTACAGTGAAAAACAACTTTAGACATTTTCACTGCCGGGACATGTAAAACATAAAAAATACATGTCCTACGTATACAATACTGTGAATCCTGGCCTATGGCAATTTAGAACCTTGCTTAGGTGTGAGCTACAGGCAGTAAAAATGAAGGTTTATGTAAGCAAAATGCATGTTTTGCCAGGTCAAAATAGCAGTTTAATACGAGACACCTAGGCTGCAGAGGTAAGCCTTGATATGTGTTTTACAGTGCTACTTTAGTGAGTGGCACAATGAGTGCCGCATCCCACTAGTAACATTTGTCAGACCTATGTACATGAAGTACCATATACCCGGGAATTATAAGTAAATAGAATGTGGTAAATAGGTGTATGCCAATTTTAACATGCTTGAAAGGGAGGGCACAAGCACTTTATTACTGGTTAGCAGGAGTAAAGTGCAGAGAGACCTAGAGCCAACAAAAAACACAGGTTCAGTAATAGAAGTCAAAATTCAGGGTTGCCCTGCAAGAATTGCATATTTTCAACACTTGTCTATTGATGCTACCAACAGTGCCCTTGAATTGACATACCCTCTTTCCCTCTAAAAATCAAACCTAACTCTTATTTATTTAATCTACCACAGTGAAACTAGAACAAAAGCATGGAATGGTTTCTTTCTGAGCATAAGACGAATCCCAAAAACTACTGGAAAGAAAAAAAACAAAAATAATTAACCTTGGGTTCTGCAGCAGCATGCTGCCTGATTTAAAGCATTTTAATGCCTCATCAAGGGTAGTAAGTGCTGTATAAATGCAATTACAATACAATATATAACCCTGTTGGTCCACACTAATACTAATAACATAACAGTCAGCGGCAGGACAGTCAACTGAAAGTCATACATGCTGCATAAACATTCCCTTATGCTACTTGACACTCTTACAAAATTACTATGGGTCCTGCCCATCACACAGTAGTGTACCAGTCCACAGCATTAAACCACCCATCACCAACTGAACTGATGTGGAAATACTTGACAAGGTCTTTCATATGTTACTGTCCATAGCAGGACTTTTATTTAGTCCACCAGTATAGGTCCCGACAAGCTATACACTGCGACCACTTCTTGACACTGTACAATGACATTAACAAAATCTATCCCAGCAGATCTCACCCCATTTCTCCCTCCAACCTATGCCTGTTCAAGACGACTTTAAACAAGTTATCTCAGAAGGGACAACTAAGTCAAGTAGTGTGGACTATGATCATAAAAATACATAAAGGGACCTACAGAGCTGCTAAAACCTCAGAGATAATTGTCAAGTTTGAATTGTGCACCTCTCTTTCACGCTTCTTCATTCATCACACTGTTAAGTACCACATCCTATAACAGGTTAATTACACCTCAGTGGCAATCACGCATAACATTGAAATGTTTCCCACATAGGCTAAAAAAAAAGACAATAAACGTCCAATCACACACCTTACACAGTGTAGCATGCAACCCATGCAGAAAAGCACATCAGCGCCCCACATAATGGTAGCAGGTGCCACCTAAATGTTCCAATACAATCCCACATTCTCTCAGGGCTCGGTACAGTGTGATACTGATGTGTAATAAAAGGGCACAGAGCACCCCACAATTTATATCTTATTTTCTGAGTAGAAAGTCTTCATTCAGCTGACCTTTGCCATTTTGCTAAAGAAAAGAGCGACAGAAAAGTATGTTAAATGCCCTTCATTAATCTTTTACCTTGTACAGTCATTTCTTAAGGATAAACAAACATGGATGAAGATCCATACATATGCTTGACATGGTGCGGGCTGGACTTCTGAAAAGAGGAGTTTGCGTACTGAGAAATCAAGCTTCACACCTGACTATTTATGTTTAAACTCCAGCATGTTGTGCTTTTTTGTGGTTATGTTTGTATTTATTAAGTGCAACTATGACTTGAGGGTCTCTAAGTGCTAGTGGAGTGGGAGGATAGAGCAAAGGTTGTGTTGGTACAATAGGGTCCCAGAATTTCTGATGAATGAGGGGGAACCATTGAGGGTGGAATGGCCTGATATTTGTTGCTACTCAAATAGTTCCACTGTGAATGTTGCAGCAATGTGTAGGAAAGTGAATTATTATATGGTATGAATGATGAGCTTCACCATGTGTTGGAAATGACCCTTCTTGCAGGATCATCCCCAAACTTTTTGCCTTCTTCCTCTTATTTTTTCTGATCTATTTTTGCTTGTTTTTGGACTCTGGGCACATTACCACTGCTGACCATCTCTAAAGTGCAAGTGCTCTCTGTCCAAATTGTATTGGTGATTTGCCTACCCACAAATGGCATATTTGATTTACAGGTAAGACCCTAGTAAAGTGCACTATGTGTGCCCAGGGTCTGCAAATCAAATGCTACTAGTGGGCCTGCAGCCCTGACTATGCCATCAACATATGTAGTCCTGTAAACATGTCTCAGACATGCCACTGCAGTGTCTGTGTGTGCTGTTTTTTCTGCCAGTTTGACTTGCCAAGTGAACCCACTTTCCAGGCCCAAACATTCCATTTTACTACATGTGAGTCACCCCTAAGGTGGAACCAAGGCAGTCCCATGGGCAGGGTGCAGTATATTTAAAAGGTAGGACATGTACTGCTGTGTTGTACATGTCCTGATAGTCAAATACTCTTAAATATGTTTTTCACTATTGCAAGGCCCATCTCTTCAATAAGTAAACATGGGAATTGCCTTGAAATATCTTTTAAGTGCAGTTTCCCTTTGGGAGCAGATAGAAATTTGGAGTTTGGGGTCTCTGAACTCACAATTTAAAATACATCTTTTATTAAAGTTGGTTTTTAGATTGTAAGTTTGGAAATGCCACTTTTAGAAAGTGGGTATTTCCTTGCTTAACTATTCTGTACTTCTGCCTGGCTGCTGAATGCACATGTGGGTCAGACTAACAGTTGGGCTGTTTGTGACTTCAATGTAGACAGTCACACAAAGGGAACTGAGTGTCCATTTAATTTACACATTCTCAATTCTAACACCATGTAATATTGTCAAAATACTCCAAAGATGGTCCTTGGATTCACATAAATAAATCCTTAGCTCAGTCCTTCTAGAGTGGCAACGAGCAGTCAGGCTTTACTAAAGGAGCATGTGTTAAGCACTTCAGAGTACCAACATGGACAAAAATTAATCAACACAACTCGATGAAAATCCAACACCAAATTATAAAAATAGATTGTAATTTCCTCTTAAAGTAGTCCCCAAATTAAATGGAATAGCTTACTTATAACTGGATTATTGCTGTCAATGGGAAGAACCACTAGTGACAATAGGTCACTTCGAGGTTGAGTTATGTGGAACTCATCCTTTGGTAGGGTGATGCGGGTCCTAGGACCAGGCCATGACAGCTATGTTGATTTTACCATACTGTGGAGTCCGAGTGCAGAGTTATCCTGGGTGTCCGTGGTGCAGAACGAAAGTAACAGGTGGTGCTGATTTTACTACTTACATGGTGCTGCAAAAATCAAGATGCAAAAACAAAGCAGAGGCATGGTTGCTGAGGTTCGATGCAGATCGCACAGTGTTCCCTGTAGTTGCAGAATCGAGTGTTGGGGTGAGTTACTGGGCTGGTGACCAACACGCCTTGGCAGCAGTAAGCAGTCAAAAAGCTTTTTGAACTTCACAGGATCCAGGGAGTGACATAGTGGCCTGAAACTTCAGGGAATTTTGGACTAAAACTCCCACAATGCACTGGACTACCTGGAGCTGGGCAATCCCAAATGGCTAGTGGGTCTTTGGATCCAGTGGGTGTTTTTACCTGCAGTTTGCAGGGGACTTGTGCCACTGGTCCAGGAGAAGCTGAGGGTGCTTCTGGCTTCCACAGGTGTCGTTCTTTTCTGGTGTACCAAATTTGAGTCAAGTATGAGAGTCTTTCACGCAGTTCCAAGTCTGTCACTGCAGGGACAGAGTATCTTTGTTTACTTTGATGCTGTGGGCAAAGTCCTTTTTTCGGCGACACTGGTCTCCTCCTGGACCTTCTTTGAAGTACGTTGATTAGATCTGACATTCTGGTGTCAGGGGTGTCCCTTAAATCCTAGATTATGGGGTCTAGTAGATAATGGGCAGCCAGCTCCTGTAGCTAATCTGCCTCGGACGGGTCAACATTCAGTGAGGTAGGTCACTTTTCCTATCCAGAATCTTCTTTCCTGCTACCCTTGAACATGGCAGAAAAGTAAATTTAGGCACATATTCATACTTTTTTAGTGCTGCATCTGCATCCTTTTTTTACGCAAAAGTGCCGCAAACTTGCAAAATACAATTGTATTTTGTAAGTTTGCACCGTTTTTGCATCAAAAAGTGGAGCAAATGCAGCTCTAAAAAAGTATAAATATGGGCCTTACTGTACAGACTGTGGTGTCACTCTGGAGGTGTGGTCAGCCTTCAGGGGGTGTGCATCACATTGCATATCTAATTTCCCCCTGACTGAGAGCAATTGCACCTGGGGCAAGAGGATGGCTCTTTCTCCTACTGGGAGTCATCCCTGGTGCATATCAGAGGCGGTGGAGCCTTTGAAGCTCACTGCCTTGATATGCCCATTCACTAGCCTACGTGGGAGGAGGGAGGTGTGACCAAGTTACTGCCCAAAATCTTTGTTCCTAACTCCTGGCAGTGTTTACACACTGCCTGGCAGGAGGTCAGAATCATGCCTTGGTGGCCGCAGGTGCAGGAAAGTGCATGCTGGTCAGCCAGAGCACAGGGAAGCAGGGACAACCAGGTGGGCAACCTCTAACTTCACCACCTGGGTACATGCCGCCTCACCCAGAGCACGAGATTAATACCAGGGGTGAGAAGGCAGGTTGTTTCATACCAAACATGACATACTTTAATGGTACCACAACAAAGTTGTCAATCTCGAGGGTGCCCGGTTTGGCAGTCCATTATCTTATGGCTCAATAAGACTTGCAATGGGGAACGCCACTAAAGTGACTGATAGGCTTGCACTTTTATGCCCACACCTTTAATACACTGCACCCCGCCTTCTGGACTGAGGAGGCTTACCTCAGCATTGTCTGATGTAGATTATAGGCAGTGTACTGGACTGTGCCACACAGTCGAGTTTGAGCAGTTTGCACTGCTCCTGGAGTCTGCAGTGGCACGTCTGCTATTAGTAGTTTGTTTGGGCCACAAAGTTGTGCTGCAGCAATGGGGACTCCTTTGCCACCTATGCCCTGGGAACCCGTGGTACCATATACTAGGAATTTATAAGGGGGTCTTTGCCATTTTGGGATTACCAAATTGAACACAACAGTTTTGAGAGTGAACACAGGCAGTGAGGTCTGAACATCAGAGCTTTAACCATCAGCTTTTGGGGTAAAGAGTGGGCGGGGGGCTGACAATACTCAAAGGGGCACTTTCTTACACAATGCATGCAGCTATGCCACATATACAGCTTTAGAGTTTCCACTAGACATTTTCTGCTGGAATCAGTGTCCTGCAGGTAAAAATGATACGAACAGGTAAAAGCTGTAACAAAAATTACATGAAATACGCAAAACCGGATAAAAGGGGTTTAAGCGCAAAAAAATCAGACGCGCCTTGTAGATTCGTAGTTACATTTTAGTGCAAGAACATGTATTAAAATCAATGAGGCACTTGTTTAGTGAAAACATTTAAAAAATATTAGAAAACTGGTAGATATTAAATTTAGCCACTAGATGGTAGGCTTAGATCATCTGCAACAGGAGCACATGTTTTGCTTGAATCCAGAGTGAATTGGAATTTAGCTGTATGTCATTTGTAAAGGCTAATTGTAGCACATTTTAATATACTTTCTTCTGGTGTTGATAATGATGTGCAGTACTATATTCTGGCGAAAATAATTCCGGAAGCATGTTTTGCATGTAAAAGTCGTCAAGCTCATTAAAAACAATAAGGTGGGAAATCAGCGATTTCATAGGTACACAATTGGAACTAGAGAACGCGGGGGTAACCGCACACCACCATTTAAAAGGTGCCACAGCCACACAGAGTGGGTGCAGGCCCAGATGTCACACCATTGACTTGCTGTGCCAGAGTTCCAGTATGTAGCCTCTTAACAGAGTAGTAAATCGGCTCTGATAGCTTGTAGCAGAAACGATGGCACTATATGTGTTTTTCAACAGAATGCCATATTCTGTAGAGATAAAAGAAAGTCAAGAATTTCATTGGCGAACAGGCGCAGACACATACACAATAAAGGTGTGGTAGTAGCTGGGAGTTATATTAATCAACATTTCAAGCAATTCAAAGCAGCAAGACATCCAGGCCCATATTTATACTCGGTTTGCTTGAAATTGCATAATTTTTTGTAACGCAATTTCAGCGCAAACCTAACTCAAATATTTATACTTTGGCGCTAGACACATCTAGCGCCAAAGTTATGGAGTTAACGTTGTTTTCTGGAGGGGAAAACCCACCTTGCGTCAATAAGATGCAAGGTAGGCATTCCCGTCCAGAAAAGAAACGATGTGACCTTTGCGCCATATTTTTGCTAAAATCCAGCACGGGGGATGGAGGCCTTAAACAATGGCGTTAAGCTTGCTTAGCACCATTATTTAACGCCTGGGTATGGGCAGGCGTAAGGGGAACTGTAGGCATATTTCCATGGTCAGAGACCATGGAAATTGCCCATAGGTGCCCTTCCCTGGCCCTAGGGACACCCCCACCCACCCCCACCCAAGACAGGAGCCATGTCCATGGGGGTTGTGTGCCAGAAAATGGCAATTATTTTGCCTCTAAACAGTGTAGTGCCATAATTTGGTGCACAAGCCCCACTTCCCCCTACGCCTCCCCACCCCTGTTAGCATCCTTTCCAAGGACGCTGACAGGGCATTAGCACCGGCTAGCACTATTCCATAAATATGGCACCCGGCCGGCATCTTGGAATGGCGTTAGCCGGAGGTATACTTTTTCACGCAAAACTGCGCTAACACAGTCCTGCGTGAAAAAGTATAAATCTGCCCCCGTGGGACATATTTACAAGCCCCTTGCGCTTCCCTTCGCCGCCCTAGTGCCATTTTTTAGCTCATCAGGCATTAAGGAGACCTCCATTCTGCACCATATTTACATTATTGTGCCACTTTGAAATACCTTGCTTTACATTGTACCTGTGCCAGGTATAATGTATGCAAGGGGGATATTCCCACACATGGAGGCCTAAAAAAATGGTGCAGTGAAATTTACAAGATTTCAATGTGCCATTTTTTCTCTCATTTTTTATTGCCTACTCAGTGAGCCTCCCTGTTCTTTGCTGGACTAGCGTCATAATTTATGGAGCTAATCCAGCAAAGCACCACAATAGCATCATAAATTATGATGCTATTGTGCTAACATGCGCCAGGGTGTACTGTATAGTAACTACAGCACTACCATGGTGACGTTAGGGGCACAGGGCGGTGCAAGAAAGTGGCGCATCGGAGCTGATGCGCCACCTTCATGTAAATATGCCCCCCAGGGCTTCATTTACAAGGCCCTTGTGCCACCGGAGTGTCATGTTACAGAGGCGCAATCCACTGCGCCAAATTTGCAAGGCTGTGTTAATCCCCTTTACATGCATCACTTAGCGTGAAAGGGGTGTGCAATGGGTATTGCAGAGGGCGTTGCACTGCAACACCCATTGCATTTTGACACTGTCCCAGATTTGCAATAATTCGTAAACCTGAGGCAGCACCAAAAACTAACACCACTCCAGTAGTGGCGCTAGCATGGTGCAACAAGAAGAAATACTTTCATTTTTCCTCATTTTTGCTTTTTCTATGTGTGCTGCATTCTGCAGCACACATAGAAAGAGCAAAACACCATGAATGATTGTTTATGTGCAGGAAAAGACATCTTCCTGCACGTAAACAATCATTCCCTGCAATGCTGTCATCCTTGCACTATGGTGCAAGGATGCCTGCCTTGGCACTATGCAGCTAAATTTACCGTCAGCACTAGGGAAAACACAGGGATGCAACATATTGTCCTAAATACTGCACATCCCTGTGTTTCTGAAATGACGCAGCGTGGCACTGCCAAATTTGGTGTGGCGCTGTGCCACTTTCTAGTAAATGAAGCCCCATGTTGCGCTGAGTGAAAGGGAAAGTGCACAAATGTCCCATATCTATCAAGATATGGGAGCTTATTTACAAGCCCCTTGCACCACTGGTCCATCTCTTTTGATGACACTCCGGTGGTGCAGAGTGCAGGCCCATGTTTACAAGGCTACGAAAAGGCACTTTGCTTGGCTCTTCATGGCCTTGTAGATATGATATAAGGCAACGCAGCGCAAATCACTGCATTTTCTTACTCTGCCTCAGAGTGGCGTTTCATGGATGTTGCAGTGGGTTTTCCCACACAACACCCATGGGTTTTGACGCATTCCCAGATTTACAAGGATCTGTAAACCTGGGAAATCCGTCAAAAATGTATGACTCCCCAGGAGAGCCGTAACAAGGAGAAATACATTTATTTCTCCTCGTTCTTTCCTCTTTCTATGCGTGATGCATTCTGCACCACACATAAATAGAGGAAAATCCTCCATGTATTGTTTTTGTGCAGGAAGTTATTACAATCTTGCCAACAACGCAGACACCCTTGCACCATGGTACAATGATGCCTGCATTGGTACTAGGTACCACATTGTGCGCTAGCTGGAAGGAAAACAATGCAACATAACTCATTAATAGAGTGCATTCCTACCCTTTCAAATTGGTGTATGGTAACACAGCAAAAAGACTTGGGGCGCTACCCTATGCTAATTCATTGTAAATATGCCCCTCAGTGCAGTCTTGCTCTCTGCCTGTGTTGGTGTACAAATTGCTGCCAACAAAGCCCATGGTACAAGGGTGCCTGTGTTACACTCAGGATTGTTTTTGTGCAAGAAAGAACACTTTCCTGCACAAAACAATTCTCTGAGGCTTTTTATCAGAATGCAGCACACATAGAAACTGGAAAAGCAAAAAATAGCAAGGAGAATCAAAATATTCCTCCTAATTACGGCTCCCCGTGGGAGGCACAGCATCCTGACGCATTCCCAGGTCTACCAGTATTGGTAAACCTGGGAATGCTTTAGAATCCATGAGTGGATGCCTGGAAACACCCACGTTCCACCCAAGTGATGCATCCTTGGAGCACAGTAACCCAAGACAGCAACTTGGTTGCCTGGCATTATTCCAGACTTACCAAGTCACACAGGACCACATAAGGTGGACTTGCATGGCTTGGTAAATATCATCTAGGATTTGCACCATCCTTGCATTACCCTGTGTGGCACAAGGGTGATGCAAAACGTTGATTAAAATGCCCAGGAGCTTCACAAAATACCCAAAAAGAAGCCATATACATGCTGTTTGTAAGGAAACAGGTTTCTCCCCTTTTTTGCACCCATTTGGACTACTAGCTGCTGGTGTTTCAACTCCGAGAGTGCACTGAGGCGTGCTAACCAGACATCAGTTGCAGTGTTTTAACCTCTTACAAAGTGTATGTAGAATTGGCTATACCCTATTGGCAAGTGCTGAGTTACTCATATGTCCCTGGTATAGGGTGCCTAGGGTACCAAGTGCATGTAAGGCAGAGTGTCCACCCAGGGCTGTAGCACTGATTGTGCAACCCTGTATGTGAGAGAGAACAAAATGGCTCCCAGCCTGCCACCGCAGACTGGAGGAGCAGTGTTACAATGCTAGTTCAACTTTGACCTTTAAACTAATTGCAATGCCACTAGTTCCCATAATAATATATGCATTCTCCTAAGGAGGGCCTATTGAGCCCTACAGCAGGGAGTTGTGTATTATTAAATAGGGCATATATTTTTCATATGTCTTAACAGCAACACTTCAAATTTGTCATTTTGCTGGGAAAATGTTGGCATCCCAGCCTGGCAAACTCCTGAATGGGACTATCTAACTGGGTACTGTAAAGTATCAAATTAATCATGGCATTGAACCCGACCTCATGCACAGGTCGTATTTAATGTCACTTCTGCCCACCTGAGGAGTCGTGTTAATGACTCCCGGACTTAGAAAAAATAGACCTCAATGAAAGGGCGAACAGTTACCTCCCTTAACAAGAAGCCACTTGGGGTGTTAGCCCAAAAGGTGAGCTTAAAAGGGGAAAACGACTTTGGTGGGCCAATGGCAATGGCCAATGGCGATAACATTCCAGGAAGGCTCCCCTTTGTTCAGGTAGACAAGCTGGAGACAGGGCCAGTGAGGGAAGACCAGTGCCTAGATCAGCTTTCCAGTAGGAGCCCCTAGGTAGACACACCTCTAGGGTGAGCTACCTAGCTCCTCACAATTAAGGAAAGACTCATACATTTTGAGAGTGGCTAGAATACTGCACCCTGGGATTTTCAGATGCCATACTTCACCAGGAATTCCTCACCCAAAGGGAGGTGACCTGCAAGACGAATGGATAGTGATCACATAGTCCCCTCAGGGCACTTTCCTGGAATAAACAGGGAATCCCTGGCACCATGACCCTCAGATCACACTGGAGCAAGGACCAGAGGACTGTGCTGCTGCCTTAGACCCACACAAAGAAAGGCTGTACCATCTGCTGGACTGTACCTGCTGCACTTTGGGTTAGCGAATATGAAAGCCTGCCTGGGGCTTCTGATGTAGAGAAAAGTTTTGCTCCAGCCCCAGACCAAAGCAGTGACTCAAAGGATCAGTGGGCTGATACCCTGGATCCAGCACCAGGGACAAAAGAGATGAAGAAGCCCAAACTGGCAACTGGTTAGCAACTGCACAAGATTTGTAGCTACCAGCCTATGGATACCCAAAGCGACCAATCCTCGAAGCCCAAAGGTTGCACTAGAGTTAGCTGGACCCGGGTGTGCCATCAGAGTCTAGATTGGTCACCAAAGAGAGACACTAGCCTTCACTAAGGGATTTTGCCCTGACCACTGTGCAAGGAGAACAATAGCCCAGCTTCAGCTGGCCGTCTACTGCATTAAAGATGATATTGTGGAACTTCAGCATCTGTGTCCAAAGTTGCTTCACATCACCCACGGACCAGCAAATCACCACAAAGGCACCTCCATCAACCACACAGCAATAGGAACAATCTTGAGCATCTTTTCATCCTCTATCCTCATCTTCAGGACCATTTCATTCTATTCTATGCCAGTAATGTTGTAAAGTTTGAAACTGGACTGGAGAATGTTCATATCTACTCCTTTGGCACCCCAGACCTGCATACTATTGGATTTGGTCATCCAAGCCAGCCTGGAGGAGCCAAACTAACTTTTACAAAGTCCCCAAAGTGTTTGTTGACCAAGGCTTGTTTGCGGTTAGATTAAAAAAGTGATAATATCTCCTAAAATCTCTATATTTGGAACCCTACAGTGGATTTTGCTCATCAATGTCTCTGAAAAATCCATAAACATATAATCTATTTTTGTAAATTGGTGTTTAATTTCCTTCGTGCTGTGTGACTTTATTTTGTTGTTTTGGTACTGCTAAATGCTTTACACCTAGGCATATTCATGGCCTGATTTGTGTTGCTCTTTGTTGGACTTTTTTTCCTTGTGCAGGGTCATCCCCAATCTTTTTGCCTCCTGTCTCCTATTTTTCCTGACCTGTTTTGTTGGCTCTAGAACTCTGAGAACATTACCACTGCTAACCAGTACTAAAGTGCCTTTGCTCTCTGTGCAAATTGTATTGTTGATTGGATTTCCATGATTGGCATATTATTTTTACTGGTAGGTCCCTAGTACAGTGCATTAGAGGTTCCCCGGGCCTGTAAATCAAATGCAACTAGTGGGCCTGCAGCACTGGTTGTGCCACCCACATTAGAAGCCCTGTAAACATGGCTCAGACCTGCCACTGCAGTGTCTGTGTGTGCAGTTTTAAACTGCCAAACCGACTTGGCAAGTGTACCCACTTGCCAGGCCTAAACCTTCCCTTTTCTTACATGTAAGACACCCCTAAGGTAGGCCCTAGGTAGCCCCATGGGCAGGGTGCAGTGTATGTTTAAGGTAGGACATATACCCATGCAACATCCATGGATTTTGATGCATTCCCAGGTTTACAAGAGCTTCTAAATCCTGGAAAGCATGAAAAAGATATGCCTCCTAATGTGTTTATTTCTCCTCATGTTCCCACTTTTTATGTGTGCTGCAATCTGCAGCACTCATAAAGAGAGGAAAGAGGCTCTCAGGATTGTTTTCTGTGCAGGAAAGAGTCCCTTTCTGCACAAAAACAATCCAACATGCAATGCAAGCACCTTTGCAACATGGTGCAAAGGTGCCTGCATTGGTGCTAGGCTTCCAAAAGGGCTTGAATGCAGGAGTAAAGACAGAAATGGGTCATATTGGATAACTACGGTCCATTACTGCCTTTTCCCTGTGATGCAGGGCAGTGCAGAAAGGTGACTTGCTGCGACGCCCTGCGCCACAAAGTCTCTAAATGGGAGCCTATGTCCCTTTGTTAAGCCTTGCTGCTCAAAGCCACAACAAGCCAGGGTTGAGTACAGCCATACCATATAATACACCCAAATCCTCCCAAATATGCACCAGGGGGCAAGGATTTGATACCAGGAGCAAACGTAGTCCAAAAGCATGCGAAATGGCTCAAAAGGGCCAAAGATATTTGCAGGAGAAGGATTTGACCCTTGATCTCCCCAGTGCTCTAGGCAAGACTGCTGGTTTAAGGATGACAGTACTTATGTTTGTAGGTGACTATGCAAGTCCTACAACAAGTTGCAACTGTCATCCCAACCCTCACAGCTCATAAGCAGTACCTCACCAAAAACTCAAACAATAAAAGGTGATTTGTGGCAGCCTTTACACATGGACTCAAGAGTGCAACATCTCTAAGAGTGTTGTGGTTAAGGGGGAGATTACTTCATTCTCACAAGAACAACATGTCTCAATCAACCACCGAGGCAATGAGAAAGATGCAGTAAAAGTCTTAATAGGTTTGTATTAGCAATACTGCAATCTACGATAAATTGCATGAGCTGCAATGATAAGAATAATGAACAATGCAAAGAATAGGATTGTGAACACCAGAGTCCTTAGTGAAAAGACCCACACCATCTTGCAAGTACATAAAATGACATGAGATATGAACTATGTCCTAATACCCTAACATTATGAGCCTCACACCTAACCTAAAAAGAGCTAAGGGGGTCATTCAGACCCCGGCGGGCGGCGGGAACCGCCGAATGACCGCACCGCGGTCAAAAGACCGCGGCGGCCATTCTGTGTTTCCCGCTGGGCTGGCGGGCGACCGCCAGAAGGCCGCCCGCCAGCCCAGCGGGAAACCCCTTCCCACGAGGACGCCGGCTCCGAATGGAGCCGGCGTAGTGGGAAGGGTGCGACGGGTGCAGTTGCACCCATCGCGAATTTCAGTGTCTGCAATGCAGACCCTGAAATTCTATGTGGGGCCCCCAGTGGCCCCACAACACCCCTCACCGCCATCCTGTTCCTGGCGGTCGGAACCGCCAGGAACAGGATGGCGGTGAGGGGGTCGGAATCCCCCATGGCGACGCAGCAAGCTGCGCCGCCATGGGGGATTCCTCAGGGCATCGGAAAACCGGCGGGACACCGCCGGTTTTCCTGTTCTGACCGCGGCCAAACCGCCGCGGTCAGAATGCCCTGCGGGGCACCGCCGGCCTGTTGGCGGTGCTTCCGCCAACCCCGGCCCCGGCGGTCCTTGACCGCCGGGGTCGGAATGACCCCCTAAGTGTGATAAACCTAATCTGCCAGTGCTGTGTCCATGAGAAGAGCCCCCTCAACCCTTGTTACCTTGGAATGAGGTATCTAGATCAGACTCTGTGGGGACACGAGGACTGAGCCAGCATCAACACGACATGCAACATCAATAGAGTCAATGGCTTCTGAGAGGAATCCCTCTGTCTGTGTAGGGTGCATTTATACAGATCGGATCAGACCCCAGACGTAGGTCTGTTCCCAAACAATAGAAAACAAGACATGTTTAGGGTGGCAATTTATATAAAGAATTCCCTCAAAGGCGTAAAAAGGGAAAGTACCTAATGTGAATATCTACAGTTTGTTTATCTTTGTTGCTTGATGGTGACATCTTAGAGCGGTGGCACTGATAATGTGAAACTAAAACATTGGCCTAACTAAAAACAATGCAGCTATCTTGAAAGATATAATTTAATAAGTGCACTAAAACAGAGCAAGCTGAATAGGGAAAAAGTCACTGGATGACGGGGGCACGAGTCTACAGGCCATAAGGCTAAGCTAACTCCTGCTTCCCATTAAAACAAGATTGGATTCATTACACCCTCCCCATTGCCTTAACAAGTATGATGCCATAGGATGATGGCATCAAAGGCGAATTAATCCAAGCTAAAAATGTTCTGGACTAAAACAATCTAAAAGCCTTAAAAACTAGCTAATTTTTTTATTTAAAAACAGGTTAAGAAATAGCTAAAACATACAAAGAGATATGCTGTCGACCATGACAAGCACAGCAGTCCAAAGTTAAAAGGCAATCCTTGAATTTGGTGAGATAAGCCAATCATCGAATCCATATAACAGTAGTCATGATCTTGAAGAGTGTCTACGAAGTCATTAAATGGAAAGGCCCTCCGAAAGGAGGCCACATTGTCAGATGTTAGATCGATGACAGGATAGGCAGATGGATCGACAGAATAGTAGTGCATATCAGTCTCTTGTGCAGGACCCACTGCAGGGGCGGTACTCTCCAAAGCATCAAAAAGTGCCAGATCGTTCACCAAAGGTGGCTCATACGTGGATGCACAAATCACCCTTAATCTCAAGGGGCACGATCGTGAATGAGCCCTTATCAGGAAAATCAACAGTTCTTGGTCCACAGGAGGCACTGGCGTAACAGCAAGGCACACAGTAGGCAAATGTTTGAAGAGAAACTACACACAGCGAAAGACTGGCTGCACACACCATAGGAGTGATCTGAATGACAATGACCAGTCACGCTCCAACTCTTCCAGCAATGGAACATCAAACAACTGAACCATGCGTTCACGGCACAGCTGAGCTGGTGGTAGTGGCTCCATTACTCTGCTTAGCAGGAAAGGCACAACCAGTGCAAATCAGAACCAATAGCAGTAGTATTCCGCCTATTAATGCCAAAATTATAGGAAAGCCGCCAAACACACTTGAAAAGAGTGAATGGATGGCTGAAGGAATGACTTCGAAGACAGTCTGGAAGATGGACACAAATCCAGACCTGACAGCCTTAAAGAAATGGACAATCCCCGTAGTGCTCAAAGTGTTGAATATTCTGGATACCAGCTCTCCAAAGTGCTTGGGGAAGTTGGTATTTAATAGGAATTGTATCTCGACTGATGAATTTGCTATCTGGATAGCATACGTCTCTCTAGCCAATGTCAAAGCAACCTGTTTTTGAAACAGTAACGCCTTTAGTCTGCTCAGCTTGTCATAATTTACATTAGTAGTATCACTGTGAGGCCAAATTTCTACTACCCTTATTTCTCGTGTGGGGGGGAATAAAACATGTCCGCAACACTTAACGACCTTAGAGACTGAAATTGCGTAGGCAATTCCTGGTCACATACTGCAACAGCTTTGGTCTCTCAGCACCACATAACGTCCATTTGAAAGTACATGAAATGCTGGTCGATTCAAAGGGACGGAAGTACCCTTCAGAAAACAGGCCAAGTTTGCCCACATTGCAAAGGCCATGAAGGGACACCTGTTTCCAGATCAATGAATGACTAAGAGTATGTAGGAGGATGGCCTGGTTTGTAGTGGGTACCTAAAGGACTAACACCTTATACTAGATCCAGTTATCCTTAGTAGTGAAATGCAGGCAGTGTTCTATCAGCTTAGGCTGTCTAGGGGTAGCTGTAGCAGAGCAGCCAAGGCTGAAATAGGAGACATGCAAAGCTCCTGCAATACCGCTATAGTTACACAGTACTTATACATAATAAAAGACAATACTCAGTGTTACCAAAAATAAAGGTACTTTATTTTAGTGACACAAGGCCAAAAATATTTTAGAGGCAACACTCCTTCTGGAGGAAAGTATTATACACATATCCACTAGTAACCAAAATCAGGTAAGTAACCAGTCATAGAATAGTGCAAACAGTAGAAAATACAATAGATTGCAATGGGCCTAGGGGCAACACAAACCATATACTAAAATAGTGGAATGTGAATGTCAAATTGTCCTCTAGGCAAGTGTAGTGTGTAGAGGGGTGCTGGGAGTGTAGGAAAACACCAAAGATAAGTAAAGTACCCCACCCCAGAGCCCAGGAAAGCAGGAGTAAATTACAGCAAGGTTCCTCAGAATAGACTACAAGTCGTGATAACGGATGATGCAAGAACCAAGCAAGACTGCAAGCAACAAAGGATGGATTCCTGGACCTGAAGACCTGTGGAGAGAGGAGACCAAGTCCAGAAGTCGAACAAGAGTCCAGGAAGGACAGAAGCCCCTGCCAATCTAGAAGAAGGTGCAAAAGTGGATTGTCCGGTTAGAAGAAAAGTACAGAAGTGCACCAAAGAAGATGGTTGCAGGTTCCTGCTTGGTGCAACAGATGTCCCACATCGAGTTGTTTGATGCAGGCCAAAAAGCCTTGGTTCAAGCAAGTGTGCGGTTTGCATCAAAGAGGAGCTGCCTTGACCCAGGAGGGACCTGGGGGTCTCAACTCAGATTGAGGGACAGAGGGGAATCTCAGTACTTCAGAGAGCCCTCAGAGGACCAGGCAGCGCCCAGGGGAGTCCCAGAACACAGGGACAAAGAAGATGCAAAGTGCGGTCATCACAGCACTACACTGGAGGGTCCCACGCTGCCGGAGAATAACTCAGAGAGCTCTGCATCACAGGATGGACTGCTGGGGACGTGGGCTATGCTGTGCATGAAGAACTTTTAGAAGAAGTGCACAGAAGCCCAAGGACCTGCAGAAGATGCAGTGCACAGGGGTACTGTTGCAGCACAGGGAGGCAAGCTCTTACCTCCACCAAATTTGGACAGCTGGACCTTTGGACAGTTTGGGTCACTTTGGTCCACCACATGTGTTCCAGGGAGCAAGCTTGCTGTCAGGAAAGGGGTCCCAGCGTACCCAGAAGGGTGCCTGCTGAAGTGGGGAAGTGACTCCATTACTCCACAGGAGATTCCTTTGGTTCTTCTGGTGCAGGGTGATGACAGGCACTCCTCTGAGCATGCACACCTTGGAAATTGTTGCAAATGCTGGCTGGAGCTGAAGTTGCAGGTCACAGGAGTTGTCCTGGATACTTTGTTGCAGTTACAGCGGTTCCTGGAGAAGTCTGCGGTTGATCCGATGGTCAGAAGCTGAAGCAGAGTTTGCAGAGGAGTCCTGGAGGAATCTTGCAAACCGAATCTGAGGAAACAACCAGAGGAGAGACTCTAAATAGCCTGAGACGGGGATTGGCTACCTACCCTGGTATGCACCTATGAGGACGGGTCTCTGACGTCACCTGCTGGCACTGGCCACTCAGAGGTCTCCAGAGGGTCCCCACACCTTGGAATCCCAGATGGCTAACTCCAGGGACACTCTGGAGGAGCTCTGGGCACCACCGCTGGGGTGGTGATGGACAGGGGAGTGGTCACTCCCCTTTCCTTTGTCCAATTTTGCACCAGAGCAGGGACTGGGGATCCCTGAACTGGTGTTGACTGGATTATGCAAGGAGGGCACCGTTTGTGCCCTTCAAAGCATTTCCAAAGGCTCTGGGAGGATACCCCTCCAAAGCATGTAACACCTAGTTCCAATGTGAGAGGGTGTAACACCCCTTTCCTAAAGGAAATACATTGTTCTGCCTTCCTGGGATTGAGCTGCTCAGTCCCCAGGAGGGCAGAAACCTGTCTGTGAGGTGGCAATAGCTGGGGCTGCAGTGGAAACCTCAGAGAGCTGGTTTGGCAGTACTGGGGTCCATGGTGGAGCCCCCAGGGTGCATGGGATTGCCCCCCCATACCAAATTTGGATTGGGGGGTCAATTCCATGATCTTAGACACCTCACATGGCCTTATTCGGAGTTACCTTTCTGAAGCTACATATATGTATTGACATATATGTAGTGCACCCTTATAATGGTGTCCCCTCACTCACAAAGTCCAGGGAATTGGCCCTGGACAATGTGGGGGCACCTTTGCTAGTGCAAGGGAGTCCTCACATTTAGTAAATGTGTACCTAGCCTTCAGTAAATGAAGGTTAGACATATATGTGACTTATAAGTTACTTAGGGCCAGATATAGGAAAATGACAATTTGCGACTCGCAAATTGGTATGCAGAACGGTGTCTCAGACACCGTCTGCGAGTCGCTATGGGGTCGCAATGACCCACCTCATTAATATTAATGAGGTGGGTCGCAAATTGCGGCCACATAGCGAGTCTAGGCAATCGCAAACATGGAGGCCTGCTGTCGTCAGCAGACCTCCATGTTCGTGACTGCTTTATCAATAAAGCAGTTTTTTTTTTTAAGTGTAGCCCGTTTTCCTTAAAGGAAAACGAGCTGCACTTAAAAAAAAAAACGAAACCTTTAGTTTCGGTATTTTTTCAGGGCAGGTAGTGGTCCCTTGGACCACCACCTGCCCTGAAAAAATTGTTTTGGGTCCCCCTTCCAATTTGCGAGTGGGTTACCATCCACTTGAAGTGGATGGTAACTGCGATACCATTTGCGACCGCATATGCGGTTGCAAATGGTATTGCATGCCACTCCGAATCGCAAATAGGAAGGGAACACCCCTTCCTATTTGCGATTCCGAAATGCATATTGCGAGTCGGTCCCGACTCGCAATATGCATTTCTACATAGGGAAATGCGATTAGCGAGTCGCAAACGGCAATTTTTTCCGTTTGCGACTCGCTAATCGTTTCCTGCATCTGGCCCTTAGTTCAGTGAAAAATGGCTGTGAAATAATGTGTGCACTATTTCACTCAGGCAGCAATGGCAGTCCTGAAGAAAGGTTTGTGTGAGCTCCTTATGGGTGATAAAAGAAATGCTGCAGCCCATAGGGATCTCCTGGAACCCCAATGCCCTTGGTACCTAGCTACCATAGACTAGGGATTATAAGGGGGCTCCAGTGTGCCAATCGGAATTGGAATATGGATTCACTAAACTATAGTGACAAATTTGGTAAGTAGAGAGAGCATAAGCACTGGAGTTGTGGTTAGCAGAACTTCAGTGACACAGTCAAGCATACTGACAACAAACATAGGCCACAAACTATGAGCATTGGGGTCCTGGATAGCAGGATCCCAGTAAGACAGGGAAAACGCACTGACAAATAGGGTTTTAAACTATGAGCACTGGGGTCCTGGCTCCTAAACTCTACCCCAGCCCAACCTGAGGCCTCTAGGTCATTACCTAAGAGACAGTCGACAGGTAAGCTAGGTGATACCACCACCTGCTTTGAGCCAGTAACTCCACCCCAACTAAGTTAAGGGGAGAGACTGAGTGGATTTGTTGACAGTTTTCAGTCACCAAAGTGATACTGGCACCTGTGTCCCTGTAGCCCTGGGCCTCAAAACAATTTACTAATATTGACTGTTTGTACTTGTCCATGTTAAGGGGACAAGCAGCCAAGGTGGCAAGGTCAATGCCAACAGGTGTGACAGAAACTGTCTTGGGAGTGTCTGCCCCAGTTTCTATGATGGACCCAAAAGTGAACCCAACTGCACCCTTTGTTTGACTATTGCCAGTAGTCCCACCACTATTACCACTACTGCTAGGGGCACTAGAGCTTGATGTATTAGTGGTGGTAGGCTCAGGGGCTTTACATGGGTAGGACTTATCCCCTGGCCTATGACCTTTACCTCTGCCCACATAGCACCAGGGCTTTTTATTGTTTGTAGAGTGAGGAGAAGAGGAAGATGATTTATCCCCACCCTCAGAGGTGTGTTGTGGAGCTGAAGAAGGATCTTTTTGCTTACTTTTACCCCCATGGTTATCCTGAGATTTTTCACCATCTTTCTTTTTTTCTTTGTCACCCCGTATGATCTTTTCTGCTCACCTTTGTTCTGACCAATTTGTCTGCCTTCCTTCCCTATTCTTTGGGAGAGGTCAGATCTGAGTCCACAAGATACTGGTGCAACAAGTCAGACACACAAGTATTCAATATATGCTCTCTCAAAATCAGATTATACAGGCCCTAGAAATCAGACACTTTACTGCTATTTAACCAACTCTCTAAAGCCTTCACAGAACAGTCCACAAAGTCAACCCAGTCTTGTGAAGATTCTTTCTTGGATTCCCTCAACTTAATTCTGTATTGCTCTGTGGTGAGCCCCAAACTATCAATGAGTGCATCTTTGAGAATGTTGTATTTTTCTGAGTCCTCCTCCCTAACAGTGAGGTGTCTGCCTCTCCCTTTGTCAGAGAAGAACAACCAAAGTATAGCAGCCCACTACTTCCGAGGGACTCTTTGAACTTTACAAGTCCTCTCAACTGCAGCAAACTACTTTTGAATACTAATGTTGTCCTCCCTGACCTCACAAGTCCTAAAACTTTCAATGCTGCTTCCATCATGGGGAACTAACCCAAGACCTGTCTTTCTCTTTCTACAGCTAAGGCTTTCCTATCTAGGGCCAGCTTTTGCTATTTCAGCCTCAGTCTGGCCTCCTCCAATCTCAGCTTTCTGAGTTCCCTATCTAGGGAGTTAATCTCAGGATTGGATATGTTAGACCCTTCAGAGACTGAGGTGATGTGAGAATGAGCAGAGGTAGATCTCTCCCTAACTTGTGTAACCCTAGTGACCTGGCCTCTAGGTGTGAAGGGTGCCCTACTTGTGTGAAACCACTTCCCACTACCAGCTACACTATTTGGTTTGTTAAGGGAAAGATCTGTAGAAGGACCCTCCCATGGATCTTCAGAACCCTCTCCTGAATCTACATGGACAGAATCTCCCTCTACCTCCCCTTCTGGTTGTACATGACCATCAGGATGCTTCTGTTCATCTAGTAAGAGGAGATTCAAGAGGAAATCCTTCTTAGGGTTCTATTCTTTCTAAACAGAGACCCTTCAGACTTTTGAAATTCAGATTTTCATAAGTGGTCTTGACAACCCTGGGGATAGCCTCTATAGAAGACATAGGCCCACATTACAACCCTGGCAGTCAAAGACCGGCAGGGCTGTTCCGACAGAAGTACCGTCAACAGGCTGGCGGTACTTCCCATGGGATTACGACCACACCGCCGGGACCAGCGGTTTCCCGCCACTTTTGTCCCGGCGGTTGTAATCCCCCAGGGCAGAGCTGCTTGCAGCGCTGCCCAGGGGATTATGAGTCCCCCTCCCGCCAGCCTTTTCATGGCAGTATGAACCGACACAAAAAGGCTGGCGGAAAGGGGAGTCGCGGGGCCCCTGCACTGCCCATGCCAATGTGTTCCACGCAGTGTTGCGGTGGTGCGACGGGTGCAGTTGCACCTGTCGTGCTTTTCACTGTCTGCTATGCAGACAGTGAAAAGCTCCATGGTGCCGTGGCATGGGCAGTGCAGGGGCCCCCTGCCACGGCACCATGGAGCTTTTCACTGTCTGCATAGCAGACAGTGAAAAGCACGACAGGTGCAACTGCACCCGTCGCACCACCGCAACACCGCCGGCTCCATTTGGAGCCAGCTCCTGTGTTGTACCTGACATCCCTGCTGGGCCGGCGGGTGGAAACCAGGTTTCCGGCCGCCCAGTGGGGATCTCCAAATGGCCTCCACAGGAGTGTGGCTGCATTGGCGGCCGCCCGGCGGATACAACTTGGCGGGGTTGCCGCCCGCCAATGTTGTAATGAGGGCCATAATGATAGAAAAAGTTAGAGAGAAGAGTAAGAAGTAAGCAAACTATTTCACTGAACTTTTTAGAGGAAAACAATTTTTCTGAACTTTGTAGAACTTTTTTGGAAGTGACAAAAATGACTGCTAGGTATAATTGTCTATAGCTCTAAGTATTGGAGTACACCTTTTCTTGTGAAAAGCACTAGCAACAAAGTGGTAAAGCAATTGCAAGTCCTAATCCCACCGCTGCACCACCAATGTAGGAGGCTGACCTGGTTTTGTAGTTGGTACCTAAGGTACTTGCATCTTATACCAGGTCCAGTTATCCCATATTAGTGAAGTGTAGGCAATGCTCTAGCAGCTTAGGCTGTCTATGGGTAGCTGTAGCAGAGCAGCCAAGGTTGAACTAGGAGAGATGCAAAGCTCCTGCAATACCACTATAGTTACATAGGCGGTCATTCTGACCGCGCCCGCCATGCGGTTATCGCCGAATGACCGCCCCGCGGTCAAAAGACCACGGCGGCCATTCCAACTTTCCCGCTGGGCCGGCGGGCGACGCAAAAAGGCCGCCCGCCGGCCCAGCGGGAAAGCCCCTGCAACGAGGAAGCCGGCTCCGAATGGAGCCGGCGGAGTTGCAGGGGTGCGACGGGTACAGTGGCACCCGTCGCGATTTTCACTGTCTGAAAATCTTTGTGGGGCCCTGTTAGGGGGCCCCTGCACTGCCCATGCCAGTGGCATGGGCAGTGCAGGGGCCCCCAGGGGCCCCATGACACCCGTTCCCGCCAGCCTGGTTCTGGCGGTGAAAACCGGCAGAAACAGGCTGGCGGGAAGGGGGTCGGAATCCCCATGGCGGCGCTGCTTGCCGCCGGTTCCCCTTTTCTGACCGCGGCTTTACCACCGTGGTCAGAATAGCCCAGGAAGCACCGCCAGCCTGTTGGCGGTGCTTCCGCTGCCCTCCGCCCTGGCGGTCAGAGACCGCCAGGGTTGGAATGAGGGCCATAGTACTTATACACAATAAAATACAATACTCTAAACTATGAGCACTGGGGTCCTGGCTAGCAGGATCCCAGTGAGATAGTAAAAACACACTGACAAACACCCACAAACAGGCCAAAAATGGGGAAACCATGCTAGAAAGAGACTACTTTCTCACACAGAAGTCTTGCATTTGCTTCTGCACCATTTTTCAGTTTCTGTAATGTCCAGCCTAACTGCATGATGGAACGCAGCTGAGTTTGTCCATTGTATAAAAGGGACATGTCTGTCTTAATAATATCAATTGCAGATGACACTATGGGGGTTATTACAACTTTGGAGGAGGTGTTAATCCGTCCCAAAAGTGACAGTAAAGTGACGGATATACCACCAGCCGTATTACGAGTCCATTATATCCTATGGAACTCGTAATACGGCTGGTGGTAAATCCGTCACTTTATCGTCACTTTTGGGACAGATTAACACCTCCTCCAAAGTTGTAATAACCCCCTATGTTTGTTAGGGAATAAATCCTGTTGGACAGAGTGTTCATGTCATTGTCGACAACAGCCAAATACTTTTCTAATTTTTCTTTGTCTATCTTCCTTAAACGCACAGCAGCTTCTACCTGGGAAAGCTTCCAGAACTCATTATATATGGCATAGATGAATCTTTTAGAGCGTGTGCTTTCTTGGACCTAACAAGAAATCCTGTAAGTCTATGGGGGTCATTCCAACCCTGGCGGTCGGTGTTAAAGCGGCGGCCAACCCGCCAACAGGCAGGCGGTCCAAAAAATGGAATTCTGACCCTGGCGGAAACCGCCAACACAGACCGCCACTTTAACACTCCGACCGCCACGGCGGGACAAACAAACAGCGCGGCGGTGACCGCCAACAGACAGGCGGGAGACAATGTACCGCCCACCCTATCACAACTCACCAATCTGCCACCTTTTCCGGGGCGGGAGCCCCTCTGATAAAAACACGGCGGAAACAGACTACGAACGGGAAAACGCTCACCTCTACACACTCCACGAGGAATCTGGACAGCATGGATCCAGAACTACACATCCTACCAGCTATTGTCTACCTGCTCCTCTACCAGGAGCACGAACGCCGGCGCAGAAGACAACGGTGAGTACTGCACCTACGACACAGGGGTGGGGGGAGGAGAAAAGATTACGGGCACACACATACCCAACACACCCACCCTCACCCACAACTACCTACACATCAATGCAGAGCAACAACTCAGAGTGACACCCCCTAAACCCCCCGGAAAAATGCAAAGACAAAATAAAATGATCATGAAATTCAAATATATTGTAAGGCTACGTAAAAATAAATTTCAAACATCTATAACTATATACACATATGTAAATTGTCCTGTCCAAATTGGGTTTCAGTCATTGTACGTGGGCCGATGGGCCTCAACACATGGGCAAAGCCCACACAGGAGACCCGAAGCCATTGGAGAGAACACTGCAGGGCATCAGATAGAAAAACTACAGGCACCTCAGGGGGAAGGGAAGGGGAGGCACCTCAGCCACATGAGTCCACGACGCCAGATCCACGAGGGGCCTCCATGCCCACTGTCCCATCCTGGGGAGTGCAAAGCCACAGTCTCACAAGTCTCTACAGTGGGTGGCTTGCCCACTGTGCCATCCTGGGGAGTGCAAAGCCACAGTCTCACAAGTCTCTACAGTGGGTGGCTTGCCCACTGTGCCATCCTGGGGAGTGCAAAGCCACAGTCTCACAAGTCTCTACAGTGGGTGGCTTGCCCACTGTGCAATCCTGGGGAGTGCAAAGCCACAGTCTCTCAAGTGGATTACAGACTCCACTGGTACTGGAGGAGGCATGGTGCCCAGAGTGCATCGTGCAGCCCTGCCCGACACAGATCCGGGCCTGCCCCTTCTGCCAATGGGCCAGCGGTGCTTGAGATGAAGGGCCCAGCGGAGCGGTGCTTGAGACGGCGGTGCCCAGCGGAGCGGTGCTTGAGACGGCGGTGGCCAGCGGAGCGGTGCTTGAGATGAAGGGCCCAGCAGAGCGGTGCAGAGATGAAGGGCCCAGCAGAGCGGTGCTTGAGATGAAGGGCCCAGCGGAGCGGTGCAGAGATGAAGGGCCCAGCGGAGCGGTGCTTGTCTTGAAGTGCCCTGTTCAGCGGTGCTTGTCTTGAAGGGCCCTGTTCAGCGGTTCATGAGACGGCGGTGCCCTGTTCAGCGGTGCTTGTCTTGAATGGCCCTGTTCAGCGGTTCTTGAGACGGCGGTGGCCTGTTCAGCGGTGCTTGTCCTGAAGGGCCCTGTTCAGCGGTTCTTGAGACGGCGGTGGCCTGTTCAGCGGTGCTTGTCTTGAAGGGCCCTGTTCAGCGGTTCTTGAGACGGCGGTGCCCTGTTCAGCGGTGCTTGTCTTGAAGGGCCCTGTTCAGCGGTGCTTGACATGTGTCTCCAGGGCACCATATCCGGCCAATATATGGAGTTCACTCGTCATCCGACTTCTCACTTCTGGGGCCCTCCTGTGCTGGAGTCCCGGGCCCGTGGGTGTCCTCCTTCACACCTGGAATGGGGCTGGTGGGGCCCTCCTGGGCAGCTCGCCTGCTGCCGGACTTGTCAGCCGTGCTGCCCTTGCCATCCTTCCGTGATTCTCTGTGGCCCTTGCCTCCCTTTGTAGATGTGCCAGGTGGCACCCCACTTCCTGACGGTGCCAGGGTAGTGCCTTTGGAGGCTGCCGTCTCTGGCCTCTCGCGCCGGGCCTTGCCTTTCTTGGTTTTCTTCCCAGGGGGTGGGCTGGCTGTCCCTTTACTGCTGGCCGATGTTGCTGCCCTCGAAGGTGGTGGACTCCAATATCCCTGTACTATGGACCTTGTAGGTCCAGGGTTTGTGGTGGCTGAGGTGCTGATTGGACTCTTACGAGATGGAGGGGGTGGGTCAGGTGATGGAAAGAGGTTCATTTTGGACAGGAAAAACTTTTTAGGAGCAGTGGGAAGGGTAGGTGCAGTGGGTATGGGAGTGGAGGAAGAGGATGTGGTTGTAGGAGAGTCAAGTGTGGTGTCTTTGGGTACAGGTGCTTGTGACGGAGGCTGTTGTGAGGTAGATGGCTGTTGGGTGGGTGGCTGCCTGCGTTTGTGTGGTTTGGAAGAGGGGGTGACAGACACACTGGGAGAGGAAACAGGGGATGTGTAAATGGCAGTGGGGGTGGTGACTGCACGTGTGCGGAGTGTTCTGGTGGGTGTGCTGGTGATGGACGTAGTGGCTGATGATGTTGTGCATGCAAGTGTAAGTGGAGACGTCACAGGGAGGGAGGAGGGAGACGAGGAGGAGGGGGACACAGAGGAGGCAGTGGCTGTTGGTATGTCTGCATGTGGCTGTTGCTTGTGTGAATGCTTGTGTGATGTGTGGTGCTTATGTCTGGATGAGCTGCCCTTGGGTGTTGAGGTGTGTGCAGGCTGGTCTGTAGGTGTGTCTGGGATAGGCAGAGGAACAGGGGAGTGGGACTGGGTGGAGGAAGTTGGAGGAGGGAGGCAGGAGACAGGGACAATGGCTGCTGTCAGTGCTGAGGCCAGAGCGTTGAACGATCGCTGATGGGCAGCCTGACCCGAATGAATGCCCTCCAGGTATGCATTGCTCCGGTGCACCTCCCTTTCTACCCCCTGGATGGCATTCAAAAGGGTAGACTGCCCAACAATGAGCGTCCTGAGGAGGTCAATGACCCCCTCACTGAGGGCAGCAGGGGTAACTGGGGCAGGGCCTGAGGTGCCTGGGGCGAAGGAGATGCCCGCCTTCGTGTGCGAGCGGGCACGGGGCGATCGCAGAGGGGCTGCTGGGAGGGCGGAGCTGGTGTGCTGGGTGGCGGCTGTACCTGTTGTTGCGGTGGGCACGGATGTTGCCGCCACCACAAGGGAGCTCCCTTCCGAGGACGTGTCTGTGTCGCTGATGTCTCCATGTGTCCCCGTTGTGGAGCTCCCCTCGCCCTCCTTCTCACTGGTGAACTCCGAGTCGGTTGCATGGCCCTCCAGGGCCATGTGAGATGCAGCTCCCTCATGCTCCGATGCCACTTCTCCTCCGCCTAATGATGCTAATGCACACATGAACAGGAAGAGCAGCAAAAAAAGGGGGGGGGGATGAAGACATGTTGAGTGCATCCATTGGCAACACAGTTGGCGGAGAGGACAGACACAGAAGCCCCCTGCACTACGCCGCGCACTTGGGGTACACTACTCAATCATTGGGACTTGGCCTACAAGCCTATGGACGACAACTGCACACATAGGTGACACAGGGCCATGGATAGCTGTACTTGGCCCCCTACAGAGGTGGGGGGCGGGGGCACAGGGCCATGCCTTACGGAGAGGCCTAGCCTACAGAAATCGCCCTGGCCTAGGGACACCCACAGCCCTCCTCCCCCACCCAGACACCTCCACTGCGCGCTAAGATAGCAGAATGTGCTGGTACTCACTCCCTTGTGTCTGCTGTGATGTCCTCACGCGCCCATCCAAATCTGGGTAGGCCACCGCCAGGATCCGAGACATCAGGGGGGTCAATTGACGAGTGGCACCCCTCCTACGTTGGGAGGCCATCCCCAGCAGAGCCTCTGCTGTCTTCCTGCTCCAGCGGCGGATGTCCTCCCACCTCTTGCGGCAGTGGGTGCCCCGTCTGTTGTGGACCCCCAGGGTCCGGACGTCCTTGGCGATGGCACGCCAAATGTCGATTTTCTGATGGGCGCTGACCTATGTGACATGTACAGGGGGAGAAATAACATTATTATATTTTTCTGCATGCTCGATGTGAGTGGCCCCCATCCCCACCCTTGCCATGTGGCACATGCTCTCATCCGTCGTTTGATGCATGCCTCAATCGCTCCCCTCCCCACCATCTTTCATCCACCCGACTCAACACAGGCATTGCCCCCAAAGCATGCTCCCAGTGTACTTACCTGTTGGTCTGGAGGACCGTAGAGTAGCGCATACTGGGGGAGGACCCCATCCACGAGTTTCTCCAATTCTTCAGAAGTGAGGGCAGGGGCCCTTTCCCCAGTCGCAGCAGCCATTGTATCTTCCAGACCGAGGTCACAGCAGCACTTGCAGTATAGGTCCTCTCTTGTGGATGATCAGGTCTCGAGTGATTAAGCAGATAGAAAATGGCGGTCACTTCCGCGGCGGTGCGTACCGCGGCGGTGCGTCCCACGACTGCCGGCGCACTTCGTCATTGGCTCCTGAAATGCATAGGGTTCAATATTAACCAATGCGGCTTTGCGCCGCGGTCTTCGACCGCCTACCGCCACGGTGTGCCACGCCAGCGCATTGACCTCACATCCCATTGTCGCACTTCACAGGTCAGGCCGCCGCCATTTCAAGGGCCCACATGGCTTAATTTCTACTGCGTCACACATGCCTAGGCCTTGCATCGACACTCATACAAGCCATTCAATGCATAGAGAATCGTGTACTGTGCAAGCTGTGGGAACTTACCTGTGGGTTGATTGACTCTGTGCTCGCTGTTGTTCTTCCTAGGCACCGTCCGCTGGGACTTGCGTGGAGATGGAGGAATGTTCCTGTGTACAGACCGCTGGTGGACCTGTCGACAATGGAGGAACGACATGTCATTCTGACATACAGGCTTGACCGAGCCACTATACATGAACTGTGTGCCCAGCTGGAGGCAGACCTGATGTCACCCATCCGCTAACCCACAGGGATCCCCCCTCTAGTGCAGGTGCTGTCAGTACTCCATTTCTTAGCAAGTGGGTCATTTCAAACAACAGTGGCCATTTCATCAGGGATGTCTCAGCCTATGTTTTCCAAGGTGTTGTCCAGAGTGTTGTCTGCCCTGCTCAAACACATGCGGAGATACATCGTTTTCCCTGAGGTGGGGGATTTGCCTACAGTGAAGGGTGATTTCTATGCCCTTGGACATATTCCCAACATCATTGGTGCCATTGATGGGACACATGTGGCTTTGGTACCCCCCAGTGAAAGTGAACAGGTGTACAGGAACAGAAAAAGTTATCATTCCATGAATGTCCAGGTGGTCTGTTTGGCTGACCAGTACATCTCCCATGTAAATGCCAAGTTCCCTGGGTCAGTGCATGACGCGTACATCATGCGAAATAGCAGCATCCCTTATGTGATGGAACAACTACAGAGACACCGTGTGTGGATAATTGGTGACTCAGGTTACCCCAACCTGCCGTGGTTACTGACCCCAGTGAGGAATCCCAGGACAAGGGCAGAGGAACGCTACAATGAGGCCCATGGGCGAACTAGGAGGATTGTAGAAAGAACCTTCGGCCTCCTGAAGGCCAGGTTTAGGTGCCTGCATATGACAGGTGGATCCCTAATGTACTCACCAAAGAAGGTGTGCCAGATCATCGTGACCTGCTGTATGCTTCACAACCTGGCATTGCGATGCCAGGTGCCTTTTCTGCAGGAGGATGGTCCAGATGGTGGAGCCTGCGGAGAGTGAAGAGGAGGAAGACGAAGAGGACGACACAGACAACAGGGACACAGTGATACAGCAGTATTTTCAATAACACACAGGTAAGAATCAACACCAGCATTTTACATTTACTTACAGTCTCCTGCCTCTCTACTGTCTGTCCTTTTCACCCAGTGGATGCTAACAGAGTTGTGACTTTCCCTTCCAATTTCAGAGATGTGGGCCCCACTGCGTGACCTCTGCTTTGTTTGCCCATGGACTACAGCTGTGTGACAGTGGTATGTTGTCATCACAATGTAACTGGTCATTTTGGCACGTTTATGTCTAAAACATAGTTTCAAAAAAACAGGCAGACTCCAGATTATTTGTGTGCAATAAGTGTGTTTATTAAAGTGCTCAATTTTGGGACATGGTTGAAAATCGGTGATGGGTGATGGTGGAGGAATGTCCATGGCAGAGTCCAGATTCTCAGTCTCACAGGTGCATGGTCCATATGCCTGTGGAAGGTAGAGCAGGGGCAGTTTAAGGTTGGACAGGGTGACAATGTGGGACAGTGGGATGACATCAGGGGGTATCCTTTCCTGGCAGGGTCTTGGCATCCTACTCTGTCTTCTTCCTAGATCTCAGGCCCCGCTTGCGGGGTGGTTCTTCTTCTGCAGGAGGTGGGGTTCTGGTGGCCAGTTGTTGCTGTGTCGGGGCCTCCTGTCCACTAGCGCCGGCGGAGGTGGTAGCCTGTTCCTGGTCCATGCTAGTGACAGGGGCCCTTTGTGGTGCCACATGGTCCCGCAATGTGGTGACAATCTGGTTGAGAGCCACAACGATGGTGCCCATTGCGGAACTAATGTTTCTCAGTTCTTCCATGAACCCCATAAACTGTTTCTCCTGCAGTACCTGGATCTCCTGGAACCTGGCCAGGACCGTCGCCATCGTCTCCTGGGAGTGGTGGTATGCTCCCATGATGGAGGAGAGGGCCTCGTGGAGAGTGGGTTCCCTGGGCCTGTCCCCCCCCTGTCGCACAGCAGCCCTCCCAGTTCCCCTGTTTCCCTGGGCCTCTGTCCCCTGGACCGTGTGCCCACTACCACTGCCCCCAGGTCCCTGTTGTTGTTGGGGTGGTGGGTTAACCTGGGTGCCCTGTAGTGGTGAACACACTGCTGATTGACGTGTCCTGGAGACAGAGGCATGGGCCCGCTGGGTGGGTGCTGTGCTGGTGTTCCCAGAGGGGGGTAGGTCTGCTGTAGCCTGTGGCTGTCTGAGGGGAACCGACTGTCCCGAGGTCCCCGATGGGCCGGGCTGGTCATCTGGGTCCAGGGAGAAAGAGCTGCTGTCATCACTGGGGGCCTCTTCTGGGGGTGGGATGGACATTTCTGGACCCTCCTGGGCGGTGTGGTGGCGTTCGGGTCCTGCAGGGGTATAAGAGTATGGTTATTGCTTCTGTGTGTGCCATAGCATGCAATGGGTGGGTGCCCCTGTACCCCAGTGCTGGCATTCCTTTGTGGGGGCTGTTGAGACGGCGGTTTGTGGGGGAGATGGGTATGTGCAGTGGGCATGCTTAGGTGATGGCTGTCGATGGTTTGTGGTGGCATGCAGGGTTTGGTGTTGGGATGGGTGGGTTGTGATGGTGAGACATTAGCAATGAGGATGTGTGATGGTGGTGGGGGGGAGGGTGGGGGTATGAGTTGGCATGCTGGTGGGGTGGGGGGGATGAAGTAGTGAAGTTGAGACTTACCAGAGTCCATTCCTCCAGATACTCCTGCGAGGCCCTCAGGATGCAGGATGTTCAAGACCTGTTCCTCCCATGTTGTAAATTCTGGGAGTTGAGGTGGGGGTCTGCCGCCAGTCCGCTGCACCGCGATGTTGTGCCTGGATACCATGGAACGCACCTTCCCCCGTAGGTCGTTCCACCGCTTCCTGATGTCATCCCGATTTCGTGGATGCTGTCCCACAGCGTTGACCCTGTCCACTATTCTGCTCCATAGCTCCATCTTCCTGGCAATGGTGGTGTGCTGCACCTGTGTCCCGAAGAGCTGGGGCTCTACCCGAACTATTTCCTCCACCATGACCCTGAGTTCTGCGTCTGAGAACCTGGGGTGTCTTTGGGGTGCCATGGGGTGGTGTGGATGAGGTGTGGGGTGGTGTTTGCGGTGGTGAGTGTGGTGAGTGTAGTGGTGTGTGGTGTTTTGTGCGTGGTTGTTGTGTGGGTGATGGTGTAGTGTGCCTCTGTGTGATGGTGTTCTCTATTCTGTGCTGTCTCTCTCTGGGCTTCTTCTCTGATTTGTGGTCGTAGGGGTTTGTGGGTGATGTGGGTGTGTGTTTTATAGTTAATTGGGTGTGTGGGAGTGTTGTGTGTATGTGTCTCAGGTGTGTGTATTTCAAATTGTCCAATGTGGCTGTGTTTTGGAGCTGTATGTGTATTTTGAGCGCGGCGGTGTGTACCGCCAATGGAATACCACGGTTGAAAGACCGCCGCGTGGATTCGTGGGTCGTAATGGCATGGGCGTTTTTCGGTTGGCGTGACGGTGGAGGCTTGGTCTTCGCCAGTTTAACGCTGGCCGTTGGTGTGGCGGACTTTTGTTGATGTCGGGTTTTTGGCGGTTTGCCTCTTGAGGGTCAGAATGACCGTGGCGGTTTACCCCGACCGTGGCGGTGTTGTGGCGGCCTTCTGACCGGCGGTAAGTGCCTTTTACCGCCGAGGTCAGAATGACCCCCTATATCTTCAGAAAGAATGTTAAGATGTTCCCTACCTGCGGCTAACGTGTTAGTCTGTAACCACTATCGGCACATTTTGGCCCATATTTATACTTTTTGACGCTAAACTGCGCTAACGCAGTTTAGCGTCAAAAAATTTTGCGCCGTCTAACGCCATTCTGAAGCGCCATGCGGGCGCCGTATTTATGGAATGGCGTTAGCCGGCGCAAGCGGACCGGCGCTGCCTGGTGTGCGTGGAAAAAAACCACAAACACCAGACAGCGCCGGCATAGGGGGAAAATGGCGTATGGGCATCTTAAAATGGGGCAAGTCAGGTTACGTCGAAAAAATCGTCGTAACCCGACTTGCGCCATTTTTTTTCGACGCCCATCCCCCATCAACATGACTCCTATCATTGTAAAGATAGGAGTCATGCCCCCTTGCCCAATGGCCATGCCCAGGGGACTTATGTCCCCTGGGCATGGTCATTGGGCATAGTGGCATGTAGGGGGGCACAAATCAGGCCCCCCTATGCCACCCAAAAAAAAATATATATATATAAAAAATAATACTTACCTGAACTTACCGGAATGTCCCTGGGGTGGGTCCCTCCATCCTTGGGTGTCCTCCTGGGGTGGGCAGGGGTGGCAGGGGGGGTCCCTGGGGGAAGGGGAGGGCACTGTGGGCTCATTTTGAGCCCACTTGTCCCTTAACGCCATCCCTGACCCAGGCGTTAAAAAGCGGCGCAAATGCGCCGTTTTTGGCCACGCCCACTCCCGGGCGTCATTTTTGCCCGGGAGTATAAATACCACGTAAAGGCCTGGGAGTCATTTTTTAAGACGGGAACGCCTCCCTTGCATCTCATTAACGCAAGGAAGGGGTTCACGCTAAAAAATGACGCACACTCCGGGCACTTTGGCGCCCGAAGCGTCTAACGCCATAGTATAAATATGGCGTTAGTTGGCGTTGGTTTTGCGTCGAATTTGCGTCGAAAAAAACGACGCAAATTCGGCGCAAACGGAGTATAAATACGGGCCTTTATGTTCTAACTATATCCGCGTGTTGACCTGAGACAAAGCGAGGGTTTGGCCGGCTGATTCTGAAACCACCCGAGGAATTAAAAAAACATGCCTGATGCCCATTTGTGTCTATTGGCCATCCTAACTTCCTGCCAGGACTGGAAAGTGAAGAGTTATAGCCTAAACCTTTGCATCTAGTTCTGCCTTGTGACATTAAGGAAGTATTGCCAGTTATACAATTTTGCTGGTGTGGGGATACTGGACTCAACTTTATTTTTTTTTCATTTTGCTAACCCCAGACAGGATGTCTGTTGAATGGTCTCATTTAAAAAGATAATTTGTGTAGAAATCAGGCACGCTCTAAATAAAGCTTCCCTACCCTGTATTTGCCAATCTTCTGTTCCCCATGCACTCTTTACATCATTAGTGTTCCTTCAGAATTTGTAACCTTCAACTGCAAGACGGGAAACAAAGGAATCTGAATAAATTTACTTTTTGTTGGTTAGCAAAATGTACCTAATTTTTTAAGGTGGCAACTTGAAACAATATGACTCTGCATTTTTGTGTCATAACCAGAAAATTAAGTACATTTATCCACATAATGGTTAGGGCTCCCCACAGGTGGAGTTGAACAGTGTTCCCACTGTGAGTAATTAAATACTGATCTATGTCTAGTTGCACTGGGCAGGTAGTAATGTCCCAGTTGTTATAGCAGAACATTTCCCCATAATTCTTTGTGTTTGTATACACATCAGCACTTTCAAATACTGAATAGTCCTTCATTTCAGTTAACATAGAATAAACTGTCTGGACATCCCAATCATCAGATATAACACCAGGTGTAATTTCATCAGTCATAGATACTTTGAAGACATATGGAATTCGAATGACCTCAGTAGGCCCGCATATATCAAATGGAACTTTATCCCACACAATCCCATCAGGAATTGCTTCAGCTGAAATGTTCACAAGGGACAAGCATCTTTGGACCTTATGTGAGGAATGATATGGAGTTAAGACTTCCTCCACATGCTCAGCAGAGGAGTGTTCAGGAAGATAATGACCATTCATAAGCAAGAAGAAAACAGTCACAAACCTGATTCATAGAAAAAATGCAAATAATATCAAGAATAAACATAGATAGGTTCCATGGGTGAATTAAATAGTGATTCTTAAGCCATGTATACAGCTTATGTGTCTTTGAAACAGTTTCAGTCACAGGAGTGGATGAAGTTGAAGAAAAATCATCATTGTCGATGAAGTAACCAGAAACAGTCTCCTCAAACACAGGGGTTGGTGCACTAATTGTTGATGGATCCACTTCACATGGAGGCTCATAGTAGACGATGTCGTTGTGTTGGGATAGAAGACATCCACAACTTGGACAGGTGATGTCATTGCTGTGGTAACAGGGATCAGTAAGAGCTCCTTTTCCGCCCTCCCCGTGGTCGAGGATGTATTTGTAACATTGTTGGTCATACTTGTGTAGTCAGAAGTATTGTTGTTTCTTCTTTGAAAAGGTATGTCCTGTAGGGTCTACTGTGCAGGACCGACCACATAGTGGAGTTTGACATTGTCAGTGGAGACAAATCTGTTTGCTTTGGAACCAGGCAGCGGTGGTAGGATAACAGTTCTGGTACCTTGTATCACCAGGATTGGGACCGGTGCTCTGTAGGGCTGACCAAATTCCTTCTTCATAGTGATCTTCTCAAGAACCAGATCTCCAACTTCAGGAATCCAGCCAGTAGAAGTTGTTGGCAAATCCCTTATTCCTAAAATGGCAGCACTGGCGGATTAATTATCATCACAAAATTGCTGAAGCTCCTGTAAGACAATGAGACATTCATTTATGCCAAATGTTGTATCTGCTGCCACCATGACAGGGCCATCAAGATCAAGGACATACATAGGTATCCCAAAGAGAACCTCATAGGGAAAGCGTTCCCCCCAAGAACTGTCTTAGCAGATTGTTCAGTGCTGTCTGAACCCCATATAGATAATGAAGCCAACTGCAGCCTGAACCTAATACTCTGGCTGTTAAGAACTGCTTTAGATCTCAAGTCCTCCTCTCCACGACCAAATTTGCCTCAGGATGGTATGGTGAGGAGTAATGGAGGTCAACACCCATCATCCATACAGTGTCCCTAAATGCCTTAGAGGCATAGGCAGGGCCCTGGTCCGAATGGAATGCTGCAACTGCATATGTACCGATAAAGATCAGCATGTCTTTTGTAACAGTTTGAGCGTCAACCAACCGCTGAGGCCATACCCACAGGAATCTAGAACAAGAATCTAAAATAACTAAGATGTACTTGTATGCCCTGTCTGGTTGGAGCGGATCACAATGGTCCAGGTATACACATTGTAGAAGCATGATGGACATTAAGAGGGATGTCTGCGGGAGGTGTTTGATGGTGGAGCCCTTAATTTGCTAGCTAATGTCACAACAAAAGATGCATTGCTTTGTCTGTTCGCATAGACGTGGCCACCAGAAGCATTTCTGTAAGAGTGTTATTGTGGCCAAGATACCAGCATGAGCAAATGCAACACCCTCATGCGCTGCTTTGATGAGATCTAATATCTGGTCTTAGTTGAGGTTTGCTCCGCCTCCAACCACAGGAATTGTTGTATAAGCAACATTCTGTGCACTGATGTGATATGAGTATTTTGTAGGGTATGCTTTTAAGAGAGACTTACCTTCAGCCGAAGCTTTCACAGAAGTCAAAATTTAATTATCCAATCTCGTCTGAGAACGAGTCACTGCAGCCACAGAAGCAGTAGCTACTGCAGATTCAGCTGCTTCATCAGCCAAGGTGTTGCTGATAACGTGTACTCCTTCATGCTGGTGGCCCAATGTACGTACTACATAGATACAAGGTAGCTTATCCTTAAGATCAGCCACCCTCCCCCACAGAGTTTTGTATTTTATGGTGTTCCCTTTGGAATCTCTAAACCCATTCAACTTCCAACGATTAAGTTAATCATTGTAGGACTGGACGCAGTAGTATGAGTCACAGACAATCAGAGTGAGTAGTCCTGGCTCTTTGGGCTGTGCAGTCCCCTAGGGTCTGCGTGTGGGTATTGTGAGGGTGGAATACACCATCCTTCTTCACTCCACTCGCGTCTGCGCAAGCAGCTGAGTGTTGATGTTTGGTACCTACAGCTAGTTGTGCTGAACCATCACCTGGGTAATGACAATAATTAGTTTTCCGTGAGTACGTGGCCTCTCCTTGATGACAGCCATCTGTACAGCAGTTCGAGTTTTTTATGTGGGTGCAAAACGTTGTACTGCAATTGGAGTATAAATGGACTTTATATGCAATGAGTTCTGTGTCGCCTTCGTTAAAGGTGACATAAGTGAACCTGATGATACCAGCCATTATTCTGATGAGCAAATTTGTTTTGTTATTACGTGTGTGTACGTATTTTGCTTCTAACATGTCCTATTGCAATCCTCTAAACATGCGTGTGTTCAATTGTCCAGTGTCTGCTAGAAAAATCAGGGTTGTATTATGTCACAGAGTGGCTTGATGCATTGTACGTAGTCAGGAATATACGTTCTGCCAAGGATGAAGAAACCAAGTAAAGACTGTAGTTTCTTAATTGTATTTTCTAGAAAGTGTGGGGCCAGACTCTTGCCCTCGCTTGATAGCTCGTATCCCAAGAACAATATACACTGAGAAAGGCTATTTTTGTTTTCCTAAAATTAAATTTGTAGCCAAGGACTGCAATTCCTAAAACGATCCAATCGGCAAGGTGAATGTTGAGGTTGTTATCTGTGAGATAGATATCATCCACGAAAGACAATGCCTCTGGATCAATATGATGTAATATTAATGTTACACAGGCTGAGAACAGCCCTGAGAACATTTTACAATACACAGAGGGTAACCCAATAGTAACCCGAAGGACCTTGGTAGTTCATAATGCAAAACTACAGTGGTCCAAACGGAGACAGTTTATCATCTTTGTTGTGCACTTAATGATCCATACACAATAGGAAATAAATCCAGAACATGCAGCATACCATTACAGAAAATAATCAAAAAACCACATTATAACCAAATTCACTTTTAATTGTTCCAGGTATGAATCTAAAGAGTCCTACCACATCGAAAAAGAAAAAAGGACAGAAAAATTGTGCAAAAGTATAAGTGCTTGTGACTAGGAGATATAGAATTAGCAACCAATCCACAATACATCTACAACAAAAAAACTTCAATTTAAGGTGTCTGTTGGTTGACCAATTGTACAGTTAAGTCAAAATCATTTCTTATGGGTCAGATTCCCATAATCTTGACTATCCTCATCTTGACTCGATAAACCAATCCAGGCTACAACAATATTGTTGACGTTTCGACCTCATCACTATACAAGGGCCAAGTCTGTGCTCCCAAGCAGGTCTTCATCAGGACTCAGAGGTAGGAAAGATCTATAATCAAAAAACAGACATAAATGTTCCACCGTAACACTAAGTCGCAAGGGTACTTCTTATTTGCTGCAGGTTATCTATATTTTTACTCACCCATGCAATTCCTTCTATAGAGAGATATCAACGCCAGCTTCTAATTTAGAACTCTTCAAACTGGTCCCCAAACTTTTACAGATCTAAAAAAAATTATCCACAGACTCACCTTATTCGATGTCTTTCCGTCAATGAATCATGTATTGTAAAATACTTATTGCAAAATCTCTCACCTATATTATAAAATTTCCTCCATAACCAACATCTTCTTCATACAGTTAGGAGGTGCATTCGTCAACACAATTCCCAATTACTCTTTTCAATTCCATAAAGAACATTTTTGGAAGGTGAATTTCACTCTCATAAACAACAACTAAGTCACCTCATTAAATTAAGTTTCACATTCAATTTAGAGATTCCTCATCGATCCCAGTTAGCGTGAAGCATCACCGTGGGTGTTTAAATACCCGGAATGCAATAGCTCAGCATGCGATAATCTAGATTAATTTAAATTAAATTAAGTTTCACGCTCAATCCATAGATTCCTCATCAATCCCAGTTATCTTTAAAAAGAAGCATCGCTGTGGGTGTTTAAATATTCCGCTTTCGTAACCATTAATTGACAATTCAACAACCGACTTCACAGGAGTTGAGTATCACTACTTCACCCCGTCTACAGAGCCTGAGATTCGCATACCTACCGGAGTTAATCGTTCAGCTCCACACACACACACAGAGACCTCCGTCCTCACCGTTGATCCAGCGCGAAGTAAATTTGTGCTTAAATCAACTTCGTCTGCATCTGCATGCACATTGCATTCAGGAATGTTAAGAATGCAATGGCTGCGCTGTTCCAACCCGATGCTTGCCGTCATCACTTTCCTCATCTCAATCACACTACATCGATCCCGTCAAGGTGCCAGGATCTCCATTGGGCATCAATTGGAAGGAATAACATTCCTTAAAGGCGATTAAACCACACTAAAAAAACTTGTCCAGTGCAGTTTAGCATCGCGTTAACCAGCCTTACAAATACCGGACACATTCAAATGAGTTCCACTATTACAAAAGGAATGGGAACGCCGTCTTCTCAATTTTTGGATCCGTGATCTTCACCATCATCATTAACCTCGTCTATTTCCTTATATATCAATACCTATCCAGAGGATGGGTTATTAGTGCAGCATAATTTTCGAAGAAATCAAATGCCATTTTTTGAAGGTGATTATACATGCAATTCCCCCCACGTCCCCAAACCTTAATCTTGTCCACTTCCATCTTCTTAACAGAGAAAAAAATTACGCTCAAATCAATTGTCACATGACCGAAGTTCAAAACAGCCATATCTCTAAAAAACCCTAAGTGACAAACTATATATACACACCATTGTATAATATTGGTAGTCAATAGGCAAAGGTCTTCGTAATTTAATCAAGCAGAATGGTCCATTTCTAACATGAAAACAGGAAAATATATATCCAGTACTCATCACAAGATATATCCTCATCAACAAGTCATTTATCTGTTCGTCAGATTTGCCACCTGTCCAGCTATCTCCTCATATTCATTCAGAGTCTATGAAACAGTGTCCAATAGATTAATCCATTTACATTCATGTAGGTTGAGGATGTTAGTTAAATCACCAACTTGCGGGTTCATATTGATCTTTTCAATCACCAACAACCTCATAGAATCTGCTGGATGATTCAATGTTGTGAAATGGTCAACCAAGGGTTCCCCCTGTACCTTGCATCTAATGCGACTGCAGCGTTGTAAAATGCACACTTTTCTCTTCTGTCTTGTCTGTCCTACATATACTAAGTCACATGGACATTTAATCACATATATTACATTCACGCTGTTACAGTTAGTATGTTATTTCAATGTAATAGTCATGTCTTTATGTTTAAAACATTTTGTTTCCAGACAATGGGGGTCATTATGACCCCGGCGGTCGGTGTTATAGTGGCGGAAGTACCACCAACAGGCTGGTGCTACATACCGCAATATTATGACATTGGCGGTTTGTCAAAAGCTAAACCGCCAATGTACCACACCGACCGCCATGGCAGTAACACCGCCGTCACAAGGCTGCCCATGGGAATATGACCCTACCCACTGCCATGGTTTCCGTGGCTTTCTTACCACCACAAAAACCATGGCGGTAGGCACTATCAGTGCCAGGGAATTCCTTCCCTGCACTGATAGGGTTCTCCCCTGCCCTCTTCCCCTCCCCAGTGTCCTCCCCAGCCCGCCCGCTCCCCCTCCAGACCTCCCTGACAGACACACACTTACATGCACAGACATACACACTCATACACACACACATACACACCATGCATGCATACATCCATGCACACACACATTCACACCCACTGACATACATACAAGCACACACGCATTCACACAATGCAACATACACGCACACTCACATCCATTCATGCACACATGCATTCCACACGCCCCACACCCGCATGCATGCACACTGAAACATCCATCCACACACACACAACACACACACCCCACTCCCCTGTCGGAGCACCTGACTTACCTGCTTGCAGGGGGTCCTCCGGCAGGAGACGGGCTGGGGCGCTGCTGCCAGCAGCAGCGTCTGCCAGCAGAACACCACCAGGCCGTATCATGGATCATGATACGGTCTGCGGTGGTCTACTGGTGTGGTGCTGCTGCTGGTAGCAGCGCCACCTTACCGCCGTCCACCGCCATGACCGTAGCCGGAATTCTGCCAGCCTTCTGGCGGAATTCCGGCTATGGTCATAATATGGCGGTCGGCTGGTAGCCACGGCGACGGTCATTTGGCAGCCGTCGCCGTGGCGGTAGGCAGCATTTACTGCCTATGTCATAATGAGGGCCATAGTGTGCAGGCTCTACCATGGCCACATTTAGAGTTACGCACGATCTTTGGTAGATTCCACATTGTAAGTAAGGAAGGTTTAGGAGGTTCAGCCAGAAAAGAGCTGACCACCAAATCTTTGATGTTTTTACCTCTTCTAAATGCATACAATGGGGGATCCTGTAGACCAACCTCATCTGCAATCAGAGTCCAATTCTGATTAATGATCTTCTTTATTTCAGTACTCCTAGTGCAAAAAATAGTAAGACATATCATCCTCGTCACCCCATCATTTATCTGTGTCTTAGGTTCAAGTGGATTTTCTCTCTGGCAGAACCATGCCCTCTTCCATGCTTTTCTTACTAAACTCCTTCGATAACCCCTCATGATCACCCGTCTCATTAGATCCTCAGACTCTTCAAAGTAATCTTGCTTCAAAGAACAATTTCTCCAGATATGCAGAAATTGTCCATAGGGGAGATGATCCTTCAAATTCCTGGAATGATGGCAAGTGTATTGTAACAGGGAGTTCTTCTCACTCTTTTTTCTATATAGAGTTGAATAAAGATGGTCTTCTTGTAATTTAATCGTTAGGTCCAAAAAGTTTATTTCAAATGGACTATATTGTATGGTAAATTGTATATCTTCCAACCTCTAATTGAAACATCTATAGAACTCAAGAAGCTCCTGTTGTGTGCCCGTCCAAATCATTAGGACATCATCAATGTAACGCTTCCAAAGTGCTACATGTTCAAAATATGGTAATGATCTTACGTATATGAAATGTTTTTCATAGTTATCCATGTACAAAATCACTACATCAGGTGAAAAGGTAGCACCCATGTCAACTTCTTTAGTCTGTAAATAGAAATCTCCCTGAAACATGAAAAAATTATTTGTCATTGCTATCTCCAACATGTCAACTAGGAACACCCTCGGTACTTGGGTGGGTTGTGATAATACTTCCCTGATGACTTCTAATGCATGATTCTGTGAAATTTTTGTTTATAAGGATACAATGTCCATCGTTACCAAGATTTGATCTGAATTGCCAATGAGTTTAATAGTCTCCATGGTATCTCTTAAATGTGCCTTAATGAGCTCCACCAAAGGTTTTAAAAAGAAGTCAACGTATTTACAAATGGGCTCTAAAATCGAGCCACATCCTGAGATTATAGGACGCCCAGGGAGTTTATCCTGGTTTTTATATATTTTAGGAAGTATGTAAATTGTCAGGATTCGTGGATATTTTTTATTGAGAAAATCATATTCATCATTGTCATCTGTGAGATAGATATCATCCACGTAAGACAACGCCTCAGGATAAATATCATGTAATATTGATGTTACACGGGCTGAGAACAGCCCTAGGCTGTTCTTGTACCCTTGGGGCAAACTGCAAAGTGATTTTGTGAGCCAAAAGAGAATGTACTCAGGTACTGACGTTCGTCTGCTAAGTTTTAGCAGAAAAAAACATTGGAGATATCCAAGGTTGTTTTGTATTTTTTACGCACTATGTTGTTAATTAGTGCTGTGCTATCTGATTTTTGTATAGCACATGTGCGTGTATGACTGCTTAAATATCTGTAATCTAAGACTATTCTGTATGAATGGTCAGGGATTGCAATGGGGAATAATGGGTTATTCATTGCAAAGACACTGAGCTCAATTACACCCTGCAACTTGAGCTGAGTGAGGATCTCCCTCACTGGATCTTTTGCTTTGTGTTTAACAGGATATTGTGGCTGAGGCTGGGATGTAGATCAGATCAGTATTACATGGCAAGGAGAATCCTTGTCCCAACCTACATGGTTGCGGTATAACGCAGGTGCCTGCACTAAATCCCAGAAAACTAATCAGTTAGAATCTGTGTTTCCCCATAGGGGACCACAGGAAAAACATAGAGTTCTCATAATGTGCTTGCCCTGCGGGATGGTTCCCTCAGTGGTTGACTGCGCCACATGGGGTACAGTCTTTACTGTAATTTACACTACCACACCTGGTACCCGGACACTTGACAATGTACCAGAAGTGTTAAAACAAATTCTGAATGTGCATGGGGCTGCACCAGCCCTGGACTTGAGGATGAAATAATGTGTAACTTTGACACAGTCTCCTCAATAATACTGAGCAACATTAAAGGGGAAGCAGTAGCACTGACTATACCAAAGTGACTCCGAGAGATTCCACATTTGGACCAGGAGAAGCAGATACCAAAAATAATTTCCGACACCTATACCACCATAGGATTGGATAGTTTGGGAGTGATTGAGTGTAGTTTAGATACTACATTTTAAAATGAAATGCTCATATCAATGCTTAACGATGTTGCATAGAAATCGACAATAATAGTGATTTTGCTTAAACGTGCACTTGAATTATGACTATAGTGTGTGGCCACTAATATATACGCAAACCAATAATGATGAGTAAAATGGTTCATGTTATGATTAATCAAGCTTATATTAACGTTTACGATATTGCATTTATATTGAAAACCTTGTAGGCCTTAAGTTAGCGTGAACTGTGGGTTTTAGCTGCCTGGCTCTCATGTTAAAATCATTCTTCTGTTTTTCAGTGTGCTGACTCGCAAAGGGCCATGACCCTGCAAATGTTCTTTTCCTTCAACTTGGAAGATGATTGTAACAAAACAAATTCTGTTCCCATCCGCATGCTTGCTGCTTTAATATGAATTTATGAACAAAATTGAAACAAATGTAGATTAATGTAATGTACAAGGATGTTTAAACCATGGACAAAGGAACTCATGACCCGAGAAGACGTGCCAAATGGTGAAGCAACCTCCGGATGTGCCACCTCCGAAGACGTCAATTATGAAGACCAATCAAAATATTATGCATTATTGTGGGGTGACAATTGGGATTACCTAATGTATAATTTGATAGGTTAAAGAAAGTGGGGTATAGCAAATGTCCAATAGAATTTTGGAGGAAGGTATTACGAAAAAGGGATAAAAACCCATGACACGGAAGGATCGAGAGAACTAGGTTGGGAATACTATTGATTTTATCCAGAAACTCTGTCACTCTATTTGGTGACTTTGAGACTTATTAAAAGCATCCTCACCCATAGACTGCCCTCTACGCTTCTCCTCCTTATGAAGGAAGTGTCCCCTGTCCTTTAGACAAAGTTTAGACTGATGGCGTTTTGACTGCTGTCCCGAAGACGAAGACTGATCCTGAGTGCTGACCTGATCCTTGGAGGGTAATTATGACAATGCAATTTGTAATTTGTCTGTTTGCTTTTCCTTTCTAGGTACCAACTGCTCATTTTGTAAAGAGACCATAGCTAGATGTTTTCGAAATTGGTGTTCTAAATTGTTTTGCATGAAGTCCAACATGCTGATGCTAATCTGTGGTCAGGATAGGAGTTCACTTAGACTGACGTACATAGACAAATGACTGACATTACGCTATGCTGAACTGAGACATATATGACATTTGTTGTATTCTGATCTATGTTCACGCCGTGCTATGTTCTTATGTTTGTGATTCTTGCATTAATAAAATCTTATCACAGTTGCCATATTGTGACTATGCTCTTATGCTTCCTGGTTTTGAGATTAACTCTCCTGCTCGTGGATTGTAATCAATAGGGAATAAAGTTCATAATATTCTACTAAAGGTGTGGTTATTCATGGCTGAAAGGTCATGGTTGTGCTGACAATTTGATTAATGCCTCTATCCAAAGTAGAGTGCATTGTGGTGGTAAATATTGATGACATTATTGATATATTGCTTGACATATTGATCAGTTATCTCATCCTACGGTGTCTCTCCACTGGGTCACAAGATTTATTGGCCTAAAACGAGTCCTAATGTGTAATAAACTAACATAAAAGGACGCGTTAACAGTTCTGGTAGCAGAGCGACGGTTTTGACCCTTGGGGGCCCTAGGACGGAGAATCATTGTTTAATTTGTTTTTCTGGGATAAGGCAAATTGGAGGTATGATGGGTTTCTAAGTTCACCATGACTTTCCCGGGATCTCGGAGCCTGCCTAAATGAGTTGGGGATGTTCTCGGCGCCATAATGTGTGTGGTTTAGGGTTCTTGCGCTTGCTTAGCTTATGCCTTTTGCAGGTGATTGTGAAATTTGTGTGTATTTAGGCCAAGTAAATGTCGTTTTAGTAGGAGTGGGCGTACTCCGCAGTATTAGAGTAGGGAAGTCGGCGTACTTCATATAAGTGTGGCGCTTGGTGCTCAAAATTATCCACGTGGTTGGTTGTTCATGTACGGACCCCTCGTGGTCTAAGACTCCGGAGTATGTTGACAAGTGTAGGAGACACTTGGATTTATGTTGTAATCTGTGCGGTTTAGTAGGTCAATCGGGCGTGGTTGACAAGTCAAGTTTGAATTGAAATGTATGTATGAAAGCTTCAATGGAGACTTGGCAAGTTATAAAGTGCACTAGGATGAGCCATTGACAAGTCGAGGATAGAATTTGCGGGTCAAATTCTGCTTGCGTATGCGGGGACTGAGAAGGAGAAAGTAGCGGCCGAGGCTTCAAGTGAAATCTCTGTAAAGTTCTGAAGCAAATGTTTTACCCTTCCTGTAGTAAACCGGCAGATTTGTGTTGTCATTTAATGTGCTCGCAGTAATTTTGCATTAGTTGTGTGAATTCAGTGAGGAGCGGACGAGCCGCAAGACTTTGTCAGCTGCAGTGTGTATGAGTGTGACGTCAGTGGTGCCGCGCTGAGATAGGTCAGTTGTCGAGAGGCGTCGTGCACGGATTGGCTGCAGTCCGTGAGAGGCAATAGGTTGAGAAAGGCGGGTGTAGAGTGTCCTGGGAACTAAGTCACTTTTGATTGAAATATAAATAAAAGAAAAATTGCAAAAATTAATTTTGTCAAGGCATTTAAGAGCGCTCTGAAGGGAGACGTATATATTGTAGTGACTGAGGGGGAGCCTACACCACCTGAGAGTACTCCAGCTTATATAGTAATGGAAGAGAAAGGTGTTGCGCCATGTCTATGGATGAAACAATGGCGCAAATTGATAGAGAAGGAGGGATGTTTAGCATTCCCAGAGCATGGAACATTCAATACGAGGGTGCTAGAAAATTTGAGGTGGATGTTAAGTACACAGAAACCACCTCCAACGCCAGCACAATACGAGGCTTTAGCGGTTTGGGATCTAATGGCTCCTAAACACAGGCAAGAAAAGTTTCAGAGAAGGCTGAGAAGGGCAGAAAAATCCTATGCAGAGTCTAGATGGGATAAGGAGAGTAAAATGTGGTGAAGGGGAATTGTAGATGGAATAAAATTGTTCCCAGCAATAGCACAGGGAGAAGAAACACAGGGAAAGAAAGCCTCCTGTAAGACAGATAAAGACTCAAACAATTCTAAAGAAAATAAAAGACCTTGGGAAGAGGAAGATGATTCAGACGATGAGGAATTTATGGACAGATTATTACATGATCACCAGCCACCTTATGCGGTGAGCGACAGTGCTCCAAGCACTAGCATGGATCCTGGGAACCAGACGCAGGAAAAGGGAGTTGCTGATACAGTACAGACTAGCGATACGGTTTCAATACAGAATGGTGTCAGTGTACCCACTGCACCAGACATACCGATACATTTGCAGCCTCCAGCACAGATACAGGGAATCTATCCAGACGTTCCAGTACTTAAGACTACTACAAATCTGATAGTGCCGCCAGACCCGATATATACGAAATCAAAATGAGTGCAGATGGAGTCAACCCCGAAATTGCTGTCTCAACCACAGCCACAACTGATACCAGGGTATAACCCAGTAGCTGGTCCGCCATTAGTGCCTGTCCCGGGTACTTTGTAACAGACCTATGGAGTTGCTGCTTCACGAAGTCTGGGACCAGGTCAGACACCTGCCGCCATATCATTACTGATTACTGTGGGTCCACCAGTGCCATTGTATGCTCAAGGCAAAACTGGCGTATGTGACCAGGGAATAATGACTCAAGATGCAATAAGAGGAGGGTCTATGGGAACTCCTCAGATAATGGCCCCAGGAGAACTAGCAGTTGAAAAGCCGACGTCTTTAATAGACCTTAGTCCAGTAGGAGCACCCATAGAAGCAATGCGACAAGCAGGGCAAGGGGTTTTGACTCCGCAGACAATGAGTACAAACACCTCACAGTCACCGATGATACATGCAGGGAACATCTCACTACAGGGTTTTACAGTGCAACAGCTAAACGAATGGCTAGAAAGGACTTATACTTCACAAAAGGCTGCAGTGACCACGGTCGAACCAGAAAAGGAAATGCAAGATGAATACCTAAACTTTGTGAGGTTAGGTGCAGAAGCTGCTGAATTAGTGGAAGGTACAATGGGGGTAAATAGATTGGAGTCATACACGGAAGCAGAATTAAGATTCCTATGTCCTAAGATTACCAAAGAAGTGGGCAAGGTGCATCAGAGACTAGCGAACCTGGCAGATAAATACAATATTGAAATCAGAAAAACTAAACACCTGAAAAGAAGTTACAGATTGGATTTTGATTCTAAAGACTTTGAGCACATGAGGTCTGCGGGAATAAAGGCACATTTGAAAGAATTGTTTCAAAGTGCGCAAGTTTGGGGTGCGTTGGAAAAATGGGAAGGCAGGTGGACAAAGAAAAGAGATAAGGAAAAAGGTGATAGTCCAGGGTCAAATCAAGCCAAAGCCTCACCCGATGTGAAATCAGTAAAGATACTACCTATGAGAGAAACGGTTGGTGGTGTCTTAGTTTATGTACCATGTTCCAGGGGAGATATCCTATCCTTTACCAATGATTATCCCAGATTGAGGGAGAATCCGATCGAGTGGTACCAACAGACAGACAGGTTTGTAAAACTTGCAAAGTGTCTTTGGGAAGACTTGAATACCTTGTTTGAGATCATTGTTCTGCCTGATTTATGGCTTGAATGCAAGAGAGGAGTAGATTGGCCGACGAAGGAGCCGGCAAGGGATAAGGTGACCGGGGCACCCTCTGAAGAGGTGATGAAGTACTATCATAAGGTAATTGAGTTTTTGAAACAGAAGGTGTCGCCGAAGGTGACTGATTAGCAGAAGATCGACCGGACCTCTCAAGAGGTTAAGGAGTCAATACATGCTTACTATGAGAGGTTGTTAAAGGCATTCAAACACTACAGTGGTACTGAGACTATTGAACCGAATGACATGAACCATCTGGTGTTCAGATTCGTCGAAGGGTTGAGACCAGAAGTTAGTCAGATGATTAAGAATCATTTGATTTGTTGGCAAGCAAAGCCGATTGATGAAGTATTGCAGTATGCGAAATACTGTAGCGATGATATTGAGCTGAAAGAGAAAGTGATGGTGATGCAGATAAGGGCTGCACAGGCAGGAATACAGGGAAATGGAGTTCAACAAATGATACAGCAGCAACCACAAATGAATGGTGCGTTTCAGACACACCCGAGAGGTCGAGGCCGAGGGTTTGTGAATCGCGGTCCAGACTTGAGTACTGTTGTGGTTCAAAATGAAGTACAAGGGGCAAAAAGGATGTCACCATGTCACGTGTGCGGGAGCGTGGGGCACTGGAAACGGGAGTGCCCGAATATGGTGCAGGATGGTGTCGTTCAGCAAAGCGCTAATGTTGGTACATTGCAAAATGTAAAAGGCCCAAAAGTAAGACATCAAAACCCGAATTTTCAGAACAATCTGGTACAAATGCAAGGGGTACAGCCCATGCAACAGATGCAAATGCCGCTTTTACAGCCAGCGCAAATGCAACCAGTACAACAGCAGGTTCCTATGGTACCCAGACAGCAAATGCAATTACCAATGGCTCCGATGGGACGGCAACAAGTGATGCTTCCTCAACAGGTCACAGACCAGGTAATGAGTCAAAATGGTACAGTACAACAGTTTCCATTATGGGGTGAAAATGGCATGAGTGGAGAGTGGTCAGATGATAGCTCAGACAGCGAAGAGTGCAGGCTTGCAGCATCCCTAGAGGTGGATCAAAGGGGTCCATATGTGGAGGGCAAGGTGATGGGTTACAAAGTCTCGTTTCTGGTTGACACCGGAGCTACACGCTGTACAGTCAGAAGTGCAGAGGTTCCAAAACTACCACTTTCAGGGCGTACCATAAGGGTAGTCAGAGTAGCAAACCAATATCTGACAAACCCGATTACAGATCCAGTACAGGTTGAGATTGGAATCTTCTAGGGACTACATAGGTTTGTAGTCTGTGATTCAAGTCCGGTATCCCTACTGGGAAGGGACTTATTGTGCAAGACAAAATGCTCGATTACCTGTTCCAATGATGGAATCGAAGTGCAGACAAATAGTGACGATGAAGGAGATGAAGGTCAGTTTTCAGAAGAAGAGACAGGAACCACAAATGAGGATTACCCTTTAATTACCCTGTTCCCGATGCTCACCATGATCGACCTACCTGTTGAGTTACAGGGAACAGTGACAGAGAAAGTGTGGGATCTGACAGGAAAGGAAGTGGGACTAATAAAAGGTGTAGAACCAGTTAGAGTCCAGGTAAAGCCAAATGCAGTGTTTCCCCAGGTGCCTTAATATCACATGGCACAAGATGTCCTTGTCAAGGTGTCGCAGATAATTGCAGATTTCCTGAGACAGGGAGTCCTGAAAGAGGTCTTGAGCAGTCCGTGTAACTCTCCCATAATGGGTTTAAAGAAGCCCTGTGAAAAGGTTCGAATTGTGCAGGATTTGAGAAAAATAAACGAGATTGTGGTAAAATGTTGACCCGTAGTGCCCAATCCAGCAGTGATCATGTTTCAGGTTCCATGTGATGCTGAGTGGTTCACCGTTATAGACCTGTCACAAGCTTTCTTTTCAATACATCTTCATGAGGACAGCCAATTTTTGTTCAGTTTCAAATTCCTGGACAAGGTGTACAGTTGGTGCAGAATTCCGCAAGGGTTTTCTGAATCACCGTCCATCTTTAACCAGATATTGAAAAAGGATTTGGAAGCCTTAGTACTGCCTTTTAACTCGACTCTAGTGCAGTACATTGATGATTTGCTAATTGCATCCAAAACCAGAGACAACTGTAAATACAATACCATTGCCTTACTGAATCATTTGGGAAAGAACGGACACAAGGTGTCACCTAAGAAGTTACAGTACAGTCAGAAAGAGTTGAAATATCTAGGGCATCTGATCGAAAAAGGGTCCAGGAGAATATCAAAAGAAAGAATAACAGACATTTTGCAAATGAACCCTCCAACGACAAAAAGAGATGTCAGGATGTTTTTGGGAATGGTGGGCTACTGTCGTCAGTGGATACCCAACTTCTCGATCATCTCTAAACCTTTGATAAGACTGACAGGAAAAGAAATCAAGGATGAGCTGTATACCATAGCCATAGCTTTGTCCAAAGAGGAGCTTGAGTCATTTATGGAATTGAGAGAATGCATGTGCAGGGCACCAGCGTTAGACATGCCTGATTACACGAAGCCTTTTCTACTTTTCTACTGTTTTGTCATGTTCTTTGTCTGTCTTGACACAGGTCCATGGAGATGCAAATCGCCCTGTAGCATATTTTTCAGCTACCTTGGACCCCGTCGCAGCAGCCTTACCGGGTTGTTTGCGCGCAGTTGCAGCAGTTGGTCAGAGCCTTACGCAGTGTGAAGGCATAGTCATGGGATACCCCCTAACAGTAATGGTTCCGCATTCAATTGAAATTTTGTTGACTCGAACTAAAACTCAGCACATGACAAATGCTCGACTCACTAAGTACGAAACAATCATACTGGGGTCACCAAATGTCTCGTTAAAACGATGCACTATATTGAACCCGGCAACTTTACTTCCTGTTGAGAACGCTGAAATTAACAATAAGGAAGAGTTTAAACATGACTGTCTTGAGGTAACCGAATTCTGTACCAAATCACGTCCAGATATTCAGGACACACAGTTAAAAGAAAATGACTGTATCATGTTTGTTGATGGGTCCTGTTTAAGAGATTCTGTTGGGACACTGAGAGCTGGATATGCTGTCAGTACCATAGCTGGCATCATTGAAGCTTCCTGGCTCGAGAGAGTGTTTTCCCCACAAGTGGCAGAATTAATATCCCTTACCAAGGCATGCAACGCGGCTGTGAATCTGAGAGTCACTATCTATACTGACAGCAGATACGGATTTGGAATTGTACATGATTTTGGCAAACTATGGTCACAGAGGGGTTTTATGACCTCTTCTGGTTCTCCTGTGAAAAATGGTGAACAAATAAAGGATTTGTTATATGCAATTCAGTTACCTCTTGAAATTGCTGTGGTGAAATGCAGTGCCTATGTTAAGTCGCAAGACTTTGGGGGTCATTACAACCCTGGTGGACGGTGTTAAAGCGGCGGTAAGACCGCCAACAGGCTGGCGGTCTTTTTTTGAGTATTATGACCATGGCGGTTACCGCCATGGTCATCCGCCGCTTCCCCGTTCCGCCCGCCAGGGCGGAGACGACCGCTGGGCTGGAGACCTGGGTCTCCAGCTTGGCTGCCGTCACAATACCGCTGCCAGTATTGTGACCCGGCTTACCGCCGTGGATTTCCTGCTGTAGGAACTGACATGAAATCCATGGCGGTAAGCACTATCAGTGCCAGGGAATTCCTTCCCTGGCACTGATAGGGGTCTCCCCCACCCCCCCACCCCGACTCCCTCCTCTACACCCCCCACCACCCCTGCCACCCCCCAAAGGTGGCAGGGCCCCCCTCCCCACCCCGACCCCCGACATTACCTTACACATACACACCCGACACGCACGCAGGCACCACCAACACACATACACGCGCACACACCGACATACATGCCAACATCCACACACACAGTCAGACTCGTACACCCACATTCACGCACACATTCACACAGACATACCTACAGACATACACGCACTCATTCCCAAAACATGCAACACCCCCGCAAGCATACACGCATTCACACCCCCCTACATACACAGACGTACACCCCTATGCACCGACACAACACACAACACCCCCCCTCCCCTAATGGACGATCGACTTACCTGTTCCGTCGATCCGCCGGGAGGGGACGGGAGCCATGGGGGCAGCTCCGCCGACACCACACCGCCAACAGAACACCGCCGTGCAGAATCACAGGACATGATTAGCTGGGCGGTGTTCTGTTGGCGTGGCGGTGGAGGTGGAGCAACCTCCACTTCCCCGCCGCCCACAAGTATGGCTGTTGGCGGCTCTCTGTCAGAAAAACGACAGAGGGCAGCCAACGGTCATAATACGCCGAGCGGCAAACCGCCACTACTGGCGGTATTCCGCACGGCGGTCCCTCGGCGGTCTTGTTAAAAGACCGCCGAGGTTGTAATGACCACCTTTGTGTCCATGGGAAAGGGCTAGGCAGATCAAGTCGCAAGGTTTTGCACATTGAACTGTATATTGTTCAAGGAACAGTGGGAATTGTTACCACAAACTGAAAATGACACATGTTTGAACCTTGCATTACGGGTAGTTGATACACTAGATTAATTAAAAACATTACAAAGTCGTGCAAGCAAAGAGGAAAAACGTTCCTGGCAGAGAATGCAATGTGTACAAAGGGCTGATGATTTGTGGGTCTCAGAAGAAGGAAAACTAGTCCTGCCAAACAGTCTTCTATCTCAGTTTGCCAGACTGCATCATGGATAGGCTCATCTTGGGAGGGATGCAATGATCAGGTCATTTAAAATCGACTGGTTCAACCCAAAATTCAGACATGCTGCAGAGGTTATTTGTCACAGGTGCATCATCTGTCAACAGATGAATGCTGGAAAGGGAACAGTGGTAACCTTGAGCCACATTGGGAGAGCTGGTGGTCCATTCAGCAAAATGCAAATGGACTCATTGAAATGCCTGTTTGTGGATAATTGAAGTACGTGTTGGTTATTGTGTGTGTTTTCAGTCACTGGATTGAAGCCTACCCCACACGTAGAAATGACAGTCTTACAGTTGCAAAGCTGCTACTTAGGGAACTAATACCGAGGTTTGGGTTTCCGGTCTCTATAGAATCGGATAGGGGCAGACATTTCGACAATGAGGTGATTAAACTCTTGTGTGCTGCACTTGACATCGAACAGAAGCTGCATTGTAGCCACCGCCCTGAAGCATCAGGACTAGTGGAGCAAATGAATGGTACTCTGAAATTGAGAATGGCAAAAATGTGCACAGCTACCAATATGAAATGGCCAGATGCATTGCCCTTAGTGCTGATGTCAATGAGAAACACCCCCGATAAGAAAACAGGACTGTCCCCCCATGAGATCCTCATGGGCAGAGCTATGAGATTGCCAGCAGTACCTGCAAATGCTCTAGTGAATATCACAGATGATATTGTGTTAGATTACTGCAAAGGTTTGGCTGATGTGGTTTGCTCTTTCTCTCACCAGGTGGAAGCTAACACATTGCCACCAATCGGAGATCCAGGTCACACCTTGCAAGCTGGTGACTGGGTGGTTGTCAAGAAGCACGTAAGAAAATTGTGTCTGGAGCCACGCTGGAAAGGTCCGTATCAAGTAATCCTGACAACCACTACTGCCGCGAAGTGTGCCGGAGTTCCAAACTGGATACATGCCAGTCACACAAAGAAAGTAACGTGTCCTGTTGATGAGGAATTTGAAGCTTCCGACACAACAGCTCCAGGAAGAGAAGTCTCAGAATTAGATAACAGTCAAGAAGGAACTGAGACTGCCTAAGGGACCATTGAGAACAGCCTTGTCCCTCAAACAGTGAATGAGTTCAAGAGAGGTGACAGAGCGCCTATCTCAGTAGAGGCATCAGGAGAACTAAATCAAGGAGAGGTTCTCCCAGAAGTAGACAGATACGGGTTGGAACTTGAACCCGGTACAGACCCAGAAGAAGAAGGGGAAGAAGAAGAAGAAGGAGAAATAATAGAGAAAAATCAGAGTGTGCCAGCATCTCCTGAACCAGCTGCAGGTCCATCAAGGGAAAACACCATATCACAAGAGGAGGGTGCTGTCCAGCATTCTGAAAAGACACATCGAAAGAAGACGCATAAAGGTGATAACTGGCCAGAGAAACCACTCTTCAGGATAAAAGACACACCAAATGAAACAATAATAGAGGAGAACGATACATCCCGAGTGGAAGACCTAAGTGAAGGAGAACAGCAAGGTGAACGAAGGCTGAAAAGAAAGAGAGTCGCAAACAGAAGATATACAGGTCCTGAATGGGCATATGCTACAACATCTGAGTGGCAACAAGAATTCCTAGCATTCTGTTTTGACCGAGAAGTACCAGGCCAATACTACGGTACCTGAACTGATTTAAAGGAAAACTTGGTTAAAAATCGAAATTGAAAACTGCGAAAAGAGACTTTATAAATTACCGAATGTGACATTAAACCCGGATCTGACTTTGAGAAACCTAATTACGACAAGCTGCTAACCTGATTTGACAAAAGGGATCCTGGTGCGAGTGAAAACGCTGTAAACACACGCAAAAAAAAAAAAAGGGTTTTAAAATCATCCTCTAGTTGATTGTTATTCTGCTATCTGATTCTATATAGACATGGCTTACAATAGAGGTAGTAATAAGGGAAGTAAAGTGTGTGGTTGGTTAGGTCTTATAATAGGTATTGTGTGTGCAATAATAATTGTGGAAGTGATTGTGGAAATGCCATGGACAGAGAAAGAAACTATTAATGCTACTTCAAAACCTGAAACTACAACACTAACACTGTGGGAAAGATTTGAGCAGGATGCAAGACACTTGCATGAGGGAACTAATTCAAAGGGGGAACTTTCTACTAATGTCTTCTATCGCTTGCTGAATGAGTATGTGGAGACCATGGATGCAAAAGACTGTTATGTGTGCACTAGAATTCCTTCATCTGTGCAGGAAGGAGTTACCTACCATTGCCTTCCTCTAACATACGGGATTAGCTGTAGTTTGCTACTAATAAGGTTCTATAATCAAGAGCATGTGCAATACTTTTATTCGAATCTGGATGTTGTGTTTTCTTTTGTGCCTGTGATTGAATTCCTGAACAAACTAGCTAAGGAACATGATATAAAAATAGTTAGAGGATTCTTTGAGCCGACGCTTACTTTTGGAACTGCTTATGCACATCGCAATAGTTTGACTTGCTTACTGTAACCTGTAGAGAAAAGCTTTTTAGATCACACTGATGATAGACGCAAAGCATTGAAAGAAAGATTAGAAAAAGGATTGGAAAAACGCACATATGCAAATGATTATGCTTACACTACAATCAAGACACAAGGCAAGTTAGCTATAGATGCATTACATGTAGGTAGGCTTATATATATAGGCCAAAATCTGAACATGACAATTTGTTTGTGGGAACGAATGAATGCAGACATGTGTTTTTGTTTCAGAGTAAATGGACATTTATGTTGAATGGACAGGATCCGGTGATCCCTGGAATTTATTACATCTGTGGGCTTAACGCCTATTATCGTCTCCCTAGGGGATGGTATGGGACATGCTATTTGGGAATAGTTTTCCCAAAGATTTACCAGATTGATGACTTGAAACAAATACCTAAAACATCTGAATTACAACATACTATACAAAAACGAGAATCAGTGGCTGCTGTCATTGGTGATATATTTGGAGCTATAATCCCTTCAGTAGGGGTTATCTTGAATTCTATGAAGATTCAAAAGTTGTCTACTATCGTAGATAACATGCTGACAAATTTCACAGGGGCTATACTCCTGATGGATACTGAACTTGCTGCAGAAAGAGCTATGACTCTTCAAAATCGACTTGCTTTAGACATTCTTTTAGCAAAGAGTGGAGGGGTCTGCAAGATGCTCAACGAGCGTCATTGATGCTCATTCATTCCGGATAATAGTAAAAAGATTAGAGGTATGCTTACTAACCTAACTAGAGATAGTGCAGATTTGAAAGATTTGAAGGAACCTGGAGTCTGGGAGAAATTTGGAAAAGGAATTGCCAGAGTAGGGAGCTGGTTTACCAACATTTGGAATGGGGTACTTGCAAAAATACTAATGGGTCTATTAATTGTTCTGGCCTGTCTATTAGGATTATGGGGAGCATGTAAAATCAATGACAAAATTTAGAAAAATTGGACTAAAAGATCAAGAAGAAATGAAGAAAGTGAGAGAGAGAAAATGTTCAATGAAATTTGGGAAAGTTCACTTAAAGGGCAAGATGTTGAAATGCGCAAAGTGAAAAATTAAACGTGAAAGGGCAAAGGGAAAGATTTGTGTGATGACGAGCGTCATCAGAGGAGGGACTGAGAGAGCGTAGTTTAGATACTACATATTAAAATGAAATGCTCATGTCAATGCTTAACGATGTTGCAAAGAAATCGACAATAATAGTGATTTTGCTTAAACATGCACTTGAATTATGACTATAGTGTGTGGTCACTAATGTATACGCAAACCAATAATGATGAGTAAAATGGTTCATGTTATGATTAATCAAGCTTATATTAACGTTTACAATATTGCATTTATATTGAAAACCTTGTAGGCCTTAAGTTAGCGTGAGCTGTGGGTTTTAGCTGCCTGGCTCTCATATTAAAAGCATTCTTCTGTTTTTCAGTGTGCTGACTCGCAAAGGGCCATGACCCTGCAAATGTTCTTTTCCTTCAACTTGGAAGATGATTGTAACAAAACAAATTCTGTTCACATCCGCATGCCTGCTGCTTTATTATGAATTTATGTACAAAATTGTAAACAAATTTAGATTAATGTAATGTACAAGGACGTTTAAACCATGGACAAAGGAACTCATGACCCGAGAAGACGTACCAAACGGTGAAGCAACCTCCGGATGTGCCACCTCCGAAGACGTCAATTATGAAGACCGATCAAAGTATTATGAATTATCGTGGGGTCACAATTGGGATTACCTAATGTATAATTTGATAGGTTAAAGATAGTTGGGTATAGCAAATGTCCAATAGAATTTGGGGGGAAGGTATTACGAAAAAGGGATAAAAACCCATGACACGGAAGGATCGAGAGAACTAGGTAGGGAATGCTATTGATTTTATCCAGAAACTCTGTCACTCTATTTGGTGACTTTGAGACTTATTAAAACCATCCTCACCCTTAGACTGCCCTCTACGCTTCTCCTCCTTATGAAGGAAGTGTCCCCTGTCCTTTAGACAAAGTTTAGACTGATGGCGTTTTGACTGCTGTCCCGAAGACGAAGACTGATCCTGGGTGCTGACCTGATCCTTGGAGGGTAATTATGACAATGCAATTTGTAATTTGTCTGTTTGCTTTTCCTTTCTAGGTACCAACTGCTCATTTTGTTAAGAGACCATAGCTAGATGTTTTCGAAATTGGTGTTCTAAATTGTTTTGCATGAAGTCCAACATGCTGATGCTAATCTGTGGTTAGGATAGTAGTTCACTTCGACTGATGTACATAGACAAATGACTGACATTACGCTATGCTGAACTGAGACATGTATGACATTTGTTGTATTCTGATCTATGTTCATGCCGTGCTATGTTCTTATGTTTGTGATTCTTGCATTAATGAAATCTTATCACAGTTGCCATATTGTGACTATGCTCTTATGCTTCCTGGTTTTGAGATTAACTCTCCTGCTCGTGGATTGTAATCAATAGGGAGTAAAGTTCATAAAATTCTACTAAAGGTGTGGTTATTCATGGCTGAAAGGTCATGGTTGCGCCGACAATTATTGACATTATTGATATATTGCTTGACATATTGATCAGTTATCTCGTCCTACGGTGTCTCTCCACTGGGTCACAAGATTCTTTGGCCTAAAATGAGTCCTAATGTGTAATAAATTAACATAAAAGGACGCGTTAACAGGAGCCAAGCAGAAAAAGCCTGAAATATAAAGTACCACCCCTAAGGAAGGTACCAAACCACCACAGGAGGGTTCTAAAAAGCACTGGGATAAACAAAAACAATTTAAAGACAGATGCAATCAGAGAGCAGATTCTCCACATCAGGAGAACTATGACAGGAGATTTAATCCCAGAAATAGAGAAAATGTTATATTTAGTGATATAGGCCCTCATTTGTACCTTAGCAGTAAAACAACCATACTGCCACGGCGACAGCCACCAAAAAAACATTGCTGCGGCTACCAGACGTCTGCCGGATTATGACCACAGCCAGATTTCTGGCAGAAGGATGGCGGAAATCCGGCTGTGGCCATGCCGGCGGAAGGCGGTAAGGTGGCGCTGCTGCCAGTCACTGCCACTGCTGTGACGGAGTAATCTCTCTGCCAAACTCTAAATCATGCCCAGAGTTGTCACTCAGGGCTTCAGCACTGAAAAACTCCTGGATGCATTTCTCACTTTGCAAGGCCTATCTCTCCTGTAGGATAACATTGGGATTGCCGTATTAAATTGTATAAGTGTAATTCCCAATCTAGAAGAGATATGCTTATCAAGTTTGGTGTCTCTGAACTCACAATATAAAATCACAGTTTATGATGGTCAGATTTTAATTTGCAGTTCTGAAAATGCCACTTTTAGAAAGCTGGCATTTTCTTACTTTAGCCATTTGGTGACTATGGCCTGTCAACAATACATGTCTGGGGTGGGGTGACAGTTGGGCCTGAGCATTCCCTCTAGACAGCTGTTGGAAGATACATTATTAGTTGTGTGGCTTGCACAAGTAATGGTTACGTACCCGAACACCACTGGGAACCAAACACCCCATTGTATCTCTTGACTCTCGTAAGTTAGTGTTTTAGAGCAGTTCAGGCTTACTGAAGGGAGGTGGTATGTGCTAGTAATCACCATTCACAACTAAACCAGAATACCACTCAATAAGTGATTGTCTAGTCTGTGCTTTTTCTTTTGAATGAGGAAAAGTAAATGTATTACACATACACTACTCAATACTGTACAACAATTTAAAAATATACACAAGCTGATTGAATCACTTTTGGGTGACATTGCGTAATCGTTCTTGTCATTACCAAAGGGAGATGTAGCCCAACAACCCACATGGCAAAACATTAACTTGTATTCAAATGCAATATCTGACTGTAACTGGAGTGAGAGCACCTAATACTGGTAATACAGTGCATCTACTTTGATCACTAGTTGCTGTCAGTCTCATTACTCAAATAAAGCATTAACAAGAGTCATTTATTCGTGTGTTGGAATGGTTGGTGCTGTTACGACTGCTCTCAGCATGATCTACGCAATCTAACTACAACCCTAAAGAGTGTTGGCAAAGTTTCATCATATACCACATTGAAGCATTAAACATCAAACTGATGCACGGTTGACATAGTTCCTGAAGGACATCACTTGGTTGTTCACAGTTGGGTAACATCATCTCTCACCCCTAAAGGGTGCCTTCTCACATGACCAATGACATGGTATATTGTTGGCTACAACACTGCAGTCATACACTTTTAATCACAGTCAGCATAAAATGTTGCATTTCAACCATAGTCCCTAAAGGACTTCATTTCTGTAAAAACACATGTAATTATGGCCATTCACCCCTAGAGAGTGCTCATCATTATGGCAGTCCATTTCAATCACATTCAGGCCACAAAGACTTCAACCATGATCTTCACCCCTAGAGGGAGCAGTTCCACCACCCTGAAACAAAAGTTTCAGCTGGGACAGAGCTTGAAAATTCTTTGGTACCCTTAAAAGGTGATCCTTTCCAAGTCCCCTAAAAATTGAGGGTGGGATATTTGAAATCTTCTTGGAAGGAGGCTACACTCCTCCTGCAGCTACACCAACACTTGGCAATCAGAAAAGTGAGAGACACAAAGAGCACTACCTGAACACATCAAAGGGAGTGCCAATGGCTTTAAGGACATCTTCTTAATTAATAAGGACTTTACCACAGCCTGGCTCTGTCAACACCATCACCCCCTTCAAAGTTTTCATCAAAAACCTATCAAATGTCTTCCACAACAAAATTGCAAGCAACTATAGCAACTTCGCCCACTAACCAAGCCCTAACAAACTCATTGCCAGCTTGAACATCACCAACCAAGATGACCACATAACCGAATGGGAAACTGTCACTAGAGAAGACACAGCCACAATAATGACATCCATCTACTCAGGTCCTCCTATAGATACTTCCGACCACATCTACAACCTGGGAGCAGCACTATTCATCAGCACCCTCACCATCAACACCTCCATCACCTCCACCATATTCCCTGAAAACTGGAAGCATGTTGCAGTCAATGCATTCCATAAGAAACTGTCAGCTGGCCTGAACCAACTGAGTAAATTCTGTCTGATCTCCCTGCTCCCTTACCCAGCCAATGTGATAAAGAAGGCAATCAGCAAGCAACTCACAACTCACCTGAAACTATACCACCTGCTGGACACCACTCAGACAGGTTTCAGAAAAAAACACAGCACTGAAACTGCCCTCATCATGGCCTCTGACAACTTTCAGACCATCCTAGACTGATGAGAGACAGTGGCCCTCATCCTGCTTGACCTCTGCAGCATTCAACACAGTCCCCCACAGCATATTCATCTGAAGACTCCATGAGATCTAGATGGACCATCAAACAAGCAGTCATCACTAGCAGACTCCACTACAGCAACACACTCTATGCTGGAATTTTCAGGCAGCTTACACAGTGACTCCAGACCATTCAGAACACCACCACAAGATTCACACTGAACCTTCCACGCTGCACCAAGAGCTCACCTTAGAGACATCCACTGGCTCCCCATTCACAAACGCAGCCAGTTCAAACTCCTCACACACACATTCAAAGCCTTGCACACCACCTGACTTGCATACTTGAACAGTTGAAAACACTTCCACAAGCCAAGCAGAAACATACACTCAGCCTCACTCTCACTCATACAAGCCCCGCAGTCACAAAAGTACAGCAGGAGTGCGCACATTCTCCTACATCACACCCAAAACTTGGAACAAACTGTCACATCACTTCAGAACCCCTTCCTCACGTCTTGAGTTCCTCAATAAACTGTAGACCTGGCTATTCCAATGACCATGTCGGGACCTCTCACTTTACTCCACCTCTAGTTTCTAGAAACCCTGACTGGTGATTAGTGCTCAATACAAAAAAACATAACATAACGTAACATAACAACATATTATAACATATTATAACATAACATACAATACAGTTGACTTGTACAGATTAATAGCCAGACGACGGGTATTTCAAAATTGTAAACATATATGAACCAGTTAACAGTAAATTATATAAAGAACAACACATAGTTATTATTGCCCAAGAATGATAATAGTATGCTTAACCATCTAATTTTAATTTGAGTTAAAGCCCAAGCTTTAGAATAAAAGCTTACAAGAATTAATGCTAATAGTGGGAGGAAAATAATGCAGATTTTTTTCAGAGGTTCACACTGATAGTTGACCTTTGCACCAACCCAGAACATAAGGTTTACACACATAGGGTCTCATTATGAGTCTGGCGGTCCAAGTGGTTTGGGGATTAGTAGTCTCCATCCGCCAGCCTTTCCATGGTGGTTTACACCGCCATGGAAAGCCTGGTGGAATGGGGATGTTGGGGGCCCCTTGGGGCCCGTGCACTGCCCATGTACTTGGCATGTGCAGTGCAGGGGCCCCCATGCAGAGTCCTGTCGCACATCCCACTGCCCGGATTACAGGCAGTGGAATGCACGACGGGTGCTGCTGCACCCGCCGCACCACCACATGGAGCCGGCGTCAATGTTAAGGCCCTGTTGTGAAGTCCTATTAGGGCCAGCAGGTTCAGGGTGCCCAGGCGGTCTGAATGTGGGAAAAGTTTGGCGAGCTGCCTCTGCTGCCCGCCAAACTCTTAATGAGGGCCATAGTGCTACATATGGAATTGTGTGGCAGCACTTCATGGGAGCACATATAAAAAATTACATTAAGTGGGAAGATTTATTCAGGGTAATTCAAGAACATTGAAGTAGTCACTGCATAAACCAGTCTCACATTTGTAACATAGGTAGAACAAGCAATGTGAAACATTAGAGAGTGAAAGACACAGCTGTGCTTGACCTGGCCTGTGCATAAATAGTTTAAAAAAAACACTGAAAAAAGATTGGAAATGAAAGAAGTAGATAAGCATACATGACAGGGAATTACAAAAGGGCCAGAATCTGAGAGATCTGGGAAAAGGAACATAAGACACAATGGGGGTCATTCTGACCCTGGCGGTCCATGACCGCCATGGCGGAGGGCGGCGGAAGCACCGCCAACAGGCTGGCGGTGCTTCCTGGGCTATTCTGACCGCGGCGGTAAAGCCGCGGTCAGAAAAGGGGAACTGGCGGTTTCCCGCCGGTTTTCCCCTGGCCCAGGGAATCCGCCATGGCGGCGCTGCTTGCAGCACCGCCATGGGGATTCCGACCCCCTTCCCGCCAGCCTGTTTCTGGCGGTGTCCACCGCCAGAACCAGGATGGCGGGAACGGGTGCCGTGGGGCCCCTGGGGGCCCCACAAAGATTTTCACTGTCTGCTTTGCAGACAGTGAAAATCGCGACGGGTGCCACTGCACCCGTCGCACCCCTGCAACTCCGCCGGCTCCATTCGGAGCCGGCTTCCTCGTTGCAGGATCTTTCCCGCTGGGCCGGCGGGCGGCCTTTTGGCAGTCGCCCGCCGGCCCAGCGGGAAAGTCAGAATGACCGCTACGGTCATTTGACTGCGGTGCGGTCTTCTGGCGGTCTCCGCCCGGCGGGGTCGGAATGACCCCCAATATTTACAAATGGCATACAATGCATATTAAAAACTAAAAAAAAAATCAGATACAGAGATTAAAAAGCAGAAGACATTTAAAAGTAAAGTGGGAAAACAGACAAGAGTAACAAAGGCAGACATACTGGTGAAGGAAGCACCTTTATTGTAGGAACATCTTCTCAGATGGTAGAAGAGGGAAAAATTGAGCTATTTTCTCAGCACATGATAGACATGTTGTGATCGGAATTTACGATGCAGGGGGAACAAGCAGCTCCCCTCCACTTTGCTAGACTGCATGTTTAACTGTTATCCTGGCTTTTTTGTTTGGCACTAAAATGATGCTGATCTAGTGTGTGGGCAGATGCCTAGGACTGTCTTTGTAATGTGAGGCCCAGAACCTGCTCTGTGACATGGAGAGGTGCACACGGCATGCCCTCATGATGGGTATACAACCTTACCTATTCCTTGAGAGATCATATAAAATGGTGATGGCAGTGTGCATGTTTTTCTCAATCATTAGTGTTAGAAATGGGGTGTTTGGTTGGCAGTCAGGTTACCCCCTGTCCAAGCAAGGACCCTCACTCTAGTCATAGTCAGGGTAAGTCACACAGAATCCAAATTATCCTGTGCCCACCCTCTGGTAGCTTGCCACTGAGCTGTCAGGCTTAACTTAGAAGGCAATGTGTAAAGTATTTGTACAAAAAATCATACAGTAACACAGTAAAAACACCACAAAAATACACCACACAGGTTTAGAAAAATATTACACATTTATCTGGTTAAATTAAGGTAAAAACGATAACGATTCAATAAGCACAAGTTAAAATATCACTTTGCAAGTTTAAAAAGAGTCTTAGATGTTAAAAATCAAAAATTGTCTCTTGTGTGCACAAAATACCTGGTTTGCGTCAAAATTACACACACGGAGACTGCAGAGGAGGAGACGCTTGGAAAAAAAAAGGTGTGTTTCAGATTTCCCGACGTGGCACAGACGATGTTTTGTTTCTTCCCACGCTACAAGTCCTTTGCGTCGATTTCCAGCACACAGTCTCGGATCCTGTAGGAGGCTGGCCTGGCTTATAGTGGGTACCTGATGGTACTCACACCTTGTGCCAGGTCCAGTTATCCCTCATTAGTATATTAGTAGTGTTCTAGCAGCTTAGGCTGATAGAGGTAGCTATAGCAGAGCAGCTTAGGCTGAACTAGGAGACATGCAAAGCTCCTACTATACCACTTATATCATATAGCACTATATCATAAGAATCACAATACTCAGAGTTACTAAAAATAAAGGTACTTTATTTTAGTGACAATGTGCCAAAAATATCTCAGAGGATATACTCCCTTAGGAGGTAAGTAAAATACAAAAAGTATACACACAGACCAAAACCAGGTAAGTAAACAGTTAGAAAAGTAGTGCAAACACTGTTGAATACAATAGGATGCAATAGGCCTAGGGGAAACACAAACCATATACTAAAAAAGTGGAATGTGAAACACTTAGGGACCCCAGGCCTAGTGTAGTGTGTAGAGGGTCGCTGGGAGTGTAAGAAATCACTAAGGGTGTCCAAGATACCCCACCCCAAGTCCCTGAAAAGTAGGAGTAAAGTTACCCTACTTCCCCAGAAACACAATAAAGTCGTGATAAGAGATTCTGCAAAGACAACAACTGACTGCAAAGCACTGAAGACAGATTCCTGGACCTGAGGACCTGTAAAGGAAGGGGACCAAGTCCAAGAGTGACAAAAGTGTCCAGGGGGAGCAGGAGCCCACTAAACCCTGGATGAAGGTGCAAAATGGCTGCCTCTGGGTGGAAGAAGCTGAAGATTCTGCAACAACAGAAGATGCCAGGAACTTCTCCTTTGCACAAAAGATGTCCCACGGCGTGCTGGAGGATGCAGAGTTGTTTTCACAAAGAAAGACAGCAAACAAGCTTTGCTAGCTGCAAAGGTCATGGTTAACAAAAATGGGTGCTGCCCAGGCCCAGGAAGGACCAGAGGGTCACCCTTTGGAGGAGGAGACAGAGGGGGCACTCAGCAGCACAGAGAGCCCATGCAGAAGCAGGCAGCACCCACAGAAGCACTCAAACAGGCATTCAAGAAATCTGAGCATGGTGGTCATCTCAACACTACAAAGGAGGGTCCTGGACTATGCTGTGCATGAAGGATTTCTTGCAAAGGTGCACAGAAGCCCTAGTAGCTGCAGTTCACGCAGTACAAAGGAATACTGTCTGGTGTGGGGAGGCAAGGACTTACCTCCACCAAATTTGGACAGAAGGACCACTGGACTGTCGGGGTCACTTGGATCCAGCTCCAGTGTTCCAGAGACCACACTCGTTGAGATGAGAGGGGACCCAGTTGACCGGTGAAGCAGAAGTTTGGTGCCTGCGTTGGCATGGGGAAGATTCCGTCGACCCACTGGAGATTTCTTCTTGGCTTCCAGTGCAGGGTGAAGGCAGACAGCCCTCAGAGCATGCAACACCAGGAAACAGTCGAGAAAGCCAGCAAGATTAGGCTCTACAATGTTGCTGGTAGTCTTCTTGCTACTTTGTTGTGGTTTTGCAGGCGTCCTGGAGCAGTCAGCAGTCAATCCTTGGCAGAAGTCAAAGAGGGGGATGCAGAGGAACTCTGGTGAGCTCTTGCATTCGTTATCTGAAGAGAAACCTACAGGAGAGACCCTAAATAGCCCTCAGAGGAGGATTGGCCACCTAACCAAGTAAGCACCTATCAGGAAGGGTCTCTGACGTCACCTGCTGGCACTGGCCACTCAGAGGTCTCCATTGTGCCTTCACACTTCTGCATTCAAGATGGCAGGGGTCTGCGACACACTGGAGGAGCTCTGGGCACCACCCTTGGGGTGGTGATGGACAGGGAGTGGTCTCTCCCCTTTCCTTTGTCCAGTTTCACGCCAGAGCAGGGGCTGGGGGATCCCTGAACTGGTGTAGACTGGTTTCTGCAAGGAGGGAACCATCTGTGCCCTTCAAAGCATTCCCAGAGGGCAGGAGAGGCTACTCCTCTCAGGCCCCTAACACCTATTTCCAAAGGGAGAGGGTGTAACACCCTCTCTCAGAGGAAATTCCTTGTTCTACCTTCCTGGGACTGGGCTGCCCAGACCCTAGGAGGGCAGAAGCCTGTCTGTGGGTTGGCAGCACTGGTAGCTGCAGTGAAAACCCCAGAGAGCTAGTTTGGCAGTAACTGGGGTCCATGCTGGAGCCCTGGGGATGCATGGGATTGGCACCCCAATACCAGATTTGGCATGGGGGGGGACAATTCCATGATCTTAGACATGTTACATGGCCATATTCAGAGTTACCATTGTGAAGCTACATATAGGTATTGACCTATATGTAGTGCACACGTGTAATGGTGTCCCCGCACTCACAAAGTCCGGGAAAATTGCCCTGAACTATGTGGGGGCACCTTGGCTAGTGCCAGGATGCCCTCATACTTAGTAACTTTGCACCTAACCTTCACCAAGTGAGGGTTAGACATATAGGTGACTTATAAGTTACTTAAGTGCAGTGTAAAATGGCTGTGAAATAACGAGGACGTTATTTCACTCAGGCTGCAGTGGCAGTCCTGTGTAAGAATTGTCTGAGCTCCCTATGGGTGGCAAAAGAACTGCTGCAGCCCATAGGGATCTCCTGGAACCCCAATACCCTGGGTACCTGGGTACCATATACTAGGGAATTATAAGGGTGTTCCAGTGTGCCAATCAGAATTGGTAAAAATGGTCACTAGCCTGCTGTGACAATTTTAACAGCAAAGAGAGCATAAGCACTGAGGTTCTGGTTAGCAGAGCTTCAGTGACACAGTTAGGCACCACACAGGGAACACATTTAGGCCACAAACTATGAGCACTGGGGTCCTGGCTAGCAGGATCCCAGTGAGACAGGCAAAAACAAACTGACACACAAGTAAAAATGGGGGTAACATACCAGGAAAGATGGTACTTTCATTCAGATCCTCACTGCGATGCAGGGTCATTTGACACCCAGGGTTGATGTGTCAAAGACTTGGATGAGCGGAGATGAAGTCACAGGTGCTGAGTCGATCCAGTAGGCGATGCATCGGAGTTTCTGTCACACTGCAGGTGCTGCGTTGATTCTTCACTCTGGAAGTCAGGCTGCGTCATTCCGGCTCGGCTGTGCGTCTACCCGGTATGGCTGTGTGTCGAAGTTCCAGTCACAATGCAGGCGCTGCGTCAATCTTCACTTGGGGAGCCAGTCTTTCCGGTTCGGCAATGCAGCAATTTTATCATCGCTGGGCAGGCTGTGATTTGTTTCCGGCAAGCTGTGCTTCGAGTTTCGGCACACAAGGAGTTTCTTTGAAGAGAGGAAGTCTTTTTGGCCCTGAGACTTCAGAAACAGGAGATAAGCTCAATCCAGCCCCTAGGAGAGCACTTCTCAGCAAAGTCAGAGAGCAGCAAGGCAGCAGTCCTTCACAGTAAAGCAGTCCAAGTGAGTCCTTTGGGCAGGCAGGCAATTCCTCTAGACAGTTTGCAGGATCGGTCCAGAAGTGTCTGGTTTGGTGCGGTCAGAGACCCAGTTTAAATACCCAAAATGCCTTTAAAGTGGGGGAGACTTTAAAGAGTGGTTTTAAGGTGCACAAAGTCCCCTTTCAGTACAAGTCTGTCTGCCAGGGTCCCAGTAGGGGGTATGGCAGTCCATTGTGAGGGCAGGCCACTAGCCTTTGAAATGTAAGTGTCAGGCCCTCCACCCTCCCAGCCCAGGAAGTCCCATTTAGAATGCAGATGAGTGCAGGTGTGACTGAGTATCCTGTGTTTGTGGTTGTCTGGGTGAAATATACAAGGGAGCGGTCAACCAGCCCAGCCAGACATGGATTGGAGACAGGCTGTAAGGCACAGAGGGATTCTAAGTGCAGAGAAATGTTCACTTTCTAAAAGTGGCATTTCTAAAATAGTAATATAAAATCCAACTTCACCAATAAACAGGATTTTGTATTACCATTCTAGCCTTACTAAATATGACCTGGTTACCCCTTTCTGGTCAGAAGCTACCACTCAAACAGTATATAAGGGTAACCCTAATGCTAGCCTTTGAAAGGAGCAGGCCTCACAGTAGTGGAAAAACAAATTTTGGAGTTTTACACTAAAAGGACACATAAACCACACATGTTCAAGTCCTGCCTTTTACCTACAAACACCCCTTCCTTTGGGTTACCTAAGGCCTACCTTAGGGATGACTTATATGTAGAAAAAGGGAAGTTTAAGGGTTGGCAAGTACTTTTAAATGCCAAGTTGAAGTGGCAGTGAAACTGCACACACAGGCCTTGCAGTGACAGACCTAAGACATGGTTAAGGGGCTTCTTATGCGGGTGGCACAATCAGTGCTGCAGGACCACTAGTAGCATTTAATTTACATGCCCTGGGCACCTGTAGTGCACTTTACTAGGGACTTATAAGTAAGCTAAATATGCCAATTGGGTATGAGGCAATGTTACCATGTTTAAGGGAGAGAGCATATGCAGTTTAGCAAAGATCAGCTGTGGTAAAGTGCGCAGAGTCCTAAAACCAGCAGAAACAGTGTCATAAAAGTGGAGGGAGTGGGGCAAAAAGTTTGGAAAGGACCACCCTATGTCTGTCATGTCTAACAGTTAGTAAGACAGGGCCTTTTTCTCTGTGTCAAAGAGAGTATGGACTAGTGACCCCTCTCATCAAAAGTTCTGGCGTTATGTGAAGCCCAGATCATTGCCCTGACAGTCTGTCTACATGTTAAGTGCGTGTGTGTCCAGTAAGGGTGTGACATATGTATGGAGTAGGAATCTGTGTGTTTTGAAAGTCTGAGCACTTGGACCTAGTATGGTCAAATTATGATGGCACGAGATTGAGGGTGGATACAGTTTCATCCGACAGTGCAGGGTACTTTCTACATTCCTAAAGCTAGAGGGTGGATACCCAGTCACTGAATCTAAGTAGTGACAGGGATTCCCTTAGTAATTCATTAGGCACCTTGTTCACTAAGGGATGCTGATTAGTTATTCCTGAACCATTTAGTATATGGTAAGGTTGATTGCGGTGAACTGCATTTTCTGATGTTCAAGTTGAGGAAGCTTCTATGCAGGGCCTTTCTTTTTGTCTGTCTCTGATTACTGTCCCAGAAAGGCTGACAACAGCTTAGTAGATAGATTTCACACTTCAGTGTGTCCTTGTTTTGGGACACTGGCTTGGAGTTAGCATCATTCCAACCTGATGTGAGAGCTTTGAAAAAATGCTGTGTCTAAGAAGCAGCCAGAAAATTACATTTGAAAGCGAATTAACAATAATTGATTCAACTACGAAACTTTAGACAATATATCCATACTCTCTGACTAGAAAATGTATCTAAAAGTGGAATCCAAACCACTCCGAATTGATCCAGTTTTCATGTTGTTTACGATTAAGAGAGTGCCCCCTTCAAAGTACTCAAAGAACTGCTGTGTGAACAGGATAGGAGTGTGCATTACAGCCAGTCTATCAAAGTTGAGGGAACATTACCTAAATTTTGCTGGGGAAGCTGAGGGTCTTCCTAGAGCCACTAGGCCTGCCTGCCTCCTGAGGGAGAAAGGCATGTGCCTGGCTCTGCATGAGGAAAGACTGTCCAAGAGGTGAGGTCTAGTGTTTGCAATGTGGGGAGCCAGAGAGAGTAAGTGACTGCCAGCAAGTGAAGTCAAGATGTACATGAATATCTATGTGAGATGGCTGACTGTGGACTGCATCAAACATTCACAAAAAAAATAAAAATGAGTAGGGGTGGGTGATAATTTCTGCTTCTCCAATGTTAGCCCAAAAAGCGAGCTTCAAAGGGGAAGCCACTTCTGTGAGGGGAAATAGCGATAACACCACTGAGCAGGATGTTTTTTGTTACTGCATACAAAGTGGAGACAGAGCCAGTGAGGGAAAACTCACTGCCAAAGTGTTTTTTCTGTGAGTGTGTAGTCCTCTGGTAGCCACACCTCTAGGGTGGACTAACAATCTCCTGACGACCGAGGGAAAGTCAGGCCATCTTGAAAGTGGTAAAGATGTTGTACTCTGGGCTAGCCAGATAACACACATCACAGAAACGTTATAACTAGGTGGGAGGGAAGCCTATGGCCCATTGGCTAGTGCCCTCTTGGTCCCCTCAGGGCACTTTTTTGGGCTAAATGTGGCATCCCTGGCATCTTGCCCCTCAGATCATATTGTATTTGGTGGGAAGTCTGAAAAAGGACTGTCAAGCTGGTCTTGGAATTGCACAAAATGAGGTTGCACTGTTGGAAGGACTGCACCTGCTGCACTTTGAGCAAGTGAAACTTGGACTGAGCCTGCAGCTCCTGGTTGAGGCAAAAGTTGATTCCGTGCCCCAGATCAAAGCAGTGACTCCAAGAATCGGTCAGCTAATCTCCTGAAGCCAGCTCCAGGGACACAAGAGCTGAATAAGCCAAAACTGACAGGTTGGTAGCTACTGCAGAAGTTATGCTGCTATCAGTCAGAAGCACCCAAAAGGACAAATCCAAGATAGCTAACAGTTGCACCCAAGTCTGTCCAACCTAGGAGTGCTGTCTGAGACTGGATTTATCACATCTCAGGGACACTAGCCATCCCCTAAGGATTTTTTTCCCAATCCTGGTGCAAAGGAACCAGTAGCCCAATATCAACTGGCCTTGTACTGCAACATAGAAGACATCGAGGTACCCTGATCTCTGTGATCAAAGTCACACCACTTCACCTGTGGACAGAGGGGCAACCACAAAGACACGCCGTCAACAGTACCACAACCAGCCCTTTGAGCATCTTTTGTCTGTATCCTCAGCATCAGGACCACTCCACTGATGTCTATGGCAGTCATCCTATAAAGCTTGGAACTTGCCTTAAAACACTCTGGTGGACAAGTAACTGTCCAAAGTGTTTACTCTGGAGCCCTATGCTTTGGTGCAGTCAGAATTGGTCACCCAACCTGGGCTGGAGTAGTTGAACTAACTTTTCCAAACTTTTCAAAAGTTTCCAAATATTTTGTTGACCAATGCTTGTTTGTAATTCCATTTAGAAGTGATACTATCTTAAAAAAATCTATTTCTCTGGTACCCTTTAGTGGATTTTGGTCATTAAGATCTTTGAAAATTCATAAAAATATAAGCTATTTTTTATAAATTGGTGTGTGATTTCTTCATGTGTGACTTTCGTATTATGTTGTTGTGTGCTGTTAAATGCTTTCCACAAAGTTCCTTTGCCAAGCTTTACTACTCTCAGCCACAGCGACCCAGGGTTGAGTTGCAGGTTAACTAAAGGACCCTGACTGGACCCAGGGCGGTGCTTGAGAGTGTCCTGCATGACAAAGCCCCGTAGTCATAACCCACAGTACACCCAAATCCTCACAGGTGGTAAAGATGGATACCTAGCAAATTAACAGAGTTGATGAGCATGACGGAATTTGAAATCTGCACCTGCAGGGTTACAAACTGGCCTCCCAGCCCTGAGTTTAGAAGTGGGAGCCTACAGTGGTGTCAGAAGGCAGTTATGAGACAGCACAGACAGATGCACATTGAATATAGTTAGGCACCCCAGGGTTTCACCAGTGGAGAGGCCCGGCACTCTGGTGGTGTACCTCTGCATTAAGACTGGAGGTCCCATGACAAAGATTGGAATCTAACTTTGGGGCAGGACAAAGGAGCAGAGCTTCTTATGACAGTCTCATCTGCATACTGGTACGGTCACTGGATGATTGACATTCAAGCAACCCTCAGAAAGACATTGCCCCAGAAAGAACCCAGGCCGTAATGTGTGTTCGAAGTGTAGATGATCTATGTGGCCATGTCCTAAGCCACACTAATTATCACAGTGTTCTTCATCGACACACAAGCTCAGTGATCCACCATCAAGATCACAGTCAACATTTCTAACACTTGACCACCTACCAGGGCAGGACAGGTAGGAGAAAGGCAGTGCTGTTCCAGCACTGCCCACCCAGTGAGATGGTCCAGCACCCCATTAGGCTTATCTTCTATGATTTGGTTTTTACAAAGAGTTTTAAGGTGTTCAGCCTGGGAGATGTACTCCAAAGCACTGGGTGGATGAGCAACTCCCATTGGTGGGACCTCACAAGTTAACAAATCTCAGTCCAGTGACAAGGGACAGGGCAACCAGGTATCTGGCAATGAGGGAGAGTTTCCCCACCTGCATTTTGGCCTTTCATCATGGCCATCGGGTACCAGGGCTTGACCCCCCAAATTAAAAGTCCCCTTTCTAAACAATGCCCCCCTACTATGCCAGCATGCTAGGTCCCCTCTGCCTTGTGGGTGGTGCTAATGTAGGACAGACAGATTTTCTCCCTGCTGTCACAGTGACTCATGCAATGATCATTGGGTTCCTTGTAAGAAATCCCTAGCCTCTCCCACTCCTCTAATTGACAACTGCTCGCAACTGCTGGGTCTTGTACCCACGTGGGATTCAAACAGCACATAATTCTGCTTAGAGGGGTCAGGGTACAACTGTGGCCCAGTGCCCTGTTTTTCAGGCTGCCATATCACCTGGAACAGAAGATCAGACTCCAAGGAAGGCCAAATGATTGCACCTTTCTTTTTCAAGGGAAGATTCTGCATGCCCTTAGCTGAGAACATCTGGGTATAGATGGACATTAGGACCGGGTTGAATGCTGGAGCCTTGCCTCAGGCCTAGCAAGGCATGGACACCTCACCAAATTCTGACTGGGTCCAGTCACTGCTTTCTGCTCTATCTGGACCAGGAAGTCTCCTTGGGCCTGAAGATGGTAAACTCTGGCTTGAGCCAGGGCCTGAAAAGACCTAACAATTTTTCTAGCCTCATCAGGTGGCGTTTTGAGTATTTCCCCCAATATGACCATTTCCAGGGGCAGAAAGTCCTCTAAATTCCAGGAATTATGTTTAAAAAAATCATGAGTTGGGGCATCCCACCCCGGCATCAGGCCTAGCCCCTAAACGTCCCAACAGCCAATATCCCCTCTTCAAGAGGAGACAGAAGTATTCATTCCCAAATTTCCCTCTGTAGGGGCCTGAAAAGCCCATGAATGTCAGGAATAGGATTTTTTTGGCATCAGGCCACACACTCCCCACTTTAGTTCCAAGTCCTTCCGTACCTGGGACCTAGCATACCTCCTTCCACAAAGCAAGAGAAAATTGTTTAATTCTTTTAGGCCAACAAGAAGGGGATAATTATCTCCATTTGGCCACTCCTGGGTGGCAGAAAGACTACAAGATGCCTGGGTTGGGAACTGCAGCACAGTGCCAGCATAGGCAAACCCAACGTCCTGTTTTGTTTCTCACTTTTTTCCCGATGGTCTGTTGGATGTTCTGTCCCTCCTCTCACGAGCATACTGACAGATTGGTGGTAAATGCCTAAATCTGCCCATCCAAGAGATTGAAAGCCTATCCAATGACAGGGGAAAAGGTGAGATAAGGAATGGGGTGGAGTGTATGAGCATCTTGCCAATGGTCCCCAACCCTGGCACCACAGTATATTTCTGCTCCCAGGCAATGACCCCCTCTCTACCTGCCCCTAAGTCAAAACTACACCCAAAGAAATCCCAATTTCCTCTAACTTCCAATGGTGAATGGTTGCACTGTTCAGGCACTGGGGCAACCAGGCACCCCTACCAACAAAGGCATTTATGAAACATAGAGACCCAGGGAAATATAGGCTAGTGTGACTTTCACTGTTCTCAATATATTTTACTACCCAAAATGCTGCGTGAATCTCAAAGTGTGAATCAAAAATTGTATTTATGTGACAGAAAGCCTAGACACTTACAGCGAATGACGAAAAGCTTACCCCACACCTCTCTCGATTGAAGCACTGCCTCCCATGTATTGGTGGACCTAATAAGTTTCATTGGAACAGACAAAAATTCTAACCATATGATGACTTCACTGACATAAAATTGACTTGGTTGACACGGTGTTGACTTGTTCCTTTCGCAATTGGCCCAGCCATGTAAATGGGGTACAGTTTTTATTGGGAGATGAATGGGAATGTTGCTTGGTAGGAATTTTGTGAATCCACAATTCCAAAACTTTCCCTCACTGAAAAGTGAAAAATATTCATATTTTTGTGACAATTTGACATTTGCAGGGCATAGTGAGTTTGTGTGGTGAGATCTTTACTAGCCCCTCGGATGTCGAAATTCAGAAACACCTGGGTTTGGTAGGTTTCCCTGGGTTGTGGCCAACCTGGGTCCTAATACAACAGCTATTAACCTCACCAGAATGGGTCAATTTGCAAGGAGATATCTTGACATATCCATTTTACATTATGGGGCTACACAAGTGGGGTACCATGTTTATTGAGAGACGTGTGTGAACTCTAGGCTGAAAGAATTCTGTGGATGCAGATTTCAGAACTTTCCTCACAGAAATGCAAGCAAAATCTGGAATTTTTGCCAATGTTTGACTTTTTCATTGCATTCTTGGTATGAAAACAAAGTGAAATCCATGGAAATCAAACCACCCTGAATTCCCATGGGAGGTCTTGCTTTTTAAGAAAATGTCTGAGTTTCGAGGTTTGCTCAGGTGGAGAACAAGCTCAGGCTCAAATACCACAACTACCCTTATTACCAGAATGATGCAATTTGCAAAACAAAAACTTAATGCTTCCATATTATATGTTGGGGCCTTTCCTGTCAAATGGTATTTGTTGAGCCACACAAGTTGTGTACTGTTTTTTTAGAGAAGCATGGCAACGTACGGTGGTAAGAATTCTGACGAACCCCCACTTTAGTCAGAAGTTTCTCGGACAGAAAATGTGAGGAAAAGGTGTGATTTTAGCCAAAGTTTTATATTTGTAGAGATTCTTGGTAAGAAATTTAGTGGGATCCATGTAGGTCAAATGACCCTGGACTCTCCTTGGAGGTCTAGGATTCAGAAATATATAGTTTTGTCAGGTTTCCTTGGGTGGCGGCCGAGCTCATTCCTAAAAACTGCAGCCACACACAGAACCAGAATTAGTCTATTTACAAGGCAATATCTTTCTGTCTTCATATTACAGCTGTGGTCTTTCATTTGAGACAGGCCTTGCCACACATACAGGGTACTATTTCTCTAGAGAGAAGATGGAAATGCTGGGTAGTGGAATTTCATCGATCCAGCAGATTCCAGAACTTTCTCTCGCAGAAAAGTGATGAAACTTTTGGGAAGAGAAAATCACAGTGGGATAAACACAAAACACTGTACCCTGGCCTTCTCTTGAAGAACTAGGTTTCAAAAAGGTCTGGGTATGGTATATCCTTTGATGGTAGCCTAATGCTGCAGCTACAAACATCGCCAGAATGGGTAAACTTGTAATGCAAATTCTTGAAGTGTACTTGTTGTGTCTTTTAGTGTCTTTCCTATTGTAGGTAGTAGGGCCAGCCACACAAATGAGAGAAGTGTAGGAACACAGAATGCTAGAACATTTGTTACCATTGCTTGAATTTCTCTACCATTACAACTTCCAGCTATAACCTGGTGTGCAAGAAAGCGCACACTTCTCAAAATGTACTCTGAATCACTATAATATGGGTAAACACAAATTCAGCACTATTCGAATAATCACTATTCCTAAATTCAGTATCATGGGAACATTTGAAAAATTCATAGGTTTCCTTCATACGCACATTTCATTTATTAGATTTTACCAAATAAATTGCTGTTTGGTCAGAATACAATGAAAATTCATTATAAACATCAACTCAGTTGTTAGCTCTTTATATTGCTTGATTTTGGACAACTAACAATCAATGTATATCCCTGTGACCAGAAGGGGCTAGTGGAAGTAATGGTATATTACTTCTGCAAATCATTCATTAGGGCAAAACATCACGGATTAAAATATTTTCACATATTTCAATTTTTACTACATATTTCCATAATTTTTTATTTCAACAATTAGGGCCCCATTAAGACTTTGGCGGTCTTTTCGGAAGACTGCCACGGTGGCGGCCACCAAAAGACTGACATGCTTGTGGTAATCCGACTGCCATATTAAGGGTCACACTCAGAAGACCGCCAGAAAACAGCCACAAACCCAACACCGTCAGGACACAGGAGGGCAAGAAGAGGCGGCTCCACCACGTGCACCGCCAGACCGACACAATTCCACCCACCAGATTATGAGCCACAAATCACCACAGCAATTCTTTTACGGCAGAAAACCATTGGTGGTGCAAACCACCGCACTCAGAACCCACTACTGTCAAAACACACCACCACATTTGACATTGTGAATATCCCACACCTGACACACATATACACACCAGACACACCTACTCGCTGCACTATATAACACACACCCATACAACCCAGAATCCTTTGCTACAAAATTGATTTTCACATACACCGAGAGCAGGCAAATATACCTATATAACACCATTACACCATAGGCAGATATACACATCTCACTCAGCACACACCACGCAACTGCACTACCAACTCAAAACACACATAACAAGCACACACATACACCACAAGTGTCCATAACTCCCAATGCACAATCCACACCCCATCAATCACCCTACACTGCACTCTTACACACACAACAACCCCCCAACACAACCTCTACCATGATCTCCCAAAAGCACCCACGGTTCACAGACGATGAGTTGAGGGTCATGGTGGATGAAATCATCAGGGTAGAGCCACAACTGTCTGGAGTACAGGTCCAGCAAACCTTGATAACCAGGAAAATGGAGTTGGGACAGAGAATAATTGACAGGGTCAACTCAGTGGGCAACCATCCACGCACAAGGGAGAACATCAAGAAGAGGTGAAAGACCTTAGGAGGAAGGTGCGTTCCATGGCATCACAACACTAGATCGCCATGCACAAGGCTGGTTCACATCCAAGGAGGAGAAGGTCTTGGACATTCTGCATCCTGAGGGCCTGACTAGAATACCTGGCAGACTGGATACTGGTAAGTCACCACAACTACCATGGCACACAATTTTCATGCCCTGCATGCTACCTCACCACCCAAATACTCCCCAATCCACTGTAGGTCTCACTACACCTCACACCTATACACCTAGTGCCCCTCCCCTGCATGCCATACCTCCACCCAGCCCAACTGCCCACACAGCCCTTGACAAAGGCACAGATAGCAGTGTATAACACTAGCACTACGACTCCCACAATGCACTAACCTGCAATGTGCACATCGCATCTCTTGCATGTCTGACTATTGAACTAGCTATACCAACTAGATGGTACAGCTGAGGACCACTACGTGGCAATGACAGAAATGCAATGGCACTACACAATGTCAAACAAGGCAAAACACAGCTACATCACTGTTACTAATCAAATTGGCCACTAATCAGGATCCAGAAGCCTGAAATTGACCGACCATGGTATGGAATGTACTGATTGATGAGCTCAGTCCTAGAGTCAGCTGCACCTTCTTCCTCTGTCTCCTCATCACTTGGCATGTCTGCATTACCAGCAACTGGTCCAGCTACCTCACCCTCCTCAGCTAGCAATGGAATCTGACCTCTCAGGGCTAGGTTCTGGAGCATGCAGCAGGCTACTATTATATGGCATACCTTTTGGGGCGAGCAGAGGAGGGTACCTCCATATAGGTCCAGGCACCTAAATCTGGCCTTCAGGAGGCCAATTGTTCTTTAGATTACATGCCTCATCCACCCGTGGGCCTCATTGAAATGGAGTTTCACTTCTGTGGCAGGGTACCTCACTGGTGTCAACAGCTAGGGAAGGTTAGGATTGCCAGGGTCACCTCAGTATAAAAATGTAGGAGCAGTGAAATTACAAGAACAGCAATAGGGAAGAATGTGATGATAGGTGCCATATCAGTGACACACCTTCATATGTATACATACCAAGGAGCGAGGCCCTCTCTGTGTGTAGTCATGCTATCATGTGTGGGTCATTGCTGTACCTCAAAACGCAAGAGTCATGCACATACACTGGAAACTTGACTGTGACTTGTGAGATGTAGTGGTGTGCTGGACACACCACCTAAACATTTATGGAGTGGTAGTTCTTCCTGTTCCTGTACTCCTGTTCATTGGTACTGGGAGGGACCAGGGCTATATGGGTCCCATCAACGGCCCCTATCACATGAGGGATGTGTCCCATATCATAAAATTCTGCATTCACACTGGCCAAATCCGCATGTTGGGGGAACCTGATGTAGCTGTCAAGGTGTTTCAACAATGCACACATTACAGCCTTCAACACAAGACTGAACACGGGCTGAGACATCCCTGCTGTCAACCCCACTATATCCTGAAAGGAGCATGTGGCTAGAAAGTATAGCACTGATAATACTTGTACTGTGGGAGGGATGCAATAGGGATTGCGTTTGGCTGGCAAAAGATCTGGCTCCAACTGGGTACATAGATCCAGTATGCTCTGACGATTCAGACAATGCCTGTCCTCCAAGGTTGCAAGGTCAACTAGTGGACTGTACACTGGTGGTTGTCTCAATCTCCTCATGGCAGGATATCTAAGTAGAGAGGAGAGAATGCACATCGAGAAAAGCATTTGACACATGTTAAGCAGAACATGTCAAAATAGCACACACCTAACTCTGTAGGGCATGCTTTGCACTGCTGACATATACCATTACAGCCATGCAGAAGCGCTTTGGACACCATACTTGCATCACATTGCTGTACATGTAAGTCATATAGAAGACATATCACATGTGTAATGTAACATATGTAGCAGACTGATCTGTCCTGCACTATTCAAAAAAATAGTATTTGGGTATACCAATATAGTGTACTTGCCTATGTGCTTCCAAGTATCTAAACATGGCCATCCTCAGATATACTGCCACATCATGTCCATGTGTCATCCATTTCACATTTCTTTGCACTACCATGATGGCACAACACAGGCTTCCTCCGCCATTTGGGTGAATATGTGTATGGCACACTTCTTTTGGCATATCAATGCATTATATGTGCACAAAATGGCATCCGCCTGTCCTGCTGCACTGGACAGTTGGAAGTGACCTAAGTCTGCCAGTGTATGTCGTCATGGCAACCGCAGTACAACTTGTCATTGGTTAACATTGCTGCCTGTGGCGGACTTGCTAACGGCAATGACCACTGGCAGTGACGGTCCTGTACGTGGCGGCCATGACCACCATTTTCTGCAGCCTTGCTCACTTGACTCCTGACACTGTTTGCTAGTAAGATCTCCATGACCTGAGCTCCTGTGTGCTGTCTCTCAGAGCCATCATGCCACATCCTGCAGGTGGTAGGGCCCCAATCTTCACCCCAGGAGAGCTGGGGAAGCTGGTGGAGGAGGTCCTACCTCTGAATGGACAGCTATATGGAGCACTGGAGGAGCAGGTGAGTGCAATGCCATAGTCATGTGTGATAGAGGTTGCATGTGATGAAGAATTGGGTAAGGGTACCGCTGAGGGGGTATACACACACAGAGGTCATAAAGTGAAGCAGAAAGGATGGATATGTGTGGGCACTTGATGAGTCAGATGTGTATGGGCACTCCTGTTGGTATTATGCCAGTGCACATGATTATCTCCTTTTGTCTGTGTCATCCATGCAGGTGTACACCAATCTGAAGAAAGGGATCTGGCATGCCATCATCAAGCAAGTGCGGACCCTGGGGGTACACGGCCGGCAGAGCATCCATTGTCGCAAGCGGTGGGAGGAGCAGAGACGCTGGGCCCAGAAGACCACAAAGGGCCAGCTGGGGATGTACTCCCAATGAGGGAGGGTGCCCGTCGAACCCTGACCCCCCTCATAGCCTGCATTTCGGCATTGGCCTACCTTGAGGTGAATGGACATTTGAGAGCAGCACAGCAGCCACACGGGGTGAGTACTGACTGTATCCTGGAACTTGGCTCGGGTTGTATGGGATTGGCTGCCTCACTGTAGCTTATGTAAGAATGTACTCAATGCCACATGTATGTAGACTAGTGGGAATGGGTAGTAACCACCCGGTCTGAGTTTCAGTTGCAGATGTGTCTTGGTGGTTTGCAGTTAGTGGATGTCATCTCCCAAATAATTACATCTTCATGTCTGCATTGTGGAGATGGTCTTATGTCATTGGCACATGTGTGACTTCATCCTGCCTTTTCCATGGATGTGAGCTTGTGTATCACCCTACCCATTGAGTATGACCTGCTCTATCCATCTGCATTTGTGCATTAGTAGATCTAAGATGTCAGTCCACTCCCATCTGTATAGCACACCTGTAGAAGCAGCTGTGTGACTCTTGTTTTATCACAGGGATTACATACATCAAGTACTGGTAATGGTATTGACTCCATGTGAGGCAGCCATTAGATTTCCACCACAGATATGGGCTGTATAGGACAGGACTAATGGTTTGATACTTGTATTTCTAGATGATATTCATCTGCAACCATAGGGTATGTGAAGGTTGCTAAAGTAGGAAAAATTGAAATGTATTTTTAATTAGGTCTGATTGCAATCATCATGCTTTTCAAAGTGCTAGACTTGTGGGAATGAAACCTTGAACCCAATGGGACAGTACATGAGGTGGTAAGTGCTTGGGCAGACTGTGTCATTGTCAGTACGTAAGGTGCACGCCATGTATGCCAATGCCCAAGCAATTACAGTGCAACATAGCTTAGTTGCTGCCTACGTAATGTCTCAATGGTTTCATGGGGGCACATCTGATGGAGTGGGACAATGTCTGCTGCCCTTGGCCTAGCTGAAGTGGGTAATTAGGACAGGATTTAGTATTGCATGACTTATGAGATGTTGTTATAAAATTAATGATTTATGTTCTCTCCTGAGGCTGCCCTATGTAGTAGTGGGATATGTTGTCAGTGCAATGGCAGTGGTGTTGGTCCCTGTATGCATAATACTTACATGTATTTAAAGTCTGAGATGTCTGTTGTCTAGACTTAGGTACAGGTATTCACCTTTGTGGAATGGTCTGAGTGTAGGCGGTGTTATCATGTTGTGAAGTCCTACTGGTGAAACTGCATGTGTGGTGGTATTGTATGTGAACGATGATGTCATATGTGTGTTCCTGAAGTTCATCAGTTGTGACACTATACTCAGTGATTTAGGATGGATGTGTAATATGTGCAATATGGGTCATTGTGATTGAACTTAGATGTATGAATAGTTGTGATACATATGTGTTTGGTGTCTGCAGATCTTCCTCTGTGATTGGATCAGACTAATCACATGCCTGTACCCCAGACTTGTATTCTACACATCAGATATGTCACCTGTATGGGTGTCTAACTTGTAGTGGCTAAATCAGTTTTCGGATCTATATTTGCATTGCTGTACAAAGTGTTAGGTCAGTCATGTAATGTGAAAGGCAGATGTTGTGTGGTGTTTGAGTGGAGTAGTCTTCACTGTCATGGATATTTAACAAAGGACATGGACTGATGAACTTTTGTAACTGTACAGGCCTGATGTGTATTGTTCAGTCAGCTGCACTTCCAATAGGTGATAGGAGTATGGAGAGGTCTTATGTGAAATCAGGGAGTCATTTGTACTTCATCCAGGGCATGATGTGCATGCAGACATGGCTTTGGTGGTGATCATGTGGATGACTCCAGTTGTGCTGACTAACTTGGATTTAGATGTAGGCATGAGGGTTGGCATACAGGGGTGGGTAGTAGTTTTCTGTTGTGACATGATGTAGGAAATGTGTATTGACACCTGAGATAGTCTAGTCAGGATATGTATTGTCCCAGATGTGCATGTTCACATGTGTGTATGTGAGGTATATGTTAACCCTCTCTCTCTCACTCTATTTGTGTGCATCAGCAGCTAAAGTGAGTGGGAACAGAGAAGAGGCACAGGTGAGTGGGGATGCTGCTGGCCACAAAACCCAAAGTGCTGTAACCAGCAACAGAGAGGGGCCTAGTGGCACGGAGGACGGTTGAGTGCCAAGGGGGAGAACGGATCCTCCATATCATCTTTGGAATCTTTCTCCAGTAGACACTCATTGGCAGTGGTGGAGCCTTCTGGGACCACCCCAGCACCATCTCAGTCCACCACCCCCTTACTACCACCGTCTTCCCTGTATCTCTCCACCAAGTTACCAGTGCCCGCTCACCCAAAAGGGTGGGTGTCTCCTTCGCTGCAGGTTCCTCTCCCCATGCCCCAGTGAGCCCTGCTGCCCTCAGTTAGGAGGCTATTGACTTCAGTCAAAAATTGTGAATACTATCCAGGGACTGGCAGCTCAAGTCCAGCAGAGCAATGAATTCCTGGAGGGCATTTACAGTGCACTGGCTGGCCTACAGAGATGGATTTAAGGCTCTGGCCTCTACACTGATGGCAGCCAGTCACCCTTTGTCAACCATCCCCCCTCCACCTACCTCTTACCAATCCCAAACTCCTCTTCCCAAACCCAGCCAAAGCTCACAGATAGACAAGCATGAATCCACGTCAACATCCAAGGGTAGCGCAGACAAACACAAGTACCACAAGACCCACCACCGGCATGCACACTAGCAACATCCATCTGCAGACACACCAACATCCACTACCTGCACAAACTCCCACACAACCCCCACCTTCATAGACACTTCACCAGACACACTTGCAGCCACTACACCAATATTCACTAATCCAGCCACTATTCCTATGTTACTCACAGTCAGCACAACATCAGACCCGCAGGCATCCATCCCAGTCACCACATCTACAGACACTACAATCACAGACACACCAACTTGCAGCACATCTTCCATACCTGCAGGCATCACCCCAAAAGACAGTCACCCATCCAGTGTGGCATCTCACAGCACTTCCTCCCCCTCCTACCAAGACACATAAACTCTCACACTCGCCCAACCAACAGACACCCTACACCCACAAGCATTCCTCGCACGCATATGCATCCAAGACGTCCACCAAGACACCTCCTACAACCACTCTCTCTTTCTCCACTCCCAAACCCTTTAGCCATGACCAAATGATGTGTCTAAGAAGGTGTTCCTATCAGAGTTTTCCCTGTTCCCTACTCCTCTCCCACACTGTGATACCCCAATTGGTCTGTGTCCCTCCTCAAGTCCAGCTCTTCTACCTCCAAGTCCTCCCCTGCTCCCATCTAGTACCCATGCCCCTCCCCTTGCCAAGAAGTCAATCCCTCCCAAGTATTCCCAGCCCTCCCCTAAACCTCACCCTAGGCCTCCCTCACAGGCCCAAGCCCAAAGACCCCCCTCCCAAACTCAAGTCCAAATCCCCCCTAATCCCTGAGGTGCTTCCCTGCCCCCTTGATGCCCCTACACTGTGGAGGTCATATAGCAGTCAGGAGTGCACAGAAGTGCCATTTGAGCCTTTAGCACTTTGGGCTGGCCAATGGCCTTGTCTTTGCTCTGTGTACATAGTTTTTTTTATTTATTGCTATCTATATATATCTGGGCCAACCAGTTGTTGGTTCAATGGTAACATACTTGTCCTGCCGTGATTTCCACATAGCTATACTGTATTGTTTTTGGCTGCTTTGGTTTGTTTGTGTGTTACACGTGTGTGTGTTGGTTGTGCTAGTTGAGGTATCTGGGTAGCATGTGTGGGTGCGGCCCTGGCATTTGTCCTGCTGTGATGGCTGTGTATTGTGTGTAAGATATGTTTGTGTTTGGTACATGCATGTATGTTTATAATTTATGTAATGTTTTGTAGTGTAGCCATTTTTAATATAGCTTCATGCACTTTAGTTTAACATACTAGGCCGCTGTGCACTTTGCCCTAGATACATTTTATTCAGCCTTGCACTGTTATTTCACAATAACCAGTTTTACGGTCTTGTTTTAATTTCCTTCTATCACACTGTTAAGCTTAGTTCAGCACTGTGTTCTCAAATAATGCATTCTTGATCGCCCTGTGCTTCAGTCAAGGCTACAGTCTGGTACATTGCCGGTAAACGTGGTAGAAGTTTAGTCTCCAGTAGAAAATACACATCCTTAACTAGGGACATTTTCTTAGAACATCTGCGTGTTAGTTATAAAACACTTCCTACTCCTAGAACACATCAGAGGGAGATTCCGGCCAGGAGCCTACAACTAGATGCTGACTGCCCCGTTGCAGATGCTGATGCAGAATACAGGCCTTTGCTCAGGTATGAGGGTCGATGTCCTCCCGGGGGAATCTGAAAGGCAGGTTTAGAGCTTCACATGCTGTGCTCGAAATATAACTTAGAGAGAAAATAATCTAGCGGCACTATGATAGCCTTATTCTTGTGCTTCACTCTCATCGTTACTATTTTAATCCTACTGTGTTGTGTAGTTCTGGTTATTGCAGCTCACGCTTTGCTATCTAAAATGCAGTCGTTTTATTAAACCAATCTTTAAAACTTAAACTGCCTCTGTCCTTTGTATATGAGACCGTACTGTGTATGAGAGAACCGGTTGTGACCTGAGTGACCACGACTTCCCTGGGAAGTACTAAGATGTCATGCGCTCGGCTGCCCAATTGTCTCTTCCATTTGGGAGAGATGAGGCACTGCTAGTTAGCCGGAGCAAAGCCCGGATTTAGAGTGACAAGTGTCATCCACTGTGGGTCAGACTCAGTCCCCCACACTGTGAACGATCTTGCCACTCAAAATCCAGTAGTCTCATTAGAATAATGAGAGCCTACGCATCAGTTTGTGTTGACATGTGCAATGGTGATATTGTGTGCCCTTGTGTGGTTGTTGTGTGTGCGTTCATGTGTGTGGTGATGGGTATGTCAGAAGCGCTGTGTGTTGTTTTAGCGTGGTATGATGCATGCTTCACTGTATGGTCGTGTGGTTTTGTATATTGGTTGTCAGGGGTTGTTACGTGTTGTTGTATGTCTGTAGTGTCATGTGGAGGAGGGTAATGTGTTTGCTTACCAAAGCGTTTGTGTTTTTGGGTCGTTGTGTAGTTGTGTGAATCGGTGGTGTTGTGGATTGTTGTGTTGGACTGTGACAGTGCTGTGTGTCTGCTGGTTGGTGTGTGTAGTGTACGTGTGTGTTGGACGTGATCTGTGTCATATGGGTGTGCATGTGTGTATGTGTGTGCATATGTGTGGGGTTACATGTGTGTGTCACCATTGCCAGCCATCCCAGATGTGTATGTTGTGTGCACATGTGTAGTTTGGGTTTTCCCCACAGTGTAAGGTAGGTGTATGTACTCAAGGTTGGTGTCATCGCTGGTTCCGGAGTCAAGTTTCCTGCAGGAGCAGTGGGAGGATGTGCAGTTCAGGTTCCATGGTGGCTACAGACATGTATATGATCCCGAAGGTGAGTGTCTCCTTTTATAGAATTAGTTTATGCCAGGGTTTTCGTGGTGGTATGGCTGCAGCAGAAACCTTGGTGGTGTGCAGCCTCATAATATGTCTGGCAGTAACATGGCATCCGTCGGCCTGAAGGTGGCTACCGCTGTCTGTGGCGGCATGACCGCACTAGTGATACTGGCGGTGGTTTGGCTGTCTTCTCTTGGGAAGATCACCATGGTCATAATTTGACTTCTGTGCCGGCCTGTTGGCAGTACGACCACCACTGCCAACCTGGTGGTCCTAGTCCCTCCAAACCCGTAATGAGACCCTTAGGCTCTCAGTATGACTTTAGCAATTACCGGGGAAGACTGCCGTGCAGAATACCACCACCATACTGCCAGTGACAGCTGTATCGCAAGTCACAAAGTGGAAACGGCCCAAAAATGCAACACTGCCAGGCTGACGGATGGCAAAATATTGACTGGGGACGCGCTAGACTCTTCTCATTGGGCAGGAGCCCTTTAAACTTCACGTAGCGCTCCCGCCACTCGGGACGCGCTAGACTGTTCTCATTGGGCATGAGCCCTTTAAACTTCACGTAGCGCTCCCGCCACTCGGGACGCGCTAGACTCTTCTCATTGGGCAGGAGCCCTTTAAACTTCACGTAGCGCTCCCGCCACTCGGGACGCGCTAGACTCTTCTCATTGTGCAGGAGCCCTTTAAACTTCACGTAGCGCTCCCGCCACTCGGGACGCGCTAGACTCTTCTCATTGGGCAGCAGCCCTTTAAACTTCACGTAGCGCTCCCGCTACGCAGGACGCGCGCGGGCGTCACCCGGGCGAAGCCCAGGCCAAGTGCGGGGCCTTCCTGCGCCCGTCAGCGGCTGACAGAGGCTGGGCTGGGCCACCCCCCTGACATTTACCACCCAAGTAGGCCTCATTGGACTTAGCCCCATTTGCTATTGCCAACACTGTGCCCCCAGTAAGCTGCTCTACTTAATCTGACACCTTATAGTTCAACCTTGCACTAACTTCCACTCCAGATGGGCAAAAGGAAAGCAATAGAGGTTGGGGCCGGGGTTGTGCTAAAAGCCAAGCGAAAAAGACATAAGCATGCTGCTAGCAACTGCGTCATGGACAGAATCGACTCTCTCCTGGGTAAATGCAATGGAATATTAACTAGCCCCCAGGGAAATAATTCTATTGAAACTGGGGGGGGAGCCCTCACCAATCAACAGGAAGGATGGTCCTATGAAAATCGCTGAGATTTTCGTGAAACGTGGACAACAAGTCACTGACACTACAGGGCAGGGCGAGAGCAGGAATGTTATCACCCATACCACCCAATCTCTAGTAGAAGACCTACCACTGGGCACCAACGATTTCATCCAGCTCAGTAACCGCTTTAATCCCTTAATCAACACACCCGAATCACACGATGACATCAATCTAGCACCCTGGCAGATGGGCCAGCAGCCACAAACATGCATTTTCCTCACGTAACCCCACAGCATATTGAATGCATACAAGATCTAAAAAAGGAAGTTATAGAACTCAAGCTTATGGTTAAATCCTTAATTGCAATAGTAAAACAGCTAACTCACGCAAATAACACGGCCACCACGAACCTTGCCCAAAACCCAACCCTATTAGGCATCACAACAAACCTGCCCAACTTCTCAGCTTCCAGCCATGTAGGCCCCCTCCCTATCGGAGATAAGACCACAAACTCATACCAGACACCCTTCTTCCACAATTCAGGCATAGGAAATTCACTAGACATCCACCACAAAACCCCCAAACCCACGAGCAACACTGCCTCAAAAAACTTTGCACAGCCTGCCACTGATCGGTCCCATTCAGATAATACAGTTCTAATGGTTAACGTTCCCAAGTTAACCACATCGACACACAAGGAAGGGGCAGACTCTATCAAAAACAAGGCAATCCATTGGATTCACCATGTCAGAGGCTGCCGCTCCATAATACGCGAGGACTTAATTAATGTAGTACGACGGCCAGACCCGGGAACACATTTTGACATCCTAAAACTGACACTCAAGGACGGGACCATGGTGAACAATTTGGTGGCCCTAGATGCAAGAACAAGCCCACCAGCACACTCACGCATCCAGTTTAAATACCCCAGGCCACCTACGCACCACGAGGAGTGCCCGAGTTACCACCCAGCAGAAAATGTATCCACTCCTGGCAAAAATGATTGACTTACAGCCTCACCTAAAATCTATGCTGGCAAACCTTGCAACCTTCTAACATCTATCACCCCCAGGTCTGCCTTAAACCCCACCACTGTCTGTCCATGTATTCTCTCCCCTATCCATGATACCAAGACCACTGCCAGTCCACTGAGCAAACATGACAACGATGCACCTTTCATCTTGCAGGAGCTTTGCCCACCAAACCAAGTGCTGCTGGCTAGGCCTGCAAGCACCTCCCGGATCAGGACCAGGTCAGTTCCAATAGAGGAATATCACCAATCACCTCAGGCCCCACGGGTAAACATTGGTATTGACCCACTTCTTCCCACTCAACCACATCTGCCAGACCAACCTCCGACAGCCTACCATTCAAACCCCAGGCATTTAGATAGGATAGTTCAGCCACTGACTGGGGTACAACTTGTCTCGTGGAACGTGGCAGGTTTGAAATCTATTCTCCCCTTCCATCCTTCTCCTCCTTTATTGACGAACATGACATATGTCTTCTCCAAGAGACATGGTCACTCGACCCACTTTTTCGAACAGGCTATTCAAACTTCCACATCCCCGCTGTGGCCAGTACGAGAGGCAGGCCCTCAGGGGGTCTGATCATCTGGATCAAAACATCACTTAGCTTCCATATATCACAGCTACCTACCTACTCTCCCGACCTGTTAGGCCTTCGTCTATCCTTTGGGCCTGACTCTGTGGTGAACATCTTTAATATCTACTCTTGTGGGGTCAGGGGGGGTCAAGTCTCCAAAACCCTCTGCGCCCTCGTAGCCCTCTTACAAAACTATCCCCGCCATCATAAAACCATTGTGGCAGGGCACTTCAACGTCACATTCGAACCCCTTGACTGGGACGATCTCAGGTCCACTAACGAGGAGGATCAAGCCTGGTCTATCCCTGCCCTATCAATGCCACCCATCAAGAGATGGATGCAGGTCGCTGTCCAGGTCAAATCACTGACCATGGAGTTCGGGCTCAGGGCGTTAAATGGCAGAACCAAATCAGACACCAATGGCTGTCACACGTTCAACAAAACCAATCACACCAGCAGAATCGACTACTGTCTATTCAACATAAGACTATGGCCCTTAGTCATCGACATGACGATCATTGAAAGGACTGAAAGCGATCACAACCCTCTCTCTGCCCACACATTAGCTCTAGGTAATCTCCCTTCCACGTTTAACTCCCCAGCAGTAGCACCAGAGGGTATTAGCCTGGCCAACAACAAACGACACTTAAAATGGGACAAGGTCGTGGCTCGGCCCGCACTCATCAACGCTGCTAATAACACCCTAAAATCCACACTAATGGACCTAGAGGCAGGTCCTGCAATTCCCTACCAGGAAATAAGCTTAATCCACACCTCCTGTTTCAGGGATATCGCAGCCCACTTTTCAGTACCCCCAGCCCGTGAGAACAAACAACACATAGGTAGGCACCGCTGGTTCAACAAAACGTGTCGGTCCCTAAACAAGCGCTTAGTTCAAGCCATTAAATCCAAGGACCCCACCGCCATCCGCGTAGCTAGGAAGTCCTATAAATCTGCAATACGCAAAGCCAAGCGTGACCAAGATAAAAAATGGTGGACAGCACTCAGTGACGCTGTGCGCGAGAGGAACCATAGTCTGTTCTGGTCCCTGGCAGCGCGAGGCCCAGAAACCAGTGGTTTGGACATCGCAACCAATATTGCCCCGAAAGACTGGGTAGTTCACTTTAGTAGCCTGTACTCCCCTGACCATGATAGCCCCATTCCTGTTTGCATGGGCCCCCACCTATATCCCTCATTAGCACCCACCTCCGCAGCACCCCTGTTGTTCTCCCTAAGTGACATAACCTATTCCCTAAGCACCTTAAAACGCGGCAGGGCCCCTGGATCAGACTGCGTCCCAGCAGACCTGTTCTCAACAGACCTAGCATCCTGGTCAAGATACCTCACCATTATAGCAAACGCAATAGCATCTGGGGCGCCAATCCCCGAGTCCTGGAAAGCAGCTATTGTTATTCCAATCTTTAAAAAGGGCGACAGATCACTTCCTTGCAACTATAGACCTATTAGCTTAATTGACTGTGTCCAAAAAGTCTTCTGTCACTGCCTCCTAGGAAAGATCGAAGAATGGATGACTGAACATGATATCCTTAGCCCCCTCCAAGCCGGTTTCCGGAAGAAAATTTCCACCACTGATCAAGCCCTCAGATTCCTATTATTATATTGGAAAACAGTGCTCATTGGTAAAGGCAGCCTTTATGAAGCTTTTGTGGACCTCAAATCTGCTTTTGACCTAGTACCTCGCAACAAACTATAGGACACTCTCTCTCGGATGGGAATCCCGAAGCACATTCTTGCCATACTGATACGACTCCACGAGGACAACTACGCATGAGTCAGGTGGGGCAACAAGGGCCAAATAAATGATAAAATCCACGTTTCCAGGGGTGTGCGGCAAGGGTGAGTCCTTGCCCCGACCCTCTTTTTATATCAATGAAATCGTCCCCTCCCTCCTCAGATTGCAGGCTGACGCACCTTCATTTGGCACACAAAAAATCCCAGTCTTACTCTTTGCCGATGACACTCTTCTGATATCCAAGACGCCTAGCGGCCTAAGGAAACTCCTTACGTGCTTCGAGAAATTCTGCTCATCACAGGGACTCGAAATCAACACCTCGAAAACAAAACTAATGTCCCTCAATCCCCATAGATCTTTTAAAGGGAAGTTTACTTTAGAGGGCTCCACTCTTGAGAAGGTGGGCATTTTCAGCTTCCTGGGCATAACATTCACTGACAACATGTCATGGAAACCACACATAGGAAAACAAGTTCTAAAACTAAAACAAACAACAGGGGTACTACTAAAAAACTTTCAACTCTCACACACAAAACCAATTCGCCCAGCATTACAGTTATACGAAGCCCAGGCCATCTCCTCAGCACTTTACGGGGCTGAACTATGGGGCTATACCAAAACCCAAGACTTAACCACCGCTGAAAATAACTTTCTGAGAAACCTTGTGTCCCTTCCGCAAAGCACCCCACTGATCCCCCTTTTTAAGGACCTCGGTATCAAATGCATTGGACACAAAGCCCGCCTGCGACCTCTGCTGTACTGGCGGCGTCTCTGGACCACCCCTGAGCTCGACATCTTCACTGAAGCTCTACAAGTCATTCTAAAAGCCGACCATCTTCACAGAATCCCATGGCTACGACGCATCAAGGGTTCATTGTACTCACTCGGGCTAGATGATCTCTGGAACTCACCAACCACGTCCGTCTTCCCCTCGAAAAGCGAACTAAAGAAACTATATTGGCAAATGGCAAATTACGAAGACACAAGGGCTGCACTCCACACCACACTATCTTGTGACTTTGCCAACCTAAAAGAGTCATGCAAGTACAAAGCTTTTTGGGACCTAGTCACGGCCCCAAGGGAAAGGAAACTGTACTTCCAGCTCTGCATTGGAACACTCCCATTAAGACTTCCCACCAGCAGCTGGTCACACAACGAATCAACCGCATGCCCATCTTGCAAAGCCCCCGTCGAGAATCTCCCTCACGCTCTTTTTGCCTGCCCCGCGTACACCGCCCCTCGCAGGAAATGGCTGGCCCGGCATGCAGACTACTGGGAGTCTGCAGCTCTGAGCTAGCCCTGCGAATCCTCAGATCAGACACTAGGCCAACGCTAGTGATCGCCGTCGCCAAATTCCTCGGAGCTAGCTGGCTTGTTAGAGGGAAATCCCTTCTGTATAAAGACTCCAACTCAGACTCCAACTAAGACTGTCCCATCGTCCTGTGCGATTTTATTCCACTTTCATTCCATCTTTTCTTATCTTTTACTCCCTTTTATTATCATATTTATTATTGTAATCATCATTTTGTGTAATTATTTGTATTTATTACTGCTTTCGCTTTTTTGGCTCCTGTAGCCGCAAGAAAGCTCCTTTGAATTGAATTGAATTGATTGACTGTCTGAACACCAGCCCCACCATGCCAACACCATTCCACCCGCCATATTACGTGTCAGTTTCCTGCCCGGTGGTCCATGCTTAGCACAACCGTGCAGACATGCTGACGGTTGAAACACTGACCACCAGCGTCCCCAGATCCCTGCCGGCCAAATAATGAACCTTTCTGTGGGCCGGAAACATTGTTTTCGCCCGCCGGCCCACAGAAAGGCCTGGCCGGGACATTGACGGCGCTCCACATGGAGCTGCCTCCAATTCCTCTGTGAGGCGGGTGCAGTTGCACCCGTCGCTCAGATCACTGCCTGAAAATTGGGCAATGACCTGCGCGACGGGGCACTGCACCGGGGCCCCTGCAATGCCAATGCAAAGTGCATGGGCAGTGCAGGGGCACCCCCTCCACCAGCCTTTCCCTGGCGGGATAACCCACCATGGAAAGGCTGGTGGATTAGGAAACATTATCCGAGGGGTAGCGCAGCTGCCCTGCACCAATGGTGTTTCCACTCATCGCCAGGCTGCCTGACGGAGGAACAGTGATCATTATGTGGTGGGTTGGCCAGCCATGCCGGCCGGCGGTTTCAGGCGCCAATGCCAGCATGACGGGCCAACCCACTGTGTTCATAATGACCACCTATGTCTTAGAAGCAGCAGCTGCAAGCTGGCAGCCACGGTACAGGAAAACTGGGGCAATTAGGTGGGCACCCTAGAAGGTTGCTACCTGAGTGCATGCCACATGGGCCTTGACACAATATTCGTGTCAGGCGTGAGAAGGTACATTGTTTGATACCAAACATGGCCCATTTCAGCTGTGCCATAATGGAGCTGGCAACCTCTACTTTGCCCAGGTGCCAGCCCATATTATCTTATTGACCGCATTTCACTTCTAGGCCTTTGTTTTGACTCCTGGGAGTGTTCACACTTCTACCCAGGGGATCATAATTCTGTCGTGGGGGCAACAGCTGCAAGCTGGCAGCCAGGGCACAGGAAAACAGGGGCAACTAGGTGGGCAAACTAGAAGATTGCCACCTGGGTGATGCCACATTGCCAAGGACACAATATCATGTCAGACGTGAGAAGGCACGTTGTTTGATACCAAAAATAACCCATTTCAACAGTGCCATAATGGAGCTGGCGACCTCTGCTTTGCCCAGGCATCAGCCCATGTTTATCTTATTGATCACCTTTCAGTTGTAGTAGCCTTCAATGGAAGAGACCACTTTAGGGACTGTAGGAGGCTGGCCCGGCTTGTAGTGGGTACCAGAGGTACTTACACCTTGTGCCAGGTCTGGTTATCCCTTATTAGTGTAGAAGAGGTGTTTCTAGCAGCTTAGGCTGATAGAAGGTAGCTATTGCAAAGCATCTTAGGCTGAACTAGGAGACATGTAAAGCTCCTACTATACTACTGGTGTCATATGCACAATATCATGAGAAAAGACAATACACAGATATACTAAAAAATAAAGGTACTTTATTTTTATGACAATATGCCAAAAGTATCTCAGTGAGTACCCTCAGTATGAGGATGAGAAATATACACAAGATATATGTACACAAACCACAATTATGCAGATAATAGCAAAAGGAAGTAATGCAAGCAATGTAAAGTTACAGTAGATTGCAATAGGAGCACATACGTATAGGGGCAACAAAAACCATATACTCCAAAAGTGGAATGCAAACCACGAATGGGCCCCAAACCTATGTGAGCTTGTAGAGGGTCGCTGGGACTGTAAGAAAACAGTGAGGGTTAGAAAAATAGCCCACTCCAAAACCCTGAAAGGTAGGTGTAAAATGCACCTACTACCCCCAGAGAGCACAGAAGTTGTGATAGGGGGATTGTGCAGGAAGAACAAACACCAGCAATGCAACAACAGTAGATTTCCAGACCTGAGTACCTGTAAGACAAGGGGACCAAGTCCAAGAGTGTCAACAGTGTTGAGAGTGGGCAGGAGCCCAGGAAATGCCAGCTGAAGGTGCAAGGAAGCTGCCACTAGGTGGAAGAAGCTTGGTGTTCTGCAAGAACGAAGAGGACTAGGAACTTCCCCTTTGGAGGATGGATGTCGCACGTCATGAAGAAGCGTGCAGAGGTATTCCCATGCAGAAAGACCACAAACAAGCCTTGCTAGCTGCAAGGGTCACGGTTAGGGTTTTTGGATGCTGCTGTGGGCCAGGAGGGACCAGGATGTCACCACTTGGATGAGGAGACAGAGGGGGCACCCAGCAAGTCAGGAAGCCCTCACAGAAGCAGGCAGCACCCGCAGAAGTACCTGAACAGGCACTTAGAAGAAATGTGAAATGGAGTCCACCCGAAGTCACAAAAGGGAGTCCCATGACGCCGGAGAACAACTCAGAAGGTTGTGCACTGCAGGTTAGAGTGTCAGGGACCCAGGCTTGGCTGTGCACAAAGGACGTCCTGGAAGAGTGCACAGGAGCCGGAGCAGGTGCAAATCACATGGTACCCAGCAATGCAGTCTAGCGTGGGAAGGAAAGCACTTACCTCCACCAAACTTGGACTGAAGAGTCACTGGACTGTGGGAGTCACTTGGACAGAGTTGCTGAGTTCCAGGGACCATGCTCGTTGTGCTGAGAGGGGACCCAGAGGAGCAGTGATGCAGTCTTTTGTTGCCTGCGGTTGCAGGGAGAAGATTCCGTCGACCCACTGGAGATTTCTTCAGAGCTCCTGGTGCAGAGAGGAGGCAGGCTACCCCCACAGCATGCACCACCTGCAAACAGTCGAGAAAGCCAGCAGGATGAAGCGATACAAGGTTGCTAGTAGTTGTCTTGCTACTTTGTTGTGGTTTTGCAGGCGTCCTGAGCGGTCAGCGGTCGATCCTTTGGCAGAAGGTGAAGAGGGAGATGCAGAGGAACTCTGGTGAGCTCTGGCATTCATTATCTGGTGAGATCCCCAAAGCAGAGACCCTAAATAGCCAGAAAAGGAGGTTTGGCTACCCAGCAAGGAGGATTGGCTACCAAGAGAGGTAAGAGCCTATCAGAAGGAGCCTCTGACGACACCTGCTGGCACTGGCCACTCAGAGCAGTCCAGTGTGCCACAAACACCTCTGTTTCCAAGATGGCAGAGGTCTGGGACACACTGGAGGAGCTCTGGGCACCTCCCCTGGGAGGTGCAGGTCAGGGGAGTTGTCACTCCCCTTTCCTTTGTCCAGTTTCACGCCAGAGCAGGGCTGGAGGATCCCTGAACCGGTGCAGACTGGCTTATGCAGAGATGGGCACCATCTGTGCCCATCAAAGCATTTCCAGAGGCCGGGGGAGGCTACTCCTCCCCAGCCTTTACACCTATTTCCAAAGGGAGAGGTTGTTACACCCTCTCTCAGAGGAAGTCCTTTGTTCTGCCTTCGTGGGCCAGGGCTGCCTGGATCCCAGGAGGACAGAAACCTGTCTGAGGGGTTGGCAGCAGCTGCAGTGGAGACCCCGGAAAGGCAGTTTGGCAGTACCCGTGTTCTGTGCTAGAGACCCGGGGGATCATGGAATTGTCCCCACAATGCCAGAATGGCATTGGGGTGACAATTCCATGATCTTAGACATGTTACATGGCCATGTTCGGAATTACCATTGTGACGCTGTACATAGGTAGTGTACAGTGCACGCGTGTAATGGTGTCCCCGCACTCACAAAGTCCGGGGAATTTGCCCTGAACGATGTATGGGCACCTTGGCTAGTGCCAGGGTGCCCACACACTAAGTAACTTTGCACCCAACCTTCACCAGGTGAAGGTTAGACATATAGGTGACTTATAAGTTACTTAAGTGCAGTGGAAATGGCTGTGAAATAACGTGGACGTTATTTCACTCAGGCTGCACTGGCAGGCCTGTGTAAGAATTGTCAGAGCTCCCTATGGGTGGCAAAAGAAATGCTGCAGCTCATAGGGATCTCGTGGAACCCCAATACCCTGGTACCTCAGTACTATATACTAGGGAATTATATGGGTGTACCAGTATGCCAATGTGAATTGGTGAAATTGGTCACAAGCCTGTTAGTGACAAATTTAGAAAGCAGAGAGAGCATAACCACTGAGGTTCTGGTTAGCAGAGCCTCAGTGAGACAGTTAGGCATCACACAGGGAACACATACAGGGCACATACTTCTGAGCATTGGGGCCCTGCCTGGCAGGGTTCCAGTGACACATCGACTAAAACAACATATATACAGTGCCCTTCCTTAGGGATGTCTGACATATGTTAAAGATAGTGCTTTTGCTGTGCCACACATGGAGTGGCCACTGTTGAGTTTGAGCTGTTTACACAGCTCCTGCAGTCTGCAATGGCAGGCCTGCTGTCAGTAGTTTACTTGAGTCAGGCAGGGTGGCACAAACACTGCTGCAGCTCTTGGTGACCCCTTTAACATCCATGCCGTGGGTACCACATGTACTAGGGACTTTAAAGGGGATTAAAGTCCTTGCCTAATGGGGGATACCAATTCACATATACCGATTTAGGGAGAGTGCACTGGCACTGGGGCCAGGTCAACAGGCTTCAGTCCGCTTTCAGAGTCCTAAACCAGCAGCTAGTGGTCCAAATGGGGTAAAAATGGGGTGAAACCTGCACGAAGCCTGTTTTCCTACAGTATCTGAGGAGGGACCGTCGTCATTGGATAGCCTGCTGACAAAGCTGCAGTGAAGATTTCTGCACTCAGACTCTCTCAAGTGGAAGTCAAAAATCTCCAGGGGAGAAGGCCGAGGGCTGTGGCCAAAGACAGTTCCACATGATTGGATACCCCTTTGGTGAAGGATCGCTGAAAAGGATTTGTTGCTTCAGAGAATGTGGTGGGAGAACTCGCAAAGCCAATCTGACCGGGGGTGCACCTCAGGCGGATAGAAGAGCAGGTTGGTCCCCCTTGTCTTCTTCTGGTTTTCAAAGTACTTTTTAGCCAAAAAAATTCAAAGTCCCTACTTTTGAATTTTGACAATCTTGAAATGTTTAGTACCACTTCTAGGGGTCAAAAACTAGAGGGGCTCCACTTGGACGGTCATGACTCACTCAGGTTGGGTCCAGGTGGCGTGTTAGGAAGGCGGAAGCTTTTGTGTCCCTGTTGCTCTGAACAGGAGGCCACAAACTAGCCCTTCTGAGTCACTTTGGAGGTCCAGTCCTTGTACACAGGAAAGGGGCAGAAGAGCAGCAGGGCAACAGGGCGGCAATCCAGCAGGGCAGCAGACCTTCAGAACAGCAGTCCAGCAGTGTGACAATCCTTCCAGAAGCACAACAGTCCTTCTTCCTCTCAGAGTACCCACAGATCCAGAAGTGTACTGAAGAGTTGGTGTCTGAGGTCCTACTTTTCTACCCTAGTGTCCTGGTTCTGAAAAATGGGAGAAGGCTCTAGACAATGGCTTTGAAGTGCACAGAAATTTCTAGCTCCCCTATCCTTGCTCCAAGATGGCTGCTGTAACAATGTGGGGTCGTTAGGGCCCTTCGTGTGAAGGCAGAGCACAGGCTTAGTTGTAAGTGGGGCTGTGGTCAGCTCAGCCTGACCTGTCCTGCTAGCAGATGGTCCATTCAGGCACACATTGCTCTCTGTTGTGTGCCTGTCTGAAAGGAATTTATAAAGTATAACTGCCAGTTACACCTAGTCATGTGGCCCAAGCCAGGCTGTAGACACAAAAGGGCTAAGGACAGAAAAAATGGCAACTTTCAAAAGTGATCAAAACCTGACTTTGCCATTAAACAGGGCTTTTTACCCCAACACCAAATATGCCAGACATGACTTAACTACTTACTCCCAGTTGGAAATTACAGTTCATTAAAAGTAATAAGGAACCTCCAATGAAATCCTATGTGGGGGCAGGGTGGAAACCTCACAGTACTGAAAAACAAATGTAAAACTTTAAAGTACATGTCCAACCTTTTAATTATACAGCACCCTGCACAATGGACTACCCAGGCCTAGCTTAGGGGTGACTATATGTAATAAAAGGGGAGATTAAGGCTTGGCTAGGGAGTTTAGATGCCAAGTCGACATTGTAGTTGAACACTGCAGTGAGACACAGTGGAAGGCCCAGGACATGTTTTAAAGTGCTACTTAAGTGGTTGGTACAATAGGTGCTGCAAACTCACTAGCAGCATTTAACTTACAGACAATAGGTATATGGTATACCATTCTACGAGGGACGTAAAGGTGAAATAAATTTGCCAATTGAATATAAGCCAATTTAACCATGTTTTGGGGAGAGAGCACAAACACTTTAGCACTGGTTAGCAGTGGCAAAGAGCACAGAGTCATAAGGCCAACAAAAATAAGTGGAGACACAATGAAGGCATTGTGGCAAAATGTTTGGGGGAAGACCACTCTAAGACTGACAGGTCTAACAACTGCAAAGATAGAAAAATACACACACATACACTAACACACACACAAACACCCCCAGTTAACACTTCCTCACAGGGACCTATACATTCTGTATTCCATGTGTCTGTAGTAAAATAATCCATCTGTGATACTACCACTGAGCCTCGAGATATGCTAGAGAATGGGTCCCCTGACTACAAAGTTGAACAAATCATTAATTCATATACATTTCATGGCCATTTGCAATTCCCAGTTTCCTGGAAGGTTTATGACACGTCAGAAACATCTTGGGAACCAGTAGACTTTGCATACACCCAAAGATTAGTAAAAAGTCTTCACATACAACATCCACTAAAAACTGGGACCAACACTGTTTTTCTAGGGAGGCATTACTGTGAAGTTTCAGGGGAAATTGAGGGTGCAAGGAGGCTGGCGACTCTAGGGAATGGGCCAGTGAAAGTTAAGAAGTGCTTGTACACTAGACTGCTAAGTTCAGTACAGTGTAGTTACTCACTTCCTAGCATTGTGTCACTTCCTAGTGAAGAAATATTTAGATACACTTAGGGGGTCATTCTGACCCTGGCGGTCATTGACCGCCAGGGTTAACGACCGCGAGAGCACCGCCAACAGGCTGGCGGTGCTCTCAAGGGCATTCTGACCGCGGCAGTTTGGCCGTGGTCAGAAAGGGAAAACCGGCGGTCTTCCTCCGGTTTTCCGCTGCCCTTAGGAATCCTCCATGGCGGCGCAGCTTGCTGCGCCACCATGGGGATTCCGACACCCCATACCGCCATCCTGTTCCTGGCGGTTCGGCCGCCAGTAACAGGATGGCGGTATGGGGTGTCGTGGGGCCCCTGGGGGCCCCTGCAGTGCCCATGCCAATGGCATGGGCACTGCAGGGGCCCCCGTAAGAGGGCCCCACAAAGAATTTCAGTGTCTGCTTAGCAGACACTGAAATTCGCGACGGGTGCAACTGCACCCGTCGCACCCTTACCCACTCCGCCGGCTCCATTCGGAGCCGGCTTCCTTGTGGGAAGGGGTTTCCCGCTGGGCTGGCGGGCGGCCTTCTGGCGGTCGCCCGCCAGCCCAGCGGGAAACACAGAATCACTGCGGCGGTCTTCGGACCGCGGAGCGGTGTTCTGGAGGGGGAACTCTGGCGGGCGGCCTCCGCCGCCCGCCAGAGTTAGAATGACCCCCTTAGAATGCTAGGCTACACCTGGGAGGATGTCGCTTAGGTTCACTGACTTTTTAGGGTCGAGCCTGCGTTGCATGCTATCGCAGAGAGAGAGCCCTGTCGACGTCACGTCAGTGTGTTTGATTGGTTCGTGGGCTTGCCTAGTAAAATCTGCTTGCTTTCATTAGTGGAAGGCATGCGTACGTCATGCCTTTTCCGGTGGTTAGCCCTCCTCGAGTGCAGCGACCAAATACAGAAAACATGCGAGGCTCGCTGTTTTCTGTCGGATCGTGGACTACTTTTTCTCTATTTTCCTAGCGCGATTTCGCTTGGCAGAAGTCGAGCACTTACACAGTTAATTTCACTTTTTTATGTACATAAAAGCACTTTTGCCGATAGATGAAAAGTCGGGTTAGGAGTTTACAACTCGACCAGCTCTAACTTGAGCAAACGCGAAACCCGTTGCATTGCAAATGCTTGTGTTAGAAAGGAATTACTAGTCATTCTATTTTTATTCCCACAACTAATGCCTGGTCTCTACGGTTGGAGCAGCTGCAGCGCTTTATATGTTATTCTCATTCGTTCATTCATTCTTCATTCACTGTTCTTCCAAATGATTTCAGAGCTCTCTGACAATGATTCCCATATGATAAGAGCTATGGGAACGGTATAATTACTTTGTCAGACACTGTTTTGGTCTTTCAAGTGCACATTTAAAATAAGTAAAATTCTAGGTGCAGGGCAGCTGAGTGCACAAAACCTAAAAAGTTCTCCTTTGCTGTTTGTGTCTGCAGTTGAGCTACAATTCATGTGTCTCGCAGTTTCCTTGTGATCGGAGAGCCATTCCTGTGGGAAGCCAAAGTCCCCTTTGTTTTGTTAATCATGTAATGGCCGTCGTTAGAGTCTAGTTGCTGTTTGTTAAGTCAGAGGAAAGCACTGATGTTAACAGTCAACTAGTCTCCTACCTTTCTTTACAGTTACCCTTCTGCTTTTTCAAGAATGGCATCTGCAGATTTTATACGCATATTGCTTCCGATTGAATTACCAGATGGTACTTATATTTATTGAGCGTGCATCACTACTTTAGACCGAGAATCAGCTGAGCACACTGCATTGTTGTTTGATAGTATAAGGGCAAGAGAAGCGGATATTGCTCCAGGGGCGGTTTTGCACAAAGGATACCTGGGTTCCAATCCCAGCGTCTGCACTTGCCCATATTGTCTGAACTAATGCCGATCAGTTTACTGCACGGCGCCTCATTTTGACAGTGTGTTAAATCAGAACCCGCCGTGAAGGACTTAATTAAGACATGAGCGCTGTCTGACAAACTTGTGTGTGGTTTATGGAAATAATGTTGCTCCATACACATCAACAGTATCGGCCATATGTGTAGTGCATGCGGTAAACTGGCACCTCCTGATTCACGTATGGCAGTGTGGTTAAGCGATTGGCAGTGGGATAAACTTCATGTTTCAAAACTATTTTTGAAAGAGTTGTTAATACAGTTCTATAATATAAAGTATTAAAGTTCAAGTCAAGGTCTCATAAAATAGCCTATTTTTAATTTAGTTTTATCACATTTGCTGTTTCTTTTATATGGAGAATCTGCTGCTGGTTGGGCTCCTGCTTTGGTTGTTAGTGCCAAGCCGGGAAGACCACACTTTACTGGAGCAGTGATGGTTCTTTTCCCTGTTTCTAGAAGCTGAAGTTGTGTTAAGGGGTGGTCCTAATGGCACTATTATTTTATCTGCAGAAAACGAATGGTCTTTCTTTACCACCTTTTACCTTCTGTATTTAGTTGTTACTGGTCACTTTTTGTTGTTTGGGAGGTTCACACATGAGCTCTGCCTGACACAAAGATTAACAAAGCTTTTATTCAGCACCAGTTCATTATAGCTGTTGGGCAGGTTGATGCTTAAGGGTGTTTTTAAATGAGTTATGGTGATTCTTGAGGGTACGTCATGGTGACCCATTGTAGAAAAGTCATATTTACTTTGAGATAACTTGGTGCTCTACTTTCTGTGGTATTTCTGGCTATTTTCACTGACCATCTGTTTCAAAACTGCTTCATGACTACAGGGCATTGCACCCTTTGTGCGAAAACCATGTATTGGGAAACTATTAGTCCAGATTTAACACGTCAATTTTACTGAAACCCACACCCCTATGAAGATTCCTTCTGTGTGTACAGCCCTTTTAGGTCGAGCACAGCATTGCGCAAGCGCTGCTTTTCTGATCGGTTGGTATCTATGTTGGCTTTTAATCACGCCCACCTCACACCCATCACCTTAACTCCTTCTTGGGCTTGCCTTTCAAAAATCCTTTGATGACAGTGGTAAATGCTTTACGTTTGTCCCGCCTTGGGGCAATTTTGTTACCGCCTTGGCCATCGACCATGTTACATGGATCATTGCACGTTTGCTGATATGTTTGATTGTGAGTGAACTTCTTTTTCCTTTTGTGTCTCTCCTTTGCGCTCATGCTCATGGTGGCCGTGGTCCTTTGAATTGACTTGATTATGTCAACTGTTTTACTTTTCATTTTCTGTGGGAAGAAAAGTCCAGTTAGGAATTTACAATGCTAATAGCTGTAACTAGAGCAAACGCGAGACCCATTGCATTGCAAATGCTTGTTTCTTATGCACTAGTTTGCACTCGTTAACGCGTTCCCTCCACATTTATTGTATTTCTTCCCTTCTAGGGTCCCACGGTTCCCCAGCATTGCTCCTGTTTGCCTTGTGTTGTGGTGTATTGCCCCTTTTTTTTCTTAGAGTCTTACAGACGTACTGCTGCAGTATCTTGGGAACTTTTGCTTGTATCCTGGTCAACTTTGAGCTCGTATCAGCTCTCACCACCGCCAGAACCGGCAATCTTAATTTTATCGATATTATTTCACTTGGTTACCAGCCGGTTTGCTTATTTACCCTCTCCCCTCTGTCTGCCATCCTGTGTAGATCTAAAAACTCTGCAACATCCGGTCAGAGAGGTAACATCACATGAAATCGACGGACCCTCAAGGAGACTGGATGCCATTCCAGGATTTATCTCTCACTACCTTACCTTGTTTCTCCCCCCATTCCTACGTAACGTGGCGGGTTCCTCACCACTTCGCCCCTGTAGTAATTCAGGAATGGCAGGGGCTTTCAGTAGGTTTAGAATTTCAGAGTGGATTGCTTTTCCCGCGTTCCTAACTGCCCAGATGCTGATGCTGTCCACTTTATCTTTAGTATTATATCGTTTAAAAAAGAAAAGCCTCTTTCATTACAGAACTTTTCCACAATGCAGTTAATATTTGTGGTTTGATAATGACCATTAATATACATATCCATAAACCAAGCCCTGCAACATGCCTGAAAGTGTATAAATTCACCAGTGATGATCAACTCTCTAATCTCTATGGGCCAGATGTATAAAGCCCTTTTGCATTTCTTAATGGTCCAAATAGGTATTTCAGGCCGTTAAGAAATGCAAAATGCCGTTTTCTGATGTACAAAAGTCTTTAGGAAATTTCAAATTGGGATTACCTATTTGCATTTCCTATTCTGATGTGCCAAGCATTACTTAAATGCGATTTGGGCATTTAGGAAATGCAATTATCATTGAATTGAAGTCGATGGAAACCATGTGCAATTTAAAAAAAAGCACCCCAAAGTACTTTTTTAAAATTGCAGTAGAGCACAAACATGCCCCTGCGGCATTGGTGTGTTCTACATGTGACCCCTATTTTTTGGGTGCACCAAGGGGGACCTTTGCCCATTGGTATCCTTGGTTTTGCATGTCGCAAAAAGCGATTTCCTAATAGGACATTGCTATTTGGGAAATGCAAAAATGGCCCCATTGACACAAATGCAATGGGATTCCTTAGATGCGATTTGCTAATAGGGATTCCTACTTTGTAGGAATCCCTATTAGGAAATTGGTATATCTTTCCTTTGCTTTTTCCATTTCCTAAATAGCAATTTAAATTAAGTCACTATTTAGAAAATGCTAAATTGCACTTTAGTACATCTGCCCCTATATGTAGTGAAACAAGTCTGAACTAGAGGGCACTCCTTAGAGTTACCGCAAGACATTGGCAATTGTTCACAGACTGATTTATGCAAGCAGCAGCATGAGGGCATCTATATAAAACTTTCATTGTAACTTAAGAGATAATTAATATGGGGCCAGATGTACAACCATTTGGTATTGCAAGTCACAATTTGCAAATTTTTGCGATTCACAAATTGTGAGTGACAGAACCAAATGTACAACAGTGTCTCTAACACTGTTAGCAATTCGCAGTGGGTCACAAAGGGACCTGCTTTATCAATATATTCATAAGACAGGTTGCAATTTGCCACCCACTGTGAATGGCTACAATCACAGGGAAAGTGGCCTGCTGGGGTCAGCAGACCACCATGTCTATGATTGCGTTTTTGAATAAAGCATTTTTTTTGTATTCATTACAAAAAGAAAACTGAAACATTTTCTTTTCATTTTTTTTAAAGTAATCAACGGTCCATGGGACCACTGCCTGATTAAAAAAAAATATTTGCAACCCCATCCACAAAGGGGAAGGGGTTCCTTTGGGACCCTTTCCCAGTTGTGAATGGTAACGGCCAACTAGAAGTTGGTGATAACTGTGATTGCTTTGCGACCACATTCACAGTCGCTAGAAAAGTTCTAGAAACTCTAGAAATCCCTACTTGGCCCTAATACCCTAAAGAGAGCATATTTGGGTGTACCCTATTGCTTGTCCAATCCAAGGGATTAACCTTAGCCTCATACCTGAAAATGGTGTCAGGCTTCTGCCTGTGTGATTAAGGGCAATCCCCGTCAGGAGACAGGTGGATTAGCGCCAGTAAAGCTGCATTGTTGAGCACAGCAGTCCCAAGATGGTCGTGGTGGAATACCCCTCTGACCCTTCCTGTCAGCACATTGCTTATATAATAAAACCGCATTGTTTTAGAAGATGCAACTCAGACGTGATGCTTTGTCTTGGTATTAGAAGCTGTCGCTGAAACTGGCAACATGGCACCCAGAATATCTCATTGCATGTGTAGACTTGGATGAAGTGTTCCTGATTGTGAGTCAAGAAAGTTAACTAGAAACAAACTTCATGTACTCTGCTTTCTCAGAATAATATTGTCTAAGTTTCTACATAACAAAATATTACTTCTAAAAATGTTATGTAGCTAAAATGTACAATGTGTACAATGTGCAATGCGAAAAGCTAAAAAACAGGGGGAACCAACTCGGTCCAAGACGGACAACACTACAAAATTAGGTGTGAGACATTTTTTAAAATAAAGTAACTGAAATTAGGGCAAACAGGCATCAGGCTGAGTGACAGCTATACTCAGAATATGGTGGCATGCAAAGGATGGAAGGTAGGGAAGGGTCAGTGAGGAAAGTAGGGAAAGGAATCAATCGAGAGCTGTAAGCCATGGTGAAAATTTCAAGCAGGGATTTAGAAATTTAGTAGAAATTGGCTTTCTCAGATAGATTGCACTCTGAGGATGGAAAGCTGTGGAAGGAAACAATACTTAGTTGAGTTCTATGTGAAGATGGCTGAAACATGTAAGTCCGAATGTGCCGATCATTTAAAAATTAACAGCCCAAGCCTGTTATGTGCCAAGCCTAGGGCAGACCTTTAAACACAGTCTTGGCATGTCTCCAGCTTGGAATGGGGTAAGGATACTACATAATGAGAGTTAGTGCAGAATGTTTAATTTGAGAAGGCTTATTTAAAGATCTTACCACATTTTTCTAACATTTCTGCACTAAAAGGTTGTTTGACTCCCTGAAAAGGAGTTTTTTAGGCACCAGCTGAGAGTAACTCATAAAAACACAGTCAGATTTATTGTCCATGTTATCTAATCACATTCTGGGTTTTTACAACAGAGGTATGAAAAGACAAAGGAATTTGTTAAAGTGCCCTTTGTGGTACATGCATTGTGTGTATGAGTGACCGAAGTAAAGGAGGCCTGTAAATTACTGTCCCGGTGCACGTGATGAAGGTGAGTCTATTTTCTCAGACAGTGAAAGTGTGTGGCTGACTTTCCTGAGCCGGGGGAAGAGAGCTAGGGCCAACTGTATGTATAACTGCTTGCAAAATACTGGTCACAATTTGTGATCAGTATTTTTGTGACCAGTGTGATCATTTGCAAGCTGACCTATGTGCTAATAGGTGGGTTCACATATTACCAATTCATACAGTATATGACAACTGACTTGCCTCCTAGTTCACTAAACACTATCAACAGAGATGGAGAAGACTGTTTCTAAGTTTGTATTTAATATAATATTCAATAAATACCTCTCAAAGTGTGAATATATTCTGATGTAGTAATGTAAAACAATTTTGGTTGCTAAATAGACTTTTTTTAGTTTTCAAAAGAATTTATGATATGTTTTCATTATGTTTATTTGCATGATTTATGTGTCAAATATTGTCAAGGCTTGGCTCATGCACTGATTCCTAAAGACAAACAAGACCCTTGGCTAGGGTCTGGCTCTCTCTGTTAATTTGCTGGCTCAAACACATCTGCTAATGATCTCAGCAAGCAGCTTGCCTCTTTAGAAATGATCACACAAGCAGTGTGCATTGTACACTGTACTTTGAGGTGTGCGAGCTACTTAAGGCTCGAGCAAGGCTCGAGCCCATGACTCCAGCTCAGTTCCCTCAAGGACCCTCAAACCCGAAACGAGATGAATCGACCTACTGCTCATCCTCTTAATTCAATGTGGGGTTTTGCACTTCCCCCTCAGTCCATCCTGAATTCTAGGTGCACACTGAGAAGGACAGGTAAAGACATCCGAGAGTAGGAAAAACGTGGGTTCCTCTTTTAAAACTCTCATTGGCAGCAGTAGGACCTACAGAAAGATGCATTCTCAAGCCATATTTCAGGGCACAGCCCATTGTCTCCTTCGTACAGCTACTCAGGAGGGCTGAGGTTCCACAGAGCATGATGTTGTGCTGCTATATGAAAAAGGAGTATTCTTAGCTTACCTTTCCTGCAGAATGAAAGACAGTTTTACGAAGTGCTGTGCTTTTTTCCATAAACCCAGCAACTCTTCCCCATGTATTAGCTGGATGAAGCAGCTCTCTTCAAAATACACATCCTGGTATATACCGGGAGGTGGAAGGTGCAGCGGTGGTGTAGGAAGAAATTAAGGGGCACATTTCTCAAAACGTCATGCAGCACAGCAAGTCACCTAGCTGTGTTGCACTGCATGACAGGGAAAGGGCAGGAATGTGACGTATTAAAAATGATTCAGCACATTCCTGCCTTTTCCCAGCACTGGCGTACAACGTGCTGCCTAGTGCCAATGCAGGCACACTTTCATCATGGCGTAAGAGTGCCTGCATTGTAAGCAGGATATTTTTTTGTCCAGGAAGGGGCACCTTCCTGCACAAAAACAAGCACCTGAAGCATTTTACTCTGAGGAGACATAAAGGGATTTCTCCTCGTTACGCTTCACCTGGGGTGGCATAACAGTTTTGGTGCATTCCCAGTCTACCATTTATAGAAAATCTAGGAATGAGTCAAAATCCATGGGTGTTGTGTAGGAACACCCATGAACCACCATGGAACACCTTCCTGGGGCAGAGTAAAGAAACACAGTGATTTGTACCTCTTTGCATTACTCTGGATTTATCAAGCCACTCAGGGCAGCACAAGGTGGCCTTATGTGGCTTGATAAATCACATTTAAGGGTTGCCTCACACTTGAACCCTGTTGTGTGGTCCAAAAGTGATGCAACCCATACATAAATCTGCCCTTAAATCTGTAGGTCCCCATGAGGTCGATCTGGTTACTTAAGCTCCTGTTATTACCTGATTGAAAACTTTTGTGCTGGGGTGCTGGGCCTTGTGGTTCACATACCCTTTTATCTCCTTCAACCACCAACAGCACCACCACAAAAACGCTGGTTTAAAAATAAAATTCTTTGACAAAACTTAATTTGACCGGGCTAACGTATGTGCTCTAATTACTCACACCACACCTTTTTTGCAGAGACAATATTGTGAAACTCACGCCACACCTTTATTGCAGAGACAATATCCTGAAACACCAGGAGACAAACCCGTCAGTGAGATGACGCCAGATCTCTGCAGTCATGGCTCCAGACAACAAGAAGGGGTGGGCGACACAAGCATAGGGGCTGTAAAGAAAAATTCAATTAGAAAAAGAAATACACTTACCTCCTCTGCCGCTATCCGCTCCTCTGTCCCTCATCACTCCAGGCTGCAGGCACAGGCTGCCAGCCTGCCCTGTGGCCAATCCAGGGAGCTCCCAGGCAGACTGGGAGCCTTTGCAGTCTCTCTCAAGCCTGACAACTGTGTTGCAGGGCTTGGGAGAGCCTACTGCGTATGTTTGTTTGGCCAGCAGAGATGGCCAGCCAAACATACATGCACAGTAAGGGGGAGTGCTGACCACTCCCCTTGCTGCTCTTCACCCCCATGGTCCCGCCCAGTTAAAAGAAAAGGATAATAAACTTTGTTTATTATCCTTTTCTTTTAAAGGTTTTGCAGCTGCCGATGCTTGCAGGGGGGTGATGCTCCTCCGCCCTAATGGAGGAGCCGCTTCTCGATCTCTGTACTGCCCCATCCCTTCCCTGACCACATTTGCATGTTTTCACGGTAGAGCGAAAGAGGTGTTGCTCTGCATTGCACTAATCTGGTCTTTTTGCAAATGGGGTGATTGTGGGAGCCTTACAGACCATTTGTATCCCACAATGGGGTAATTTAAAATTCAAAAAGCCTCCACAGTGTAACTGTGCCATGAAAGTCTGACTATGCTGAGTGCTTCACTTTTGTTGATGCACAGACCTGAAGTGGTGTTGGCTTTCCCAGATCTTTTGTTTTGGGGCTGTCCCAGCTCTCCTAAAGTGGGTATCTTTAATTCAGGGAAGCTGGTAATAGAAATAAAAAATACATTGCCTTAGTAAAATGGGAATGAGATACCTATCTGGTGGATGAAATTGCTGAAGATGTCACTATAGGAATAATCACAAAAGGCATTCTGCACTGCACAAAAAACACATCATGCAATGCCCAAAAACACAAAACATGGTGCAGAGCTGGAACGGTTAAGTGCGCACCAATCTTTGATTACAGTGTACATAATGTAGTGCTTGGTATTTGTGCAGGGCTTTAAGTGGCCGGGTCCCTCCGAGTCTCACATACGCAGGAATTAAAAATAGACATTGAAACGGGTCCCTAATAGGCACTATATTCATGTCCTTAGATGTATTGTCAAAAACACTGAAATATTTCTGATCAATGAATGAAGAAAACAGTAAGGTAATCAATGTGAGCTATTTGGTTCCAGTTTACATATAAGTGATTGCTTGAGCGAGTATTTCCTAAAAATGACCACCACTTAGCCTCTGGAGTTCAGGGCTCTGAAGTTGAGGACTCTGCAGTGCGAGTTTCTCACTGTGCCTGTCAGTGGATCAAAAAGGTGTTAAAAATTCATGGTCATCCACTCCTTGGGCTCTCTACAGAATGCACAGAGTAATTGTCAGGTATTCCAGTTGAAATTGTCACTCTGTGCCAATGTGTGTCAAGGAGGTCCAGAGATGTCAAGATATTGAGAAAGTGAAATCAAAATAAAATGCAGCATTTACAGGTGAGTGGATGCTTTGTATGTTTGGGGAAGGTGAAGTGACGATTTTAGCGCATCGGACCTTCATAAGTAAACTGACAAGGGGACACAAATAGGTTGATGAACCTTTTGACTCCTTCAAGATGTTCTTGCCATAGCTCCAGTACATGAACAATAATCAATAAGCAATACGCAATAATCAATAATCATTAGTCAAAATCAATAATGAAGTCAGTGATTGTAACGCACAATTACTTTTCAGCCATGAATAACCACACCTTTAGTAAAGTTTAGTAAGTTTATTTCCCTTATATTAACAATACTAAAGTCATGTAGATTAATCTCAAAATCAAATGAAACACATATACGGACAATACTGGTTGACCAAAACGACAGAAGTAACGTAATCTAATCAAAGCCTGAATCACAACACATTCTAAGGCAACGGTGCAAAACAAAAGTAGAGTCAGCTGCAATAAAGATATGTGATACATAGAATTCAGCAAGATAACTCTTCAACCATTTGTCCCTGAAATTCATCAACTGTCATGTGAATACCTTCAACTAACCCAGATTAGCATCAGCATGTTGGGCGTCATGCAAAAGAATTTAGAACACAAATTTAGGAAAACATCTAGCTAGGGAAACTATCCAGGCAGTGCAGTGGGTACCTAGAAAGAAAAGGCATAAAAATGCAATTCCATCACATTGTCATATCTACCTATCCACGGTATGGGTCAGCAAACAGAATCAGTCTTTGTCCTCAGGTCATCAATCGATCAGCAAAGCATCAGGCTCTCAGTCAGAGTATGGGCCCAATGACAGAATCTCAAATCTCTTCTAAAGTCTCTTCTTCTCTCAACATCGCTCTAGCGCTCTGGTCTCATCGTCTGTCTAATTTTCCTCTGTCCCGTTCTTCTATCAAAGTCACCTAAACTATCCCCTAATTCCTATTGGTCAATTAATCATACGTTTATAGAATACTCAATAATATTTCTACACCAAATCTATAAATTCTAATATTTTGCTCTTTACACGAAGTTGATTGGTCCACTTTACGATGTCCTCATCATCCGGCTCGTCAGGTAACAAATTTGTTGCATCTTCGTCTCCAGTCAGTGTCTTCATTGTTCGCGTCCTGGGAAAAGTACATCTCACACCCATTACACATATTTTTCTACATTGCTAGGGACATCATCTCCTGTCCGTTGATTCCCACAGAAAGCTTAGGTTAAACACTTTTAAAAAGACAATGGACAGTTCACATTTTAATTCACTTTGTCAGCTTTTTTTATTAAACGCTAAGAAATACAGCTTCTGCATGAGGCCTGGCAAGACTTGGCCAAGACACTCCCTAAGTTAAGGCCTATAATTAATAAGCTAGAGCATAATTCATAACCCTAAATATGACATATTACTACATTAATCTAACACATTTTCAATATTTCATATGTATTAATTATTAATTAGTATATTTCGTGAACATTGGTTGCCATTCTTCGAGGTCATATTTTCAAACGTGTGCATTATTTTTCTATGTTATTCATTTTCTACATAATTAATTATTCAAAACACATAAACACTCATTAATTATTTCTATTTGACCCCTTCCGTACCAGGGACGTAACGGTTACGTTCACCGACACAGTGTCCCTGTGCCGAGGACGTAACCATTACGTCCTCGGCCTGGAGCTCGGAGGGAGCGCTAGCACTCCCTCTGTGGGCTTCCCTCCTACCCCGAAGACAGGGATGGAAGTGGAAGCCTGTCCCCTTCTACCCCCGACCCCTTCAGTGACCTCATCAGAGGCCACTTCCCCGCGATCGGAAGAGAAATGCTCAGCATTTCTCTTCTGAGCATGTGATGGGGGCCAGAGAGGCTTCAAAGGGAAAGAAAGGAATTTCCTTCCCTTTGAAGTATCTTAGAGCATTTCAGAAGCCTATTTTTATGAGGCCAATCTGCCCCCAATGGGGGGCAGAAACCACTAGACATCAGGGAGCTTTTTCCCGCCAATTTCACGCAAGGGGAGCGACCCCTTAGGCAAGGGTCACTCTCCTGGGGGGGGAAATTTATGTTAGGTCATTTCTGCTCCTCTTGGGGGCAGATCGGCGTATTTCTATTAGGGCGATCTGCCCCCACGGGGGGCAGAACCCACTAGGCACCGGGGATTTTTATTTTTTTTTTTGCACCAATTTCACGCAAGGGGAGCAACTCCTTAGGAAAGGGTCGCTCCTCTGGGGGGCAAATTTAGTTTAGGCCATTTCTGCTCCCCTTGGGGGCAGAGCGGCGTTTTTCTATTATTTTTCCTACATTTTTGTGATGGAACCTTCCAGAATCTGCAGGAATCCACAAAATTCCTACCACCCAGCATTGTCTCATCTATACCGATACAAATTCTGCTGCACTTGTCAGCCTAAACATTTTTTTTTCTTCAAACTGCCCTTTTGGACCCGCTTTGGTTCCCCCTCAATTTCGACATGCTTTTGGCTGTCCCTGTCACAAGCACTTGGCCCACCTACACAAATGAGGCATCATTTTTACTGGGAGACTGAGGGGAGTGTTGGGTGGTATGAAATTTGTCCCGGTGCGCTCATCCCACACAGATTTTTTAGCTAAATTTGAGGTTTTCTGAGGATTCTGGGTAAGAAAACATTGGGGGATCCACGCAAGTCACACCTCCCTGGTCTTCCTCAGGTGTCTAGTTTTTAGAAATGTCTGGGTTTGGTAGGTTTCCCTAGATGGCTGCTGAGCCCAGGACCAAAAACGCAGGTGCCCCCTGCAAAAAGTGGTAGTTTTGTATTTGATAATTTTGATGTGTCCAGATAGTGTTTTGGGGCATTTCCTTTCGCGGGAAGTAGGCCTAGCCACCAAAGTGAGGTACCATTTTTATCGGGAGATGTGGGGAAACACTGGGTGGAAGGAAATGTGTGTCTCCTCTCTGATTCCAGAACTTTCTGTCACCGAAATGAGAGGAAAAAGTGTTTTTTTGGCCAAAGTTTTAGGTTTAGAAAGGATTCTGGGTAACAGAACCTGGGTAGAGCCCCACAAGTCACCCCATCTTGGATTCCCCTAGGTGTTTAGTTTTCAAAACTGCACAGGTTTGCTAGGTTTCCCTAGGAGCCGGCTGAGCTAGAGGCCAAAATCCACAGATGGGCACTTTGCAAAAAACAGCTCTGTTTTCTTTGGGACAATGTGATGTGTCCACATTGTGTTTTGGGGCATTGCCTGTCGCGGGGGCTAGGCCTACCCACACAAGTGAGATACCACTTTTATCGGGAGACTTGGGGGAACTCTGAGTGGAAGGAAATTTGTGGCTCTTCTCTGATTCCAGAACTTTCTGTCACCGAAATGAGAGGAAAAAGTGTTTTTTGGGCCAAATTTGAGGTTTGCAAAGGATTCTGGGTAATATAGCTTGGTCAGAGCCCCGCAGTCACCCAATCCTGAATTTCCCCAGGTGTCTAGTTTTCAAAACTGCGCAAGTTTTCTAGGTTTCCCTAGGTGCCGGCTGAGCTAGAGGCCAAAAACTACAGCTAGGCACTTTGCAAAGAACATGTCAGATTTCAATGTAAAAATGTGATGTGTCCATTTCGTGTTTCCTGTCGTGAGCATTAGGCCTACCCATGCAACTGAGGTACCATTTTTATCGGGAGACTTAGGAGAACACAGAATAGCAAAACAAGTGTTATTTCCCCTTGTCTTTCTCTACATTTTGTCCTTCCAAATGTAAGAAAGTGTGTAAAAAAGATGTCTATTTGAGAAATCCCTGTAATTCACATGCTAGTATGGGCACCCTGGAATTCAGAGATGTGCAAATGACCACTGCTTCTCAACACCTTATCTTGTGGTCATTTTGGAAATACAAAGGTTTTTTTGATACCTATGTTTCACTTTTTATATTTCAGCAAATTAATGGCTGTATACTTGGGATACAATGAAAACCCATTGCAAGGTGCAGCTCATTTATAGGCTCTGGGTACCTAGGGTTCTTAATAAACCTATAAGCCCTATATATCCTCACAACCAGAAGAGTCCAGCAGACGTAACGGTATATTGCTTTAAAAAATCTGACATCGCAGGAAAAAGTTACAGAGTAAAACGTGGAGAAAAATGGCTGGTTTTTTCACCTCAATTTAAATATTCTTTTCTTTCAGCTGTTATTTTCTGTAGGAAATACTTGTAGGATCTACACAAATGACCCCTTGCTAAATTCAGACTTTTGTCTTCCTTTCAGAAATGTTTAGCTTTCTGTGATCCAGCACTGGTTTCTCGCCCATGTCTGTTACTAACTGGAAGGAGGCTGATACCACAGAAAATAGTAAAAATTGGGTATGTCCCAGTGAAATGTCAAAATTGTGTTGAAAAATTGGGTTTTCTAATTCAAGTCTGGCAGTTCCTGAAAGCTGGGAAGATGGTGATTTTACCACTGCAACCCTTTGATGGTGCTATTTTCAGGGAAAAAAACACAAGCCTTCTTCTGTTGCTCTTTTTCCAATTCTTTTGAAAAAAACAAAGGGGGTCATTACAACATCGGCGGTAAAAGCCGCTTACTGCCGTGCAGAAGACCGCCAATACACCGCCACGGCCGCGGAAGTCCGCCACAGCTATTATGATCCACAGCACAGAATCCGCCGAAATTCAGTCACCCACACAAGTCCGCCACACCAAAGGTCAGTGGTAAAATGGCTAAAACAAAACCTCCACCTCCACAGAAACACGCCCATGCTATTATGACCCACAAATCCACGCGGCGGTCTTCCAACCGCGGTTTTCCATAGGCGGTACACACCGCTGCGCTCAAAATACACACACATCTCCAAAACACCGCCACATTGGACAATTACAAATACACACACCTGATACACATACAAACACCACTCCCACACACCCAATACAATATAAAACACACACCCACATCACCCACAAACCCCTACGACCAAAAATTCTGAAAGAAGGCCAGAGAGACAGCACTGATTAGACAATCCCACCACACAGAGGCACAGAACACCATCACCCACACAACATGCACGCACAAAACACCACACACCACTACACATGGCTACACTCATCACCACATACACCACCTCACACATCACACACACCACGCCATGGCACGCCAAAGACACCCCCGCTTTTCTGAAGAGGAGCTCAGGGTCATGGTGGAGGAAATCGTACGGGTAGATCCACAGCTATTTGGCTCACAGGTGCAGCACACCTCCATAGCCAGGAAGATGGAGCTATGGCGCAGAATCGTGGACAAGGTCAACGCTGTGGGACAACATCCAAGAAATCGGGAGGACATCAGGAAGAGGTGGAACGACCTACGGGGGAAGGTGCGTTCAGCGGTCTCCAGGCACAATATCGCGGTACAGCGGACTGGAGGCGGACCCCTACCTCCTCCCCCACAACTAACAACATGGAAGGAGCAAGTCTTGACCATCATGCATCCAGAGGGCCTCGGAGGAGTCGGTGGAGGAATGGACACTGGTAAGTCAAATCTTAACTATCATATCCCCCACCCTACCTGCATGCTATCACACACCCCCACCCTCACCCCCTCACCTATCACTCCAACTCCTCACTAATGTACTAATAACACAAACCACACATCCCAACACCAAGCCCTGCATGACACAACTAAGCATGGTCACCACTCACCAAAGCATGCTCACTGCACATACCCAGAACAACCCCCTAACCATCATCACACAAGCCCCCACACAGGAATGCTAGCACTGGGGTACACAAACACCCACCCATTGCACACCATGACACACACACATGCAATAATCATGCTCTTATGCCCCTGCAGGATCACGAAGGACCGTCACCACAACGGAAGGTCCAGACATCTCCACTCCACCCACAGAAGAGGCCCACAGTGACGATAGCAGCTCTGCCCTACTGGAGCCTGATGACCAGCCCGGACCATTGTGGACCTCGGGACAGTCGGTTCCCCTTGCACAGGCGCAGACCAACACTGACCTTCGACCCTCTGGTAACACCAGCACAGCACCCACCCAGCGGGCCCAAACCTCCGTACCCAGGACAGGTCAATCAGCTGTGTGTCCACCACTACAGGGAACCCAGGATAACCCACCACCCCAACAACAACAGGGACCTGGGGGCAGTGGTAGTGGGCACACAGTCCAGGGGACGGAGGCACAGGAACACAGGGGAACTGGGAGGGCTGCTGTGCGACAGGGGGCGGACAGGCCAAGGGAACCCACACTCCACGAGGCCCTATCCTCCATCATGGGAGCATACCACCACTCCGAGGAGACGATGGCGATGGTCCTGGACAAGTTTCAGGAGACCCAGCGCCTGCAGGAGGAACAGTATTTGGGCTTCAGGGAGGAGCTCAGGACCATCAGCTCCGCCTTGGGCACCATCGTAGGGGTGCTGAAGGACATACAGCAGACCTTGAGGGACACCGTGGCACTCCAAGGGCCTCTGACACTAGCCAGGACGATGAACTGCCCACCACCTCCGCCGTCGCTAGTGGACAGGACGCCCCGCCACAGGACCACCACACCAGCACCCCACCCCCTGCAGACGTACAACCACCACGCAAGCGGTCCCTGAGATCCAGGAACAGGACAGAGCAAGATGGCAAGACCCCTGCCAGGAAATGAGACCACCCTGATTGTCCCCCCACCATCCCACTTTGTCCATACTTTAACTGCCCCAGCTCCACTTCCTATGCCCAGATGGGCAGTTCACCTGTGAGACTAATAGACTGGACTCTGCCATGGACATTCCTCCACCATCACCCATCACCATTTAACTACCCCCCTCCATTTTTGAGCACTTAAATAAACACCCTTGAACCACAAAACATTCTGGAGTCAGTCTATGATTTTGTAAAATGTATTATCAATGACAGTGTCAAAATGCTTTTTTAGTTGTTAAGGCAACATATCAATGTCACACATCACAAGTCCTTGAAGGATGCATGCAGATGACACACGTTGGTAACCACACCTGTGAAACCGTAATGGAAACTCAGTTACCAAATAATCCCAGTAAATTACACACAGGATAGAGTAAGACGTGTGACAGTGAATGTAATGTTAAAAATGAAAATGTTCTCACCTGTGTGTCACTGGAAATATTGCTGTATGACTGACTCCCTGTTGTCGTTGTCTTCTTCCTCAGCTTCCTCCTCATCACTGACCAAAGACTCCACAGGCTCCACAGCTGCCACAACACCATCATCTGGACCATCCTCCTGCAGAAAAGGCACCGGGCGTCGCAAAGCAAGATTGTGAAGCATCGAGCAGGCGATGATGATCTGGCACACCTTCTTCGGTGAGTAGAATAGGGAACCACCTGTCATATGGAGGCACCTGAACCTCGCCTTCAGGAGGCCGAAGGTGCGTTCGATCACCCTCCTAGTCTGCCCATGGGCCTCATTGTAGCGTTCCTCTGCCCTGGTCCTCGGATTCCTCACTGGGGTCAATAGCCATGACAGGTTGGGGTAACCAGAGTCCCCTAATAGCCACACACGGTGCCTCTGGAGTTGACCCATCATATCAGGGATGCTGCTATTCCGCAGGATGTAGGCGTCATGCACAGAGCCAGGGAACATTGCATTTACCTGGGAGATGTACTGGTCTGCCAACCAGACCATCCGTACTTTAATCGAATGATAACTCTTCCAGTTCCTGTACACCTGTTCACTCCTGTGGGGGGGGACCAGAGCTACATGGGTCCCATCAATAGCACCTATGACGTTGGGGATATGTCCAAGGGCATAGAAGTCACCTTTCACTGTAGCCAAATCTTCAACCTCAGGGAAAATGATGTATCTCCTTACGTGTTTCAGCAGGGCAGCCAACACTCTGGACAACACGTTGAAAAACATAGGCTGGGACATCCCTGATGCCATGGCCACTGTTGTCTGAAAAGACCCACTAGCAAGGAAATGGAGCACTGACAGCACCTGAACGTCAGGGGGGATTCCAGTGGGATGGCAGATTTGTGACATCAGGTCTGGCTCCAACTGGGTACATTGGATTGTGGCACTGTCAAACCTGTAGGTGACGATTAAATGTCGCTCTTCCATTGTCAACAGGTCCACCAGCGGTCGGTACACCGGAGGATTCCGCCATCTTCTCAAATGTCCCAGCTGACGGCGCCTAGGAAGGACAACAGCGAGGATCGAGTCAACTAATTTCCAGGTATGTACCCACAGTTACACAGAACACGACACCAAACACAAAACCCTTCCTGTATGTGTGTTGAGTGTAGGTCTAGCTATGTGTGACGCAGAAGTAAATGGAGCCATGTGGGCCCCTGAAATGGCGGCTGCCTGACCTCTAAACTGGGACAATGGGATTGTGGGGTAATTGCGTTGGCGTTGCACACCGGTCGTAGACCGCGGCGCAATGTTGCATTGGTTAACATTGGACCCTATGGGTCCAAGGAGCCAATGAGGAAGTGTGCCGGCGGTGATGATACGCACCACCGCGGACGTCACCGCCGCGGACGTCACCGCGATTTTCTATCTATTCAATCACTAGATACCTGATCTTCGACAGGAAAGGACCTACACTGCAAGTGCTGCTGTGACCTCGGTCTGGAAGCGACAATGGCTGCTGCATCTGGGGAAAGGGCCCCTGCCTTCACTGCTCAGGAGTTGGAGAAACTGGTAGACGGGGGTCCTCCCCCAGTACACGCTACTCTACGTCCTCCAGACCAACAGTTAAGTACACAGGGAGCACGTTGTATGGGCTAGGCCTGGGTGGAGAGGGCTGGTTGGAAGAGGGAAGGGGGCAGAGTTCAGGCAACATTAATGCATGTGAATGTATGTGCCACATGGCTAGGGTAGGGAGGGGGGCCACGCACATTGACAGTGCAGTTGTTAATGACTTCTCTTCTTCCCTTGTGCATGTTATGTAGGTCAGCGCCCACCAGAAGAAGGACATTTGGCGTGCCATCGCCAAGGACGTCCGGACCCTGGGGGTCCACCAGAGACGCGGCACCCACTTCGTAAACGATGGGATGACATTCGCTGCTGGAGCAAGAAGACAGCGGAGGCTCAGCTGGAGATGGCCTCCCAACGTGGGAGAGGTGCCCGTCACCCCATGCCCCCCCTGATGTTCAGGATCCTGGCGGTGGCCTACCCTGAGTTGGATGGGCGCTTGAGGGCATCACAGCAGACACAAGGGGGTGAGTACACTCTCATTCTGCTGACTTTGCGCGCAGTGGAGGGGTCTGGGTGGGGGAGGAGGCCTGTGGGTGTACCTAGGCCAGGCAGAAATAGGTAGACTAGGCCCCTCAGTAATGCAGGCCATATGGCACCCTACCCCACCTTAGTAGAGTGCCAAGTACAGGTATAGATGCCCATGTGGCATCCATGTGTGCAGATGTCCACCATAGCCATGTAGGCCAGATCCCAGGAATTGCATCTGTAGATGCCAGGAGCACGGCATAGTGCAGGGGGCTGCTGTGTCTGTATTGTCCGCCAACGGTCGCGGTATGCCATGCACTCAACCTGTCTTTCTTCTGTCTCCCCCCCTTTTTGTGCTCTCCCTGTTCTTTTGTTCATCAGCATCATCAGGCGGAGGTACAGTGGCACTGGAGCACGAGGGAGCTGCATCCCACATGGCCATGGAGGGCCACACCACGGACTCAGAATGCACCAGTGGGACGGAGGGCGAGGGGAGCTTCACGTCAGCCACCGGATCAGCTACCAGCGACACAGACTCGTCCGACGATGGGAGCTCCCTTGTGGTGGCAGCACCATCTGTGCGCCCCACTTCTACAGGTACAGCCGCCACCTCCCCTACCAGCACCGCCCTCCCAGCAGCCCCTCAGCGTTCGCACCGTGCCCGCTCACCCAGGAGAGTGGGCATCACCTTCACCCCAGGCACCTCAGGCCCTGCCCCAGTCACCCCTGCTGCCCTCAGTGAGGAGGCCATTGACCTCCTCAGGTCACTCACTGTTGGGCAGTCTACCATTGTGAATGCCATCCAGGGTGTAGAAAGGGAGTTGCAACACGGTAATGAATTCCTGGAGGGCATTCATTCTGGTCAGTCTGCCCTTCAGCGAACCCTGCAATCTCTGGCCTCAGCACTGATGGCAGCCATTGTCCCTGTGTCTAGCCTCCCCCCTCCAACCTCCTCCAACCAGACCCAATCCCCTGTACCCCAGCCTATCCCAAGCACACATACAGACCAGCATGCACACACCTCAACACCCAAAAGTAGCTCAGGCAAACATAGGCACCACACAACCCACAGGCACACATGCAAGCATCACCCACGTGCAGACACTGCAACATCCACTGCCTCCACTGTGTCCCCCTCCTCATCGTCTCCCTCCTCCCTCCCAGTGTCGTCTACACTCTCACCTGCATGCACTACATCTACAGGCACTAGGACTCACAGCAGTACACCCAGCACCACACCCCGCTCACCTGCACTCACCACCTCCACTCCCATTTACACTTCCCCTGTGTCCTCTCCCGTGTGTCAGTGACGCCCCCTCCCAAAGTACACAAACGCGGGCACCCACACACCCAACCTCCATCCACCTCACGACAGCCTCCAGTACCTGCACCTGCACTCAAAACACCTAAAGTGACACCTCCTACAACCACCTCCTCTTCCTCCACTCCCAAACCCCCTCCAACTACCCACCCCAGTGTTCGTCAGAAACTGTCCCTGTGTAAAGTTGATCTTTTTGCCCCCCCCCCTCCAATTCATCAGTCCCGTCGTAGCACCTCAGCCAAAAAGCCTCCAAAACCAGTGGTGCCTGTTCAAGGTGTGTGGAGTGCTCCGGCCACCAGGGCAGGCAGTGTGACCCGGAGCCAAGGCACTGGCAGCCCACCCCCTGTAAAGGCTCTGAAATTGGAAAGTGGCCGACAGGACCCTGTGAAGACTCCTGGAGGCAAAACAACTCACAGGGGTTCCAGGGGGATTGCAGAGTCAGCTGTGACACCTCCAAAGGTGGGGAAGGGCCAGAGGAAGTCTGCACAGCCTAGTGTGAGCAGCACGGCGGAGAAGGGCGGCATCCTTCCCGGCGGTCGGGAAGCCACCGCCAGCACCGTCGTCACTGGTCAGGAGACCACCGCCAGAGTCATTGCCCAGGAGGGCCCAAGTATCGTCACTGGTCAGGAGACCACTGGCACCGCCGGAGTCAGTGCCCAGGAGGGCCCAAGTATCGTCACCGCCGGAGTCAGTGCCCAGGAGGGCCCAAGTATCGTCACTGGTCAGGAGACCACCGCCGGAGTCAGTGCCCAGGAGGGCCCAAGTATCGTCACTGGTCAGGAGACAACCACCGGAGTCAGTCCCCATTAGGTCCCAAGTATCGTCACTGGTCAGGAGACCACCGCCGGAGTCAGTGCCCAGGAGGGCCCAAGTATCGTCACTGGTCAGGAGAACACCGCCGGAGTCAGTGCCCAGGAGGGCCCAAGTATCGTCACTGGTTAGGAGACCACCGCCAGAGTCAGTGCCCAGGAGGGCCCAAGTATCGTCACTGGTCAGGAGACCACCGCCGGAGTCAGTGCCCAGAAGGTCCCAAGTATCGTCACTGGTCAGGAGACCACCGCCACAAACCGGAGTCATTGCCCAGGAGGTCCCCGGCTGCCACAGCCCCGCTGGGCAATGAGGGAACATCATGCCAAACACCAATGCCCAGTCCAGAGAACGTCATGCCACACACCAATGCACAGTCCAGAACCGCCATGGCAAAGCACCGCTGAACATTCCAGAACCGCCATGGCAAAGCACCGCTGAACAGTCCAGAACCGCCATGGCAAAGCACCGCTGAACAGGGCATGCACCGCCATGGCAAAGCACCGCTGAACAGTCCAGAACCGCCATGGCAAAGCACCGCTGAACAGTCCAGAACCGCCATGGCAAAGCACCGCTGAACAGTCCAGAGACCGCCATGGAAAAGCACCGCTGAACAGGGCATGCACCGCCATGGCAGAGCACTGCTGAACAGTCCAGAACCGCCATGGCAAAGCACCGCTGAAGAGTCCAGAGACCGCCATGGCAAAGCACCGCTGAACAGTCCAGAGACCGCCATGGCAAAGCACCGCTGAACAGGGCATGCACCGCCATGGCAAAGCACCGCTGAACAGTCCAGAACCGCCATTGCAAAGCATCGCTGAACAGGGCATGCACCGGGGAAGAATGAAAAGGCCGCCACATCAAGCATTGTTATCCCATGTGCAGGTGGGGCAGTGACGGGACAGGATCTTCCACGGGGAGACTAATCCAGTCTGGGCACCAGTCCCCCTCCAGAACCAGTGGAGGCTGTTATCTACTTTGGAAACTGCGGCTTTGCACTCCCCAGGATGGTACAGTGGGCAAGCCACCCACTGTAAAGACTTGAGAGACTGTGGCTTTGCACTCCCCAGGATGGTAGAGTGGGCAAACCACCCACTGTAGAGACTTGAGAGACTGTGGCTTTGCACTCCCCAGGATACATCAATGGGCATGGAGCCCCGTCGTGGATCGGGCTTTGCACTCCTCCGGCTGAGGTGCCCCCCCTTTCCTTCCCCCTGAGGTGCCTGTAGTATTTCGATCTGATGCCCCGGCAGTGTTCTCTCCGTTTGTGGACAGGTATCTATTGTGGGCCTCGCCCATGCATTTTTGGACTAGTGGTGCACGGACATTTCTATGTGCATATCTGAACTACTTCTCGGAATGTATATACTTTTGTATGATTTTCTAATATATCTGTATATTTTTGAGACATGTATATTGATACATTACAATGTTTGGACTGATTTTGTTTTGTCTTTGCATTCTTCTGGGGGGGGGTTGTGGTTTGTTACTGTGATTTTTGTGAATGCATTGGTGTGTGTGTTGTAATATGCGAGGGTGGGGTGGGGGTGTTGCGTGTGTGTGTCCCTAACTTTTGCCTCCCCCTCCCCTTTGTCATAGGTGCAGTACTCACCGTTGTCGTCGCTGGCGCAGGCGTTGGTCTTCGTAAATGAGTAGGAATACAAGGGCCGGTAGGATTTGGAGTTCCGGCTCCATGCTATCCTCCTTCCTCGTGGGATGTGTTCAGGTGAGCGTTTTCCCATTGCAGTAACTGTTTCCACTGTGTTTTTATCCACGGAGAGGCGGGTTGTGATACTATGGGCGGTACATTGTCCTCCGCCTGTCTGTTGGCGGTGACCGCCGCGCTGCTTGTCTGTACCGCCGTGGCGGTCGGAGTGTTAAAGTGGCTGTCTATGTTGGCGGTTTCCGCCACGGTCATAATTCCCTTTTTTTGTCCGCCGGCCTGTTTGCGGTATTACCGCACCTTTAACACCGTCCGCCAGGGTTGTAATGACCCCCATAATGTTTGCTGTATTTTGGCTGATTTCTTTGTCTCCTTCAGGCAGGGGAACCCACAAAGTCTGGGTACCTCTGGAATTCCTAGGATGTTGGAAAAAAAGGATGCAAATTTGGCATGGGTAGCTTATACGGAGAAAAAGTTAGGAGGGCCTAAGCGTGAACTGCCCCAAATAGCCAAAAAAAGGCTCGGCACAGGAGGGAAAAAGGCCTGGCAGCGAAGGGGTTAAGACACCTGCTCTAACAAAGGAGATGCTGGAAAGTGCATTCAGGAGGGAGTAAAAAGAAGTGAAGTCTAAGATATGCAGATGGACAAGATATAGAGAGAAAAAAGTCACATGTGTCTAAAATAGAGTGAACATAACCGGATTGATTGAGACACTTTCAAGACCACTACCTCTTCTACAGGCCTCAGTAAAGTGTATTGCACAGTCTCACAATTTCAGAATCAAACAATTTTGAATATTAATTATTCACAACAAAACCATTGCTTTTACTCACTTATGTTAAAGAGCTAATACCACTGAGAAAGAAAATAATCCTGGCTCATGTTTTAGGAATATGTCAGTTGTGTTATACAAAAGGGCCACTGGATTTATGTGATTGTGCATCACAGCATTCTTTACATAATTATAGATTTCCCTCATTTGTCACATAATCCACCATCTACTGCATATTCTGCACACTTTAACACAAAAAATGCTTCTACCCCAAACTGTTCAAAATTTTATGAAAATACAGCGATATGTTTTGCTGCGCAGTGAAGGGCCCTTTGCAAAGGTTGACTGGCCACCTTTCTTATTTCTATTTATAGTTGGGTGTCAAACTGGTACTAATGAGGTGCAATCATTGCCTGGACAGTGTTATCAATTGTAACAAGCCTTTCCAATGCAATGGGTCTCGTGTTTGCTCGAGTTAGAGCTATTAGCATTGTAAATTCCTAACTGGACTTTTCTTGCTACATACATTGAAAATGAAAAGTAAAACAGTTGACATATTTGAGCCGATTCAAAGCGCCATGGCTACCATATGCGCGAAGGAGAGACAAAAAAGGAAAAAGAAGTTCACTCGCAGTCAAACGTATCAGCAAAAGTGCAATTATCCATGTAACAGGGTCGATGGCCAAGACGGTAAAACACTGCTCCAAAGGGGACAAATGTAAAGCATTTACCAATGATAACAAAGGATTTTTGAAAAGCAAACCCATGAACGAGTGATAGTGATGGGCGTGCAGCGGGCATGGTTAAAATCCCAGATAAATTACAATACCTAGTCCTAAAAATGACAAAATGGTGAAGTTATAATATCACAAAATGTGCTGCATTATGCCACATAATATGGCCCTCCCCAGCAGCATAATTCCGGTGGCTCTGGTTATGTATCTGGATACAATAACAGAGTGCTCACAGAGGAAGCAAAATGCAGGTCGCTGGCACATTATGGGAATCACTAAAATTTAGATTATGTGTTTTAGCCACATCCTGAATAGCACAGACCACACCCCCTTTAGAGACCCCCCACTGTTTCATTCCACTTAAGGGCCTGATTTTGTTCATTGTAGAGAAACTATGCAGTGCACAGAATTCCGATCATCTACATTTCTTCCTCCATGACGGAACATGAACATCTCCTGTTCCTGAATAATCCAGAGAGGCACAAGCCTGCATCTACCCTTCCTCCTATCACTAGCCTCTTATAAAACAACACATATCACACCTATATGGAACCTTCGCAAACGTAGATCTTCAAAGAACCCTTCATACTAGGGTACTAGGAAGGAAGAGCGTGCACCCCGCGGTCTTCCAAGTGCCTAAAGGCATCCTGCTCTGTTATTTGTGCTCTAAGACAACCCTCACCTGTTGTGAGCATCCCCTAGCATCCACGCTGCCTCATCATGCAAGCTGTTCCCAGCAGCGGCATGCAGATCTTAAATATGGTGTGGCGTGATGGCGCCATACTCACCCAATATGCATCTCCCCTGGCATTCACAAGCAGGAATGGATAGACTTCATTTCTGCTCAGCAGAATGTGCTTCCAACCAATCCTGGAGCTACTCTTGTGCTGTTTACGGAATGAGAGCAGCTCCAGGATTGGTGGGAGCAGGCTAACCCAGTGCTTATTTTGAGCCTAGGGGCCTGTCCCAGCAATTCCCCAGCTGTTTGTCAGCCCTGGGATTGCTGGGTCAACAGTACACATGTTGGGCTGCCCATAGCTAGACAGCCGGCCAACCCAACAGATACACTGTAAGGGACAGCAGTCATCCTGCATTTGCATGATGCAGCCCTGCTCTCACGCTCGCGCTGTACACAGCATGAGCGTGAGGGCAAAATAAAATGGCATTATAATGGCATTTTATTTATTTGTGTGCCTGCCGCTCTCGCAGCAGGTGGTGCAACACTCCGGTGCTCCTTAGGAGTACCACCCCTGGCTGCTCCCCAGGTCCAGCAAACTGACTAGAAGGGCCTGGCAGTGCTCCAGTCTTCCAGCCATTTCGAGGCACCTAAACCAAAGATCGCTAAGCACAGTAGGGTGACCGCCTGTCTGTTAATTTCACGGACTGTCCGTAATTTGGGTATCACATCCGTTGTCCGTGACAATCCTTATAACGGACACCCTTTGTCCATAATATGGCAATTGCAGCAAGCTCTGCTGCCCCCCTGCAGAAACCTAAGAGTTCTACAGAACTCCCTATTGGGGTGCCTCAAACTCCTCTGTGCACAAGAGCAGCCCCACCCGACCTCACACTATCAGCCTGGCCATTGTCATTCTGTCTGCAGCTGATTGTCACATACAGAATGACAATGGGCCAGCCTAAGCATGTGTTGGGCCTCCTCCGGCTCCGGCCTAGGGCAGGTCATTCCTCTTTTATTCAGGGGTTCTAGGATCACACCAGTGTAGTGACCAAGTGTCCCGAATTTGCCAGAACTGTCTTAATTTTTCCCTAGCTGTCTTTGCTGATTTCAGAAAAAATTGTTTGTGTCACACTTTTCAGAGCGGGCCAAATGCAAACAGTGAGAGTCAGCTTTTATGTGTTCCAGCACAGCACTAGTTAGCAACTATAATCAACAAGCAGACTAGATAAGATTCTGGGCTTAAAGAAATGGATTTTATTTCCTTATTACTTTGTTGTGTGTGCTACTATGTGGATGAGTGCTGTCATTCTTTGTCCCTTGTGTGACGTAAAATTGTGCTCCTTCTAATTTTGTGAAATGTCTTGTTATTTGTTTTTAATCTGGTCACCCTACACCAGGGGCCAAGCTCTTGGGGACGGTTTTACATTTTGAAATATCTTCAAAGACTTTATTGTCTATGAAGCACAGTGCATAATCTAAGTAGTACAGTGGGATAATTTACCTCATGTTAAGAAAAAGGTGTGACATGCAGATGAAACATTTTTATATTTTTTATATAGATTGCTCAGTGGGTTACTGCTGTTGTCACAGAGTTCCTTTTGCTACTAGACGTTTTTTTCCCCACCTTTCATTATTCCAAGATTGCTAAATAGGGTTCTTAAGGAGAATAATGAATACTTATTAGTAAAAACAATCCCAACCACTAGGTTATGTTTTTAAATCCTGAGTTTGTATTTCACCAGACCAAGCACTCTTAACATATAATGCCTACCAGTGTGGATGATGTATGACTCCTATATCTTGTAACCATCATTATCTTAAGTAACAATTCCTACACATTGACTTACACACACCTGGATCATTGCCTCTGTATAATATGTGTACAATATTAAATACACATGAAAGGGTCTATGTAGATATGAGGGAATCTGTAGAGATGTTGGTCGTTTAGGGGATGGCACCAAAAAAGATTATCATGCCTGCTGCCACCAGCAGTAAAGCTGGCCCTCTCAGGGACGAAGCTAGAGGTGGGCGAGCCAATTGGGTTAAAAATGAGAAAACTACCCCTTATTTTTGCTGTCAGAATCAGCTTGGTGTATATATATCTTTTCTATTTATTTTTAATCTTTCAGTGTGTCTATCTATGTGTGAGTGCTTGCTCAATAGTCCAATGTGCAATTTAAACTAAACAACATAAACTTATTTTAGCTTGTACTTCTGCTAGCTTTCTATTTTATAATTGTGCAACGTTCTCAGATACATCTGTAAAAATGGCCTTTTGTCCTGAATATTGTCCCTCTGTCCTGAACTTTTACTGTCACTGTCCAGAATTTACCTTCTCGCCAGGTGGTCACCCTAAAGCACAGTACTTGCCATTTGTCTTAAATGCTAAAATCTGTTTTCAGTGTATATTAGAATGCTGTACATAGGCTTGCTTCTCTGCCTTCAATGATGTAACAATATTAAGCATCTCCAACAAACTATAAAGCCACTCTATCTCCAAAATATCAAAGATGTAATGAAAGTGAGAGAGTGTAGTTTAAATATTACATATTAGATGTGAAATGCTTATATTTAACAACGCTGCATACAAAATGATCGCAAAATATTATTCGCTTGAATGTATTCTTAACGCAATTATAAGTGAACTTGCTGTTGTACACATATACTAATGTTTGACTATAAGAAATAATTGTTTGCATTTACTAAGATTGCATTTATTAAGATCCATAAGCCTTAAGTTAGCATGAGTCGAAGAATTAGCTGTGTAGCTCTCATATTAAAGCATATTTTTCTGTTTCTCCAGTGTGCTGACTCGCAAAAGGCCATGACCCAGCATGTGTTCTTCCTTTATTTTATGTATCAAACTTAAGATTGTTCTCATCCGCATGCTAGCTGCTTTAGTATAAATTTTAAAAGTTTTTGCAACATTTACCGAAACATTCAAGGACATTCATCCATGGAAAAGAGAACTTTTGACCCAAAGAAAGTGCCAGAGAATGAAGTAACCCCGGATGTGCCACCTACGAAAAACGTCAATTATAAAGACCAATCAAAGTGTTAAGAATTATCATGAGATGACAAGTGCATTACTTAATGTATAATTTGATAGGTTAAAGATAGGGGGGTGTAGTGACTATCCAATAGAATTTTGGGGGAAGGTATTACGAAAAGGGAATAAAAACCCATGACACAGGAGACTTGGGAGAACTAGGTAGGGAATGATATCGATTGCATCCAGAAACTCTGTCACTCTGTTTGGTGACTTGAGACTTAATAAAACCATCCCCACCCTTAGTTTGCCCCATTACACTTTTCCTCCTTATGAGGGAAGTGTCCACAGCCTTTAGATGAGATAGACTGATGATGATTTGACTGCTGTCCTGAAGACGAAGACTGATCCTGTTTGCTGACTCATTCCGAGGAGGGTAAATATGACAGTTGCTCTCGTAATTAATTCATTTGCTTTTCCATTCTAGGTACCAACTGCTGTATATTTTTGGTTAGAGACCTTAGTTAGATGTTTTCCAAATTGGTGTTCTAAATTGTTTTGCATGAAGTCCAACATGCTGATGCTAATTATTGGGTAGGTTAGGGTTCACCTTGACTGACACAACAAACGTGACTGATAATGTGCTATGCTGAACTGAGACGTATACTGTTCTATGTACTCTGATTTGTGTATATTTTATACTGGTGTTTTGATGTTTGTTATCTTCGCATTGTCAAAATCTTACCACAGTGTCATATCGTGACTATGTTCTTTTGCTTCCTGATTTTAAGATTAATTCATTTGCTATTAGATTGTAATCAATAGGGAATACAATTCACAAACTGCAATAAAGGTGTGGTTATTCATGACTGAAAGGTCATGGTTGCGCTGACGGTTTAACAAATGTCTAAAGTAAACTATATTGTGGTGATATATGTTGATAATATTATTGATATATTGCTTGACATATTGCTCAGTTACCTCGTCTTACGGTGTCTCACCACTGGGTCAAAAGATTCATCTGCCTAAAACAAGTCCTAATGTGTATAAATTAACATAGAAGGACGCATTAACAGTTCTGGTAGCAGAGGATGGTTTGGCCCTTGGGGGCCCTAAAACGGAAATTCATTGTTTAATTTGTTTTTCTGTGATAATGCAATTTGGAGGTATGATGGGTTTCTAAGCTCGCCATGGCTTTCCCGGGATCTCGGAGCCTGCCTATATGAGTTGGGATTGTTCTCGGCGCCATAGTATGCGTGGTTAGGGTTTTTGCGCTTGCCTAAGCTTGTGCATTTTGCAGGTGATTGTAAACATTTTGGGTGTATTTAGGCCAAATTAAGTGTTGTTTAGTAGGAGTAGGCATACTCCACAGTATGAGAGTAGGGAAGTCGGCGTACTTCATGTGAATGTAGCGCTTGTTGCTCAAAAATTATCCACGTGGTTGGTTGTTATGTACGGACCTGTCGAGGTCTAAGACTCCGGAGTATGAAGATAAATGTGGTTTATGTTGTAATCTGTGCGGTTTAATAGGTCAATCGGGCGTGGTTGACAACCCGAGTTTGAATTATAATGTGTGTATGAGACCTTCGATGGAGATTTGACGAATTCTAAAGTGCACTAGAAGGAGTCATTGACAAGTCGAGAGTAGAATTTGCGGGCCGAATTCTGCTTGCGTATGCGGGAACTAATAAGGAGAGAGTAGCGGCTGAGGCTTCAAGTGAAATCTCTGTAAAGTTCTGAAGCGAATGTGTTACCCTTCCCGTAGTAAACCGACAGATTTGTGTAGTTATTTTAAGTGCTCGCAATAATTTGCATCAGTTTATGTGAGTTGTAAGGGTCAGTGAGGAGCGGACAAGCCGCAAGACTTTGTCAGCTGCAATGTGTGTGAGTGTGACGTCAGTGGTGCTGCGCTGAGATAGGTCAGATGTCGAGAGGGGTCGCGCACGGATTGGCTGCCGTCCGTGAGAAGCAATAGGTTGAGAAAGGCGGGTGAAGAGTGTCCTGGGAACTAAGCCATTTCTGATTAAACACGAAATAAGGGAATCGCAAAAATGAATTTTGTCAAAGCATTCAAGAGCGCTCTGAAGGGAGATGTATATATTGTTGCAACCGATGGGGAGCCTACACCACCTGAGGGTACACCAGCTTATACGGTTATGGAAGAAAAAGGTGTTGCGCCTTGTTTATGGATGAAACAGTGGTGCAAATTAACAGAGAAAGAAGGGTGTTTAGCGTTCCCAGAACATGGGACGTTTAATCCAAAGGTATTAGAAAATCTGAGGTGGATGTTAAGTACGCAAAAACCACCTCCGAGACCGGCACAATATGAGGCTTTGGCGATCTGGGACTTGATGGCTCTTAAACATAGACAAGAAAGATTTCAGAGAAGGCTAAAAAGGACAGAGAAATCCTATGCAGAGGCTAGATGGGACAATGAGAGCAAAATGTGGAGATGGGGAATTGTAGACGGGTTGAAATTGTTCCCAGCAATAACACAGGGAGAAGAGACGCAGGGAAAGAAAGCCTTTAGTAAAACCGACAAAGACTCAGGCAAATCTAAAGAAAATAAAAGATCTTGGGAAGAGGACGATGATTCAGAGGATGAAGAATTCATGGATAGACTGTTACATGATCGTCCGCCACCGTATGTGGTGAGCGACTGCGCTCCAAGCACTAGCTTAGATCCTGGGAACCAGACGCAGGAAAAGGGAGTTACTGATACGGTACAGACTAGCGATACAGCTTTGATACAGAATGGTGTCAGTGTACCCACTGCACCCGACATGCTGATACAGTTACAGCCTCCACCGCAGATAAAGAGAATCTACCCCGATGTTCCAGTGCTTGAGACTACTACAAACTTGATAGTGCCGCCAGACCCGATATACACAAAGCCAAAACTAATACAGATTGAATCGACTCCGAAATTAACGTCCCAACCACCGCAGTTGATACCAGGGTATAACCCTGTAGCGGGACCGCCATTAGTACCGGTTCCGGGTACATTGGAACAGACTTATGGAGTTGAGGCTCCAAGAGGTCTGGGTCCGGGACAGACACCTGCCGCCATATCATTACCCATTACTGTTGGTCCACCCGTACCGTTGTATGCACAAGGTAAAGCATGGGTGTGTGATAGGGGGGTGATGACTCAGGAAGCGGTAAGAGGAGGGTCTATGGGAACTCCACAGATAATGGCCCCTGGAGAGCAAGCACATGAGCCAACGAGATCCGTAATGGACCTTAGTCCAGTGAGGGCATCTCTCGAAGCAATGCGTCAAGCAGGTTTGGGAGTTCTAACTCCCCAAACCATGAGTATGAATACTTCACACTCTCCAATGATACATGCAGGGAACATTTCACTGCAGGGATTTACAGTACAACAGCTAAATGAATGGCTAGAGAAAACCTATACTTCACAAAAGGCTGTAGTGACTACAGTTGAATCTGAGAAAGAAAAACAAGATGAATACCTGAACTTTGTACGACTAGGGGCAGAAGCTGCCAAGTTAGTGGAAGGAACCATGGGAGTAAATAGATTGGAATCATACACAGAAGCAGAATTAAGATACCTGTGTCCCAAAATTACCAAGGAGGTAGGCAAAGTACATCAGAGACTGGCAAACTTAGCAGACAAATATAATATCGATATAGGAAACACTAAACATTTGAAAAGGAGTTACAGATTCGATTTTGATTCAAAAGATTTTGAACACATGAGATCTGCAGGCATGAAGACACATTTGAGAGAATTGCTGCAAAGTGCACAGATTTGGGGTGCCTTAGCAAGGTGGGAAGGCAGATGGGCAAAGAAAAGAGATAAGGGAAAGAGTGATAGTCCAGGGTCTAATCAAGCTAGGACATCACCTGATTTGGATTCGGTAAAAAATATTACCTATGAGAGAGACAGTTGGTGGTGTTTTAGTACATGTGTCATGGACTAGAGGAGACATTCTATCATTTACTAATGATTATCCCATATTGAGAGAGAAACCGATCGAGTGGTATCAACAGACGGACAGGTTTTTGAAACTCGCGAAGTGTCTTTGGGAAGACTTGAATACTTTGTTTGAGATCATTGTTCCGCCTGATTTGTGGCTCGAGTGCAAGAGAGGGGTAGATTGGCCGACGAAGGAGCCGACGAGAGATAAGGTGACAGGAGCACCCTCAGAAGAGGTGATGAAATATTATCATAAAGTGATTGAGTTTTTGAAACAGAAGGTGTCGCCGAAGGTGACTGATTGGCAGAAAATCGACCGGACCTCTCAAGAGGTTAAAGAGTCAATTCATGCTTATGACGAGAGATTGTTGAAGGCATTTAAGCATTACAGTGCTACTGAGACAATTGAACCAAAAGACATGAATCACCTTGTGTTTAGATTTGTCGAAGGCCTGAGACCAGAAGTTAATCAAATGATTAAGAATCATTTGATTTGTTGGCAAGCTAAACCAATTGATGAGGTATTGCAGTATGCAAAGTACTGTAGTGATGAGATCGAATTGAAGCAGAAAAAGTTTAAAGAAAAGGTGATGGTGATGCAAATAAGAGCTGCACAGGCTGGAATACAGGGAAATGGAGTTCAGCAGATGATACAACAACAACCGCAAATGAATGGTGTGTTTCAGGCACAACCAAGAGGCAGAGGTCGAGGGTTTGTGAACCCTGGTTCGGATATGAATAATGTTGTTGTCCAAAATGATGTTCAAGGGGTGAAAAAGATGTCACCATGTCACGCATGCGGGGCGTGGGGCACTGGAAACGGGAATGTCCTAATATGGTGCAGGATGGTGCAGTTCAGCAGAGCACTAATGTTGGTGCATTACAAAATTCACGAGGTACAAAAATGAGACATCAAAACCCGAATTTTCAGAGCAATTTGGTACAAATGCAGGGGGTACAGCCATTGCAGCAGATGCAAATGCCGCGTTTTCAGTCGATACAAGTGCAACCAGTGCAGCAGCAGGTCCCCATGGTACCTAGACAGCAAATGCAATTACCAATGGCTCCGACGGGACAGCAACAGGTGATGCTTCCTCAACAGGTCACAAGTCAAGTGACAAATCAAAACAACACTGTACAACAGTTTCCACTACGAGGTGAAAATGCCATGAATGAGGACTGGTCAGATAATAGCTCAGACAGTGAAGAGTGCAGGCTTGCAGCATCCTTAGAGGTGGATCAGAGAGGCCCATATGTAGAGGGAAAGGTGATGGGTTATAAGGTTTAATTTTTGGTTGACACAGGAGCTACACGCTCCACAGTTAGAAGTGCAGAAGTTCCAAGATTGCCTCTCTCAGGGCGTACCATACGAGTGGTTGGAGTAGCAAATCAGTACCTGACTAACCCGATTACAGACCCAGTACAAGTTGAAATCGGTAACTTCCAAGGGCTACATAGATTTGTTGTATGTGATTCAAGTCCAGTATCCCTACTGGGAAGGGACTTACTGTGCAAAACAAAATGTTCAATTACCTGTTCCAACGATGGAATTGAAGTACAGACAAACAGCGACGATGAGGGAGATGAAAGCCAATTCATAGAGGAAGAAGCAGGGATAAATGAAGACTACCCTTTGATTACCTTATTCCCAATGCATACTTTGATTGACTTGCCTGTCGAGTTGCAAGGGACAGTAACAGAAAAAGTGTGGGATTTGACCGGGAAGGAAGTAGGATTGATAAAAGGAATAGAACCAGTCAAAGTTCAGATAAAGCCAAATGCAGTGTTTCCACAGGTGTCACAATATCACATGACACAAGATGTCCTCATTGAGGTGTCACAAATAATTGCAGATTTTCTCAGATAAGGAGTCCTAAAAGAAGTCTTGAGCAGTCCATGTAACTCGCCCATCATGGGTTTAACCCCTTCGCTGCCAGGCCTTTTCCCCCTCCTGTGCCGAGCCTTTTTTTGGCTATTTGGAGCAGTTCGCGCTTTGTCCCTCATAACCTTTTGTTCACATAAGCTACCCACGCCAAATTTGCGTCCTTTTTTTCCAACATACTAGGGATTCTAGAGGTACCCAGACTTTGTGGGTTCCCCAGAAGGAGGCCAAGAAATTTGCCAAAAAACAGTGAAAATTTCGTTTTTTTTAAAAAAAATGGAAAAATGGGCTGCAGAAGAAGGCTTGTGTTTTTTTCCCTGAAAAGGGCATCAACAAAGGGTTTGTGGTGCTAAAATCACCAGCTTCCCAGCTTTCAGGAACAGGCAGACTTGAATCAGAAAACCCAATTTTTCAACACAATTTTGGCATTTTACTGGGACATACCCCATTTTTACGATTTTTTGTGCTTTCATCCTCCTTCCAGTCAGTGACAGAAATGGGCATGAAACCAATGCTGGATCCCAGAAACCGCAACATTTCTGAAAAGTAGACAAAATTCTGAATTTAGCAAGGGGTAATTTGTGTAGATCCTACAAGGGTTTCCTACAGAAAATAACAACTGAAAAAGAAAAATATTGAAATTGAGGTGAAAAAACATCAATTTTTCTCTACGTTTTACTCTGTAACTTTTTCCTGCAATGTCAGATTTTCAAAAGCAATATACCGTTACGTCTGCTGGACTCTTCTGGTTGCGGGGACATATAGGGCTTGTAGGTTCATCAAGAACTCTAGGTACCCAGAGCCAATAAATGACCTGCACCCTGCAGTGGGTTTTCATTCTATGCCGGGTATACAGCAATTCATTTGCTGAAATATAAAGAGTAAAAAATAGCTATCAAGAAAACCTTTGTATTTCCAAAATGGGCACAAGATAAGGTGTTGAGAAGCAGTGGTTATTTGCACATCTCTGAATTCCGGGGTGCCCATACTAGCATGGGAATTACAGGGCATTTCTCAAATAGACGTCTTTTTTACACACTGTCTTACATTTGGAAGGGAAAAATGTAGAGAAAGAGAAGGGGCAATAACACTTGTTTTGCTATTCTATGTTCCCCCAAGTCTCCCGATAAAAATGATACCTCACTTGTGTGGGTAGGCCTAGCGCCCGCGACAGGAAACGCCCCAAAGCGCAAGGTGGACACAGCCAAATTTTTGAAGGAAAACAGAGGTGTTTTTTGCAAAGTGCCTACCTGTAGATTTTGGCCTGTAGCTCAGCCGCCACCTAGGGAAACCTACCAAACCTGTGCATTTATGAAAACTAGAGACCTAGGGGAATCCAAGATGGGGTGACTTGTGTGGCTCGGACCAGGTTCTGTTACCCAGAATCCATTGCAAACCTCAAAATTTGGCTAAAAAAACACATGTTCCTCACATTTCTGTGGCAGAAAGCTCTGGAATCTGAGAGGAGCCACAAATTTCCTTCCACCCAGTGTTCCCCCACGTCTCCCGATAAAAATGATACCTCACTTGTGTGGGTAGGCCTAGCACCCGCGACAGGAAACGCCCCAAAGCGCAACGTGGACACAGCCAAATTTTTGAAGGAAAACAGAGGAGTTTTTTGCAAAGCGCCTACCTGTAGAATTTGGCCTGTATCTCAGCCGCCACCTAGGGAAACCTACCAAACCTGTGCATTTCTGAAAACTAGAGACCTAGGGGAATCCAAGATGGGGTGACTTGTGTGGCTCGGATCAGGTTCTGTTACCCAGAATCCTTTGCAAACCTCAACATTTGGCTAAAAAAACACATGTTCCTCACATTTCTGTGGCAGAAAGTTCTGGAATCTGAGAGGAGCCACAAATTTCCTTCCACCCAGCATTCCCCCACATCTCCCGATAAAAATGATACCTCACTTGTGTGGGTAGGCCTAGCGCCCGCGACAGGAAACGCCCCAAAGCGCAACGTGGACACAGCCAAATTTGTGAAGGAAAACAGAGGTGTTTTTTGCAAAGTGCCTACCTGTAGATTTTGGCCTGTAGCTCAGCCGCCACCTAGGGAAACCTACCAAACCTGTGCATTTCTGAAAACTAGAGACCTAGGGGAATCCAAGATGGGGTGACTTGTGTGGCTCGGACCAGGTTCTGTTACCCAGAATCCTTTGCAAACCTCAAAATTTGGCTAAAAAAACACATGTTCCTCACATTTCTGTGGCAGAAAGTTCTGGAATCTGAGAGGAGCCACAAATTTCCTTCCACCCAGCGTTCCCCCACATCTCCCGATAAAAATGATACCTCACTTGTGTGGGTAGGCCTAGCGCCCGCGACAGGAAACGCCCCAAAGCGCAACGTGGACACAGCCAAATTTTTGAAGGAAAACAGAGGTGTTTTTTGCAAAGTGCCTACCTGTAGATTTTGGCCTGTAGCTCAGCCGCCACCTGGGGAAACCTACCAAACCTGTGCATTTCTGAAAACTAGAGACCTAGGGGAATCCAAGATGGGGTGACTTGTGTGGCTCGGACCAGGTTCTGTTACCCTGAATCCTTTGCAAACCTCAAAATTTGGCTAAAAAAACACATGTTCCTCACATTTCTGTGGCAGAAAGTTCTGGAATCTGAGAGGAGCCACAAATTTCCTTCCACCCAGCGTTCCCCCACGTCTCCCGATAAAAATGATACCTCACTTGTGTGGGTAGGCCTAGCGCCCGCGACAGGAAACGCCCCAAAGCGCAACGTGGACACAGCCAAATTTTTGAAGGAAAACAGAGGTGTTTTTTGCAAAGTGCCTACCTGTAGATTTTGGCCTGTAGCTCAGCCGCCACCTGGGGAAACCTACCAAACCTGTGCATTTCTGAAAACTAGAGACCTAGGGGAATCCAAGATGGGGTGACTTGTCTTGCTCGGACCAGGTTCTCTTACCCAGAATCATTTGCAAACCTCAAAATTTGGCTAAAAAAACACATGTTCCTCACATTTCTGTGGCAGAAAGGTCTGGAATCTGAGAGGAGCCACAAATTTCCTTCCACCCAGCATTCCCCCACGTCTCCCGATAAAAATGATACCTCACTTGTGTCGGTAGGCCTAGCGCCCGCGACAGGAAACGCCCCAAAGCGCAACGTGGACACAGCCAAATTTTTGAAGGAAAACAGAGGTGTTTTTTGCAAAGTGCCTATCTGTAGAGTTTGGCCTATAGCTCAGCCGCCACCTAGGGAAACGTACCAAACCTGTGCATTTCTGAAAACTAGAGACCTAGGGGAATCCAAGATGGGGTGACATGTGTGGCTCGGACCAGGTTCTGTTACCCAGAATCAATTGCAAACCTCAAAATTTGGCTAAAAAAACACATGTTCCTCACATTTCTGTGGCAGAAAGTTCTGGAATCTGAGAGGAGCCACAAATTTCCTTCCACCCAGCGTTCCCCAATGTCTCCCGATAAAAATGATACCTCACTTGTGTGGGTAGGCCTAGCGCCCGCGACAGGAAACGCCCCATAGCGCAACGTGGACACAGCCAAATTTTTTAAGGAAAACAGAGGTGTTTTTTGCAAAGTGCCTACCTGTAGATTTTGGCCTGTAGCTCAGCCGCCGCCTAGGGAAACCTACCAAACCTGTGCATTTCTGAAAACTAGAGACCTAGGGGAATCCAAGATGGGGTGACTTGTGTGGCTCGGACCAGGTTCTGTTACCCAGAATCCTTTGCAAACCTCAAAATTTGGCTAAAGAAACACATGTTCCTCACATTTCTGTGGCAGAAAGTTCTGGAATCTGAGAGGAGCCACAAATTTCCTTCCACCCAGCGTTCCCTCACGTCTCCCGATAAAAATGATACCTCACTTGTGTGGGTAGGCCTAGCGCCCGCGACAGGAAACTCCCCAAAGCGCAACGTGGACACAGCCAAATTTTTGAAGGAAAATACAGTAGAGGTGTTTTTTGCAAAGTGCCTACCTGTAGATTTTGGCCTGTAGCTCAGCCGCCACCTAGGGAAACCTACCAAACCTGTGCATTTCTGAAAACTAGAGACCTAGGGGAATCCAAGATGGGGTGACTTGTGTGGCTCGGACCAGGTTCTGTTACCCAGAATCCTTTGCAAACCTCAAAATTTGGCTAAAAAAAAACATGTTCCTCACATTTCTGTGGCAGAAAGTTCTGGAATCTGAGAGGAGCCACAAATTTCCTTCCACCCAGCGTTCCCCCACGTCTCCTGATAAAAATGATACCTCACTTGTGTGGGTAGGCCTAGCGCCCGTGACAGGAATCGCCCCAAAGCGCAACGTGGACACAGCCAAATTTTTGAAGGAAAACAGAGGTGTTTTTTGCAAAGTGCCTACCTTTAGATTTTGGCCTGTAGCTCAGCCGCCACCTAGGGAAACCTACCAAACCTGTGCATTTCTGAAAACTAGAGACCTAGGGGAATCCAAGATGGGGTGACTTGTGTGGCTTGGACCAGGTTCTGTTACCCAGAATCCTTTGCAAACCTCAACATTTGGCTAAAAAAACACATGTTACTCACATTTCTGTGGCAGAAAGTTCTGGAATCTGAGAGGAGCCACAAATTTCTTTCCACCCAGCGTTCCCCCATGTCTCCCGATAAAAATGATACCTCACTTGTGTGGGTAGGCCTAGCGTCCGCGACAGGAAACGCCCCAAAGCGCAACGTGGACACAGCCAAATTTTTGAAGGAAAACAGAGGTGTTTTTTGCAAAGTGCCTACCTGTAGATTTTGGCCTGTAGCTCAGCCGCCACCTTGGGAAACCTACCAAACCTGTGCATTTCTGAAAACTAGAGACCTAGGGGAATCCAAGATGGGGTGACTTGTGTGGCTCAGACCAGGTTCTGTTACCCAGAATCCTTTGCAAACCTCAACATTTGGCTAAAAAAACACATGTTCCTCACATTTCTGTGGCAGAAAGTTCTGGAATCTGAGAGGAGCCACAAATTTCCTTCCACCCAGCGTTCCCCCACGTCTCCCGATAAAAATGATCCCTCACTTGTGTGGGTAGGCCTAGCGCCCGCGACAGGAAACGCCCCAAACCACAACGTGGACACAGCCAAATGTTTGAAGGAAAACAGAGGTGTTTTTTGCAAAGTGCCTACCTGTAGATTATGGCCTGTAGCTCAGCCGCCACCTAGGAAACCTACCAAACCTGTGCATTTCTGAAAACTAGAGACATAAGGGAATCCAAGATGGGGTGACTTGTGTGGCTCGGACCAGGTTCTGTTACCTAGAATCCTTTGCAAACCTCAAAATTTGGCTAAAAAAACACATGTTCCTCACATTTTCTGTGGTAGAAAGTTCAGGAATCTGAGAGGAGCCACAAATATCCTTCCACCCAGCGTTCCCCCATGTCTCCCGATAAAAATGATACCTCACTTGTGTGGGTAGGCCTAGCGCCCGCGACAGGAAACGCCCCAAAGCGCAACATGGACACAGCCAAATTTCTGAAGGAAAACAGAGGTGTGTTTTGCACAAGTGCCTACCTGTAGATTTTGGCCCGTAGCTCAGCCGCCACCTAGGGAAACCTACCAAACCTGTGCATTTCTGAAAACTAGAGATCTAGGGGAATCCAAGATGGGGTGACTTGTGTGGCTCGGACCAGGTTCTGTTACCCAGAATCCTTCGCAAACCTCAAAATTTGGCTAAAAAAACACATGTTCCTCACATTTCTGTGGCAGAAATTTCTGGAATCTGAGAGGAGCCACAAATTTCCTTCCACCCAGCGTTCCCCCACGTCTTCCGATAAAAATGATACCTCACTTGTGTGGGTAGGCCTAGCGCCCGCAACAGGAAACGCCCCAAAGCGCAACGTGGACACAGCCAAATTTTTGAAGGAAAACAGAGGTGTTTTTTGCAAAGTGCCTACCTGTAGATTTTGGCCTGTAGCTCAGCCGCCAGCTAGGGAAACCTACCAAACCTGTGCATTTCTGAAAACTAGAGACCTAGGGGAATCCAAGATGGGGTGACTTGTGTGGCTCAGACCAGGTTCTGTTACCCAGAATCCTTTGCAAACCTCAAAATTTGGCTAAAAAAACACATGTTCCTCACATTTCTGTGGCAGAAAGTTCTGGAATCTGAGAGGAGCCACAAATTTCCTTCCACCCAGCGTTCCCCCACGTCTCCCGATAAAAATGATACCTCACTTGTGTGGGTAGGCCTAGCGCCCGCGACAGGAAACGCCCCAAAGCGCAACGTGGTCACAGCCAAATTTTTTAAGGAAAACAGAGGTGTTTTTTGCAAAGTGCCTACCTGTAGATTTTGGCCTGTAGCTCAGCCGCCACCTAGGGAAACCTACCAAACCTGTGCATTTCTGAAAACTAGAGACCTAGGGGAATCCAAGATGGGGTGACTTGTGTGGCTCGGACCAGGTTCTGTTACCTAGAATCCTTTGCAAACCTCAAAATTTGGCTAAAAAAACACATGTTCCTCACATTTCTGTGGCAGAAAGTTCTGGAATCTGAGAGGAGCCACAAATTTCCTTCCACCCAGCGTTCCCCCACATCTCCCGATAAAAATGATACCTCACTTGTGTGGGTAGGCCTAGCGCCCGCGACAGGAAACGCCCCAAAGCGCAACGTGGACACAGCCAAATTTTTGAAGGAAAACAGAGGTGTTTTTTGCAAAGTGCCTACCTGTAGATTTTGGCCTGTAGCTCAGCCGCCACCTGGGGAAACCTACCAAACCTGTGCATTTCTGAAAACTAGAGACCTAGGGGAATCCAAGATGGGGTGACTTGTGTGGCTCGGACCAGGTTCTGTTACCCAGAATCCTTTGCAAACCTCAAAATTTGGCTAAAAAAACACATGTTCCTCACATTTCTGTGGCAGAAAGTTCTGGAATCTGAGAGGAGCCACAAATTTCCTTCCACCCAGCGTTCCCCCACGTCTCCCGCTAAAAATGATACCTCACTTGTGTGGGTAGGCCTAGCGCCCGCGACAGGAAACGCCCCAAAGCGCAACGTGGACACAGCCAAATTTTTGAAGGAAAACAGAGGTGTTTTTTGCAAAGTGCCTACCTGTAGATTTTGGCCTGTAGCTCAGCCGCCACCAGGGGAAACCTACCAAACCTGTGCATTTCTGAAAACTAGAGACCTAGGGGAATCCAAGATGGGGTGACTTGTGTTGCTCGGACCAGGTTCTGTTACCCAGAATCCTTTGCAAACCTCAAAATTTGGCTAAAAAAACACATGTTCCTCACATTTCTGTGGCAGAAAGTTCTGGAATCTGAGAGGAGCCACAAATTTCCTTCCACCCAGCGTTCCCCCATGTCTCCCGATAAAAATGATACCTCACTTGTGTCGGTAGGCCTAGCGCCCGCGACAGGAAACGCCCCAAAGCGCAACGTGGACACAGCCACATTTTTGAAGGAAAACAGAGGTGTTTTTTGCAAAGTGCCTACCTGTAGAGTTTGGCCTATAGCTCAGCCGCCACCTAGGGAAACGTACCAAACCTGTCCATTTCTGAAAACTAGAGACCGAGGGGAATCCAAGATGGGGTGACATGTGTGGCTCGGACCAGGTTCTGTTACCCAGAATCCTTTGCAAACCTCAAAATTTGGCTAAAAAAACACATGTTCCTCACATTTTCTGTGGTAGAAAGTTCAGGAATCTGAGAGGAGCCACAAATATCCTTCCACCCAGCGTTCCCCCATGTCTCCCGATAAAAATGATACCTCACTTGTGTGGGTAGGCCTAGCGCCCGCGACAGGAAACGCCCCAAAGCGCAACGTGGACACAGCCAAATTTCTGAAGGAAAACAGAGGTGTGTTTTGCACAAGTGCCTACCTGTAGATTTTGGCCCGTAGCTCAGCCGCCACCTAGGGAAACCTACCAAACCTGTGCATTTCTGAAAACTAGAGACCTAGGGGAATCCAAGATGGGGTGACTTGTGTGGCTCGGACCAGGTTCTGTTACCCAGAATCCTTCGCAAACCTCAAAATTTGGCTAAAAAAACACATGTTCCTCACATTTCTGTGGCAGAAAGTTCTGGAATCTGAGAGGAGCCACAAATTTCCTTCCACCCAGCGTTCCCCCACGTCTTCCGATAAAAATGATACCTCACTTGTGTGGGTAGGCCTAGCGCCCACGACAGGAAACGCCCCAAAGCGCAACGTGGACACAGCCAAATTTTTGAAGGAAAACAGAGGTGTTTTTTGCAAAGTGCCTACCTGTAGATTTTGGCCTGTAGCTCAGCCGCCACCTGGGGAAACCTACCAAACCTGTGCATTTCTGAAAACTAGAGACCTAGGGGAATCCAAGATGGGGTGACTTGTGTGGCTCGGACCAGGTTCTGTTACCCAGAATCCTTTGCAAACCTCAAAATTTGGCTAAAAAAACACATGTTCCTCACATTTCTGTGGCAGAAAGTTCTGGAATCTGAGATGAGCCACAAATTTCCTTCCACCCAGCGTTCCCCCACGTCTCCCGATAAAAATGATACCTCACTTGTGTGGGTAGGCCTAGCGCCCGCGACAGGAAACGCCCCAAAGCGCAACGTGGACACAGCCAAATTTTTGAAGGAAAACAGAGGTGTTTTTTGCAAAGTGCCTACCTGTAGATTTTGGCCTGTAGCTCAGCCGCCACCTGGGGAAACCTACCAAACCTGTGCATTTCTGAAAACTAGAGACCTAGGGGAATCCAAGATGGGGTGACTTGTGTTGCTCGGACCAGGTTCTGTTACCCAGAATCCTTTGCAAACCTCAAAATTTGGCTAAAAAAACACTTGTTCCTCACATTTCTGTGGCAGAAAGTTGTGGAATCTGAGAGGAGCCACAAATTTCCTTCCACCCAGCGTTCCCCCACGTCTCCCGATAAAAATGATACCTCACTTGTGTCGGTAGGCCTAGCGCCCGCGACAGGAAACGCACCAAAGCGCAACGTGGACACAGCCAAATTTTTGAAGGAAAACAGAGGTGTTTTTTGCAAAGTGCCTACCTGTAGAGTTTGGCCTATAGCTCAGCCGCCACCTAGGGAAACGTACCAAACCTTTGCATTTCTGAAAACTAGAGACCTAGGGGAATCCAAGATGGGGTGACATGTGTGGCTCGGACCAGGTTCTGTTACCCAGAATCAATTGCAAACCTCAAAATTTGGCTAAAAAAACACATGTTCCTCACATTTCTGTGGCAGAAAGTTCTGGAATCTGAGAGGAGCCACAAATTTCCTTCCACCCAGCGTTCCCCAATGTCTCCCGATAAAAATGATACCTCACTTGTGTGGGTAGGCCTAGCGCCCGCGACAGGAAACGCCCCATAGCGCAACGTGGACACAGCCAAATTTTTTAAGGAAAACAGAGGTGTTTTTTGCAAAGTGCCTACCTGTAGATTTTGGCCTGTAGCTCAGCCGCCGCCTAGGGAAACCTACCAAACCTGTGCATTTCTGAAAACTAGAGACCTAGGGGAATCCAAGATGGGGGGACTTGTGTGGCTCGGACCAGGTTCTGTTACCCAGAATCCTTTGCAAACCTCAAAATTTGGCTAAAGATACACATGTTCCTCACATTTCTGTGGCAGAAAGTTCTGGAATCTGAGAGGAGCCACAAATTTCCTTCCACCCAGCGTTCCCTCACGTCTCCCGATAAAAATGATACCTCACTTGTGTGGGTAGGCCTAGCGCCCGCGACAGGAAACTCCCCAAAGCGCAACGTGGACACAGCCAAATTTTTGAAGGAAAATACAGTAGAGGTGTTTTTTGCAAAGTGCCTACCTGTAGATTTTGGCCTGTAGCTCAGCCGCCACCTAGGGAAACCTACCAAACCTGTGCATTTCTGAAAACTAGAGACCTAGGGGAATCCAAGATGGGGTGACTTGTGTGGCTCGGACCAGGTTCTGTTACCCAGAATCCTTTGCAAACCTCAAAATTTGGCTAAAAAAAAACATGTTCCTCACATTTCTGTGGCAGAAAGTTCTAGAATCTGAGAGGAGCCACAAATTTCCTTCCACCCAGCGTTCCCCCACGTCTCCTGATAAAAATGATACCTCACTTGTGTGGGTAGGCCTAGCGTCCGCGACAGGAAACGCCCCAAAGCGCAACGTGGACACAGCCAAATTTTTGAAGGAAAACAGAGGTGTTTTTTGCAAAGTGCCTACCTGTAGATTTTGGCCTGTAGCTCAGCCGCCACCTAGGGAAACCTACCAAACCTGTGCATTTCTGAAAACTAGAGACCTAGGGGAATCCAAGATGGGGTGACTTGTGTGGCTCAGACCAGGTTCTGTTACCCTGAATCCTTTGCAAACCTCAAAATTTGGCTAAAAAAACACAAGTTCCTCACATTTCTGTGGCAGAAAGTTCTGGAATCTGAGAGGAGCCACAAATTTCCTTCCACCCAGCGTTCCCCCACGTCTCCCGATAAAAATGATACCTCACTTGTGTGGGTAGGCCTAGCGCCCGCGACAGGAAACGCCCCAAAGCACAACGTGGACACAGCCAAATGTTTGAAGGAAAACAGAGGTGTTTTTTGCAAAGTGCCTACCTGTAGATTATGGCCTGTAGCTCAGCCGCCACCTAGGAAACCTACCAAACCTGTGCATTTCTGAAAACTAGAGACATAAGGGAATCCAAGATGGGGTGACTTGTGTGGCTCGGACCAGGTTCTGTTACCCAGAATCCTTTGCAAACCTCAAAATTTGGCTAAAAAAACACATGTTCCTCACATTTTCTGTGGTAGAAAGTTCAGGAATCTGAGAGGAGCCACAAATATCCTTCCACCCAGCGTTCCCCCATGTCTCCCGATAAAAATGATACCTCTCTTGTTGGGGTAGGCCTAGCGCCCGCGACAGGAAACGCCCCAAAGCGCAACGTGGACACAGCCACATTTTTGAAGGAAAACAGATGTGTTTTTTGCAAAGTGCCTACCTGTAGATTTTGGCCTGTAGCTCAGCCGCCACCTGGGGAAACCTACCAAACCTGTGCATTTCTGAAAACTAGAGACCTAGGGGAATCCAAGATGGGGTGACTTGTGTTGCTCGGACCAGGTTCTGTTACCTAGAATCCTTTGCAAACCTCAAAATTTGGCTAAAAAAACACTTGTTTCTCACATTTCTGTGGCAGAAAGTTGTGGAATCTGAGAGGAGCCACAAATTTCCTTCCACCAAGCGTTCCCCCACGTCTCCCGATAAAAATGATACCTCACTTGTGTCGGTAGGCCTAGCGCCCGCGACAGGAAACGCACCAAAGCGCAACGTGGACACAGCCAAATTTTTGAAGGAAAACAGAGGTGTTTTTTGCAAAGTGCCTACCTGTAGAGTTTGGCCTATAGCTCAGCCGCCACCTAGGGAAACGTACCAAACCTTTGCATTTCTGAAAACTAGAGACCTAGGGGAATCCAAGATGGGGTGACATGTGTGGCTCGGACCAGGTTCTGTTACCCAGAATCAATTGCAAACCTCAAAATTTGGCTAAAAAAACACATGTTCCTCACATTTCTGTGGCAGAAAGTTCTGGAATCTGAGAGGAGCCACAAATTTCCTTCCACCCAGCGTTCCCCAATGTCTCCCGATAAAAATGATACCTCACTTGTGTGGGTAGGCCTAGCGCCCGCGACAGGAAACGCCCCATAGCGCAACGTGGACACAGCCAAATTTTTTAAGGAAAACAGAGGTGTTTTTTGCAAAGTGCCTACCTGTAGATTTTGGCCTGTAGCTCAGCCGCCGCCTAGGGAAACCTACCAAACCTGTGCATTTCTGAAAACTAGAGACCTAGGGGAATCCAAGATGGGGGGACTTGTGTGGCTCGGACCAGGTTCTGTTACCCAGAATCCTTTGCAAACCTCAAAATTTGGCTAAAGAAACACATGTTCCTCACATTTCTGTGGCAGAAAGTTCTGGAATCTGAGAGGAGCCACAAATTTCCTTCCACCCAGCGTTCCCTCACGTCTCCCGATAAAAATGATACCTCACTTGTGTGGGTAGGCCTAGCGCCCGCGACAGGAAACTCCCCAAAGCGCAACGTGGACACAGCCAAATTTTTGAAGGAAAATACAGTAGAGGTGTTTTTTGCAAAGTGCCTACCTGTAGATTTTGGCCTGTAGCTCAGCCGCCACCTAGGGAAACCTACCAAACCTGTGCATTTCTGAAAACTAGAGACCTAGGGGAATCCAAGATGGGGTGACTTGTGTGGCTCGGACCAGGTTCTGTTACCCAGAATCCTTTGCAAACCTCAAAATTTGGCTAAAAAAAAACATGTTCCTCACATTTCTGTGGCAGAAAGTTCTAGAATCTGAGAGGAGCCACAAATTTCCTTCCACCCAGCGTTCCCCCACGTCTCCTGATAAAAATGATACCTCACTTGTGTGGGTAGGCCTAGCGTCCGCGACAGGAAACGCCCCAAAGCGCAACGTGGACACAGCCAAATTTTTGAAGGAAAACAGAGGTGTTTTTTGCAAAGTGCCTACCTGTAGATTTTGGCCTGTAGCTCAGCCGCCACCTAGGGAAACCTACCAAACCTGTGCATTTCTGAAAACTAGAGACCTAGGGGAATCCAAGATGGGGTGACTTGTGTGGCTCAGACCAGGTTCTGTTACCCTGAATCCTTTGCAAACCTCAAAATTTGGCTAAAAAAACACAAGTTCCTCACATTTCTGTGGCAGAAAGTTCTGGAATCTGAGAGGAGCCACAAATTTCCTTCCACACAGCGTTCCCCCACGTCTCCCGATAAAATTGATACCTCACTTGTGTGGGTAGGCCTAGCGCCCGCGACAGGAAACGCCCCAAAGCACAACGTGGACACAGCCAAATGTTTGAAGGAAAACAGAGGTGTTTTTTGCAAAGTGCCTACCTGTAGATTATGGCCTGTAGCTCAGCCGCCACCTAGGAAACCTACTAAACCTGTGCATTTCTGAAAACTAGAGACATAAGGGAATCCAAGATGGGGTGACTTGTGTGGCTCGGACCAGGTTCTGTTACCCAGAATCCTTTGCAAACCTCAAAATTTGGCTAAAAAAACACATGTTCCTCACATTTCTGTGGCAGAAAGTTCTAGAATCTGAGAGGAGCCACAAATTTCCTTCCACCCAGCGTTCCCCCACGTCTCCTGATAAAAATGATACCTCACTTGTGTGGGTAGGCCTAGCGTCTGCGACAGGAAACGCCCCAAAGCGCAACGTGGACACAGCCAAATTTTTGAAGGAAAACAGAGGTGTTTTTTGCAAAGTGCCTACCTGTAGATTTTGGCCTGTAGCTCAGCCGCCACCTAGGGAAACCTACCAAACCTGTGCATTTCTGAAAACTAGAGACCTAGGGGAATCCAAGATGGGGTGACTTGTGTGGCTCAGACCAGGTTCTGTTACCCTGAATCCTTTGCAAACCTCAAAATTTGGCTAAAAAAACACAAGTTCCTCACATTTCTGTGGCAGAAAGTTCTGGAATCTGAGAGGAGCCACAAATTTCCTTCCACCCAGCGTTCCCCCACGTCTCCCGATAAAAATGATACCTCACTTGTGTGGGTAGGCCTAGCGCCCGCGACAGGAAACGCCCCAAAGCACAACGTGGACACAGCCAAATGTTTGAAGGAAAACAGAGGTGTTTTTTGCAAAGTGCCTACCTGTAGATTATGGCCTGTAGCTCAGCCGCCACCTAGGAAACCTACCAAACCTGTGCATTTCTGAAAACTAGAGACATAAGGGAATCCAAGATGGGGTGACTTGTGTGGCTCGGACCAGGTTCTGTTACCCAGAATCCTTTGCAAACCTCAAAATTTGGCTAAAAAAACACATGTTCCTCACATTTTCTGTGGTAGAAAGTTCAGGAATCTGAGAGGAGCCACAAATATCCTTCCACCCAGCGTTCCCCCATGTCTCCCGATAAAAATGATACCTCACTTGTGTGGGTAGGCCTAGCGCCCGCGACAGGAAACGCCCCAAAGCGCAACGTGGACACAGCCAAATTTCTGAAGGAAAACAGAGGTGTGTTTTGCACAAGTGCCTACCTGTAGATTTTGGCCCGTAGCTCAGCCGCCACCTAGGGAAACCTACCAAACCTGTGCATTTCTGAAAACTAGAGACCTAGGGGAATCCAAGATGGGGTGACTTGTGTGGCTCGGACCAGGTTCTGTTACCCAGAATCCTTTGCAAACCTCAAAATTTGGCTAAAAAAACACATGTTCCTCACATTTCTGTGGCAGAAAGTTCTGGAATCTGAGAGGAGCCACAAATTTCCTTCCACCCAGCGTTCCCCCACGTCTTCCGATAAAAATGATACCTCACTTGTGTAGGTAGGCCTAGCGCCCGCGACAGGAAACGCCCCAAAGCGCAACGTGGACACAGCCAAATTTTTGAAGGAAAACAGAGGTGTTTTTTGCAAAGTGCCTACCTGTAGATTTTGGCCTGTAGCTCAGCCGCCACCTAGGGAAACCTACCAAACCTGTGCATTTCTGAAAACTAGAGACCTAGGGGAATCCAAGATGGGGTGACTTGTGTGGCTCAGACCAGGTTCTGTTACCCAGAATCCTTTGCAAACCTCAAAATTTGGCTAAAAAAACACATGTTCCTCACATTTCTGTGGCAGAAAGTTCTGGAATCTGAGAGGAGCCACAAATTTCCTTCCACCCAGCGTTCCCCCACGTCTCCCGATAAAAATGATACCTCACTTGTGTGGGTAGGCCTAGCGCCCGCGACAGGAAACGCCCCAAAGCGCAACGTGGTCACAGCCAAATTTTTGAAGGAAAACAGAGGTGTTTTTTGCAAAGTGCCTACCTGTAGATTTTGGCCTGTAGCTCAGCCGCCACTTAGGGAAACCTACCAAACCTGTGCATTTCTGAAAACTAGAGATCTAGGGGAATCCAAGATGGGGTGACTTGTGTGGCTCGGACCAGGTTCTGTTACCCAGAATCCTTTGCAAACCTCAAAATTTGGCTAAAAAAACACATGTTCCTCACATTTCTGTGGCAGAAAGTTCTGGAATCTGAGAGGAGCCACAAATTTCCTTCCACCCAGCGTTCCCCCACGTCTCCCGATAAAAATGATACCTCACTTGTGTAGGTAGGCCTAGCGCCCGCGACAGGAATCGCCCCAAAGCGCAACGTGGACACAGCCAAATTTTTGAAGGAAAACAGAGGTGTTTTTTGCAAAGTGCCTACCTGTAGATTTTGGGCTGTAGCTCAGCCGCCACCTAGGGAAACCTACCAAACCTGTGCATTTCTGAAAATTAGAGACCTAGGGGAATCCAAGATGGGGTGACTTGTGTGGCTTGGATCAGGTTCTGTTACCCAGAATCCTTTGCAAACCTCAAAAATTGGCTAAATAAACACATGTTCCTCACATTTCTGTGGCAGAAATTTCTGGAATCTGAGAGGAGCCACAAATTTCCTTCCACCCAGCGTTCCCCCACGTCTCCCGATAAATATGATACCTCACTTGTGTGGGTAGGCCTAGCGCCCGCGACAGGAAACACCCCAAAGCGCAACGTGGACACAGCCAAATGTTTGAAGGAAAACAGAGGTGTTTTTTGCAAAGTGCCTACCTGTAGATTATGGCCTGTAGCTTAGCCGCCACCTAGGGAAACCTACCAAACCTGTGCATTTCTGAAAACTAGAGACCTAAGGGAATCCAAGATGGGGTGACTTGTGTGGCTCGGACCAGGTTCTGTTACCCAGAATCCTTTGCAAACCTCAAAATTTGGCTAAAAAAACACATGTTCCTCACATTTTCTGTGGCAGAAAGTTCAGGAATCTGAGAGGAGCCACAAATATCCTTCCACCCAGCGTTCCCCCACGTCTCCCGATAAAAATGATACCTCACTTGTGTGGGTAGGCCTAGCGCCCGTGACAGGAAACGCCCCACAGCGCAACGTGGACACAGCCAAATGTTTGAAGGAAAACAGAGGTGTGTTTTGCAAAGTGCCTACCTGTAGATTTTGGCCCGTAGCTCAGCCGCCACCTAGGGAAACCTACCAAACCTGTGCATTTCTGAAAACTAGAGACCTAGGGGAATCCAAGATGGGATGACTTGTGTGGCTCGGACCAGGTTCTGTTACCCAGAATCCTTCGCAAACCTCAAAATTTGGCTAAAAAAACACATGTTCCTCACATTTCTGTGGCAGAAAGTTCTGGAATCTGAGAGGAGCCACAAATTTCCTTCCACCCAGCGTTCCCCCACGTCTCCCGATAAATATGATACCTCACTTGTGTGGGTAGGCCTAGCGCCCGCGACAGGAAACACCCCAAAGCGCAACGTGGACACAGCCAAATGTTTGAAGGAAAACAGAGGTGTTTTTTGCAAAGTGCCTACCTGTAGATTTTGGCCCGTAGCTCAGCCGCCACCTAGGGAAACCTACCAAACCTGTGCATTTCTGAAAACTAGAGACCTAGGGGAATCCAAGATGGGATGACTTGTGTGGCTCGGACCAGGTTCTGTTACCCAGAATCCTTTGCAAACCTCAAAATTTGGCTAAAAAAACACATGTTCCTCACATTTCTGTGGCAGAAAGTTCAGGAATCTGAGAGGAGCCACAAATATCCTTCCACCCAGCGTTCCCCCACGTCTCCTGATAAAAATGATACCTCACTTGTGTGGGTAGGCCTAGCGCCCGCGACAGGAAACGCCCCACAGCGCAACGTGGACACAGCCAAATTTTTGAAGGAAAACAGAGGTGTGTTTTGCAAAGTGCCTACCTGTAGATTTTGGCCCGTAGCTCAGCCGCCACCTAGGGAAACCTACCAAACCTGTGCATTTCTGAAAACTAGAGACCTAGGGGAATCCAAGATGGGATGACTTGTGTGGCTCGGACCAGGTTCTGTTACCCAGAATCCTTCGCAAACCTCAAAATTTGGCTAAAAAAACACATGTTCCTCACATTTCTGTTGCAGAAAGTTCTGGAATCTGAGAGGAGCCACAAATTTCCTTCCACCCAGCGTTCCCCCACGTCTTCCGATAAAAATGATACCTCACTTGTGTGGGTAGGCCTAGCGCCCGCGACAGGAAACGCCCCAAAGCGCAACGTGGACACAGCCAAATTTTTGAAGGAAAACAGAGGTGTGTTTTGCAAAGTGCCTACCTGTAGATTTTGGCCCGTAGCTCAGCCGCCACCTAGGGAAACCTACCAAACCTGTGCATTTCTGAAAACTAGAGACCTAGGGGAATCCAAGATGGGATGACTTGTGTGGCTCGGACCAGGTTCTGTTACCCAGAATCCTTCGCAAACCTCAAAATTTGGCTAAAAAAACACATGTTCCTCACATTTCTGTGGCAGAAAGTTCTGGAATCTGAGAGGAGCCACAAATTTCCTTCCACCCAGCGTTCCCCCACGTCTTCCGATAAAAATGATACCTCACTTGTGTGGGTAGGCCTAGCGCCCGCGACAGGAAACGCCCCAAAGCGCAACGTGGACACAGCCAAATTTTTGAAGGAAAACAGAGGTGTTTTTTGCAAAGTGCCTACCTGTAGATTTTGGCCTGTAGCTCATCCGCCACCTATGGAAACCTACCAAACCTGTGCATTTCTGAAAACTAGAGATCTAGGGGAATCCAAGATGGGGTGACTTGTGTGGCTCGGACCAGGTTCTGTTACCCAGAATCCTTTGCAAACCTCAAAATTTGGCTAAAAAAACACATGTTCCTCACATTTCTGTGGCAGAAAGTTCTGGAATCTGAGAGGAGCCACAAATTTCCTTCCACCCAGCGTTCCCCCACGTCTCCCGATAAAAATGATACCTCACTTGTGTGGGTAGGCCTAGCGCCCGCGACAGGAAACAGCTCAAAACACAACGTGGACACATCACATTTTTTCATAGAAAACAGTGCCTACCTGTGGATTTTGGCCTCTAGCTCAGCCGGCACCTGGGGAAACCTAGCAAACCAGCGCATTTTTGAAAACTAGAGACCTAGGGGAATCCAAGATGGGGTGATTTGCGGGGCTCTGACCAGGTTCTGTTACCCAGAATCCTTTGCAAACATCACAATTAGGCCAAAAAATACTTTTTCCTCTCATTTCGGTGACAGAAAGTTCTGGAATCTGAGAGGAGCCACAAATTTCCTTCCACCCAGCGTTCCCCTAAGTCTCTCCATAAAAATGGTACCTCACTTGTGTTGGTAGGCCTAGCGCCCACGAAAGGATATGGCCCAAAATACAACGTGGACACAACATATTTTTTCACAGAAAACAGAGGTGTTTTTTGCAAAGTGCCTACCTGTGGATTTTGGCCTCTAGCTCAGCCGGCCTCAGGGGGGGGGGAAATGCCCTAAAATAAATTTGACCCCCCCACCCCCCCAAACCTCCCCTGCACAGGAGCGACCCTTGCCTACGGGGTCGCTCCCCCTGCGTGACATTGGCGCCAAAAAACAAATCCCCGGTGCCTAGTGGTTTCTGCCCCCTTGGGGGCAGATTGACCTAAAATCGACCAATCTGCCCCCAAGGGGGGCAGAAATGGTCTAAATACAGTTTGCCCCCCAGAGGAGCGACCCTTGTCTGATGGGTCGCTCCCCATCTCTAAAAAAAAAAAAACACAAAAAAATTATTTGCCCTGGCAACAAGAGGTTTCTGCCCCCCCTGGGTGCAGATCGGCCTAATAACAGGCAGATCTGCCCCCAGGGGGGGCAGAAATGGCCTTAAATAAATTTGCCCCCCCAACCCTACCCCCCCCGGGAGCGACCCTTGCCTTCGGGGTCGCTCCCGCTGCGTGACATTGGCGCCAAAAAACAAATCCCCGGTGCCTAGTGGTTTCTGCCCCCTTGAGGGCAGATTGACGTAAAATCGACCAATCTGCCCCCAAGGGGGGCAGAAATGCTCTAAATACAGTTTGCCCCCCAGGGGAGCGATCCTTGTCTGATGGGTCGCTCCCCATCTCTAAAAAAACAAACAAACAAAAAACAAACAAAAAAAAACAAAAACAATTGCTCTCGCGCCTAGAGGTTTCTGTCCCCCCTGGGGGCAGATCGGCCTAATAATAGGCCGATCTGCCCCTAGGGAGGGCAGAAATGGCCTAAAATAAATTTGCCCCCCCAACCCCCACCCTCGGAGCGACCCTTGCCTACGGGGTCGCTCCCCCTGCGTGACATTGGCGCCAAAAAACAAATCCCCGGTGCCTAGTGGTTTCTGCCCCCTTGGGGGCAGATTGACCTGAAATCGACCAATCTGCCCCCAAGGGGGGCAGAAATGGTCTAAACACAGTTTGCCCCCCAGGGGAGCGACCCTTGTCTGATGGGTTGCTCCCCATCTCTGAAAAAAAAAAATATATATATTTATATATATTGCCCTGGCGACTAGAGGTTTCTGCCCCCCCTGGGGGCTGATCGGCCTAATAAGAGGCCGATCTGCCCCCAGGGAGGGCAGAAATGGCCTAAAATAAATTTGCCCCCCAACCCCCACCCCCCACCCCCTCGGAGCGACTCTTGCCTACGGGGTCGCTCCCCCTACGTGACATTGGCGCCAAAAAAAAAATCCCCGGTGCCTAGTGGTTTCTGCCCCCTTGGGGGCAGATTGACCTAAAATCGACCAATCTGCCCCCAAGGGGGGCAGAAATGGTCTAAATACAGTTTGCCCCCCAGAGGAGCGACCCTTGTCTGATGGGTCGCTCCCCATCTCTAAAAAAACAACAACAAAAAAAAAAACACCAAAAAATTATTTGCCCTGGCAACAAGAGGATTCTGCCCCCCCTTGGTGCAGATCGGCCTAATATTAGGCAGATCTGCCCCCAGGGGGGGCAGAAATGGCCTAAAATAAATTTGCCCCCCCAACCCTCCCCCCCCGGGAGCGACCCTTGCCTACGGGGTTGCTCCCCCTGCGTGACATTGGCGCCAAAAAACAAATCCCCGGTGCCTAGTGGTTTCTGCCCCCTTGAGGGCAGATTGACGTAAAAACGACCAATCTGCCCCCAAGGGGGGCAGAAATGCTCTAAATACAGTTTGCCCCCCAGGGGAGCGATCCTTGTCTGATGGGTCGCTCCCCATCTCTAAAAAAACAAACAAACAAAAAACAAACAAAAAAAAACAAAAAAAATTGCCCTCGCGTCTAGAGGTTTCTGTCCCCCCTGGGGGCAGATCGGCCTAATAATAGGCCGATCTGCCCCTAGGGGGGGCAGAAATGGCCTAAAATAAATTTGCCCCCCCAACCCCCACCCTCGGAGCGACACTTGCCTACGGGGTCGCTCCCCCTGCGTGACATTGGCGCCAAAAAACAAATCCCCGGTGCCTAGTGGTTCCTGCCCCCTTGGGGGCAGATTGACCTAAAATCGACCAATCTGCCCCCAAGGGGGGCAGAAATGGTCTAAACACAGTTTGCCCCCCAGGGGAGCGACCCTTGTCTGATGGGTTGCTCCCCATCTCTGAAAAAACAAAAAACAAAAAACAAAAATATATCGCCCTGGCGATTAGAGGTTTCTGCCCCCCCTGGGGGCTGATCGGCCTAATAAGAGGCCGATCTGCCCCCAGGGGGGGCAGAAATGGCCTAAAATAAATTTGCCCCCCCAACCCCCACCCCCTCGGAACGACTCTTGCCTACGGGGTCGCTCCCCCTACGTGACATAGGCGCCAAAAAACAAATCCCCGGTGCCTAGTGGTTTCTGCCCCCTTGGGGGTAGATTGACCTAAAATCGACTAATCTGCCCCCAAGGGGGGCAGAAATGGTCTAAATACAGTTTGCCCCCCAGAGGAGCGACCCTTGTCTGATGGGTCGCTCCCCATCTCTAAAAAAACAAAAAAACAAAAAAAAACACACACAAAAAAAATGTGCCCTGGCAACAATAGGTTTCTGCCCCCCCTGGGGGCAGAAATGGCCTAAAATAAATTTGCCCCCCAAACCCCCCCCCCCGGAGCGACCCTTGCCTACGGGGTCGCTCCCCCTGCGTGACATTGGCGCCAAAAAACAAATCCCCGGTGCCTAGTGGTTTCTGCCCCCTTGGGGGCAGATTGACGTAAAATCGACCAATCTGCCCCCATGGGGGGCAGAAATGCTCTAAATACAGTTTGCCCCCCAGGGGAGCGACCCTTGTCTGATGGGTCGCTCCCCATCTCTAAAAAAACAAACAAACAAAAACCCAAAAAAATAAAAAATAAAACATTGCCCTGGCGCCTAGAGGTTTCTGCCCCCCCGGGGGCAGATCGGCCTAATAATAGGCCGATCTGCCCCTGGGGGGGCAGAAATGGCCTAAAATAAATTTGCCCCCCCCAACCCCCAATTCCCCCCCCGGGAGCGACCCTTGCCTAGGGGATCGCTCCCCCTGCGTGACATTGGCGACAAAAAACAAATCCCCGGTGCCTAGTGGTTTCTGCCCCCTTGGGGCAGATTGACCTAAAATCGACCAATCTGCCCCCAAGGGGGGCAGAAATGGTCTAAATACAATGTGCCCCCCAGGGGAGCGACCCTTGCCTGATGGGTCGCTCCCCATCTCTAAAAAAAAATAAAAATAAAAAAAAAAAACATTTGCCCTGGCGCCTAGAGGTTTCTGCCCCCCCTGGGGGTAGATCGGCCTAATACCAATAGGCCGATCTGCCCCCAGGGGGGGCAGAGATGGCCTAAAATAATTTTGCCCCCCCCCTACCTCTGCCCCCCCCCGGGGAGCGACCCTTGCCTACAAGGTCGCTCCCCTTGCGTGACGGCGCAAAAAAAAGATCCCTGGTGCCTAGTGGTTTCTGCCCCCTTTGGGGGCAGATTGACCTAAAATCGGCCGATCTGCCCCCAAAGCGGGCAGAAATGGCCTAAATACATTTTGCCCCTCCAGGGGAGCGACCCTTGTCCAAGGGGTCGCTCCCCATCTGTAAATTAAAAAAACAAAAAAATCCCTGGTGCCTAGTGGTTTCTGCCCCCCTTGGGGGCAGATCAGCCGAATCAAAATAGGCTGATCTACCCCCCAGGGGGGCAGAAATGGCCTAAATATAATTTGCCCTGTAGGGGAGCGACCCTTGCCTAAGGGATCGCTCCCCACCTAAAAAAAAAAGAAAACATCACAAAAAAAAAAAAAAAAAAAAGCTCCCTGGTGCCTAGAGGTTTCTGCCCCCCCTGGGGGCAGATCGGCCTAATAATAGGCCAATCTGCCCCCAGGGGGGGCAGAAAAGGCCTTCCTAAAAAAATGTCTCCCCTGGGAGCGACCCTTGCCCAAGGGGTCGCTCCCTTTTGACAGTTTTATTAAAAAAAAAAATCCCTGGTGTCTAGTGGGGTTTCAAAAGCCGGATTGCAAGCAATCCGGCTTTTGAAACCCTGTGAGAGACTTCAAAGGGAAGGAAATACATTTCCTTCCCTTTGAAGCCTCTCGGGGCCTCCCCCATGGGATTGAAAGAGAAATGCAAAAGCATTTCTCTTTCAATCGCGCTGGAAGCTCTGCTTCTAGCGCGATGGGGGAGACCCTGTGACTAATCAGCGCGCGCTCGCGCGCTGACGTCACAGGGGGGGTTGGGGGGGTCGGGGGTGGGAGGGGAAGGGCTTCCCCTTCCATCCCTGACTTGGGGGGGTGGGGGGGAACCCCACAGAGGGAGCGCTAGCGCTCCCTCTGGGCTCTGTGCACAGGACGTAATGGTTACGTCCTGGGCACAGCAGCACTGTGCCTCAGGACGTAACCATTACGTCCTGGGCACAGAAGGGGTTAAAGAAGCCCTGTGGAAAAGTTCGAATTGTGCAAGATTTGCGAAAAATAAATTAAATTGTGATAAAATGCTGCCCTGTGGTACCTAACCCAGCAGTAATAATGTTCCAGGTTCCCTGTGATGCTGAATGGTTTACCGTAGTAGACCTATCACAAGCCTTCTTTTCGATACCTCTTCATGAGGACAGCCAATTTTTGTTCATTTTCAAATTCCTGGATAAGGTGTACAGTTGGTGCAGAATTCCTCAGGGGTTTTCAGAGTCACCATCCATCTTCAATCAGATATTGAAGAAGGATTTGGAACCTCTTGTGCTGCCTTTTAATTCAACTCTTGTGCAGTACATCGATGATTTGTTAATTGCATCCAAAACCAGAGACAGTTGTAAATACGATACCATTGCATTACTGAATCATCTGGGAAAGAATGGACACAAAGTGTCACCCAGAAAGTTACAATATTGTCAGAAAGAAGTAAAATACTTGGGACATTTGATTGAGAAAGGGTCCAGAAGAATATCATAAGAAAGGATAACAGCGGTTTTGCAAATGAATCCCCCAACAATAAAAAGAGATGTCAGGATGTTCTTGGGAATGGTGGGCTACTGTCGTCAGTGGATACCCAACTTCTCAATCATCTCCAAGCCATTAATAAAACTGACAGGAAAAGAAGTCAAAGATGAGCCATATACTATAACCTTGTCAAAAGAGGGTCTCGAGTCATTCGTAGAATTAAAAGAATGCATGTGCAGGGCACCAGCATTGGGAATGCCAGACTATGAAAAACGTTTTCTGTTGTTTTGTCATGAACGTGATGCTTGTTCTTTGTCTGTCTTAACACAGGTCCACGGAGATGCAAATCGCCCTGTAGCATATTTTTCAGCAACCTTGGACCCTGTCGCAGCAGCCTTACCGGGTTGTTTGCGTGCAGTCGCAGCAGTTGGTCAGAGCCTTTCACAATGTGAAGGCATAGTCATGGGATACCCTCTGACAGTAATGGTTCCACATTCAGTTGAAATTCTGTTGACACGAACTAAGACTCAACACATGACAAATGCACGACTCACTAGGTATGAGACAATCATACTAGGGTCACCGAATGTCACTCTTAAAAGATGCACTGTGCTGAACCCGGCAACTTTACTCCCTAATGAAAATACTGAAATCAAAGAGGGGGAAGAATTTGAACATGATTGTCTTGAGGTGACCGAACTCTGTACCAAACCTCGCCCAGACATACAGGCTACTCATTAAAAGAAAATGACTGCATTATGTTTGTTGATGGGTCCTGTCTAAGAGATTAAGCAGGGACATTGAGAGCCTGTTACGCGGTATGTACCATAACTGGCATTGTCGAAGCCTCCTGGCTTGAGAGACTGTTTCTCTGCACAAGTGGCAGAATTAATTACCCTTACTAAGGCATGCCATGCAGCTGTAAATTTGAAAGTCACCATCTATACTGATAGCAGATACAGATTCGGAATTGTGCATGATTTCGGCCAACTTTGGTCACAGAGAGGTTTTATGACCTCCTCTGGTTCTCCTGTGAAAAACGGTGAACAAATAAGAGATTTGTTGCATGCAATTCAGTTACCTCAAGAAATTGCCGTGGTAAAGTGCAGTGCTTACATCAGGTCACAAGATTTTTATGTCTATGGGAAACGGTTATGCAGATCAAGTCGCAAGGTTTTGTGCATTAAACTGTATATAGTTTAAGGAACAATGGGAATTGTTACCACAATCTGAAAACGACGCATATATAAATATGGCATTACGAGTGGTTGACACTTTAGATGAACTAAAAACATTACAAGGTTGAGCGAGCAAAGAGGAGAAATGCTCTTGGCAAAGAATGCAATGTGTACAAAGAGCTGATGACCTATGGGTTTCAGAAGAGGGAAAGTTGGTCTTGCCAAATAGCCTTTTGTCACAATTTGCCCGGTTATATCATGGGCAGGCACATTTGGGAAGAGATGCCATGATCAGGTCCTTTAAGATTGATTGGTTCAATCCAAAATTCAGACATGCCGCAGAAATCACTTGTCACAGGTGCGTCATCTGTCAACAGATGAATGCTGGAAAAGGAACCGTGGTAACATTGAGTCACATTGGGAGAGCTGGAGGTCCATTCAACAAAATGCAGATGGATTTTATCGAGATGCCTGTTTGTGGAGGATTGAAGTACGTGTTGGTGATTGTGTGTGTTTTCAGTCATTGGATTGAGGCGTATCCCACACATAGGAATGACAGTCTTACATTTGCAAAACTACTACTCAGGGAACTGATACCAAGATTCGGGTTTCCGGTTTCTATAGAATCAGATAGGGGAAGACATTTTGACAATGAGGTAATTAAACTCCTGTGTGCCGCACTCAACATTGAACAAAAGCTGCATTGTAGCTATCGCCCTGAAGCATCAGGACTAGTTGAGCAGATGAATGGTACTCTGAAATCAAGGATGGCAAAAATGTGTGCAGCAACAAACATGAAGTGGCCAGATGCCTTACCTCTAGTACTGATGTCAATGAGAAATACCCCTGCCAAGAAAACAAGATTATCCCCCCATGAAATCCTCATGGGCAGAGCAATGAGATTACCAGCAGTACCTGCAAATGCACTAGTGAATATTACAGATGATATGGTGTTGGATTACTGCAAAGGTTTGGCTGACGTGATTCGCTCTTTTTCTCACCAGGTGGAAGCAAACACGTTGCCACCAATTGGCGATCCAGGTCACTCGCTGCAAGCCGGTGATTGGGTGGTTGTTAAGAAGCATGTGAGAAAATTGTGTCTATAACCACGTTGGAAAGGGCCGTATCAAGTAATTTTGACGACTACGACTGCCGTGAAGTGTGCCGGGGTTCCCAACTGGATACATGCCAGTCACACGAAAAAGGTAACGTGTCCTGATGAAAAGGAACTTGAAGTTTCCGGTACAACAACTTCAGGAAGAGAAGTCTCAGAGTCAGAGAACAGTCAAGAAGGAACTGAGACTATTGGAGAGCCCACTGAGAACAGCCTTGTCCCTCAAACAGTCAATGAGTTCGAAGGAGGTGACAGAGTGCCCATCTCAGTTGAGGCATCAGGAGAACTAAGTCAAGGTGAGGTTCTCCCAGAAGTAGACGAATACGGGTTAGAATCTAAACCCAACACTGAACAAGAGGAAGAAAGAGAAGGAGAAACTATAGATACGAATCAAAGCGTGTCAGAGTATCCTGAACCTGTTGCAGGTCAGTCAAGAGAAAACACCATATTACAAGAGGAGGGCGCTGTCCAACGTCCTGAAGGAAAACATCGAGGGAAGACACATAGAGGCGACAATTGGCCAGACGAGCAACACCCCAAGATAAGGGAGGTATCGAATGACACAATAATAGAAGAGAGTGATACCTCACAAGCAAACGATTTCTGTGAAGGAGAACAACAAAATGAACGAAGATTAAAAAGAAAAAGAATCGCAAACAGAAGATATACAGGTCCTGAATGGGCATATGCTACAACCTCTGAGTGGCAATAAGAATTCCTAGCATTCTATTTTGATCGAGAAGTACCGGGTCAATACTACGGTACCTGAAAAGGAAATCAAAGAAAACCTGGCTAAAATTTAAAATTCCGAAAAACAGAGAAGAAAGAGACTTTAGAAACTACCAGAAGTGATACTAGAAAACCTAATTTTGACTTTTAGAAACCTGATTACGACAAGCTGCTAACCTGACTTGACAAAAGAAGGTCCTGGACTGAGAGAAGACGCTATAAAATACCGCAGAGGTTTATTCTCAAGTTGATTGTTGATCTGATTCTACACAAATATGGCTTATAATAGAAATAGTAGCAAGGGAAGTAAGGTGTGTGGTTGGTTAGGACTTATAATAGGTGTTGTGTGCGCAGTGATGATTGTAGGAGTGATTGTGGGAATGACGTGGAAAGAGAAAGAAACTATTAACGCAACTTCAAAACCTGAGACTACTACTAAACTAACACCATGGGAGAGGTTTGTGCAAGACGCAAGACATATGCATGAGGGAACTAATGCAAAAGGGGAACTTTCTACTAATGTGTTCTATCGCTTACTAAACGAATATGTGGAAACCATGGATGCGAAAGATTGTTATGTATGTACTAAAATTCCTTCGTCCGTACAGGAGGGAGTTACCTATCATAGCCTCCCTCTCACTTATGGAATTAGTTGTAGTTTGCTACTAACAAGATTCTATAATCAAGAGCATGTGCAATACTTTTATTCAAACTTGGATGTTGTGTTTTCTTTTGTGCCTGTGATTGAATTTTTGAATGAATTAGCTAAACAGCATGATATAAAAATAGTTAGAGGATTCTTTGAGCCAACACTTACATTTGGAACTGCTTATGCACATCGCAATAATTTGACTTGCTTATTGTCACCTGTAGAGAAAAGCTTTTTAGATCACACAGATGATAGATGCAAAGCATTAAAAGAAAGATTAGAAAAAGGATTAGAAAAAACGTACATATGCAAATGATTATGCTTATACTGCAATCAAAACACAAGGCAAACTAGCTATAGATGCATTACACGTAGGTAGGCTCTGTGTATATATACCAAAATCTGATCAAGATAATTTGTTTGTGGGTACGAGTGAATGTAGGCATGTGTTTTTGTTTCAGAGTAAATGGACCTTTATGCTGAATGGACAAGATCCAGTGATCCCTGGAATCTATTACATCTGTGGGCTAAATGCTTATTACCGTCTCCCTAAGGGATGGTATGGGACATGTTATTTGGGAATAGTGTTCCCAAAGATATACCAGATTGATGATTTAACACAGATACCTAAAACGGCTGAATTACAACATCCTAGACAAAAACGAGAATCAGTGGCGGCTGTCATTGGTGATATATTTGGTGCCATAATCCCATCAGTAGGGGTTATCTTGAATTCTATGAAAATTCAAAGGTTGTCTACTATAGTGGATAACATGTTGACACATTTTACAGGAGCCATACTCCTGATGGATACTGAACTTGCTGCAGAAAGAGCTATGACTCTTCAAAATTGGCTTGATTTAGACATTCTTTTAGCAAAGAGTGGAGGTGTCTGCAAAATGCTTAATGAGCGTCATTGTTGCTCATTTATTCCAGATAACAGTAAGAAAATTAGAAGCATGTTTACTAACCTTACTAGAGATAGTACAGACTTGAAAGATCTGAAAGAACTTGGTGTTTGGGAAAAATTTGGAAAAGGAATTGCCCGAGTGGGAAGCTGGTTTACCAACATTTGGAATGGAGTACTTGCAAAATATTAATGGGTCTACTAATTATATTGGTTTGTCTATTAGGATTATGGAGAGCATGTAAAATAAATGATAAAATAAAAAGAAATTGGACCAAAAGAACCAGACGAAATGAAGAAAGTGAAAGAGAGAAAATGTTCAACGAAATATGGGAAAGTTCTCATAAAGGGCAAGATGTTGAAATGCCTATTATGCGCAAAGTGAAAAATTAAGATCAAAGAGAGAAATTTGTGCGATGACGAGCGTCATCAGAGGGGTACTGAGAGAGTGTAGTTTAAATATTACATATTAGATGTGAAATGCTTATATTTAACAACGCTGCATACAAAATGATCTCAAAATATTATTCGCTTGAATGTATTCTTAACGCAATTATAAGTGAACTTGCTGTTGTACACATATACTAATGTTTGACTATTAGAAATAATTGTCTGCATTTACTAAGACTGCATTTATTAAGATCCATAAGCCTTAAGTTAGCATGAGTCGAAGAATTAGCTGTGTAGCTCTCATATTAAAGCATATTTTTCTGTTTCTCCAGTGTGCTGACTCGCAAAAGGCCATGACCCAGCATGTGTTCTTCCTTTGTTTTATGTATCAAACTTAAGCTTGTTCTCATCCACATGCTAGCTGCTTTAGTATAACTTTTATACGTTTTTGCAACTTTTACCGAAACATTCAAGGACATTCATCCATGGAAAAGAGAACTTTTGACCCGAAGAAAGTGCCAGAGAATGAAGTAACCCCGGATGTGCCACCTACGAAAAACGTCAATTATAAAGACCAATCAAAGTGTTAAGAATTATCATGAGATGACAAGTGCATTACTTAATGTATAATTTGATAGGTTAAAGATAGGGGGGTGTAGTGACTATCCAATAGAATTTTGGGGGAAGGTATTACGAAAAGGGAATAAAAACCCATGACACAGGAGACTTGAGAGAACTTGGTAGGGAATGATATTGATTGCATCCAGAAACTCTGTCACTCTGTTTGGTGACTTGAGACTTAATAAAACCATCCCCACCCTTAGTTTGCCCCATTACACTTTTCCTCCTTATGAGGGAAGTGTCCCCAGCCTTTAGATGAGATAGACTGATGATGATCTGACTGCTGTCCTGAATACGAAGACTGATCCTGTTTGCTGACTCATTCCGAGGAGGGTAAATATGACAGTTGCTCTCGTAATTAATTCATTTGCTTTTCCTTTCTAGGTACCAACTGCTGTATATTTTTGGTTAGAGACCTTAGTTAGATGTTTTCCAAATTGGTGTTCTAAATTGTTTTGTTTTTAATGATGCTAATTAGTGGGTAGGTGAGGGTTCACCTTGACTGACACAACAAACGTGACTGATATTGTGCTATGCTGAACTGAGACGTATTCTGTTCTATGTACTCTGATTGTGTATATTTATACTGGTGTTTTGATGTTTGTTATCTTCCAATTGTCAAAATCTTACCACAGTGTCATATCGTGACTATGCTCTTTTGCTTCCTGGTTTTAAGATTAATTCATTTGCTATTAGATTGTAATCAATAGGGAATAAAATTCACAAACTGCAATAAAGGTGTGGTTATTCATGACTGAAAAGTCATGGTTGCGCCGACGGTTTAACAAATGTCTAAAGTAAATTATATTGTGGTGATATATGTTGATAATATTATTGATATATTGCTTGACATATTGATCAGTTACCTCGTCTTACGGTGTCTCACCACTGGGTCAAAAGATTCATCGGCCTAAAACGAGTCCTAATGTGTATAAATTAACATAGGACGCGTTAACAAAAGCTTCATACCGGGAGCCTGAACTCCTTTCATGATGTCAATGGAGCTTAAACGCTGTTCATACTATAGAACTGGCCAGTCGTCTAACATCCTCTCCTTCCTCACTGCATCACTTCCTAAAGATGAATATAAAGTATATAGTTTACCTTCAGTCTTTTGGACGCAACCGCACGCCTCACTAGTGCTGAAGCTGACGTGCTTTCCGTTGTGGTGCCAGGCAATCAAGTCTGGCCTCAGTTAGCCACGGAGTCCCCGATTTCAGACAGCTCATGGATAGATTTTGGAACCCATAAATCAGGAGATTTCACAAAAATTGAAGAAGGTTGTAATTTTTCATCAGCCGAAGGGCACGGAATGATTTAAACGACAGAGCTCATCAACATGAAAACACAGAGAACGAGGCACTAAGGCCAATATTTATACTTTTTTTGTGCCGCATTTGCATAATTTTTTCATGCAAAAGCGGTGCAAACAAAATATAACTGTATTTTGTACGTTTGCTTAAAAAAATGGATGCAAAAATCGATGCAAAAAAAAGTATAAATATAGGCCTAAGTGAATAAATTAAATGCACCTCTCAAACTCAGTGTCACGCTTGCTAATTAAATTGCTTTCAGATAAGAGCTGCCTTCTAGTCCTGCCTTATAACACATAAATGGGCCACCCTCTGTTTTCAGTTATCTCTCCTAAAACTGGGGCATACTAAATAAGCAAAAATGCTCCTGAAAAACTGAGGATGTCCCAACTAAGCACAATCAATCAATCTATCTTTCTATCTATCTATCTATCTATCTATCTATCTATCTATCTATCTATCTATCTATCTATCTATCTATCTATCTATCTATCTTTGAATATATATAAATATATATATATATATATATATATATATATATATATATATATATATATATATATATATATATATATATAAAGATAGATATACCTGATACCTTATAGGTCCTAATAGGACATTTAGACCTATTTCTATGTCTATGCCCATCCTGTTTTTTTGTGGTCACTCTAAGTGGGGTACAAGTGCGCTATGAGTCATGATCTAAAGTATGTGCTTGGTATAGATAGTTAAACTATATGAAGCAAAAGACAGATTCCGTGATACCCCTCCCCCTGTTGCAAGGCCTGTCCCCTTTGTCTGCGAGGGGTGTGTAGATGCAGCGCAAAGCACTCGTACATCCTAATATCCAAGTTTCAATAATGATTCAGCAATGTAGTGTAGATTACCAATATAAGTTTATGTGCGCACCATAGGATAAAGCCATGTGCAACAGTTCGGCCATAAGTGATTCAGTACGGCCCTGCCCCTAGTGCATAGAGACCACTGGGTTCACTACATTGTATGCCAGGCAATGTTCCATCAGGATGACATGGGTATCCCTTATATCCGGGAAAGAGAAGAACGTCACTTCCTGAACAGGTCCCTCATGTCTTCTACTCCAGCTTCCTGCTCACTATGTGTCTCATGGTGTCAGTGTAATCTCTGGAGTGCAGCTGTGTGTAAGATGGGGAGCAGTGGTGAGTACAGTGTTCGGGCCACACACCTGCTGAAGTATTTTTGCCAACAGTGCTGTATAGTTTTCACCTGGTGTGTCACACGGAGAAGAACAAACTCAGGGGAGGACAACCAGGGGTATGTGTGTAACCTGTCCAGGATACGCTGGCCTCCACCTGCTCTGAGCAAGGAGCCGACCCCAACCACTACACTGGCCACTGCAACTGAGCCCTTGCTAAAAGACATGCAGTTAGGGGCCCCAAGACCCCTTCATGTAGTGACTGGCAAAGCTTGGCGAGTGCTACCCGGTGTCTTCCTGGTCCCCAAATCTGTTCTAACATCATCTTATTTACGTCTGCAAAGAAGCATTGGGAAATCACAACAGGCAGAGAAGCAAAAAAGTACAGCAGTTGTGGGAGTATTAGCGTCTTAGAGGTCACCATCATGATCACGAGTAAGAGTGGCAATGATACCCAGAGCAGTAGGGAGCCCTGGATTGAGTTCCACACTCTATCCACATTTCCTTCCATAAGGTTGTGGTCGAAAAGGAAGATCTGTGTTCCTAAGTACTTGATTGTGTCAGATTGCCCACAAGAGTTGAGAAGGGGCCAATACTCCTCTGTCTCATTCCAGAATATGTCAAAGGGGGAACAGGCTGGACATGGACTCATTAATGGCTGCTTCTGTGTTAATGATGCATCCTCATACAGCCTCAGACCTCTTATCAGCAAGTATGTTGGGTCTTTAATGACCAGCCATGCCAACTAGTGGCCTGCTCTATCACCTTCACCATGAAGGTGTGCTAAGTATTGTTTATAGTCTAGTTTCTCCAAATGTGCCCTGAGGTCCCAGCGTTCCCATCTCAGGATGCTGATCCTCATTGCCTCCGCAGTCTGCAAAGATAGCTCAATCTCCAGTAGTTTCAACTCCCTCTCCCATGTTATGATCTTCCTCCAGAGAGTCTGCCTTGACCACCCACACAGTGGCAATGCAGTGCCCCCTGTAGTGACCTTGTGTGAGTCCCATTCCACTGCCCTGAGGGCGGTGGGTCCTGAGTCCACAGAAAACTACTGAACAATGTGCATCCCGAGTGGATAATGAAAAGAAAAATCTTGGAGCATCTCTGTCTGGAGCCTCCACATGGGAATGGAGGGGCGGGCCCATCCCCATTGCAGCGAAAGCAGCTGTGGGCAGAGATCAGAGAGTGTATGCACCATGTACTCTGTGTGTAGAATCAAGGGTCCAAGTGTTATGTTCTGTACCAGTTGCATGGTGTGTTCCCCCCTTGGGCCCCATTTGCGGCATCTTGACTCACGGGCTTCACCCCTCGTTGCTTGCTTGGTTGGTGCTGAGTATGGATAGGTGTAATGGGGGGCAGGGGTTTGGAGGAGCTCCCTCCGGTTCATGTGGATCTCTTCTTGTGTGTCTTGTCTGGTTGTACCTTGTGTGGAGTTGTGGCCTCCGTGTTTTGCCTTACGGCTGCTCAGGGAGAACTTGCTGCTTGTGACTGTGGCTAGAGCGACCGTGCAGTGATTGGAGGAGCGGCCGTCACATGACTGGGGGTACTTTGTTCATCTGTTGGAGGCACAATGGTGCTCTGATCGGCCACGCAGCCATCATTTTATTTGGGGCACGTCATTCAGGTGAGGGAGGCGCATTCTATTTACAGCTCGTCCGCCACTCACCAAACGCTTGTCTTTATTTTTCCCTTTCTGCATTGTGTAAGGAATGTCAACGTCGGCTCCTTTTCCTGTGTTCCTACCTTTCTCTGCTGGGTTCTTTTTCCTGAAGGCCGGAAGGAGTTCATTTTCACTTCTGCCTGGACTATTGCAGCCCCTCTCCTACACGCAAGGAAGTGCAAGGCTGTAAAGGCATCTGCTTGTTGATATTTTCCACACCCTTTCCAGTTCAGTGCACTGTACCTTAGTTTGGGGTTGTTGCTTGCTTCCTTGAACTTCCTGTAGCAGGTAATGGATTAATAGGAATCCAACATAGAAAATCATGCATTTTCATGATATGTGTGAGAATATACAGCTGATAACTTCTCTTGGCCAATTCAGATTATGTCTATAACAGAGATGCATGTTTGCTTGTAATAGAGTCTTACCACCCTTGTGCTTTGTTTTGTTTTAAGGGATGCATTGCTTGAACCCCATACTCTTTTGCTTGTGACCTGTCTGGAGAACCTACATTGAACATCAACCTTGAGTGAGTTGCATCATATCACGAGGATTCCTTTCCATTTTCCTTACCCACCTTTTCCCCTTATGGCTAATCAGCAACGACTGTTCTTCAGTCAGCTTGTTGGGTTAGTACTTAGGTTAGAGGATGGACTATCTCTGTTTCCGCAGTACCTGGACTTCAGTTGAGTGGGACTGTGACGGAAAACGCTGAACCACAAAGGAAAAGATCTAGTCTGGTACGAAGGTCTGGACCGGCGAGTAAAAGGAGAACTCTCTGTCCTCCAGATGCTGTGGATGCCCGAAATTGTGTAGCCTGCCATGCAATAGCCATCCCTGAAAATGTTGGGTCATCCTGTGGCACCCAGCCCCAGGCACTGGTGGGAAAGATCTATCAGTGTCAGTGTCCAAAATGCAATTAAAGTCCCCACCCTAAATTGTATGGGCATGTGAGTCACTAAGGAGGGCTAAAGTAAGGTAATCAATGAATGCATGTGAGAAAGTAGCCTCTTTCTAGCATGGTTACCCCCACTTTTGGCCTGTTTGTGACTGTGTGTCAGTGTGTTTTTACTGTGTCACTGGGACCCTGCTAGCCAGGACCCCAGTACTCATAGTTTGTGGCCTAATGTTTGTATTCTCAGTAGTGCTCAACTGTGTCACTGAGGCTCTGCTAACCAGAACCTCAGTGCTTATGCTCTCTCTGCTTCCATATTTGTCACTGTAGGCTAGTGACTTCATTTACCCATTTCAATTGGCACACTGGACCCCCCTTATAAATCCCTAGTATATGGTACCTAGGCACCCAGGGCATTGGGGTTCCGGGAGATCCTTATGGGCTGCAGCATTTCTTTTGCCACCCATAAGGAGCTAAGACAAACCCTTCTACAGGCCTGCCATTGCAGCCTGCGTGAAATAGTGCACACACTATTTCACAGCCATTTTCACTACACTTAAGTAACTTATAAGTCACCTAATGCCTAACCACTTGCTGAAAGTTAGGTGCAAAGTTACTAAGTGTGAGGGCACCCTTGCACTAGCAAAGATGCCCCCACATAGCTCAGGGCCATTTTCCGGGACTATGTGAGTGCGGGGACGCCGTTGCACGCATGCACTACATATCGGTCAATACCTATTTGTAGCTTCACAATGGTAACCCCGAATATGGCCATGTAAGGTGCCCAAGATCATGGAATTGTCCCCCCATTCCAAATCTGGTATTGGTGAGCGAATTCCATGCATCCTGGGGGCTCCACTATGGACCCCCAGTACTGCCAAACCAGCTCTCTAAGGCTTGCACAGCAGCTACAGCTGCTGCCACCTGACAGACAAGGTTCTGACCTCATGGGGTCTGAGCATCTCAGTCCTAGGAAGGCAGAACAATCCTTTGGGAGCAGAGTGTTACACCCTCTCCCTTTGGAAATAGGTGTTACAGGCTGGGGAGAGGTAGCCTCCCACAGCCTCTGGAAATGCATTGAAGGGCACAGATGGTGCACTCCTTGTATAAGCCAGTCTACACCAGTTCAGGGACCCCTTGTCCCCTGCTCTGGTGTGAAACTGGACAAAGGAAAGGGGAGTGACCGCTCCCCTGTCCATCACCACCAAAGGGGTGGTGCCCAGAGCTCCTCTAGTGTGTCCCAGACTTCAGCCATCTTGCTTTGCAAGGTGTGGAGGCACTTTGGAGTGCTCTGAGTGGCCAGTGCCAGCAGGTGATGTCAGAGACCTCTACTGATAGGTCCTTACCTGATAAGGTAGCCAATCCAACCTCTCAGGGCTATTTAGAGTCTCTCCTGTGGGTTCTCTTCAGATTCTACTTGCAGGTTTCCAGCAGGAATCCTCTGCAACTACTACTTCATCCTCTGACCTTGGATCAACCGCAGCCTGCTCCAGGAACCGCTGTAACAGCAACAAAGTATCCACAAGGGATACTTTTTTTCTGCAACTTCAGCTCCAGCCAGCAACTGCAACACTTTCCACGGTGTGCACACTCCGAGGACTCCCTGTCTTCACCCTTCACCTGAAGGACCGAAGAAATCTCCCATGGGATAACGGAATCACTCCCCTGTTCACGCAGGCACCTTCTAAGTCGATGACCGGTTTTCTTGGACTCCTCTCACAGCGACGAGCATGCTCCTTGGAACACAGAGGGTGGACCCTATCGACACAGACTGCCCTGAGGTCCTGCTGACGCAATTTGTAGGAGGTAAGACATTGTCTTCCCTGAGAGCGACAGTACCCCTGTGCACCACATCTTCTTCACCTCCTAAGGCCTCTGGCACTATTTTCAAAATTCCTGCATGCACAGCCTGGCCCAGGTCCCCAGCACTCTATTCTGCGACGCTCCACTCACTGAGTTGACCTCCGGCGGCGTGGGACCCTTCTTTACAGTGCTGCACCAACCGCATTTTGAACCCCCTTTGTTCGCGTGTCCTGGGACTCCTGTGGGTGCTGTCTGGTGTCCTGAGGGCTCTCTAAAGTGCTGAGAGCCCCCTCTTCCTCTTCACATAGGGTTGAGGCCACCAGGTCCCTCCTGGGTCCAGCCAGCACCATTTTGACGCAAAATACAACTTTATCGTAACCAAGGATTGTTGGAGACTTTCAACACAAAATCATGTCTGCATCCATCTTCACTTCGTGGGACATCCAACGCATCATGCAGGAATCCGCTGGCATCTTCCTAAGGTGCATTTCTGCAGTCTTCGTCCAACCGGGGACTCTTCTTTTGTACCCTCTTCTGGGTTGGCAGGGGCTCCTGTTCTTCCTGGAACTTCTTTCAACTTCTGGTCTTGGTCCCCTTCTTTTGCAGGTCTTCGGGTCCAGGAATCCAGCAGTTGTTGTTTGCAGACTTGGTTAGTTATTGCAATAATTCCAATTGCGAGGTGTAGTGTGTCCTAAGGAAACATGCAGTACTTTACTCCTGCTTTTCTGGACTCTGGGTTGGGGTAATTTACTTACCTTTACTGTATTCTTACTCCCCCAGCAATTCTGCACACACTACACTTGTCTACGGGGAATTTGTGACTCGAATTCCACTTTCTTAGTATAAGGTGTGTGTTGCCCCTATTTTTTCCCGTTGCATTCTATAGCATTTCCTATTGTTTGCACTATCCTATGTCTAATTACTTGCCTTATTTTGGTGTCTAGTGTATATATTGTGTATAATACTTACCTCCTGAAGGAGTATTGCCTCTAAGAAATTTTTGGTACTGTGTCACCCAAATAAACTACCTTTATTTTTGGTAACACTGAGTATTGTCTTTACTTGTGTATAAGTACTGTGTAACTATAAGTGGTACTGCATGAGCTTTGCATGTCTCCTACTTCAGCCTAAGCTGCTCTGCTATAGCTACCTCTATCAGCCTAAGCTGCTAGAACACTACTACTTCATTAATAAGGGATAACTGGACCTGGTATAAGGTGTAATTACCTAAGGTACCCACTGCAAACTAGGCCAGCCTCCTACAATGCAGTGTGGGGGGGGTTTGGAGCATCAATAACCAGCAGTGCAAAGAGCATGCTATATAACTGGCCTTCTACTACTGCGTACCTTTCCTTCAGATCTACTTTGCAAGTGGCTATCATGAAGGGGATCCCTGGGGCTATCCACATCAGTACTCCCCTTCCAGATGTTGATGCCACTGTCACATAGATCTGCCACCTCCATTTTGCCTAGAGCTTGCTCAACTCCCCTGAAGTGATGTCAGTTTCTTCTAGGAGTGCTAAATGTGTGTAGTTCCTCTTTAAATAAGAATGCATTTGATGTCCCCTTGTGGGGTAGGCCATGCCCCTCACATTCCAGTTCATTTGGATATATTGTCGTGTTTACACTCGTGCAGCAACTAGTTGTGTGTGTAAATAGTTAGCCAAGGTGACCCCGGCCCAGGTTAACACCCCTCTATCCTTCCAGATGTGCAAGCGTGTGTTGTTGACTGTCGTGACACAAATAGTGTAGAGGTGTAGCTCCAACAACATACAAACATTACAAATTCCACCTCCCTTCCCACCCATCCTGTCCAAGCACCATCCAGTACTCAGCCATTGCAAAAACAACAGTTACACTAGAAACATAAATGAAACAATTGTGTAAATCAAGTTGAATACTGTGGCCTGAGGTGTGTGACATTTAGTATTCTGTGGTACCTAGCTCTCTGGGCCCATCATAATACACCAGACGTCCACCCTTCATCTGATCAATATTCACCCAGCCCAATTCCCAGTCCACCTGGCCCATTGATCTGCCATGTAAACCAGTATCTCTTACAGCAGGTCATCCACCAAACGTGGCATCAGCTCCAGACCCTGGCAGTCCCCATTAGGAGAGTCTGCAGTGTCATTTGTGTCTGAACCAGCAACAGAGCCACAGTCCAGCTGCAGCAAAGCAAAGGTTTACAGCTCTGCTGCAACATCTCTCCCACTACTTGAGCTTGCTCCCTGGCTGTCTGGTCAATGGCAGAATGATGTCTCAGTCTTCTGGCAACAACGCCGGTGTGATTTTGAAACCAACCAATCTGTTGAACGTTGGTCCACCTCTGGTGGCAATGCCAGGTCCCTGGCATGCAGCCATGTTCAAGTGTCCTCAGTTGCCGAGAAGAAGTGGACCTTTTCTCTCTCATTGACCTTAAGTTTTGCGGGAAGGATGAATGTCTATTTCATTCCAAGGCTTTGCAATTGCTGTTTAACTGCGGTGTGGGAGCCGTGGCACCCTTGCACCTCTGCAATGAAGTCTGGATAGGTAGTGATGTTAGCACCTTCAAATTTCAGGGGCCCTTCATCCTGAAAAGCTGAAGGGTCAAGTACCTGCCTCTGAAGTTCTGGAGGTGGACTTTCACTGGGCTTGGTGGGGGGCTCCAGCATGGGGGTGGGACCACCCAGGAGGCAGTGTGTATGTTCTATCAAAAATATTATAGTACCTTACCAGACAGTGTCACAAACACCAGCCAGTGCTCATGGAAAAGTTCAACACTTGGGCAATCAGAGAACTCTGGGAGGGCCAGGAAACATATGTTGTTCCATCACAATCACCCCATAAGCATCCTCCACCCTACACTGCAAGGTGTTGATGTCCGTTAGTTGCCTTGTATCTATGACTATAGTTCCTGTCCCATGGAATGACCCCAACTCCGTGTCATCCAACCTTTCTGCCATTTTCCAGTGATCCTTCAGGAGTAGCCTATCCTCCGCGGAAACCACATCTATTTTGGGATCCAAAGTATTCTTGGTGTGCAGGATGGCCTGTAAGATCTTTTTGAACTGGCTTGAGTGTTTGTTCAAAGAGGCCTCCATGTTACACAGCTCGCCATCCCCTCTCAGCACCCCACCATCTCGAGCCATAGCTTCATCTTCAGGCAAGGACAGGGCCTTGGACTGTTTAGGCTTCACCATCCTTGCATTAAGGTGTGGAGGGCATTCAGATAAAGCTTCCAACAACCAGCTGGGAGTCCCTTAGTTCCACCTGCCACTTCGGGTGAAGGCAACACACGGGTACCACAACAAGCCATCTCTTTACCAAAGACATACCTGACTGTTGTCCAAGTCACAGCCACAAGGGCCCCCAGTCCTGCACCTTCTCTTTGCCTGTCAGGGCCCTAGTAGGGCATCCGGAGGAGCAGTAATACCCAGTGACCCCCAGGCAAGCACATCTAATGAAAGCTCACGGTTGTCAGGTGCCCCCCATGCAGGGTTTCCCAGGCAGTGTATTGTCACTTCAGATCCACAAATGCCATCATGGCATACGTGTGTCCAAATGCAGGTGCACTCACCAAAGGGAGATTTCCATGAACTGAGTAAGCAGCACTTCCTTGTCATCCTGCCCAGAACAGCTATTGCCCACTTCTTACCGGGTTCCAAGGAGGTACAGTGATATCTCCAGTACCTCATACTCAAGTCCCCTAAGATCCCATGCACTCTTCTCCTGTCACTTACTAGTCTGTTCCTGATGGGCTTCTCATCAGTTGGGCTCGGCCACATCTCCTGCATGGATCACCATTGCTACTGGTCAATGATGGCTGCTTTCACCCTCTCTGGGCCCCTGACACCAGCGCTCACCCAAGGACCTTGGATGAAGGTTGCGGGGTCAACTATCTCTGTCCCTAGTGCCTACTTTAAGGGGAGACTCTGGGCAACCGGGGGCACTCTCCTGTTCCTACGTATAATGTCCGTGCAGGCCTCAATGCACATCAGACCACTCAGCTGCAGTGTGTCACCATGGGCAGCAGGGTCACCTTCGGAGCTGGCTGCTCCAGTCCTCAGTGCCTTCACCGGTGAGAGGGGCTCTGAATTTTTTAGGGGTGTCCACCTAACCTAAACAGCTGGCACCAGCGCAGGCTGCAGTTGATGCCATCCCAACAAGCTGCAATGCATCTTTACCAGCCTTCCCTGGAGCCAGGCACTTCAACCTCCTGTCAACCCTTACAGTAGTGGGGGGCACAAAATATTCAGGTGGTGCAAGGAAATGTGCTACAAATGGGGTCTTTGGTTGGCAGACAGGTTACCCCTGTCCAAGCAAGGACCCTCACTCTAGTTAGGGTAAAGGAGAATCAGACTCAGTTAAATCCTGCTCACCACCTTGGTAGCTTGTCACAAGCAGACAGGCTTATCTTCAGAAGCAATGTGTAAAGTATTTGTACCAACACACACAGTAATACAGTGAAACACTACAAAATGGACACCACACCAGTTTAGAAAAATAAGTAATTTTTATCTAAAACAAAGTAGACCAAAACAACAAAAATCCAACATACACAAGTCAAGATATGAATTTTAAAAAGAATAAGGCCCTCATTATATCATATAGCGGTAATGACCACCTACCGCCACGGCGACGGCCAGCAAACACCGTCGCCGCGGCTTCCTACCATCCGCCATATTATGACCGTAGCCGGAATTCCGCCAAAAGGCTGGCGGAATTCCGTCTGTGGGCATGGCGGTGTACGGCCGTAAGGCGGCGCTGCTGCCAGAAGCAGCGCCACGCCAGTAGACCACAGCAGACTGTATCATGACCCATGATACGGCCTTGTGGTGTTCTGCTGGTGGATGCTGCTGCTAGCAGCAGTGCCAGGTCCTGCCTCCTGCCAGAAGACCCCCTGCAAGCAGGTAAGTCGGGTGCTCTGACAGGGGAGGGGGGTGGGGTGTTGTGTGTGGGGGGTGTGGGTGTATGTTTCTGTGTGCGTGCATGCGGGTGTGTGGAGTGTGGAATGCATGTGTGCATGAATGGGTGTGAGTGTGCATGTATGTTGTGTTGTGTGAATGCGTGTGTGCTTGTATATATGTCAGTGTGTGTGGATGTGTGGGTGAATGATGTATGCATGCATGGGTGAATGTGGGTAAGAGTGTCTGTATGCATGTGTATGATGGTTTGTGAATGTGCATGTATGTCGTGGGGTGGATCTGGAGTGGGAGGTGGAGGGGGAGACCCCTCTCAGTGACAGGGAAGAGATTCCCTGTCACTGATAGTGCCTACACCTTGGTTTTCATGGCAGTAAGGAAGCCACAAAAACCATGGCAGTAGGTGGAGTCATAATCCTGCTGGTGGGACAGTGACGGCCGCCTGGCTGGAGATTAAAGTCTCCAGCCCGGCGGCTGTTACCGCCCTGGCAGACGGAGTGGTACATTGGCGGTTGGGCTTGAACCAAACCACAATGTCACATTTTGAAGAGTACGGCCAGCCTGTTGGGAGTACTTTCCTCCAAAATACCACCATCCCCAAGGGTCATAATGAGGGCCTAAGAGTCTTAACCCTTAGAAAACAGTGAGAATGCTGTTGTTACACAAAGTACCTGGTTAGCGTCAAACATAAAGTCGCACGGGTGAGTGTGCGTTGGAAAAGGGTAGCGGTGTGTCGATTCCTTACTCGCAAGGTGTAGAAAAGTATCATCTTTCTTGGCATGTTACCCCCAATTTCTGCCTGATTGTTAGTGTGTTTTGACTGTGTCACTGGGATCCTGCTAGTCAGGACCCCAGTGCTTATGGTTTGTAGCCTACACGTCAGTATGTCTTACTGTTTTGTCAGTATGCTTGACTGTGTCACTGGAGTCCTGCTAATCAGAACTCCAGTGCTCCTGCTCTCTCTGTTTCCAAATGTGTCACTATATTCTAGTGACTACATATTTCACTCCAGATTGGCATACTGTACCCACCTTATAAGTCACTAGTATATGGTGCCTAGGCACACAGGGCATTGGGGTTCCAACAGGTCCTTATCTGCTGCAGCATTTCTTTTGCCACCCATAAGGAGCTCATACAAACACTCCTTCAGGACTGCCATTGCAGCCTGGGTGAAATAGTGTAAGCACTATTTCACAGACATGTTCACTGCAACAGGTCACTTATAAGTCACGTATATATCTTACCTTCAGACCCTAGGTGCATAGTACCTGCTAGTGCAGTGATGCCCTCACGTTATCCAGGTCCACTTTCCCGGACTTTGTGAGTGCGGGGACGCCATTATAAGTGTGCCATATATATATAGGTCAATAAATATATGTAGCTTCACAATGGTAACCCCGAATATAGCCATGTAAGGTGTCTAAGAACTGAAAATTGTACCCCAATACTGATTCTGGTATTGGGGGGGCAATTCCATGCAGTCTGGGTGTTCCACCAAGGACCCCCAGTACTGCCATACCAGCTCTCTGAGGTTTCCACTACAGCCCCAGCTGCTGCCACCTCACAGACAGGCTTCTGCCTTCCTGGGGCTTGAGCAGCTCAATCCCAGGAAGGCAGAAAGATGCATTTCCTTTAGGAGTGGGGTGTTACAGAACCTTCCCTTTGGAAATAGGTGTCACAGGCATGGGAGGGGTATCTTCCCAGAGCCCCTGGAAATGCTTTGAAGGGCACAGATGGTGCCCTCCTTGCATAATCCAGTCTACACCGGTTCAAGGACGCCCAGTACCTGATCTGGCATGAAACTGGACAAAGGAAAGTGGAGTGACCACTCCCTTGTCCATCACCACCCCAGGGGTGGTGTCCAGAGCTCCTCCAGAGTATCCCTGGGTTCTGACATCTTGTTTTCAGGATGGTCAGGGAACTCTGGGAACATCTGAGTGGCCAGTGCCAGCAGGTGATGTCAGAGACCCCTCCTGATAGGTGCTTACCTGGTTAGGTGAACAATCTGCCTCTCAGGGCTATTTAGGGTCTCTCCTCTGGGTGTTTCCTCAGATTCGTATTGCAAGACTCCAGCAGGAATCCTCTGCAACCTCTGCTTCACCTTCTACCATCAGATCAACGGTAGAACTGGTCCAGGAACTCTACAACTGCAACAAAGTATCCAAGAAGGCTACTTGCAACTCTGTAACTTCAGCTCCTGCCGGCAACTGCACCAGAAGGACCAAAGGAATCTCCTGTGGAATGACGGAGTCACTTCCCTGCTTCAGCAGGCATCTATCTGCAGCCTCAACCATTACTCTGGGACCCCTCTCCTGACAACGAGCGTGGATCCTGGAACACAGGTGTTGGACTGAAGTGACCCTGACTGTCCAAAGGTCCAACTGTCCAAATTTGGTAGAGGTAAGAGCTTGACTTCCTGTGCCAGAAAGTACCCCTGTGCACAGCGTGTTTTGCAGCTTCTAGGGCTTCTGTGCGCTTCTCCAAGGATTCCTTCATGCACAGAGTAGCCCAGGTCCCCAGCACCCTATCCTGCAACACTCAGCTCCCTGAGTTATTCTCTGTGGAATCTCTTTGTGTAGTGCTGCGATGACCGCGATTTGCAACTCCTTTGTCCCAGTGTCCTGACACTCCTGTGGGCGCTGCCTGGTTTTCTGAGGGCTCGCTGAAGAGCTGGGAGCCCCCTATCTCCCCTCAGTGTAAGTTGAGACGCCCAGGTCCCTCCTGTGCCCAGATAGTGCCTTTACCCACTAAATGCATCTTTTGCATGAGCCAAAGCTTGTTGGCGGAATCCAACAATGAAAACCAGCCTTCATACATCTACTCGACGTGGGACATCTCTTGCACCAAGCAGAAACCCGTAGTTCTCTTCTTTGGTGCATTTCTGACTTTTTCTTCTAACCGGAGAATCCAGTTTTGCACCTTCGTCCGGGTTAGCAGGGGCTCCTGTTACTCCTGGTCTCCTCAGCGACTCTTGGACTTGGTCTCCTCTGTCTGCAGGTCTTCAGGTCCAGTAATCCATCATTGGTGTCTTGTAGTCTTGCTTGGTTTTTGCATTATTCTTTATCACGACTTCTAGTGTGTTCTCAGGAAACTTGCTGTACTTTACTCCTGCTTTCCTGGGCTCTGGGGTGGGGTACTTTACTTACCTTTGGTGTTTTCTTACACTCCTAGTGCCCCTCTACACACTACTCTTGCCTAGGTGGGAAACCAACATTCACATTCCACTATTTTAGTTTATGGTTTGTGTTCCCCCAGGCTCATTCTAGCCTATGGTGATTTTCACTATTTGCACTATTTTATGACTGTTTACTTACCTGATTTTGGCTACTAGTGTATATATTATGCATAATACTTACCTCCTTATGGAGTATAGCCTCTAAGACATTTTTGGCCTTTGTCACTAAAATAAAATACCTTTATTTTTGGTAACACTAAGTATTGTCTTTCTTGTGTGTAAGTACTCTGTGATTACAGTGGTATTGCGAGAGCTTTGCATGTCTCCCAGTTCAGCCTTGACTGCTCTGCCTACAACTACCTCTAGACAGCCTGGCGTCTAGACACAGACTATATTTAACTAATAAGGGATAATTGGACCTGGTATAAGGTGTAAGTACCATAGATACTCACTACAAACAAGACCAGCCTCCTACACAAAGGAGGCGTGCATTGTTTCCTTTTCCAGTTGGGTCGTCGATGCATCATTTTTCTCCTTTGCAAGAGAGTGATGCATCAATTTCCGGACGGGGCAACTTAGATCCGTGCAGACTCATGTTGACTTTGACGCACAGGGATGATATGTGGAAAATCCAGTTGCACGTTATCGGAAAACCACGCTGTGTGGGGTTTGCATTGTTATCAGCCTCCGTAAGCGGGCAATGCATTGATCTCCCAGCTGCCATGCAGGTGGAAGAAAGATTTTAGCCACGAAGCTGGCTGTGCATTGTTTATCAGCTGCATTGTGGAAGATGAGTCACAAATTTCCCCGCACAGCGTTCTGTGCATGGAGTTTCAGTTCTTGTCTGCGAACTTCACTTTTCAAGGGCCCAGGGACTGGATAGGGTGCCACTTGGCAGGGCAGGAGTCGCAGCAGAGAGTCCAGGGGCTGGCAGTGGAAGTCTTTGATGTCACTGAGACTTCAACAGGAGGCAAGCTCAGTTTAAGCCCTTGAATATTCTTCTCAAGCAGGAATGCACAACAAAGTCCAGTCTTTGTACCCTTTCACAGGCAGAAGCAGCAACTGCAGGATAGCCCAACAAAGCACTATGACAGGCAGGGGCAGGACTTCTCCTCAGCTCTTCATCTCTTCTCATTGGCAGAGGTTCCTCTTGATTCCAGAAGGGATCTAATTTTCAGGGGTTTGTGTTCTGCTACTAATATCCCTTTCTGCCTTTGAAGCAGGCAAACTTCAAAGGAAAGTCTCTCTTGTTTGTAAGATCCTGCCTTGCCCAGGCCAGGCCCCAGACACACACCAAGTGGTTGGAGACTGCATTGTGTCTAGAGGAGAGGTGAAAACAGTCCAACTGTCAATCTGACCCAGACAGGGAATCCACAAACAGGCAGATTCACAGAATGGTTTAAGCAAGAAAATGCCTACTTTCTAAAAGTGTCATTTTAAAAAACGCAATCTGAAAACAAACTTTACTAATAGATGTATTTTTAAATTGTGAGCTCAGATACCCTAAGCTCCATTTTTCTAACTGTTGCAAAAGGGAATCTGCATGTTAAAACTATTTAAAGGCAGGCCACATGTTCACCTATGAGAGAGATAGGCCCTTCAAAGTGAAAACTGAATTTGGCAGTATTTCACTGTAAGGGCATATAAAACACATTAGTATATGACCTACCTTAAGCATACACTGCACCCTGCCCATGGGGCTAACTAGGGCCAACCTTAGGGGTGCCTTACATGTAAGAACAGGGAAGGTTTATGCCTGGCAAGTGGGTACATGCCAATTTGAATTGGCAGTTTAAAACTGTACACACAGACACTGCAGTGGCAGGTCTGAGCCATGTTTACAGGGCTACTAATGTAGGTGGCACAACCAGTGCTGCAGTCCCACTAGTAGCATTTGGTTGACAGGCCATGGGCACCTCTAGTGCACTGTACTAGGTGAGTTACTAGTAAATCAAATATGCCAATCATGGCAAGCCAATCACACATGCATTTCACATAGGAGCACTTGCACTTAAGCACTGGATAGCAGTGGTAAGTGCCCAGAGTATCAAAAACAGCAAAAACAGAGTCCAGCACACATCAACAACCTGGGAAACAAAGACAAAGGCCCTCATTCTGACCCTGGCGGTCGGTGATAAAGCGGCGGCCAAGCCGCCAACAGGCCGGCGGTCTAAAATATGCAATTCTGACCCTGGCGGGAACCGCCAACACAGTCCGCCGTATTAACACTCCGCCCGCCACGGCGGTACAAACAAACAGCGCGGCGGTTCCCGCCAACAGCCAGGCGGCAGACAATGTACCGCCCACCCTATTACGACCCACCAATCCGCCACCTTTTCCGGGGCGGGAGCACCGCCGATAAGAACACGGCGGAAACAGACTACGAACGGGAAAACGCTCACCTCTACGCACTCCACGCGAGATTCCGGCAGTATGGAACCAGAGTTGCAGGTCATCCCCGCACTCCTATACCTGCTCATATACCAGGAGCACGCCCGGCGGCGCGGAAGACATCGGTGAGTACTGCACCTACGACACAGGGGAGGGAAAAGATTACCGGCACACACCCACCCACCCACACCCACTACAACACACACATCAATGCATTCCCACAGATCACTGTCACAACCCACAAACCACCCCCCACCGAAATAATGCAAAGACCAAAAGAAGAGATCATAAACGGTCAGATATATTGAAATATGTACACCAGTAATCCCAATAAATAAATAAACTATGTACAAAATATATACAGCTACTAAATGTAGTCCAACCACTGTCCGTGGATCACAGGGGTCCTGTGCAAAGGGGCAAGGCCCAGTCCCACGACAAGAACTCCACGGAGAGAACACTGCAGGGGCATCAGAAAGAAAATAGGACAGGCACCTCAGGGGGAAGGGAAGGGGGGGCACCTCAGCCACTTGAGTACACGACGCCAGATCCACGAGGGGACTCCATGACCACTGGCCCATCCTGGGGAGAGCAAAGCCACAGTCCAAACAGTCCATACAGTGGGTGGCCTGCCCACTGGGCCATCCTGGGGAGAGCAAAGCCACAGTCCAAACAGTCCATACAGTGGGTGGCCTGCCCACTGGCCCATCCTGGGGAGAGCAAAGCCACAGTCCATACAGTCCATACAGTGGGTGGCCTGCCGACTGGCCCATCCTGGGGAGAGCAAAGCCACAGTCCATACAGTCCATACAGTGGGTGGCCTGCCCACTGGGCCATCCTGGGGAGAGCAAAGCCACAGTCCATACAGTCCATACAGTGGGTGGCCTGCCCACTGGGCCATCCTGGGGAGAGCAAAGCCACAGTCCATACAGTCCATACAGTGGGTGGCCTGCCCACTGGGCCATCCTGGGGAGAGCAAAGCCACAGTCCATACAGTCCATAACAGACCCCACTGCCACTGGAGGAGGCAAGTTGGCCAGAGGACATCCTGCAGCCCTGCCCGAGATAGATCCTGCCCTGCCACGTCTGCCAAAGGGCCAGCGGTTCTTGCCTTGAAGGGCCCAGTTCAGCGGTTCCTGAGACGGCGGGCCCAGTTCAGCGGTTCTGGAGACGGCGGGGCCCAGTTCAGCGCTCCTTGCCTTGAAGGGCCCAGTTCAGCGGTTCTTGAGACGGCGGGGCCCAGTTCAGCGGTCCTTGCCTTGAAGGGCCCAGTTCAGCGGTTCTTGAGACGGCTGGGCCCAGTTCAGCGCTCCTTGCCTTGAAGGGCCCAGTTCAGCGGTTCTTGAGACGGCGGGGCCCAGTTCAGCGCTCCTTGCCTTGAAGGGCCCAGTTCAGCGGTGCTTGAGACGGCGGGGCCCAGCGGAGCGGTGCGTGAGACGGCGGGGCCCAGTTCAGCGGTTCTTGAGACGGCGGGGTCCAGTTCAGCGCTCCTTGCCTTGAAGGGCCCAGTTCAGCGGTGCTTGAGACGGCGGGGCCCAGCGGAGCGGTGCGTGAGACGGCGGGGCCCAGTTCAGCGGTTCTTGAGACGGCGGGGCCCAGTTCAGCGCTCCTTGCCTTGAAGGGCCCAGTTCAGCGGTTCTTGAGACGGCGGGGCCCAGTTCAGCGGTCCTTGCCTTGAAGGGCCCAGTTCAGCGGTTCTTGAGACGGCGGGGCCCAGTTCAGCGCTCCTTGCCTTGAAGGGCCCAGTTCAGCGGTTCTTGAGACGGCGGGGCCCAGTTCAGCGCTCCTTGCCTTGAAGGGCCCAGTTCAGCGGTGCTTGAGACGGCGGGGCCCAGCGGAGCGGTGCGTGAGACGGCGGGGCCCAGTTCAGCGGTTCTTGAGACGGCGGGGCCCAGTTCAGCGCTCCTTGCCTTGAAGGGCCCAGTTCAGCGGTTCTTGAGACGGCGGGGTGCAGCGGAGCGGTGCTTGAGACGGCGGGGCCCAGTTCAGCGGTCCTTGCCTTGAAGGGCCCAGTTCAGCGGTTCTTGAGACGGCGGGGCCCAGCGGAGCGGTGCTTGAGACGGCGGGGCCCAGTTCAGCGGTTCTTGAGACGGCGGGGCCCAGCGGAGCGGTGCTTGAGACGGCGGGGCCCAGTTCAGCGGTTCTTGAGACGGCGGGGCCCAGCGGAGCGGTGCGTGAGACGGCGGGGCCCAGTTCAGCGGTTCTTGAGACGGCGGGGCCCAGTTCAGCGCTCCTTGCCTTGAAGGGCCCAGTTCAGCGGTTCTTGAGACGGCGGGGCCCAGCGGAGCGGTGCTTGAGACGGCGGGGCCCAGTTCAGCGGTTCTTGAGACGGCGGGGCCCAGCGGAGCGGTGCTTGAGACGGCGGGACCCAGTTCAGCGGTTCTTGAGACGGCGGGGCCCAGCGGAGCGGTGCGTGAGACGGCGGGGCCCAGTTCAGCGGTTCTTGAGACGGCGGGGCCCAGTTCAGCGCTCCTTGCCTTGAAGGGCCCAGTTCAGCGGTTCTTGAGACGGCGGGGCCCAGTTCAGCGCTCCTTGCCTTGAAGGGCCCAGTTCAGCGGTGCTTGAGACGGCTGGGCCCAGCGGAGTGGTGCGTGAGACGGCGGGGCCCAGTTCAGCGGTTCTTGAGACGGCGGGGCCCAGTTCAGCGCTCCTTGCCTTGAAGGGCCCAGTTCAGCGGTTCTTGAGACGGCGGGGCCCAGCGGAGCGGTGCTTGAGACGGCGGGGCCCAGTTCAGCGGTCCTTGCCTTGAAGGGCCCAGTTCAGCGGTTCTTGAGACGGCGGGGCCCAGCGGAGCGGTGCTTGAGACGGCGGGGCCCAGTTCAGCGGTTCTTGAGACGGCGGGGCCCAGCGGAGCGGTGCTTGAGACGGCGGGGCCCAGTTCAGCGGTTCTTGAGACGGCGGGGCCCAGCGGAGCGGTGCGTGAGACGGCGGGGCCCAGTTCAGCGGTTCTTGAGACGGCAAGGCCCAGTTCAGCGTTCCTTGCCTTGAAGGGCCCAGTTCAGCGGTTCTTGAGACGGCGAGGCCCAGCGGAGCGGTGCTTGAGACGGCGGGGCCCAGTTCAGCGGTTCTTGAGACGGCGGGGCCCAGTTCAGCGGTTCTGGAGACGGCGGCCGGTCTATGTCCAACTGCTAATTGCCTGGTGGTGCCCTCCTGGGCAGCGGGGATGGTGCTCCTTCAATGCCCACCTGGGCTGTGGGTGGTGGGGCCCTCCTGGCCAGCTGGGCTGGGTCCTCCCTGGGCAGCGGCTATGGGGGTGGTGGGCTCTCCCGGGGCAGCTGTGCCGGTTCCTCCCGGGGCAGCGGCTATGGGGGTTGTGGGCTCCTCCTGGGCAGCAGGCCTGCTGCCTGACCTCTCCGACTTGCTGCCCTTGCCCTCCTTAGTCGTGGGCCTGTGGCCCTTTCCTCCCTTTGGAGCTGTGGCTGGTGACTGTCTCTGGGTGGTGTCCGGGGGGGATGTAGAAGGCGGGCTCCTGCGGCGCCCCTTCCGCCTTCTGCTCCTCTTCCCAGCGGGTGGGCTGGCTGTCCCCTTGCTGCTGGGCGAAGATCCAGACATGCGGGCTGGCGGGCTCCAATACCCCTGCACCCTTGTCAAGGGGGCTGCAGGGCTGGTGGTGGCTGAGGTGCTCTTCTTACCCCGACGAGAAGGAGGGGGGGGCTCAGGGTCAGGAAAGAAGTTAGTAGTGGCGAGGAAGAGCTTCTTGGGACAATGGAGAGTGGTAGGTACAGTGGGAATGGGAGTGGGGGGAGAGGATGTGGTTGTAGGTGAGTCACGTTTGCTGTCTTTGGGTGCAGGTGCAGGAGGGATAGGCTGTCGTGAGGTGGATGGCTGTTGGGTGGGTGGGTGGCTGCGTTTGTGTGGTGTGGAAGAGGGGGTGACAGACACAGTGGGAGAGGACACAGGGGACGTGTAAATGGCAGTGGGGGTGGTGACTGCACGTGTGCGGACTGGAGTGGAGGGTGTGCTGGTGATGGAAACACTGGCTGATGGTGAGGTGAATGGAGGTGTGAGTGTAGACGTCACAGGGAGGGAGGAGGGAGACGAGGAGGTGGGGGTCACAGAGGTGGTAGTGACTGTTGGCATGTCTGCATCGGAATGTTGCGTGTGTGAATGTCTGCGTGATCTGTGGTGCTTATGTTTGGATGAGCTTCTCTTGGGTGTTGAGGTGTGTGCAGGCTGGTCTGATGGTGTGGGTGGGACAGGCAGAGGAACAGGAGACTGGGAGGAGGGAGTTAGTAGAGGCAGGCAGGAGACAGGGACAATGGCTGCCGTCAGTGCTGAGGCCAGAGCCTGGAACGATCGCTGATGGGCAGCCTGACCCGAATGAATGCCCTCCAGGTACGCATTGCTGCGATGAACCTCCCTCTCCACCCCCTGGATGGCATTCAAAAGGGTAGTCTGCCCAACAATGAGCGTTCGGAGGAGGTCAATGACCTCCTCACTGAGGGCAGCGGGGGTAACAGGGGCAGGGCCTGAGGTGCCTGGGGCGAAGGAGATGCCCGGCTTCCTGGCAGAGCGGGCACGGGGCGAACGCTGAGGGGCTACTGGGAGGGCGGAGATGGTGCGCTGGGTGCGGCTGTACCTGTAATGGCGGGGGGCACGGATGGTGCCACCCCCGCAAGGGAGCCCCCTTCCGAGGACGTGTCCGTGTCGCTGCAGGGTCCAGTCGTCCCCGTCGTGGAGCTCCCCTCGCCCTCCGTCTCACTGGTCCAGTCTGACTCTGTGGCATGGCCCTCCTGGGCCATGTGAGATGCAGCTCCCTCCTGCCCCGATGCCACTTCTCCTCCGCCTGATGATGCTGATGCACACAAGCACAGAAAGACAAACAAAAAGGGGGGGGGGAGAGAGAAATAAAGGGATATTGATTACATGGATCTCCGGTACAGTTAGCGGACATGACAGACACAGATGCCCCCTGCACTAAGTTGCGCACTTGGGGTCCGCTACGCATTCCGTGGAACATGCCCTACACGCCTAGAGTTGACAACTGCACCCATGGATGACACGGCCCAGGGATGGCTGTACTGACAAACTACTGAGGGTGGTGGCTGGGGACACAGGGGCTTACGGGGGTGCCCAGCCTACAGATATCGCCCTGGCCTAGGGGGACCCCCAGCCCTCCTCCCCCACCCAGACACCTCCACTGCGCGACAACAGAGTAGATAATGCTTGTACTCACCCCCTTGTGTCTGCTGTGCTGCCCTCACGCGCCCATCCAAATCAGGGTAGGCCACCGCCAGGATCCGGAACATCAGGGGGCTCAGTTGACGGCAGGCACCCCGCCTACGTTGGGAGGCCATCCCCAGCAGAGACTCGGCGGTCTTCTTGGTCCCGCGGCGGATGTCCTCCCACCTCTTGCGGCAGTGGGTGCCCCGTCGATGGTGGACCCCCAGGGTCCGGACTTCCTTGGCGATGGCACGCCAAATCCCGATCTTCTCATGGGCGCGGACCTATGTGACACGTACAGGGAGGGAGAAATACCACGTTCAAGTTTGTCAGCATTTTCCTTGCCAGTGGCCCAACGCCCCCCATCCCCGCCAGGCCCCCCGCCATGCCCCCCGCCAGGCCCAACATGCCCCCCATCCCCGCCATGCCCCCTGCCAGGCCCAACATGCCCCCCATCCCCGCCAGGCCCCCCGCCATGCCCCCCGCCAGGCCCAACATGCCCCCCATCCCCGCCAGGCCCCCCGCCATGCCCCCCGCCAGGCCCAACATGCCCCCCATCCCCGCCATGCCCCCCGCCAGGCCCAACATGCCCCCCATCCCCGCCAGGCCCCCCGCCATGCCCCCCGCCAGGCCCAACATGCCCCCAAGCCAGCCAGTGGCCCCAAATCCAGATTGAATTAAACTCACTTGTTGGTCTGGAGGACCGTAGAGTAGCGCATACTGGGGGAGGACCCCATCCACAAGTTTCTCCAACTCCTCTCCAGTGAAGGCAGGGGCCCTTTCCCCAGGCGCAGCAGCCATTGTCCCTTCCAGACCGAGGTCACAGCAACACTTGCAGTATAGGTCCTCTCCTGTGAAAGTTCAAGGCGCAAGTGGATAAGTAGATAGAAAATGGTGGTCACGTCCGCGGCGGTGCGTACCGCGGCGGTGCGTCCCGCCACCGCCGGCGCCCTTCGCCATTGGCTCCTGAAACCCATAGGCTTCAATGTTAACCAATGCGGCTTGGCGCCGCGGTCTTCGCCCGCCGCCCGCCGCGGTGTGCCACGCCAGCGCATTCACCTCACATCCCATTGTCACACTTCACAGGTCAGGCAGCCGCCATTTCCAGGGCCCACATGGCTCAATTTCAACAGCGTCACACAGGCCTAGGCCTTGCATAGCCACTCAGACACGCCATTCACTGCATAGAGAATCGTTTACTGTGCTAGCTGTGAGTACGTACCTGTGGGTTGCTTGACTGTGTGCTCCATGTTGTCCTTCCTAGGCACCGTCTGCTGGGTTGGGCGAGGAGACGGATGAATCCTCCCGTGTACCGACCGCTGGTGGACCTGTCGACAATGGAAGAACGCCACATTATCCTGACCTACCGTCTTAACCGTGCCACTATCCATGAACTGTGTGCCCAGCTGGAGCCCGACCTGATGTCCCCCATCCGCCAACCCACAGGGATTCCCCCTCTGGTGCAGGTCATGTCAGTACTCCATTTCTTGGCAAGTGGGTCATTTCAGACAACCGTGGGAATTGCTTCTGGGATGTCTCAGCCCATGTTTTCGAAGGTGTTATCCAGAGTGTTGTCTGCCCTGATGAAATCCGTGAGGAGCTACATCATTTTCCCTGAGGTGGGCGAATTGGCTACAGTGAAGGGTGATTTCTACGCCCTTGGACATATTCCCAACGTAATTGGTGCATTGATGGGACCCATGTGGCTTTGGTTCCCCCAAGAGACAGGGAGCAGGTGTACAGGAACAGAAAAAATTACCATTCAATGAACATCCAGGTGGTGTGTTTGGCTGACCAGTACATCTCGCATGTCAATGCCAAATTCCCAGGGTCAGTGCATGACGCCTACATCCTCAGGAATAGCAGCATCCCTTACGTGATGGAACAGCTACAGAGACACCGTGTATGGCTAGTGGGGGACTCTGGGTACCCCAACCTGTCGTGGCTACTGACCCCAGTAAGGAATCCCCGGACCAGGGCAGAGGAACGGTACAATGAGGCCCATGGGCGTACTAGGAGGGTGATCGAACGCACCTTTGGCCTCCTAAAGGCCAGGTTTAGGTGCCTGCATATGACAGGTGGATCCCTAATGTACTCACCTAAGAAGGTGTGTCACATCATCGTGGCCTGCTGCATGCTTCACAACCTGGCTTTGCGCCGCCAGGTGCCTTTCCTGCAGGAGGATGGTCGAGACGGTGGTGTTGTGGCAGCGGTGGAACCTGAGGAGAGTGACGAGGAGGAAGACGACGGGGCTGAAACAGACAACAGGGACAGAATCATTGAACAGTACTTCCAATAGGACACAGGTAACATTTCAAAGATGATTTAGTAAATGTTAACTACTCTTCTGCATCTCTGCTGCCTGTCTATTTGCCCCAGTGTATGATGACTGAGTTTTGGCTTTTCCCTCCCTATTTCAGATCTGGGGTCCCCACTACGAGTCCTGTGCTTCGTTTCCCCATGGACTACAGCTTTGTGGCAGCTGTTTGTTGACTTCACCATGTACAAGGACATATTTGCACTGTCATGTCAATTACAATATATTGAAATCACAGCCAGACTCCAGATATTTTGGTGCAAAATAGGTGTTTATTTAAGTGCTCAAAATGGGATGGGTGGTTTCAAGTGGGTGGGGGCTATGGTGAAGGAATGTCCATGGCAGAGTCCAGAGTAACAGTCACACAGGTGCATTGTCCAGAGGCCTGTGGAGAGATGGAGCATGGGCAGTTCAAGGATGGACAGGGTGACAATGTGGGACAGTGGGATGACATCAGGTGGTATCCATTGCTGGCGGGGGTCTTGACATCCTACTCTGTCTTCTTGCGAGATCTCAGGGCCCTCTTGCGGGGTGGTTCTTCTCCTGCAGGAGGTGGGGGTCTGGTGGGCTGCTGCTGTGCGGGGGCCTCCTGTCCACTAGCGCCGGCGGAGGTGGTTGGCTGTTCTTGGTCCAGGCTAGTGGCAGGGGCCCTTGGGTGTTGTTCAGTGTCCGCCCTGGTGTTGACGAGGTCCTGCAGCAGCCCTACCATGGTAACCAGGGTGGTGTTGATGGCTCTGATGTCCTCCCTGTACCCCCGATAGTGTTCCTCCTGCAGTACCTGGATCTCCTGGAACCGGGCCAGTACCGTCGCCATCGTCTCCTGGGAGCGGTTGTATGCTCCCATGATGGTGGTGAGGACCTCGTGGAGAGTGGGTTCCCTGGGCCTCTCCTCCCCCCCCTGTCGCACAGCTGCCCTCCGAGTTCCCCTGTTTCCCTGGGCCTCTGCCCCCTGGCCGGTGTGCCCACTACCACTGCCCCCAGGTCCCTGTTGTTGTTGGGGTGGTGGGTTATCCTGGGTGCCCTGTAGTGGTAGACACACCGCAGATTGACGCGCCCTGGAGACAGAGGCATGGGCCCGCTGGGTGGGAGCTGTGCTGGTGTTCCCAGAGGGGTTTGGGTCTGTAGTGGCATGTGCCTGTGTGAGGGGAACCGACTGTCCAGAGGTCCCCGATGGTCCGGGCTGGTCATCGGTGTCCAGGTCGACAGAGCTGCTGTCATCGCTGACGGCCTCTTGGGTGGGGGGTGTGGAGAATTCTGGCCCCTCCGCCGCGGTGTGTTGACGGTCGGGTCCTGCAGAGGTATAGAGGTATGGTTATAGTTTCAATGTGTGGCATATGGGTGTATCTATGGGTTCTCGTGTCCCCAAGTGCTGGCATTCGTGTGTGGGGGCTTTGGTGAGGGTGGCTTGTGGGGGGGATGTGTATATGCATTGGGCATGCTTTGGTGATGGGTGTCCATGCTTAGTGGACGCATGCAGGCCTAGGTTTTGGGATGTGTGGGTTGTGATGGTGAGACATTGGCGGGGAATAGGTGTGCTGGGGGTGGGGGTGAGGATGGTGGTGGGGGTGAGTATGGTGGTGGGGGTGAGGGTGGGGGTGAGGATGGGGGTGGGGGTGAGGGTGGGGTTCGAGGATGGGGGTGAGGGTTGGGGTCTGATTTGGCATGCAGGTGGGGGGGAAGCAGTATTGAAGCTTCAACTTACCAGTATCCATTCCTCCGCCGACTCCTGCGAGGCCGTCAGGATGCAGGATGTTCAAGACTTCCTCCTCCCATGATGTGAATTGTGGGGGTTGAGGTGGGGGTCCTCCGCCAGTCTTCTGCACGGCGATGTTGTGCCTGGATACCATGGAACGCACCTTCCCCCGTAGGTCGTTCCATCGCTTCCTGATGTCTTCCCGATTTCTGGGGTGCTGTCCCACTGCGTTGACCCTGTCGACAATCCTCTGCCATAGCTCCGTCCTCCGGGCAATGCTGGTGTATTGTATCTGTGTGCCGAACAGCTGGGGCTCTACCCGAACGATTTCCTCCACCATGACCCTGAGTTCTTCGTCTGTGAAGCGGGGTTGTCTTTGGGGTGCCATGGGGTGGTGTGTATGATGTGTGGGGTGGAGTATGTGTATTTAAGTGAGTTGAGTGTGGTGGTGTGTGTTGTTTTGTGTGTGGATAGTGTGTGGGTGATGGTGTTGAGTGGCTGTGGCTGTTAGTTTGTGGATGCTGGTGTCTCGCTCTGGCCTTCTTTCAGAATTTTTTCGCGTAGGGGTTTGTGGGTGATGTGGGTGTGTGTTTTATATTGTATTGTGTGTGTGGGGGTGGTGTGTGTATGTGTATCAGGTGTGTGGGATTCAAATCGTCCAATGTGGCTGAGTTTTGTTCGTTTGTGTGTATTCTGACCGCGGCGGTGTGTCCCGCCAATGGAATACCGCGTTTGAATGACCGCCGCGTGGATTCGTGGGTCGTAATGGCATGGGCGTATTTCTGTTGGCGTGACGGTGGAGGTTTTGTCACCTCCACTTTTCCGCCGACCGCTGGTCTGGCGGTCTGTTGTGGCGGTCGGATTTTCGGAGGTTTGCCTTCTGCGGGTCAGAATGACCGTGGCGGGTTTCCGCGACCGCGGCGGGATTATGGAGGATTTCTGACCGGCGGTAGGCGCCTTTTACCGCCGAGGTCAGAATGACCACCAAAATGTTAGAGGAGACCACGCCAAGGATGCCAAGTCTAACAAAATGTCTCTTTTTCCATGTTCACTCCAACATTTTTGGACAGATGTTGCTAGTTTTTTGTCTCTGAGAGTGCACTGGTGCCTGCTAACTAGACCTCAGCCCCAGTGTTCTAACCCCATACTAAGTACTTGTCAAATTGGCTATACCCATTTGGCTAGTGCTGACTTAATTATAAGTCCCTAGTGTATGGAACCCAGGGCATGTAAGACAGAGTGTCCACTCAGGGCACCAGAACTTTTTGTGTCACCCTGAGTGTGACAAAGGACAAAATGGCCCCCAGCCTGCCACTGCAGACTGGAAGAGCAGTGTTTACACTGCTAGCTCGAATTTGCCATTTGAACCAATGTTAAAGCCATCTTCTTCCTTAATCCTTTATGTAAGTCTCCCTCAAGGAGCCCTATGGCACAGAGCTATTTATTAAGTAAGACTTATATATGTTATATGTGTTAACAGCAACCCTTACAAATTGTCATTTTGCTGGGAAAAGGTTAGTAGCCCCATTGGCTAACACAGGGTTTCCGGCTGGCACACCAGCCTGGCTAACTCCTGAATGGGACCACCTAAATGGGTACTGTAAGGAATCAAATTAATCGCGCCATTAAACCCAATCTGATGCCCAGGTCTAATTTAATGTAGCAATTAATGTTCTGCAACTTTTAGAAAGGTGCAACTTTCTGCTCCAGCTAATCCAGTGGCCTCACAAAGGCCCTGGACCACAGACAGCTTTCTTTCCACAAGGGGAGACATATGAACATCTTGCAGACTTAGAAACAAAGGCAGTTGCCACAGAGCAAGGTGTTACCCCCTCTCCCAGGAGGGCCACTTGGAGTGTTAGCCCAAAAAGCTTCAAAGGTTGAAGCTGCCGTTGAAGGGCAAATGGGGATAACACTCCAAAGCAGGTTGCCTTTTGTTCATGTAGACAAGTTGGAGACGGGGACAGAGAGGGAAATCCAGTGCCCAAACCACTTTTCCAGCGGACGTGTACCCCTCTTGGAAGCAACACCTCTAGGGTGGGTTAGGAAGCTCCTGATGACCGAAAAGGGGTCTTGACATTTTGAGAGTGGCTAGAATAGTGCACTTTGGGATAGCCAGATGCCACATTGTAGGAAACACGTCACCTGAAGGAAGGGGGACCTAATATCCTATTGGCTATTGACTGTGTGGTCCCCTCAGGGCACTTTCCTGGGATAATTATGGCACCCCTGGTCCCTCAGATTATGATGAATTTGGAGAAAGGATTGAAGAAGGACTGCTAAGCTGCTCTTGAAACTGCACAAGGCATCACTGTTTGAAGAACTGTACCTGCTGAACTTTGGGCAAGTGAAGTTTGGACTCTACCTGTGGCTCTTGGCTTGAAAAAAAGTTGATTCCCAGCCCCAGCTCAAAGCAGTGACTTCAAGAAGTAGTTGGCTGATCACCTGAAAGCAGCTCATGGACAAAATAGCTGAAGTAGCCCAGACAGGCAAGTTGGTAGCCACTGCAGACGTTTTGCCACCACCTGCTGCTGGAAGCCCAAAGTGACTAATCATTGATGCCAAAAATTGCAACAGAGTTCTCTGGGCCCAGGAGTGCTGTCAGAGTCAGGATTTGTCACCCAGGAGGGACACTAACCCCCACCAAAGGATTCTGTCCAACAGCAGTGCAAGGAGACCAGTTCCCCCAGCATCGGCTGTCCAGTTACTACATCGAAGAGGACTTCATGAGACCCTGACCCCAGTGGCCAAGGTCAACTCACATCACCCGAGGACTGACAACAAAGGCACCCCTGTCAGCCGCACCACAACCGGAGCATCCTTGAGCATCATTCCATCCTGAATCCTCAGCATCAGAACCACTCTATTAAAGTATATTACGGTTGTCCTGTAAAGTTTGGAATTCAACTTAAAAATGCTGTGATGGTCAGGTAACAGTCCAAAGTATCATCTCTGGCCCCTTAGACCTCCATTCTTTTAGATTTGGTCACCAAAGCTGGGCCAGAGTAGATAAACTAACTCTTTCAAACTTTTCAAAAGTTAACATACTTTTTGTTACACAATGCTTGTTTGCGTTGTTTTTTTAAAGTATTAATATTTTTTTAAAGGTGTATCTACGGAACCCTCCGGTGGATTTTGCTTATCAAGGACTCTAAAAATTCATACAAATATACTCTATTTTCATAAATTGTTATCCTGTTTCTTTCATGTTATGTAACTTTCTTATTTCAGTGTTTTGTACTGTTGAAATCTTTATACTAAGGCTCATATTTACAAGGAGCTTGCGCTGTCGCTGCGTCATTTGTTTTGATGCAGTGATGGCGCAGGCACTGCTCCATATTTACAAAGTGACACATTCTGTGATATGCATCACTTTTCTCCCTGTGCATCATTTTTAACCTGCTCAACAACCGGTTGCATCAGGTTAAGTTAATCATATGCAAGGTAGGAAGTCCCATTCAAAAACCAATGCAGAACTGACACATCCATATTTACAAGATTTTGGGAAAGTGACACATCACAAGAAAATGACACAGACTTCAAAATGCATCAATATTCCTGTGCACCTGCAACCCAGGCATACAAATGATGCATTGGCACTAATACATAAACAGAACATGCACAAAACAGTCTGGTAAACTCAATGACACCGTGGAGCTACTAATATTCCAGCTTGGAGCACCAAGACAAAGATGGGCACCACCACCAATGCCTCCACCACCACAGAGGCAGGACAGGACAAGGGAGCGGATCTACCGGCAAAGGACTACTCTCATTGACCTTAGGGATGAGGAGGTCATCGCCTATTACAGGCTCAAGAGGGAGTCCATTGTCCAGCTCCTGCACCAGATTGTATCAAGGCTGCAGACAGCATCACAGAGGTGCACCAACATCCCTCTGCAGGCTATTCTGATAGCTGTATTGCATATGCTGACATCTGGCTCATTCCAAACCACCATAGCTAGAGTGGTAGGAATATCTTAGTCAGTCTTTTCAGCATTCCTCCCCTCCGTCCTTGATGTCAACATAAGCCTCACACCCCAGTACCTCATGTTCTCCAACACACACCAGAAACAACTGGAAAACAAGCAGGCCTTCTAAGCTACTGCTAGTTTTCTACGTGTTGGGGGCAATGGACTGCACCCATGTGCAACTGGTACTTCTTACCTCTACAGCCCACCTGTACCAAAACCAGAAGCAATCATATTCTATCAATGTGCAGGGAATAGTGGGCCATCTGGGGATGTTCATCAATGTGCTGGCAAAGTACCCAACAATCACTTATGATTCATACATCGTCAGACAGTTCATCATAAATGTGAGCTTCCAAAATGGGATATATGGGAATGGCCTACTGGTTGGTAAGTACATCTTAAGCACTTTACCAAACTCATGACAGTAAACAATGGTGCTCAATTTAAACATATTTGGGTTGGATGATTGAGGCAGTGCATATGTAGCAGGTGTGAGCCTCATACTTGCAAACTGACACATGGTGCATGCGTAATATAACCCCATAACTCCCACATGTACAGACCTTGAAAACTGCTGGGAACCTAATTTACAAGAAGCCAGTACTGTTGGTGTGTCCATTTTCATTACGTTCTGCTGAGTCACAGAATTCCAACCATGGCTTTGAGGCCATGCAAAGTCACCCTGAGTGCCTAGGCATGGCCTCATATATATATATGAACAAAGGCACAGTGGTGTTACAATAGCTCCTGCAGCCCTTGCCGTGCAGAGGGCCCCTGAGCTCCAGGGACCTCTCAGTTACTGTGCATGGGCTGCTGGCCTTAAAGCTCCTGATTGGGTCTGAGCTTGGGAGCAGGGCTGGTGTGATGAGTGCACTGACCTTGGTGTGGATGCTGTGTTTAAAAATAAATAATGGGTTTAGAGGAACTGAACTTGTTTCTGCATCCAGCAGTTTTCGGGCAACATTAAACATCTCAAGATACCTCTGGTGATTAATGTTACTGCTGGTGAGAGATTTTTGTTTAGTGGCAGTTTAGACTCATCATAAAGTAGCACAGAGCGATGATGTGACTGCTGCAAATAATGTGCACTATGCATATCACAAACTGTCAGTGAACTATGAGTAGCGCTTAAAAAAAGAAAAATACATGTATGCTAAAGAAGGGCTCTTGAGAAGTCAGGTGCACTGTTGGAGATTAGTAGTGAGGGATTTTGTGGGGAACGAGGTCATGGGGAGAAGCCAAAAAAGACTGTTGCAACAAACACCGCCAGCACTAAAGCTGGCACTGTGGAAGGGGGGCCCTTCTTGTATTTTGCAGAGGGGCCCCCTCACGTTTTGTTACGCCACTTCAAAGGCAAGGTAGTGCTAAGTGTTGCATTACCTTTGTCTGCATGAAGAATGTGTCAAATAGGCCTCATGTTGAGGTTATCCATGCAAGACTTAATGCATCTGTTACCTTTCAAGATGTGCAAGGACATGGTGATCTGCACAATATCCCCATATATATGTCTCCTAGGTGGAGGTATAACAGGCACAACTTAATTTCGTTTGTATCTTAAGTTGCTCTTCATATGTGTGCTGCACTCTGCAGCATACATACAAAGTGTCATGACCCTACCTTGATTATCCATAAGCAGGAAAGTTTATCAGTGGAATTATAACAAGTGAATCCAAAATGCAGATACATCTGCACCATGATGAAAGGGGGCATGGGTTTCCACCATTCACCAATCTGTGATAATGTACATGCAGAAGAAACAAAAATGTCCTGTATGCCATTAATATGATACATTGAAGAGCTTTTCAGTAAATGCAGGGCAGTGCAGCTAAGTAACTCACTGTGCTGCTCTGTGACAACAGCCTGGAAATGAAACCCTGTGTATGCTTCCAAAAGTTGGAAAGATCCTCAGCAATGCAACTACATTTAAAATATTGTGCAGCAATACTGTGTTCAAGGAAGAGCCTCCATTTTTGCTATCTGTGTCTACACAAGTAACTTCAATGGTCAGGAGCCACGTTAGGTATGCAATAATTTGGAAAACCAAATATATCATACCCATTCCATGTACACCCTGGCAAAGTAACTCTTTTGCCATATTAACTCACCTGCCATCCTATGTCTGACTAATTTTGTGATCCAAAAACCAAAAACAACTGTAAGACAAGGATTTCCAATGTGCAGCAAGATAGTCCCTTTTGCACAATGTTTTGTTCATATACTAGGCAGTCACGCATTCACTATTTTTACATTTTGTCTGTCTCCGTACAATGCTGTCCATTCTCTGGATGTTCAGATGGTAAAGCATCATGTAGAAAAATCTTGTGAACACTGTCTTCAAAAAGTGAGGCAGAATAGTGTTGAGAGTCTCACAGTTGCATTGCATACTGCCAAACTCAAAAAAATTCTCTCATGTCATATACTGTCAACACAGTAGACACAGTGTTCTGACATGTGTAGACTATCATGTAGCATAATGACATGTGAGTACTACTGTCACATTCAAATATGTGTGCATGAATGGGACAGCACCATCAGCATTTGTCAAAATTTGACCCTTCCAACATGTCATGATATACCAACTTAACTTAAAACAAAAAATTAGATTGAAGTGTGATAGAAGTGTCAGCTCTATTGCTAACGTACCATCCATAAGATTGCAGACTTCTCATCTGCATGGCATTGGCACTCACAATTGTGAGAAATAGTAAGTGTAACACCAAAGCCGCTACACTTGTATGTGTAGTACAGTGTCAGTCATACCAAAAATTAAAGTACATGTATGTCAATCAATGTCATTACACCTTCAGTACTTTGTGAAAAGTTAATGAGTTAACCAGGAAATAAAACAGTATGTAAATGATTGTGGGCATGGCAAACTTTATAAACATCATCTTAATGTTCCCCTCCAGTTTTACAGCTGGCGAAGGATATGGGCTGCAGCAGTGGGTCATGACCCCTCATGCATATCCCCAGATGGGGACACAGCACAACTTCATCAATGTCCTGAGCAGGACCCAGTTAATTGTTAAGAAGATTTTGGGATTCTGAAGTCTCATTTCCGCTGCCTTGATTTGTCTAGAGGAAGATTGCTGTACTTTCCCCAGGTGGTCTGCAAAATCATCATGGTCTGCAGCATTCTGCACAACATCTGTGTGTGGACTGATTTAATCTGAGATGATGAAAATGTGGAGCAGGAAGGCCCAAATTATGAAGAAGCGGAAGAAGAGGACCAACAGCCAAATGTGGCCTCAAATGCTCGGTCACGCTGAAGAGAGAAAATTGTGAATAATTTCTTCACGGAAGCCTGAGAAAAATCAAGCAACAAATAAAAAGATTGTTGACCAGACTACAGGTCAATAAAAACATTATTTTGTACAACTTGCAATATGCAAGCATTCTTCGTATCAAAGTACTGTAAAACACAAATACTGCAAATCTTAAGTCCTAAACATTGGCACGCAATAAAGGTATGTAGCAATGTGCAACAAACATGGCTGGACTACATCATCTATTTAAAAAATAGAGAGCTCTGGAAAATGCAGTTTTGGTGGGAATATAGACCACAAAAATCTCTTGAAATGTACCAAAGGAAGAACTGCTCTTCATAATGTGGTATGTAGCATTGCAAGTAATGTCAGACAACACAATTCTATCAAAAAGTGGTTTAAAGGTAATTATTCTCCTTATACCATGTGTATGTTTTTCAGCTGCCCATTTGAACTACCACATACTTGGTAAGGATAGTAGAGTGAACTTATAGTCTGATGTATGCCGTATGAGGCACTTAGGGCCATATTTGCAAACTGTTGACTCAAGGCAGCACCGCAAGCCTTTTATCTATAAGAAACAGTGCATTCCTTTCCTTGTCCCCTGCACTGGCACACAATGGGTTGTCATGCGGCAATGCAGGCATCCTTGCACCATAGTGCAAGGGTGTCTGAGTTGCGGGGATGATTGTTTTTGTGCAGGAAGTGACACCTTCCTGCACAAACATAGTCACAGGAATGCAGCACACATAGAAAAATGAACAAACAAGGTGAAATAAAGGTATTTCTCCTCGATGTGACTCCCTAACACCTCTCCAGGGGAGGCAGAGGCTTTTGACACATTCCCAGCTGACAAAACCTTAGCAACCTGGGAATGTGTCCAATGCCATGGTTATTCCATTGGAACACACACCGTAAAACCCATGGCACGCCTCTCTGTTGCAGGGTGAGTCTATGCAGCAACTCCTGCTGCGTTGACTCAGTCCATATCTACATAGGCCATGATAAGCCACAAAGGGTGGCTTGACTTGGCCTTGTAAATAGGGCTCAGAAGTGTGTGCTGGTGGACTGTCACTAAAAGTGATGCTACAGATTCACAAAGGCCCTTGTAAATATAGTCTTTAGTATGTGCATGGTAACACAGTCCAAGCCATACAGTCAACATATGCTTCAACAATGTAACAATGTATCCAGGTAAATATGGAATACATTCTGACATATCACAACACTCATATGACTTGCAAACAGAAAAACAAGATCTTCTATCTACTGCCAATGCTGCCAAGTCAGCCCCACTATGCAATGATTGAAATGGACCAAACATGAATGTCACTTACCAAGTTCATGTGTTGCACACAGATACAAACAATTGAATGAAATGCAGGCTAATACTACTCAAGGAACCATGCACTGATGCCTTCTAGGTCAGAGTGGCAGAATGTGATAATAAATGCACTGCTTAACAACTATTATCATTGCATACCCACAACCAAAGGACAAGATATCTCTCAATATTTCCACAAATGGTGATGCCAGCCAAAAACAAATGGATATTTCCTTGGAAAAACTCAAACCCTTTTATTGCTAGCCATGCTGGCCCCATCAACACAAAACTGATGCTAAAGAAATGTAAATAAAAATATTGCATAATGGCACTATGCGCATGAAACCCATATCCTTCCAGACTAAGGTTCATGATGCAGATGTTTTTGTATCACCACATGATATGGTGGTTGATCAACATGACTCAATGGAACTTGTTGGTATACACCTATCAACATGGATATGAGGTGGCACACACATCTCAAACATATCAATGAAGGCATGCCAAATCATCCTGTGTGGCTCATAGTGGGCAGATAGCATTCATGTAAATCAAGGCACATCAATAGGCTGCCATTTGTGTGTTCTTTGTGACTTGCATGGTTTTTTGATAGCCAAGACACAGTGATAATCAGGATGACTGAAGTACGTTGAAAAAGGAAAACATGGAGTACTAGAATGGAATCATTCCTTGACTCAATGTGATGTAAACGTCCATCCAAGTCATTTATGCACCTTTATGTATACAAAACATACATCCTTTTTTTCTTGGCATGTACCGTGTGTGTTGCATGCTGCGGGACACATGCAAATCTGTAAGACAAACATGTTTCCTATAGATTCACCTTGTTATACCTATTCTGGGGATGTGTAAAGGTTAGTGTTGTAAAGTGCCCTTTTTGGATGAGCACTCCCCACGTTTTGCTGCTGGGTGGTGTCATTTCTGATTTTAAAGTGCACTGAGGCCTGATAATCAGAGTCCAGTGCCAGTGCTTAGTTCTTTACATTGTATTGTGACTGTTAATCCCATTGGGAAGGACATTACCACACATGTAAGGCCCTAATAAATGGTTCCAGTGGCACCTGGTGCAGGGATGGAAAAGGGGTAACCAGGTCTGCAGGGCCGATTGAGCCACCCTGCTTGACCCAAATAAAAACAAAGCCTGCAGAGCTGCCATTACAGTCTCCACAAGCAGCTTGCCTGCTCAAGTTCAACTCTGCCCACAGCAGGTGCAGGCAGAGTCCCCTTACTGCCCAATGCACAAGTCAGTCACCCCTTAAGAGTGCCTCCTGAAGCCCAGGAGGCGGGGTGCATTGTGTTATGAGTGTGGAGCCAGTTGTGCAAGCATATATGACACTGTGTTAGCATTTAAATCCTAATTCTACCGCAAGTGACCGGCGGTCCATTGGATAATATGGGCTGACACCCAGTCAGACCCCAGATGACCAGCTCCATGATGTTCCAACCAAATTCTCCTGCGTTTGGTATCAAATACCATGTTTTCTGATCCCAGAACAGAATTGTCGTGCCCAGTTTACCTAGCATTTACCCAGGTAGCATCCTCAGAGGATGCCCACCGAGTTGCCAGCTTTCTCCAGACTTGGTGGGTTTCCCCAAGTGTTTTCCACCAAAACAGAATTCTGACCCAATGCTGGGGAGTGTGCGCCACTCCCAGAAGTCTGAAGTATGGCATGTGCAGGAAGGAGTTTTCACCTCCTCCCTGTCAGGATGGCTAGTGATAAGACCCATCACAACCCTGAACTTGAAAGGCTGCACTGCCCCTGCTGTAGAAAGTAAGTTGTCTACCACTCAAGGACAAAGCCTCCACGTGACCCAGGTACCTTCTAAGGTGGGCAGGTAGGAAAAAGAGGTAGTCAGGAGGTAGACATTCCCCTAAGGCTGATCACACCTTTAGGGCGGGCCAGCTGGAGTGGGCCGTGGCAGATGCCCTGTGCTATCTTGAAAATGCTTAAGAAGAGTGGGTTCTGGGTAGTTTAGTGACACACTCCCACCGGATGTGGTCACCTCAGGGGCAGGTTAGCCACAGGACTCGGTGCTCATTGGTCACCCCTTAACACCCCTATATGTAAGGATTAAGGGGCACCCCAGACACCAGAACCGAGATCTGCTGTGAAACAAGAAGAGACCAGATCGTGTTTTCCATGACCACTGAAGTACTGTCCACCGGCATCCAAAGCCTGGCCGCTCAAAAGTAACTGGTCAGGAGCTTTCACAGAACTTCGGACCAGACCCTCAGGGAGGCTCAGCTTAATGCATCCTTTAACTGGTCCTCTGGAAGAAGATTTTTCAAACCGCTGTGCCTGAAGGCACCATTGCTTGCTGTTGGTCAGCCCAAATGTTACCTGCTTTACTTGAGGATCCAGGCCCAAGAAAACATTGTCACTATGCAACCACCCACCTCAGTGGCTCCATTGTCCAGTCTTTGCATCTCCTTTCAGTCTGCATTAGCACGCCTGGTAAAGCCAGCACCCACAGATCCTGATCAGCATTCTAGACATCCAGGAGCACCTCTGCACCTAAATCACCCAAGTCTTGCAAAGCTTCACTGCCTGGTGAATTCTGATTTAAGGTCATCTCCCCACTCTAGAACCAAAGGACTCTGCTGAACTGGACCTGCAAGATACCTTTTCCTATGGTGCCACTCCAAGATCGCAAGCCCCACTCAGCACTAAGGACAGCCAGCACCACTCTGCATGCCAGCCTCACAAGCCACGTAAAATTGTATGGACTGTTGTTGCTTGGTGTGTTTCACTGAATCAACCCCACAAGTGACTGATTGCATACTGTGTTTTCTTCCATTGACCGCAGTGATAGAGTTTGACCATGAGGTCACACACAACTATGCAGGCCTGCTTTGCATTGCGCAACCAGCACGAATGAGAGTCATGTGCACCACAACATTCAAGGAAGGTAGTTTCCTGTGGGGCTGAATTAATCAATATTAACAGCACAATGACATGAAATGTAGAACATTACTGCCTCATTTGCCTAATAGTCTGTATCAACATTGCACCACTATTGTTACACATCCATTAGCCAACTGAATAAAACTCAACACAAAAGCCAGGGAAGGTATAAACTGACACCCATTGTGTGTGTCTCAATAACATTATTATTCATCTGCGTCCAGTGCTGCAATGCATTCCATGTGGGGAACATGCCATTGTCATGTATCCACCCATGTCTACCAAGCAATAACTGATTAGACACGGCTTGTAACCCATGTACTGCAACTTCACCAACGCATCACAGAGGATAGTGTGACCATGAGAGCAATATGTCTGAGACATTGTCATTGACTAATCATGTGTGTGGTATTATGAAGCACACATGGGTAAAATAAAGTGCATTTGTTATTTTTTGTGAATGAAGGGGTCTCTTGCTCCACATAAACAATTGTACAAACAACACAGAAATCATTGCACCATGCTGCAAGGGTGTCTGTGTTGGTGCCAGTCTGCCTGCTCATCATCTGCACAAGGAGACCCAGCAGAATCGCTATTTCTTCATGTTCAAGGTGGATTCCTGACCTCTCCATCACACAGAATGCAGGCCATCAACTTGCTTAGCTTCACTGTATAGTGTCAATGATTATCAACATAAAAGGATGATGGATGGAGTGCTGAAACATTTCAAACACTCACCCCTTGTCACAGTTCTGGTTTTAATCCATGGTTCTTTTGCTTCAACACTCCGTCCATCATTTTATTTTGTGATGTTGCTATGTGCACCCTAAGTGGTTAGGGGTATGCCCAGACGTGAATCCCGTGCTTGCTACACCACTGGATTCAAGTTAGCCTGGCTGATGAGAGGTGATTGCTGGACTGGCTTGTAGTGAGTACCAAGGGGTACTTGCACCTTGCACCAGGCCCAGTTATCCCTTATTAGTGTATAGGGTGTCTAGCAGCTTATGCTGATAGATAATGGTAGCTTAGCAGAGCAGCTTAGGCTGAACTAGGAGACGTGTGAAGCTACTACAGTACCACTTAGTGTCATATGCACAATATCATAAGAAAACACAATACACAGTTATACTAAAAATAAAGGTACTTTATTTTTATGACAATATGCGAAAGTATCTTAGAGTGTACCCTCAGTGAGAGGATAGGAAATATACACAAGATATATATACACAATAGCAAAAATATGCAGTATAGTCTTAGAAAACAGTGCAAACAATGTATAGTTACAATAGGATGCAATGGGGAAACATAGGGATAGGGGCAACACAAACCATATACTCCAAAAGTGGAATGCAAACCACGAATGGACCCCAAACCTATGTGACCTTGTAGAGGGTCGCTGGGACTATTAGAAAATAGTGAGAGTTAGAAAAATAACCCTCCCCAAGACCCTGAAAAGTGAGTGCAAAGTGCACTAAAGTTCCCCTAAGGACAAAGAAGTCGTGTTAGAGGAATAATGCAGGAAAGACACAAACCAACAATGCAACAACTGTGGATTTCCAATCTAGGGTACCTGTGGAACAAGGGGACCAAGTCCAAAAGTCACAAGCAAGTCGGAGATGGGCATATGCCCAGGAAATGCCAGCTGTGGATGCAAAGAAGCTTCTACTGGACAGAAGAAGCTGAGGTTTCTGCAGGAACGAAAAGGGCTAGAGACTTCCCCTTTGGTGGACGGATCTCTCTTGCCGTGGAGAGTCGTGCAAAAGTGTTTTCCCGCCGAAAGAATGCCAACAAGCCTTGCTAGCTGCAAATCATGCAGTTAGCGTTTTTGGACGCTGCTGTGGCCCAGGAGGGATCAGGAGGTCGCAAATTGGACCAGGAGGTAGAGGGGACGTCGAGCAAGACAAGGAGCCTCTTAGCAGCAGGTAGCACCCGGAGAAGTGCCAGAAACAGGCACTACAAGGATGTGTGAAACGGTGCTCACTCGAAGTTACACCAAGGAGTCCCACGTCGCCGGAGAACAACTTAGGAGGTCGTGCAATGCAGGTTAGAGTGCCGTGGACCCAGGCTGGACTGTGCACAAAGGATTTCTGCCGGAAGTGCACGGAGGCCGCAGTAGCTGCAAAAGTTGCGGTTCCCAGCAATGCAGTCTAATGAGGTGAGGCAAGGACTTACCTCCACCAAACTTGGACTGAAGAGTCACTGGACTTTGGGAGCCACTTGGACAGAGTTGCTGGATTCGAGGGACCTCGCTTGTCGTGCTGAGAGGAGACCCAAGGGACCGGTAATGCAGCTTTTTGGTGCCTGCGGTTGCAGGGGGAAGATTCCGTCGACCCACGGGAGATTTCTTCGGAGCTTCTAGTGCAGAGAGGAGGCAGACTACCCCCACAGCATGCACCACCAGGAAAACAGTCGAGAAGGCGGCAGGATCAGCGTTACAGAGTTGCAGTAGTCGTCTTTGATACTATGTTGCAGGTTTGCAGGCTTCCAGCGCGGTCAGCAGTCGATTCCTTGGCAGAAGGTGAAGAAAGAGATGCAGAGGAACTCGGATGAGCTCTTGCATTCGTTATCTAAAGTTTCCCCAGGGACAGAGACCCTAAATAGCCAGAAAAGAGGGTTTGGCTACTTAGGAGAGAGGATAGGCTAGCAACACCTGAAGGAGCCTATCACAAGGAGTCTCTGACGTCACCTGGTGGCACTGGCCACTCAGAGCAGTCCAGTGTGCTAGCAGCACCTCTGTTTCCAAGATGGCAGAGGTCTGGAGCACACTGGAGGAGCTCTGGACACCTCCCAGGGGAGGTGCAGGTCAGGGGAGTGGTCACTCCCCTTTCCTTTGTCCAGTTTCGCACCAGAGCAGGGCTAAGGGGTCCCCTGAACCGGTGTAGACTGGCTTATGCAGAATTGGGCACATCTGTGCCCAAGAAAGCATTTCCAGAGGCTGGGGGAGGCTACTCCTCCCCTGCCTTCACTCCATTTTCCAAAGGGAGAGGGTGTCACACCCTCTCTCAGAGGAAGTTCTTTGTTCTGCCATCCTGGGCCAGGCCTGGCTGGACCCCAGGAGGGCAGATGCCTGTCTGAGGGGTTGGCAGCAGCAGCAGCTGCAGTGAAACCCCAGGAAGGGCAGTTTGGCAGTACCAGGGTCTGTGCTACAGACCACTGGGATCATGGGATTGTGCCAACTATGCCAGGATGGCATGGAGGGGGCAATTCCATGATCATAGACATGTTACATGGCCATATTCGGAGTTACCATTGTGAAGCTACATATAGGTAGTGACCTATATGTAGTGCACGCATGTAATGGTGTCCCCGCACTCACAAAGTTCAGGGAATTTGCCCTGAACAATGTGGGGGGACCTTGGCTAGTGCCAGGGTGCCCTCACACTAAGTAACTTTGCACCTAACCTTTACCAGGTAAAGGTTAGACATATAGGTGACTTATAAGTTACTTAAGTGCAGTGTAAAATGGCTGTGAAATAACGTGGACGTTATTTCACTCAGGCTGCAGTGGCAGGCCTGTGTAAGAATTGTCAGAGCTCCCTATGGGTGGCAAAAGAAATGCTGCAGTCCATAGGGATCTCCTGGAACCCCAATACCCTGGGTACCTCAGTACTATATACTAGGGAATTATAAGGGTGTTCCAGTAAGCCAATGTAAATTGGTAAAATTGGTCACTAGCCTGTCAGTGACAATTTGAAATAAATGAGAGAGCATAACCACTGAGGTTCTGGTGAGCAGAGCCTCAGTGAGACAGTTAAGCACCACACAGGGAACACATACATATAGGCCACAAACTTATGAGCACTGGGGTCCTGACTAGCAGGGTCCCAGTGACACATAACAAACATACTGAAAACATGGGGTTTTTCACTATGAGCACTGGGCCCTGGCTAGCAGGATCCCAGTGAGACAGTGAAAATACCCTGACATACACTCACAAACAGGCCAAAAGTGGGGGTAACAAGGCTAGAAAGAGGCTACTTTCTCACAGTGATACCCCAAAATCGGTCCCAGATGCTTGTTTCTGGTCCAGGTAGGACTTGGCTTGGCAGTTCGGGCTGGACTGTTCCCATGGGGAACAGGGTCAAGACTGTTTTGCATATGGCTGGACTCAAACTGGGGTGACGTGACGACCACAAAAACAATAGATTGAACCCAGATCTGTGACTGGGGGTGAGTGTTTGAAATGCTTTGACACCCTGTCTATCATTTTATTTTTTGATGTTACTATTTGCGTCCTGAATAGCTTGGGGTATGCCCAGATGTGGATTCCTTGCTTGCTACTCCACCAGATTCAAGCTAGCCTCGCTGATGAAGGGTGATACCCCAAAACCGGTCCCAAGATGCTTGTTTTTTGGCCAAAAAGGACCTGGCTTGACAGTTCGGGCCCTTGGGGAACAGGGTCAAGACTGATTTGCATACGGCTTGGTCTAAACTGGAGTGATGTGGCAAAATAACGGCAAATTAAACTCAGATCTGTGACTGAGTGTGAGTGTCATTTTATTTTGTGATGTTGCTAGTGGCAATGGTTAGCCTGCAAGGGGATCTATGCTAGCCCAGGAAATTGAAACTTGGAGTGCCATGCACAGTGCAAAATGGAGTTGTCCTTATAATATTGCTCCTTATAGCACTTTACTGTGCAGTCATCATGGCAATGCAACTCTGACCCAACCCTGGCCTTAGTTCAAATTGAAAAATGTGTGCATTTTCCAAGTTAGTGCGGGATGGACCTCTTGTAAGCTGTATGGTTTGTCAATTACAAAAAATTTCCAACATAGGTATGGGCCTATTTGAAAGCTCTGCTGGTGCATCAAATTTTTTGATGCACCAGCAGTGCATAGTGCATGCCCATATCTACGAGGCAAGGGTGTCTGCATCGGTGCAATGCAGCCAATTACGCCCCAGTGAAGGGGGAAAGTACAGAAATGTACCATACCATGTGGATACTTCCCTTCCCCTGTGGCCCCAGGAAGCACAGCTAGGTTTCTTGCTGTGCTGCCCTGCACTACATGGCTTGTAGATAAGCCTCTTATTTGGTTTTCTTTTGATGCAGGTCAGTGCATTAAGTAAGGTCCTTAGTCCACTTTTTATGTGTGCTTCAGGATGCAGCACACATAGCAAGGGCAGAAACAAGAAGATATCCATCTATCTCTACTTGTTATGCATCACCTGAGTGGGCATAAGACTGTGATGCATTCCTTGGTTTACATTTGTCCTTAAATCTGGGAATGCTTTAGAAGCAATGGTTATTGCATGGTAACAGCCAACGCAGAGCTCATGGAATGCTTCCCTGACGCAATGTAAGCAAACACAGTGAGTTTGTTGCCTTACACCATATGTATGAGGTTATGAAAAGTCACGCAAAGTGGCTTTGCATTGACCTGTAGATGTGGGCCTGCAGCCTGTGCCATTGGTACATCAAAAAAATCTGGGAATGTGTCAAACGCGTACGTCTTCCCAAGGGTGGCGTAAGGGTGGCCCAACAGAGTGAAATACCATTGTTTCTCTCAATTTTCCTTTTTCTTTGTGTGCTGCATTCTGCTGTACACATAAAAGGAGGAAATCACCTCCATTGATTGTTTTTGTGCAGGAAAGTGTCCTTCTTTGCACAAACACAATCATCCCTGCAAAGGAGGCACCCTTTCACCATGGTGCAAGCGTGCCTGCGTTGGCACATGGCAGCAATTTGTGCACCAGCACATGGGAGAAGGATATGAATGCACTGTATCTTGTAGATTTTGTTTTGACACAGGGCAGCACAGCAGGATGACTTTCACCACTGTCCTACACCAAAACATTGTAAATATGGCCGAAAATAAGCATATATCATATAAAGGCTAGATTTGAAAGTTACATATGATTTTTTGCTTGTGCAGTTGCATCTGACTATTGTCAGAGTGAATATATTGCCAATATCTGATGGACAACATGATAGATGGGGTGAGAGTCAAGCAATGACCAAAATGCCACATTCAATGAAAACATGTTGTAGTGTATTCTTATGTGAGCATGGCTGGGGATGGTAACACTTCCAAATGCATGTCAGATGCCCAGTTCTAACACAGTTAATGACATTGCATCCTCTCACCAACTTGTTTGGCAATATTAGACAGGATGGGATGAATGACATAACAGTAGAGAAAGGAATTATAAAGGCTATATTTACTCATCATGGAAAGCCAGGCAGGGTGTCTTAATGTGTGCTATTAAGAATGGCACTGTTGTGTGTGCCACAGGCACATCACTAAATGTTAGGTCCTGGCATGACAGAGGGACTTTACTATAAGCCCTGAAGTGTATCAAACACAGGAGTCACCAATCCACACAAGGTAAGGCTTTTGAAGGCCACCCTCATGTTGTGTACTTTAGCATACTCCATGGTGGGTACATGAACAGACCTTTGTCCTGTCTTCTTATGTGAAATGACAAGGAGAGTCTGATCAGAGGCATGTCTTCACAGCATTGTAATCCAACATACCATTGCCCAATCAACCTTAAGAATGTGTCGCACCTGATACTCTTCATTATTTGTATCAATCAGAATCACAGCAATAGCTAGTTAGATCACAGGATGCCTAGGCAGATGAGAAGCAGAGCATGTATGCACATAATCCATCACATGGATGTGCTGAGTGCTGAGGTGCAGCAAGATTAAATTTAAATCTGAGATGCAGGGACAGACATTAGGCTGTGTGGAGGGACACACGCTATTACATTGGCTGCATGTTATTAGCTGTGACACACTCCACCATGGGATTTCATAAGTTAATGTAGGATATGTTTCTGACCTCTCTGTGTGTTGTAAGTTATCTATCCACCCTCCATTCTGAGATCTGATACCTGGTACATATTAATTCTATGTAGCAATGTGTCCAGACATGTGTCTTTGCATTATCAGGTACTCAATGTTGTCACACAATATATGTACTTTGCAGACATGGCTAATCCTTTACTTTGGCTGATGCCAATGGAACCCATGCCATTGCAGGATGCAAAAGGGACACTAATAATCAGTAATTATGACATGTGTCCCATACCATGGGTACACAATAGCATTTTTCCAAAGCCTACTCTGTACTCATCACATCTTACCTAGATGTACTAGGATGATGCAATTACATTGGACAAACATTTGTATGCCTGGGTACTTTGAGCTTATTCGATTTGTTGAAGGGAAATATTATGTCGATGTATGCTCACTATCATCTTTAGGATCATTTTTAGGAATAGGAAATGCCATATGTGGCATTTGAAACAGAGATTTGGTTTAATGTTGATCAACCCAGTTTCTAGTGATCCTTGGACTGACAATTGTTCATTCTGCATTCGCAGACACCATGGCCCTAGGGCAGAAAAGGAAACATCACATCCAGGAAAAGCCTTTCAGGCAATAAAAAGGAGATATGCTGAGGAGGTTGCCTCTGGAAAATGGTGCATCATTACTGAGGCACCCACACAAAAGGATACAGTGAAAAAAACAGGGATGACAGTGCAGACCAGGGGGATCAGCACAGCCCAGTGCCTGCACCTCACAAAGCCATCCAACTGAACCACCATTGCCACCAGCTACACATAGAGAACAGAAGAACTCATTTGAAAAAATGATTTTTGAAGATGTATTGGACCTCAATTACAGGGTAGCTAAACTTGAGTATAAAATGGGCTCTGTAATCCAGCTGTTGCAACACATAACGCAGGCTCTCCAAAAAACCTTCTCCACCATAAAGAGCAATGGGAGCCATTTGTGCCCTTCCACTTGTATATAGTTATTTTTAGTTAATAATGTTTACATAGCTTAATGCAGGGTTAGTATAGATGTAGTTTAGGTTTAGTATTTCATAATTTATAGGTGGGTAGGTACAATCTTAACGGGTAGGAGCGTTGAGGGATTTTGGATGGGAGGTTGATATGTGTTTAAAAACAATATATACATTTTTTTAAATAAATACTAAGATATATATATATATGTGTGCGTGTGTAGGCTCATATGTGTAGGTAGTTTTAATATCGATGTAGTGTGTGTTGTAAGGGGAGTGAGGGGTTGATGTTTAGTCTGTCATGTTATATGTTGAGAGTAAGCTAAGTTAAGCTAGCTTTAGATGTTTTTAGGATAAATTAGTGTAGGTCATATAGCTTACTTTAGAACAGGTATAGTGTAGTTTCAGTAGGTTAAGGTAGTTTAGTTATATGTTTTTATATAGGATCTGTTCAATTTTACATAAAATCTGTCTTAAATCAGCATAAGAGTCTAACTTATGTTTTCAGTGTAGGTGCTAGTGTATGTGCCTACGTAATGGTAACTACATGCATTTGGAAGTGTTTGCATTGATTTTTAGACATGTGACTTGGGTAAATGCATATGGCAATATCAGGTTTGGCATGGAATGACCTTATGATTGGTAACAAATGTGTGCTATGTAAGTGACACTGTTAATGTGAAAGGGGAGACAGGCCAAACCATGTTTTGTTAATTAATTTTTCTGTGTGTGTCTGTGTGTGCGTGTGTGTCTAATGCATTGTGGGTTACTTTGACTCTGTACATTGTCAACAATCTGGCACTTTCTGGACACACACTGTTTGACAGAACATTACTCACAGATGCTTCCTTCATTTCCTTGTTACAGCAGTGTAGTTTTCAGCCTAGTATCCATGGATAGAGTTGCCACAAGGGCTGTGGCTTATTTCACTCTCTACATTGACAACATGTGACACGTTTCTCTTCATGTTTGGACCTTAGGTTACTGCAAACCAGTCTATAGACAGATAGGGTTTACATGACCAAATTCGCTCAGACGGTTGTGCTTTGTCCATGGCACTATGACACCTTTATCCCTTTGGAGAGTGTGTTTCATTCTTAACGCACACAATACCCCAGGTTCTATTTACTACATACTCCTACAGACATACAACACACAGATTTGATTCTATACATTTATTTACATGTGCAACATTGTTTCAATCACAGGCACTATTGTTGCAGCAACTTCCCAAAACTATGTTTTACCATAGAATCTCCAGACAGAGTCCATGGGCGAACGTCTCCATGTGTCATGGGGGGTAGAGGAGTGGTTCAGTGATGAGAAGAATAAAAAAATTGCCATTAGGGAAGGCCACATTGACAGTAAAGACATGGTTGAGGTCAACAGATGGAACAATAAATTGAGATAATTACCAGTTGTGAGGTGTACTGGCATATTCAAAAGCACTGGGCAAAGGAGAAAGTGGCATCTTGGCATAGAAAAGTGCTATCAGGAACATTTATGCTGGAAACAGGTGAACTCCCTATCTTTCCCCTCTGTTGTGTGTGTTGCTTCCTGTTAACATGGTGTTGTAGGTTCTGAAGGTGATGCAAGGGTGGCACACACATCAGTGTCAGAAGACGCCTGCAGCAGCATTTCTCTCTGCCAAGAGGTGAGGCAGCAGTGCACTGAGAAAGGCCTGCTGGTTTGACAACACAGCACCATGGTCATGGTGTTAGGCACCCATAATGGTGATGTATGTGTACCACATCCGCTCCATAGACTCCAGGATCTTATGTATAGCACCCAGATGTGTGGCAACCTCGCTGGTACCACTTTGGCAGAGCAGTTGGTCATGCCCCTGCCTCATGGCACCACTGATATCAGCCAGGCACTATTGTAATTCACAGAGCAGTGTGCAGGTGCCTTGTACAGCAGATGAGGTGTACTTATTTGCTCTTAAACACCTATGCACTGTCTCTCTAAGGTGCCCCCCCATGGTCTCCATCCCGACCCACACCACATCTAGCATCTACCGCTGGACTCCAACTGTCCGATGTTGAAAATATACTTGGGGGTCCTCAGAGTCCAGTGCTGGAGATGGTGTGGCAAGTTGTGGTTGCTGTGGGCTGGACGGATACACAGGAGACCCTGCAACACTGTTGGTCCTTCTAGCCTCTCTTTCTGAGATAGTGTGTCAAGGGAGCCTAGGATTTCACTGAGGGTGTCTTGATCAATGGTGTGCAGGCTGTCATCCTCAGCCATGTCATCATCCTGGACAGGCAGCTGCTCAGGAGGTGTAGGTACATCCTCTGAAATGAGAGGGAGCAATGTTAAGGGTGTCCTTTATGAGATGTTGACATGGCTAAATTGTGTGACTTGGTAATATTTGACTTTTGAAACAATATTTTTGTCCTGGTTATATATTACAGAGTCATGGAGTACAAGTTACACTGTAATTACCTTTCAAATGACAGTGCTCTGCATTATCACTATAATCACTGTGTCACAAGACCGACTTTTATGCTCATGTCACATATTGCAGCATTGCTACACAGGTCAATGGGCCTACCATTCCTGGACATGTGTAAAGACATCTTGTGCACAGCTGTCAACCTGAGTTGCATTGGCGGACAAGATGTCTCTAATGATTGTGTTTGGACATGTTGACCCCACTACTGTTCTGATTCCACCTGTTCCCCAGGGTAGCTGATTTACCTGTGCCAGTATTCATACCGCTGTTCCTGTGCGAATGATATGGCTCTGGTCATGATGTTATTATGATCCTGCAGTCTGGGTTTCACACTGTACACTATGAGGCTCTGTCGTGTTGTGGTGTCTACTATACGCATCATGTATTAATGTGTTCAAGGGTTGAATTTTTAATGCTTATCCTGCCCAACCCTAAACATATTTGAAAAGTGATAGACTGCAGAAATGTGTGTGTGTGCATTTACCTCCCATGTGGTACCTAATTCTGTCTCCATTTATAAGACTTGCACAAACGTTTGGGCCCATCATTGTTGAAGATAGGCATTATGTACAAATTCATAGGCTATGGTGAATGTCACACTAGGAATTTTGGTAGCACTGACAGTCATCCAAGTTGATACTTGGTATATTTGAATTTCAGCGGAGTGTGACACATCATTTAACTGAAGTCTAATAACTTGGACATGTACATGCCTCTTCTACGACTCGTCTTTTTGGGTCAGGGACACGCAGTGATGTCCCCCCAGTTCAATCATGGACTCTTAAGGGCCTATAACACCAACAATATGAGTGACCATGTGCTAAATACTGACGTCTGCCTTTTATTAAGGACTATAGTCCAAACTTTACCACATGTGGTAGTAGTGATGGAAATGTTGAACTGTATCTATCTGGTTTTGCAACATGACTGATGGCACCCACCTCTGTATCCAGACAACACTGACTCTTGACCTTTGTGTTGGCTGACTATTTTTACTTGTCTCCTGATTGATCCATGCGTCACAGGATCCAACTGAGAATTATGTGGCAAGTTGATCCAATTTCCCTTCAGAATCCCTCCTGCCTGATGCCACTTCTTCACTCAGGACTGCATAACATGTAGGATATTGTGCCCCAGTTGCCTATTCTGTGCCATCCTTTCCCATCTGCAACAAAAGTGTGACACTTTTAGATACAGCAGTGCATGTGTATTATTTATGTTACCTTTCAGGGCACATATCCATTAAATTATACTTGCTATCAACTGTCTCACTATTCAGACATAGTGGCAGCTTCATCTACACAGACATCACTTACAAGATTTAGGAGTATATTTACAAGGCCTTAGTGCCACTGGGGAATAACTTTTTTTACACTTCCATGGTGCAGTATGCCAGCCCATATTTACAAGGCCACCTTGTGTGGCTTTTCATGGCCTTGTAATTATGACCCCCTTTCATGCATTACTCTGCATGAAAAGGCCGGTCCATGGGGGTTGCTGTGGGTGTTCCCATAAAACACCCATGGAATCTGACACATTCCCAGAGTTACAACTTATTGTAAACCCAGGAATGCATCACTTTCCTACGGCACCCCAGGGATGGTGTAAAAGTGGCACAAGAAGAAGAAATTCCTTTATTTCTCCTTTTTTCTCCTTATATTTGTGCTGCATTCTGCAGCACACATAGGAGGAAAACACCATTAATGATTGCTTATGTGCAGGAAGGTGTCCCTTCCTGCACATAAATAATCATCCCTGCAATGCAGGCGCCCTTGCACCATGATACAAGGGTGCCTGCATCTGCGATAAGCAGCTAATTGTGTACCAGCAGTGAGGAAAGTACAGGGATGCATCGTATTTCTGTAAATATGACGCATCCGTTTTCCTAATGGCACAGCGCGGCACTGCAAGATGGCTTGCAGCACTGGGCTGCATCATTATTTTGTAAATATGTCTCTTATGGGCATATTTATACTCTTTGGTACAAAACTGCATTAATGCGGTTTTGCACCAAAAGGTTTAGCACCGGCTTGCACCATTCCTGAGCATCAGCCGGGTGCCATATGTATGGAATGGCGCAAGCTGGTGCAAAGGGTGGGCTAGCACAAAAAACATGCATTTGCAATGCAACCGGTCTCGTGTTTGATTGAGCTAGAGCAATTAGCATTGTAAACTCCTAACTGGACTTTTCTTGCCACATAAATTGAAAATGAAAATAAAACAGTTTCACATCACTAACTGGACTTTTCTTGCCATATAAAATGAAAAGTAAAAGTTTCACTTAAGCGAGGTGATGGCCGCCATCAGTGCAAAGCAGACACACAAAGGGAAATAAAAGTTCACTCGTAGTGAAACCTATCGACAAAAGTGCAATTATCCATGTAACCGGCAAAAGTGCAATTATCTACATTACCGGCAAAAGTGCAATTAACTATGTAACAGGGTCGATGTCATGCAAAGCGCTCGACTTCTGTACAGCAAGGTCGCACTGCGAAAAAAGAGAAAAAGTAGTACAGAATCCGGAGGGAAAACGCAGAGGCTCATATGTTTTCAGTAGTTGGTCACTGCGCTCGAGGTGGGCTAAACACCAAAAAGGCATGACGTATGCCTGCCCTTCACTAATGAAAGCAAGTGGATTTTTAAAGGCAAGTTCAGAAACCAATGAAAGACAATGGCGTGACATGAGCGTGGTTTGAAGCCCAAAGAGATATTACAACATGGGACTGAGCATTTTGCGCTCACCCATAAAAATTACGTCAGCCGGGTGGGGCTGGCAGTATGGGAGAAGGGGGTTTTGCACCAAAAAATTACGTTATGCTGGTTAGAGTAAAAAAAGATGATTCTAACCAGCCGAGCGCTATTTTCTAACCCAAAACCATCCATGCCATATGACTCCTGTCATACAAAAGACAGGAGTCATGCCCACCACCCCAATGGCCAACACTGGGGGCCAGTGTCCCTTGGGTTTGGCTATTGCACCCTGTGCCATGCAGGGGTCCCCAAGTTGGGCCCCTGATGGCACTTTCATTTAAAAAAAACAATTACTTACGTATACTTACCAGGGATGGGGCCCTCCACCCTCCGGTGTCCCTCTGGTGTGGGTGGGGGTTTTCTGGGGCTTGAGGAGGGCACCTGTGGACCTATTCCAAGGTGTTTAACCATGGAAATGGGTCCATTGGTCCCTTAACGCCTGGTCTAACCGAGGTGTTAAATAATGGTGCAATGCAAGCTTTGCACCATTATTTAGACCCTCCTCCCACCCCTGCGTCATTTTTGCACGGGGGGATAAATATGGGGCTATGGGATTAGCACCATCTTTTAGGTAGCAACACCTACCTTGCATCTCATTGAAGCAAGGTAGGTTCAAACATCTAAAAAATGGTGCAAACTCCAATATTTTGACGTTAGACAGGTCTAATGTAAAAATATAAAAATGGAGTTAGTTTTATGCAGAATTTGTGTAAAAAAATTACGCTAATTCGGCACAAACTGGCTATAAATATGTCCCTTAGAGACTCTGGTATTGTCAATAAGTGTAAACTCTCAAGAGTTGACCCATAGCAAGGAGTGTGTCATTGATTATCCTATTTTTACTTTTTTATATATGTGCTGCATTCTGCCACACACGTTGGAAGTGGACAGAACCTGACATAATTGCATTTGTGCAGGATGGTATCCCTTCCTGCACAATAACAATCATCCCTGCAGTGCAACTACTCTTGCTCCATGGTGCAAGTGAGCCTGCATTGGCTCATGGCAGCCCATTGTGTGCCAGAGCATGGGACAAAGACAGGAATGCTCCGTATCTTGTAGATACTGTGCATTGATGTTTGCTGTGCTGCCCTGTGTCAAACGTTTGTAAATATGGCCCTCATTTTGTGCATTGCACTACACGTCCCAAAATCCACAGATTAAGATGGACTGAAATTGTTATGGGTAAATGTAACGGAACCTGTCTGAGCTGTGTACCATATTACTGGGAAGTGTGAGTGACCTTTCAGTGGCATTTGACAGGACATTATCCAGATTCTTGCCCTATGCCCTGCAGACAGCATAGAGGACCATTGAAACATAGCTAGCAGAAGTGCATACCTTGCATTTTTTTGCACAAATTGGCCCTTACTGTTACTTACCCTGTGCTAGTTTGTCGAGTGCTGCACTGTCTTGTCCGGGCACTCCACCAATCAACCCATCTGGGATCACAGCTGCGACTCCCTCCCCAAAGGTATCCAGCTCCTTCCAGGTTTCCCTCCTCTGGTCTGCATTGCTGCCTTCAAGTTCTTTGCCAGTTTCTCCTTTGTTCTGTGCTTTTAATCATGCCAACGCTTATTGCAGTCAGTAATGGTCCTTCTCACTTGTCCTACACTGTTGACTTTCTCCTTGATGGCATGCCAAATGGCCTCTTACCTCCCTAATGGCAATTTTGAGGTGACAAGTAGCTGGTGTTGGTGCAGTGTCACCTCAGGGATCTAGGTGTCATTCTCCTCATCACTGAAGTTACACTTCCTCTTCCTCTTTCCCTGTGAGTCTCTATGGACACCCTGGCTGGTGCAGGGTTTGTTGTCTCTGCTGCTACTGCTGGCTGCTTGCTCCATTGCTGCCTTCTGGGATGTTTGCCATTGTTTTTTAGATGCATAATTTGTTTAACTTTTTTGATGCATTTCACAATCAAAAGTGATGCAGAGTCGATTTGCGTCACTTTCTGTGCCTCAAGTCGGCCCTGCACCACTTTTACAGCAAAAGTGTCAGAATTCTTTACACCATGACACACAGGTATGCATAATTGTTTTTATTCAGACAGGATCATTACATCATGGTGTGCCGTATTGTAAATACAACTCATACATGGCGTAGGATTCTGTTGTACCGGGACAGACGTTTTCTTGACACATCACTGATGCAACTCAGTGATGCGTAATTTCTTGTAAATATGGCCCTATGTTGAGCTGTCTTGCTGCTCAAAGCCACAGCTCCTGCGGGCTGAGCTAAAGGTGATACAAATGATCCTGATTGGACCCAAGGTGGTTTTTGAGAGTGTATTCCACAATAAGGCTCCATTGCCATATCATATAATACACCCAAATCCTCACGGGGCACCCTCAGTGCCGCTAATTTTGTTCATGTGGGGAGGCAGCAGTCTCCTCCAGTAACCTCGGACTGGACAGGTCACCATGGGCCTTTGGCGCATTAGTCCTGTCTAGGGATCACAACAGTCCTTGTGGCTGGTCTCCCCAGATGTCCCCAGAGTCAGGTAGGATGTTGAAAGTTCATGGGAGGGCATTCTCATCATCCTACAGGCCATATGGGCCCATCCGAGGGCCACCTCCATCATTGGTCTCATAGTCTCTGCACTTGCAGCACCTCTGCTCACAAACAGCCATCCACACTTGGGCATCAATCAAGCTGGGCTCTCCACTGTGTCAAGTATCAACGGGGACGCACTCACCCTGTGGTGGGTGACAGTAGATCAACACATTCAGAATGAGGCAGGATAGAGGCTGGGTCCGGGCTATGGATCGTGATCAAGCATCTACTCTGGTTGCTATCTTGGCCATGCCCCAATGTTTGGGAAATTGGTATCCTACAGAGAAGAGACTCAGGGCTTCAGCTCATTGTCCAGCATGGTAAGTCTGCTTGTGTACAGCAATGGGCAATGTGGCCCATAATTTTAACAGAGCAGGGATATTTCAGTATCCACCAACTTATTGCCCTATCAGTGCTCTTACTATTTCTAGCAGCAATATGCCTCAAATAATGGTGCTAAAAGGCTACAATCCAACTGCAAGCAATATGTCTAAAACCTAAAACAACTCAAGCGAAAGGAAACGTGGCCTAGTGGCCATAAATTCCGATTTTTAAACAATGGAGTCAGGTGTTCGAGTTTTGGTGTCGACTCAGTACCCTGTGATTTTGGGTAAATAACAATCTATTGTGTCTAAAAAATATATAAATCTGACCTATTGTAATTTCACTGGTGCGCATGCAAAGTGTTGCAATACCTTTTTTCGGCAAAGGGGATACCACGCTGTAGATATATTTTATATCAAGTTTTACCTCTCGTTATTAACTTATGTTATGAAATATATCTCCACTAACTGAAGTAGTGAGATGACCTACCATTAAGGTTGCATCTCAACAAAACATAAGAGGTGAAACTGCAGACAAAACAGAATGCCCTTGATACAAAAACTATACATGCACACACAGTGTGGTAGACTCAAGAGGAGCGTACATTTATCCATTTATATAAGCAAAGTACTGTGGAGTACTACTCTATGGACTTATCCGCTAGAAATACCTGTGTAATACTACAGAGATGTTAATTGTTAAGTGGGATGGGTGGACCCGTAAGATGTATTTAAATGAAGACCATAGTGATACACCACAACCGTTTATTGTGTTTGGCAGGTAAGGTCTCCGGTCCCGAGTTGCATACGTATATTGCATTTTACTATCAATTCAACATGTTTATTTTAAATTATAAATGTGCTATTTTAAATTGAATTACCAATGAAATATAGGAAAGATTAACAAAATAACACATGTGTGCATGTATTACATTTAATGCGATTGAAAAACGTTGTTGGAGTGAAACAATGGGGCATTGAGCAAATGTGCTCTTGGATTGCAAGCGGATATATACCTGTGCAAAGTCTGGTCTGTTGCAGATGCAGATGCAGAACATTAAAAACTGTTATTCTGCTCTGTGAATGAGCCTTAAAGAAAAAAGTCTTTGAAAGTGGTTATGCATGATCCAAGAAATGTTGGCAGGATCATCTTATAAAAACTAATACATTTATGGTCTTTTCTGTGCAAAATTAAAGTCCAGTGGGCCTGATGTACGAGCGCATTGTAGGTCGCAAAAATTGTGAAGTGGTAAATCTCATGCTTTACAAAGGTATTAAACCTTTTTGGGGTTTCTGAATCGCTAAATGGCTTTGGAAAGCAGTTATGAATAGCTATTTGGAAGGGGCAAGTTTCGGTCGCAAAACTTTAATATTTTAATGAAAAAAGAAAGGTAGTTTTAACTTATTCGCAAACGAGAAGAGATCCCCAAGGAATCCCTTCCCCTTATTTTTTTGGAGTAGGCAGTGGTCTAAGAACCACTGCCTACTCTTAAAAAATAGTTTGAAAGACTTTTTTTGTAAACTCATCCCATTTTCCTTTAAGGCAAACGGTCAGCATTCAAAAAAGGATTGCTTTATTTAAAAGCAATATTCCGCAGGATACTCAAAAAGGTTGCAAATTTAAAAAAAAACTGCAATCGTATTTTAGTATATTTGGCCCAGTGTTGCAAGTCAAGAGGTAAATATTGAAACATTATTTTTACGAGAACTTCAAGAAAACGATGCCTTCTTTCCAATTTCGGGAAGGCCTGTAGCCAGCGATAGGTGTTATTGCGAGGCCTGGCCCAAAATATATCTACAGAATAAAAGGAGTCAAAATATAGTGAGATTTCAAAGAAGGCAACACATTTAAGGATATGTGTTAAATTATTTTACCTTGATAACTGTGAGGGTTTGGGCACATTACATAGTACAGTTGGGCAACCTTACTGAGTAATAAACTTGCAAACATTTTCTTGGGCACAGTCAGGCTTGTTTAACAAATCTTTAGCTCAACCCTGTGTAGCTGTGGCTTAAAGCAGCAAGGCTTATACAAATTAACTAGTGTAAAGCATTTAGAAACCCCAAACAGCAAAATGAGAATGTCACACAGCATGAAAAAAAATCCAACACAAAATTGATAAAAATGGATTACATTTTTCTGAATTTTTAGAGACCTAGATGAGCTAAATCCACAAGGGGATCCATGGATATAGATTTTTAAAGAAAACGTAAATCTTAGTTCAACTGTAAACAAGCATTGGTAACTGTAAAGTTTAGAAACTTTTGAAAAGTTCAAAACACTTGAGTTCCACGACTCCAGCCTCACTGGGGTCACCAGATCTGGCAGAAGGAAGTTCAGAGGGGGCACTAAGAAGTTTTTGGAAGAAAGCATTCTCCAGAACAGTTCTGAGCTTTACTGCATGACCGCCATATACTTCAATGGCGTGGTCCTATTGCTGAGAATACAGGAAATGGAAGATGCATGAGGAAGGTCTGGGTGCTCTGCATTCAATGGGGGTGTCTTTGTGGTTACTCCTCGGTCCATTGGTCAGGTGGGGAAAATTTGGTAGGGGTCCCTCAAAGTCCTCTTTGCGCCAGTAGGACAGCTGCTGCAGGACTACTGGTTTCCTGTCAGAGCAGGTCCAGCTGTATCCTTTTGTGGAAGCTATTCCCCCTTTGGGCAACCAATATGAACTCAGATGACAATCCAATGTGCAGCAGACTCAGCTGCAACTTTTGACCACTGAGAATCAATCACTTGGGAAACCCATTGGGGGTCAGTGGCAATTCTCCAGAAGTGGCTATTGACTTGCCAGATTCGGCAACTTCAGTTTTGATGGCCCTGGTGCTGGTTCCAGGGGGACAGCCAACTGACCCTTGGAGTCACTTGTTTGGGTTGGGGCTCAGGAGCATCTTTCCCTTTAGCCAGAAACCGCAGGGACTGTGCTTTCTTTGCTAGACCAAGATCCGGCAGGTACAGTCCACCAGACAGTGCTGCCTCTCTTTGCCAGGCTGAGCGTTTATCAGGCGCAGTCCTTCTCAGATCCTTTCTCCAGTTCTGTAGTGATCTGAGGTTCAAGTTGCCAGGAGTGCAATATTTATGCCCAAAAAAAGCCCTTGGGATGATGAAGTCAGTAGCCAATGGGTTACCAGGATCTCTCCTGCATGTAGTGTAGTTCTGTAGTAATCTGAGGTTCAGGTTGCCGGGAATGCTTTATTTTTGCCCATAAAAAGACCTGGGGATGATACGGTTTTTAACCATAGGTTAACAGGAACCCTCCTGCCCTGTGATGCCTTCTGGCTATGTGTGGCATCTAGCAATCCCAGAGTGCACTATTCTGCCCATTCTCAAGATATCTTAACCCTTCCTTGGATGGTAGGAGCTTGATAGCTCACCCTAGAGGAGTGGCAACCTGTGGGCTACATGCATACAGGAAAACTGGGTTGAGCACTGGTCTCTCCTCTACCTGTACAAAAGCACAACCTTTCAGGAGTGTGATCGCCATTTGCCCGTCAAAGGCAGCTTCACCTTAGAAGCTTGCCTTTTAGGCCAATGCCTTGAGTGGCTTCCTGCGAGGGGGAGGTAACACCTCTCTCTGTACCAGGCTACCACTGTTTCTAAGCTTGGAAATCATTCACACTACTCTACAGGAAGGCAGAAAGCTGTCTGGTGGCCAGCAACCAGGTGAGTCCACAGAACAAACCTGGCTAAAGGTTGGCAACTTTCTAAAAGTTGCTTTTCTTCAAAAGTGACATTAAATATGACTTGGGCATCAAGTCAGGTTTAATGCCACAATTCATTTGATACCTTGAGGTACCCATTCAAAAGTTAGATGGGCTGAGTGATCAGACAGTAACTCCATGTTAACCAATGGGGCTACTAACATTTTCACAGCAAAAACAAACATTTAGATGTTTTGCTGTTAGGTCATATAAAAACAATATGCCCTACTTAACAATACACAACTCTTTTCCTCAGGGGTCCATAGGCCTTCCTTAGGGGAGGTCTGCACACATTGTTAAGGAAGTGGGGACTTTGCAGTTGATTTAAATGGCAGTTTAAAACTGCTCTTCCAAGCAGCAGCGACAGACTGTGAGCCATTTTGTACTTTGTCTCACACAGAGTGGTGCAAGCAGTGCTGCAAACCTGAGGGACATTCCGTCTTACTTGACCTGACTAACCTTGATACTATAAAATAGGGACTTATAGGTAAGTTAGCTTATGCCAATTGGGGATAGCCATTTCCGCAAACACTTTATAAGGGGTTAGAAAACTCACACTGAGGTCTGGTTAGCTGGCCTCAGTGCACTCTGAAAGGACCACTTAAGTAGTCCTTCAAACATGCCTCAGGCCTGCCATTGCAGCCTGTGTGTACAGTTTTGAACTGTTATTTGATACTGGCAAAATAAACCTTTTGTCAGAGTGAAACATTTCTTTTTAATACACATGTCACCCCTGGAAAAGGCCCTGTTCAGCTCAGAGGGTGGGCAGAGTGTATTTAAACTGTTGATTATGTACTTTCAAGTTTTACATGTCCTGGTAGTAAAAAACTCCTAAATTCACTTTTCACTACTATAAGGCTTTTCTCTCCCATATGATAATATTGGATTACCTTATTACATTTAATAATTGAAAACTTTCAATTGGGAGCAGGTGACACTTCAAGTTTGGTGTCTAAAGATTTGCAATTAAAAACCCTCTTTAATGGTAAAGCTGGATTTGTAGTCACAAACCTGAAAATCACACTTTTAGAACATTTACTTTTCTTATTTCCTGTCAGGACTTCACATCATCACCTGCAAATTTTCAGGAACTGCTGTTGAACAAAGCATCTTCCATGCAGGCCTTTAGATCGCAAGCCCCTCGTTGACAACGTCCTTGACAATGATGCAGGACTGCACATCACAAGCCCATCAGCTTCTTCAGAACCAGCCCGTGCATGACGCATCAACATGCAGGACTTTGATTGCATGCCCATTATCAACGGCATCCTTGCGGATGAGGCAGGAGCTCACATTGCTGCTTTGCAGCTACAAGGAATCGCCGCTGCATGACACATCGTTGGTATGGGACTCTCCAACATCCTTCAACCAGGATTCAAGGGACTCTTGTTTAGCTGGCCTAACTGGGCGCAATTGGACTGAACTTGTGACCTTGTCTCAGTTGGGCGCAACCATATAACCATACATAGCACTTTGTGCTTTTGGTGTTATTTTCCCTTAAAACTTTAAAATTGCAGATCTCTAGTTCTACTGTTTGGAATTTTGTTGGTTTGGTTTATATTATTTATTAGATTTTACTCTATTTTTCTAACTTGGTGTGGGATTTTTCTTGTGCTGTATTCCACTTAAGTTAGTGCTATATAAATACCTTACACATTGTCTCTAAGTTAAGACTATTAGTTCCCATTGAAAATCCTTCAGTGCCCAGCAATTCAATGCCTTTACAAGTGCTTTGCTTTAACATGCTAGTTTGTAAAATGATGATAATAATGTTGGGAAACTCTATATTTTCGGTTTCAATACTTCTTGTAGTATCAATTTTTAAATAAAAAATATATTTATAAAACACCCTGAAGTCACATGACGCAATTCAAGATGGCCGACAGGTAACTGTGAAAATAATAAGAGTAAATGATTGAGCTGGTAGGGTAATGAAAAAATAGTGTTTTCCAAAAGCAGATGTACAGAAATATTTATTATTCTGTTTGCTGACTGGGTAAAAAGTCTGGGTAAATAGGCAGATTTTTATTTTATTTACATTTTTTTGCTTTTTTTATGGTAATTGTCATACTATGACATAGATATGAGGCACACAGATATTTCATGCCTTTCTATTGTTGTACAAAATCTAAAGTTATAAGCCAAGCAGAATTGGTTCATAGTAGCAAAATGGATGTTTCTGAGAGTACTGTTAGTTAAGATATGAAAATACATATTTTTGCTGCTTTTGACAGCACTTTACGTGCCACAAAATGGCCGACATGCTATTTTGTCCATCGATGTTTTTCATATAATGATCTCAGTCTTGTTCCTGGAGATATGTTCAACATCTCAAAATGGCACTTGCACTGAAATTCAGCCATTAGCGAATGATAAAATCACTTGTGTCACATGCACTATCATTTCCTTCAAAATTAATTTTATAGTCACTGCGTGCTTTGATGCTCAAATGTTAGCACTCATTTTTTTTTTAATTATCGCCATGCATGGTTCAAGGTAACTACGTATGATGAGGCCTGCTCCATTCGTGTTGCAACCCCTGATTAGATAATTTACCTACTTTGCACTGCCCCACAAGTACATTGCTGTGTCCCCTGCTTCAACACATGTATGAAGCTTCACCTCAACCCTGGAATTTGCCGCCTTTCATTGAGGACGAGGCCTGCTTCCACTGCTGAGGGATGAGAGCACGACCATCCTGCTGGCATGGACTATACTATAATAGCAACCACCGCCCCTCTGATAAAGTTGAAATTAGGGTGGGAGTGTTGAGAGAGTGAGGCTAAAGAGCAAGATGAAAAAAAAAAAAATACAACAAAATGAACAGTAAATGTGCAAAACGTGACACTGTGCGACCGAAGATTGAACCAACATACAATTTTACACATGAATTGTTTGCATTTTAGATTAAGCCAACACAGTAACTAATTCATTAGTACTGTTTGATGAGCCGTACCTGCCCTGGTTTCTTGATGCTTTCAGCTGGCCAGAAGCGTCTGCACAATTCAGTCAAGTTGAGTGCGCATACTTGCTGACCTGTCTCTAGGGCTGATGACAGATTAGAGCAATATGCATCTGAACAAAAAAAATTTATGACTTTTGAAAGGTGAAATGTGTTGTAATATGGGAAACTACAGCTTTGTAAACAAAGAGGGAGGTGTTCCGGATTGGCTTTAGAGACCAGTTTTGTTTTTCAAAAGGCATAGCAGGAAATAAACTCTTTCCATATGAGTGTCAGCTCTTGGGCGGATCAGATTTTAGGTTAAGCCTGACTGCTCTTGTACCAAATTACCAGAGGGTGAGCAACTGTTAATTTGGGGCTTGCTTGTGATGTCATGAAAAGATCTTGGGATTGGGTATGTCACACCCTTTATAAGCCTGCATCAAACACCAACAAGCAAGTCCCGGCTGTCCTGGAACCCTGAATTGAAAAGAGGAAGGCCAAGAAACACCTTGCACCAGAGCCTCTAGACTGACTGCAAGGAGATGGGTTACACCTGGAGCACGACTGAAAGAAAAGTATAAGACAGAGATGGCTGGAGAGTCCTGGTTGATGGCCTATAACCCAGGAGTGTTAGTAGACATCAGTAAGTTATGACGCCAACCAAAGAGAGAATTGTAATTGCTTCTTCAGTAGGGTTTTATCCACCTCAACCAGTAACCCTATTTCTTGCACCGAGCATTTTTGTCATTGCATTACTATCTCTATGTCCCTATGTCCCATTGGCACTGACTTTGTGCACTTTTTAGTGTCCTTTCAGGGACACTATGGGGGTCATTCTGACCTCGGCGGTAAAAGGCGCCTACCGCCGGTCAGAAATCCTCCATAATCCCGCCGCGGTCGCGGAAACCCGCCACGGTCATTCTGACCCGCAGAAGGCAAACCTCCGAAAATCCGACCGCCACAACAGACCGCCAGACCAGCGGTCGGCGGAAAGGTGGAGGTGACCAAACCTCCACCGTCACGCCAACAGAAATACGCCCATCCCATTACGACCCACGAATCCACGCGGCGGCCATTCAAACGCGGTATTCCATTGGCGGGACACACCGCCGCGGTCAGAATACACACAAACGAACAAAACTCAGCCACATTGGACGATTTGAATCCCACACACCTGATACACATACACACACCACTCCCACACACACAATACAATATAAAACACACACCCACATCACCCACAAACCCCTACGCAAAAAAATTCGTAAAGAAGGCAAGAGCGAGACACCAGCATCCAAAAAATAACAGCCACAGCCACTCAACACCATCACCCACACACTATCCACACACAAAACAACACACACCACCACACTCAACTCACTTAAATACACATACTCCACCCCACACATCATACACACCACCCCATGGCACCCCAAAGACAACCCCGCTTCACAGACGAAGAACTCAGGGTCATGGTGGAGGAAATCGTTCGGGTAGAGCCCCAGCTGTTCGGCACACAGATACAATACACCAGCATTGCCCGGAGGACGGAGCTATGGCAGAGGATTGTCGACAGGGTGAACGCAGTGGGACAGCACCCCAGAAATCGGGAAGACATCAGGAAGCGATGGAACGACCTACGGGGGAAGGTGCGTTCCATGGTATCCAGGCACAACATCGCCGTGCAGAAGACTGGCGGAGGACCCCCACCTCAACCCCCACAATTCACATCATGGGAGGAGGAAGTCTTGAACATCCTGCATCCTGACGGCCTCGCAGGAGTCGGCGGAGGAATGGATACTGGTAAGTTGAAGCTTCAATACTGCTTCCCCCCCACCTGCATGCCAAATCAGACCCCAAACCTCACCCCCATCCTCGAACCCCACCCTCACCCCCACCACCATCCTCACCCCCACCACCATCCTCACCCCCACCCCCAGCACACCTATTCCCCGCCAATGTCTCACCATCACAACCCACACATCCCAAAACCTAGGCCTGCATGCGTCCACTAAGCATGGACACCCATCACCAAAGCATGCCCAATGCATATACACATCCCCCCCACAAGCCACCCTCACCAAAGCCCCCACACACGAATGCCAGCACTTGGGGACACGAGAACCCACAGATACACCCATATGCCACACATTGAAACTATAACCATACCTCTATACCCCTGCAGGACCCGACCGTCAACACACCGCGGCGGAGGGGCCAGAATTCTCCACACCCCCCACCCAAGAGGCCGTCAGCGATGACAGCAGCTCTGTCGACCTGGACACCGATGACCAGCCCGGACCATCGGGGACCTCTGGACAGTCGGTTCCCCTCACACAGGCCCAGGCCACTACAGACCCAAACCCCTCTGGGAACACCAGCACAGCTCCCACCCAGCGGGCCCATGCCTCTGTCTCCAGGGCGCGTCAATCTGCGGTGTGTCTACCACTACAGGGCACCCAGGATAACCCACCACCCCAACAACAACAGGGACCTGGGGGCAGTGGTAGTGGGCACACCGGCCAGGGGGCAGAGGCCCAGGGAAACAGGGGAACTCGGAGGGCAGCTGTGCGACAGGGGGGGGAGGAGAGGCCCAGGGAACCCACTCTCCACGAGGTCCTCACCACCATCATGGGAGCATAAAACCGCTCCCAGGAGACGATGGCGACGGTACTGGCCCGGTTCCAGGAGATCCAGGTGCTGCAGGAGGAACACTATCGGGGGTACAGGGAGGACATCAGAGCCATCAACATCACCCTGGTTACCATGGTAGGGCTGCTGCAGGACCTCGTCAACAACAGGGCGGACACTGAACAACACCCAAGGGCCCCTGCCACTAGCCTGGACCAAGAACAGCCAACCACCTCCGCCGGCGCTAGTGGACAGGAGGCCCCCGCACAGCAGCAGCCCACCAGACCCCCACCTCCTGCAGGAGAAGAACCACCCCGCAAGAGGGCCCTGAGATCTCGCAAGAAGACAGAGTAGGATGTCAAGACCCCCGCCAGCAACGGATACCACCTGATGTCATCCCACTGTCCCACATTGTCACCCTGTCCATCCTTGAACTGCCCATGCTCCATCTCTCCACAGGCCTCTGGACAATGCACCTGTGTGACTGTTACTCTGGACTCTGCCATGGACATTCCTTCACCATAGCCCCCACCCACTTGAAACCACCCATCCCATTTTGAGCACTTAAATAAACACCTATTTTGCACCAAAATATCTGGAGTCTGGCTGTGATTTCAATAGATTGTAATTGACATGACAGTGCAAATATGTCCTTGTACATGGTGAAGTCAACAAACAGCTGCCACAAAGCTGTAGTCCATGGGGAAACGAAGCACAGGACTCGTAGTGGGGACCCCAGATCTGAAATAGGGAGGGAAAAGCCAAAACTCAGTCATCATACACTGGGGGAAATAGACAGGCAGCAGAGATGCTGGAGAGTAGTTAACATTTACTAAATTATCTTTGAAATGTTACCTGTGTCCTATTGGAAGTACTGTTCAATGATTCTGTCCCTGTTGTCTGTTTCAGCCCCGTCGTCTTCCTCCTCGTCACTCTCCTCAGGTTCCACCGCTGCCACAACACCACCGTCTCGACCATCCTCCTGCAGGAAAGGCACCTGGCGGCGCAAAGCCAGGTTGTGAAGCATGCAGCAGGCCACGATGATGTGACACACCTTCTTAGGTGAGTACATTAGGGATCCACCTGTCATATGCAGGCAGCAAAACCTGGCCTTTAGGAGGCCAAAGGTGCGTTCGATCACCCTCCTAGTACGCCCATGGGCCTCATTGTACCGTTCCTCTGCCCTGGTCCGGGGATTCCTTACTGGGGTCAGTAGCCACGACAGGTTGGGGTACCCAGAGTCCCCCACTAGCCATACACGGTGTCTCTGTAGCTGTTCCATCACGTAAGGGACGCTGCTATTCCTGAGGATGTAGGCGTCATGCACTGACCCTGGGAATTTGGCATTTACATGCGAGATGTACTGGTCAGCCAAACACACCACCTGGATGTTCATTGAATGGTAATTTTTTCTGTTCCTGTACACCTGCTCCCTGTCTCTTGGGGGAACCAAAGCCACATGGGTCCCATCAATGGCACCAATTACGTTGGGAATATGTCCAAGGGCGTAGAAATCACCCTTCACTGTAGCCAATTCGCCCACCTCAGGGAAAATGATGTAGCTCCTCACGGATTTCATCAGGGCAGACAACACTCTGGATAACACCTTCGAAAACATGGGCTGAGACATCCCAGAAGCAATTCCCACGGTTGTCTGAAATGACCCACTTGCCAAGAAATGGAGTACTGACATGACCTGCACCAGAGGGGGAATCCCTGTGGGTTGGCGGATGGGGGACATCAGGTCGGGCTCCAGCTGGGCACACAGTTCATGGATAGTGGCACGGTTAAGACGGTAGGTCAGGATAATGTGGCGTTCTTCCATTGTCGACAGGTCCACCAGCGGTCGGTACACAGGAGGATTCATCTGTCTCCTCGCCCAACCCAGCAGACGGTGCCTAGGAAGGACAACATGGAGCACACAGTCAAGCAACCCACAGGTACGTACTCACAGCTAGCACAGTAAACAATTCTCTATGCAGTGAATGGCGTGTCTGAGTGGCTATGCAAGGCCTAGGCCTGTGTGACGCTGTTGAAATTGAGCCATGTGGGCCCTGGAAATGGCGGCTGCCTGACCTGTGAAGTGTGACAATGGGATGTGAGGTCAATGCGCTGGCGTGGCACACCGCGGCGGGCGGCGGGCGAAGACCGCGGCGCAAAGCCGCATTGGTTAACATTGAAGCCTATGGGTTTCAGGAGCCAATGGCGAAGGGCGCCGGCGGTGGCGGGACGCACCGCCGCGGTACGCACCGCCGCGGACGTCACCGCCATTTTCTATCTACTTATCCACTTGCGACTTGAACTTTCACAGGAGAGGACCTATACTGCAAGTGTTGCTGTGACCTCGGTCTGGAAGGGACAATGGCTGCTTCGGCTGGGGAAAGGGCCCCTGCCTTCACTGGAGAGGAGTTGGAGAAACTTGTGGATGGGGTCCTCCCCCAGTATGCCCTACTCTACGGTCCTCCAGACCAACAAGTGAGTTTAATTCAATATGGATTTGGGGCCACTGGCTGGCTTGGGGGCCTGGCGGGGGGCATGGCGGGGGGCCTGGCGGGGATGGGGGGCATGTTGGGCCTGGCGGGGGGCATGGCGGGGGGCCTGGCGGGGATGGGGGGCATGTTGGGCCTGGCGGGGGGCCTGGCGGGGATGGGGGGCGTTGGGCCACTGGAAAGGAAAATGCTGAGAAACTTGAACGTGGTATTTCTCCCTCCCTGTACGTGTCACATAGGTCCGCGCCCATGAGAAGATCGGGATTTGGCGTGCCATCGCCAAGGAAGTCCGGACCCTGGGGGTCCACCATCGACGGGGCACCCACTGCCGCAAGAGGTGGGAGGACATCCGCCGCGGGACCAAGAAGACCGCCGAGTCTCTGCTGGGGATGGCCTCCCAACGTAGGCGGGGTGCCTGCCGTCAACTGAGCCCCCTGATGTTCCGGATCCTGGCGGTGGCCTACCCTGAATTGGATGGGCGCGTGAGGGCAGCACAGCAGAGTACAAGCATTATCTACTCTGTTGTCGCGCAGTGGAGGTGTCTGGGTGGGGGAGGAGGGCTGGGGGTCCCCCTAGGCCAGGGCGATATCTGTAGGCTGGGCACCCCCGTAAGCCCCTGTGTCCCCAGCCACCACCCTCAGTAGTTTGTCAGTACAGCCATCCCTGGGCCGTGTCATCCATGGGTGCAGTTGTCAACTCTAGGCCTGTAGGGCATGTTCCACGGAATGCGTAGCGGACCCCAAGTGCGCAACTTAGTGCAGGGGGCATCTGTGTCTGTCATGTCCGCTAACTGTACCGGTGATCCATGTACTCAAAATCTCTTTATTTCTCTCTCCCCCCCCCCTTTTTGTTTGTCTTTCTGTGCTTGTGTGCATCAGCATCATCAGGCGGAGGAGAAGTGGCATCGGGGCAGGAGGGAGCTGCATCTCACATGGCCCAGGAGGGCCATGCCACAGAGTCAGACTGGACTAGTGAGACGGAGGGCGAGGGGAGCTCCACGACGGGGACGACTGGACCCTGCAGCGACACGGACACGTCCTCGGAAGGGGGCTCCCTTGCGGGGGTGGCACCATCCGTGCCCCCCGCCATTACAGGTACAGCCGCCACCCAGCGCACCATCTCCACCCTCCCAGCAGCCCCTCAGCGTTCGCCCCGTGCCCGCTCTGCCAGGAAGCCGGGCATCTCCTTCGCCCCAGGCACCTCAGACCCTGCCCCTGTTACCCCCGCTGCCCTCAGTGCGGAGCTCATTGACCTCGTGAGGACGCTCATTGTTGGGCAGACTACCCTTTTGAATGCCATCCAGGGGGTGGAGAGGGAGGTTCATCGCAGCAATGCGTACCTGGAGGGCATTCATTCGGGTCAGGCTGCCCATCAGCGATCGTTCCAGGCTCTGGCCTCAGCACTGACGGCAGCCATTGTCCCTGTCTCCTGCCTGCCTCTACTAACTCCCTCCTCCCAGTCTCCTGTTCCTCTGCCTGTCCCACCCACACCATCAGACCAGCCTGCACACACCTCAACACCCAAGAGAAGCTCATCCAAACATAAGCACCACAGATCACGCAGACATTCACACACGCAACATTCCGATGCAGACATGCCAACAGTCACTACCACCTCTGTGACCCCCACCTCCTCGTCTCCCTCCTCCCTCCCTGTGACGTCTACACTCACACCTCCATTCACCTCACCATCAGCCAGTGTTTCCATCACCAGCACACCCTCCACTCCAGTCCGCACACGTGCAGTCACCACCCCCACTGCCATTTACACGTCCCCTGTGTCCTCTCCCACTGTGTCTGTCACCCCCTCTTCCACAGCACACAAACGCAGCCACCCACCCACCCAACAGCCATCCACCTCACGACAGCCTATCCCTCCTGCACCTGCACCCAAAGACAGCAAACGTGACTCACCTACAACCACATCCTCTCCCTCCACTCCCATTCCCACTGTACCTACCACTCTCCATTGTCCCAAGAAGCTCTTCCTCGCCACTACTAACTTCTTTCCTGCCCTGAGCCCCCCCCTCCTTCTCGTCGGGGTAAGAAGAGCACCTCAGCCACCACCAGCCCTGCAGCCCCCTTGCAGGGGTATTGGAGCCCGCCAGCCCGCATGTCTGGATCTTCGCCCAGCAGCAAGGGGACAGCCAGCCCACCCCCTGGGAAGAGGAGCAGAAGGCGGAAGGGTCGCCGCAGGAGCCCGCCTTCTACATCCCCCCCGGACACCACCCAGAGACAGTCACCAGCCACAGCTCCAAAGGGAGGAAAGGGCCACAGGCCCACGACTAAGGAGGGCAAGGGCAGCAAGTCGGAGAGGTCAGGCAGCAGGCCTGCTGCCCAGGAGGAGCCCACAACCCCCATAGCCGCTGCCCCGGGAGGAACCGGCACAGCTGCCCCGGGAGAGCCCACCACCCCCATAGCCGCTGCCCAGGGAGGACCCAGCCCAGCTGGCCAGGAGGGCCCCACCACCCACAGCCCAGGTGGGCAGTGAAGGAGCACCATCCCCGCTGCCCAGGAGGGCACCACCAGGAAATTAGCAGTTGGCCATAGACCGTCCGCCGTCTCAAGAACCGCTGAACTGGGCCCCGCCGTCTCAAGAACCGCTGCACTGGGCCCTTCAAGGCAAGGAGCGCTGAACTGGGCCCCACCGTCTCAAGAACCGCTGAACTGGGCCCTTCAAGGCAAGGAGCGCTGAACTGGGCCCTTCAAGGCAAGGAGCGCTGAACTGGGCCCCGCCGTCTCAAGACCCGCTGAACTGGGCCCCGCCGTCTCAAGAACCGCTGAACTGGGCCCCGCCGTCTCAAGCACCGCTCCGCTGGGCCCCGCCGTCTCAAGAACCGCTGCACTGGGCCCTTCAAGGCAAGGAGCGCTGAACTGGGCCCCGCCGTCTCAAGCACCGCTCCGCTGGGCCCCGCCGTCTCAAGCACCGCTCCGCTGGGCCCCGCCGTCTCACGCACCGCTCCGCTGGGCCCGCCGTCTCAAGAACCGCTGCACTGGGCCCTTCAAGGCAAGGAGCGCTGAACTGGGCCCCGCCGTCTCAAGAACCGCTGAACTGGGCCCTTCAAGGCAAGGAGCGCTGAACTGGGCCCCGCCGTCTCAAGAACCGCTGAACTGGGCCCTTCAAGGCAAGGAGCGCTGAACTGGGCCCTTCAAGGCAAGGATCGCTGAACTGGGCCCCGCCGTCTCAAGAACCGCTGAACTGGGCCCCGCCGTCTCAAGAACCGCTGAACTGGGCCCCGCCGTCTCAAGAATCGCTGATCTGGGCCCCGCCGTCTCAAGCACCGCTCCGCTGGGCCCCCCCGTCTCAAGCACCGCTCCGCTGGGCCCCGCCGTCTCACGCACCGCTCCGCTGGGCCCTTCAAGGCAAGGAGCGCTGAACTGGGCCCCGCCGTCTCAAGAACCGCTGAACTGGGCCCTTCAAGGCAAGGAGCGCTGAACTGGGCCCCGCCGTCTCAAGAACCGCTGCACTGGGCCCTTCAAGGCAAGGAGCGCTGAACTGGGCCCCGCCGTCTCAAGAACCGCTGAACTGGGCCCTTCAAGGCAAGGAGCGCTGAACTGGGCCCCGCCGTCTCAAGAACCGCTGAACTGGGCCCTTCAAGGCAAGGAGCGCTGAACTGGGCCCCGCCGTCTCAAGAACCGCTGAACTGGGCCCTTCAGGGCAAGAACCGCTGGCCCTTTGGCAGACGTGGCAGGGCAGGATCTATCTCGGGCAGGGCTGCAGGATGTCCTCTGGCCAACTTGCCTCCTCCAGTGGCAGTGGGGTCTGTTATGGACTGTATGGACTGTGGCTTTGCTCTCCCCAGGATGGCCCAGTGGGCAGGCCACCCACTGTATGGACTGTATGGACTGTGGCTTTGCTCTCCCCAGGTTGGCCCAGTGGGCAGGCCACCCACTGTATGGACTGTATGGACTGTGGCTTTGCTCTCCCCAGGATGGCCCAGTGGGCAGGCCACCCACTGTATGGACTGTATGGACTGTGGCTTTGCTCTCCCCAGGATGGCCCAGTGGGCAGGCCACCCACTGTATGGACTGTATGGACTGTGGCTTTGCTCTCCCCAGGATGGCCCAGTGGGCAGGCCACCCACTGTATGGACTGTATGGACTGTGGCTTTGCTCTCCCCAGGATGGCCCAGTGGGCAGGCCACCCACTGTATGGACTGTATGGACTGTGGCTTTGCTCTCCCCAGGATGGCCCAGTGGGCAGGCCACCCACTGTATGGACTGTTTGGACTGTGGCTTTGCTCTCCCCAGGATGGGCCAGTGGTCATGGAGTGCCCTCGTGGATCTGGCGTCGTGTACTCAAGTGGCTGAGGTGCCCCCCCTTCCCTTCCCCCTGAGGTGCCTGTCCTATTTTCTTTCTGATGCCCCTGCAGTGTTCTCTCCGTGGAGTTCTTGTCGTGGGACTGGGCCTTGCCCCTTTGCACAGGACCCCTGTGATCCACGGACAGTGGTTGGACTACATTTAGTAGCTGTATATATTTTGTACATAGTTTATTTATTTATTGGGATTACTGGTGTACATATTTCAATATATCTGCCCGTTTATGATCTCTTCTTTTGGTCTTTGCATTATTTCGGAGGGGGGTGGTTTGTGGGTTGTGACAGTGATCTGTGGGAATGCATTGATGTGTGTGTTGTAGTGGGTGTGGGTGGGTGGGTGTGTGCCGGTAATCTTTTCCCTCCCCTGTGTCGTAGGTGCAGTACTCACCGATGTCTTCCGCGCCGCCGGGCGTGCTCCTGGTATATGAGCAGGAATAGGAGTGCGGGGATGACCTGCAACTCTGGCTCCATACTGCCGGAATCTCGCGTGGAGTGCGTAGAGGTGAGCGTTTTCCCGTTCGTAGTCTGTTTCCGCCGTGTTCTTATCGGCGGTGCTCCCGCCCCGGAAAAGGTGGCAGATTGGTGGGTCGTAATAGTGTGGGCGGTACATTGTCTGCCGCCGGGCTGTTGGCGGGAACCGCCGCGCTGTTTGTTTGTACCGCTGTGGCGGTCGGAGTGTTAAGTTGGCGGGCTGTGTTGGCGGTTCCCGCCAGGGTCAGAATTGCATATTTTAGACCGCCGGCCTGTTGGCGGCTTGGCCGCCGCTTTATCACCGACCGCCAGGGTCAGAATGAGGGCCTATATGCCTTTATCCCCATGCCAGTGTAATAGTGTGGATCCCAATATCAGTGTCAGTCACAGTTTTAATGTATGAAGAGCCTCACATCATTATATAAATGTCAATGTCTCTATAAAGCTTTCAGTGACTCCATGTCCACATGTCCCTTTGCCTGTTTGTGTCCCTGTGTCAGTGTCCTAGTTCTAAAATGTTCATCTCAATGTCAATGTCTCAGTGCCTCACTGTCCAAATTCCATTAGCAGTGTCATATGTAACTTTAACTGTTCCAGTGTTTGTGTCTCAAAGTATGTGAGGCCCTGTGCCAGCATGGAATTATCACTGTACATATTAATATTCCACTGACAATATTGACAAACCTATGTTCCTGTGTCAATGTATCCAATATGCTCTTGTGTCAGCGCCCCAATGTCAGTATCCCTGTGTCAATGCCCCTTCAACAGAATTCATAAGCAAGTATTGGTGCCTCAAAGTTTTTCTCCCCTGGTAGATTCCCTTTTGCCAATGTTGGTGCTCTAGTGCCAGTGACCCAATGTCAGTGCCTCCATGTTGGTGCCCAGTGTTGTGTCACTTCCTAGTGTTAGTGTGTTGTTGGTTCCTTCATCAGTTTCCCAGTGCTGCTGTAATTGTGTCAGTGTCTCAGCATCAAGTGTTCCTGGGTTAGTGTCCCCGTGCATTGTTAGTGCATATGTGTCATCGTCCCTCTGTTTGTTTCTCCATTTCAGTGTTTCAGCGTCAAAGTTAGTGCCTCTGTCAATGTCATGGTGGCAGTGAACCTATATCAGTTCTTTTGTGTAACTCTCAATGTGCCATTGGCAGTATTACAAAGCTAGTGTCTTTGTGACAGTGTCCTCATATCTGACTGTCTGTGTTCCCAGGCAGTGTCACTATGGCAGTAACTCCAGGCAGTGTTGCAGTGCCTTTTGTCCATGTTACTGTTCAAGTATAAGTACTGATGCCTGTGTCCCTAAGTAACTGTTCCTCTGTCAGTATCCCAATGTCAGTGAATCATGTCCGAAAACAGAAGTCAGAACCCAGTGTTGTGTCCCTCCAGTCAGTGCTTGTGTGTTAATGTTCTTGTGCAATTTAATTATCCTGCTGTTGTGTTCAAGCAACAGTATTTTAGTGTGTGTCCTAATCTCCCATTTTCAATATCCCATTGTCACTGCCCAGCTTCAATGTTTGTCCCTTTCTCAATGGTCCACTGTGCTGTTTACAAGTCAAACTCCTCATTTTAAGTGTTGATGGCCTTTGTCTGAGTCCAAATGATTGTGTCCTAGCATTAGTGTTGCCATGTGATTGCTGGTTCTGCTATGTCAGTGTTCCATTGGCAGTGATGGGTCCTATGTCAGTGTTCTAGTGTTAAAATTTGTGAACAATTACATTATTCCAGTTTCACTTTTCCCATGTCACACTTTCCATGTCAGTACTGGTGTCCCTGTGACAATGTTCTAGAATTAATTGTTCCAGTAACCAAGCATCAGTTTTTCTATGTCAGCATTGTTGTGTCAGGGAACCTTTCAGTATCCACGCCTGTACACTAATAATGTGTTCACCCAGTCAGTATTCCAATGTCATGTTACTGTACTGGTATTGAATTCTAATGTCACTATACTTGTGTCTTTACATCATTGTGTCACCAGCCGGCTGGACTACAGCAGCGCACTTTACTTAGGAATCACCATGGATCTCCTGAAGAGACTACACACCATACAGAATTCAGCAACTAGACTCATCCTCGACCTCCCCAAATGGACCCCATCACCTTCCACCTCAAGAAGCTCCACTGGCTCCTCATTCAGAAGAGATGGCAATTTAAGATGCTGATTCACACCTACAAGGCCTTCACAATCAAAGACCAGCATACATCAGCCACCGCATGAACCTCCACCAATCCTCCAGACACCTGTGCTCCACTTCCCTCTCCATTGCACACAGCCCGCATCCGCCGAAGCAACAGTGGAGGAAGACCATACTCCTACCAGGTGGTGAAATCCTGGAATTACCTTGACCTTCACCAACAGACCTAATCCTCTCTTCTGGAATTCAGAAAGGACTCAAGAACAGGCTGCTTAACCGAGCCCCTTAGCAGCTATGTTCTCAGCATGTGGAAACACTTGCAGGTGATTAGCCATGCTCTATAAATCCTGTTTTGTTGATTGACTGATTGATTGTGTCAGTGTCCCAATGAAACTGCCCCATGCCAGTGTCCCACCATTAGGGATTGGGTCTCGTGTCAGAGCTCGAGTGTAGCTGTTCTCATGTCAACATTGATGCTAGCATTTCAGTGTCCTTTGTGCCAGTCTCACAAGATATCATTGTTTGCTTATAAACAGATTATTCTATCCTGTGTTTATTTCAAAACACCAAGAAGATAGAAGAGAGAAAGAGAGAGGGAGAGGGAGAGAGAAAATGCTGTTTACCTTTAATATGGGACCTATATTTATCAAGGTTTTGCATTATTTTACATCGCCCTTGCGCCACGAAAAACCGAAGTGAGAACCATGCAAGGCCATCTAGATTTAGGTCACTAAATCTAGAGTGACACAAGCAGGGCAATTCACTGTCTTGCATTACTCTGCCCCCGGGAGGCATTCCATAGGTGGAGTGTGGGTGCTCCCATGCATCCGCCCATGAATTTTGGAGCATTCCCAGATTTAACACTAATGGTAGAGCTGGCAATGTCTCAAAATGCTACGCCTTCCCAGGTGAGGCATAACAAGAGGAAATATCTTTACGTCTCCTCAGTTTTTCCTCTTTCCATGTGTGCTGCATTCTTCAACACACATAGAAAGAGGTAAATACCTCTCAGGATTGTTTTTGTACTGGAAGGTGCCTCTTCCTGCACAAAATCTACCCTGCCTACAATGCAGGCAACCTTGGAACATGACGCAAGGGTGCCTGCATTGGCACTAGGCAGCCAAAAGTGCACCAGGGATAGCAAAGGGCAGAAATGTGTGGCAAAATCTCTTTGGTGTAATACTGCAATACGCAGTAACAGAATAACCATGGTGCCAATTCACTGTACAATGATCCATTGAAACTCTTAATAGGAGACCAAGGCCCTCATTACGAGTTTGGCAGTCTTCGGGCAAGACCGCAATGGAAAATCCCACCACCATCCCGCCAGTGTTGGAGGTACAGTGGCTGCTGAATTATGAGTCACAATCACCAAGCTGACTAAACACAGCCAGAAATCCAACACCGCCAGTGCCGCTGATGGCAAAAGAGCGTCTGTCCATCTGCCAGGCCCCCCACGCTACACCATTCCGGGCGCCATATTATGAGTCACATTTCAACACAGCGGAACAAGCCCGGCAGGAAACCATTGGCGGTGCGCAGCATGGCAGGCTGGAGAATGACGGCCAATAGAAGGCAACACCAGATTGGACAGGTCGATTACCCCACACCTGAAACACATACACACACCACACATACCTGTTTACCGCACTATAGTACACACCCGCTCACACCCCCTCAAACCCTTGCGAATACTACTACGACCCAGAGATACACAACCCATGAACCACTGCACACTGAGCATTTATTTTACATGTTGCACACACACCTCCAACAATCAGCCACCTGCACAGCACCTCACACGCACAGCACACACCCCCACAAAATGACATGCCACAAGCACCCACGCTTCACTGACAATGAGTTGTGCGTCATGGTGGATAAGGTCATCAGAACTGAGCCACAAGTGATGGGAGCTCAAGTGCAGCAAACATCTATGGCCAGGAAAACTGAGCTTTGGCAGAGGATCGCCGACAGGGTGAACACAGTCAGCAGCTATCCACGCATAAGGGAGGACATCAGAAAGAAGTGGAACAACCTCATGGGGAAGGTCTGTTCCATGGCTCCCAGGCACAACATCACTCTCAACAATACTGGCGCCCCCACCTCCTACCCTTCACTTGACATCCTGGGAGGAGAAGGTCTTGGATATCATGCATCCTGAGGTCCTGACTGGAATCATCGGAGGGATTGATTCTGGTAAGGAAGCAAAACCCCCCCTGAGCACTAACCACTCCAGTCCTGCATGCCTCACTACTCACACCTAACAGTGGAGCACATGCATGGACAATCATCCCACAGCCCACCCCGATTGCTAGCCAACACCTCCTCACTACCTATGGCAATTACAGCAATGTCAAACAGCAAACCCAAGACTACATATGATATGAAAAGCATTGCCCAAAGCCCGTTCACCATGCTGTGTCTGCATTGCTGCAAATGTCATTATCATCCCTGGGTAACTAATCCACCTACTGCAAGCAGCACACATGACACTACAATGACACATCCACGTACTTACTCTTACCCTTTCCATCCACAGCTAACCCTGCCACCCAGCAGAGGATGGCAGGGTCAGACAACCCCCCCCCCAGGGTAAAGGCCCCCATGGATGTCTGGAGGGCGGCGAATTGCCTGGGCCATCTGGTACTACTCACTAGTCCACCCCCAGCAGGCCACCCTGGACACCCCGGACTCACCCTCCCGTGTAGCTACAACACCTCATCTAGGCCCTCCTCCCCAAACTTGTGCATCAGGGACCACTCAATTAGAGGTGTGCCCACAGTACAGGGGCCTGAGTCAAGGGCACCCACCCCAGACAATGAAGGCCCTGGTGCTACTGGGAGTGGGCACACTGTGCCAGAGGCACAGGGACAGGGGGCATGGGGTAGTGGGAGAGGATCTGTGGTCCAAGGTCCCACCAGCAGGCCCCTTCCGTTAGCCAGATCACATCTGAGCCCTCCACGTCAGCCGCAGCCAGTGGAATGGAGGCCCTGGCACAGGCACAGGGGTCCAGGGGTAGTGGGAGGGGATCTGTGGTCCAAGGGAGGGGGCAGCAACAACATCAGACTGGCCAGGAGCCCCTCACCCAAGTTCTAGGTGCATACCACCAAACCCAGGACACCATGGCCCAGATCCTCGCTACCCTGCAGGAGACCCAGAGGCTTCAGAGGGAGAACCATAAGGAGGCCATGCAGCAGTGGCAGACCCACAATGCCACCATGGTCTCCACAGCAGGGGTGGTGACGGAACTTACCCCCATCCTGCATCATTCCCCCTCCCACCTGCCGGACCCTTCTATTAGCCAGATCACATCTGAGCCTTCCATGTCAGCCGCAGCCAGTGGAATGGAGGCCCTGCCACAGGACATGCAGTACACCAGCACCCCTTCCCCTGTAGCTGAGGAGCCCCCATGCAAGCGAGGATGTCCAAACAGACACCCAGCCTCCACTGATGCCAAGACCAAGACCACTGCCAGAAAGTGAGCCACTTCAGATTATACCCCCTTTTGTGATACCCTGTTGACTGTCCACTGTCATAACTCCGTTTTCACATGCCCATCATACTGGACTTTGACACCCCACTCATCAGCCTTTGCACTTGTCTTATAAAAATAAACACCTTTGAGTACAGTTACTGCCTACGTCTTTATCTACCATGATTACAATATAGACAGCCATGACATGTGCAATAGGCAGACCATTGTCCAACCAATGTATGTAACAGTGCCAGAAGGGGGAACAATCATTTACAAGTTCTGAAATACAGATAGCAACATAACATCAAAAATTATGTGTTCACCCAAAACCCACATTAAACACACAACCCTGGTGTCAGCCGTGCACATGGCAGACATTACAACCAATACTACAACCAGTAATACTGGTTACATAGCATAGATTTTACACATACCTGTATGTCAGCGGAAGTATTGTTGTATTAGCTCTGCTCTAGAATCAGCTGCATCCTTGTCATCCTCCTCCTCATCACTCTCCGTGTCCCTTTCATCCACCACTGGCACAGCTGCACCCTCTTCAGCATCCAGTAATGGGATGTGACATCTGAGAGCCAAATTGTGTAACATGGGGCACGCCACAATGATCTGGCACACTTTCAATGGTCTGTACAGTAGGGCCCCTCCAGTGAGGTGCAGGCACCGGAATCTCACTTTCAGCACTCCAAAGGTGTGTTAGATGGCCCGTCAAGTCATACTATGGGCCACATTGAAACGTTTTTCAGCTGCTGTAGTCGGATGCCTACGAGGGCAGGATGGGATAACCAGAGTCACCTTTGTGCATGGAGGCAATAGGCATATTGAAAACTGTAGGTAAATCGGGCAGGTGTTGTAGAGTGTTCAGAATACAGAGGCACACATATGACACGATACATAACGATGAGCCAGGCACGATCCCTTTGCAGTGATGCCATCATGTGCGGGACACTGCTGTTCTGCATCATGCACTGAACAGGGGGACCGGGCAGTCACTTGTGTGATGTAGAAGTCTGCTAGACATACCACCTGCACATTGGTTGAGTAGAAGTAGTTCACTCCTCCTGTGTGGCACCAGGGCAATGTGGGTCCAATCAATAGCCCCGATCACATGTGGCACCTGTGCTACAGTGTAGAAGGCTGCTTTCACAATGGGCAGATCATCACATTAGGGAACCTGATATAGTTGCCTATATGTTTGAGTAGGGCACATAGAACGTTCTTCAAGATGTGGCTGAACATGGGCTGGGATATTCTAGCAGCCCAGCCCACTGTAATTTGAAAGGACCCTGAGGCAAGGAAGTGGAGGACAGCCAACATCTGTACTGTGGGTGTGATGGCATTGGGATGACGAATACCAGGCTTCAGATCTGGCTCCAACAGCCTCACAAGCTCCAAGATGGTCTGATGGTTCAGCCAATAGCACTGGATGACGTGTCGCTCTTCAGGGTGGCAAGATAGACCTGGGGCCTGTAGACAGGACCATTCCTCACCATCATTCTTCCACCATACCTGGGAATAGGAGGGAGTAGCAATCATTATGTGCATAAAGGACTGTGTGGACGCAGTGGAACTGTGCACAGGCCACTATAAAACATCCATGATGCACCTCATCAACCCCCTTTATACACATTATAAATGTAAAATGGCAGCCGCCTGTCCTGCATGCACAGGACAGATGGAAGTGAGCGAATCCCGCCAGTGTAAGACGTCATGGCAGTAGGCGGTCACAACCACTGTGCAACTCCTCAGGGGTTAACATGGTTGCCTATGGGAGACATGAGCCAATGGTGATCACCGCCGGCAGTGATGGTGATGTCTGCGGAGGCCGTGACCTCCAATTCATGAGCGCATGTTCACTTGACTCCTGGCACTCGTGCTGAGAAGACCTCCACTGCGTGTGCTGCTGTGTTCTGACTCTGATAGCCAAGATGCCATGTGCTGCAGGGGATAGGGCCCAGCCTTCTCACAGGAAGAACTAGAGAAGCTTGTGGAGGGGATACTACCCCTGTATGGCCAGTTGTATGGGGCACCGGGGCAGCAGATGAGGCCACTATGATCGTACTGTCTGTGAGTGGTATGAATGTGGACTGGGGCCTTGGGACAAGGATGAGTGACTTGTTGAAGGACCTAGTTGAGGGCTGTGAGAACAACTGGATTGTTGAAATGTGCGTATGTTCATGAGATGTGTTGTGTCCAATGCAGTCCCTAAGATGCCATGCTACATGACTGTCTCCTTTTCTCCGTTTCATCCATGCAGGTGAGCGCCCATCAGAAGAAAGGGATTTGGCTCACCATCGCCAAGCAAGTGCTGACCCTGGGGGTCCATGCCCAATGGAGCAACCACTGCAGGAATCGATGGGAGGACCTGAGACACTGGGCCAGGAAGACCGGTGAGGCCGAGGTGGGGATGTACTCCCAACAAGGGAGGGGTGCCATCGGACCCTGACCCCCATTATGTGCCGCATTGTGGCGGTGGCATACCCTGAGGTAGATGGCCACTTGAGGGCAGCACAGCAGCCACAAGCGGGTGAGTACACATTCGTACTTAGGTTATGTGGTGAGTGATAGGGGCAGCCTGTGCAGTGTGTGAAGGCTGTGGAATGTGTGCTAGGTAGCTACTGTCAGACTAAGCTTGGGATACATAGAGGCCGGGTGTGCTACATAGATGTGTTCAAATGCTGTGCAGGATGTTAGTTGAGGTAAACTTAACTGATAAGTAGTATCGATGACATGGCAACTGTGTAGTAGATGAACAGGGTATTTGATGTGGACAGGGTCCCTGATTATGGAGTTCACACACATTGTACTCCCAACTATCCAAACAGTGTGGCTGGGGCCATATCCCTATCTGCTGTCTGATGGTTTGTGGTGTATGTGTAGTCTGCAAAGTCTGAGGCTTTACATCACACAGCTATATGTGCATGGGTTATGTGGCTGTGCAAGTATGCCTCCAAACGTCCGTAGGGTATTTAGTTTGTTCGCTTGTGATCGTAAAGCGTCATGACCCAATGGGCTGGTTCAGCCATGTGTTGAGGGTATGGCTTTCATCCTGTACAGGATTGAATGTGTGTCAGCATAAGTGGAACACATGTGCATGACTGTAGTGGCATGCATGGTCTGTTATTGAAGTGGCATGTGTGAGTAAGGGCATGACATGTAGTGACATGACATGAGAGTATGTTGTACTGACTAGTGTGTGGCTGTTGTGCTGGCATTGACCAATTGCTCCCTGTCTCTCGATCTCCCACCCTGTCTCTCACTGTCCCACCCTCCCTACCTCTCCTCCTCTGTCTTTTTGTGCATCAGCATCATCTGGCTACGGAGAAGGGGCACCGGCGAGTGGGGAAGCTGCATCCCGTAAGACCCAGGAGGTTGACACCAGCAGAGCCGAGGGGACCAGTGGGATGGAGGGCAAGAGGAGCACCAAGGGAGGGACAGGATCAACTACACCATCATCAGATTTTTCCTTCGATGGTGACTCCCTGGTGATGGCGAAACCTTCAGGCCCTATGCCTGCACCGTCCTTGTCCGCCACCTCCCTTACCAGAACTGCCCTCCCTGTAGCTACCCACCCAGTTGCCCATGTCCGCTTACCGAGGAGGGTGGGCATCTCCTTCGCCCCAGACACCTCTGCCCCTACCCCAGTCAGCCCTGCTGCCCTCAACGAGGAGGCTATTGACCTCCTGAGGTCCATCTCTGTTGGATAGACAACCATCATGAATGCCATCCAGGGACTCGGCATCCCAGATGCAACAGTCAAATGCGTTCCTGGAAGGCATTTCCCATCCAAAGCACACTTTCATACCAGCCTGCATCCCTTCCAACAGACCCAGAGTGCAAGGACAATCACATGCACCACAAACGCCACCACTGCCATGCACGCACCCAACATTGAGACACACACACAACATCCACTCCCTACACTGACTCCCCCACCTCATCCCCCCTCCCAGTCACATCAGCACTCACACCTGCAGACACCACATCATCAGTACAAGGACAGCCACATGTGCCATCACTGCCACCGTCACCACATCAGACCCCCATACATGCACCCCATATACCACATCCGCACACAACAGAACAGTCAACACCACCACATGCAGTACATCCACCCTACCTACATACACACCTCAACATTCACTCACACATCCCCCCTGCCATCTCCCTGTGTCTCCTCCCCTTATCCTCCCAGTACACTTATACACCCACACTCATCCACCCAACACACACATATCATCCACCCACCACCATCACCCAAACCACACTCACATACACACCTATCAACCATCCCCTCTCCCTCCACTCCCAAACGCCTTACTCAAGACCTACCCGCTGCCCCCCCAAAAATATTCCTTTCCCTGTTCCCGTCCCCTGGTCCAGTCTCTGTTCCCCCGAAACACCCTGCTACCCTTCCAAGACCCCTGCCTTCCACTTCCTTGTCCTCCTCTGGACTGAGCCATGCCTCGCAGACAGCAGTCTGCAGTGCTGCCACAACAAGCAGACCTGCCCCTCACACCTCCAGGCCTGGGACCACTCCATCTGGGTCCCCTGCTGTCGTAGTATCCACTGTCGTCCCACCAAAGAAAGCAGGAAAGAGGGGCAAGGCTGAGGTGTCCCAACGAAAGCAGGACTATAAGGAGGGGAAGCCTAAAGACAAGAGAAGGGACCCCCCATCAAAACCCTGATCACACCTCCACCCCACCCCCAACCCTGAGGTGTCTGCATGCCCCACTGATGCCTGCACATTGCTGTCAGGAGTCACGTTGGGAACTCCTTATATGCTTAGTGTACCCAGGACATTTGGACACATATGCACTGGCCCTTGTGACATTTTGTGAATAGTTGTTTTCATTAAGATTTAAAAATATCGAATTACATTTATCTACAATGGCACCTTGGTGTTGATGTTACATAGCTTGTCCTGGGTTTTCTTGTGCATGTATGGGTGGTGACTGCTTAAGTGTGTATATTAATGTCCTTCCCTCCAGGGTGTGCCAAGCTGGGGTACTTATGGCTGGTGTCTGTGTCAGTGTTGCTGGTCCTGGATGTCAATGCCAGAAGGAGCATTGAAATGACTTGAAATTCACTTGCCACGGCACCTACTGACAAGCGTGTGTTCCAGAAGGTGAGTGCTTCCTTTTATGTTGTTCGTTCCTGACATGGTTTTCCTGGTGGTTATACCGGTGTGCAACCTCATAATACGGTGGGTGGGAAATGTCTGACCACCAGCCTGAAGAGGCCTTCTACCGGCAATAGCTGTCCGTCCACAATGGCGGGCCAGACGGAAACTTGACTGTGTTCTACAGGTGCCTTCCCAGTACTCGTAATATGGTGGTCTACACTGCCAGGCCCGCAGCGGGATGACTGCCATCTGCACCGCAATGGTACACTGACAGCCAAACTCATAATGAGGGCCCAAATCTTTTTACAGAGGACGTCATTTTTAGCAATAACATGACAAAGAAAGGACATTCCATTGTTAACAATTAATGAATACAATAAACATATGGGTTCATTTTTTTAAATACCTTCATCTAATTTCATTTAATTTGGCTATTTCTTACATATTAGAGGCAGACATTTATTCAGACAATGGAATCTAAATGTTATCATTTTGTGATAAAGTCCATTTCTAAGTTGTGAACATCTAAGGATTTAAAGTTAAACGTTGGTGTTGCTACCTACAGATGCTAGCAGGGCTTGTAATCCAATAGGCATAATTTTGGAATTGGTAGAGTAACTAAATAGCTCAGGGCTTAGCAGTAGGAAAACAAGTGTGTGTCATTGTGTCTTTTTTCTGTGATAATGATAATGTAAACAAAGAGTGAACAATTGTAAAGCAAATTTTCCACTGGCGAGGATGTAAATTCAAGGTCACTAGAATACTAAGATATCACGAAAAAGCAATTCCAGAAGGGTTTTTAATAAATCCTTAAGATGTGAAAAAAATATTACAATACAGGTAAACCACGCAGGTTGGGTGGCACTTTTTTGTATGTAATGCTTGAATGATCTCCACTTTGACTGAGTTGGATGTTTAGATGTTTATCTTAAATATAGGCTTTGCACTGCAGAGCCCATTCTGAGATTGACAATGCACTATTCTCATAGACTACATAACATGCTTCCTGTCTGCACTGGGCAGTAGCTCACCTTTCTTTAAAATTCCGTGATGGTTAAGAATCCAAAAGAAAGCATGTGGGTATGAATAATTTGCACAATGTGGCTATGTGGTGTCAAATTGACTCGTTCTCAAATATATGAAATGGAGTAGTTCACCCATTATGCTTGGGATTTATGTATGTGCTCCTAAGTAGAGCCCTGCTTCGAGTGATCTAATGCTCCCTGCTGTCCTTGTTAGTTATCACCTCTGTGCTAATCACATTAACTCTCAACACTCAACTGCACATGTTGCAAAGTAGAGTATAGGTGAGAAGGTATTCAGCTTGTACAACCATTCTTTGAAATTGACCACTACCACCTCCAGGGCCATATCTGTAGACAATGCAAGATCAAATCATAACAAAAAAGAACAGCCATACAGTAAACAACCAGCATGTGCAGTGTAAAACATTCACCCCAGAGAGAACACAAGCAATCCTAAAATAGTTCCAGCCTATGTAGGTCTTCTCAGGGACGTGTTGTTTGAGTCCTGTTGAACAGTGAACATGAGACCCATGTCTGGGCTTACCTGTCACACTTAGGGTGCAGTGCTGAAGAAGACAAGAAGGTAATGTGCAATGCTTGCAAATAGTACTGCTTTCAAGCAACCCAATGCATATCTGTTTTCCCTTATTCATGGACCTCATCAACACTCATGCTGTATGATTTACTCTTTCAAGCTATCTATTAATAGCAGCCGTACAGGAACCATGGTTTAGTAACAATTTGACCACCTTCCCAACACTACCTCTGTACAGCATTACTCAAAAGCATCCATTAGAACAGAAAGGGAAAGAAAGAAGGTGGAGAAGCTATATTATTTCTTCTAATCACTCCTGTATAGAAATCTCTGATATCCATTCCCATTGTTTCAAATTGTAGATTCCCTCTCATGCCAGATAGCTCTTTCGATGATTCGTTGATCTATCTCCTTTTTTAGGGATGTAGTTCTTCATTCCTAGATTAATTTTTTTAATTGCTTTTCAGTGATGAAGTGGGCTGGTACAGAGAAGAGTTAGGTGCTTGGAAGGTCAGTTAGAAAGGCACTGTCCCAATCAATATGAAATGAAAAAGAGCAGGAAGGACGCCATTTAGGAGCACTGGAAGGAAAGGGTCACCATTGTCAGTAGGCATAAGAGTATTATCAATTAGCTGGATCTAAGCAGTTGTAATTTTGTACCATGAGTGGAATAAGAGTACATACAACCTTACTGGTTCCTTCCTGTGCTCTATTCACCCACAGGAATCGAGAGGCTACTGACGTCTGATGCCAAACTGTGCCATGGGGCCGGAGTCGGAGCCAGAGCTTGATGCTTTGGAGTGCAAAGCTTAGAGGTTCGAGTCCATTGATCCTTTTACCAGGCCTCTTGATTTTCTATCCTACCCTCTCTCTATTTCGCTTCGTGGTCAGCACGCCTGACCCAGACTGCCGGGTGGCGTACTATGTTGGGGACTACCAGCCCCAATCTCAGTGTGCATCAGCCACCTAGCTTTAGGCCCAGGTACATACCTACGCTCAGGTCCCCCTGCTGTCCTTCTCATTGCTAATCACTGTAGGAGGCTGGCCTGGCTTATAGTGGGTACCTTGTGGTACTTACACCTTGTGCCAGGTCCAGTTATCCCTTATTAGTAGAATAGAGGTGTTCTAGCAGCTTATTCTGATAGAGGTAGCTATAGCAGAGCAGCTTAGGCTGAACTAGGAGACATGCAAAGCTCCTACTATACCACTTGTATCACTTATTACTATATCATAAGAAAACACAATACTCAGAGTTACTAAAAATAAAGGTACTTTATTTTAGTGACAATATGCCAAAAGTATCTCAGGGGATATACTCTCTTAGGAGGTATGTAATATACACAAAATATACACACACAAACCAAATCAGGTAAGTAAACAGTTAGAAAAGTAGTGCAAACACTGTAGGACACAATAGAATGCAATGGGAGACAATAGGCCTAGGGGCAACACAAAGTATATACGCCAAAAGTGGAATGCGAACCACGAATGGACCCCAGGCCTAGTGTAGTGTGTAGAGTGTCGCTGGGAGTGAAAACACTAAGGGGGTCATTCTGACCCCGGCGGTCTTAGACCGCCGGGGCCAGGGTCGGCGGGAGCACCGCCGACAGGCCGGCGGTGCCCCGCAGGGCATTCTGACCGCGGCGGTAAAGCCGCGGTCAGACCGGCAACACTGGCGGTCTCCCGCCAGTGTACCGCCGCCCCTTTGAATCCTACAAGGCGGCGCAGCTAGCTGCGCCGCCGAGGGGATTCCGACCCCCCCTACCGCCATCCAGTTCCCGGCGGTCCGCCCGCCGGGAACCGGATGGCGGTAGGGGGGGTCGCGGGGCCCCTGGGGGCCCCTGCAGTGCCCATGCCACTGGCATGGGCACTGCAGGGGCCCCCGTAAGAGGGCCCCTACGAGTATTTCACTGTCTGCTTGGCAGACAGTGAAATACGCGACGGGTGCAACAGCACCCGTCGCACCTTCCCACTCCGCCGGCTCGATTACGAGCCGGCTTCATCGTGGGAAGGACGGTTTCCCCTGGGCTGGCGGGCGGCCTTTTGGAGGCCGCCCGCCAGCCCAGGGGAAACCTCAAAATACCCACCGCGGTCTTCCGACCGCGGTACGGTATTTTGGCGGCTCCCGCCGGGCGCGCGGTGAACGCGCCCGGCGGGAGTCAGAATGACCCCCTAAGGGTGTCCAAGATACCCCATCCCAAGACCCTGAAAAGTAGGACTAAAGTTACCCTACTACCCCAGAATGACAGTAAAGTCGAGATGGGGGATTCTGCAAGGACAACAACTGGCTACAAAGCACTGAAGATGGATTCCTGGACCTGAGGACCTGTAAAGGAAAGGGACCAAGTCCAAGAGTCACGCAAGTGTCCAGGGAGGGCAGGAGCCCACTAAACCCTAGATGAAGGTGCAAAAGGGCTGCCTCTGGGTGGAAGAAGCCAAAGATTCTGCAACAACAGAAGGTGCCAGGAACTTCTCCTTTGGTCAGAAGATGTCCCACGGCGTGCTGGAGGATGCAGAGTTCTTTCCACGCAAAAGAACATGTAGTTCACACGTGTAATGGTGTCCCCGCACTCACAAAGTCTGGGGAAATTGCCCTGAACGATGTGGGGGCACCTTGGCTAGTGCCAGGGTGCCCTCACACTAAGTAAATTTGCACCTAACCTTCACTAAGAGAGGGTTAGACATATAGGTGACTTATAAGTTACTTAAGTGCAGTGTAAAATGGCTGTGAAATAACGTGGATGTTATTTCACTCAGGCTGCAGTGGAAGTCCTCTGTAAGAATTGTCTGAGCTCCCTATGGGTGGGAAAAGTAATGCTGCAGCTCATAGGGATCTCCTGGAACCCCAATACCCTGGGTACCTAGGTACCATGTCTTAGGGAATTATAAGGGTGTTCCAGTGTGCCAATCAAAATTGGTAAAATTAGTCACTAGCCTGCAATGACAATTTTAAAAGCAGAGAGAGCATAAACACTGAGGTTCTGGTTAGCAGAGCCTCAGTGATACAGTTAGGCACCACACAGGGAACACATACAGGGCACACTTTATGAGCACTGGGGTCCTGTGAAGCAGGATCCCAGTGACACAGGCAAAAACAAACATACATACAGTAAAAATGGGGGTAACATGCCAGGCAAGATGGTACTTTCCTACAATCACTGCAGCGCTGTGCTGAGTTGCTTCAAGTGGTTGCTGACCATGCTGCTACGGGGCCCTGTCCTCAGAGAGCCAGGGACAGGAGCGGGAGCATGCAGTAGGATGGCTTGTGGGCATCCCACCAAGGTGGCAATCTTCCGTTCTCCACGCACTGCATTCTGTGGTGCACCACAGTTTTCTCAGAGGACCTGAGTGTGCACAGCAGAGCACAGTACACATGAGGCCACACAAGGTGGCCTAGGGCCCTTCCATTGTTTTGTTTTGTTCTTCTTCCTGTTGTCTATCTAAGGGACTTGGTGGCAGTTCCTACCTCTCTAATGGGTATTAAGTGGCCTAATTACCGTTGGACGAAGGCTAGCCCAAGGTCAGAGTGATAATTTAAAGATAACTTAAGGATGGAGCCTTAAGCCGTGCGAGCAGCATGAGCTCTCTGAATTGCATTGCTTGCTCCTTTTTATCTTGAGCCAAGATTGCCTCAAAGTGAGCAGTATTTTGTATTTTGAATGTTCTTACAATATGCTACGCTTTCAGCATCCTTCCATCTGTGGATGGAGTCCACGGTTCGGGTGGTAATCCCAGGTGAAGAGGGTGTTTTGCTGGTCCTGCCAGCTCTTTTCTCCTTTTTTGTGTGCTGCATCTTCTGTTTACGTATGTATCACTCAAATATTGTTAAAACTATAGTTCTGTCAGTCTTCGGTGCAATTACTGGTACTAGTGCACCACTAGCAGGAAGCACTGAGTAGTGTAAAGGCAAGGGGAAGTGAGCTCTGACCAAGGGCCCTATCCTTTCAGGCCCCCCTGATAGACCCAGCTCTGTTCTGGAGAGTCTTGACCTAATGGCCTTAAATAATTCATAAACAGATTGTTTTAAATACTGTTTCCCTTTATTTTTTAGGTCGAGGCTAGACTGAGCGCATGCGCTGCCTGCAAGAACTTTTGAAATGAGTATAGGACTTTGCTCCTGCCTGCCGCTGCCTGCTACTTACCATAGGTTGAAGTCAGTGTCGCTCTTGGTTTGCTGTTTCCTAACTGGTTTGGCAGCCAATATGCCACTTCCTGTACTCGGTTGAGGAGCACTGGCCAAGTACAGTTTAAATACGCCTGCATAGTTTTTCTGTTGCTTGGACTGAAACATTTTTGTTTCCTACCTCTCGTATTTGTCAGTAAGCACTTGTGTTCTCGCGGGTGGTTCATTGTATGCCTTTGCCTTTCACTTGGTCTTTACATAATCAGTAATACATGTAGTTGTGTCTTTGGTGTGTGTTGTGTACATTTTTTTGTGGCTTTATTATAACATGAGTCGACACAGGTATAGAATCCTCAACAACGGCTCTACCCGCACAGTGGGAGAACTGATACGACAATATTCACTGCACTCGGGGGAACCCCATAATGCTTTGCAGGCCTTCCTTTTACAACACCTTTTCGGCCATAACTCACCCTGTCGTGGTCCTAAGGCAATGGGACCACCGCCAAAAGAGAACGATGTGCTCTTTCTGTCCAGGCCATCTTGTGGGTCACACTCGGTAAGAGGGGGCTCAAAAATCATAACCTCTTCCACCATTCAATGTATATTTAAACTCTCTCATAGCTGGAACCTTTGTGTTTACAGCTGAGAGGAGTTTGTGTTTTAAGGGTTGTCTTGTAATAATATTCTGTCAGCCTTACTTGGCCTGCAAATGTGTAATGCATTATGTTCTCCAAGGGCTGAAGGATGATAATTGGCCCATGGCACTATTGATCCAGTAGCCTCCACAGGGACATCTATCCATGACCAGTGGTACTGCACCTTCTGCTGTTGACTCTACAGGGACATCTAGCCATGACTGGTGCTATTGCACCTTCTGCTAATGCACTAACATAGTTTATTTCTGATAAAGGTGTAATGTGCAGCATGGCTAAATATTTCAGCCATTTCACTGAGGACCTGCTACTTCTCCAGCCACTCCCAGGTTTGGGGGACATTCTGAGCTTCTGACAACAGAGGAAGGTCTGGCAGTTTTCTGTGACACTACTCGGAGTGCTTTTGGCTCCACAGAGACATCTGGCTATGGCCAGTGGTACTACACTTTCTGCTGTTCACTCTACAGGCACATCTAGCCACAACTAATGGTACTGTACCTTCTGCTATTGACTCTACAGGGACATCTAGTTATGACCTGCAACACTGCACCCTTGTGCAACTGACTCCACAGTTGAATGATATTTAAAAGGCCTGCTAGGCCTGAAAATGTGTTATACACTATGGTTACACTGCAATGTTCTTTATCATTCTTTTTTATGTGATTATGCCCTTTAGGGGCTGAACCTATGCTTACATGACCATGTTTCTTCCAAATGCTATTCTTACTGTCTTGCTCTGGAGGGGTTTCTCAGACCATTACAGTCTAATGCCAAGTGTATGAAGGAATGCACTAACGCAATTAATTTCTGATAAAGGTTTAATGTGCTGCACGGTTAAATATTTATAAGGTCCCAATTGCAAGGTTGTCATTATCTTTTACAGTACCAACAGCTCTAACTCTCATGAGTGCAAGACCTATTGTATTACAAATGCTTGATTTAATGTGAGTGATGTGTTAAGAGTATATTACAGACATTTAGCAGAGATATGGTGTGTTTATAGTTCATACAACATCCATAAAAAGTTTCTTTTAGATCAAAACAGGATGGACATATGAGAAATAGGAGGGTGTCACAGAGATTATTTTCACTAATGTTAGTAAGCTATTACTGTGTAACGATATTGAAAGCACACATCACTATCTCTGAATATTAGATATAACAGCAAAAGAATTTGGTTGAGAGTGCCCTGTTAGTGACCTGGTTATGAAAGAGCTGAAATAGGATCATAAGTTCAAAGCTGTTCTGAACAGGAGCCCACAAAATATGTTCGGCCCTGGGCCCCCCAAATCGTTAAGATGTCCCTGGCTATATATTGCCAATAGCCAACGAGAGGAGAATATCCAGAGGATACTTCAATCCTAATTCAAGCTTTGCCTACTCCTGGATTAGTCACTGTGGTAATCGGCGTGCGCAATATCAAGGTTAATTCATTAATCTAAAACAAAAGTGTGACTATAGAAGGGTTTTTGAAGCGAGCAAAAAAGTCATCAGCAAAGAGATAGAATTGGCAGAAAGGCCAACTCACTTACTGCAGTAATTTGGGATCCCCCTGCTGCTCTGCCCCTTTTCTGATCTCCGCACTGCTTGCCACTGTCACAGCCTGCATGAGGATCCAATATCCTAAGCCCTCTATCCAGTGACATATCTGGTGCATGTCACAATTTTGACTTTGCTACAGAGCCTTATTTAACTCTAAACTCCTCACATAGGTCCTCTGGTAAAATGAAGGAAGCAACCTTCCTCAACCAGGGCCCGGGGAACTAGTCTATCGTGCCTATCCACCATGATTCCAATGGATGCACTTCCCTGGATATGTCTGCATTTGAAGAGTCTTTGGCCCATATTTATTCTTTTTTAGCAGTGCATTTGCACCGCTTTTTTGACTTAAAAACGGCGCAACCTTACAAAATACAATTGTATTTTGCAAGTGTGCGCCACTTTTGCATAAAAAAATGAGGGAAATGCAGTGCTAAAAAAAGCATAAATATGGGCCTTTGTGTACTAAAATGACTGCCATTCTAGATGCAAGTCAGAACCCCATATTTAAATTGTTGGTGCTATAGAAGCCCAGCTGTCTAGACGGCGGCCAGTGCTTTGGACTACTCAGACCACTCAGTCCACCTAGTCAGAGCAGCCTGACCTAGCCCAGCCTACTGGCCAACCTATTGTTCCTCCCTCTCAAATCCTTGGGTGACCAGGCGGGCAGGGAGAATTGAGGTGAGGGATCGCAATGCCCCTTCTGACACTGCTTCATCTACTATCTGTTCTATGGGAGGGATAGGAAGGGACCTTGACTGGTCCATGGCTGTTGCTGACTATTGTGAAGAACCAGCTTTGGCGATGCACCTTCCCCCAGCACCTTGCCCCTATTTTGCTGTCTTGGTCAATGATCTGCCCTTCTAATGGGTCTGAATCTGATCAATTATAAAACAAGGTCCTCCACTGGCTCCATGAAAATGCTGACTCTTCCCTGGCGACGGCCCACAATATTTTAATGATTTGCTTGGATGAAGCCCATCACTAAATGCTCAAATGGCGATTGTATCAACATAAATTTTCAGTTTGCTAGCACTGACAATTAAGCACTGTCCTCTCACTCTGGTAAAATTGAGCTTCCCCCATTGGGTTTCTTTTATCACCTAATACAATATGGTATGCAGTTCGTCTAGGGTCGCCAAGAAGGAAGTAAAAGAAAAAGATAAAGGGGAATGAGGTTGGGTAACAGATGAGAACTCAGATCAGTGAAGTGTAGGAGGAGGTGCTCTCACCGTAAATTGGTGTAAGGTGAGTTAAGAATAACTAACGTCCCCAAGTAAATTTAATTTGGGGGTCCTCCTGTTATGATTAAAAGCAGTGGATGGCTGAATATGGAGACAATGGTCCAACACAGCTCGTAAAGTGGTTTAAAACAGGTCAGCATGTTTCTTGCAACTGTTTGTTGCTATTGATGAAACAATTCTTCAGGACCAAAAACCTAATCTACTGGTAGTTGGGGAAGTGTGAGTGAGTTAATACCAAATGTGCTCAATCACTTAAAACACTAAGGGGCATATTTAAGAGCCCCTAGCGCCATCTACAAACACATTAATGTCATTCTGTTTCTGCTAATGTGGCGTTAGAAGTCCAAAATCCTCACACCATATTTACAAAGTGGTGCAATGCATGCATTGCGCCACTTTGTAACCCTTTGAGCTGCATTATGCCTGCGCAAGGCATCATGTATGCAAAGAGGCCATTCCCTTGTTAGGGGGGGGGCAAATAAATGGCACAAGGAAGTCTAACAGATTTCCTTGCATCATTATTTTCAGCACTTTTAACACCTGCTCAAAGCAGGTGTTAAACGAGGGCACACCATTGAATACAATGGGCCCCTATGTACTCTGCAGGAGTAGCATCAATATTTTGGTGCTACTTCTGCAGAATACATCAATAGCATCAATGAAAATGATGGTATTACTCCCTACCCTGCGCCATGGTGCGCTGATTCTTAGATATGGCGCACACATGGTGGTGGGAGAGGGGAACTAAGGGCACAAGTAAAGCAGTGCTGCATTGTGTGCAGCGCCACTTCCTTGAAATATGACCCTAAGATAGCCCTCAATGTATGTAATATTCCTGGGGACGTCTAGAAACTGGCCTGAAAAGAAAAGAGCTAAGTAAAAGTCTTAAGCAAGATGTGATTTGGTCTAGATGCTGCTGGGCCGAGTCTTGCTAAGTTGTGCATCAATCATGCCTCCTTACTTTGGTCTGCTGTTTTCTGAGGAGGCTGAGGAGCTTGTAACTTTGACATTCGTCTGGATTACCACCTCCTGATTCTGAGTACTTGTCTATCTTTCTTATGCATTAAGGGGAAAAGAAAAGTGTAGGCAACTAATGTGGTCAATAAGCACCTCAGAATAAGCAGCACCCTTTTATCTATTCTAAACAATCAATGGGTGCTCCTTCAGAGGAAATTTCCTGTGTAGAATAGAAATTAATACAACCCTGCCAGGACTCAGATTTGATATTGGAAAAAAGGAATCATTCTCTTCTGGCTGGTAATTTCCAGGATCTCCCACTTATTTGGGGCCAGCAAAGGACAGAGGAAACAGATTACAGCTCCTCCCTCACCTAAACAAGTTCAGGGTCCTATTTTAAAATAATCTGGTGGGTGAAACCGGGGAGTGGCTAGGCCCAAGAGTAACAGGGAGCCCTCTCCACAAGCTGGCAGCAAATCCAATCGAGGGACAAAAAGGAATCAATCGAATTCTGCCTCAGAGTACTGTCAGATACACAATCTGTTTCACAGTTTGGAATTGCAAATCTCCTCCGCATTTGAGACTTTAACCTGAAGAACAGTTAAATTGGAGGAAATGGTGAGGGCTCTGACAAAATCTTTGGGGTGTCTCCGGGAGCAATCTGAAGTCATCTTGAGTAAAATCTCTGTCCACTCCAACTCATGTTCCTCTACTTAGTAAAGTGGCTTCCTATGGAATACAATGCATCATGGCACTTCCAACACTTGAGTCTGTACTGCGGGTAGGTAATTCAGGTACTCCAGGTAACATTCTTCCAAACCACCTTACCCTCCTCACAGTCCACTTTATCAGTAATAAATGGGATACTCACCTGGTGACGGGACATAGAGCTGCAGTAGGGACTTTGGGCCCAGCATTAGAGTTAGAGGCCAGAAGGAGGATCCAAGAAGCTTCAACTGGGCCCCAGTAGGGGTTTGTATCCTGAGATGTTATTTTACATCTTCCCCAAGCCTGTACCCAATATGTCTTCGTTTTGGCCAAAGTTCCAACTCTGAAGTCATGTGTCCAAGAAAAGTTTCAGCAGCTCAAAAATGAGATTGCTCACTGGCTTGTAACAAGGGTCTCTACTAGTGTTGGTTTGCCGCTATTTGATTAAATTATAATGAGCCAAGATTGCATAGTTGTTAATTTTTACAATTTACAGTGTGTCAGTCTTATCCTGAATAGATTTGGGACTAATACAACCGCCTCTAGTAGTATTTCAATGCTCCCACTAGGATGTTTTTTATAAACCAATGAATCAAGGGGAAGTCTGGCATAATGCCCCCCATAAGGCAAATATGGAGGGTGCAGGCCCAGAACTATGCCCCAAACCATGGTCCCAATCTCACTTTCATCATTTTGAATTGTTGAGAGGGTTAAATGACCAAGATTGACTGGGGCAGAAACCCAATAGAAATGACACTTCTAGAGTAATAATGTCTCATAAGGAGCCTCAAGTTATCAGCGGGAACATTGCAGGAGCACAAGGAAAATGTAATTTACCTTGTCTGGCTTAACTCATTTGATGCTTACTGTTGGAAATGGCCCTTTTTGCAGGGTCATCCCCAGTCTTTTTGCCTCCTGCCTCCTATTTTTTCTGACCTGCTGCTGTTGGCTTTTGAACTCTGAGCACTTTACCACTGCTAACCAGTGCTAAAGTGCATATGCTCTCTGTGTAAAATTGTATGTAATTAGTTTATCCATGATTGGCATATTTGATTTACTAGTAAGTCCCTAGTAAAGTGCACTAGAGGTGCCCGGTCCTGTAAATCAAATGCTACTAGTGGGCCTGCAGCACTGGTTGTGCCACCCACATAAGTAGCTCTGTAATCATGTCTCAAACCTGCCATTGCCGTGTCTGTGTGGGCAGTTTTTAACTGTAAATTTGACTTGGTAAGTGTACCCATTTGCCAGGTCTAAACCTTCCCTTTTCTTACATGTAACGCACCCCTAAGGTAGGCCCTAGTTAACCCCAAGGGCAGGGTGCAGTGTATGGTTAAGGTAGGATGTAAAGTAATGTGTTTTGTATGTCCTGACAGTGAAATATTGCTAAATTTGTGTTTCACTGTTGCAAGGCCTGTCCCTCTCATAGGGTAACATGGGGGCTACCTTTAAATCTGATTAAATTGTAGATTCCCTTTGGGAGCGGATGGACATGTGGAGTTTGGGGTCTCTGAGTTCACAATTTAAAAATACATCTTTTAGTAAAGTTGATATTTAAGGTTGTGCGTTTGAAAATGCCACTTTTAGAAAGTGAGCATTTTCTTGCTTATACCATTTCTGTGACTCTGCCTGTTTGTGGATTCACTGTCTGGGTCAGTTTGAGAGTTGGGCTGGTTGCACCTCACACTAGACAGTGACACAAAAGGAGATGGGGTGTAGTCTGCATTTCCTGATGAGCCATCTGTGCTAGGAGGGAGGGGAGGAGTGGTCACTTACACCTGCAAGGGCTGTGCCTGTCCTCACACAATGCCGTCTCTGACCCCGTGGTGAGTGTCTGGGGCCTGGCCTGGTAAGGGCAGGATTTCACATTCAAAAGAGACTTTACTTTGAAGTAGGCCTACTTCAATGGAGAAATTGAGTATAAGAAGGGCACCCAAAACCACAGCCTTTAGAACACTTCTGGAAACAGAGGAACCTCTCCCTGGAGAAGAGCTGAAGAGCTGAGGAGAAGTGCTGCCCTGCCTGTGACTGTGCTTTGTGGAGCTATCCTGCAGTTGCTGCTTCTGCCAGAGTAAGAGGGCAAAGTCGACTTCGGACCGACGCCGCTACTTAATCCGGTGACGCCGCCTGAAACGACTCCCTGATCTTCGCTGGAACGCGACAATCTTCGCAGGCCCGATGCCACTGCAGCCCCGCTGAAGTCCGCACCTCTGTGGAAGTCGCTGCACCACGTCGTGACTGACGGCGCTCGAAGTGCGTGGATTCAATGCTTCGCACCGACGCCGCAATCCCCGACTTCGCGCCTCAACATATTTTTCCTCTTCACCAAAGGTACTGTACTTGGGGGTCTACGCGACTCCGTGTCCGGCGCCACTGGTGTCGACTTGTTGGCAACGACTCCGTCACGACGCCGTGTTAACACCTCACTGAAGCATTTTGTGCTTCTAAGCGCTATTTTTTTGTTTAATCTTTAAAAATTCATAACTTGACATGTGTGCGTCGGATTTTTGTAGTTTTGGTCTTGTTTTGTTTAGATAAATATTTCCTATTTTTCTAAACTGGTGTTGTGTCATTTTGTAGTTTTTTCCTTAAGTTACTGTGTGTGTTGGTACAAATAATTTACACCTAGCACTCTGCTCTGCCAAGCTACCAAGGGGGTAAGCAGGGGTTAGCTGAGGGAGATTCTCTTATACCCTGACTAGAGTGAGGGTCCTTGCTTGAACAGGGGGGTAACCTGACTGTCAACCAAAGACCCCATTTCTAACACTTATGATATCATTTGTTTTCAGAGACATGGGCCACTTCAGGGAGTCTGTATCTAGCTGGTTTTGCCAACTTCACCATGAATGCTGTCCCATCTTCTTGCAGAAGAGCAAATGGGGGGCCTTGCGATATATTTCAAAATGAATTTGAATTAATTTGTAGAGTAGTTTAGGGGCTTATAACATGCTATGCCTCTGTATCAATACTGCCCTCATTAAGTTCCTGTAGATGGTTTAAACTATACGAGGGCTTCTTAGGCACTCCTTACAGCCTTAAGAAAAGTATCCAGGGATGGCAGAGAAGTAAAAAAAAAAAATAGAGCCCTATATAGAGTGGTGATAAAGGAAAGGAAGGTCAAGCTAAAGAAAGAAATGTGGGAGGAGCTCATGACAGCCAGTGCCCTGAGGGACAGCACCATGTTCTGGAGGGTTGTTAACCATCCTTTCTTTAATGAGGCTAAGGCCTCAGCCAAGGTCTCTATAGTTCTGCTCAGGCTTGGGTGACTAATTGTTTGGTCTTTTATGATGGGAAGGGCTCAGTGCCCTCTCCCTCTTGTGCTTTTGAGGGATACAAGATGAGGATACACTGGGATGAAGTTAGGAATGCAATCTTGTCCCTCCCAGCAGGAAAGGTGCCTGGTGCCAACGGGGTTCGGGAGACCTGTTTAAGTCCTTGGTGGAACAAAGAGCCCCCATTCTCACTTTGCATATCAATGCCGCTATTTCTAGTTCTATCCCAGAGGCCTGGCCTCACTCTGTTATAGTGCCAGTTTTAAAGAAGGATGGCAGAAAAAACTCTACTTGTTATAGATCTATTTTAATAGTTGATGTTGAGGTAAAAATCATTGGCCGGGTGAAATTCATCTGGGCTTCATGGACTTAGCTCTGTCTTTAACAAGGTGAATACAGGCTGGCTCTGGGCAGAGCTGGGGTCCATGGGGGTTGAATTTGCTCTTGTTGCCTTCTTGAAAGATCTCCATCATGGTCTGATGGGCTTGGTTAAAATGAGGAGTAACGGGGAACACAAGAAGCACTTTAATCTCAAACAAGGAGTCCACCAGGGCTGCATTATGGCACCCTTCATTTAATTATGCATATTGATTGCTTTGAGGGGTGTTCATTGAACATAGTTTTGATATACTGAGAGCAGGAGGGGGTGAATGTTGCCCGCTCTTTTCTATGCAGGTTATGCAGTCCTGGTTGCATGCAGAGTCAGAAGCCTAAAGAGACTTTTAGACATTTTAAAAATATTTATGGAAAGTTTGGACCTGGTAACCAATTTTAAAAACATGGGACCTGATTTATGAAAAGTTAGCGCCACCTTCACGTACTTTTTTGACACAAAAGTGGCGAAAACTTTGGAAATATAATTATATTTTGTAAGTTTGTATCGCTTTTGAGTGAAAAAATTACACAAATGCAGTGCTAACTTTTCATAAATCAGGCCCATAGTCTTTTATTGTGATGGGCCCTGAGAACAGTAAAACCTCTAGTTTTTCAGTGCCATGCAAGCACTAAGTAAGATGGATAAGTTTCCCTATCTACGGATTTTATTAGATTCAGGACTAAGGGCCTGATTTAGAGTTTGGCGGATGGGTTACTCTGTCACAAACATGACAGATATCCCGTCTGCTGTATTACGATTCCCATAGCATATAATGGTATTGTAATAAGGCAGACCGGCTATCCGTTATGTTTGTGACAGAGTAACCCATCCACCAAACACTAAATCGGGACCTTAGTTGGTAGCCTTTGATTAGAAAGAACACATCATGACTTAGGAGGGCCACTGAAAGCCTAAATGACTTTTTCTGTCATCTGGGGCACAAGCAAATACAGACTATGTTAGGTATCTATAAAGCAAAGTGCATCCCCGTGGCCATGTTTAGCTGTGAAATTTGGGGTTATGCCAACATTGCTTCAATACAGGTGGGTGAAAACAAGTTTTTTGAGGGGCCTTTTAGGTGTGGGGCAAGCTACTCCCTCAGAGATCATTCATGAGGAATTGGGCATGGGTTTTATTGCTGATTTTAGGCAGTCTCACCCTCTCTTATTGTGGTGTTCAGTTTGGGTTAAGAAGGAGTTAAGTTTTAACAGGCTAATTATATACAATTTCCTAATTCTGGACAATATGTCTTATATAGCATGGCTTCATTACATAAAGTAACATTTTAAAGCTCTAGGGAGGCCAGATTTATTTACTACTCCAGACAGCATCAGTAAAGCTGATATTGTTTGATTGAAGCAGGCCTTTTTTCTCTGGGTGGCAGCCGAGAGGGAGGCTTCTGCCTTAGCCAAACAGTCAAGTAAAGGTGTCAGTATTGTATGGTAAAATCAGTTAATGACATAGGCCCTCATTCTGACCCTGGCGGTCGGCGGAGAGGCGGCGGTCGGACCGCGAACAGACCGGCGGTATTAAAAATGGCATTCTGACCCTGGCGGGAACCGCCAACACAGCCCGCCAACTTAACACTCCGACCGCCACAGCGGTACAAACAAACAGCGCGGCGGTTCCCGCCAACAGCCCGGCGGCAGACAAAGTACCGCCCACCCTATTACGACCCACCAATCTGCCACCTTTTCCGGGGCGGGAGCACCGCCGATAAGAACACGGCGGAAACAGACTACGAACGGGAAAACGCTCACCTCTACGCACTCCACGGGAGATTCCGGCAGTATGGAGCCAGAGTTGCAGGTCATCCCCGCACTCCTATTCCTCCTCATATACCAGGAGCACGCCCGGCGGCGCGGAAGACATCGGTGAGTACTGCACCTACGACACAGGGGAGGGAAAAGATTACCGGCACACACCCACCCACCCACACCCACTACAACACACACATCAATGCATTCCCACAGATCACTGTCACAACCCACAAACCACCCCCCTCCGAAATAATGCAAAGACCAAAAGAAGAGATCAGAAACGGGCAGATATATTGAAATAAACTATGTACAAAATATATACAGCTACTAAATGTAGTCCAACCACTGTCCGTGGATCACAGGGGTCCTGTGCAAAGGGGCAAGGCCCAGTCCCACGACAAGAACTCCACGGAGAGAACACTGCAGGGGCATCAGAAAGAAAATAGGACAGGCACCTCAGGGGGAAGGGAAGGGGGGGCACCTCAGCCACTTGAGTACACGACGCCAGATCCACGAGGGGACTCCATGACCACTGGGCCATCCTGGGGAGAGCAAAGCCACAGTCCAAACAGTCCATACAGTGGGTGGCCTGCCCACTGGGCCATCCTGGGGAGAGCAAAGCCACAGTCCATACAGTCCATACAGTGGGTGGCCTGCCCACTGGGCCATCCTGGGGAGAGCAAAGCCACAGTCCATACAGTCCATACAGTGGGTGGCCTGCCCACTGGGCCATCCTGGGGAGAGCAAAGCCACAGTCCAAACAGTCCATACAGTGGGTGGCCTGCCCACTGGGCCATCCTGGGGAGAGCAAAGCCACAGTCCATACAGTCCATACAGTGGGTGGCCTGCCCACTGGGCCATCCTGGGGAGAGCAAAGCCACAGTCCAAACAGTCCATACAGTGGGTGGCCTGCCCACTGGGCCATCCTGGGGAGAGCAAAGCCACAGTCCATACAGTCCATACAGTGGGTGGCCTGCCCACTGGGCCATCCTGGGGAGAGCAAAGCCACAGTCCATACAGTGGGTGGCCTGCCCACTGGGCCATCCTGGGGAGAGCAAAGCCACAGTCCATACAGTGGGTGGCCTGCCCACTGGGCCATCCTGGGGAGAGCAAAGCCACAGTCCAAACAGTCCATAACAGACCCCACTGCCACTGGAGGAGGCAAGTTGGCCAGAGGACATCCTGCAGCCCTGCGCAAGATAGATCCTGCCCTGCCACGTCTGCCAAAGGGCCAGCGGTTCTTGCCTTGAAGGGCCCAGGTCAGCGGTTCTTGAGACGGCGGGGCCCAGTTCAGCGGTTCTTGCCTTGAAGGGCCCAGTTCAGCGGTTCTTGAGACGGCGGAGCCCAGTTCAGCGGTTCTTGCCTTGAAGGGCCCAGTTCAGCGGTTCTTGAGACGGCGGGGCCCAGTTCAGCGGTTCTTGCCTTGAAGGGCCCAGTTCAGCGGTTCTTGCCTTGAAGGGCCCAAGTCAGCGGTTCTTGAGACGGCGGGGCCCAGTTCAGCGGTTCTTGCCTTGAAGGGCCCAGTTCAGCGGTTCTTGAGACGGCGGGGCCCAGTTCAGCGGTTCTTGCCTTGAAGGGCCCAGTTCAGCGGTTCTTGAGACGGCGGGGCCCAGTTCAGCGGTTCTTGCCTTGAAGGGCCCAGTTCAGCGGTTCTTGCCTTGAAGGGCCCAAGTCAGCGGTTCTTGAGACGGCGGGGCCCAGTTCAGCGGTTCTTGCCTTGAAGGGCCCAGTTCAGCGGTTCTTGAGACGGCGGGGCCCAGTTCAGCGGTTCTTGCCTTGAAGGGCCCAGTTCAGCGGTTCTTGCCTTGAAGGGCCCAAGTCAGCGGTTCTTGAGACGGCGGGGCCCAGTTCAGCGGTTCTTGCCTTGAAGGGCCCAGGTCAGCGGTTCTTGAGACGGCGGGGCCCAGTTCAGCGGTTCTTGCCTTGAAGGGCCCAGTTCAGCGGTTCTTGAGACGGCGGAGCCCAGTTCAGCGGTTCTTGCCTTGAAGGGCCCAGTTCAGCGGTTCTTGAGACGGCGGGGCCCAGTTCAGCGGTTCTTGCCTTGAAGGGCCCAGTTCAGCGGTTCTTGCCTTGAAGGGCCCAAGTCAGCGGTTCTTGAGACGGCGGGGCCCAGTTCAGCGGTTCTTGCCTTGAAGGGCCCAGTTCAGCGGTTCTTGAGACGGCGGGGCCCAGTTCAGCGGTTCTTGCCTTGAAGGGCCCAGGTCAGCGGTTCTTGAGACGGCGGGGCCCAGTTCAGCGGTTCTTGCCTTGAAGGGCCCAGTTCAGCGGTTCTTGAGACGGCGGACGGTCTATGGCCAACTGCTAATTGCATGGTGGTGCCCTCCTGGGCAGCGGGGATGGTGCTCCTTCAATGCCCACCTGGGCTGTGGGTGGTGGGGCCCTCCTGGCCAGCTGGGCTGGGTCCTCCCTGGGCAGCGGCTATGGGGGTGGTGGGCTCTCCCGGGGCAGCGGCTATGGGGGTTGTGGGCTCCTCCTGGGCAGCAGGCCTGCTGCCTGACCTCTCCAACTTGCTGCCCTTGCCCTCCTTAGTCGTCGGCCTGTGGCCCTTGCCTCCCTTTGGAGCTGTGGCTGGTGACTGTCTCTGGGTGGTGTCCGGGGGGGATGTAGAAGGCGGGCTCCTGCGGCGCCCCTTCCGCCTTCTGCTCCTCTTCCCAGGGGGTGGGCTGGCTGTCCCCTTGCTGCTGGGTGAAGATCCAGACATGCGGGCTGGCGGGCTCCAATACCCCTGCACCCTTGTCAAGGGGGCTGCAGGGCTGGTGGTGGCTGAGGTGCTCTTCTTACCCCGACGAGAAGGAGGGGGGGGCTCAGGGTCAGGAAAGAAGTTAGTAGTGGCGAGGAAGAGCTTCTTGGGACAATGGAGAGTGGTAGGTACAGTGGGAATGGGAGTGGAGGGAGAGGATGTGGTTGTAGGTGAGTCACGTTTGCTGTCTTTGGGTGCAGGTGCAGGAGGGATAGGCTGTCGTGAGGTGGATGGCTGTTGGGTGGGTGGGTGGCTGCGTTTGTGTGGTGTGGAAGAGGGGGTGACAGACACAGTGGGAGAGGACACAGGGGACGTGTAAATGGCAGTGGGGGTGGTGACTGCACGTGTGCGGACTGGAGTGGAGGGTGTGCTGGTGATGGAAACACTGGCTGATGGTGAGGTGTATGGAGGTGTGAGTGTAGACGTCACAGGGAGGGAGGAGGGAGACGAGGAGGTGGGGGTCACAGAGGTGGTAGTGACTGTTGGCATGTCTGCATCGGAATGTTGCGTGTGTGAATGTCTGGGTGATCTGTGGTGCTTATGTTTGGATGAGCTTCTCTTGGGTGTTGAGGTGTGTGCAGGCTGGTCTGATGGTGTGGGTGGGACAGGCAGAGGAACAGGAGACTGGGAGGAGGGAGTTAGTAGAGGCAGGCAGGAGACAGGGACAATGGCTGCCGTCAGTGCTGAGGCCAGAGCCTGGAACGATCGCTGATGGGCAGCCTGACCCGAATGAATGCCCTCCAGGTACGCATTGCTGCGATGAACCTCCCTCTCCACCCCCTGGATGGCATTCAAAAGGGTAGTCTGCCCAACAATGAGCGTTCGGAGGAGGTCAATGACCTCCTCACTGAGGGCAGCGGGGGTAACAGGGGCAGGGCCTGAGGTGCCTGGGGCGAAGGAGATGCCCGGCTTCCTGGCAGAGCGGGCACGGGGCGAACGCGGAGGGGCTGCTGGGAGGGCGGAGATGGTGCGCTGGGTGGCGGCTGTACCTGTAATGGCGGGGGGCACGGATGGTGCCACCCCCGCAAGGGAGCCCCCTTCCGAGGACGTGTCCGTGTCGCTGCAGGCTCCAGTCGTCCCCGTCGTGGAGCTCCCCTCGCCCTCCGTCTCACTGGTCCAGTCTGACTCTGTGGCATGGCCCTCCTGGGCCATGTGAGATGCAGCTCCCTCCTGCCCCGATGCCACTTCTCCTCCGCCTGATGATGCTGATGCACACAAGCACAGAAAGACAAACAAAAAGGGGGGGGGAGAGAGAAATAAAGGGATATTGAGTACATGGATCTCCGGTACAGTTAGCGGACATGACAGACACAGATGCCCCCTGCACTAACTTGCGCACTTGGGGTATGCTACGCATTCCGTGGAACATGCCCTACACGCCTAGAGTTGACAACTGCACCCATGGATGACACGGCCCAGGGATGGCTGTACTGACACACTACTGAGGGTGGTGGCTGGGGACACAGGGGCTTACGGGGGTGCCCAGCCTACAGATATCGCCCTGGCCTAGGGGGACCCACAGCCCTCCTCCCCCACCCAGACACCTCCACTGCACGACAACAGAGTAGATGATGCTTGTACTCACCCCCTTGTGTCTGCTGTGCTGCCCTCACGCGCCCATCCAAATCAGGGTAGGCCACCGCCAGGATCCGGAACATCAGGGGGCTCAGTTGACGGCAGGCACCCCGCCTACGTTGGGAGGCCATCCCCAGCAGAGACTCGGCGGTCTTCTTTGTCCCGCGGCGGATGTCCTCCCACCTCTTGCGGCAGTGGGTGCCCCGTCGATGGTGGACCCCCAGGCCCCGGACTTCCTTGGCGATGGCACGCCAAATCCCAATCTTCTCATGGGCGCGGACCTATGTGACACGTACAGGGAGGGAGAAATACCACGTTCAAGTTACTCAGCATTTTCCTTTCCAGTGGCCCAACGCCCCCCATCCCCGCCAGGCCCCCCGCCAGGCCCAACATGCACCCCATCCCCGCCAGGCCCCCCGCCAGGCCCCCCGCCATGCCCAACATGCCCCCCATCCCCGCCAGGCCCCCCGCCAGCCCCAACATGCCCCCCATCCCCGCCAGGCCCCCCGCCATGCCCAACATGCCCCCCATCCTCGCCAGGCCCCCCGCCAGGCCCCCCGCCATGCCCAACATGCCCCCCATCCCCGCCAGGCCCCCCGCCATGCCCAACATGCCCCCCATCCCCGCCAGGCCCCCCGCCAGGCCCCCCGCCATGCCCAACATGCCCCCCATCCCCGCCAGGCCCCCGCCAGGCCCCACGCCATGCCCAACATGCCCCCCATCCCCGCCAGGCCCCCCGCCAGGCCCCCCGCCATGCCCAACATGCCCCCCATCCCCGCCAGGCCCCCCGCCAGCCCCAACATGCCCCCCATCCCCGCCAGGCCCCCCGCCATGCCCAACTTGCACCCCATCCCCGCCAGGCCCCCGCCAGGCCCAACATGCACCCCATCCCCGCCAGGCCCCCAAGCCAGCCAGTGGCCCCAAATCCAGATAGAATTACACTCACTTGTTGGTCTGGAGGACCGTAGAGTAGCGCATACTGGGGGAGGACCCCATCCACAAGTTTCTCCAACTCCTCGCCAGTGAAGGCAGGGGCCCTTTCCCCAGTCGCAGCAGCCATTGTCCCTTCCAGACCGAGGTCACAGCAACACTTGCAGTATAGGTCCTCTCCTGTGAAAGTTCAAGTCGCAAGTGGATAAGTAGATAGAAAATGGCGGTCACGTCCGCGGCGGTGCGTACCGCGGCGGTGCGTCCCGCCACCGCCGGCGCCCTTCGCCATTGGCTCCTGAAACCCATAGGCTTCAATGTTAACCAATGCGGCTTCGCGCCGCGGTCTTGGCCCGCCGCCCGCCGCGGTGTGCCACGCCAGCGCATTGACCTCACATCCCATTGTCACACTTCACAGGTCAGGCAGCCGCCATTTCCAGGGCCCACATGGCTCAATTTCAACTGCGTCACACAGGCCTAGGCCTTGCATAGCCACTCATACACGCCATTCACTGCATAGAGAATCGTATACTGTGCTAGCTGTGAGTACGTACCTGTGGGTTGCCTGACTGTGTGCTCCATGTTGTCCTTCCTAGGCACCGTCCGCTGGGTTGGGCGAGGAGACGGATGAATCCTCCCGTGTACCGACCGCTGGTGGACCTGTCGACAATGGAAGAACGCCACATTATCCTGACCTACCGTCTTAACCGTGCCACTATCCATGAACTGTGTGCCCGGCTGGAGCCCGACCTGATGTCCCCCATCCGCCAACCCACAGGGATTCCCCCTCTGGTGCAGGTCATGTCAGTACTCCATTTCTTGGCAAGTGGGTCATTTCAGACAACAGTGGGAATTGCTTCTGGGATGTCTCAGCCCATGTTTTCAAAGGTGTTATCCAGAGTGTTGTCTGCCCTGATGAAATCCGTGAGGAACTACATCATTTTCCCTGAGGTGGGCGAACTGGCTACAGTGAAGGGTGATTTCTACGCCCTTGGACATATTCCCAACGTAATTGGTGCCATTGATGGGACCCATGTGGCTTTGGTTCCCCCAAGAGACAGGGAGCAGGTGTACAGGAACAGAAAAAGTTACCATTCAATGAACATCCAGGTGGTGTGTTTGGCTGACCAGTACATCTCGCATGTAAATGCCAAATTCCCAGGGTCAGTGCATGACGCCTACATCATGCGGAATAGCAGCATCCCTTACGTGATGGAACAGCTACAGAGACACCGTGTATGGCTAGTGGGGGACTCTGGGTACCCCAACCTGTCGTGGCTACTGACCCCAGTAAGGAATCCCCGGACCAGGGCAGAGGAACGGTACAATGAGGCCCATGGGCGTACTAGGAGGGTGATCGAACGCACCTTTGGCCTCCTAAAGGCCAGGTTTCGCTGCCTGCATATGACCGGGGGATCCCTAATGTACTCACCTAAGAAGGTGTGTCACATCATCGTGGCCTGCTGCATGCTTCACAACCTGGCTTTGCGCCGCCAGGTGCCTTTCCTGCAGGAGGATGGTCGAGACGGTGGTGTTGTGGCAGCGGTGGAACCTGAGGAGAGTGACGAGGAGGAAGACGACGGGGCTGAAACAGACAACAGGGACAGAATCATTGAACAGTACTTCCAATAGGACACAGGTAACATTTCAAAGATAATTTAGTAAAAGTTAACTACTCTGCAGCATCTCTGCTGCCTGTCTATTTGCCCCAGTGTATGATGACTGAGTTTTGGCTTTTCCCTCCCTATTTCAGATCTGGGGTCCCCACTACGAGTCCTGTGCTTCGTTTCCACATGGACTACAGCTTTGTGGCAGCTGTTTGTTGACTTCACCATGTACAAGGACATATTTGCACTGTCATGTCAATTACAATCTATTGAAATCACAGCCAGACTCCTGATATTTTGGTGCAAAATAGGTGTTTATTGAAGTGCTCAAAATGGGATGGGTGGTTTCAAGTGGGTGGGGGCTATGGTGAAGGAATGTCCATGGCAGAGTCCAGAGTAACAGTCACACAGGTGCATTGTCCAGAGGCCTGTGGAGAGATGGAGCATGGGCAGTTCGAGGATGGACAGGGTGACAATGTGGGACAGTGGGATGACATCAGGTGGTATCCATTGCTGGCGGGGGTCTTGACATCCTACTCTGTCTTGCGAGATCTCAGGGCCCTCTTGCGGGGTGGTTCTTCTCCTGCAGGAGGTGGGGGTCTGGTGGGCTGCTGCTGTGCGGGGGCCTCCTGTCCACTAGCGCCGGCGGAGGTGGATGGCTGTTCTTGGTCCCGGCTAGTGGCAGGGGCCCTTGGGTGTTGTTCAGTGTCCGCCCTGCTGTTTACGAGGTCCTGCAGCAGCCCTACCATGGTAACCAGGGTGGTGTTGAGGGCTCGGATGTCCTCCCTGTACCCCCGATAGTGTTCCTCCTGCAGCACCTGGATCTCCTGGAACCGGGCCAGTACCGTCGCCATCGTCTCCTGGGAGCGGTTGTATGCTCCCATGATGGTGGTGAGGACCTCGTGGAGAGTGGGTTCCCTGGGCCTCTCCTCCCCCCCCTGTCGCACAGCTGCCCGCCGAGTTGCCCTGTTTCCCTGGGCCTCTGCCCCCTGGCCGGTGTGCCCACTACCACTGCCCCCAGGTCCCTGTTGTTGTTGGGGTGGTGGGTTATCCTGGGTGCCCTGTAGTGGTAGACACACCGCAGATTGACGCGCCCTGGAGACAGAGGCATGGGCCCGCTGGGTGGGAGCTGTGCTGGTGTTCCCAGAGGGGTTAGGGTCTATAGTGGCCTGTGCCTGTGTGAGGGGAACCGACTGTCCAGAGGTCCCCGATGGTCCGGGCTGGTCATCGGTGTCCAGACCGACAGAGCTGCTGTCATCGCTGACGGCCTCTTGGGTGGGGGGTGTGGATAATTCTGGCCCCTCCGCCGCGGTGTGTTGACGGTCGGGTCCTGCAGGGGTATAGAGGTATGGTTATAGTTTCAATGTGTGGCATATGGGTGTATCTGTGGGTTCCCGTGTCCCCAAGTGCTGGCATTCGTGTGTGGGGGCTTTGGTGAGGGTGGCTTGTGGTGGGGATGTGTATATGCATTGGGCATGCTTTGGTGATGGGTGTCCATGCTTAGTGGACGCATGCAGGCCTAGGTTTTGGGATGTGTGGGTTGTGATGGTGAGACATTGGCGGGGAATAGGTGTGCTGGGGGTGGGGGTGAGGATGGTGGTGGGGGTGAGGATGGTGGTGGGGGTGAGGGTGGGGGTGAGGATGGGGGTGGGGGTGAGGGTGGGGTTCGAGGATGGGGGTGAGGGTTGGGGTCTGATTTGGCATGCAGGTGGGGGGGAAGCAGTATTGAAGCTTCAACTTACCAGTATCCATTCCTCCGCCGACTCCTGCGAGGCCGTCAGGATGCAGGATGTTCAAGACTTCCTCCTCCCATGATGTGAATTGTGGGGGTTGAGGTGGGGGTCCTCCGCCAGTCTTCTGCACGGCGATGTTGTGCCTGGATACCATGGAACGCACCTTCCCCCGTAGGTCGTTCCATCGCTTCCTGATGTCTTCCCGATTTCTGGGGTGCTGTCCCACTGCGTTCACCCTGTCGACAATCCTCTGCCATAGCTCCGTCCTCCGGGCAATGCTGGTGTATTGGACCTGTGTGCCGAACAGCTGGGGCTCTACACGAACGATTTCCTCCACCATAACCCTGAGTTCTTCGTCTGTGAAGCGGGGTTGTCTTTGGGGTGCCATGGGGTGGTGTGTATGATGTGTGGGGTGGAGTATGTGTATTTAAGTGAGTTGAGTGTGGTGGTGTGTGTTGTTTTGTGTGTGGATAGTGTGTGGGTGATGGTGTTGAGTGGCTGTGGCTGTTATGTTTTGGATCCTGGTGTCTCTCTCTTGCCTTCTTTACGATTTTGTAAGCGTAGGGGTTTGTGGGTGATGTGGGTGGGTGTTTTATATTGTATTGTGTGTGTGGGAGTGGTGTGTGTATGTGTATCAGGTGTGTGGGATTCAAATCGTCCAATGTGGGTGAGTTTTGTTCGTTGGTGGGTATTCTGACCGCGCCGGTGTGTCCCGCCAATGGAATACCGCGTTTGAATGACCGCCGCGTGGATTCGTGGGTCGTAATGGGATGGGCGTATTTCTGTTGGCGTGGCGGTGGAGGTTTGGTCACCTCCACCTTTCCGCCGACCGCTGGTCTGGCGGTCTGTTGTGGCGGTCGGATTTTCGGAGGTTTGCCTTCTGCGGGTCAGAATGACCGTGGCGGGTTTCCGCGACCGCGGCGGGATTATGGAGGATTTCTGACCGGCGGTAGGCGCCTTTTACCGCCGAGGTCAGAATGACCACCATAGTACCTTACCTCTTATTAGAGATGTTTATTCACCATCTGCATCTACTGACATACTTTAGACTGGGCATATTCCACCAGCTGTTATTTGCAAAAGGTGTTTGGTTTAAAACAACTGATTTACCGGCATTTGTTTTGTGACAAGTTTTCAAATGTATATACCCTACTTATATGCCCTAGATGTAACACTCTTCATCATAAATTTCTTAGGGCACTTTTCCATGGAGCTTAGATAGATCAGACCCGCCTTTTTATATTTACAGCTTTTCTCTACACCAAGAGTGTGTTTTTATGTGTCGAGGTTTCTGGCTGGGGGTTTTTATCTCTAGATACTAGCTTATTTTTAATGTGTATCCAATTACGATACTGCTATCCCCACCCTGTCCAGTATTAAGGAGTCTCTTGTAGAGTCCTTACATTTAGTAACACGTTTACAGATTATTTCCACATATTGTTGGTTTTCATTCTGCCTGCTGATGATTATTTTTTAATATTTACATTGGACTGTTCTCTTGATCTTTTGTACATTGAGCTGCTTTAGCTTGTATTCTTGTATGATTTTATAAAAAAAATCAAATAAAGTTATATATGATGATGTGCTAATAACTCTCCAGTTATAGCAGACCAAAAGGTGCCAGCACTATTATTTGCTGATGTCACCCTTTTAATATCCAAAACTGCAGCTGCACTGGAAAACCATTATCAACAGATTCTCACTGTTCTGTGAGTTGTATGGGTTGGAAATCAATGTGCTGAAAACTGAGGCCCATATTTATACTTTTTTTGCGCTGCATTTGCACCACTTTCTGATGCAAAAACGGCGCAAACTTACAAAATAAAATTGTATTTTGCAAGTTTGCGCAGCTTTTGTGTCAAAAAATGACGCAAATGAGATGCTTAAAAAACTATAATTAAGGGCCTAAATGTATAGCCTACAACAAACTGAAGGATTTTAAAGAGACCATGGGCTTGGGAATTAACAATCTGGAGATAGTGACAGGCTTTGATTTCTTAGGAATTAGATTGTCTGACAGAGATTCATGGTCATCCCAAATCTAAACACAGGGATTCAGCACTGTTGAGGTTTGCTAAAGTGGCTTCCTTACACCTCTGCTATGGAGATTTATAATTCACAGATTCAAAGAGCTGCACTGTATGCTTTGGACTTTTAGGTCTATTGTAATACATCATTTACAGGGGTAGATGTTAGCAACTTCATCAGGTCACTCTTAAACTTCGGCCCTGGCACTTCTCTTCTGCCCCTTAGACTTGCTCTTGCTTCACAACCAATGTCAGAGCAGGCCAAGTTTCACCCTATCTTGCTGTGGATTGAGTATGGAACATCATAGAGCTAACACCGTTGTGAGATGCTCTAGCAAACATTAATAAGTGCTATAATAGCCAGAGGATCCCTTGGTTGACTCATGTTGAACAGGCTCAGATGGACCTACGATTGAGAGAGTGTTGGTATGACCTGCCTTTGGTTTGTGTGTCTTACAAAATTGCTGTAAAGAATAGATTCTGGGCCAAGTACATTGAGCAAAGTAAAACATAAGTCATCATGGATAGTGAGTCCAAATCTTTTCTCCTTTACAAACACATGCAAAGGGTAGAGGAATTTTTAGACCTCATCAATCCCATGCTTGTGAGATTGTACTTTTTTTAAAGTTTAGATACTACATTTTGACTACTACTGCCTTTCTTCATCTTGGCCATCATCTCCAAAAATTCTAACAATTATGTTTTTCTTTGCCCAGCATATTCTAAATCTTGAACTCGTTGGATTACACGTATGTGCCATTTATTGGAGATAACAAATTGAGTACATGCACTACAAATCTGAAAAAGCAACTATAGCTTGCTTGTAGTAACTGTCCTATCAAAATTCCTGTACTTGGGGGTGCTGATTCATTTGCACAGACCGGCCTCCTCACCTAGATAGCATCTTCCTTGCAGCTCTAGGATTGACTAGTTGGCGTTGTTAGGTTTTAAAACTGGTTTTAACTGTTACTGGTCTTATCTAGATGTCTCATGTTGCATATTTCGATTATTTACTTATTAATTGACCAATTAAATTTTTTGATGTCAACATATTTCCCTGCATCTTTTGCTGTATGTTCATTTAATGTTGCATGTTTGTGTGTTGATATGTTTTTTATATTTGATCTGACAAATAAAAAATAAAATAAATAAATACAAAGGGCAGAATTAATTGATGATGGTTGAGGTGTTTTTGGAGCTGCGTAACAATAGTTTTTAAAAGAATTTGCAAAGAAAAGGAAGGTCAGGTCATTAGACAAATGGTTGATGGCTCATTCTGGTCTGTGGTACTTTGTTCTCTTTTTTATATGGGTAACTAATATCAGCGAGGATGCAACAATAATTCTAAACGGGTTAAATTGACAATATGAGGTTTAAGAGTTTCACATAGAAGGAAGTTGATGACAAAGTATAGAGGCTGTTATTGTCTTGTTTATTTAAATATTCTGTTGGAAAATATTACGTACAATACAGCATTAACAACATTAAAATTTGTATACTTGTATACTGAAGTGATGTTGAAATATTCCAATCAAAACTTATAGTATTTAAGTTTCAGAAATTAAACTTAATCTCGTTCTCTCACAACCATAAATAAACCTTGGGTTTATTTTCTATACAAGAACAGGTTAAGGAAAAAGGGATAAGGGATATGAACAAATATGGAGAAATGGTGTATGAAAGGAGACCAATTTTTGTCACGGTTCTGCCTTTTCCCCTGCCTGTGTCTGTTTGCTATAGTAGTCTGTGCATTATGCCACTGCTTAAAATAGTATAGTGTCTGTACTTTGACCTTAATTCCTGTACTATTTATTGGTTACTCATTTTGGCTTATTTAACTTCCCTGTAAGGCCATAGCAAATGGCATAGAAAGTGCACCTAAGGCATGGAAGACAAATGTCTTGTGTGGGCTGTATTGTGTTTACACCACCCACATCTATGACAAAATATTAGTCTGCCAGAAACACCATTGTACTTTGGCTAGACTACAGTAACACGTAGCATGGAAAAGTGATTTAGCCTTGTAACAAATTGTTTACATAAGCTTATGTCATTAATAAAGTGTATTGTGTAAACCCACAATGCAATGAGCCTAATACTTCAAATCGTGGCAAACTAAATATTTGAAATATGGAAGGAACACCTTCCTGCACAAAAACAACCTTGGATGGCGGTTTGCTCTTTCTACGTGTGCTGCAGAATGCAGGTGGCGTTATATTTTGGTGCTGCCTCAGGTTTACGTAAATTCATAAATATGAGGCAGTGTCAAAATGCAATGGGTGTTGTGGCATGCCTACAGCAACAACTATTGCATGCCCCTTCCATGCAAAGTGCTGCGTGTGAAGGGGGCCGTATTTACAAGGTGAAGTTAAGCTACAAAAAGTGGCTTAACACCACCTTGTAAATACGGCGCAGGGCATTGTACCACCGGAGCGTCATAAAAAGTGACGCTCCGTCGGTGCTATGCACTTTTAAATATGCCCCTTAGTTTCTTGTCAGAATTTAGTTCCTGTGAGTAAAGGAGTTTGATTGACCCGTGCTTCTGGAAGACCATTCAAATAAAGGGTGTAACATTAAAATCAGCCATACCCTAGAGGAGCATTTTATTAATTGTGATAAGTGAGCCAGAGTAAGTAGAAATTTAGACATTTCTTTGTGTTGTCTAGTATAGGACAGTGTAACAGTCAAGTGATGAAAATAGTAATGATGTGGTAGTTAGATAGAAAGGACGTGTGTGAGGCCTGAAAGGCCGGAGATTAATTTGTCCACATTTTGTAACTTTCGAATGTATGTGTGTAGCGAGATGTAAGGTGAGATTGAGTGAGGTGATGGAGTATGAGAAAAAGTCTCATATTATCTTTTGCGAAATGCCTGCCAAGGAGGTTCAATTCAATAAAGTACAACTTTTTGTGTGAAAGGATGGTAGAAAATAAATCAGAAATGTCAGAGATTAAGGCCCAGCTTTATACTTTTTGACGCAAAACTGCATTTGTGCAGCTTTTTGTTAAAAAGTATAGTGCTGGGTTGCACCATTCCAGGACGCCAGCTGGGCGCCAAATTTATGGAATGGCACAATCTGTCACAAAGGGTGGGGTAACATCATAGAAAATTACGTTTGGCGGGTCGGGGTGGCGCTATGGGAGAATGGTGTTTTGCACCAAAAAATGACGTTAGGCTGGTTAGAGTAAAAAAAGATGACTCTAACCAGACTAGTGTTATTTCTTGATGCAAAACCATCCATACCACATGATTCCTGTCTTAAAAAAGACAGGAGTCATGCCCACCACCCCAATGGCCAGGGCCCCCAATGGCATTTTATTTTTTTTTTTAAGATACTTACCTCTACTTACCTGGGATGGGGTCCCCCATCCTCCGGTGTCCCTCTGGTGTGGGTGGGGGTGTTCTTCGGGATTCAGAAGGGCACCTGTGGGCTCTTTCCCTGGTATTTGACCATGGAAATGGGTCACAGGGCCCCTAATGCCTACCCTGACCCAGGCGTTAAATAATGGCAGGCTTAGCGCCATTATTTAGGCCCGCCTCCCTGCAGTGCACCATTTTTGCCGAGAAGGATAAATAAGGCGCTAGGGCCTTAGAGTCATTTTTTGGATGGGAACGCCCACCTTGCATCTCATTGATGCAAGGTGGGTTCACGCATCAAAAAAATGACTTTAACTCCAATATTTTGGTGCTAGACTAATCTAGCATCAAAATATAAATATGGAGTTAAGTTTGCGCTGAATTAGCATAAAAAAGTACGCTAATTCAGCACATACAGAAACTAAGTCTGGGCCCAAGTGTTTGCTAAAGCTTGGGATGCCATACAAGATGTTGGAATACAGTCACAGGACTGTAACTGTTGTTTTTGTTGTTTAGTTGTTCTTATTATCATCTTTATTATTGATATATATATTCGTATCAGTAATATGTATTCCTGTACAACAACGCACACATTGAAATACATGTTGATGACCGATATTCAGTATTATCACTATCCAGCATAGTTGTAATAATTATATCAAACTTTTAAGATTGAAAGAAGATAAACAGGTTCTACTTATCCGTCCAGTGTGTACCCTCTCTCTTTCTCTCTGGCCCTCCCTCCATCCTAACTAGTGTTTGGAAATTGTGAATACAGTGGGGTGGCACTCAACCTAGGAAGGGCTGTTTAAATTTGTTGCCTACTCCACAGCTTTGTATTTTATGATCATGTGACAAATAACGTTTATGAACTTCAGTACTTGCTAAGTGATAAGGAACCAAATAACTAAATGATAATATGTGAGCCAAAGGTGAAACACAAATGAATTTCCTGAACAGAGGGCTTATTGAGTCTGCTTTACAATTTCACAAACCCACAAGAGCAAATCATTCTTGGTATTTACATGCATGAGATGCATTAGACCTAAGATGTCATTTTCTTTAGTTTTTATTGTCCACAGGTTACTATTATCATGTTCACAATGATGAGGAATCAATGGTGCATTTCAGGCAGATTTTGAAGCCAGGTGTCAAGTGTCTACCCAAGTCAATTGAGGTAGTCAGATGTGTATCTAATTGCTTCAAAAGAATTCACAGCCGTTTCAACATGATCCTGTTATATAGATGAACTAATATATTAATGTTTCAACTGCATTCAGATTTGTTGTAGAAAATCCTCCTGTAAAAAATAAATACAAAAGATCACTCTCATCAAATGTCCTTATACAGATAGCTGTTTAGACTAAAATATGATATATATATATATATATATATATGTGTGTGTGTGTGTATATATATATATATATATATATACATATGTATATATATATATATATATATAAATATATATATAGAAATACATGTTGTATCTGAGAAGAACCATACACAATGAGATATAACTGTGGATGTTTGAGTGTGTGTGTGCGTGCGTGTGTGTGTGTGTGTGTGCTTACGCGTGTGTGTGTGAGAGAGAGCGTATGCATTTACCTGTGTGTGGGCAGGCATGTGTATACATTTCGCATGCATCTTTGCCTCACAAAGCTGGTAATATGGTAATGAGTTCTATGCTTACCACTGTAATCTGCAGGTTGTTTGTTTCAATTCTCGGCAGGTTGATTGTTCCAATTCTGGTAAAGTTAAGGCCTTCTATTCTTCAGAGCTCAATAAACTGTAACACTAAGGAACAGATGTACTAAGCATACTAATGTTTGAAAACACAACAATGCAACATTTGAGTCCATGAAGTACTAGTCCATTTTTAGGAGTTAAAAAAGATTTTCCAACTCCTGTAATGGGGTTTCAAATGAATACCAATTTGATATCTGGAATGGGTGAGCTGTGAGCATCCCTTCCAAATACTGAGTGGTATCTAATGTAGTAAAGTTTTAGAAACAAAATTTAGTCGCAAAATATTTATATTTTACCAAAACCTCAAAATAGGTGCTAATGAATTTGCAAAAGGGAAAGGGTACTCTTGAACCCCTTCCCCATTTTAAGTGTTAAAATAGTTTGCTAGAGAGTAGACAATGGTTCACTGGACCACTGCCAACTCTACAACAAACAAAACACTATAATTTTATTTTTAAATACAGACCTTCCTGTAAGTAAACCATTGACCGTCTGACTTGTGATGGCATCCAGTCAGGGTGAGTTGCAATTTGTGACCTAGCTCATTAATATTGATTAGGTAGATAGGACTGTGACCCACTATGATTCATATTTTAAAGAACCAACCTATTACTACATAGACTGGTTATTGCATCTCAAGCGAAGAAAGTAAGATGCTGCACTCCATTGTGGGCTATATCCCTCTGCTTTAAGATTACCAGTGGTTTTGCTAATGTGGTGCCAGGCAGTGTGGTCAGCACAATGATTCCTTGAAGTGCCTATGGGACACCTCACAGCTTTTTGGGCCATGTTTGGAGCTCAATTCAGGCTTTAATTGAGGAAGTCCTTCAAATATACTCTCAAAGTGTTGCAAGTTAGGCAGCCACAGTCTGAAGGTATGCCTATTACACAACAGCACAGGTGCACAGTCAGGGTGTGTTTGTGTGGTCTAACCAGAAAGATTTAATATAATAGGGAGAGGGGTGGATGAAATTGCTATGTATTTTTTGTTTCGCACAGCATGTGTTTTTTTTGCTGCAATTCTTCCTGCTCCACAAAATTTATTGTGTGACATTTGAGCACAAGGGCATACCACTCTTAAAAAAGTAATGCAACATACTGCAAAGAATCTGACTTGAGACAAACCAAACCTTTATGCCCCTTGTAAACACTAGGTAAAAATCAGGTGAAGTAGCATGACCTCGAAATGGAAAACATGTTCAGTGAATTGGGATAAATGAAATATATAAATTTTGCAAGATTTCACCTGCAAAACAAATATTTTATCTAAGTCTAAAATTGAGGTGCACGGTTGCAGTCTACTCCAGGCACAGAAACCCTTAGGTCCTGATTTACGAAAAATGGTGCTGCACCCAGTGCAGCGCCACTTTTCTTGCACCCCTTAGCACGCCCCTGATGCCACCATGTGTGCACTGTATTTAATATACCGGGCACCATGGCAGTAGTTAGGGGAACTAGTGTCAGAAATTTGGATGCTAGTCCGGCACTTTGTAGGACTAGCGTCAAAAATTCTGACGCTAATCCTGCAAATCGCCCAGGGACTTATTAAAACCAATGGAGCCTTCTTTAATGCCTGCTCTGAGCAGGCGTTAAAAGTGCGGAAAAAATGATGCAAAGAAATGTCTTAGATTTATTTGGACCATTTTTTTTTACCCCCATTGGGGAACGCCCCTTTTTCATACATTATGCCTAGAGCAGGCATAATGTAGCGCAAAGAGTTACAAAGTGGTGGAATTCATGCATTGCACCATTTTGTAAATTTGGTTGGCGATTTTGGCCTCGTTGGGCCACATTAGCATAAAAAAATATGCTAATATGGAGCAAGGAGGCACTAGGGGCTCTCAAATCAACCCCTTATAGTTTTATTTTCATGAATGAAATAATGATAAAGAAAATGGGCCCTTAGCAGGGTCTTTCCTGTAAATCCTATTAGGCATTCCATTGGGTCCAGCAAACTCACTTACCTTTATTCTACAAATAACTTCCAAAACTTCTTATAGGTGATCACTACCTAGTCAGGGTTTCTATTATCAATGTCCCGGTTTTCAAAACCCTGTGCCAATATGGGTGAGAGTTTATATAACTTGCCCATGTGAGATTCCCATTGGGTGTTAGGAATCAGTGAAACATTATGGTGTCTAACCAAGCTGAATCCTTAGGCAACAAGTTTCCAAAACAAATTTCGAGTATTATTCTTAATGCCCTTGTTTGTTTTATGCCAATTAATATATACTACTGATTTTGTCTTTCATTTAAGCAGCAAATAAAGCCTTTTTGCAGTGACTTGTACACATTTGTCACTCTAAATCATCTTTTTCAGTCTCAGCTTTGTCCTTAGTCCCTTCGCTAATGTGCCATAAAGTCCTCCTTAGATCCCTATGCTTATGTCTACATTCCTGGTGAAACCGGTAGTTAGTGCTTTTACTTCAGGCCACATTTTTGTTACCAACAACATGTAATTTAATCACATTCTTATAATCAGAATGGTTGACATCATGTACCAGTTATCTATTGTTGGCCTCTGCTTTAAGCCTTTTATCTGCAAACACTGAGTTTAGAATATTGCTTCCATGATGATTGATAATCCTGCATGTGAGGGATTGAGGATTTACAATTAGGGCTAGAAGAATGAGAAATTATCATTTTACCTGATGGTTAAATATGATCATTATTGGCAAATGACCCCCACACATCCTGTCAATGAACTCAAAAGACTGTATATGGCTATGTATTGCCCAACAGTCAACATACATGTAATCAGTGAGGTGATTTGAAACCCCTCTAATAAAAGTTATTTCTGCTGGTCAGTCTTGCAGGAAACTGCCATTTAGCATCATTAAACCTAGATTATGTAAACTAGTTTTTATGATTAGACCTTTCTCAAGTCAAGTCTGCCACTAGTAACTGCTGCAGCCACCTTGACAAATTATATCAAAATGAAAATAATTTGACTTGTGCACAGCTCTTTGAAGCTTTTCTTTTTTTTTTTTTGTTTCTTTGACAAACAGAAACAATGCATAGTTTTCTCTAAAAAGAATACAAGGTGGCTTCTACTCTGTTAGCATGAGAATTTGTGACCTATGGGTTTGTCCAAACCAGTATCATGTACAACAACCATGAAATATCTTGGCCCATATTTAAGGAAACTTGACATAAAAGCAATGCTATATATACCGGTCTGAGTTGCGTCATCTTTTGGGAGCACCACCCTACCTTGCATCGTTCAGCGACAATGATAGGTAAGGTAGGCATTCCCTCCCAAAAAATGACACTAGCCCTCCAATGCCATGTTTACTGTCTGATTAAAAAAAACACACATTAAGGAACCAGTCCCAAAAAATGACACAAAGTCAGATTAGTGTAAAATTGTAATGCCTGGTTAGACCAGGCGTTAAGTTCAGGCACACACACTACTACATAAGGAAAACACACAGAAGGAGTTTTGGCAACCCCCTGGACAACATGGAACTGTTAATGTTCCATCTTGGCACACACTACAAATGACAGCAACAATAACAGGTCCTACCAGCACCACTGCAGCAACCCCAATCACCACCACAGCAGTCACAAAGGAAGCACAGAAGGGGGAGAGGATATTTTGACAGCGCACAACCATCCTTGTGCTCAGGGAACAAGACATCATCAGGACCTACTGTCTGAAGCGGTAGACCATTGTACGCCTGCTGCACCACATTGCGCCAGCCATCACTACAAGGATTGGAAAAGCCAACAACTATTCCACCCATTACCAAACTCCTGGCTGTCCTCCATATGCTGGCGTTAGGATTGTTTCAGACAACTGGTGCACAAGTTGGTGGCATCTCCCAGCCATCCTTCTCGGCCTTCCTTCCAAGGGTTTACAACGCAGTCATACATCTCACACCCCACCACATCTGCTTCACCAACACCCAGCAACTGCAGCAGGAGATCAAGCAAGTTTTCAGGATGAACACCCCACAGCACTCCTACAATCATACGTGGTAATTCCACAACTCCCTAACATGACACCAGGGTACCAACAGGGCACTGTGGGAGCTGGGCTACTGACAATGTACTTGGAGGGGCCAAAGATGCCTGTGAATGAGGAGACATGGGACTTAGCAGGACTGATCATACGATGCAGGACATTGCAGAAAAACACATCATTCCCTCTCCTGCTACACAGATGTCTGAAAATGCTTGCATACATCACTAAACAAACCATGCCCATGATCCACATGCAGATAAGTATGGCAGACAGCAATTGCCAACAACTAAACTTTGCACAAGGGAGCTAGTCCAAGGGAAAAGGGGTGGGATCACATGCTACACACAAGGCAAAACACCTGTGTCATGGCACACAACACACAAAATAGGTTCAAAGTCCCAGAACATCACTCATCTGTAGGTATAAAGTGAAGGGACTGGGGCCACATATTAGGAAAGTGGTGCAGCATCAACAGTAGAGCCACTGTAATTGTGCTCCATTGTTGCACCCTACTTCCACCATGTGGGCCCAATATACAATAAATGGCGCACCATGGTGCAGAGTAGGTGCAATAGTGTCAAGATAATGGATGCCATAGTTGGACTCTGTAGGAGCATTGAGGACATACCTGACCATGTCATAGGGATCCATTTCTAAACTATGGTGTGTCCCCTCCTAACACCTGCTCTGTGCAGTTGTTGACCGTGTCTGTGATAAATCATGTCTAGGAACCTTGGAGAATCCTCTGCACCAATTGTGCTAGTCCTCCTATTGTGTGAGTCTCACATTTGTACACATGCTGGCTGGCACAGGCATAATCTGCCACAAAGGGCCACTATGTGTCCCACTGCATGCATAGTGCCACATGGTAACATGGTGGCCTGAGTTTGGCCTTGTAGGGCTACCATAGTGTCAATACAAATGACGTTACTGTTGTGTAAGGAGGTGGTATGTTCCACTAACATTAGGACACAGCCTCAAATATGAACAACACAACACATAATTTGCATGGTCCAACTGTCAGTCTATATTTAATATGACAATCACCAGGTTCCTGATGCACAGCTCATGATAGTAATGTCCACTACCACACACCAATGCAACCATTCTACAAAACAGCAACACACACAATACCAGATGCAAGCCTGAGTCACCACTGTACCTAAAACTAACATCTGCCATGGCACATATGACACCACAAATATGCATAACAGACACATGTTCTCACATTCCTTCATTCCTTTGCAACCAACCAAGGTTATGCCATCCAGCCATGGGTGATCACTCCTTTTAGCAAAATCGACAACGGAGGAAGAGCGGGATTATAACAAAGGGCACGGAAGGACATGAAATGTGGTGGAGAGGACATTTGGGCTCCTGAAGTCAAGATTCAGGTGCCTGGCCCTGACAGGAGTAAGCGTGTTGTATGCATCACCCCTAGTATGCAAGATTATTCTTATATGTGCAATCTTGCACACCATATGTATTCAGACTAATGTCCTGTGGGATGAGCTGGTAGATGCCCCCAATGAGTAGGAGGATGCCAATGGTGCAGCACAGGTGGAGGGAGAACATCAAAACACTGCAGCAGGAGTTCACAGGAGACAACAAATTGTTCTCAACATCTACAGCTAGACACTGTACAACAAAAATCACTCTGTAAATATCACCATTAAATCACTATGCACCAGATTGTCCAAGGTGTGCTCAATCTCTGCTACATATACCATTGGAAGGTTGCCCATGCCTCAAAGAGCAGGGAAAAACCACAACAGTTACAAAGAATGTTGGAACATAGGTTGTTGCTGTCGAAAGGCCTATATCCTCGCACCAGAAATACTAAGTAGTGTAATGTAGGCACAACGCCAATTCCGACCTCTTTCACCACATCATGGCTATGCCTGGCAAGATGTATACAACAGGACGGACATACAGTAGGGGTTGTATCAAAATGGTGTACTTCAAAATAAGGAACTAAACTGTGTTACATCTCAGGAGGGTAGCTGTAACAGCTGCACTGAGCAGGTGTGACAAGGGGGAACACCATTGGTATCAATGGACCATCATGGACTGGTCAGGGTGAGGGACAAATGTTTTAGCCCAACCCTGTACCGTATATCAATGGTGTTACATACTGTGAGCGCTACTGGCCCCAACCCTGCCACATGGTGTACTGTCTCACACATATAGCACACCTGTTTGGCTGTGGAGTGCGCCAAGGGTCACAAGGCAAGTGGAGTAGGAATGGGTGCTGAGCCACTCTCCACACATATGCCCCATAGCCAGGACCGATCAATAAAAAGGGAGAATGCAACACCACATGAATGTGTGGGTGGAATGTAGGAAGAGTCTGTAGCACTTCCAATATACATTCTTACATATTCTTGACATATACTCACAGTTAATCTGGAAATACATGTGAAGACTGATGAACCGGTGTATGGTCAAAGTAGGAAAGGCTTAGCAATTGCCTAAAGTGGTTAAAATCTGTCTGCAAGGTAACCCAGTATAGTCTGCATGATACAATCACACACCACATATGAAAACACACCTCTAATTGACACTCACATGCCTGATCAAAAGAAAGTGACCTACTGGGACAAATACCATAAACTGTCTAAGTCTCTCACATGGCAATCTGGTTTGGGTTGTGCATGTAAGTCTCATAATGTCCAAACATGCCACAGACCCATCCTAAATTGTATGGGTGAAGAAAGAGACAGAAATGTTGCATGCGTCAAATCAAATATTCATAGCTGAGATGACTTCACATAACAACAATATACACTCATGGTGAAAGTGACATAGGTTGTGGAATGCAGATGTGGGAGCATGCCCATGTGCACCAAAGGATGTGGAAGAACAGCTGAGAGACTCCCTCATACACTTGGAGATACAACATGGGAGGTCACTTGGACACTACACAAGTGCTATGGCTGGTGTACTGTCATGTGTGTGTGGACGTCATGTAATCTAAAAATGCCTGGAGATAGGAGGGAAACTATCATGTAGCCAGAAGAAGATCTGTATATTTTCAAATTACACAAACCACATCTAGCATCCAGTCCATGTATGAATCAACAATGTTGCTGTAGAAGATGTGTACAAACAATAAGCAGCCTAAATAATCCCAGCAATGTAGGACCAAATCTGTTCCAAACAAGAGATGCGGGTAACTTTGGAGAGTCTACACACAAAGACCAATACTGACTGTGCAACACAGTAATGTCACCATGTGATCACCTGAAATGTATTGACAGAGGATGTCAAGGTCAGTTCATAACCCATTCATGTTCGCAACAACAACAATGATGTAGTTGCCCATCACATACTATTCTGACAGAAGGCAGTGACAGATGACATCATTTGTTCCCTGGGTCGAAAAACAAGTTACACCAGAGATACATCTCCTGACCAAGATGCATATGGAAAGTACAAACAATGTATAACCATTTGTGTCAGACCATGCTAAATGATGAGGCATGTCCTGCACGAACAAGCAGCCTGTCCCCTGTACATGATACGGCAAGCCTGACATCAAGTACCCCAAAGGAAAAAAATAATGCCAGGCCATGAGATCACATTTGTGCAGGTGTCTGTCTGCAGAGAAATGCACATTGTGCTACTGAAGAGCTATCATGATGAGGGGAAATCCCTGTCCAACACCCCCAAACTCCCACACTGAGGCAATATTGACTCATGAAATAACCAGGGGCCTGATTGCATGTGCACAGTGGACTGAGCTGAGTGGAGAAACATCAACCTGCGTCAAAACATGAAACCATGGGTCTGTGTGGGCACACAAAGTCCCACTGGAGCAATTATGATAAGGGTGCCATCACTGCTTGACTCTAACCCTGCTACACAGTTGTATGCCATTGTATGTAACAGTCATAACAAACATGTTGTGATCGATTGTATGTACCAAGTTTGTGGCTTGCACACATATGTCTGAATTCTCAGCACACACGTACCACTTCAGTGATACAGGCCTGGTATTGTGAATTGGAGTATGCACAAATGTCTATTTTCCACTAATGAACATGTATTTGTATCACATGATCATGATCATACATAAACTTAAATTACCTTCAGATATGTTCCCATATAGGGATACATAGGTGACACGGATATGGCTACACACCCATGAAGCTTTGGCAAACATATGTCCATGCTGGAAGATAGATTTGTGTGGTTTCAAATCACATTAAAACATCGGTTTGGCATTCATTACACATTTTACACTACATGTCATTCCACACACGTCACACAACAACCTTCCTTGACCCATGTAAGTACATCATCTCCTGCATCATAGATGCATGGGGAACCATTTGTTACATGAGTAACATAGCAAAGTGAACCGTGAACCATGCAACACACCACAGTGTGAACACACATGCACTCACATTGCCATTGGTTACGTGAAGTCCACCCAGCTATAGTCCACTGCATCCTCTGAGTACGATTTGCCAAGGCTATCACATGCAAGAACCTCTATTGGACACAGCCCATCATATCTAAATTGGTGTCATCAAACATACATTTGGAAATCAGACATGACAAGGTGGTATACCCACAATTATGTGTTTCATCACCTATATACACTCCCAGTACACATGTGGCAACATATATATGGAAAAAGACTACCAACACAACCACATATGAAAACGGTATCAGTCATTGCATGCATCACACACACAAATATATCGTAACACATTCTGATGTTACCATAACAATATTGATGCATATGTACACACACGTAGCCATACCATACTGACTACATACATGCAAATTTCCTGTGACAAGATATGTGAATCTGGATGCACTGTCAGCCTTTCAAACAAAATCCCTGCATTCTTGTCTTGCGTAATTTGTTTTTACGCGAACGACATTACTCCACACTATGCTATTCAAAAAATTAAGCCTGGCCCCTGCGCATCAACCGCAAGTAGGCAGGCCTTGTCAGCCTTAATGGGGAGGACTACCACACATGACCGTCATGCGTCAAAATGTTTAATGCAAATGCCAGTACTCCATACTTAGCTATTCAACAAATTGTCACCAGGCCCTTGCACGTTAATCAAAAGTTGATAGGCCTTTTCATCTTAATGGGAAAAAACATGCATGACTCTCATGCGTTTGAAAAAACAACGTGTATCAGAAAACGGTTCGCACACACCCCGGAAGTGATTAAACAGAACTTCCTTGCTGCATACATGGTACACTAATTTCACTTTCACTTTTACTTTACAGTCTTTTTGTCTGTGATTGTGAGAGGGAGTGTGGAGCTGGTGCTAGTCTAGGAGTGGTGGTTTTTGGAGAGTTTTGTGCTGTGTTCTGTTGCTGGCCTGTGCATTTTGTTATTTTGCAGTGTCTTGTGTAGTGTTTTTGTCCTGTCATTGTTATTGTATTGTTGGGCATTTGTCTTGGGGCAGAGTAGTTTGCTGGGGTATTTGGGGTTAGGTGGGTGTTAGACTTTTCATCCTGGGCGTGGTCTCCCTTAACTTTTTGCCTCTGTTTCCCAGGTTGTTTATGTGTGCTGGACTCAGTTTTTGCTGTTTTTGTTACTCTGGGCACTTTACCACTGCTAACCAGTGCTAAATTGCAAGTGCTCCTATACAAAATGTGTATGTAATTGGTTCATCACTGATTGGCATATTTGATTTACCAGTGCGTCCCTAGTAAAGTGCACTAGAGGTGCCCAGTGCCTGTAAATCAAATGCTACTAACGGGCCTGCAGCACTGGTTGTGCCACCGACATTAGTAGCTCTGTAAACATGGCTCAGACCTGCCACTGCAGTGTCTGTGTGTGCAGTTTTAAACTGTAAATTCGACTTGGCAAGTGTACCCACTTGCTAGGCCTAAACCTTCCCTTTTCTAACATGTAAGGCACCCCTAAGGTAAGTCCTAGGTAGCCCCAAGGGCAGGGTGCAGTGTATGGTTAAGGTAGGCCATACAAGCCCTCATTATGAACACAGCGGTGTTAACTGCCGTGTTCAGGCTGGCGGTCATTTAACTGTCCGCCAGCCCCCCTTGGGACCCTGCAGGCCTCATAATGAACATTTTGCTGGGCCGGCGGGTGGAAACATTGTTTCCGCCCACCAGCCAAGCAGAATGCCTGGCCGGGACATTAACAGCGGCTCATAGGGAGCCATCGTCAACGCCTCTGTGCGGAAGGTGCTGCTGCACCTGTCGCGCAGATCACTGCCCGTAAATCGGGCAGTGACCTGTGCGACGGGGCACTGCACAGGGGCACCTGCACTGCACATGCCAAGTGCTGCAAGATTCAGCACACATGAGAAGGGTAATGACACGAGAATTGATGGATCGCATTTGCTTTGTTGTGCCATCCTGACACTCCCCCTGGGGTGGTGTTGACTTTAGGCACAGTCTCTGGTGGACATGTTGTCTTGGATATGGGGCAACAACAATATGCAGTGGGGGTTGTTGTGGTACACTCACAGCCACTCTGATTGCACACCCCTTCCATACAAAGTGCTGTGTGTGTGTGGGGCAATATTTACAAGGTGATGTTAAGCCACAGTAAGTGGCTTAAGACCATGTTGTGCATATGCTGGAGTGCATAGCGCCAGCAGAACGTCGCTAACAGTGAGGCTCGGGTGGCGATGGGGCCTTTTGATTCTGGCCCTGTGTGTCGTGATGCGACCCTTTAGCATGCATTGAGTGTGTCCTATGTACCTCCTCCTTCTGCCATTTCTGAGATTCCAGATAGTCCCCCCCGCAACTTACCCTGCATTTGTGGTAGTTCTTTGCAGTCTGCGCTGTCCTGCAATTCCAGTGATCATCTTCTCCAACTCATCCAGGTCCTCCTGGGGTGCAGGACTTCCACCTCCAGTCTGCAGTGCTGGCTTTTGATTCCTGGCCACTTTCTCCTTAGTTCTGCCCTTGCACTTGTGCCAGTGCTTCTTACAATCAGAGACAGTCCTCTTCACCTCTCCCACACTGTTGACTTGATCTATTTATTGCCAGCCATATAGCATCTTTCCTACCTATTGGCAATTTGGACGTGACAAAGAGCTGGTGTTGGTGCACTGCCACCTCTCTCACCAAGATGCCATGCTGTCCTCTTCACCTTCTCCTGGGACTTTGCTGGACCCTCTTGGTTGGTACTTAGTTGATTGGGATCTCCCTGGGGTCTCTCCTGGCCTACATCTTCCATCTTGTCTTCCCCATTTTTTTTTTCTTGCTCGTGTATTTTTTTTCACACCAATGCAGTTAAATATGTTGCTAACCTGCGTCAAAAAGTGTGCAGCAAAATGTACTAAAGCCACTTTTGCTGCATTTGCGTCATTTTTACTTACAGTATGTCGCAGTGGTTAGCGTCATTTTTTTTAACGCTACCATTTCTTAGTACCATTGTGCTTCATTTTATAAATATGGTGCACAGATGGTGCTATGGAATAGCACTAGCTTGCGGGAATCTTTTTGGCGCACAACTGCGCCAGCGCAGTTGTCTATCATTTTAATTAAACACAGGCCTAGTACTAAGTTATGTATCTGCCAAACATTCTGTTTGTACACAGTTAATGTAGGATTTCATCCTGCTCTGAGGCACTGAATCATCAGATTCCATCTTTTCTGGAACATGTGGTTCCCTTGGAGAAAGGCCCAGATGGTGGTCGGCATGACAAAAAGCTCAAAACAAAAAGCCCCTTTATCTGCGGTTCCTCTGCTGAAGCACTACTCTGATTTGTACCTATAATTGAAAAACAAGTCTGGACTTCAAAGACGAGTGCTGGAGCCCTCCAGAGCTGGCACTCAATTTTGGGGGTCCAGACTAATTTTTCAACATCAGACATTGACCCTGTGCTGGAAAGAGAAAGGCATAAAAGGGATAATAAAGGAATAGGGGAAAATGGGAAAATAATGACAGTGAAAGAAAAAGGGATGAGAAAAACATGCAACAGTGACAAACATAAAGAGGAAATGCAGGATTGAGGAGGAAAGTGCCAGGAATTGGGATCAAGGTAAGCCTAGGTGTTTGGTAACACCAATATTCACGGGCACTGGCAGAGGGCTCCTACGAAAATCAAGGTACGCCTTCGCCTTCTATTGTTTTAAGAACAGTAGGCACTGCAGATATGTACAAGTAAACCAATATAAAGTGCTAGGTCAATCATGTGCCATTGGTCTAAAAATGTGGGCCTCTGATATCAAATTACACAGAAATAGACTAAAGGATTGAGACAATGTGCAGACAAGTTCATGACTCTTTCATAGCTTTACATTGGTTAACAATAGCAGCTGAAACTTATAGCAGTTAGAAACAGAAAAATGTAACAATGAGCACTATATGATAACTGTATGTTAATTAGTGGGATTATTATTATGGCTAACCCCTGCAGGTCAACCTGATTCAAAAAAAGCCATACTAAACCTTGCACCTAGAGAAGCCCCAGAATTTAAAGGATTGTGTGAAATTTTCTTATGCCTGCAAAATCCACAAAATTCAGACAATTTTACAGCTTCACAATTTCACACAATTTTATTTCTCTGGAGACTGGTTTCAACAGAAAATGTCTCAATGTAGAAGAACATTTGTCCTTAAACCGTTTCCTTTGCTGGTATCTTGAACGAGATTAGGGTTTGACTTCAGTTTTCATGTTAGATCCTGTAAAAAGTATTCTTGCAAAACTTCTCAAAATGTTCTCTCGGCTGTTTTTAGTTAATGTTAGACGTTTCTAGTAGAATCAGTATCATCCTGGAAAAACAGCCTGACCTCGAAGTGGCAGAAAATGTCACAAAATTTGCAAAAGATGAAATTCATGAATTTTGCAGATTTCAACCTGCTTCATAAAAGTTTCACTTAGGTCTATAATAGCGGGACCCACATTTGAGGTCTGCTGTCGGTACAGGCATATTTACAGTGTTCTCCACAATGATCCATGATTATTATGGCATTTGCTTCTTGTAAAATTATTGGGGTTAGATAAGAGAAGGTGCTGAGGAGGATCTAGGAGAGTTATAGTGCCTCTAAACGGTTGCCTTTCATCAGTAACATTAACTTCATTACGATTCATTACCAAAGGCAAGAAAAAGCACAAATAAAGTGCTTTACTGATGGCTGGGCCTGCTCCGTGTTCTGGTCTAACTCTACCAAGGGAGTGGGGGACTGCAAGCTTTTTTGATGCACTGACCTATATCAGTTTGAAAGGGCAGGAATGTATCATATTTACGAGATACCCTTCATTCCTGTCCTTTCAACCAGTGCTGGTGCACTTTTGGTTGCCTAACACCAACACAGGCAACCTTGTGTCATTTTCCAGGGATGCCTTTGTTGTTGGCATGATAGTTTTTGTGCAGGAAGGAGCACCTTCCTGCACCAAAACAGTCCATGGAGGCTCTTTCCTCTTTGTGTGCTTTTTGCGGCGCTGCCCTATGCCAATTTGAAAGGGCAGGAATGCACCATATTTATGAGATACAGTGCATTCCTCCCCTTTCAGTCAGCTCCAGCAAACACGTTTGGTGCTTAGCGCCAATGCAGGCACCCCTGCTCCATTATGCAAGGGTGTCTACACTCTAGGCAAGATTGTTTTGTGCAGGAAGGGGCACCTTTCTCCACAAAAACAATCCATGGTGGCTTTTTACCTGTTTCTTTGTGTGATACAGAATGAAGCACAAATAGAAAGAGGAAAAAACAAGGAGAAATAAAAATACTTCTCATTATGCCTCTCCTGAGAGGCGTACGGTTTTGACACATTCTCAGGTTTACACGTTCACATAAATCTGCGAATCCGTCAAAACCTGTGGGTGTTGCATGGGAAAACTCAGCATAATGCCCATGGAACACCTCCATGATGCAGTGTAGGGTAACGCAGCAACTTGTGCTTTGCTGCCTTACACAATATGTATGAGGCCATGAAAAGCCACACAAAGTGTCTTTGCATGGCCTCGATGATATGGGTCTGCACTCTGCAGCACCAGAGTGTCAAAAAAGTGATGCAACTGTGGCAAAAGGGCTTCTAAATATGCCCATGAATGTTGTAAACACTTCTTGAAACCGGATGGTACAACAATGGACCATGGACTCGAAAAACCGCTCCCACAGATGCAGGCTTATGATGCACAACCTGTCCACACCCTCACATTGATGGATGACGAAATACAACTGCTGTCACTGTGGCAAAATAATGTGACCCTTGTAACCCTTCATTTGTTATGCACAATAGCCAGATCTAAGTAGAATAATCATTGGCTCTCTATAAACATTTGCACGATCCATTCATACTTAATTTCTCCATATTAATTTAGCAATCTAGAGTGTTGAGAAGTCCCGCAGAACCAAAGCATTAGATTTATAGTTGACAAATTACCTTAATAAAAATAAAACAAGCCTTGTTTGCATACAGGGGCAAGATTAAACTTATTGGATGGCACAAGCGCGTGTCTTACCAATTGAACCATCTTTTCTAGAATAAATTGAAGAATATTTTGAGGCTAAAGTAATCGGGAATAGCCACTAAAGGATTTTTTTAACAAGTTAAGCTATACTGAAATCGAAGATAGGCTCGAAGTCGAGCCAGTTTACGCCTTCCCTCCCTCTGACACTGACAGCATGGTCACATTTCTGAAACCTCTAATTTTTTAATTACTTTCTTCAGAAGCCCAATATGCTTAATTCCACCAAAAATAACTGCTACAGCCTCCAAGACAAATCAATCTGATATTAGTTGTCTGATGCTCAGCTCTTTGCGGCAAATCACTATACATAGGCTTATTGACATTAAATAAACTTGGTACATCTTTTTCCTTCTAACAAAGAAAAATGGTAGCATTTAACGTGCTAGTATAAGGATGTGTGGCCTGTTAATTTGTAGAAATCACCTAAATTGTATTTAACCATCAAAGATTTAGTGCTAAGTTATCTGTATGATGAATTTTTTGTTTAATGCAGGAAGATATTCATCTTGCTAACCAGCACCGAATTACCTTCTTCCATCTCCTCTGGAGCAGTAAGTTGCCTTAGAGAAAGCTCCAGAGATTGATCAGCAAGACAGGAAGATTAGAAACAAGATTCTTTATCTACTGTCCTTCTGCAGAAGCCAACAGAGCATTGAGGCAGTGCCCGAAGGTCCGTCCGGTCGCACAGATCATTGTACCGGCTGTTTGTATTTGCTGTTTGTGTGCCTGGTTAATGGTCTGGTGGACCAGTTTTTACTGTTGTTTTTCTTGCTATTAATACAAACATTGCCTTCAGTAAGCAAAAATGTTTGAGGTTTCCCATACCTAGCAAAACACCTATACAATTGGTGTTAGACTTGCCATCCTTCACGTGGTTTTCCTCCTAACCATTTGCCTTCAGCCCTCCTGTTTTTTTGACCTTGTTTTTGCTGGCTTTAGGACTCTTCACACTCTATCACTGCTAACCAGTGCAAAAGGGCTTCCTCCTTACAGCATGGTAGTGTGAGAAAGTAGTCTCTTTCTACCATGGTTACCACCACTTCTGGCCTGTTTGTGAGTGTGTGTCAGTGTGTTTTTACTGTGTCACTGAGATCCTCTGAGCCAGCACCCCAGCACTCATAGATAAACCCCTATTTCTCAGTGTGTCTTGCCTGTCTCACTGGGATCCTGCTAGTCAGGACCCCAGTGCTCATAGGGGCATACTAATACTCTGCCTGCACCGAATTTGCGTAAAAAAGTTTGACGCAAATTGGGCGCAAACCCTACACCATATTTATACTTTGATGCCCGACCCCGCGAACGCCAAAATTCCGCTGGGTGCGTCATTTTCTGGATGCGTGAAACCACCTTTCATTAATCACATGCAACGTAGGAGTTCCCATCTAAAAAATGACTTAAACACCCGTGCGCCATATTTATCCTACCATGCAAAAATCCCACACAGCTGGAGGCGGAGGCGCAAAATGACGCACAGCTCGATTTGCGTCAAAAAATAACGCCTGGGTCAGGGCAGGGGTTAAAATGGGGCAAACACACCAGTACTTAAGGAAAACACACAGAAGCAACAGCAGAGCTCCAAAAGGAAGACATGGAGGTGCTATTCATCCAGCATGCACGAAGACGCAGAGCACAGGAGCAACACCAGCAGCTTCCACCACACCAGCAGGGCCCCCAAAGGCTTTGCAGAAGGCAGGAGAGGATATTCAGGACCAGGACAATCCTTCTGGGTCTCAGGCAACAAGACATCATCCAGAGGTACAGACTCAACTGGCAAGCCATTCAGAAGCTGCTGCGCCACATTGAGCCACAGTTGGAACCCAGCTTGCAGACACCACCCATCATTCCACCAGAGACCAAGCTGCTAGCTGTCCTCCACATGTTGGCAAGTGGCTTGTTTCAAACCACTGGTGCCCTGGTTGCCGGGATCTCACAGCACTCATTCTCTGCCTTCCTACCCAAGGCATTGGATGCCATCATCTCCCTCACATCCCGCCACATCACATTCCCCAACACACAGCAGAAGCAGAAGGAAACCAAACAGGGCTTCTACCAAAACAACGGCTTCACACACGTGCTTGGTGCCAATGACTGCACACATGTACGGATTGTGCCACCTGTTGCAACCAAGCATCTATACCGCAACAGGAAGCACACTCACTCCATCAATGTGCAGGCCATTGTCGATCACCGGGATTTGATCACCAACATCATGGCAAAGTATCCTGGGAGTGTACATGATTCATTCATCTTCCGCAACTGCACCATCAATCAACACTTCCAGGATGGATGATATGGCAATGGCTTACTTGTTGGTAAGTACATAAACCTACTTATATACACACAGCACAGCAACCCTGTAGGACACACAACACATACATCACTACATTGACACGTGGCCAGGAAGACACTGAGTTTGTGACACTACTAGCCATGTTTGATATCCTGGCCCAATGGGATACACACCTAGGGACAAATGACAGATGCAAATAACAACAGATGCCAGTCCCCAGACATAAGGGACCAATTTAAATCACATCTTGACAATGACATGCCCTTAATTGCCAGTACAACTTGTAAGATTAATCTTAAAATATCACATCAATAACACTCAATCACACACCCTTCCAAACAATATGTACAGTGTAAGAGGTATGCAATGTGTTTCGCTGCAGGTATAACACCATGACACACATAGCATGATGATGATGACTCTAATGAATGGGACATGGAATCATTGAGGCTGTACCAACATCTCACATCACTCCTGGGCTGACATTGCCCACTACCAATAAACAAGTGGACTGTGCCAAGAACACATATTGATGTGACAATATTGCAAAGTGCACATTCCTACACATACGGTTTGAGACAATTACACATATACACAACAGATGTACAGGCATATGGACCTTCTGACACTTAAACCGTCAACCCCACAACCAAGTTAGCCAGCTGAACTGGACCAGGTTCAGTAGTGTAGGTACACGTTTGAACATGAGTCAACTCGGTAAGGGAAGATAAATAGGTCTGCAGAGAACTTGTCACACATGGGATATTTGTGCATTGTCAATTGTCAAGACGTCAGTGCTGCCAACTTATGCAGATGTGTTGTACATTGTCGCCTAGCCAAATCAAAGGGCCTCACAAATTTTTATCAAATTCTATTGCATGTGTTAAATTGGATGGGATGTCCAGGCCATATAGATGCAACCGTGTTGCCACCACTGTGGAATTGACTCTGTGTATGGAAGTATCATGTCATCCCCAGTTAAGACACATGGACACCTCTTTCACATGACATATTGCATGGGAGTACACAATGTACTGCAAGTCTACAAAAATACAGCTGACATCCAGTCAATCAGCCAAACACCAGTTCAGATAATGAAACATCCCAATGCTGATGATACATCCTAGAAGCCTAGGATTCCACACAATAACACAAACACAGATGAGTCACAGACAACACACAAGAACAACTACCATGCAAAGTGATAATCATGGTGTAGGCTCTCAACATTTTTCACTCATTTTCTCTTTCAGCTGATCAGGGGTATGGGATCCAGCCATGGATTATGACCCCATTTGCAAACCCAAGCACAGCATCAGAGCGTACCTATAACGATGCACATTGGAGGGCACGCACCATAGCAGAGAGGACCTTTGGCATCTTGAAGTCAAGATTCAGGTACCTCGACATCACCGGAGGCAGCCTCCTAAACTCACCTGCAATGGTCGGCAAGATCATTTTGACCTGTGCCATCCTGCACAACATTTGTATAAGGAGGAACATTCCCCTCTATGAACCAGACCCACAAATGCCTGACCCCATTTGCAAACCCAAGCACAGCATCAGAGCGTGCCTATAATGATGCACATTGGAGGGCACGCACCATAGCAGAGAGGACCTTTGGCATCCTGAAGTCAAGATTCAGGTACCTCGACATCACCGGAGGCAGCCTCCTATACTCACCTGAAATGGTCGGCAAGATCATTTTAACCTGTGCCATCCTGCACAACATTTGTATAAGGAGGAACATTCCCCTCTATGAACCAGACCCACAAATGCCTGAAGAGGAGGAAGAGGATGATGTTGTCCATCAACATGAGGGGGACCATCCAAACACTGCAGCAGGATTGCGTCAGAGACAACACATTGTACAAAACTTCTTTTAACTCTACTCACCATCACCACTGTCTTACCATATGTCATTAAACACCTATTCTAATCACTAAATCATGGTCTGGGTAATTATTTATGCATCACATTATCCCTAGGATTCATAATCAGAGTTTAGCCTAATGGAGCATTGCAGATATACAGATCAGGATACTGAAAAATCCACATCACATTTGATGGGTATGAATGTACAGCCAACTTCACACACAGTGTAAATGACATATATCCTGTCCATTTCACATTTGAAGGTCAATGTCAGAGGACCACAGCTATGGCACTCATACATGTTGGCAACATAGTTCATTACAGTATATGGCACACAACTAAGACACAATCATTCATAAGGTAAAAAACTGCTTCATACATGAGGCAGTGGATGTGCTATTGCGTAGGTAGCAGGAATGTATGACCAGACACTTGACAGCAGTAAGTGTGATATCAGCTATCTCTGCAAGGAGTATGTGTGACAAGAAGTCCTGCGCAATCCATCCCAGGTCATGAATCCTGCCACTGCCATATTTTCAGTCTCTCCCCACCCTTCTCTAGGGGGCCCTGGAAATGGACTATTTGTACTCAGATAATCCTTTATCTACACACACCAGACACACATTCTGACTCCAGTGTGCTTCCCTCTTTAGTATGGCATGCCATAGTCATAGTTCATCTGTCTGCATGGACTTCAGGTCAGATAATGCACTGCCTGGTAGTCTGTAGGACTATGTGAAAGGTACTATTGGCCCTTTGAACTTGATTCTCACCTACAGGACTTGTGAGAGACTGAAGCTGCACACACCTGTGAGCACTTCCATGCAGACCAGCCATTTGAACCTGCACTGCCCTTGCTGCTGCCTGGAATGGCTTAGAAGCTGCCATTATATGTTTATTCTTGTTATGCATTGCCGTATAAATCACTTGTGTAACACAGGCTTTGGGTGATTGTGTAACGTTGCAGCCCACAGAACAAATACAGTTTTCATTTTCCACAGAGTTTTTTCCACAGTTTTGTTCCAGCTTTTCCCAGTCTCAGTCTGCTCACTGTGTATTTGCCTTGTTCATGTTAGTTCCTGACAGAGCCTCCATCCTGTTAGCCTGATTTGTTCCTGTCTTTCTTTATCCATAAACGTTCCCTGTGGCTACATTTGTCTCATAGTTGCTTTCCATACCCTCACTTTCCTCCTGGGGTATTGTGTCTGGTAGGTCTACGATGAATCCTCAAATAGATTGCATAGCGTAATCAGTTTACTTATTGTATCATTGTGTGGGACATGTCTTCAAATAGCCTAATCACGGCCCATCCCTTGTCTGGGTTTCATGTATGCATGAGTGACAAACAGTGACAGTGTACCATGGCTGTATGCATGGATTGGGTATGGTGCCTCCAGCACAACAAACAATGTTTGCTAATGTGCATGATAGGACAAAACATGTTTGTGCCCTGACGGTCCACACACAGATTCACATCGGCCCCAACCTATTGATGGGGCTTCCGTGGTAAATAGCTGTGAGATTAATCAGCACAGAGGCACTGATGTTCCCGGTTGCAGTGGGAATTTTAGAAGCCACACTGTGTACAAATGATGTGATGAAACTTGCCGGTTTAGAATTACTGATTCATTAACTTTGTGAGCACACCAAGGTTGCCCTGTTGTCAGTCTCATAAAACTTCTGCAGTGCCATAGCTGGACCATCCCCATGTGTGTTTTCAATTCCTCTTTGGCTTTCGTTCAATTCTGCTTTGAAGGATACTCTGTTAATGCAGGGAATGGCTCCACAGACCCATGACTATACTTGCAAGTAACTGTGACAACTTGGACCCCAATAAAGACACAGGGTACACATGGCCACACACTTGAACTGGACACCTTTGTGCAATTAACCACTTGAAATATGTGAACAAATGCTGCTTAGTCTGCTGGTCCTCCACTGCCACAAGAGAAACATAGGTCATTTATATGACTCAAACTGTGGAGTGACATTACATTTTTGGATTGGTTTTGGGACTCATGGTTAGTATACAAACAAGTGACCAGGAAGTGGTATCCAGCATTCCAGTACATGTGATGGCTCAGTCTTGTAACATTGCCATTATCACCCGTCCTCTATCTATCCTGTGCATAGTTTGTTATGGGAGCTGCTTTTGTCCCAAAAGTCAGGAAGTTCACACAGCATTTGTTGCTACGTGTATGACAAACACATTTCCTGACTCATTTCCACACTGAATAGCATCTGATGCTTATCCACATTTACAACACATGCATACAAGCACATTTATGAAAACACGTCTTGTGATGTTCAAACAGAGGGCCAACTAAAATTGAAATAGCCAATTCACAGACATTGACACACAGGCAATGAGTTAATGTATTAATTTGTGTACCCTTGCTATCCTCTATTGACGCACAACCTGCTCAAACTTGGTAATACCAATTTGTATTCCAAAAGTTTGGGTATCTATTGCGTCAGTGAAGAGTGCTAATCCGGTACAACAACTAGAGGATCATGGTCCACAGAAGTGTGATCTGCCACATGTGCCCAAACACTGGAATGCACAATGTAGGTGCAAACAGCCTATCTCTGTATAGTTACAGCTGTAATGTACTATAAAAATGTGAGAAATGACCCAAACCCAGTAAAAGACATAAATTTTGACGCATATGCGTAAAAAAGATGCATACGCGTAAAAAAAGATGCATCCGCATCAAAAATCGCCGCATATACGTAGAAAAATGACTCTGACAGCCATGATACATCCATTGGTCCGAGCGGTAATTCCTACACTGTACCCCATGAAATTGGTTACCAATGCAAAATATTTGGAACTATGGATGCGGGTAATTTTTAAGCATGTGCGTAAAACAAAATTGATGCACAGACTGTAAGCATCATAATATTTTGACGCATCATAATAAAAACGCACAACATTTGAGGCAGGAAGTGATGTAATAGGATATCCTGTTCACAGAATTGGTACAGTGGGTGTACTTTCACTTTGCAGTCTGTGATTTTTCTAGACTGTGTGGCTGTGCTTAGAGTTTTGTCTGTCCCAATTGTGATTCTGTCTCCTGTGTGCCATCCTATTTGTCATCTGTGTTATTTGTAATTCTCTCAGTTGTTCATTGTAAGTGTTTATTTGCCATTTTTTATGTCTAATTTTTTCTTTGTACTGTTGGGAGTCTGTTGTGGGTATTGTTAGTTTGGGGATAGTTGGGCTGTTTAGGGTTCCTTTTATTTCATTTTCCTCCCTTCTTTCCCTTTATTTTCCTCTGTACCCTTTAATTTTCATATTATCTCTGTCATGTTAGGTAGGGCACGTCTGGGAAGAATGGGTGAGGAGGAGCTGGGGGGATTCATTTGGCTGGTGTTCGACTTCCTCCCCTTGATGATCGAAGCAGGTGGCAGGGTGATACAGGGGTATCACACAGATGCTAGGGGGCTCCAGTGGTCAAAGGTGTTGTACCATCTGCGTCGCATCTACAACACACCGTGCAATGACCACCAACTAAAGCACCGCTGGGCTGACCTTGTTGCCAGAGAGCAAGACCTGCTGGACGACCTGGGTATTGTGATTGGTGGCCCTGTTGGTGAGTACAATTCAGAGTAATATGCACATTAAAATGCTCTGTAGTGACAGTAGCAGATTTGTTGATATGCTGCAGGCAATGCTTTTGGACATGTGGAATGCAAGTTAAACATGCAGTGGCCCTGAGTTATACAATAATTGCTACACATTACCATCATTTATTGACGCAACAGCTGCACTAAGTTAAAAAACACAACTGGAGCTTGTAAATTAGTTCTGCCTTCACGTCAATAAATTATGCTAATGCGGCTCAAACATATGTTTTATTCATGGTCTGTGAGTGTACCAGGAAAGAGATGTTTTTCACCAGCTAATTCAAAGAATGAATGTGTTGCCCAATTATTTTGAATACATGTCTGAACTGTATTCTGGCCCATTTGTACCAATTTCTTTCTAACCTCAGGTAATATTTTAGGCTGATAGTTTGACTTGGTTGTGCCGCAATTAAATGAGGAATGGATGCCAAAGTACTGCACACAGGTTCATTTCTAAATGTCTGGTGCTACTTTCCATAGCTGTAGCATATAACATGGAGCAAATGATACAAATTGAGGGATAACAACTATCCCTGGCCCTCTGTTCATTGTACCTGTGTGTTTTAAATTGGTCTTTGACACAATAACTGGAACAGAGCTAATGCATTTCCCATCTGTGTTACTCTATAGTCATGCACTTCTCATAAGTTATGGGGTCATCATGGGATACCTGACGTAGGGGAATGCATGTTCACAATGTTTTACGTGCATGATGTTGTGCAAGGGACCCCTGACCAATTCCATCATACATATAAAGTTCCCTAATACTTTGCTAGTTTTGTTTGGTACACCCCTGCTGATCTAGTGCAGTATATGTACAATAACTAACTTCCTAGTATGGAGGCTATCACAGACATGGGTGTATGCTAAGATCAGACGACCAGCATTCCTGTGACTGCTGCCATTCCAAGGTACATACAAATTGAAACCTACATCATCATGATTGACAAAGTGGTACATTTTCTAAACCATGTTTCAATAATGTGACAGTGTCAGTTTGCTGTATACCCGCTGATCTCCCAACTTGGCAAATGTAAGATAATGATTGTGGCTAACTGTGATTTCCAAAACCCATTATGGGTACACATGGCAATGAGAGACACATTTCAGGTGCAATGACTACACCTGTGCCCATGCATTCTGTCATGGGTGACCACAATATACACTATCAACATATATTTAATTGTTGTATTAAAATATAAAAAATGGCCAATCCATGTCTTGCCTCAAATTGTCACCAAGTAACCCACAGGATCCCTGCCATTATGGTGTCATGGGGGGCATATGTGGCTCAGGCTACACTGTTAATGTAGCATATGTAACCTACACACAACACAGGCCCTACATGTAAGGGACCATAGAAAGCAAAATAAATCATGACCTTCAATCAACCCACATGAGCATCTCACAGTAACTGATTGTCCCTTGATGCACAAGCCACAATACCTGAGTGACTGGTATTGTAGTGCTCCAGGGATGTGGCTCTGCATGACTCTCATTACTACAAAGGATGAGAGGAGTACACTCCATAAATGAGTCTGCAACCAATTGATGGAGCTTGTTTGTCACCACATGATAGTTAGGGCCACTGCATGTGTGCAGATGTGTGTGTATCACTCACTGGAGTGGCAGGGTTTATTCATGTTTGCAGTGGTATGTATGTTGGAGTATCATCATGCCTGAGAGGCTGGACTTTCAGATATAATGTTACACACAGTAATTTTATTAGAAAGTATTGTACAGTGGACAGATATTGAGCACAAATCACTGTTTCATGCTTTACAGGTGGACCTGCCCCTTACACAATTGGCGAAGTGGCTCGATTTGCGGACCCACACATATCCAGTAAGTGTTGGTATTTCTGTTCTGTGTTGTGTTTGCAGCTATTGTGTGATTGACTCCTGTGTGTTGGACACATAGCAAGGTATGATGTTCTGGCACATGATTTGATATGCAACTTGACTGGAGTTTCATTTTCTTTCCACATTTGAGTTGGACAATCAGTAGCGTATAGTCATATTACATTTTTTTTTAAATTGTATAAAGAAAATTAAGCAGAGAGCCATATTCATGATTTAGTCAGCAAGTCAGGCCCTGAATCTCACAGAATAGGGATGCCAAAGTCTTACTCACAGACTTGAGCCTCCCTGTTCACTAATGAACATATTTGACTTCCTAGCAGCATGTAGCTCCACATGTTGGGCTACGTGTATGTGGCACTTGAGTACAATGGCATAGGTGTGCATGCAGCTCATGCCCAGATGGGTGCTTGCATCTATCTGCTTGTTGTAGGACAGGTATTAGTGGTATAAATGATGTTGACAATTCTCTGCAAATAAAAACATAAATGTGGATGGCATTGTCCAAGGTTTGTGGACACCCTCCTTACCTGTGGTGGACTGCCTAAACCCATGCCCAGCTGTCCAAAGCTTCCTGGGTGTCCTTGATGTTTGAAAGTATGTGTTGCTTGTCCACCCCCCCCGAGGCACAGGCTTAGGGTTATGAAATGTGTATCTAGGTGTGATTATCCAAGTTTAGTACACAGACATGTAAATCTTAAATCACTTGTCCAAACCTAGGATACCCACTCTTGATTAGCAACTGCATACCATCCTGGGAATTCCATTTACAAATCACAGATCTTGTGGCCCTTGAATGTTATCCAGAAGATAGTCATTAGTCAGCCTGTCACATGTGGAGGACTTGCAGCATTTTTTACGTGACTAATGGCTGAACAATGATGCATAGGTCATTTAAGCTGGTACACATCTTTTAGAGCATTGCTGTGCTGTTAGATAGGACATGTGTAGGCTATGTTGGCATGTACTTCCTCAGGGAGAATCTGTGATGTGAATGGTGATATGGCCTGTTTCAGCTACATTAGATGCATTGTCTGATTCTCATCAGTAGCTATATCACACACTGAAGTACCTAATGTTTGGCTTTATCTTTTTTAACAGCAGCCAATATAGATGCCAGCCAGATCCGTGAATTTCAGCAGCGGGTGATGCATTACCGCCACATTCTGGATGTGGAGTCTGGGTTCCGCCACTTTGCATGGTGTTATCGCCATGCAAGAGCCTCAGGGGTGTTGAAGGCATTTTCCCAAGGGGCCCTTCGGTGTTCACAACAGCCGCCACCACCAGCACCTCCACTACAACCCAGGTGGCACCAAGGATGACAGCCACCACTGTAGGTCCATCGACTTCCTCAGCTCCAGGACTACTGACAGGAGCACCTGAACCTCCCCTTCCAAGCATGGCACCACCAACCGAACAACCCTCAACAACTGGCACCCAGACCACCCCTGCTGCAGTCATTGACCCTGGTGATTTTCGAGCTATGCAACATGAAATGCAACGGATGTTGCGCAGACTGGAAAGGCTGCAGCAGGAGGTGTCACAAATAAATAAGAAGGTGCGTGCCTTTAAGAAGACCCTGCAGAGGGCGAACTTGTGAATCTGATATCCTCACCCATGATTCCCTCCCCTCCCTCCTCTTTCCTGGTTCTTTTAATTAGTGGGCTTAGGGGGCATAGTGTTAGGTTGGAATAGGCTGTTAGTTTACTTAGTAGTAGTGGGTTGGGGTGGGGTATGATATTTTTACATGTTTTGTTTTATGTGTGTGGGTGGGTGGATGGTGGATGATGTTGGGGTTTTTGTGTTTAAAAAAAAAATCCAAAACAATATATATTTGTTTAGTATAATATAGTATGTGTTTAGGTTAGTATATGTTGTCCTCCATGTGTCCCATCATATAATGGTGGTGGGGGGTTTAGCTTAGGTTAGTTAGGACCAGTTGTGGGTAATGTGTAGTTAGGATAGGTTAGGTTGGTTAAAGAGTTTCCCCTAGTTTTAGTATCCCTTTTAACTGTTAAATACATATTTAGGTACTCCTTTGCAGTTTGTGTCATATGCTTGGGGATCAGGGCCTTCGCAAGTGTTATGTCTGCCTGCAGCCTGATGTTCATGTGAACCCTGATAAGGTGAGTGATTGTATAATCTCATGTAGTATAGTATACATAACTAACACCTATCATTTGTTACATTGTACAGCCAGGTTACTTATTTGTACGTACACTCATACACATCCATTCCTGCTGTATGGTGTGTGTGAGGAAAAATTTGTGCCAAAAATCACATACGTAAAGATTGTCTGGAAGAAAAATTAGAAGTCAATATTTTTCTGCTTAGACAGCCCTTGAAGAAGACTTATTCTGTCCAACACAGTATTATATTGTATTGTTTCTAGTTACCTCAGAATTAACCCTCAGGAAGGGTAGATGATGGTATAATCCAGACCACAGCGCATAGTTATCAGCCCAAATTCTTTCAGGCCTGTTGTATTGACATTCTATGGGCATTGACATGAGGCAAACATCACTAATCTCCCTCACGGCTGATGTGTCACATTACACAGAGACAAAGTGGTTGTGTAAGTGCTATTTATTTTAAAGTGCTGTAGTGCTATTTTACATTGTCTAGGATTGTGAGTCCATTAGTGTTACACCTTCCATTGTCATCCTACACAAGTGCAAATGGACATGTCATTGGACATGCTGGGGTGAAGTGTCATACAGTGCAGAGGGACATGAATTGCCAATGAAGTAGTGAGAGACAATCACAGGGCAGAGTGACAAGATAAACAGTGAGCTGGAAAACAGTGCTTGTGAGCAGCTGTTGCAAGATTGGCACATGACCTTGTTTATAAGTGGCCATGTGGCATGGACTTGTGCTACCGGGTACTCTTACGGGTAAAGGTGATCTGTTCCACGTCTTCATCTTCTGATGTGTGTGTGTCGTCTCCTCTGCCCTTGGTGGTGGTGGGTTTGAAGGGGCAACACACACTTCAGTGTTTGAAGACGTGGAGTCAGAAACCTCATGTTGTGGCTTTGCACTGGCTGTGGGTGTTCTGATGGCACTTGCACTAAACTTAACAATGTGGAACTGCCCCAGTCTCAGATATTTCACATCCAGCTATATGTTTCTGAGAACTAGCATATACTATGTATAGCATTGGCATGGCACACTACAGATGTCAGCATTGGTAGTGTGTTATGTTGATGTTGGGGAATGTGTGCTACATTGGATTGCACTGATGTTCTTAGCAGTGTTCCAGTTCCTCTTCTGACTGTGCGGGTGTATTTCACTAGCCAGTTACATAGGTCCTCCTCCTCAATGCTGTTGTCCGAGCAGTAGAACAGTTGGGATGTTGCATGGTGTCATTGCAGCTATTGTGACCCAGGCACAGGGTGGACCCTGACATATGCAGCATGGGTATGACATTACTGCTGTGTACCTCATAATGTTTATGACAATGGCACATGTTTGTAGTGACTATGGACATTCACATTTGTCTGGTTTGGCACATTTTGATTGATTTCAGGGGATTGATAACGTTGTCATCCTGAACCCTCTAATTTGGGTGTGTTTGATCCATGGGCATGTAACTGCCATCAGCTACTTGACCTGAGCACACAGCCGAGGTGGTAGTGGCAACTGTTGTCAATGTTAAATTCCACTTGCGTATATGGCCTGAGACTGTTAATTGAGCCCTAGTTCATGTAGTGACAATACCAGCTGTCATGTGGCAGCAGGACAGTTTTACATTGTACCCTAACCTCTTGGACTGGCTTTACCTTTCCATCATCCTTGGCATGGCAGCATACCCCAATGCTATGGTTGTTGGTGTAGTGTAGTGTAGTACTGTGCCCCAGGTTTCCTCTGAACAGCCCATGCCCGCGTGCCGTGCCCCTTTGCCCATTCCACTCCCAGAATATCATGATTTCCATGCATTGTGTAGTAGGTAGGTCCCCCCTCCTGCTTACAGTTTACAAATAGCCATTTTTGTTCCCCATGTGACTTACCCTGCATTTGTGTTGTCTCCTGGTAGTCTGCGTTATCCTGTCCTTGAATCCCTGTGACAATCTCCTCAGGGATGACGGCTCCACAATCTCCTCCATGTGATCCAGGGCCTCCTGCAGTGCTGGACTTCCACCTCCAGTCTGCAGTGCTGCCTTCCAGTTCCTGGCCATCTTTTCTTTGGTCCTGCGCTTGCAGTCATGCCAGCGTTTTTTGCACTCGACTGTTCTCCGTTCTTCAGCCACACTGTTTATCTTGTCCACAATTTGTTGCCAAATTGCCTCTCTCCTATCATTTGGCAATTTAGAGGTGATAAAAAGTTGGTGCTGGTGTTCCATCACATCTCTGACCAGTATCTCCTGCTTTTCTGCACTGAACCAACACTTCCTTTTCTTCTTATGCCTCTCCTGGGTCCTCCTGGCTGGTTCCTGGTCTGTTGTCATCTTCCTGGGGTCTCAAAGCTTCTGGGATCCATTTTGGCTCTCCTTTGCACATTTTGCAGTGTTTGCGCCGCTTTTTGTCGTAATTGCATTAAAAAAAGGCGCGGATCCAGTTTGCGACGTTGTAAACCGGCTCAAAGTCATTTTTGCCATGTTAACGTTGTTTTTCTTTACGACGTGACGGATTGGTTTGAGTAAAAAAAAATGCCTCACACCAGTGGTTAGCATCGCCGTGCATCAAAGTATAAATTTGACACCCAAGCGGCACAAAGAAATGGCGTTAGCCTTCGTTAAATTAAAGTATAAATATGGCCCATGGTTTGTGACCTAATGTGTGTGTTGTCAGTAGTGCTCAACTGTGTCACTGAAGTTCTGCTAACCAGAACTTCAGTGCTTATGCTCTCTCTGCTTACGAATTAGTCACTATAGTTTAGTGACTTAATTTACCAATTCCAGTTGGCACACTGGACCCCCCTTATAGTATATGGTACCTAGGTACCAAGGGCATTGGGGTTCCAGAAGCTCATTATGGGCTGCAGCATTTCTTTTGCCACCCATAAGGAGCTCAGACAAACCCTTTCACAGGACTGCCACTGCACCCTGCATCCTGCATGAAATAGTGCACACACTATTTTACAGCCATTTTCACTGCACTTAAGTAACTTATAAGTCACCTATATGTCTAACCTTCATTTACTGAAGGCTAGGTGCAAAGTTACTGAGTGTGAGGGCACCCTTGCACTGGCAAAGGTGCCCCCACGCTGTCCAGGGCCAAATCCCCGGACTTCGTGAGTGCAGGGACACCATTACATGCGTGCACTACATATATGTTAATACCTATGTAGTTTCACAATGGTAACTCTGAATATGGCCGTGTAAGGTGTCTAAGATCATGGAGTTGTCCCCAATTCTAAATCTGGTATTGCTGGGCCAATCCCATGCATTCTGGGGGCTCCACCATGGAACTGCCAAACCAGCTCTCTGAGGCTTGCACTGTAGCTACAGCTGCTGCCACCTCACAGACTGGGTTCTGCCCTCCTGGGGTCTGAGCGGCTCAGTCCCAGGAAGGCAGAACAAAGCATTTCCTTTGGGAGGAGGGTGTTACACCTTCTCCCTTTGGAAATAGGTGCTACAGGCTTGGGAGGGGTAGTCTCCCAGAGCCTCTGGAAATGCTTTAAAGGGCACAGATGGTGCCCTCCTTGCATAAGCCAGTCTACACCAGTTCAGAGACCCCCAGACCTTGCTCTGGCGTGAAACTGGACAAAGGAAAGGGGAGTGACCACTCCCCTGTCCATCACCACCCCAGGGGTGGTACCCAGAGCTCTTCCAGTGTGTCCCTGGTGTTAGCCATCTTGTTTTCCAAGGCGTGGGGAAAATCTGGAGCTGAGTGCACAGTGCCAACAGGTGATGTCAGGGACCCCTCCTGATAGTTGCATACCTGGTTAGGTAGCCATTCCCCCTCTCTAAGCTATTTAAGATCACTCCTGTGGGTTCTTCTTCCAATATGGCTCGCAAGTTTCCTCCAGGAATCCTCTGCAACTTCTGCTTCATCCTCTGACCTTAGATCAACCACAGACTATTCCAGGAACTGTGGTAACTGCAACAAAGTATCCAGAAAAGCTACTGCGACTCTGCAAATTCAGCTCCAGCCAGCAACTGCAACAGTTTCCACGGTGTGCATGCTCTGGGGACTCCCTGTCTTCACCCTGCACAAGAAGGACCAAAGAAATCTCCAATGGAGTGACAGAGTCACTTCCCTAATCCAGAAGGCATGTTCTAAGACTACGACTGGTTCTCTGAGACTCTCCTGGTGACGAGCGTGCTCCTTGGAACACAGGTGGTGGACCTATTCGACACAGACTGTTCTAAGGTCCAGCTGTCCAAATTTGGAGGAGGTAAGAGCTTGCCTTTCCCGTTTGCGACAGTACCCCTGTGCATCGCATCATCTTCACCTCCTGAGGCCTCTGTACACTATTTGCAAGAATCCTTTGTGCACAGCCTGGATCAGGCCCCAACACTCTATCCTGCAACGCTCAACTCGCTGGGTTGTTCTCCGGCGGGATGGGACCTTCTTTTGTAGTGCTGCAGTCTTCCTTGGTTCTTGCAATAACTCTAATCACGACTTGTAGTGTGCCCCAAGGAAACTTTCCAAACTTTATTCCTACTTTTCTGCGCTCTGGGGTGGGGTATTTTACTTACCTTTGTGGTTTTCTTACACTACTAGTGATCTTCTGCACACTACACTTGCTCAGGGGGGAATTTGTGATTCGCATTCCACTTTCTTAGTGTATGGTTTGTGTTTCCCTATGCCTATTTCTTCCTATTGCATTCTATGGTATTTTCTATTGTTTGCACTATCCTATGACTATCTACTTACCTGATTTTGGTGTCTAGTGTATATATTGTGTATAATACTTCAGAAGGAATATTGCCTCTAAGGTATTTTTGGCCTTGTGTCCCTAAAATAAAGTACCTTTATTTTTGGTAACACTGAGAATTGTCTTTTATTTATGTATAAGTACTGTGTAACTATAGTGGTATAGTGGTATTTCAGGAGCTTTGCATGTCTCCCAGTTCAGCCTAAGTTTCTCTGCTACAGCTACCTCTAACAGCCTAAGCTGCTAGAACACTCATACCCAGGATTGGCTCATACCCAATTAGCATATTTAATTTACTTGTACGTCCCTATTAAAGAGGTACTACCTGTGCTCAGGGCCTGTAAATTAAATGCTACTTGTGGACCTGTAGGACTGATTGTGCCACCCACTTATGTAGCCCATTAATCATGTCTCAGTTCTGTCATTGCAGCCGGTGTGTGCATTTTTTAACCTAGCAAAATCAACCTCATGCCGGGTCCAAACCTTCCTTTCTAATACATATAAGTCACCCTTATGGTACATCCCATGCAGCCTGTCTCTGGGCCACATGACTGAGTGTAGCTGACTGTTGGGCTTTGTGTATGGCTCATAGACAGTCACACACAATAGAGTGCTTAGGTGTACCTGGAGGGGCAATCACAAGCAGGAAGGGAAGGTGAAGCTAGAAGCAGTCCTACTTACACTTGAATAGGCTGCACCCTGCTTCAACACACAGGGCTACATACCCCCTGTAGTTAGCCTGGAGACATGGTGAGGAGGCATGGAATCTGTGCATTTCAAAAGGAAACTTCTAGAAACATTTCTCACTTCAAAGGAGGCACCTGGCATAAATATTGGACCTTAGACACCAACTCTTTGGTACACGTCTGGACTTGTGAAGAGACTGCTAGGAAGAAGCGCTGCTGTACTGCTGAAATGACTGCCACTCTGCTGCACTGCTTCCCTGTTGGACAATGGCATTTCTGGACTGCTACCTTGCTGGGTTGCTGCCCTCCTCTCCTGTTGCCCCACTGCCCTTCCGCCAGCGCCAGAGGGATTGGGACCTGAACCTAGGACTCCCAGATTGATTCCAAGGGCTAGTTCACTGGCCTTCTGTTGAAAGCCAAAGGCACACACGAGACTCCCAGCTGCCTAAACCAGCACCCTGATCCAGCTGCAGTAAGCCCCTGATACCATAATGGAGCTCCTCTGATCCTGAACCCTTGGTGTGGACTTAGGGAGCAGAATTGAAGTTTTGGGGGTCTTGACGAACATGACCCTTCATGCTACAGCATTGACCACTCACGGGGAGCACCATTGCAAAGCTTTGGCCCAACCACCCGCAACAAAAACAGGATCTGCGCAGTACAGCAATGTTGTGCTACAACAACAACCATCTGCAATGCTTATTTGCTCCTCTCAGCCCCCTTCGCAGTGAACAAGAATGGTTGTGCTGGAATGGGAAAGTAACCTTTCAGCTGGACTAACCTGGTCTCTGTATCTGATTGGTGCTCCATTGCAATCAGCCTGCACTTGTGACTTCCTCTTGGTCTTGCATGGCCAGATAACTGTGAGTGGTGCTTTGTGTTTTTGGCACAATTTTCACTTAAAACTTTGAAACTGCAGAACTCCAGTTCTTCTGATAGGATTTTGTTGTTTTGGCCTTGATATATTTTCGAAATCGGTGTGGATTTTTTCTTGTGTTGTGTTTTTACTTTCTTACTGTTTGAAGTGCTTCATACATATTTTAATCATTGCCTCCAAGTTAAGCTACCAGAAGGTTGAGCACAGGTTAATTTGGGGTTTGCTTGTGTCTCACCCTGACAAAGGTTATGGTTGCTGCTTCAGTAGGGCCCCCCTCAAAAAGCAACCCAATTGCTTACAGTTAGTCTTACAAATTTAAAACTGCCCTGATTTGTAGGTGTGACCTACTTTTTTAGCTAAAGGTTCACTATTAGGACCCACTTTCATGTGGTGCCCTGTCCCAACTTCTGTCCCAGTTGAACCTTGACTTAAGGAGATACAGTGCATATTTTGAGCCAGTGGTTGAAAACAAAAGTCTGAACCTCAAAAATGAGTGCTACCAACAACCTAATATGTTTTTGTTACCATCAGACATTAATGGATAGCAAGTTAGAAAAAGCCAGAAAAGGGATAATGTGAGGATTTGAATGCATTATATAGTATGGCTGTGCAACCTTACCATAAAATACACAAAAAAAACTGTCATGGGTCCAGTAAGGCTTGTTTGAACAACCTTGAGCTCAACCCTGGGTAGCTATGGCTTCCAACAGCAAGCCTTGCCCAAAGGAACTTAGTATAAAGCATTTAACAGAACCAAACAAGGAAATAAGAAAGCCCCACAACATGAAAAAAACACCCCACCAATTTATAAAAATAGATTATATTTTTATGAAATGTTAGAGCCCACAATGAGCAGAATCCACCTAAGTGTTCTGGAGATATAGATTTATAAAGACGTATAATTTTTTTAATACAACTGCAAACAAGCATTGGTCAGTTTAAAATTTGCTAACTTTTGAAAAGTTTCTAAAGAGTTAGTTTGGCTATTCCGGCCTCGTTTGAGTGACCAAATCTGACAGGAGGGTGATCTGAGGGGCCAGTTGGGTAGCTTTCAACAGTTACCTAGCCAGCAGAGCATTTTCCAGTCCAGTCCCAAACTTTACAACGCAATAGCCATAGGCTTTTATGCACTGGTTCTGATGCTGAGGAGAAAGGATGAAAAGTTACTCAAAGATACACCAGTAGCTGTGCGGGCAAATAGTGGTACCTTTGTGGTGATTCCTCAGTCCACAGATCATGTGCGGTGACATTGGCCACAGAGGTGGGGTTCCACTAAGTCCTCTTTGGGACAGTAGAAAGCCAGCTGCTGCTCGGCTACTGGTCTCCACATGCAACGGTCACAGCAAAATACTTAGTGGAGGCTAGTGTCCCTTTTGGGTGGCAAGTCTGGACTCTGGCCCTCCTGGGTCCGATTGACTCAGGTCCAACATTTGGCCACTGAAGATCGGTCTCTTGAGGCGACAAGCGGCAGTCAGTGGTGAATCTGCAGAAGTGGCTACTGACTCGCCAGTCTGGGCTACATCAGCTCTTTTGTCCCTGCAGCTGGTTCCAGAGGTCAGCTAACTCACCTTTGGAGTCACTGCTTTAGTCTGAGGCTGGGGCACAACTTTTGCCTAAGCCAGGAGCCACAGTCACAGTCTCAACTTTGCTAGCCCAAGGTGCTGCAGATGCAGTCCAGCGGCCTATCTTCGTGCAGTCCAGGGTTCAGCAGAGCAGTCCTTCTTCAGGTCCTGCTCCATTTCTGGTGTGAGCTGAAGTCCAGTGTGCCAGGGATGCCACATTTATCCCAGGAAAATGCCCTCATGGGACTATGCGGTCACTAGCTAATTGGCTACCAGGTCCTCTTCCCTCTTAATGAAGACTTTCTGGCAATATGTGGGATCTAACAATCCCAGAGTGCACAATTCTGCCAACTTCCAAGAGGTCAGCACCCTTCCTCAGTTGTTACGAGCTTGACAGCCCACCCTGGAGGTCTACACACCCACAAGAAAGCCAGTTCGGGCACTGGTTTCCCCTTTCTGACACTGTTGCCATCTTGTCTACTTAAACAAGGGCAGCTTCTTGGAATGTGATCGCCATTTGCCCTCCAAAGGCAGCTTCCCCGTTGATGCTCACCTTTTGGGTTTACGCCCTAAGTGGCTTTCTACGAAGGGGAGTTGATGCCTCGCCCTGCATCAGGCTACTACTGTTGCTAAGTCTGAAGTCATTCACATGACTCTCCAGGCAGGCAGAAAACTCTCTATTGGCCAGTGCGCATGTGAGGCTATTGGACCAGCTGGGTCACAGAATGGCAAGTATCTAAAAGTTGCATTACTTTAATAGTTTTGTACAAAGAAATAAGTGAATCCACCCAAGAGTCAGAGAGTGATTTTTTAACTTCCAAGTTGATCTTCTTGAACATCAAGCAATCTCTCCAATTGTTTCTCAGTGGTAATATTTCCATAAGCATCCAGCCTTAATTCTTCCAAGTTTATTTTAATGAATATCAAGCAATTAATCCAATTGTTCCTTAGTGCTAATATTTCCATAAACATACAGCCAACACGTAAATCACCTTTAAAATGGCTGAAAACCTGTATCTTTCTCAAGGCTGCAAAAGTAGATGACATACAATTTAGTAAGTGATATAACTGATGAAAAAATGAGGGAGCCCATCACCATTTGTGAAAAAATAATTTAAAAAAAGAGAGAAGAGAGCGGTGTGAAAAATACCCTGTGGCTAAAATACAGAATCATAGTATGTAGAATATTTTGGGTTGTATCACTAGAGTCCGTCCCTAACACCAAGAATTAATGTATAAGATTATACTTAATCCAGGCACAAAATGATTTTAAAACAGAAACGTAGAGGGAACGATGTTGGCATGCTTGTTGTAAGGGGATCACTGGAAGCATCTATTCTGATTGCCCAAGTTCCAAGTAATCAGATTGAAAGTTGATATAATTGGAAGAATGGAGAGGGGACAAAATTAGCAAGCCCTTATATCCATGCCGGAAACAGAAGCATGCATAGGTAGTGCTGCTCACTGGGTGTACATACGTAATAACCATGAGGTTAAAAGATGCCTTTAGATAGAGTATATAGAAATTCATAAAGTCAGAAGCATATTTGTTCTTGAAACACGAGGAACAATAATGCAATAGTTGATATTTAGAGCACTCTCATATCCATGGTGAATACATCTAGATGAGGAAGATATATTAAAAATGGGTAAAAATGTATAAGCAAATATATATAATTTAATCCATAGTGATACATGATCATACATTTGAGTATTATTAAAAAACAGTATGAAGTAACGTATTGGTATTTGAGATTACTTCTCAAGCAACAGACATAAACAATCCTTACTCCCTCGCATAGATATAGTCATAATTGAGTTTCACTGTATTAAAATGGAGCAAATATGGGGAGTGAGCTGATTCTGGAAAAGGCAGGATAAGAGGGGCCTGAAAAAAAGTGGCCGAAGAGATTGTTGTACTTATACATAATTAAGACAAAGAATGCCCATGCCGGTTGATACGAAGCTAAGCAGGTGTTTGGCGGCCATGGCAGAGAGCCAGGGACCAGGCCCTGTTACCATGCTAACAGCGGAATAAATGCAGAGTACAGACTAGTTCAGGTCATGGCACGATAGGGGAGACCAGAGGTCGATAGAAAAAGCTATAATAATGAGCTAGTGAGTAACTGAGGGTATGCTTCATTTTGAGAAAAGAAGCCGAGCAGAGTAAAATTAAGTCACTCAAAAGAACAAGCATCTGTTTGGCTTGCTTAAGCCACATATCCAGATCTTAAATAAATGTCTCTCTTTCTGTCCAACTGCTAGATGGGACCTACTGCTAATCAAGATTGACCTCTTTAAGTTTACTAGAAAATTTAAATTGCATTTCTTTTTCACAAACATGGATATGACCAGACCGCCCAGTGATGAGCAATCTGATCATGCAGTAAATCAAACAATTCACTTATTAGCAAATCTATCATGTGATAAGGGACTTGACCATTCCACGTCTCTCCTCAAAATAGTATCTGAACTTGGTTTTGACATCTCACATTCCAAGCCTAATAAACGTTCTATTAAGTCAAACTTTAGAGTTATCCTGTCACTGGGTAATACAATACATTTATTTTTCACAGCAGTGACAAAGGATCTGGATGTGGAATATCAAAAATACCTATTCAAGAAGAAATGTCTTCCCCTAAAGACTGCTTACAAACTATGACAAGCAGTGAAAGAGCCCTATGAAGACAAAGATATAATAATCAATAAGGTGGGCAAAGGAGGAAATGTCATACTGAAGAAACAGGACTACCTTTTTGAAGCTTACAGACAGCTGAATGACACCAAATGTTAGAAGAAATTGCCAAACAATCCTACCAAATAGATGCAAATTAGACTAAAAGACCACTTGTGCACCTAGTATACCAAGGGCCTTCTTACTTTGGAAGAAAAACAATCCCTCTATGTGTAACATCCAGTCACCCCAATACTATACCTACTCCATAAAATTCACGAAGCAGGCACCCCATGTAAGCGTACACCCATAATTACAGGCATTGACTCAGTCTGCTCCAATGTGGGAAAATGTATTGATGAAGAACTACAGCCCTTCATTAAGAACCTGCCATCTTTCATCAAGGATACAAAAGGCATCCTTTAAAAACTTCAGGATATAAACTGGCAACCTGACTATATATTTGCAACCATAGATGTGGTATGTTTAGACACTTCAATCAAACATGAGGGCAGAACTAAATTAGTGACAAAATGTCTGTCCACAAGATCTGTACATTTTCTGGAAAGAAACAGAGTTGATCAACAAAATCTTGGAATTCTGCCCTAAAAACAACTTCTGCCTATTAAGAGGTGAGTTCTATCTACAGCAACAAAGTAAAGCGATGGGGGCTTGTTTTGCTCCATTGTACATCTGTCTCCTGATGGGGGAGGTTGGGTGATTTTGGTTAAGGCATGATTGTGCCAAACCCTTCACAAATAAAATAATTTTCAGGGGTGATACATGGATGATATCCTGCTTATTTGGCAGCAAGGCCCGGAGGCACACTTGAACAATTCATTAATAGTTTCTTGCCTAACAAGTGGGACAGTAAAGTTGCTTACACAATCTAAAAAAAATCAGCTATATTTTTAGACCTTATCCTTTTCATTGATAAGACTGCCTATATACAAAAATCCATGGGAAACAGACTGCCGCAAATGCAATCCTTCATTTTTCTAGTTGTCACCCATATAGTACAATAATCAACATCTCGACAGGGGAATATAGATGTGCAAGAAGAATTTGCAGTAGGCAAGGAGATTATGATCAAAAAGCAAATTAGATTACTCAACGTCTGTGCCAGAGGGGGTATGATCCAATCAAACTGGCCAGGACCCAGCAATTGTTTGAAACCATTGACCGGAACACTACTCTGTATAATACTAAAATCAAAGAGACCAAGACACCAATCTGCTTTATCACTAGATTCAGCGATGGGCATCACCGCCTTTGCAAGATTCTACACAAACACTGGTTACTTCTCACTAACACTTCTACCATTATAAATAATATGAAGGCTGCGCCACAGCTGAGTTTCAGAAAAGACAGAAACCTAAGAAAGAAACTATGTCCCTCCTTTTTCCAGGAGAAAAAAGTCAAAACACACTTTCTCCAGCACACATCACCCTTTTACACTTGCAAAAATTCCTCAATTTGCAAACTGGGGATTGTAAAAACTATAACAATCTTAATAAAGGGTCAACTGTACACAATACATAATTTTATAAACTGTGAGAGCACAAATGTAACTTATCTTATTACCTGTCTTGTGGCAAGGACTATATAAGAACCATCAGACGATTGAAAATGAGAATTCAGGAACATTTCTGTGGCATTGACAAAAATGATCAAAAATTACCATTGGTGGAATATTTTCGCTCTCATCATCCACACCAAGGTGCTTTTGCATTTTGCAGACTTGTGAAACTAAAACAACAGCCCAGGGGTGTGGAGGGGGGGATCTGGAATTAAAACTATGATAACAAGAACGTGCACTCACCCAGTTCGATACAGTACAACAAGGATTGAATAAAGATGCTGAATGGCAGAACTGGCTATGTTTACACACATCAGTTAAGAGATGGTGCCCTTTATATCTCCTGTATACCTTTCTTGAACTGTTTTGAACTGATTTGATGTCCCTTGCAATAATACAGAATAATGTAAAAATCTTTGCTCAGAACAACATTTAACCGTATTTTACTCAATCTGACCCTATCCTGCTTGTTATGTTTGGATTGTTATCTATTGTCAGCACCTCTACACACATACGCTTTGCGGGCCACATCCTGTTTTGAACTGCATTTGAACTGATCTGCTGTTTTCTGCGATGTACTGGACTATGTTTAATTATTTGCCCAGGACAACATTCAACCACCCTTACTTAATTTGATCCTATTTCTCCGGATTAATTTTAATTGTCCACACTTAAATCCATATATACTTTGCAAGCTGCATCCTACTTTCTATGTATAATACCCCACCCATTAATTTTTTGTTTCTCTCACAAACGCTATGTAGGTATGTAGTAATATCTTATGTTCACCCCACTCAATATCTTATAGTGCAGACCTCACTGGGTCACCGCCTTCAGTACCCCTTTTTAATACATGAAGTTGGCTTCCTCAGATTTACATTGTCCAGTTTTGGGACTCTAGCTCAACATTTGAAGATTGTGGCCATCGTTAGTATTCTATCCTCTTCCTGTCCTACTTTCATAGGACATAGGACAAGGTTCTACTTTCAAAGCACAGAGGAAGTGGTCCTTTCAGAGACTAACTTCAATCTAAGGTAGACTACATTAGCAAAACCATGGCATACACAGAATTCATTCCCTACTATCATTCCCATTTTCTGTACTGGGACAGAATGTAAAGGTTATTCCCTTATTAGCCACTTCAAGATGGTGCTTCCAACTGTGCCTTCTTTTCAGATCCCTGGATCTTTTCTATATAATGTATGAACCCCATATGCCCAGACTCACACCAGACTGAACCTGGGACCATACGTAACATGATTTATCCCCAGACCAGGTAAGGCGCTAAATGCCTTGGTACTCCACCATGCCTGTTCCAGTCCCCCTTAATGCTTCATTAGGGATACTTATATCGGTACAGACATGGTTTGCCCAAACGTTTGCTTGTCCCTTTGAGTGACTTAATTTTACCCTACTCAGCTTCTTTTCTCACAATGAAGCATACCCTCAGTTAGGCACTGGCTCATTATTATGGTCATCCACTGCCTGTCCACATTACTTGTACTGACAGACGTATGTTTGTTGCATTTATGGTTTAATACTGTTAGCTTTTCTTGCCACCTCTGGTCTAACCTATATTGCCATGACTGGAGCCAGTCCACACTCTGCATTTACTCTGCTGTGAGCATGGTAATGGGGCCTGGTCCCCGGGTCTCTGCTATGGCTGCCAAATACCTGCTTAGATTCGTATCAACTAGCATGGCATTCTTTCTCTCAATTATGTATAAGTACAACAACTTCTTCTGGCCACTTTTTCCAGTCCTCTCTTATCCTGCCATGACTGGAATCAGCTTGCACCTAATATTTGCTCCATTGTAATACTGTGCGACTCACTTATACCTATAGCTATGAAATTAAATAAGAATTGTTTATGTCTGGTGTTTGAGAACTAATCGCAAATACCAACACGTTACTTCATTTTGTTTTTTAACAATACTCAAATGTATGCTCATGAATCACTACGTGTTATGTTATGTACATTTGTTTATACATTTTTACACATTTTGTATACAAAATCCTCATCTAGATGTATTCTCCATGGCAACGAGTTTGCTCTAAATATCCACTATTCTATTATTGTTCCTCGTGCTTCAATAACAAATCTGCTTCTGACTTCATGAATGTCTACAGTACCTAAAGGTATCTTTTAACCTCATGGTTATTACATATGCACACCGAGGGATCTGCACTAAGTATGCATGCTTCTGTTTCTAGCATGGGAATGAGGTCCTGCTAATGTTGTCTCCTCTCCATTCTCCAAATCATATCAACCTTTAATCTGATTATTTGGAACTTGGGAACTCAGAATAGATGCTTCCAGATGCCCCCTCACAACAAGCATGCCAGTACCGCTCCCCCTACGTTTATGTTTTAAATCATCTCTTGTCTGAATGAAGTATAATCTTAGGAATTAAGGGGGTCATTCTGACCCTGGCGGCCGGTGACCGCCAGGGTCACCGACCACGGGAGCACCGCCAACCGGCTGGCGGTGCTCCCAAGGGCATTCTGACCGCGGCGGTTCAGCCGCGGTCAGAAAGGGTAAACCGGCGGTCTCCCGCCGGTTTACCGCTGCCCCATTGAATCCTCCATGGCGGCGGAGCGCGCTCCGCCGCCATGGGGATTCAGACACCCCCTACCGCCATCCTGTTCATGGCGGGAAACCGGGTAGGGGGTGCCGCGGGGCCCCTGGGGGCCCCTGCAGTGCCCATGCCAATGGCATGGGCACTGCAGGGGCCCCCGTAAGAGGGCCCCACAAAGTATTTCAGTGTCTGCTTTGCAGACACTGAAATACGCGACGGGTGCAACTGCACCCGTCGCACCCCTGCAACTACGCCGGCTCAATTCTGAGCCGGCGTCCTCGTTGCAGGGGCATTTCCGCTGGGCCGGCGGGCGCTCTTTTGGAGAGCGCCCGCCGGCCCAGCGGAAATGTAAGAATGGCCGCCGCGGTCTTTTGACCGCGGTGCGGTCATTTGTCGGCGGTACCTTGGCGGACGGCCTCCGCCGTCCGCCAAGGTCAGAATCAGGGCCTAATTCTTGGAGTTAGGAATGCTCTCTAGTGATACAACCCAATATGTCCTGTATACTATGATTCTGTTATTTAACCACAGGGTGTTTTTCACACCTCTCTCTTCCCTCTTTTCTTTTATTATTTTTTCACATATGGTGATGAACTCGCTCATTATTTCAATAAAGTCATGTCCCCAAATAATTGTATGTCATCTACGTTTGCAGCCGTGAGAAAGATTGAGGTTGCGAAACAATCACAGTTAACACAAATTTCAAATTTGTGTTAACCCATTTGAAAACCAGAAGGGGGCCCCACAGGACCCCTGTCCCTTTGTGAATGGTAGCAAACATGTTTTTTAGGCCTGGGCGGAGATCACACAGTTCCAGTCCACGGAATTCCACAGAGTTGATGGAAACCTCTGTGGAATTCCACGGAGGTGGAGTTTTGTGAGCCGCGAAGTGGCACCCTCTCCTGAATGTGACCAGGGTAAGGCAGTGCTGAGGTCAGTGCGGCCCTGGCTAAGTGCAACTCAGACCGCCATCACCCCTTCGGAATTTTTTTTCCCAGAGGGAACAGCGGTCTCCTGGTGTGTTCGTCTGCCAGGGTTGGAATGTGGCAGTCGGACTGCCATAATTGCAGCAGTCTTACTGTCACCGCAAGGCTGGTGGTCCATGAACTGCCAGCCTCGTAATAAGGCCCTAAAATACATTAAAACAATTAAAAAACTATAAGCTAAAAATGCTATTCTTGATAACAATATTTCTGCATCACTATATTTTTGTATCACAATTTTTTTTCCTGATATTTTGGCAAAATACCCACATACTCTTGGCCTCATTACGAGTGTGATGGTCCGAGGACCACCACACTTGCAGTGACGGTCAGATCATTGCACGCCAGGTGGTCCAACCTCCACATTAGACCCTGGTGGGCGGACCCACCAGGGAACCGCCATCCCCACCAAGAACATGGTTCCTGATGGGCTGATGGCAGTCTGAATTGTACTTAGCTTAGTGGAAATGTTAGTAGCCCGATTAGCTAATACAGCATTACCGGATGGTACCCCAGCCTGGCTAACTTCTTAAGGAGACTACCTAACTGGGCACCATAAGGTATCAAATTAACTATGGCGTTATACCCGACCTGATGCCTAGGTCAAATTCAATTTCGCTGTTAAAGTAATTAGACCGAGATATTCCTTGGCCCAACACTGTCCTCCTGTTGTATAATACCGACATTCGTAAGGAGGGTGGATCACTAGTTGAGGTTTGGACCTCTTGTGCCTAAAGTTCTGTATCTTGCAAAAAGTGATATTTAATTTTTCCAAGTCGATTTTTTTGAACATCAAGCAATTTATTCAATCATTCCCCAGTGCTAATATTTTCATAAAAATAACCACGCAGCCTTAAATTTCCAAAGCTGATTTTATTGAACAGCAAGCAATTTATCCAATTGTTCCTCAATGCTAACATTTCCATAAACAACCAGGTCACAAAACAATCAAACATGGCCCTGCAAATAGCAAATATGAATGGAGGCCCTTGGCACGCCCCCTCCTAATTGCAAATGGCAATCTTTATTTTGTGAGTCATCAACAGGATACCGACTTGCAAAATAGGCATGGTACTTTGTACAGGGCCATTTTGAGTTCACCTTTTGCGACCACAAGATTGCTTTGTATACATCAGGCCCTGAATCCACATAAATAATGCATGTTGAATGACATGTAAGATGCTGTCTTATCGCACTCCACTGCCGGTGTTATATATATGTAGACCACCACCTCCCCAGAGCATTGATGTAATGGTATGCAGGGGCTATGCGGCCCCCCACAGCCCCAGGGACCTCCATCTACCTGTGGTAAACTAGTAATTGTATGCTGGGTGGCTGCATGAGCCCCCCACAGCCCCGGGGACCACCACCTCCCTTGCCAGTAAATAAGATGATGTGCACTGTCCCCCCACAGACCTAGGGTACACCATGTCCCGGGGCAAACTAGTAAACCCCAGGGCTGTGGGGGGCTGCGTGGCCACCCACAAATTACTTTAAAGATCCAGGGAGGTGGTGGTCCCCAGGGCTGTGGGTCTGGGTGGCCCTGTTGCAATTCCTTAGCATCCCAGGGAGTAGAAGTCCCCTGGGCTGCGGGGGCATGTGGTCACCCTGCATCCTTAGCATCCTAGGGAGGTAGAAGTCCCCTGGGCTGTGGGGGCATGCAGTCACCCTTCATATTTTTTTTTTAAGCCCCAGGGAGGTGGGGTTCTCCTGGGCAGCAGTGGCTGTGTGTCCCCTGCATCATATTACAATAAAGCCCTGCAGAGGTGGCAGTCCCAAGGGCAGCAGGGGGATGTGTGGCACTTCCCCATCAAATTATTATAAAGCCCTGGGGAGGTGACAGACCCTGGGGCTGCGTTGGGCCTGGTGGCCCTGTGCACACATACATTTATCTGCCCCGAGGGGGTGGCGGTCCCCGTGGCTGCGGTTGGGATGGGGGGAGTGAGGTATCCCTGCATTAAATTAACAATGCCCCTGGGACTTGGCCTACCAGGGAGCTTCAGATTTAGCAAGCACAGGAGCCCGTGCTTATTTTTTTGTTTTTCATTTTTGCCACATCCACTGCGAATCCCAGCAAACATTCTTTTTAAAAAGAAGCTTTTTAGCTCTAGGGCACCCACGCTGTGTACTGCTAACTACCGCACAACAACCAGTCACAATGTTGGGGACTGTGGGGGGAGCCTGAAGGCTCCCACAGACCCATCTGGATCCCCACCTCCTATGTGAGAGCAGTTTTCTCAGTATGAGCCTGCTTCTCTGTGGGCAGGCGGATAGAGGAAACCTCCGCTCCAATGAAGGGAGAGCTGCTTGACAGCTTTACCTTCATAGGAGCAGAGTTTTTGCTGTGATTTGGTGACAGCTGTCAAAGCTGTCACCAGGCCATCACAAACAGCTATGTCCTGGGGGTGGGCACTCCGGGATATGGCATGAGCTGGCCGTAGGGTGTGGTGGTCCCCAGGGCCATCATTGGCTCCTTGAGGGGGGCTGCATGGCCCTCCTCCCATGAATAAAGCCCTGGGAAAGTGGTGATCCCTGGGGCTGCAGGGGGTCTGAGTGGACCCTCTTTGTATTTTTTTGTGTGTGCCCCGGCAAGGTGGTGGTCCCTGGGGCTGTGGGAGGCCACATGGTCACCTCCACATAGATTTAGTTTCATGCCCCAGAAAGGTGGCAGTCCCCTGGGCTATGGGGAGGCCCCATGGCCCCTCGCATAGAATTAGATTCATGCCCCAGGGAGGTGGAGGTTCCTGGGGCTGTGTGTGGAGCCCAGGTGGCCCCCCTTATAATTCATGAAAGCCCTGAAGAGGTGGTGGTCCTCGGGGCTCCAGGGGGGCCGGGTGCCCCCCCATTATGTTAGCAATGCCCCAGGGACTTGGCCCACCTGGGGGCTTCAGAAGTGTGTAGCGCGGGAACCCGGGCCTCATTTTTTATTCTTCCACCTGATCCCGGATCCTCCAGGTACCACTGTGAGCCTTTAAAAAACATGCTTTTTAGCCCTGGGGGTTCCACTTTGGCACTTCAGCACCAGATCAAGGGGTCAGGTTGTCCGTATCCTGCCCCCTTTTGTTTTTTTATTCTTTTTTTGTGGGAGTCGTCTTTAGCCAAGTCCCAGTATGTCTGCCTACACTTCCTTGTTGAGGTGTTGGTACCCAATCCGATCTCAGCACGAGATCGGGAGGGGTCAAGGATCCTTCGCATCCCTAGATATACACATTTGGATTCCCTTTAATTTCTCAAAAACTACTGAATGGATTTACACTAAATAACAAAAAGGGATCCTTCAGGACCAAGAGCTACTTTTCTGCCAAATTTGGTGTAAGCCCATTCATTGGTTTGGGCCCTATCGCTGTTCAAAATCTCTATTGAAAAATGAATGGGGATAATGTGTTTTAGGATCCCCTCCTTTTTCTCAGCCCCCGCTTGACGGATCACCCTGGAACTTTTCAGACAGCAGCTGAAGTGAGCAGCGTATATTCTTGCAAAATTTTGTGAAGATTTATCAAATGGTGCCAAAGTTCAAAGTTATTGGCAAAACAAAAATTCCAACAAGATCCTCAAGGGAAAGTCTCACAAGGGGGCATTAAATGCAACCTTCTTAAGTGGTAAAAATGGACCCACTGTGGCCTTAATCACCTGACTGGTTTGTGATTACCTCCCTCTTACAACAACAACATTACTGAACATAGAAAACAGACATAGTACGAGATTAAAGAAAAATGCAAGTGGCACCATGTTATGCAGTGAAAGAGAATCAATTGTTGTGAGAATTGTTGCTTTAACACAGTTAATAAAGACATCACAGATTCACTTACTTATTGTAAACCTGATATGCAGGAACTGGCTTATAGATATTGACAGTAGGTATTACAGTTACACTAGTTTGTTGCAGTCCGTAATGTGAAAAACATTTAAAACCTGTCATTTGTTATCACACCACAACTTTTATATGGGTCCAATGCTTAGGGTCAAAGGGCAATATATCATTCCACACATAATATTGTCACCAAAATTATTGTAGTAATATGTAACGGATGAAGCAACCTGGCATGATAATACAGGCATATAATTCTAGAATATGAAAAAAGGTCACTACATAATCCAGTTGTTTCAAAAGTTGTGCTGTAAAATGAGTGGCAAGATTTTATACTGTCTCCACTTCCAACAATATTACTGTTCAGTAAATATGATGTGTGCATTGTTCCTATTGCTCGCTGAAGTTATAAATCCGTGTAACCTAATGCTGTACACATAGGGGGTCATTCTGACCCCCGCGGGCGGCGGGCGCCGCCCGCCTGGAGGGAGCCGCCATATGGCCGCTCCGCGGTCGAAAGACCGCGGAGACCATTCTGGCTTTCCCGCTGGGCTGGCGGGCGACCGCCAGAAGGCCGCCCGCCAGCCCAGCGGGAAACCCCTCCCCACGAGGAAGCCGGCTCCGAATGGAGCCGGCGGAGTGGGTATGTGCGACAGGTGCAGTGGCACCCGTCGCGTATTTCAGTGTCTGCAAAGCAGACACTGAAATACAAAGTGGGGCCCTCTTACGGGGGCCCCTGCAGTGCCCATGCCATTGGCATGGGCACTGCAGGGGCCCCCAGGGGCCCCACAACACCCCATACCGCCATCCTGTTCCTGGCGGGCGACCCGCCAGGAACAGGATGGCGGTATGGGGTGTCAGAATTCCCCAAGCTGCGCCGCCATGGAGGATTCTGCAGGACAGCGGAAAACCGGCGGGAGACCGCCGGTTTTCCTGTTCTGACCGCGGCTGAACCGCCGCGCTCAGAATTTCCTGAGGAACACCGCCAGCCTGTTGGAGGTGCTCCCGCATCCCCGACCCCGGCGGTCCTTGACCGCCGGGGTCGGAATGACCCCCATAGTGTGGGGAGCCATATTATGCATGAAAATTCTACAAGGGAATTCATTATTACCTCCTCAACTTTTATCTCATTCAATACTTACTTAAATGAGGCATTCAACCTCTACCCAGGCACCATGTGACCTACCCAGAACCAATCACAAGTTTTAGCACAAGAAGCCCCTCCGCCTCTCCTCCAAGCCCCTCCCACCAATAAGGTGTATAAAAGGGGATGGGGACCACAACACATCCCGTCTGTTTTTCGTCTGCTCATCGCTATGTGACCTACGAGCCTTTTGCAGGTAAGCCTGGGGAGTTTTGGTCTCTCCAGGTAGGGGGTTCAAGGTTGTGCTTCACCTTCTCCTGGTAAGTTGGGTACTTGCTGGGCGAAGTATCTGGAGTGTGGGGAGTACTGTTTGTTGTCTTGTTGCCAGGTTTCCAACAGGCGGGCCTTTTAGGTTCCATGGGGACATCTTCTTTGGTCATGGGAGACCTGGGCCCTCATTATGACATTGGCGGTAAATGGCACCTACACCACAGCGACGGCTGCCAACATACCATCGCGGTAGCTACCAGCCGCCAACCACATTATGACCGTAGATGGAATACCGCCAGAAGGCTGGCGGTATACCGCCGATGGTCATGGCGGGGACCGCAGATGGCAGGCTGGCGGTATACCGCCGATGGTCATGGCGGGGGACCGCAGACGGCGGTAACGTGATGCTGCTGCCAGCAGCAGCGCCACCCCACCAAAACACTGCCTACCGTATCACGTTCCATGATACAGCCTGGCGGTGTTTTGCTGGCGGACGCTGTTGCTGGCAGCAGCGCCGAGTCCTGTCTCCTGCCGGAGGCCCCCTTCCAAGCAGGTAAGTCGGGTTCTCCAACAGGAGGGGGGGTGTTGTGTGCGTGTGTGGGGGTGTTGTGTGTGGGTGTTTTTGTATGTGTGCATGTGGGTGTGAGTCATGTGAAATGCGTGCGTGAATGAATAAATGTGAGTGTACGTGTATGTTGTGCATTGTGAATGCATGTGTACTACAATGTATGTTAGTGTGTGTTGCAGGATGTGGGTATGTATGTGTGCATGCGTGGGTGGATGTGGGTATGTGTGTGTGTGTATGAGTGTGTATGTGTGCACGTGTGGGTGTGTGGAGATCGGGGGTCGGGAGAGGGAGGGGGAGGGTGGGGGAGGACTCATGGGCCAAGGCAGACTCCAACCCGTATTTTATCAAAGCCTCTCCTAGTGGTTATTCCTTTTTCAGGCTGGATAGGCTAGCAGGCATGGGAGGAGGGCTTGCCATTATTTGCAGGTCTACTCTGTCCTGCCAGTGGGAACCGGCCAGTTCTCCACATAAGTCTTGTGAGGGTTTGTATTTTAAAATTTGCCATAATAATTGCATTCTGATTGAGGGCCTATTGATTTATAGACCTCCAGGCTCAGCTGCTTTGTTCATGTTAGATTGGCCCTCTCTTATTGAACCAGTGATTGCGGCATCTAATTGTATCATTCTATGGGATTTTAATTTACACTTTGATAATGTTCAGCTTCCCTATGTTAGAGAGTTGGTGAATATTATGGCCTCGTTTGATTGGATTCTTTCAGTCACTTTGGCAACACATCAGGCAGGTCATATTCTTGATGGGATTTTTGCCCGCCCAGAGGATTTGATGACTGTGTCCAACACTCCCTTGGCCTGGACTGATCACCACCTTCTCCTGTTTAAAAGTGCGAAGGGGTTCCCCAACCAACAGATAAAATCAGGCAACAAATCATTGCGGTTATGGAATAAAATTACCGAGACTCAGCTGGGCCCGGCAGTAAAGGAAGGCTGGGAGGCAGCGGGGAAACTTCATTTGACTGCTCTGGAGGTTTTTAATTCAGGCTTAGCCCTTGCCATGGATAAATTGGCCCCGGTGATATTAAAGCCGGAGGGCAGGCCTAAGAAAACTATTTGGACCTGGTTTAATAGTGATTTGAAGGTTCTTCAGAGGAAGTACCGTCAACAAGAGAGACAATGGAAGTTATATCCTAATGTGACAGAGAAAGAGAAATTAAGAATCATTTAAAAAATTTACAAGGCAGCTTGTTTTGAAGCGAAATCAGCCTTTTTTGCAACTAAAATTAAGAATCCATCTAATGCGCCTAAAGAACTATTTAAGGTAGTTCGCTCGTTAATCACGCCTCCTGCTCCCCCTACCACCTCACCTAATTCTCAGGCAACTTGTAATCAAATTACAGAGTTTTTTTAAACCAAAATCCAGCAAATACATGCAGATTTCCCCTTGATGGATCCTTGGATAGCCCCCCTGGATTCTCCAAATCAGGATACCCCCCTGGTTACATGCTTCCCTCTGTTGTTGCCGGACAGGATTAAAGAATTCTTAATGGGGATTAAATCGGGTTCACCTATGGATCCCTGTCCACCCGGCATTTTCGAGATGATTTCAGATTCTGTTGCTCTGAAATTAGCTACCATTTTTCAGGATGTTCTATCCTCAGGGGTCTTCCCTTCTACATGGAAGCAGGCCACTGTTATTCCCCTCAAAAAGTCTGATCAAACTTGATTTACGCAACCTGCGACCTATTTCCTTGCTACCGACATTGGCTAAGATATTTGAAAAACACATTAATTATGAACTGTACATGTTTCTTAACCAGGCTGGAGGCTTTGATCAGTCACAACATGGGTTTAGAAGGGCTCATAGCACGGAATCAGCGCTACTAACGACATCTGACTCCATCCGGAAACTACCGCATGAGGGGCAAGGCGCTGTTCTTGTACTATTAGATCTTTCTGCGGCATTTGATACCATTTCGCCTGCAATCTTGGTCTTTCGCCTTCATCAGGCTGGAATTAGACATTCAGCTCTTAAAATCCTGTAGTCCTTCTTAAGTGATAGATCTAATATTGTAAGCTGGGAGGGCTTTAAAGCACTGGCTTCTCATCTGCCATGTGGTGTACCCCAGGGCTCGGCATTGAGTCCAACGCTTTTTAATGTTGGCCCCCCTGGCAAGACTTATCCGATCATATGGCTTTATCCCATCCTCTTATGCTGATGACACTCAACTTATCATTCCAGTGTCTAGGAGCAACTGGGAGGAAGTGGCAGAGCAGTTTAATAGTTGTTTGCAGGATATTAATCGGTGGATGAGACAGAATTGGCTTAAGCTTAATACAAACAAAACGGAGATTGTACTGTATGGCTGCAGTAAGGAACTGTGGAGTCTGCGATGGTGGCCGGATGAATGTGGGCAATTACTGGTCCCATGCGGGGCTACTAGAAATTTACGAGTGATCTTTGATGACTCCTTAAGTTTTAAAACTCAGGTTAGTGGCTTAGACAAATCTAGTGATTGGGCCCTGAAATTCCTGAGAAAAATCTTACCGTTCCTGAAGCAGGAGGAAAGAGTCATGGTAATGTTAGCATTGATCATGTCCAGACTGGATTACTGCAACTCACTGTTGTTGGATATTGATGAGAGCACTTTGAGGAAATTGCAACTAATTCAGAATAATACAGCTCATATGATTTTGGCACTTCCACGCTTAGCGTCGGCTTCCCATAGCCTAAAGTGTCTTCACTGGCTTCCGGTGGGCAGGAGGACTATTTTTAAATCTCTCTACCTTACCTTTAAAGCACTATACGGGGACGGTGCTGAACACCTGGTTGATAGACTCAGGTGATATCATCCAGGACGTGTCCTAAAATCGGACAAGTCCTACCTGATCCAGGTCTGTAGAACGCACAGAGTCAGGTAGGGAGACAAAGCGTTCACAGTGGCTGCTGCCAGACATTGGAATGGTCTACCGCTATACATCAGGAAAAAACAAAATTTCTCGATATTCAGGAAGAGGGTGAAAACTTGGCTGTTTCCACGGTAGGGTTACTGGCTTTCGGTCGTCCTCTCATTATTTATGTCCTCGAGCGCTTCGATGCTAAGGCCGGAACGCGCTATATAAATACTCATATACTTATACATACATATACATCTGGGGAGGGGGTGGGGAAGACCCCTATTAGTGCCAGGTAAGGAATTCCCTGGCACTGATAGTGCCTACCACCATGGTTTTCGTGGCGGTACGCATGCCACGAAAACCATGGCGGTAAGCGGGTCATAATCCAGAGGGTGGGATTGTGACGGCTGCCTGGCTGGAGACCGAAGTCTCCAGTCCAGAGGCTGTTACCATACTGGCGAACGGAGTGGTACATTGGCGGTTTGATTTGAGCCAAACCGCCAATGTCATAATTTGGGAAAAGGTACCTTTTCCCAAATTACCACCGTCAGCCAGGGTTGTAATGAGGGCCTTGGTTTTCCGCTTGTGTGGAGCCTCAGCCCGACCATCTCCTTCCTGTGGAGATGGCTGGCGCCGTCGATGCCCAGACGATTGCCCTGCTACTATGCAGCAGTCTTCCCTCCTGTGGGCTGCGAAGGTCGGTTCGAGGCAGGCTCACGTTTCCCCCATCCAGCAGGATGTGGCAAACAACATTTTTTCATGCATGCTGAAGGCTCTGATACGTCCTGGCAGCGCGCATTCTGCTTTTGCCTCCTCTTCCCTTCCATCTTCCCTGCATGGGTCCTGGGGCTTACCTGGTTCAGTGTGATGGATTCTCATTTTTTGTCCTGGAACTGCTGGATTTCTTCTTCTGTTCCACCGGGCTCGGAGGTGTTTTGCCCCATGTCGGGCACGCTCATGCTGAGGTTTTCAACGTCTTGGTGTTTCAGAGCGCTTAGTTACTGCTGCACTGGGTTTCTCAGACGCAGTCTAGTTTGGCGACCGGGTGTGCATGGCTGCCTGGCCGCCATGGTATGGTGTGCTGTGCTCCTTCGACCTCACGCTCACGATGACTGGTTGTTTCCCCTTGACCAGGGTGAGTTTCGACCAGCTGTGTGGCTTTGTCTCCCTCTTCTGGATTCTCTTCTCACCTCCATATCCCGAGGCTCCGTCGTTTTTTTTTCTTCAGGTTTTTGTTTTCCAGTTTTTTCACCGGTACCACTGGAGTTGTGCGTTTCTAAGGCCTGTTGCCTGCTGGTCAATTTCACTGACACTCCAGCTGTGGTATGTGGGCTCTTCTCCAGTTGTGTCAGTGTACATATTCTCGTCTTTCACACAGCTCTTTTTATCCTTACTATGAAGGAGACACGATTGATTCTTACTGAGTCCCGGTAGCCTGGTCAGGGACCTTTCCCCTTGACATTGGTGGTTCTGTTTCAGGTTTGTTTGGGTTTGTCCCACACATGAGTCCCCAGTGGCATACTAGTTACTAGTCAGGGTCCCAGTCCCTCACTGGGAGGTGTGGCTTCTATTTCCTGGTGGTTTTCTGCAATTTTGAGTGCAAATGAAAATTGCTATATATACAGTATATATATATAGATAGATAGATAGATAGATAGATAGATAGATAGATAGATAGATAGATAGATAGATAGATAGATAGATAGATAGATAGATAGATAGATAGATAGATAAAATTGACAGACTCCACATTTTCCTTCTAGTTCCGGGGATGCTGTAATTGCTGTAACAAGCTGCCGCACATTGGTGGGCTCTTTGGCTGGCCTGGAGTTGTTGTCTTTCTGTTGCTCTGTTTCATGGGCCTGCTGTGGTGTGGTCTTTTCCCAGGCGAGTTCCCAGATTTTATGGTGTAGCAGTACTGTAGCATTCTTGTAATGGGATATACTGCATTGTACCACATTTTTTGTTTTTGTTGTCGTAGGGTTTGTTTGGCCCTGCCGCTTGGTTTGGCCCTCTTCTGCAGCAGTTTTCCGTTGCTCTTGCCATACTTTGTCTTTCTGGGGCTGCGTCTGCTGTTGCATGTTTTAGTCTCAGGTTTCTCTGCCCTGCTGTTGCCATGGTGCTTTTGCTCAGTGGCAGGGTCCAGTGCCTCTCACTTTGGTGCTGACTACCCCGGTCCTTTTTTTTCTTTCTGTTGGGATGGCCATATGAGGGGTGCTCCTGGTTTTGTGTTAGGCCGGGCTGGCCCTTCATTTGTCAGTTTCCGTGTAGCACACTGGCGGTGTGCTGCCTCCTGGCTTTGTTGTACCTGTTGTCTATAGTGGAAAGGCCAGTACCTCTGGGGGGATTGCAGTCCTTCAGCTATTGCCTACTTTGCTGGCCAGTTTTTTCTTACATTATTTAGCACCTCTGCATAAGTGACTGTGGTTCAGCCCTTGGTTCTACCATTGTGCTTCTGTTATTTTATTTCAGTACTGGCGGTTTGGCTCAGTGCCTCCCTAGGCCCCCTGCTCAAAGGTCGCTAGTGTCGGTGCACGGGGGGCCTATTGGCCATTATGTCCTCTCGGGCAGTTCTTTTTGGGATGGCCTCTTCTGCCTAACTCGTTTCTTTGTGGCATGTATGGTGTCATCCTCTAGTTGGCTTCCTATGCCCTTTTCTAATGGCATGCTCTTTTGAGTCTGTCGGGTTGGGCGTCCTTGCATGGGAAGTTTTCCTGGCTCCTGCTGTCAATGAGAATGGCCTGATCCTTGTGATTGTCCCATAAGATCCGTGCACTCCCCTTGTCCTCATTTGAGGGTTCAGGGTTGGTCTTGCAAGCCTCCTTTTTTGTTCCTGTTGCTGGTTTCCTCTTTTTCAGACTCCGCTTCTTCTGCTGTGAACAAAGTTAAATCTGGCATAATTATAGAAGGCAAATAAAGTACTAATAGTTGAAGAAAACAGCTTATCCTGTTGTTGACATAAAATAACACATGCTACAGCTCGTACTGAAATGTGAAAATGAGTGCCAAACTTCACCATAGTGCTAGAGGAAGAGAAGATTAGGGGAGACCAAAGGGCATAACAGCATTCTGCATCATGCAGCCCCTTTCTTTCTTCTTGCTGTTTTTCTCAGTGCCTCCCTAGGCCCCCTGCTCAAAGGTCGCTAGTGTGGGTGCACTGGGGGGCTGGTATTGGGGCTATCACTGGTGCAGTCCCTTTGCGGCATCTTGCAGTGGTTGATTTCACCTGGCAGGTAACTGGACCTGGGTTGGGGTCCTCTTGCTTCTCATAGAGTCTTCCTTTCCGGGTTCATTTTGGCCCTCTTCAGGGAGCTTTGCTTTGTTCTGTTGGTGCACATTCTCCCTGGTTTGTTTCCAATTGTTTTCTTTCCCTCTCTTGTGCAGTTCTCTGCATGGTGATGTATCAGGTCTCGTCGGCCTGGATATGTCCAGTGCTGGCTGCTCATTTCACTTTTTCTGTAGTTGCCTCTGTCCTCAAGGCCATGGGAGGTGTGGGGGTTTCTTTTTAATTGCAAATGGTTTCTCTGCCTTGCAAATGTGATGTGCATTCTTTCTGCAGTTTGTGCGGCCCCTGCTTGTCTGTACCTTCATGGGTCTTCCACTTCTTGTATCTGCTCCTCTGATTAGGGTAGGGTGTTTGGCTTATTGGCCATTATGTTCTCTCTGGCAGTTCTTTTTGGGATGGCCTCTTCTGCCTGCCTCGTTTCTTTGTGACATGCATTGTGTCATCCTCTCACTTGCCTGGTTGGCTTCCTATGCCCTTTTCTGGTGGTATGCTCTTTTTAGTCTGTAGGATTGGGTGTCCTTGCATGGGGAGTTTTCCTGGATCCTGCTATCAATGAGCATGCCCTGATCCTTTTTGATTGTCCCATAAGATCCATGCACTCCCCTTGTCCTCATTTGAGGGTTCAGTGTTGGTCTTGCAAGCCTCCTTTTTTGTTCCTGTTGCTGGTTTCCTCTTTTTCAGACTCCGCTTCTTCTGCTGTGAACAAAGTTAAATCTGGCATAAATATAGAAGGAAAATAAAGTACTACTCGTTGAGGAAAAAAGCATATCTTGTTGTTGACATTTAATAACACATGCTACCGCTCGTACTTAAATATGAAAATGAGTGCCAAACTTCACCATAGTGCCAGAGTAAGAGAAGATTAGGGGAGACCAAAGGTCGTAACAGTATTCTGCATCATGCAGCCCCTTCCTTTCTTCCTGAAAATAAGAAAGAATATAAAACCAATGAAAACAAAATCAATTGGGAGTACCAGAGACAAGAATAGTGAAGGGAAACAAACTAATTGTAGAATTTATGTCTCTCCCAAGTGTACTTTCAATTCTTCTTCTGAGTTCAAACCATTAGGTCAATAATATATCTGAACTAATATCTCATCAGTGGCCGAACATGATTGCCACCTCTTATACTGGAATTTATTTGTTAATTAGCAAAAAATAATGACAATTTTATGTTCCCACAGTGTTTCTCTTGAAAGTGATGTGCAACAGTATATTGGGGATCATTATTGTCTATGGCCCTCACGTGTTCCAACTCATATTTTTTCATAATATGAATGGTGCTAGACACATAGAATCATTAGTAGACACCCCACCACCCTGTTTCAGGTGATGCCATTTTTCAGTTTCAATTTTCTAATACACTTAAAGAGGTCAATGTGAGTATCCACACAATTAAAATCAGAAGATGGACAAAAGGAAAGACCAAACTCAACACTGATTTCTCAATTTTAGTGAGTGCTCTATCTGATAGAACAATTATGGTGCTATTTACCCTTCCTGTGTCCCACTAGAGCTTGTTCTGTTCTTCCTCCGCCTCTTGTTTCTTTGATGGTTCCTCCTCTGCCTCTGCCTCTGTTTCCATGGCAACATCCTTGTGTTGGTGATCCTGTCCTACTGCTTCTTGTTGGAGTTGTTAAGATTTTCTTGCATCCTCACCTTAGTAGTTTATATTCATCTAAAAAAGTATAAGCCTTGGAACTTTGAGATCCAGTGTCAGATTCTGAGGTATTCCCACCTGTTTTGTCAGATACATCAATCTCATTTCTTGGTTCTAAACTTAGGTTGGAGCTGCTGATACTTTGTGCAATCCCATTGTGCTTACTGTATTTCTCAAGATGTAGTCCATCATATTTGTACTGTAAGTCAAAATGCACCCCTACTCGTAATCTTGACAGTCCCCGGGTAATTTATGCTGTTTACGGGCCTTAATATCTTTCTCATGTTTCAAGAATACCTTAAAGAAATCCCTCAATAGTCTCTTTTCCAGGCCTTGCTGTCAATTCTGTTTGTATACTGTTAATGTCCTTCATAGGCTGTTCTCTATCCAACCAGGTACACTTAATGATACTTAATGAGTATCTTCATCATCCTTCTCGATCTATTAGCAGAATTTTCTGCCCATTCTTGTACCATGAGGTGGTTGGGAGGGAATCGTATAAAAACTGCAGACCTCTGCGGACCAAATTTCTGTCTATATAATTCTTCAAAGATGTTGCTTCCCACCATTTGGATTGCATCCTCCCCAACTTGAGTAACTTTTCCCATAGTTAAGCATTTTTATCAGATGTTCCAGTACCAGTACCTTTGGACTATATCTTTGAAAATAAAGCATCAGCTTCCCTTGTTCATCTTGCCTCCCAATTGTCAGCCATAATTTGCCATATGCAGATCACTGTATCTCCTGCACTGTGTTGGTGAGAATCATTGCCTCACTGACACAATTGCCGGAATCCCTCTGCAATATCAAGGTGATAGTTAAATAGACGGAATGACATCCACTGAGGTGCGATGTGTACCTTGGTCAATACTCACAGGCCCGAGCTGCCCACGCGTTCTCCAATCCATGACGGCCCACCATGTGGAAGGATCAAACCTGGATACACTCACCTCTGTGTGCCGTGTGTTACTTGTCCCTGTTGCACACAACCTGAGTGTGTGAACTCCACAGGATTTAAGGTCCTGGGAATCGATCGCCGCTTGGGTTCCCAACCAAACATCAATACTTCACAGTGCTCAAAACAGGAAACCTATGCAATGGCGGGCAGAGCGTATAGGACGGTGGAGCAAGCCACCCAACAAACATCAGATTCCAACAAGATCCTCAAAGGAAATGCTTACACGGGGTCATTAATAGCAACCTTCTTTATTGGCAAAAACAAACATGTTTTGGCTGCGCAGCTTTGATAAGTAGAGTTATTTCAAGGAACTTTAACTCGTGCCTTAAGGTAACTATAACTTATGCCCCCGCCATGCACAGTTTTCTCATCAATAATTTCACTGCAAATGTTATAGTGATATCATCAATGATGTCGTAGAAGACGTCATGAGTGATGTCATATCTGGAGTAATTAGCAGCGCACAGTGAAGACGCAAGTTATAGTTACCTTAGGTCATGAGTTATAGCTCCTTGAAATAACTCTAACTATAACAGCTGAATAGCTATAGTTGTGTGTGTGTAAAACCTGAACCTAACTATAACGCCCCTATAACCTTTGACTTTTAAGAGAATTTCTATGTTTTTTAAAATTCTATTTCCTAACTATAACGTCCCTGTAACCTTTGCTTTTTTCAGTGAATTTCATTTTTTTTTTTAAACTTTAAGTAAGATGCCCTTCATATTGCATGGCGGGGGGTTGGACACCAGGTCTGGCCTGGCATTGTGCTGCTCCAACCCAAGCTTGCTGCTCCTGCCGCACTCCTCCTTGTCATCCATTGTCCTAGTTCATCCCCCTGCTTCTTCATCACAGCCCTGTGTGGTCATTGTTCTTTCACTGCCCTTCCCACGTGTCCTGAACAGTTAGCTTGCTGCCTCATCTACCTCCTCCCTATCCTTTTTTGTCTGAGTCCATGTACCAGCCCCCTCCCTCCTGCCCTGCCTGGTCCAATGTGTGCTACTGCCCTCCATTTAGATTGATGTCCCTGCTCACTCCTCCTAGCCGTAGATGTGAAATTCTGTGCCCCATCATTGCCCTCCTGGTTAGCCTCTGTGCTTGTCTTGTTGCCCCTACCTTCCTTCCCTTGCCCTCCGATGTCTGTGTGCTGTTGAGCTGCCACTGCCCCTCCCACCTGCCTCGCATGGTCAGATGGTTGCTGCCTATACCTGTCACCCCTACCCTGCCTGTCCGAGGTCCATGTCCAGAGCCCCTCCCTCCTTTCCTCCAGAGTCCATTTTGCTGCCACTCCCTTCTGTCCTCCATGCTCTGTTGTGCTGAAACTGCTCCTCCATCCTGCTCTCCATGGTCTGTTGTGAAGCTGCTTCCCCTGCCCTCTCTTGTCTGTGTCTAGCCTCGTCTGTGCCACGGTCCTTTGTGATGCCCCTGCCAACTCCCTCTTGCCCACCATGGCCGTTTTGCTACCACTATCCCTCCTGCATGCCATGCATGGTCTTCTGAGCTGCCATAGCCCCTCCCACCTGCCCTGTGTGGTCAGCTTGCTGCCTCTGACCCCCTCCCACCTTGCCTCCTTTGTTTGCATTTATGCCATTATAATCTTGTTGTGTGGCCATTTTAGTTATAGCTCTATGCACGTTATTTTAGCACACTAAGGCCTGCCGCTGTGCACTTTAACCTAGATATATTTTTTTCAGCTTTATTTATTATTTTAACAATAGCCATTTTTGCTGTCTTGTTTTATTTTGTGTTTAGGCCAGCACTACTTTCTCAAACAAGACATTCTAGTTCGCTCTGTGCTTCTTTCAAGGCTGCAGTAAAATAGGTTGCCGGTGAACATGGTAAACGTTTTGTCTCTGGTATTCAAAGAAAAACACACATCCTTATGTAGGGACATTTTCTTAGAACATCAGCTGTTTTATTATATAAACACTTCCCTGTCTGTGACACGTTAGAGGGAGATTCCAGTCAGAGGACCACAACTGTATGCTGATTGCTGAACGCTTCACTGCAGCTGCTTGTGCAGTCTTCAGGCATTTTCTCAGGTATGGGGGATGATGTCTTCCCAGGGGAACCTGAAGGGCAGAACTAGAACTTCACAGGCTGTGCTCTATCATAGCCTACCTAGGAATTAGTCTATTTACTCTAGTGACAATATGGTAACATTATTTCTATGCTTCACTCTCCTTGTCATGGTTCTAATGCTGTCATGCTGTACCGTCCTGGTTATTGCAGTACATGCTTTGTTATCTAAGATGCAGTCGCTTCATTAAAACCTTATTGAATCATATACTGCCTCTGTTTGTCATTGTGTTTGTGAGAATAATGTAACTGAGAGAAACGGATGAGACCTGAGTAACAACGATTTCCTTGAGAAGTCAATTGTGTCATGCGCTCAGCTGCCCAATCATCCCTGCTCTTGGGTAGAGATGAGGCACTGCTAGTTAGCTGGAGCAAAGCCCGGATTAGGGTGACAGGGGTCACCTGTAGTGGGTAAGACTCAGTATCCCACACTGCAGGCAATTCTGTGCTCAAATCCAGTAGTCTCATTAGAATAATGAGAGCCTACGTGACAGTCTCACTGTTGCCCTCCAAGGTGTGTGGTGCTTTCTTTGCCCATCCAGCCTGTCCTCCATGGTGAGCTTGCTGCTCCTTCCCCCTTGCACTCCATTTTCCATTTGCAGGCCCCTATCCTCTCCCTTCTGCCTTGTCTGTTGTTATTCCCCTGCCACCTCCCTCTTGCCCTTCATGGTCTGGTATGCTGCAACTATTCCTCTGGCCTGTCCAGCATGGTCAGCTTGCTGCCCTTGCCTCTTCCCCTCTTCTCTCTGATGTCCATGTACATGGCCCTGTCCCCTCCCTATTGCTTTCCATGGTTTGTTATGCTGCACTGCCATCCCGCTTGCCCTGTATGGTGTATTGTGCTGCTGCAACCCCTGACACCTGCCCTGTAAGGCCAATTTGGTGCCCCTGCCATCTCCCTCCTGTCCTCTGTTAAAAGTCCATGTCCCTTCCCTATTTCTCCTGTCTTCTGTGATCCAATGTACCAGGCTTGCCAACATTTTAAACTTGGAAAGAGGGAAAACGAAACCTAAGGAATTGATTTTCTCATTGACGTACATTGAAGAAGAGGAAATTTCAGTCAGGAAACACATAGAATAAAACCGTTTTGGCCTTAAAAACATCAGGAGTCTCCTACCTGAATAGGGTCTGTTGGCATGTATGGGTTGTACTGCCACTGCCTCTTCTTCTGCCCTCAGTGGTCTGCTATACTGCCACAGCCTCTGTTGCCTATCCTGCAGGGTTGATTTGTTGCCCATGATTTCCTTTCCCCGCCCTCCATGGTCTGTTGTGATGCCACTTCCCCTCCTGCCTGCCTATTGTGGTCAACTTGTTGCCTCTGCACTTTCGTCCCTGCCCTCAATTATCTGAGTCTGTGTCCCTGAGCTCTGCCTCCCCACAGTATTCTTATGAACAACTAGACTGCTAACAGCATTGTATATTCATTATAAAAGTGTGGTATGCCTGACATCCTCTTTATGTAATCAAAGCTGTAATACCTATAGCATTTCCTTTAGAAATTATAAAAATGAGACGGTCTTGTTTCATAGAAATTATGGTTAGGGTTCTAAAAAACTAAAATGAGAACATATTGCCTGAGTCCCTAAATAGTGATTAAGCACTTTCAAATTATTTGCTATCTTTATGTTTTTTATCCAGTTGATCACTTGCTTTTATGTTTCACTTAGGGGATGTGGTGTTATGGCCAGAGCTGCAGAATTAGCAATTGGGGACCAGGTTCAAGTTTCAGCATCAGCTCGACATCTTGTGATTCTGATCAAATCATTTAATCTCCCCATGTCTAAAACCAACATGAATGTGTCCTTGTGTAATGTAATTGATGCTCATGTAAAGCACGTCAGTACCTTCGGGTCAAGTGTGCGCTATACAAAGCTATATTTACAAGTCCCTTGTGCCCTTTAGCGCCACTGTAGCATCATTTTTTTATGCTACGCCAGCACTGAACAGGCCCTCACCCTGTGTCATATTTACAAAGTGGTGCACTGCTAGCATTGTAGCATTTTGTAAAACTTTGTGCCACATTATATCTGCGCCAGGAGGGTGTTTGCCTGCAGGGAGGCCCAAAAAATGGTGCAGTGAAACTTACAAGATTTCACTGCACCTTTCTAGCATCATTTTTTAACACCTGCCCATGGCAAGCATTAAAGTGATGCTAGGCTATTTCCTATGGGCCTACCGTAGCTTTGCTTTACTAGAGTCAAAAGGTTTGGCGCTAGTCCAGCAAAGTACCACAATAGCATCAAAACCTTTGATGCTATTGTGGCAACATGCATTGTAAGTACAACTCTACCATGGGAAGGTAGGAGGGTGCAGGGCATAGCAAGGAAACTGATGCATCAGAGCTGATGTGCTAGGTCCTTGTAAATATGCCCCTAAGTGTTTTTCACTCTTCTGTCATTAGGCTACACTTGGGCTACATTTGGATGATATGTGAGCTACATTGGGCTCTTTTTTCTCTGGTGGCCATCTTGACTGACTTACTTGTTATGAAGCTCCCTAATCTCTGTCTGCACTGCATTATTCTCAGTAGAAAATGTTTTCAGTTTTCTACTTTGATTCCAGCTCTAGTTGAACATTAGAACATTATAGTAAAGCCGCCGATCATCAGGAAGATAACTGGCAGTCCGCTGCTGGTGCTAAAAGTGCATGGTTCAGTCTGAATGTCAGAATTTTTTTATGAAATAGAAGAAGAAGATATTTGAGAACTCACTCAAAACGTGTGCTAATTTTTCTTTCTGCAGCACTAACCATAACTTCTATAACAAAATGAACCCTCTCATTTTGTTCCTTTCTAAATTAAATGTTTTATGTTTTAGCAGTGTGTGATTTAATCACGATGGCTTCAGATATGCCACTATTTTGTCATAAGCAAGACTGTTAGCGCTCTAGTTGTTGTTCAGACACTCTTGGAGGCTGCAGTAGAACACAAAGAAGTCAACTGAAAGACTGCTCCTGTTGGAATTTCATGTTTTCCTGAGAATGTCAGACTTCGTTCTCATATGGCTGAGAAAGATAGGGCCAGATTTACAAGGCCCTTGTGCCACTGGAGCTGTGCAGTATGCCACATTTACAAGGCGTCTGTTAGAAATGGGGCCTCTTGTTGACAGTCAGTTTGCACTCTGTCCAAGGAGGGTCCCTCAATCTAGTCAGGGTAAGGGAGAAACACACCTGGTTAACCCCCGCTCACCTCCTTGGGTAGCTTGGCACTAGCAGAGAGGCTTAACCCCAGAAGCAAGGATTTGTACCAACACACACAGTAATAAAGTAAAAATACTACAAAATGGACACCACACCATTTTAGAAAAATAGGTAATATTTATCTAAATCAAACAAGACCAAAACAACCACAAATCCAACATACACAAGTCAAGATATGAATTTTCAAAAGAATATGAGTCTTAATCCATAGAAAACAGTGAGAACGTTGATTTTGCACAAAGTACCTGGTTAGCATAAAAAATAAAGCCGCACGGGCAAGCATGCATCTGAAAAGGCCGGCGATGAGTTGATTCCTTCCTCTCATTTCTTCTCTGGTTGGCGATGCGTCATTTCTTCTCCCTTGCAAGAGAGTGATGCATCAATTTCTGGGCAGGGGCACCTTGGATCCATGCAGAGTCGGGTTGACTTTGACGCCCAGGGACGATGCGTGGAAAATCCTGTCACACGGTGTTAGAAAATCACACTGCGTGAGTTTGCATCGTTATCAGCAGCCGCAAGCAGTTGTTGCCCGTCGTTTCTCCATCTACGATGTGTCGATCTTCTAGCCGTGATGCAAATGGAGCATTGATTTTAGCCGTAAGGCTTGCGGCACATCACTTATCAGCAGGGCTGCAGATGGTGCATCGAAAATTTCCCTGCACGTCATTCTGTGCATGGATTTTCAGCTCTTGTTTGCCATCTTAACCTTTCAAGTGCCCAGGGACTGGACAGGACACCACTTGGCAGGGCAGGAGTCTGAGAAGAGAGTCCAGATTTTAGCAGAGGAAGTCTTTGATGGCCCTGAGACTTCAAAACAGGAGGCATACTCAGTTCAAGCCCTTGGAGATTCTTCTCAAGTAGAAAATACCACAAAGTCCAGTCTTTGTCTGCTTTGACAGGCAGAAGCAGCAAATGCAGGGTAGTCCAACAAAGCACAGTCACAGGCAGGGGCAACACTTCTCCTCAGCTCTTCAGCTCTTCTCCTTGGCAGAGGTTTCTCTTGAATCCTGAAGTGATCTTGAAGAAATCTAAAGTATGGATTTTTTTGTCCACTACTTATAGCCCTTTCTGCCTTTGAAATAGGCAAACTTCAAAGGAAAGTCTCAGTTGTTTATAGGATCCTGCCTTTCCCAGGCCAGGCCCCAGACACACCAGGGGGTTGGAGACTGCATTGTGAGAGGGCAGGTGCAAGTGACCACTCCTCCCTCTAGTCCAGCACAAATCGCCCATCAGGATATGCAGGCTTCACCACAGCACCCTTTGTCTCACTGTCTGGAGGGGATTCATAAACAGCCCAACTATCAAACTGACCCAGACAGGGAATCCAGAAACAGGCAGAGTCACAGAATGGTTAAAGCAAAAAATGCCCACTTTCTAAATGTGGCAATTTCAAACTGACAATTTAAAAACCAACTTTACCAAAAGTTTTATTTTTAAATTGTGAGTTCAGAAACACCAAACTCCATATTTCTGTCCGCTCCCAAAGGGAAACTGCACTTAAAAGTTATTAAAGGCAGCCCCAATGTTAACCTATGAGAGAGATAGGCCTTGCAACAGTGAAAAACTAATTTAGCAGTATTTCACTGTGAGGACATGTAAAACACATCAGTAAAAGTCCCACCTTTAAAATACACTGCACCCTTCCCATGGGGCTACCTAGGGCCTTCCTTAGGAGTGCCTTACATGTATAAAAAGGGAAGGTTTAAGGCTGGCAAGAGGGTACACTTGCCGGGTCAAATTGGCAGTTCAAAACTGCACACAGAGACAATGCAGTGGCAGGTCTGAGCAACGTTTACAGGGGTACTCAGGTGGGTGGGGTGGCACAACCAGTTTTGCAGGCCCACTAGTAGCATTTGATTTACAGTCCCTGGGCACCTCTAGTGCACTTTACTAGGGACTTACTAGTAAATCAAAAATGCCAGTCATGGACAAACCAATCACCAATACAATGTACACAGAGAGCATATGCACTTTAGCACTGGTTAGCAGTGGTAAAGTGCCAAGAGTCCTAAAGCCAACAAAAACAGGTCAGAAAAAAAATAGGAGGAAGCGAGGCAAACAGATTGGTGATGACCCTGCAAAAAGGGCCATGTCCAATAGTGGCACTAAGCCACTTTTTGTGACTTAACACCACCTTACACATATAAGCCCCTCTGATGCATTTTTCTGCCTCAGAAGGTCTTGCAGTAGATGTTGCTGTGGGCGTTCCATAGCAACACCCATTACTTTTGACACTGCCCCAGATTTTCAGCAAGTCTGACATCTGTGGCAGCTCCAAAAACCAACGCCACCCCAGGGGTGGTGTTAGCATGGCACATCACGGAGGAATCCTTTTATTCTTCTTCGATTTTGCTTTTTCTATGTGTGCTGCATTTTGCAGCACACATAGAAAGAGCAAGAGGCCATGAATGATTCTGTGTCTGCAGAAAGTGATCCCTGCATTTCTAAAGTGATGTTGCGCGGAGCTGAAAATTTTGGCACAGCAGTGCACTGTCACTTTTGAGTAAATCTGGATCATAGTGTGAATCTACAGAGAATATGCTCACATTTTAGCTTCTGGAGCATCTTCCATCTTCCATAACCTGTATGGGAATATCATGAGAAAATAGATTTCTCTTGAATATGATTCATGAGATCCCACCACAGTAAAATCACCTTAGAACACAACACAATTCCTAAAATGATTCATATTGTAACTAAAAATTGTTATCACCCTTTATACTTTCTCCTTTCAGTGTCCCTCAAAACCTGCCATTCACTGTAATGCAATTCAAGGGGGTGCTATCATGTGTATTAGTCCCAGATGGCTGCCATCACTTTCTGGTTGAAGTGCTGACAGCCAATGAGATCTCACCATGAGATCTGTGCTTAGGCTCTGTTGAGATATACAAATTTGGATTTTCTTTAATATCTTAAAAACTACTGAACAGATTTACAACAGATAACAAAAAGTGTGATCTATGTATCAAGCAACCTTTCTGCCAAATTTGGTGTAATTCAGTTAAGTGGTTTGGGCTGCAGGTGTGTCTAAAGAGTCTACCGGAGTTATCATAGGAAACACACTTTTTGGACCTGACCCCTTTTTCTCTGCCTTCGTATGACATTCACTGAACGCAGGTACGTTTACTCGTTAGTTCTTCATTATCTCTATGTTTTCACTTCTTTTCCTTTTTCGGGGGTTTTGTTGCACTCTTTTGGTCTATAAGGTTTGTCCAGGTTTTGGGTTATTACACTCTGAAAAATGTCTTTATTTTGTCTCTTTACAGGTTTCCAAAATGCCAGACTCCCAGGCGGTGTTCGTGAAAATGGTGCATCAGAATAAAGAGAAATCAAGACCCTAGGTGAGTAGATTTTGAAATGCCCCTGGTATAAGCGAAAATGGGGAGGGATGGAGGGTTTTGAAGTAGAGAGGCTGATAGGGAACTTGTGTCACTGTCACCTGCTTTGTGGTCCACTCTTCCCTGTACTTGTGGGTTGAATATTCATTGACTTCAACCACTACCTGGTTCCCGCACTCTCCTCGCATACCTCACTTAACCCTCCCACTCGTCCCCAGCCCTGGTATCCATAGAACTGAGTCCACACCTTGTCCACCCATGTTCCTGCAGGAACATGGTGGGACACCTAGGACCCCAAAGAGTCATCATACGTGCAGATTTCTCTGGCTGCTCCAGCCCCTGCTGCATCTCCTGGGCTACGGTTAGCATGCTCATTTTCCCCATGGACTCCTGGCTCGTCCACTCACTGGTCTCCTTCCCCCTCTTCATTGCTTTCTCCATCTGTCTGCTCCTGTCTCTACATTCTTACTCCTAGCAGCTTCCTTCTGTCTTTGGGATTTGGTGCCACCATTCCTGGTCAGTGCACCTATCAACGTGTTGCATGATGTCAGGGGGCCTGTCCCAAACACTGGAGCGCTGCTCCACCAACACGTCCACCAGGCTGGGTTCCACCTTGACCCATCTCTGATTCGTCTGCACTGCTACAGTGCCCCCCAACCAAGAATGGCCAATTGGACCATGACAAAAGAGGCACATGAGACAGGAAATTGGCTGAAGTTTGATACCACCTATTTGGTTGGGTGTTCTTGAGAAGATCAGTTAAAGGGGCAGCCTTTTTTGAGAAATGTGGTATGAATCATCAATTGTAGCCTACAAGACCTAGAAAAGATCTGATGCTCTTTTTGTGGGATAAGGAAGTTTTTTTGTTAGCCGTTACCTTGTCAACTTGAGGGCGTATTTGACCTTCCTGTATGTGATATCCCAAGTACCTGATGGAGGTCATGGCCGGTGAACACTTGTCTGCATTGGCTGTAAGGCCCTCCGCTCGAAGGGCAGCTATGGCAGTGCTTAGATGTTCTAAATGTTGTTCCCAAGACGAACTATAGATGGCAATGTCATCCAGATAAGCAGCTTGATATAGTTGGTGGGGTCACAGTAAGACATCCATCAGTCTTTCGAAGGTTTCAGGTGCTCCATGGAGACCAAATGATAACACCTTAAAATGGTACAGATCAGAAGTTGTTGAAAAGGCAATTTTTCTCTCACTTTTTGAGCTAAGGGTATTTGCCAATAGCCTTTTGTTAGATCCAACAATATTTGGCTGTTCCTTATTGCTCAATAAGTTCATACAAGTGAGGCAGAGAGTAGGTATTGAATTTGGAAATAGCATTCAATTGGGGAAAGTCTATACAAAAACGCACTGTACCATTGAGTTTCAGTATTAACATAATGGGGGAGCACTAAGGGCTATTCAAGGGTTCTATAATCTCCCCTTCTAGCATCTAAGCTACTACTTCTTCCACTGCTTGTTGTCTGCCCTCTGGTATCCTATAAGGGCAGAGGTGGATGGCTCCATCTGTTTGGGAATGGTATACCAAGGTTTTATTTTGTTTTATCTCCAACAGCTGCCATGTTTGGGCCATCAAGCGAGACATAAAAGGGGTGCCCTGATCCGTTAGTAGCTCTTTTGAAAACCCCACCCTAGACAAGAATTTTATTATAACTTGGGCCACGGTTTTTGTTGTCATACTGGTCAGAGGTATTGCTTTGGGGTATCTTGAGGTGTAATTTACTAGTACTAGTATGTACTGATAACCATAAGTTGATGCCATCAGAGGTCCTACCAGATCCATCCGCCCAGGGAAAAGGCAACATCTATAATGGGTAAGGTCTTAAGGGGGCTTTGGCGGTATGGGGAGGGTTAATTAATTGACAATGCGGGCATGTGGCACAGAATCTGTATGTCAGAAAAAAAACTGGGCAGTAGAAACGCTATAATAGATATTTATTGATCTCGTCTCTCCCATAGAGCTATCCTCTCGTCTGACTGTGGGCTAAATGGAGTACCTGTTGCCTGAAAATCTGGAGTACCAGGAGTTGGGAATAAGTCTCTTCCTTTCTCCTCACATTTCTATTTAACAAACCCCTTTTTGCTATGAAATATATTCCTACCTTTCCTGTCCCAACGGTCACTGCACTGTTCCATGCTTGAGCCAGGATGGGATCCTTTCTCTGGGTGGCCTGATAACTGCCATGTTCTGGAACTATTTCACCATCTGGGAAAGAAACAGGGGTGATATTAGTATCTCCTGCCAGAACATAGGATGGGTTTTATTGATGTTTCTCACTACGGGTCAATGATTTTCTTTTCTTACCCCCAATATCTGTTCGCTATGGAAGGGTGCTTGCTTTAGCCATGTCCGGGGAGTTTTGGTTGGACCTGCAGCTTCTGATAGCAAAGGTAAAGGGGTATAATCAACATCGATTATCATATCCGCCACCAGATTCGGCATGCCTCCACCTTCAGAGTCTCTTTCTGCCCTCTATAGATAGTTTTTACCTCAGCCTCTGGGTACATCTTGCTGTCCCCATGGACACAGGTGATTGCTACCATCTCTCCCCATTTCCACTATTGGGGTAGAAGCTGATCTTGACTAATAACTGAGTGCCTACATCTCTGAATCTATCAATACCCAATTAGGGAGTTTATTGACATCCATCTCTTTCATGTACTTTGGTTTACTACCACGCACCCAGAAGATCCTCCCCCTAGAATATCCCACCTCCATAGGTTCTGGTGTTCTGGGTTTTTGGAGACAATTGTGAGATATGTGGCCCAATTCAGTGCAATGGAAGCACTGGGGCCCTCTGTGATAATCCTTCCCTAAGGGCTGGGGAGAGGTCATTCGTATCTCTGCCTGTTCATTATTGATAGTTTTTGGAACTGGGCTATTCCTCCTCCCTGGAGATGGAAGTGGAGGGCCTCAGGCATGGGACAATTTGAAGTCGGGGGATCTATGTTAGGCACAGGTTATATCAATGGCTATGGAGACAGTAATGTTAAGGTTCTGTCTAATCTAATTACAGGTGAGACCAAGTAGGACCTAAAGGAATTGTTCCAACAGGACATTGTCTACTTGCTCTTCTTTTGTAGATTCTATTGGCCTCAGCCAGCAAAGCCTTAGGTCCTGTAATCTATAAACCAGGGCCCGGGGATTTTCCTGTGGATTCCATTTCTCTTTCCTGAATTTGATTCAATAATATTTACTGTCATGACCAAGTTGTTCCAGGATGACCTTTTTAACTTCTTGATATAGAGTAGTACCTGCTGGGTTCATGGCCCGGTAGGCTGTTTGGAGTTCCTCAGTTAGTATGGGAGCCACACACTGACTCCACCTATCTATGTAGCGGAGGTAGCCACCCTCTCAATACTGGTGAAAAAGGAGTCCAGGTCTTCTCTGCTCTGATATTTTTGTAGCACTAAGCTGGGCACATTGTGATGATCTTTGGATTAGCTTAATTCTCTGTTAGTTTCTGTATCGCTGCGTCATGCAACAGCTGGTTGTTAGCAAGGACCGTGGCATTGAGATTTGAGGGCATTTTGCAGGTTCTTCCTATCCTGCTGTGTGGCCTTGGCTTGTCCCTCCACTACCAACTGGAGATGTCTTTGGCCCTCTGCCAATTGTTTGATCATGTCATCAAAAGTCACAGAGGGTTCCATCCTTGCCCGTCAGGTCCTTATCTAATATACCACTTCTGACACCACTGTGACAGGGTCAGGGTAGGGAACAGGTTTGTATGTTGCCTTGGTCTCAAAACATACACTGGAAACAGGCATGTTTACTCTTTTGTTCTTACTATCTCTATTTCTTTCCTTCTTTGCCTTTTTGGGGTCTTATTTTACACTGTTTTGGACTATAAGGTTGGTCCATGTTTTAGGTTATTACGCTCTTTCTATTGTTTCTTTACAGGTTTCCCAAGTGCCAGACTCCCAGGCCATCTTTGTGATAAATGTGCATTGGAATAAAGAGAAGACAAGACCCCAGGTAAGTATTAGATTCCGCAGTGTCCCAGGTATAATGGGAAAGGGGGAGGTAGTGAGGGTTGTGAAGTAGAGAGGCTGATAGGGAACCTTGTGTCACTGTCACCTGCTTCCTGGTCCACTCTTCCCCGTACTTGTGGCTTGAATCTTCACTGACTTCAACCACTGCCCTGTTCCTACTCTTGAAGAACCAGAACCTTATGGGCCTGGCGGCGCAGGGTACGCCTGAAATCTCCTTGGATTCACCTGCCTCAACTAACAGAGACACGGGACACTCTGTCAGGCGTAAAAGATCAGATTTTATTAGCTGCAGCTAGTACAGTTGTCCAAGAAGTACACAAGGTATGTTCTCAGGAGACTGCCCCTTTACTTTGTGGCGCACAATCTTATATACCGTATAAAAACCATTTATTAACTACATACACTCCCAGAACACATAGAAAGGAGCCAGTAAGAATAATGTAAAGATAGAACAGAGCCAATAGAAATGTCGGAAAACAAGACAGCACCAATAGAAGGAATTGGAAAACAAAGTATCAAGTGACTTAAGGTTGCCTCCCCTCCAGCTGTGTTTGTCACCCCTCCCTTGAACTAATTCATTAACCGATCCACAACGAAGTTGCATGTGTTGCGATAAGTTTGTGTGCGTTTGGAGGACAGTTGTGAAATGAGAGAATACTAGCAAAGGACAGCGAAGGCCAGACGATAAGATAAGATCGGCGGAGAATAGTGTGAGCCTACAGATAGTTGAAACAAGGATTAGAAAACCAAACAGGGATTAGTGTACTCGGTCAGACCTTAATACCAGCCTTGTAAAGATAGAGGCAGAAGGCTGTTTTGAACACCATGTTGCAGAATAAGCAGAAAAGGCAGAATGGACTTCGTTCGCTGTGCTGCCTGAGTGAAGGCAACATAAAATGGCGGCGGGCCACAAAATGGCGGGTCGATACGATCGTATTAAAAATCGAATTTCCTCAGACCCTCCTTTTGCCAGAACTCAGGCAAGATACACAAACTCATGTTAATCTGAGTCGATGTCTATGGCCATGAGGTCATCAAGCTGTTGCTGTACCATCATTTTGATATTCTCTGCTCTTTGTGACTTGGGTTTGGGAATACATGCAGTAGCACATAGGTTGCAGATGGCAGGACCGCAGTGCATACAAAGACAACAAGAGAATATAAAAGCTAAAATTACTCCAAAGAATGTCAATACCTTCCAACCCCATTTGGACAGTAATCCCCAAAACCACTCTGAAAAGGACCAATCTCCTTCGTCCTGATGAATCGACTCGGAGATTATGTGTAACTTAGAGATAGCTTGGTATACTGTCGGAGCGTCATTAGGTATGAAAATACAGCAACTTGATCCGATCAATTTGCATACTCCACCACGGTCCGCAAGAACAAAGTCTAAGGCAACACGGTTCTGCAAGGTCATAAGACGATCAGCCTGTAGTTCAGCTGTAATGTTACTTAAAGCTCCTACAGTGATGTCTATGGTGGTTTCTACGACACGAACCAATTGCCTTATATTTCTGCTGTTGGCCATTGGACCCCAGAAGGGAAGAAATCCTTTGAGGAAATCTCCTCCCTCTTGTCCTGCTGTGTCTTTCGAATCCACAATCCCTCTGCCATATCTATTTTTATGATGGTTCGCAGGAGCGGTGTATGTAGGGGGAAGAAGAAAGGCTATATAACAAGTACCAGAGAAATCAGCTGGCAACCATGTATAAGCCCTATCGTGGCAAACGAAGTATGTACCTTGAGATGGTACTAACGGCGGTGAATTCAGGGCTGAATAAACATATGTATGGGAACATAAACTTTCTCTTTGTCCAGTGTTTGGAGTTCTACCATTTATTTGCAGACAGAAATTTCCTTGTTGGGGTATGACCCGTATCGGAGGAGATTTTCCTTGCTTAACCTTATCATTGAGGCTGGAAATGTAATTAGTTATGTTCCAATTGGTATATGCTTTTCTTTCATCTATGGAAGCTTCACTTTTTTCCATGATTTTAGCCATAGCTACCATTCCCTTTATCAATAAACTATGACTGAAATCTGAACCAACACTATGTGAACTGACAGGTTGTTTAATTTTACTTTGATATGCATTATTGAAAATGACAAAATAAGCCCAAGCGGAACCTTCATAGGAGAATGGAAGAACTAAATATGGCATTCCTTTTTCTACCGTATCACTAACTGATGTTGATGTAACAACTGGACGAAGGAATTGTTAAAGTATTCAGTTCTTCTGATGAGTTCATGCTGGGGAAGAGTGTGAAATAGGTGCGGAGAGATAGTAGAAGAAGATGTAGAGGTAGGAGAAGAGACAACTTTTTGCTGCAGAGTAATAATGATCCAGTTTACAGATGCCAAAAGAATACACGACAATATAATGACGCATAGAGCAATACTACAACGACTATATATTTCTTTACAATTATTCTTTACATTTTTACTTTCTCTTTTATCTAATGTAGCCTCCATCTTTCTAAGTGGATGCTCACGGCAATCTTCCTCAATCACTGTAGTCACGATTATCTACCGTCCTATGACACTGTGAGGTCCTGCAGGCCTATTGCCACTTACTCAGGTCGTAACTAAGACTCCTACCGTGACCCTGCAACTGGGATAGAGTACTACATAGGAGAGAAATTTACAAGTTCTTTGGTCTTGGTCTCAAATTATAGCGTTCCTGTCCAGAGGCAGTCTGGTTTTGAAACAATGTTCCTGGATTTGTCGTGTTCAAGCGACGATGCAATGGTATTGCTTCTTGAAGGATGTCGTCGTCCTCTTTCTCAGAAAGTGTTCCAATTAGACGCGCATCACTGAATGGTACAAATTGCGGAACTTTCTCACTTTCAGAGTCACTGATGCCTCTACGGACCCACTGATCGAAAGGCAAGGGCAAAGGCACTTTCTTGCAGTGCACGGCATGCACCCAGTTTTTCTTTCCTTCGACTTTAACTGCTGTTCTTGTGGTCAAAAGAACCAGGCGTGGCTCTCTCCATCTGGGCTCCAAATTTCTCTGTCGTTGGAAATTTTTCGTGCAGACCCAGTCACCTGGTCGGATGGAATGACCTGGGTCTGTGGAAGCCTCTGGTAGAGCACTCTGAACCTGTTGATGAAGAACACGCAATTTAGTTGTAAGGTCATGCAAGTAGTCAATCAACATCGGGTATGGCAAGTCTGAGTATTTCTTAGGGCGAGGAACTCCCCATACATTAGCTGGGCGACCAAATATCACTTCGTAAGGGCTAAGCCCCAAACGAGAGTGTACTGCTGTTCTGGTGGACAGAAGAGCCAATGGTAAAGCATCAGGCCAATTAAGTCCTGTGCTAGCTTGCACCTTAGCAATTTTAAGCTTCAAGGTTCCATTGTAGCATTCTACTAAACCAGCCGACTGTGGGTGATTCGCCGCGTGGAACTTCTGTTTTATGCCAAGACCTGCACAAACTTTTTGCATGACTTGACCCACAAATTCGCTCCCATTGTCACTCCAGACAATGCGCGGCAAACCAAACCTAGGGAAGAATTCTTTCAAAAGTATTTTGGCAGTTGATAAAGCAGTATTGTCCTTCAGAGGGTAGGCTTCTACCCATCTAGAAAAAGCACATACTACCACCAGAACATATTTGAGGTTGTTGCATCGTTCCATGTGAATATAATCGATCTGCAACACCTCAAATGGATATGTTGGAGGAGCAAAATGACCTGCTGGAGTTGGGGTTCCCTTTCCCGGATTGTACATCAAGCAAACAATACAATGTTTTACTACATTATTTGCACACTTTGGGATCCCCTCATTTTGCCACACTGGAGCCAGAAGTTTACATATTCCTTTTGCACTTAGGTGAGCTGGACCATGTGCCATAGTAACTACAGGTAGTACATAAGCATCTGGTAACAGCCAACGTTGATGTTCTGATAATTCAACCCAACATCCCATCTCATCTAACATTCCTGTACTTTCCTTCCACTTTCTCAACTCATTCTCCGTAGCCTCTCCTTGAATTGATTTCACACTCTCTACTGTATCTTCACACATTCCCTTTTCTCTTACGCAGTTTGCGGGACCTGCAACATACATTCGACTTGTGTTGTCTCTGGCTGTCTTTTTTGCTATCTCATCTGCAAATGCATTTCCTCGACCAACATCGTCCACAATCTTTTTGTGTGCACTACACTTCACGATCGCTATCTGAGTAGGCATTGTAAGTGACTCAAGAAGTTCAGTCACTAATTGACCATGTTGTATCTTAGTACCATGGGAAGTAAAGAATCCTCTTTCCTTCCATAAGCGCCCAAAGTTAAACGCTACACCAAAAGCGTATTGGCTATCAGTGTACACGTTTACTCTTTTTCCTTTGGATAACACACACGCTCTAGTTAAGGCTATCAATTCAGCTGCCTGAGCTGAATTATGTCTAATGCGTGCTGTCTCCACAATCGTATGCAAAGTAGTAATAGCGTAGGCTGAAACTGTATCTCCATTCGGGAGCTTGAAACAAGAACCATCTACCCATAGTGTTCCATCTGGATTCACTAATGGCGTGTCTTTTAGGTCAATTCTACCCTTAGTCTCTTCTTCAGTACGGAGAAAACAATCATGCTGTTCAGAGACATCTCTCTCTTCTGGAAGAGGCAACAAAGTAGCTGGATTCAGGGTATTACATCGTTTGATGTGTATGTGACTAGCCAAAAGCGTCAGCTCATATCCGGACAACCGAGCACTCGTAAGATGCTGCGTTTTTGTCCTATTTAGTAAAGTATCCACTGCATGTGGCACCATAACAATGAGAGTATTATCTAGCACTACTCCAGCAGACTGTCGAATAGAAATTGCTGCTGCCGCTGTCGCCTTAAGACAACTAGGCAATGCTTTAGCTACTGGATCTAACGTAGCTGAGAAATATGCGCATGGTCGCTGTTGATCTCCAAAACGCTGCGTTAAGACTGACAATGCACAACCCTCTCTTTCGTGGACATAGAGCGTAAAGGGCTTACTGTAATCAGGAGTACCCAATACAGGAGCAGAACACAAAGCAATACGCAAATCAGTAAAACTCTTCTGACATTCGTCAGTCGACGGAAGAGGCTGAGGCGTATCTTTTAAAGTTAGCGCCAACAGCGGTTTAGCCAATAAAGAGAAACTCGGAATCCACTGTCTACAATAAGAAGTAATGCCCAAAAAGGCACGTACCTCTCTTTGTGTGGATGGCACTGACATTTGTGCAATTGCCTGAATTCGTTCGGGGGTCAATCGTCGTCCCTCCTTTGACAAGAGATGACCCAAATAAGTCACCTAGCGACAGACATATTGTAATTTAGAAGGAGAAACCTTGTGATTCAGATCAAACAAATGACGCAACAGTGCAACGGTCACGTTTTTGCAAATCTCCTCTGAATCAGCGGCAACTAATAAGTCATCCATGTACTGAATGAGAGCGGCACCGGACGGTAAGGAAAAGGCATCAAGATGACATTTTAGAGCTTGACTGTAAATAGAGGGACTTTCACAATAACCTTGAGGTGCGCGTTTAAACCGGAAGCTTCGGCCTCCGAGGGAAAAACCAAAAATATCTCTACTCTCTTCGGCGATGGGAATACTAAAGAAAGCATTCTTTAGATCAATAACTGAAAACCAAGTCGCTGTAGAAGGTATCATCGTCAACAGAGCAGTGATATCTGGGACTACAGGAAACTGCGGTACGACAATCTTGTTTACCTCCCGAAGATCAATTACAAAACGATAAACAGGAGGCTGAGAAGGATCAGTGCGTTTAAGAACCGGAAGAACAGGACTGTTACATGTATTTCCTCTCGTTTCCTCAACCACACCCTTCTGAATCAAATCATGGACAATTTCCAGAAGTGCTTTCTCACCTTCAGTAGAGATTCTGTATTGCGGAATACGTGGCATTTCAGCATTGGGCTTAAGAGTAACAACATAAGGTGGGATCTCAAGACAACCAACGTCATTCGGACCCGTAGCCCAAAGCGTTTCGGGAAGAGAAAGCAATTCAGGTGGGAATTGATCTTTTGATAAGTACATTGGACTAGTCATTTTCTGTCCTAGAGTGAGGTATACACCAGAAGGTGAACAATATATCGTAGCATGCATTCTTTTTAATAGATCTAAACCCAACAGATTTTCACCACAACCATTCGTCAGAAGAAGCGGAGCTTCTAAATCATAAGGGCCTATTGAAACAGGCAAAGGGCAAGAAACTGGATTGCGAACAGGGGCGCCAGAAAATCCTACAGATACATTCGTTAAGCCAGACAAAGGTGCGCCAGGGAGTTTAGAATGAATGATAGAGCTTCTCATGGCACCAGTATCTAAAAGAAATGGCTCTGAAACACCCATTGTAGTGACATTAACATAAGGTCCATTCTGATCCACTGGAATTGACGTAACCCCCTTACTTTGTCCATGGCTGTCCTATTCAAAATGAAGACTTTCATTCCCTCCTTCAATATACTGATCCTCACTGTAATACTGTGTAGACCTAACATTTTGCTGGTCAAAGTAATTTCCGGAATTTGGAGGAACAAAAGAACGCTGCTCTTGGGTTAACACACCTCGACCTCTACCTCTATTTGCTGACTGAGGACCACCACGACCTCGTGAAGCAGATGTTGCTCCATTACGCTGCAACAATGCCGGACAACTGTTCTTAAAATGACCTTCCTCCCTACAATAAGCACATTGATTGGGACCTAGCAAAGGTCTTGGAATGAATGGTTCAGGCTTTTGATACAACCTCTGAAACTGCGGAGGCTGTTGAAACTGAGGCTGAACATAACGAGGAGGATAAGCCTGTTGCAAGAGAACTTTAGTTTTTAATTCTTTCGTCTTTTTCTCTTGTTTTTCCCTTTCTTCTTTGTCTCTATTTTCATAATATTGTGCAGTAGCCAATATCTGGGCGGAAGAAGAAACTGCCCATGAACTCTCGGAGTCTTTTAGCTTGTGTGATAGTTCAGGAAGCAAGTTATATACGAACTTATCCACAAATAATCGCTGTCCCCCTTCTGTAGCCATATCTTGACCACTGTGATCAATGAATGTCTCCTCGAATCGGGTAAAGAAATCGGAAACACTTTCATCTTTCTTTTGTTTACATGCTGCTAGCTTATCCCAATTAACTCTCAAAGCAGGCATCATTGTTTTCATTAATGTAATAATCCTACCAGGGAGTTCTGAGATCAAAGCGTCGGGCTTTGCACCACCTACTTGACCTCTATCTGCGGCAATAATAGCGTTCCAATCGCCGCCTAATTCTTGAGCGTGATCCTCTCTACGAATTTTAGCCCATATTGTCTGTGGAACTACATTTCCCATCAACATGTCAATATCTGCTAGATTCATAGTACATGCATCAACTGTTTGCGACAACTCTTTATAGTAACCAGCAGGATTTTTGCGTGGATCTGGGAGTGACTGTTTAAGTGCTAAAACTTCAGACCTTTTCCAGGGGACATGTACCCATATGCGCTGAAAATGCGCAGGAATAGCTGGATTAGCACCTGCTGCTGCAACTTCTTCCTTCCATATTGGAGAAACCTCTCTCATGGGATAGTTTTGCAGTGCTGTCCTAACTGAAGGATCAGAATCAGGAAAAGTCTGTGAGAACAATAGGGATCTGAAAGAAATAAGTGTTCTGACAGCGTTTTCAACCTTAGGACCCACAATAAGTCCTTTGTCAAAGTCAGCCTGAACATCTAACAGATCCTGTGGGACCGAACCCAAATTCATATCCTCCCATTCTTTAGCGAGAGTATCGCACATAACTTTAAAAACATATCTCTGCGTAGGTGCATTCCATTGCAGAAAGGTGGACATAATATCAGACGTACTATATTGGGGACCCTTCTTGATCCATCTACAAGCAAGTGAGTCCAATTTTTCTCGCTCTTCGGAGTCTGGGAATTGACTACGAGACTGTCTTCGAGAAAAAGCTGGAGACACATTTAAAGCTTCAAAGAAAGGTGATAAGAGACCAGAGACAGTATCTGCAAATCGCTTACGCATAGATGGAGAATTTGACATAAGGATAGGGGACAAGGTATTAGGTGAATTAACTAAAGGAGCATTAGGAATTGCCAAAGGAGCAGAAGGCAAAGGAGTTAAAGGCAAAGCTGGCATAGGCAATACTTGAGGAGGCAAATGTGGAAAAGCTGGAGCAGGCGGAAGCACAACTGGCGGCTGAACAGGCTGTAACATCGGGGGTGCATTAGCACCTTGTACATAGGGCGGAGGCAATTTCAATAAGTGGGACATTAAGGGATCTTCCTCAAAATCTTTTCTCTTATCAAGGGAAGAGATAGGCAACGTCGGATAGCATTTATCTATTGCCATTCGATGCTGTCTGTCTGAAATTTCCATTGCATTATCTATTTCATCATCTTTGAATTGCTGAGCAGCCTGTATAATCGTCATTCCCTGTGTTTTCCTATCTCGTTTCGCTTGTTTAATTTCTCTCTGTTTGGCTTCCTTACGCCAAAGGCGAAAAGAGTCAAACATTGCCGGCCGGGCTTTTCTTTTAAATAACGTTGCTTCTAAATTATCTAGCACATCAGTTTCGAAACTACCATTTTCTGGCCATTTTAAAACACCATCTTTCTTTGTATATCGGGTCCATGTCTTATTAAAGGCAATAGGACCAACACCATGTTTAGAATAGAGCTCATATGTGGGAGTTCCAACCGAAGGAATCGGACAGGAGTCCTCAAGCTGGGAGTCCCTATTACAACCAAAGCAACAAAGTTTTCCAAACTTAGTCAGACCAGACATCTCACGATTTTTACTGGCTGTTCACAAACATCAAGGGGGTAAAACTTTCAGTTTACACAGCACAAATGCACTTACCCCTCGGCTTTGGCCACTGCAATGGCCAAATCTAAGGACCTAAGGACAAAACAAAGACCAAAATTTGTGGGCGCGACCCACCAAATACTTAACTAAGGATGTCTTCTTACACCAACAGAGGCCCGTCTATCGTCTCGCTTTACCATACATCATCAAAGAAAGGGCCAAGGCAGGGCAGCAGTTAGGGCAGCAGTCGTCAGTAGCCGTCAGGAAGGAGTAACCGCGCTGAAAAAGACCTTCGGACCACTTCGACATACAGGGGTCGCTTGACGTGGCTCGCGATTCCTCCAGAATTTTCTTGCGGGGTTCCTCACGACCTTCAGGCAGAACCGGTACCGCTGAAGCCGCCCCACGTTGGGCGCCAGTTGAAGAACCAGAACCTTATGGGCCTGGCGGCGCAGGGTACGCCTGAAATCTCCTTGGATTCACCTGCCTCAACTAACAGAGACACGGGACACTCTGTCAGGCGTAAAAGATCAGATTTTATTAGCTGCAGCTAGTACAGTTGTCCAAGAAGTACACAAGGTATGTTCTCAGGAGACTGCCCCTTTACTTTGTGGCGCACAATCTTATATACCGTATAAAAACCATTTATTAACTACATACACTCCCAGAACACATAGAAAGGAGCCAGTAAGAATAATGTAAAGATAGAACAGAGCCAATAGAAATGTCGGAAAACAAGACAGCACCAATAGAAGGAATTGGAAAACAAAGTATCAAGTGACTTAAGGTTGCCTCCCCTCCAGCTGTGTTTGTCACCCCTCCCTTGAACTAATTCATTAACCGATCCACAACGAAGTTGCATGTGGTGCGATAAGTTTGTGTGCGTTTGGAGGACAGTTGTGAAATGAGAGAATACTAGCAAAGGACAGCGAAGGCCAGACGATAAGATAAGATCGGCGGAGAATAGTGTGAGCCTACAGATAGTTGAAACAAGGATTAGAAAACCAAACAGGGATTAGTGTACTCGGTCAGACCTTAATACCAGCCTTGTAAAGATAGAGGCAGAAGGCTGTTTTGAACACCATGTTGCAGAATAAGCAGAAAAGGCAGAATGGACTTCGTTCGCTGTGCTGCCTGAGTGAAGGCAACATAAAATGGCGGCGGGCCACAAAATGGCGGGTCGATACGATCGTATTAAAAATCGAATTTCCTCAGACCCTCCTTTTGCCAGAACTCAGGCAAGATACACAAACTCATGTTAATCTGAGTCGATGTCTATGGCCATGAGGTCATCAAGCTGTTGCTGTACCATCATTTTGATATTCTCTGCTCTTTGTGACTTGGGTTTGGGAATACATGCAGTAGCACATAGGTTGCAGATGGCAGGACCGCAGTGCATACAAAGACAACAAGAGAATATAAAAGCTAAAATTACTCCAAAGAATGTCAATACCTTCCAACCCCATTTGGACAGTAATCCCCAAAACCACTCTGAAAAGGACCAATCTCCTTCGTCCTGATGAATCGACTCGGAGATTATGTGTAACTTAGAGATAGCTTGGTATACTGTCGGAGCGTCATTAGGTATGAAAATACAGCAACTTGATCCGATCAATTTGCATACTCCACCACGGTCCGCAAGAACAAAGTCTAAGGCAACACGGTTCTGCAAGGTCATAAGACGATCAGCCTGTAGTTCAGCTGTAATGTTACTTAAAGCTCCTACAGTGATGTCTATGGTGGTTTCTACGACACGAACCAATTGCCTTATATTTCTGCTGTTGGCCATTGGACCCCAGAAGGGAAGAAATCCTTTGAGGAAATCTCCTCCCTCTTGTCCTGCTGTGTCTTTCGAATCCACAATCCCTCTGCCATATCTATTTTTATGATGGTTCGCAGGAGCGGTGTATGTAGGGGGAAGAAGAAAGGCTATATAACAAGTACCAGAGAAATCAGCTGGCAACCATGTATAAGCCCTATCGTGGCAAACGAAGTATGTACCTTGAGATGGTACTAACGGCGGTGAATTCAGGGCTGAATAAACATATGTATGGGAACATAAACTTTCTCTTTGTCCAGTGTTTGGAGTTCTACCATTTATTTGCAGACAGAAATTTCCTTGTTGGGGTATGACCCGTATCGGAGGAGATTTTCCTTGCTTAACCTTATCATTGAGGCTGGAAATGTAATTAGTTATGTTCCAATTGGTATATGCTTTTCTTTCATCTATGGAAGCTTCACTTTTTTCCATGATTTTAGCCATAGCTACCATTCCCTTTATCAATAAACTATGACTGAAATCTGAACCAACACTATGTGAACTGACAGGTTGTTTAATTTTACTTTGATATGCATTATTGAAAATGACAAAATAAGCCCAAGCGGAACCTTCATAGGAGAATGGAAGAACTAAATATGGCATTCCTTTTTCTACCGTATGTGGTATGAGTCCACACACCCAACAGTCAGTTGTATTGATCACTAACTGATGTTGATGTAACAACTGGACGAAGGAATTGTTAAAGTATTCAGTTCTTCTGATGAGTTCATGCTGGGGAAGAGTGTGAAATAGGTGCGGAGAGATAGTAGAAGAAGATGTAGAGGTAGGAGAAGAGACAACTTTTTGCTGCAGAGTAATAATGATCCAGTTTACAGATGCCAAAAGAATACACGACAATATAATGACGCATAGAGCAATACTACAACGACTATATATTTCTTTACAATTATTCTTTACATTTTTACTTTCTCTTTTATCTAATGTAGCCTCCATCTTTCTAAGTGGATGCTCACGGCAATCTTCCTCAATCACTGTAGTCACGATTATCTACCGTCCTATGACACTGTGAGGTCCTGCAGGCCTATTGCCACTTACTCAGGTCGTAACTAAGACTCCTACCGTGACCCTGCAACTGGGATAGAGTACTACATAGGAGAGAAATTTACAAGTTCTTTGGTCTTGGTCTCAAATTATAGCGTTCCTGTCCAGAGGCAGTCTGGTTTTGAAACAATGTTCCTGGATTTGTCGTGTTCAAGCGACGATGCAATGGTATTGCTTCTTGAAGGATGTCGTCGTCCTCTTTCTCAGAAAGTGTTCCAATTAGACGCGCATCACTGAATGGTACAAATTGCGGAACTTTCTCACTTTCAGAGTCACTGATGCCTCTACGGACCCACTGATCGAAAGGCAAGGGCAAAGGCACTTTCTTGCAGTGCACGGCATGCACCCAGTTTTTCTTTCCTTCGACTTTAACTGCTGTTCTTGTGGTCAAAAGAACCAGGCGTGGCTCTCTCCATCTGGGCTCCAAATTTCTCTGTCGTTGGAAATTTTTCGTGCAGACCCAGTCACCTGGTCGGATGGAATGACCTGGGTCTGTGGAAGCCTCTGGTAGAGCACTCTGAACCTGTTGATGAAGAACACGCAATTTAGTTGTAAGGTCATGCAAGTAGTCAATCAACATCGGGTATGGCAAGTCTGAGTATTTCTTAGGGCGAGGAACTCCCCATACATTAGCTGGGCGACCAAATATCACTTCGTAAGGGCTAAGCCCCAAACGAGAGTGTACTGCTGTTCTGGTGGACAGAAGAGCCAATGGTAAAGCATCAGGCCAATTAAGTCCTGTGCTAGCTTGCACCTTAGCAATTTTAAGCTTCAAGGTTCCATTGTAGCATTCTACTAAACCAGCCGACTGTGGGTGATTCGCCGCGTGGAACTTCTGTTTTATGCCAAGACCTGCACAAACTTTTTGCATGACTTGACCCACAAATTCGCTCCCATTGTCACTCCAGACAATGCGCGGCAAACCAAACCTAGGGAAGAATTCTTTCAAAAGTATTTTGGCAGTTGATAAAGCAGTATTGTCCTTCAGAGGGTAGGCTTCTACCCATCTAGAAAAAGCACATACTACCACCAGAACATATTTGAGGTTGTTGCATCGTTCCATGTGAATATAATCGATCTGCAACACCTCAAATGGATATGTTGGAGGAGCAAAATGACCTGCTGGAGTTGGGGTTCCCTTTCCCGGATTGTACATCAAGCAAACAATACAATGTTTTACTACATTATTTGCACACTTTGGGATCCCCTCATTTTGCCACACTGGAGCCAGAAGTTTACATATTCCTTTTGCACTTAGGTGAGCTGGACCATGTGCCATAGTAACTACAGGTAGTACATAAGCATCTGGTAACAGCCAACGTTGATGTTCTGATAATTCAACCCAACATCCCATCTCATCTAACATTCCTGTACTTTCCTTCCACTTTCTCAACTCATTCTCCGTAGCCTCTCCTTGAATTGATTTCACACTCTCTACTGTATCTTCACACATTCCCTTTTCTCTTACGCAGTTTGCGGGACCTGCAACATACATTCGACTTGTGTTGTCTCTGGCTGTCTTTTTTGCTATCTCATCTGCAAATGCATTTCCTCGACCAACATCGTCCACAATCTTTTTGTGTGCACTACACTTCACGATCGCTATCTGAGTAGGCATTGTAAGTGACTCAAGAAGTTCAGTCACTAATTGACCATGTTGTATCTTAGTACCATGGGAAGTAAAGAATCCTCTTTCCTTCCATAAGCGCCCAAAGTTAAACGCTACACCAAAAGCGTATTGGCTATCAGTGTACACGTTTACTCTTTTTCCTTTGGATAACACACACGCTCTAGTTAAGGCTATCAATTCAGCTGCCTGAGCTGAATTATGTCTAATGCGTGCTGTCTCCACAATCGTATGCAAAGTAGTAATAGCGTAGGCTGAAACTGTATCTCCATTCGGGAGCTTGAAACAAGAACCATCTACCCATAGTGTTCCATCTGGATTCACTAATGGCGTGTCTTTTAGGTCAATTCTACCCTTAGTCTCTTCTTCAGTACGGAGAAAACAATCATGCTGTTCAGAGACATCTCTCTCTTCTGGAAGAGGCAACAAAGTAGCTGGATTCAGGGTATTACATCGTTTGATGTGTATGTGACTAGCCAAAAGCGTCAGCTCATATCCGGACAACCGAGCACTCGTAAGATGCTGCGTTTTTGTCCTATTTAGTAAAGTATCCACTGCATGTGGCACCATAACAATGAGAGTATTATCTAGCACTACTCCAGCAGACTGTCGAATAGAAATTGCTGCTGCCGCTGTCGCCTTAAGACAACTAGGCAATGCTTTAGCTACTGGATCTAACGTAGCTGAGAAATATGCGCATGGTCGCTGTTGATCTCCAAAACGCTGCGTTAAGACTGACAATGCACAACCCTCTCTTTCGTGGACATAGAGCGTAAAGGGCTTACTGTAATCAGGAGTACCCAATACAGGAGCAGAACACAAAGCAATACGCAAATCAGTAAAACTCTTCTGACATTCGTCAGTCGACGGAAGAGGCTGAGGCGTATCTTTTAAAGTTAGCGCCAACAGCGGTTTAGCCAATAAAGAGAAACTCGGAATCCACTGTCTACAATAAGAAGTAATGCCCAAAAAGGCACGTACCTCTCTTTGTGTGGATGGCACTGACATTTGTGCAATTGCCTGAATTCGTTCGGGGGTCAATCGTCGTCCCTCCTTTGACAAGAGATGACCCAAATAAGTCACCTCGCGACAGACATATTGTAATTTAGAAGGAGAAACCTTGTGATTCAGATCAAACAAATGACGCAACAGTGCAACGGTCACGTTTTTGCAAATCTCCTCTGAATCAGCGGCAACTAATAAGTCATCCATGTACTGAATGAGAGCGGCACCGGACGGTAAGGAAAAGGCATCAAGATGACATTTTAGAGCTTGACTGTAAATAGAGGGACTTTCACAATAACCTTGAGGTGCGCGTTTAAACCGGAAGCTTCGGCCTCCGAGGGAAAAACCAAAAATATCTCTACTCTCTTCGGCGATGGGAATACTAAAGAAAGCATTCTTTAGATCAATAACTGAAAACCAAGTCGCTGTAGAAGGTATCATCGTCAACAGAGCAGTGATATCTGGGACTACAGGAAACTGCGGTACGACAATCTTGTTTACCTCCCGAAGATCAATTACAAAACGATAAACAGGAGGCTGAGAAGGATCAGTGCGTTTAAGAACCGGAAGAACAGGACTGTTACATGTATTTCCTCTCGTTTCCTCAACCACACCCTTCTGAATCAAATCATGGACAATTTCCAGAAGTGCTTTCTCACCTTCAGTAGAGATTCTGTATTGCGGAATACGTGGCATTTCAGCATTGGGCTTAAGAGTAACAACATAAGGTGGGATCTCAAGACAACCAACGTCATTCGGACCCGTAGCCCAAAGCGTTTCGGGAAGAGAAAGCAATTCAGGTGGGAATTGATCTTTTGATAAGTACATTGGACTAGTCATTTTCTGTCCTAGAGTGAGGTATACACCAGAAGGTGAACAATATATCGTAGCATGCATTCTTTTTAATAGATCTAAACCCAACAGATTTTCACCACAACCATTCGTCAGAAGAAGCGGAGCTTCTAAATCATAAGGGCCTATTGAAACAGGCAAAGGGCAAGAAACTGGATTGCGAACAGGGGCGCCAGAAAATCCTACAGATACATTCGTTAAGCCAGACAAAGGTGCGCCAGGGAGTTTAGAATGAATGATAGAGCTTCTCATGGCACCAGTATCTAAAAGAAATGGCTCTGAAACACCCATTGTAGTGACATTAACATAAGGTCCATTCTGATCCACTGGAATTGACGTAACCCCCTTACTTTGTCCATGGCTGTCCTATTCAAAATGAAGACTTTCATTCCCTCCTTCAATATACTGATCCTCACTGTAATACTGTGTAGACCTAACATTTTGCTGGTCAAAGTAATTTCCGGAATTTGGAGGAACAAAAGAACGCTGCTCTTGGGTTAACACACCTCGACCTCTACCTCTATTTGCTGACTGAGGACCACCACGACCTCGTGAAGCAGATGTTGCTCCATTACGCTGCAACAATGCCGGACAACTGTTCTTAAAATGACCTTCCTCCCTACAATAAGCACATTGATTGGGACCTAGCAAAGGTCTTGGAATGAATGGTTCAGGCTTTTGATACAACCTCTGAAACTGCGGAGGCTGTTGAAACTGAGGCTGAACATAACGAGGAGGATAAGCCTGTTGCAAGAGAACTTTAGTTTTTAATTCTTTCGTCTTTTTCTCTTGTTTTTCCCTTTCTTCTTTGTCTCTATTTTCATAATATTGTGCAGTAGCCAATATCTGGGCGGAAGAAGAAACTGCCCATGAACTCTCGGAGTCTTTTAGCTTGTGTGATAGTTCAGGAAGCAAGTTATATACGAACTTATCCACAAATAATCGCTGTCCCCCTTCTGTAGCCATATCTTGACCAATGTGATCAATGAATGTCTCCTCGAATCGGGTAAAGAAATCGGAAACACTTTCATCTTTCTTTTGTTTACATGCTGCTAGCTTATCCCAATTAACTCTCAAAGCAGGCATCATTGTTTTCATTAATGTAATAATCCTACCAGGGAGTTCTGAGATCAAAGCGTCGGGCTTTGCACCACCTACTTGACCTCTATCTGCGGCAATAATAGCGTTCCAATCGCCGCCTAATTCTTGAGCGTGATCCTCTCTACGAATTTTAGCCCATATTGTCTGTGGAACTACATTTCCCATCAACATGTCAATATCTGCTAGATTCATAGTACATGCATCAACTGTTTGCGACAACTCTTTATAGTAACCAGCAGGATTTTTGCGTGGATCTGGGAGTGACTGTTTAAGTGCTAAAACTTCAGACCTTTTCCAGGGGACATGTACCCATATGCGCTGAAAATGCGCAGGAATAGCTGGATTAGCACCTGCTGCTGCAACTTCTTCCTTCCATATTGGAGAAACCTCTCTCATGGGATAGTTTTTCAGTGCTGTCCTAACTGAAGGATCAGAATCAGGAAAAGTCTGTGAGAACAATAGGGATCTGAAAGAAATAAGTGTTCTGACAGCGTTTTCAACCTTAGGACCCACAATAAGTCCTTTGTCAAAGTCAGCCTGAACATCTAACAGATCCTGTGGGACCGAACCCAAATTCATATCCTCCCATTCTTTAGCGAGAGTATCGCACATAACTTTAAAAACATATCTCTGCGTAGGTGCATTCCATTGCAGAAAGGTGGACATAATATCAGACGTACTATATTGGGGACCCTTCTTGATCCATCTACAAGCAAGTGAGTCCAATTTTTCTCGCTCTTCGGAGTCTGGGAATTGACTACGAGACTGTCTTCGAGAAAAAGCTGGAGACACATTTAAAGCTTCAAAGAAAGGTGATAAGAGACCAGAGACAGTATCTGCAAATCGCTTACGCATAGATGGAGAATTTGACATAAGGATAGGGGACAAGGTATTAGGTGAATTAACTAAAGGAGCATTAGGAATTGCCAAAGGAGCAGAAGGCAAAGGAGTTAAAGGCAAAGCTGGCATAGGCAATACTTGAGGAGGCAAATGTGGAAAAGCTGGAGCAGGCGGAAGCACAACTGGCGGCTGAACAGGCTGTAACATCGGGGGTGCATTAGCACCTTGTACATAGGGCGGAGGCAATTTCAATAAGTGGGACATTAAGGGATCTTCCTCAAAATCTTTTCTCTTATCAAGGGAAGAGATAGGCAACGTCGGATAGCATTTATCTATTGCCATTCGATGCTGTCTGTCTGAAATTTCCATTGCATTATCTATTTCATCATCTTTGAATTGCTGAGCAGCCTGTATAATCGTCATTCCCTGTGTTTTCCTATCTCGTTTCGCTTGTTTAATTTCTCTCTGTTTGGCTTCCTTACGCCAAAGGCGAAAAGAGTCAAACATTGCCGGCCGGGCTTTTCTTTTAAATAACGTTGCTTCTAAATTATCTAGCACATCAGTTTCGAAACTACCATTTTCTGGCCATTTTAAAACACCATCTTTCTTTGTATATCGGGTCCATGTCTTATTAAAGGCAATAGGACCAACACCATGTTTAGAATAGAGCTCATATGTGGGAGTTCCAACCGAAGGAATCGGACAGGAGTCCTCAAGCTGGGAGTCCCTATTACAACCAAAGCAACAAAGTTTTCCAAACTTAGTCAGACCAGACATCTCACGATTTTTACTGGCTGTTCACAAACATCAAGGGGGTAAAACTTTCAGTTTACACAGCACAAATGCACTTACCCCTCGGCTTTGGCCACTGCAATGGCCAAATCTAAGGACCTAAGGACAAAACAAAGACCAAAATTTGTGGGCGCGACCCACCAAATACTTAACTAAGGATGTCTTCTTACACCAACAGAGGCCCGTCTATCGTCTCGCTTTACCATACATCATCAAAGAAAGGGCCAAGGCAGGGCGGCAGTCAGGGCAGCAGTCGTCAGTAGCCGTCAGGAAGGAGTAACCGCGCTGAAAAAGACCTTCGGACCACTTCGACATACAGGGGTCGCTTGACGTGGCTCGCGATTCCTCCAGAATTTTCTTGCGGGGTTCCTCACGACCTTCAGGCAGAACCGGTACCGCTGAAGCCGCCCCACGTTGGGCGCCAGTTGAAGAACCAGAACCTTATGGGCCTGGCGGCGCAGGGTACGCCTGAAATCTCCTTGGATTCACCTGCCTCAACTAACAGAGACACGGGACACTCTGTCAGGCGTAAAAGATCAGATTTTATTAGCTGCAGCTAGTACAGTTGTCCAAGAAGTACACAAGGTATGTTCTCAGGAGACTGCCCCTTTACTTTGTGGCGCACAATCTTATATACCGTATAAAAACCATTTATTAACTACATACACTCCCAGAACACATAGAAAGGAGCCAGTAAGAATAATGTAAAGATAGAACAGAGCCAATAGAAATGTCGGAAAACAAGACAGCACCAATAGAAGGAATTGGAAAACAAAGTATCAAGTGACTTAAGGTTGCCTCCCCTCCAGCTGTGTTTGTCACCCCTCCCTTGAACTAATTCATTAACCGATCCACAACGAAGTTGCATGTGGTGCGATAAGTTTGTGTGCGTTTGGAGGACAGTTGTGAAATGAGAGAATACTAGCAAAGGACAGCGAAGGCCAGACGATAAGATAAGATCGGCAGAGAATAGTGTGAGCCTACAGATAGTTGAAACAAGGATTAGAAAACCAAACAGGGATTAGTGTACTCGGTCAGACCTTAATACCAGCCTTGTAAAGATAGAGGCAGAAGGCTGTTTTGAACACCATGTTGCAGAATAAGCAGAAAAGGCAGAATGGACTTCGTTCGCTGTGCTGCCTGAGTGAAGGCAACATAAAATGGCGGCGGGCCACAAAATGGCGGGTCGATACGATCGTATTAAAAATCGAATTTCCTCACTCTCTCCTTGCATACCTCACTCAACCCTTCCATTCGTCCCCCGGCCCAGTATCCACAGACCCGAGTCTGTACCTTGTCCAGGCACATTCCTCCAGGAACGTGGATGGGTGCCCGGCACCCCAAAGAGTCGCCAGGAGTCACCAGGCGTGCAGGTTTCTCTGGCTTCTCCAGGCCACACTGCTTCTACTTGGGTGCCGGATACCAAGCTTGTTGTCCCCGAGGTCTCCCAGCTCCTTCACTCACTGCTTTATTTCCCACTGTTGTTTCCGTTTTCCTTCTGCTCCTCGTTGCTTTCTCTGTCCATCTTTTCTCTGCTGCTTTCTCCGCATTCCTGCTCCTCGCCGTTTCCTTCCGTCTTCGGGATTTGGCACCACCATTCCTGGTCGATTCTCCTGTCAACGGTCTGCATTATGTCAGGGGGCATGTCCCGAACACTGGAGCGCTGCTCCACCAATATGTCTTGAGTCCTCCTGGGGTGCCTTCCACTGGCTGGGTTCCACATTGATGCATTTTTTATTTGCCTGTACCGCCACAGTGCCACTCAAACAGCTTCAGACATACCCTGGTGATTATGATATTCTTGGCATCAATCAGTCCCTGACACAACATGGAAACAGAACTATTTGCTATTATATTTAACTTGACATAGATGATTGATGATCTTATGGGAACTTTCAGCAGCATTCAACATCATGGAACATAACATCCTTCTAGAACATTTTGGAAAAAGGCAATAGTTGAGGGTGGCTTCTTACAATGTTTCCTCTCTTTCCTGGATCCCAAGGGCCACTATTGTCCCTTGCATACTAAGGTACAGGAAGACATTTATGAGATCATTCATATTTATGCTTTGAAATTCCAATCATGTATGAAGAACACATTAGAAATAGATGTTCCTTGGATTGATTAAAACAACCACTTTACAAGATTGAGTTGTGCATGACAGCTATTGTGATGTAGCAAATCTTTTGCATTGTCATCCAAGTGAGCAAGGCATACACATTCGTATAGACTATAGACATTCCAAATAGCTCATACTCACAGTTTAATTCACATAATTTCCATTTTGCTTGTTTGCAGTGGCAAAAATACTTGGCATGTTATCAGCGTCTTTGGTATGTGGTGTTGGTACTTTAGACTCTACGGTAGACCGTGCAAATATCTGTCAGTAATACATGCAATGGAAATGGCAACCTGATATTTGAGAACTATCGATATATTCACTAAAATTAACAGGTCGGTTTTGAGTGCCATTTCATGTTAAGTTTGGCTCAATTATTGCAGGTCTCATTAGCTTGGTGTCTAATGTCATTTGCAACATTGGCAGTTATCTTATCACTCTTATATCTTAAGTACTGATATGCATGCCTTATATGACATTGTCACCTCGCCTGTCTGATGCATGGGATTTCCCTTCAAGCCTTGGCTTAACCCGTCTGCTGTCAGCACAAGGAAGGATTCTGTAAATTGAATAGAAAAACTCCTGTATTATTTTTGCACTCCAACCCCTGAGACAGTGAAAGTGGCGTTACATTTATCTTTTTTATCTTGCCCATTCCAATTCGTTTTTCACTCATGAGATTTGAAATATAGAAGACATTGACAAGATGGAGATGTGAAAGAATGTGTGATGTATTTGTATAAAAGAATGTGACCTATTTATATTACACATGAAATTCTGTATGACAGTTTTCGAACTGCCTGTAATACCCATTAAGGGGACCATTGGGGAAACTGTGCTAAACTTTTTTACTGTTTCACCACCATTGTTTCAACTTTCTCTGAGAGAGGATGAGCTCTCAACACTCTTTGTTAAGGTAAGACCCAACGGGTGTTGCATGAAGATATTGATACATTTTCAATTTTTTAAAAAAGTTTAATGATTTAATTAAACAATATATATAACAAATCTTTTTCATATATGTAGGCTGACAAAAATGTTCGCTGCCTAATAAAACCAAAACATGGAGTAACTAATTAGAGCAAAATGGAATGGTTAATTATTATGATAACAAAAAGAGAATTATGGATTATAAACAAGCATTTGCAATGCAATGGGTCTCGCATTTGCATGAGTTAGAGCTGTTACTGTTGTAAATTCCTAACTGGACTTTCTTTTCTTGCCACTTAAAATGAAAAAGAAAAGTAAAACATTTGACATAAGCGAGCCAAGTTAAAGTGCCATGGCCACCAGGAGTATGAGCGTGAAGGAGGGACACAAAAGGACAAAGAAGTTTGCTCGCAGTCAAACGTATGGGCAGTAGTCCAATTATCCATGTAACAGGGTCGATGTCCAAGCCGGTAACCAAACCGCCCCACGGACGGAAAAACGTAAAGCATTTACCAATAATAAAGGATTTTTTAAAGGCAAGCCCACGAACGAGTGATAGTGATGGGCTTGCGGTGGGCGTGGTTATAAACCCACAGATAGATTACAACAGGTCAGAGCACTTGCTTGCTTGACCTAATAAACCATGGAAAAAAGGAAGAAAATGAAAGAGCATAGGATATTAACTCCTTGATGTACTAAGATTACATTAGCACAAAGTAGTCACAAATTGTGCATTTTTGCAATCTGATTTTGGAAGTTAACTTATGTACTAATAGGTTGCTTCACAAAATACTGAATTGCAGTAGGTTACAAAATGATCTACCTAATTAATATTTACTAGCCCAGCCATAATCTGTGACCATTTGTGACTATCTACTATAAAGAGGATGGTGGTCTTCAATGGACAGCATACCACCATCCTTATGATTGCATTCAAAAAGGGAAAACATTATTTTTATGACAGCCCCCAAAGTTAATTAAAGTAAACGGGTCAGCTATAAAAAAAAGTTTACAGTTTTTGAAAATGACAGTGAGAGCATGCCGTGATCCCTTCAACCACTCACTACACCACTTGAAGCTGCCATCTTGATAATCAGAGGGAAAGGGGCTTATAAGTGACCACTTCCCCAATAAAAATCAATCACTACCCCAACTAGGAAGCCGGCTACTGCTCAATGATTTCTAAACAATTCATACAAAAGGGTTTGAATCACTATTTAGAATGGATGCCCGAAACACATCCCTTCCAAGTAGTGATTTGGAAAACATTTCTAAACCCATTTGGCAATTTAGAAAAACCTCTCTGAATACCTAAATTGACTTAGTATAGTAAAAAAACGTTTCCACTGGTCACAGAACCACTGATTTAGCAAATCACAGGGTTCACTACCTGTAAAAGATTTTGGGCCAGATTTATAAAAAGTGGCGCTCCATTACATGCAGCACCACTTTTCTTGCGATCACTTGCAACCCCCTACCGCCACCATGTGTGTTGTCTTTAAAATACGACGCACCATGTCGCAAGGTAGGGGGCAATAGTGTCAGAATTTCTGATGCTATTGATGTACTGTTCAGGGTTAGCACTAAAATGTTGGTGCTAACCCTGAACAGTACATAGGAACCCATTGTAAACAATGATGTGCCCCCTTTTAACGCCTGCTCTGCGCAAGCTTTAAAAGTGCTGAAAAAATGATGCAAAGAAATCTCTTAGATTTCTCAGATGTGCTCCATTTTTTTCAGCCCCCTAACAAGGGAATGCCCGTTTTGCATACATTGTGCCTGGCACAGGCATAACTTAGCGCAAGGGTTTACAAAGTAGCACAATGCATGCAATTTTGTAAATAAGGTGTGGGGAAAAGGCCGCCTTACATAAAAAAATGGTGCTAAGGTGGCATAAAGTGGCGCTAGGCCCGCTTAAATCAGGGCCTTTGTACAAAGGCCTCAAAAGAGAAGACAGGAGGTGTCAATAAAAGAAAAAGATATTATAAGGTAAATTATTGTAATATTCATAGAATAAAACAATGTCATTATAATATTACAAGATAATGTAAAATAAGGGCAAATTATAAATATAATTAAGTAAGTTCAGATTGCAGGGGAATGGAACAATTAAATCATAAACAATAACGTTTTTTGCATTTAGAATAAATTCAAAGAGATTTCATGACTTCTTGAGCTGAAATCCTTATTTGATAAGGACTAGATTTCACTGTGATAGGTAGAAATAGAAAGGTGTCCATGTAATGTTGGTTTAACATTACTACATTGTTACTGGCCATCAACTATTTTGGCTGTCACAACGTTGTGGCCAGAACATCTTGGCCTGTATTATATAGAGGGTGCGCTTTCTTTGGCTGTGCAACAGGACACCTTTAGCAGGTCTGCCAGGTGGAGACAGGGACCTTATTACACTGAAAGCGCTACCCTCAGGGCACCTGCAAATTCACGCTGTCTCTGGGCCACACATTCAGTGAAATACAGAGCTGCTGCTTTAGAGCCCCTCAGTGTTTCTCTGTGCAGTCCACAATCTACCTGCACTTTAAAGAGGAGTTAGAGAATCCCTTGCACGCAGATGTAGGGAGTGACTGCACCTGCCTGCAGCATGGTGTCTAGGGAGGCCATGGGACTCCCTTTCACCCACTGAGAGGGTTGCCCTCAGGGGGCACACTGAAACTGCACCACCTAAGACCATGTCTGCGTTTGTGCCCACAACAATTGAAGGAATAGAACATGGAGGCAAAGTGATTCCCTCATTTGCATGAGGCCATGAGGGCTGACACTTTCAGGATAGCTCTGGTGTTACACCTGCACCAGTGCCATCAGTATTTACAGAGGTGGAGGCACAAGCACCTGCAGCTCTTCTGTAACACCACAGTACCGATAGTGCACAAAAAGTGGGTGCACATGTCTTTTGGTACCCCAGGGCATTATGTTGAATACTGCTCCAGTTGTCATGGTTCAAGAGCACTAAAACCGAGTAGCTTCTCTCCACATAAAACCTTGGAACTATCCCTACTTTGTTTTTGCAAAATGTATGCATCACTCTAAGCCTGAAATTGTATCTATCTATCTATCTATCTATCTATCTATCTATCTATCTATCTATCTATCTATCTATCTATCTATCTATCTATCTATCTATCTATCTATCTATCTATCTATCTATCTAATCTTAATGTAACATAATAAGTGAACATTTCTGTGACAACGTAACATTTTAAACTTAAAAAACCATAACAATTCACCAGGTTTAGGTGTCTCAAGTAACTAAAACTTGTACCCTTGTTACTTACAATCTTGTTGTCAATTTTGTTTTCATGTGCCTACAGTGCGTACTGTCAGTTCATTTAACTTGTTGTTTCAATGAGTTAGAGTTTTATTTTTAGACAGTACAGCTTGGAAACAGTGATAAAGGTTTGCCTCTTTTGTTTCTGAGCTATGCTGTCTAAAATAATGCACTAACTCAGAGAAATATTGGTTAAATGAATTGACTTTACACACGGCATGTTCATAAAAAAAGGGATCTGCTCTGCACCTATATGATACACAAGGCAGTAGCTAGAAAAATAAAATACCCCCACTTTCAACTACATGGTTGCCACTGAGAGAGAGCAAAGTGGGCAGTCCCAACATTTATGTCTCCAGGAGTTTTTTCCCCCAAAGATAGTTTCCTTCCTTCGTTCTTTCTTTCCTTCTCTTTTCTCCCTTCGATTTCATATGCTTATTTCTATTTTTGTTGCATTCTTACAGACTTTTGTCTTTCTTTCCTTCTTTGCATTCTTCTTTCCTCACTTCTTTCATGCTCTTACTTCATTTGCTTCACTTACATTTTCATTCTTTCATCATTCCTCTTTCTCTCTGTATCCCTGTTTGTTCTTTTTCAACCCTTGACCAACATCCAAAACTGGCTTATGGTATATTCTTTCTGTTATCAATTATTATATTCTGCTTCGTCTTTTGTCCTGGACCAAAGCCTCACAGTTCAAGGTTCAGAAGCGCTATAAAACTAACTTAATTTATCCACTGAATCCCCCTCTCAAGCTGATATAGCAAGTACTTCACCACGCCCTCGATGATATAGCCCCTAAGTTGATTGGGTGCCCCAGCTCATGAAATGCCTAGTTTTTAGGGTTGAGCCTTTGACAGCACAGCACTGAATGCACTTTCCCTTGTGTTTACAATGAAGGACTTGGAGCCCACCCATTGCTTACCATTCCTTGGCTTCAGTGTCACTCTTCTTTGCTGTCTCCTCATTGGCCAGCACATCCCAAGCAATAGTTACTTTCATTTCCATGGTGCATGGACCAAGCACAAATTAATTCAAGTTGAATATTGTCCCTCTGTTTCCTTTGACCTCTCTCTATGTGATTCAGGTACTATCTTTTTATTTGAAAAGTGCTATAGGACTTTTCTTTTACCATCAAGTTTCTTTTGGTTGTACTGCCCCTTCCCCCTCATTGCTTGTTTTTTCTTCTAACCCTTTATTACTGCTTCCTGTGTCGCTGTTGTACCTTGTTTCATTGTTGCTTCTACTCTCACACCCCACACCATGCTTGCCCTTTATTTCTGCTTCTCTTTAGCCTAGATTGTAACTGTATTTATATAGCGCTTACTACTCCTGACGAGGCATCAAACTGCTTTTCAGCAAGTAGCACGCTACTCCAAAACCCAAAAGGATTATTGGTGGATTAGTGAAGGACATATAAGTATAGTATTAGTTTTATGTTAGAAATGCGGTCTTTGGTTGAGAGTCAGGTTACCCCCTGTTCAAGCAAGGGCCCTTACTCTAATCAGGGTAAAAGAGAATCACCCTCAGCTAACCCCTGGTTACCCCCTTGGTAGCTTGGCAGAGCAGTAGGCTTAACTTCAGAGTGCTAGGTGTAAGGTATTTGTAGCAACACAAACAGTAACTTAATGAAAACACTACAAAATGACACCACACAGGTTTAGAAAAATAGGAAATATTTATCTAAACAAAACAAGACCAAATGACAAACATCCACAATACACAAGTCAAGTTATGAATTTTTAAAGAATAAATTCTAAAATAGAGCTTAGAAACACAAAATTCTTCGATAAGGTATTACCACGGTGTCGTGATGGAGTCGTTCCCCACAATCCGATACCAACGGCGCCGGCCATGGAGTCACACGGACCCCCAGGTACAGTACCATGATGAAGTATGAAAAAAAGCCGATGTACGAAGTCGGGGATCGCAGCGTCTGTGCAAAATGTTCAATCCGCGCACTTTGAGCGATGTCGGTCACGAAGTGGTGTGGTGACTTCCACGGAGTCATGGATTTCTGCGGGGCTGCAGCGGTGTTGGGCCTGTGAAGGTCGTTGTGTTCCAGCGAAGATCACGGAGTCGATTGCAGGCAGCGTCACCGGACTCAGCAGCGGCGTCGGTCTGGAGTCGTCCGAAGTCGATTTCCTTGAATTTTCACCAGCTCTTCCTTTCAAGGGCCCAGGGACTGGATAGGGCACCACTTGTCAGAGCAGGAGTCTCAGCAGAGAGTCCAGGTGCTGGTAAGGGATAAGTCTTTGCGGTCCCTGAGACTTCAAACAACAGCAGGCAAGCTCTAAATCAAGCCCTTGGAGATTTCTTCTCAAGATGGAAGGCACACAAAGTCCAGTCTTTGCCCTCTTACTCTAGCAGAAGCAGCAACTGCAGGATAGCTCCACAAACCACAGTTAAAGGCAGGGCAGCTCTTCTTCCTCAGCTTTTCTGCTCTTCTCCAGGCAGAGGTTCCTCTTGTTTCCAGAAGTCTTCTAAAGTCTGTGATTTTGGGTGCCCTTCTTATACCCAATATCTCCTTTGAAGTAGGCCTACTTCAAAGTAAAGTCTCTTTTGAATGTGAAATCCTGCCTTGCCCAGACCAGGCCCCAGACACTCACCAGGGGGTTGGAGACTGCATTGTGTGAGGACAGGCACAGCTGTTCCAGGTGTAAGTGACCACTCCTCCCCTCCCTCCTAGCACAGATGGCTCATCAGGATATGCAGGCTACATCCCAGCTCCCTTTGTGTCACTGTCTAGTGTGAGGTGCAACCAGCCCAAATGTCAAACTGACCTAGACAGGGAATCCATAAAAAGGCAGAGTCACAGAAATGGTATAAGCAAGAAAATGCCCACTTTCTAAAAGTGGCATTTTCAAACACACAATCTTAAAATCAACTTTACTAAAAGATGTATTTTTAAATTGTGAGCTCAGAGACCCCAAACTCCACATGTCCATCCGCTCCCAAAGGGAATCTACACTTTAATCATATTTAAAGGTAGCCCCCATGTTAACCTATGAGAGGGACAGGCCTTTGCAACAGTGAAAAATGAATTTAGCAATAGTTCACTGTCAGGACACATTAAACACATCACTGTATGTCCTACCTTAACCATACACTGCACCCTGACCTTGGGACTACCTAGGGCCTACCTTAGCGGTGTCTTACAAGTAAGAAAAGGGAAGGCTTAGGCCCGGCAAGTGGGTACACTTGCCAACCGTTATTAGCGCTAAACTAATAAATATAAAATACATGATTAAATAGAAAGGGAATATATGTATAAGGAGTATATTGAGATTTAAAGTTGTATTGTATAAACAGACTTTCGAGTGTTGTGATATTTGAAGGTAATTTGTGCACTTTTTATAACAATATTTTTATCGTTTCCTCAATATCTTGGTAGTAAGATAATATTTACTAATTGTAATAGATAAATAAAACAGAGGATGATAAGTATCTAATCAAAACAACTTATACAGAATATATGCAATGTCCCATGAACATGTTAACCATTGAATAATATATATATATGTCTATATTTTTAGCTGTATGTAATATACATTTGTTAAGCAGTGCTAAAGAGTATGTATATATTTTGAGGAAAAAAACATAGTTACTATACACATTTGTTTAAAGAAAAACACATTTAGATATATTCATATAATCCAGTTATAAATGTTTACATACACAGAGATACGCAGTACATTGCTGTTTGAGTATGGTAGTTATGTAGGAAAGAGTATAACATGCTGGTTATATAGGAAAGAGCCAACTCTTGAGTAGTCTTCTGAAGATAAGATAATTATCCGTGGATCGTATATTTGGGGATAAAGAATATCAGAGTTTGGCCACTTAATCAGAGAAAAATGTACCACCTATTGTCTTTTCCGTGTATGGTGGTTTTTTGAGGCGAGGTGCTAATCTTGAGCAGAAGTTCCTTTGTTGAATGCATTTGGTGATTTTATTCCTGATGAAAAGTGGACCTGTTCCATGTATTGCTTTTTCGGTGATACAAAGCAGCTTGAAGGTGGATCTTCTGTCAACCGTAACCAATGTAGGGCCCACAAAGAAGGAGAGATGTAGGTTTGTAGCTTTACATGTAGGAGCAATCTGGCAGCAGAGTTCTGAATTTGCTGTAGTCTTTTCATAGTAGATAGAGATGATCCATGATAGAGGCCGCTGGCGCAATCCAGTTTAGATAGTACAAGAAAGACAGTAGCCTGGACCTTGTGTGGAAATCCCAGTAGGGGGAGATGGGTCATAGAGTTTTCGTAGTGATAAAGCTTAATCTTGCTAATTTGCCCACTTGGGCATTCATTGTTAACATGGATTCCATGGTAATTCCAAGGTTTCTTACTTTCTTAGATACTTTAACCTGTTCTGTGCCCAGGACGTAATGGTTACGTCCTGAGGCACAGAGCCCAGAGGAAGCGCTAGCGCTCCCTCTGTGGGGTTCCCCTCCACCCCCCCCAAGTCAGGGATGGAAGGGGAAGCCCTTCCTCTTCCACCCCCGACTCCCCCAACCCCCCCTGTGACATCAGGGGGGCAGAAACCACTAGGCACCAGGGATATTTAGTTTTTTTTGTTTTACAGATGGGGAGCGACCCCTTGGACAGGGTCGCTCCCCTGGAGAGGCAAATTGTATTTAGGCCATTTCTGCCCGCTTTGGGGGCAGATCGGCCGAATTTAGGTCAATCTGCCTTCAAGGGGGGCAGAAACCAGTAGGCACCAGGGATCTTTTTTTTGGCGTCGTCACGCAAGGGGAGCGACCTTGTAGGCAAGGGTCACTCCCCGGGGGGGCAAATTTATTTTAGGCCATGTCTGCCCCCCCGGGGGCAGATCGGCCTATTGTTATTTTTTTGTGTTTTTTTTTTTGTTTGTTTTTTTAGAGCTGGGGAGCGACCCATTAGGCAAGGGTCGCTCCCCTGGGGGGCAAATTGTATTTAGACCATTTCTGCCCCCCCCCTGGGGGCAGATTGGCCGATTTTAGGTCAATCTGCCCCCAAGGGGGCAGAAACCACAAGGCACCGGGGATTATTTTTTTTGGCGCCAATGTCACGCAGGGGGAGCGACCCCGTAGGCAAGGGACGCTCCCAGGGGGGCATTGAAGGGGTGGGGGGGAATTTATTTTAGGCCATTTCTACCCCCTCTAGGTGCCAGGACAAATCGTTTTTTGGTGTTTTTTTTTTTTAGAGATGGGGAGCAACCCATTAGGCAAGGGTCGCTCCCCTGGGGGGCAAATTGTATTTAGACCATTTCTGCCCCCCGGGGGCAGATTGGCCGATTTTAGGTCAATCTGCCCCCAAGGGGGCAGAAACCACAAGGCACCAGGGATTTTTTTTTTGGCGCCAATGTCACGCAGGGGGAGCGACCCCGTAGGCAAGGGTCGCTCCCGGGGGGGGGGTTGAAGGGGTGGGGGGGATTTATTTTAGGCCATTTCTGCCGTCAGGACAAATAGTTTTTTTGTGTTTTTTGTTTTTGTTTTTTGTTTTTTTAGAGATGGGGAGCGACCCATTAGGCAAGGGTCGCTCCCCTGGGGGGCAAATTGTATTTAGACCATTTCTGCCCCGTCCGATTTTAGGTCAATCTGCCCCCAAGGGGGCAGAAACCACTAGGCACCGGGGATTTTTTTTTTAGCGCCAATGTCACGCAGGGGGAGCGACCCCGTAGGCAAGGGTCGCTCCTGGGCAGGGGAGGGGTTTGGGGGGGTTGGGGGTCAAATTTATTTTAGGCCATTTCTGCCCCCCCTGGGGCCGGCTGAGCTAGAGGCCAAAATCCACAGGTAGGCACTGTTTTCTATGAAAAAATGTGATGTGTCCATGTTGTGTTTTGGGCCATTTCCTGTCGCGGGCGCTAGGCCTACCCACACAAGTGAGGTATCATTTTTATCGGGAGACTTGGGGGAACGCTGAGTGGAAGGAAATTTGTGGCTCCTCTCAGATTCGAGAACTTTCTGTCACCGAAATGTGAGGAAAATGTGTTTTTTAGCCAAATTTTGAGGTTTGCAAAGGATTCTGGGTAACAGAACCTGGTCAGAGCCCCACAAGTCACCCCATCTTGGATTCCCCTGGGTTTCTAGTTTTCAAAAATGTGCTGGTTTGCTAGGTTTCCCCAGGTACCGGCTGAGCTAGAGGCCAAAATCCACAGGTAGGCTTTGTTTTCTATGAAAAAATGTGATGTGTCCACGTTGTGTTTTGGGCCATTTCCTGTCACGGGCGCTAGGCCTACCCACACAAGTGAGGTATCATTTTTATCGGGAGACTTGGGGGAATGCTGGGTGGAAGGAAGTTTGTGGCTCCTCTCAGATTCCAGAACTTTCTGTCACCGAAATGTGAGGAAAACATGTTTTTTTAGCCAAATTTTGAGGTTTGCAAAGGATTCTGGGTAACGGAACCTGGTCAGAGCCCCACAAGTCACCCCCATCTTGGATTCCCCACGGTCTCTAGTTTTAAAAAATGCACAGGTTTGGTAGGTTTCCATATGTGCCGGCTGAGCTTGAGGCCAAATTCTACAGGTAGGCACTTTGCAAAAAACACCTCTGTTTTCTTTAAAAAAATGTGATGTGTCCACGTTGGGTTTTGGGGCGTTTCCTGTCACGCGCGCTAGGCCTACCCACACAAGTGAGGTATCATTTTTATCGGGAGACTTGGGGGAACGCTGGGTGGAAGGAAATTTGTGGCTCCTCTCAGATTCCAGAACTTTCTGTCACCGAAATGTGAGGAAAATGTGTTTTTTAGCCAAATTTTGAGGTTTGCAAAGGATTCTGAGTAACAGAACCTGGTCAGAGCCCCACAAGTCACCCCATCTTGGATTCCCCTGGGTTTCTAGTTTTCAAAAATGCGCTGGTTTGCTAGGTTTCCCCAGGTGCCGGCTGAGCTAGAGGCCAAAATCCACAGGTAGGCACTGTTTTCTATGAAAAAATGTGATGTGTCCACGTTGTGTTTTGGGCCATTTCCTGTCACGGGCGCTAGGCCTACCCACACAAGTGAGGTATCATTTTTATCGGGAGACTTGGGGGAATGCTGGGTGGAAGGAAGTTTGTGGCTCCTCTCAGATTCCAGAACTTTCTGTCACCGAAATGTGAGGAAAACATGTTTTTTTAGCCAAATTTTGAGGTTTGCAAAGGATTCTGGGTAACGGAACCTGGTCAGAGCCCCACAAGTCACCCCCATCTTGGATTCCCCACGGTCTCTAGTTTTAAAAAATGCACAGGTTTGGTAGGTTTCCATATGTGCCGGCTGAGCTAGAGGCCAAAATCTACAGGTAGGCACTTTGCAAAAAACACCTCTGTTTTCTTTAAAAAAATTTGATGTGTCCACGTTGGGTTTTGGGGCGTTTCCTGTCACGCGCGCTAGGCCTACCCACACAAGTGAGGTATCATTTTTATCGAGAGACTTGGGGGAACGCTGGGTGGAAGGAAATTTGTGGCTCCTCTCAGATTCCAGAACTTTCTGTCACCGAAATGTGAGGAAAATGTGTTTTTTTGCCAAATTTGAGGTTTGCAAAGGATTCTGGGTAACAGAACCTGGTCAGAGCCCCACAAGTCACCCCATCTTGGATTCCCCTGGGTTTCTAGTTTTCAAAAATGTGCTGGTTTGCTAGGTTTCCCCAGGTGCCGGCTGAGCTAGAGGCCAAAATCCACAGGTAGGCACTGTTTTCTATGAAAAAATGTGATGTGTCCACGTTGTGTTTTGGGCCATTTCCTGTCACGGGCGCTAGGCCTACCCACACAAGTGAGGTATCATTTTTATCGGGAGACTTGGGGGAATGCTGGGTGGAAGGAAGTTTGTGGCTCCTCTCAGATTCCAGAACTTTCTGTCACCGAAATGTGAGGAAAACATGTTTTTTTAGCCAAATTTTGAGGTTTGCAAAGGATTCTGGGTAACGGAACCTGGTCAGAGCCCCACAAGTCACCCCCATCTTGGATTCCCCACGGTCTCTAGTTTTAAAAAATGCACAGGTTTGGTAGGTTTCCATATGTGCCGGCTGAGCTAGAGGCCAAAATCTACAGGTAGGCACTTTGCAAAAAACACCTCTGTCTTCTTTAAAAAAATGTGATGTGTCCACGTTGGGTTTTGGGGCGTTTCCTGTCACGAGCGCTAGGCCTACCCACACAAGTGAGGTATCATTTTTATCGAGAGACTTGGGGGAACGCTGGGTGGAAGGAAATTTGTGGCTCCTCTCAGATTCCAGAACTTTCTGTCACCGAAATGTGAGGAAAATGTGTTTTTTAGCCAAATTTTGAGGTTTGCAAAGGATTCTGGGTAACAGAACCTGGTCAGAGCCCCACAAGTCACCCCATCTTGGATTCCCCTGGGTTTCCAGTTTTCAAAAATGTGCTGGTTTGCTAGGTTTCCCCAGTTGCCGGCTGAGCTAGAGGCCAAAATCCACAGGTAGGCACTGTTTTCTATGAAAAAATGTGATGTGTCCATGTTGTGTTTTGGGCCATTTCCTGTCGCGGGCGCTAGGCCTACCCACACAAGTGAGGTATCATTTTTATCGGGAGACTTGGGGAAATGCTGAGTGGAAGGAAGTTTGTGGCTCCTCTCAGATTCCAGAACATTCTGTCACCGAAATGTGAGGAAAACATGTTTTTTTAGCCAAATTTTGAGGTTTGCAAAGGATTCTGGGTAACGGAACCTGGTCAGAGCCCCACAAGTCACCCCCATCTTGGATTCCCCACGGTCTCTAGTTTTAAAAAATGCACAGGTTTGGTAGGTTTCCATATGTGCCGGCTGAGCTAGAGGCCAAAATCTACAGGTAGGCACTTTGCAAAAAACACCTCTGTTTTCTTTAAAAAAATGTGATGTGTCCACGTTGGGTTTTGGGGCGTTTCCTGTCACGCGCGCTAGGCCTACCCACACAAGTGAGGTATCATTTTTATCGAGAGACTTGGGGGAACGCTGGGTGGAAGGAAATTTGTGGCTCCTCTCAGATTCCAGAACTTTCTGTCACCGAAATGTGAGGAAAATGTGTTTTTTAGCCAAATTTGAGGTTTGCAAAGGATTCTGGGTAACAGAACCTGGTCAGAGCCCCACAAGTCACCCCATTTTGGATTCCCCTGGGTTTCTAGTTTTCAAAAATGTGCTGGTTTGCTAGGTTTCCCCAGGTGCCGGCTGAGCTAGAGGCCAAAATCCACAGGTAGGCACTGTTTTCTATGAAAAAATGTGATGTGTCCACGTTGTGTTTTGGGCCATTTCCTGTCACGGGCGCTAGGCCTACCCACACAAGTGAGGTATCATTTTTATCGGGAGACTTGGGGGAATGCTGGGTGGAAGGAAGTTTGTGGCTCCTCTCAGATTCCAGAACTTTCTGTCACCGAAATGTGAGGAAAACATGTTTTTTTAGCCAAATTTTGAGGTTTGCAAAGGATTCTGGGTAACGGAACCTGGTCAGAGCCCCACAAGTCACCCCCATCTTGGATTCCCCACGGTCTCTAGTTTTAAAAAATGCACAGGTTTGGTAGGTTTCCATATGTGCCGGCTGAGCTAGAGGCCAAAATCTACAGGTAGGCACTTTGCAAAAAACACCTCTGTCTTCTTTAAAAAAATGTGATGTGTCCACGTTGGGTTTTGGGGCGTTTCCTGTCACGCGCGCTAGGCCTACCCACACAAGTGAGGTATCATTTTTATCGAGAGACTTGGGGGAACGCTGGGTGGAAGGAAATTTGTGGCTCCTCTCAGATTCCAGAACTTTCTGTCACCGAAATGTGAGGAAAATGTGTTTTTTAGCCAAATTTTGAGGTTTGCAAAGGATTCTGGGTAACAGAACCTGGTCAGAGCCCCACAAGTCACCCCATCTTGGATTCCCCGGGGTTTCCAGTTTTCAAAAATGTGCTGGTTTGCTAGGTTTCCCCAGTTGCCGGCTGAGCTAGAGGCCAAAATCCACAGGTAGGCACTGTTTTCTATGAAAAAATGTGATGTGTCCATGTTGTGTTTTGGGCCATTTCCTGTCGCGGGCGCTAGGCCTACCCACACAAGTGAGGTATCATTTTTATCGGGAGACTTGGGGAAACGCTGAGTGGAAGGAAATTTGTGGCTCCTCTCAGATTCCAGAACTTTCTGTCACCGAAATGTGAGGAAAATGTGTTTTTTAGCCAAATTTTGAGGTTTGCAAAGGATTCTGGGTAACAGAACCTGGTCAGAGCCCCACAAGTCACCCCACCTTGGATTCCCCTGGGTTTCTAGTTTTCAAAAATGTGCTGGTTTGCTAGGTTTCCCCAGGTACCGGCTGAGCTAGAGACCAAAATCCACAGGTAGGCACTGTTTTCTATGAAAAAATGTGATGTGTCCACGTTGTGTTTTGGGCCATTTCCTGTCACGGGCGCTAGGCCTACCCACACAAGTGAGGTATCATTTTTATCGGGAGACTTGGGGGAATGCTGGGTGGAAGGAAGTTTGTGGCTCCTCTCAGATTCCAGAACTTTCTGTCACCGAAATGTGAGGAAAACATGTTTTTTTAGCCAAATTTTGAGGTTTGCAAAGGATTCTGGGTAACGGAACCTGGTCAGAGCCCCACAAGTCACCCCCATCTTGGATTCCCCACGGTCTCTAGTTTTAAAATATGCACAGGTTTGGTAGGTTTCCATATGTGCCGGCTGAGCTAGAGGCCAAAATCTACAGGTAGGCACTTTGCAAAAAACACCTCTGTTTTCTTTAAAAAAATGTGATGTGTCCACGTTGGGTTTTGGGGCGTTTCCTGTCACGCGCGCTAGGCCTACCCACACAAGTGAGGTATAATTTTTATCGGGAGACTTGGGGGAACGCTGGGTGGAAGGAAATTTGTGGCTCCTCTCAGATTCCAGAACTTTCTGTCACCGAAATGTGAGGAAAATGTGTTTTTTAGCCAAATTTTGAGGTTTGCAAAGGATTCTGAGTAACAGAACCTGGTCAGAGCCCCACAAGTCACCCCATCTTGGATTCCCCTGGGTTTCTAGTTTTCAAAAATGTGCTGGTTTGCTAGGTTTCCCCAGGTGCCGGCTGAGCTAGAGGCCAAAATCCACAGGTAGGCACTGTTTTCTATGAAAAAATGTGATGTGTCCACGTTGTGTTTTGGGCCATTTCCTGTCACGGGCGCTAGGCCTACCCACACAAGTGAGGTATCATTTTTATCGGGAGACTTGGGGGAATGCTGGGTGGAAGGAAGTTTGTGGCTCCTCTCAGATTCCAGAACTTTCTGTCACCGAAATGTGAGGAAAACATGTTTTTTTAGCCAAATTTTGAGGTTTGCAAAGGATTCTGGGTAACGGAACCTGGTCAGAGCCCCACAAGTCACCCCCATCTTGGATTCCCCACGGTCTCTAGTTTTAAAAAATGCACAGGTTTGGTAGGTTTCCATATGTGCCGGCTGAGCTAGAGGCCAAAATCTACAGGTAGGCACTTTGCAAAAAACACCTCTGTCTTCTTTAAAAAAATGTGATGTGTCCACGTTGGGTTTTAGGGCGTTTCCTGTCACGCGCGCTAGGCCTACCCACACAAGTGAGGTATCATTTTTATCGAGAGACTTGGGGGAACGCTGGGTGGAAGGAAATTTGTGGCTCCTCTCAGATTCCAGAACTTTCTGTCACCGAAATGTGAGGAAAATGTGTTTTTTAGCCAAATTTTGAGGTTTGCAAAGGATTCTGGGTAACAGAACCTGGTCAGAGCCCCACAAGTCACCCCATCTTGGATTCCCCACGGTCTCTAGTTTTAAAATATGCACAGGTTTGGTAGGTTTCCATATGTGCCGGCTGAGCTAGAGGCCAAAATCTACAGGTAGGCACTTTGCAAAAAACACCTCTGTTTTCTTTAAAAAAATGTGATGTGTCCACGTTGGGTTTTGGGGCGTTTCCTGTCACGCGCGCTAGGCCTACCCACACAAGTGAGGTATCATTTTTATCGGGAGACTTGGGGGAACGCTGGGTGGAAGGAAATTTGTGGCTCCTCTCAGATTCCAGAACTTTCTGTCACCGAAATGTGAGGAAAATGTGTTTTTTAGCCAAATTTTGAGGTTTGCAAAGGATTCTGAGTAACAGAACCTGGTCAGAGCCCCACAAGTCACCCCATCTTGGATTCCCCTGGGTTTCTAGTTTTCAAAAATGTGCTGGTTTGCTTGGTTTCCCCAGGTGCCGGCTGAGCTAGAGGCCAAAATCCACAGGTAGGCACTGTTTTCTATGAAAAAATGTGATGTGTCCACGTTGTGTTTTGGGCCATTTCCTGTCACGGGCGCTAGGCCTACCCACACAAGTGAGGTATCATTTTTATCGGGAGACTTGGGGGAATGCTGGGTGGAAGGAAGTTTGTGGCTCCTCTCAGATTCCAGAACTTTCTGTCACCGAAATGTGAGGAAAACATGTTTTTTTAGCCAAATTTTGAGGTTTGCAAAGGATTCTGGGTAACGGAACCTGGTCAGAGCCCCACAAGTCACCCCCATCTTGGATTCCCCACGGTCTCTAGTTTTAAAAAATGCACAGGTTTGGTAGGTTTCCATATGTGCCGGCTGAGCTAGAGGCCAAAATCTACAGGTAGGCACTTTGCAAAAAACACCTCTGTTTTCTTTAAAAAAATGTGATGTGTCCACGTTGGGTTTTGGGGCGTTTCCTGTCACGCGCGCTAGGCCTACCCACACAAGTGAGGTATCATTTTTATCGGGAGACTTGGGGGAACGCTGGGTGGAAGGAAGTTTGTGGCTCCTCTCAGATTCCAGAACTTTCTGTCACCGAAATGTGAGGAAAACATGTTTTTTTAGCCAAATTTTGAGGTTTGCAAAGGATTCTGGGTAACGGAACCTGGTCAGAGCCCCACAAGTCACCCCCATCTTGGATTCCCCACGGTCTCTAGTTTTAAAAAATGCACAGGTTTGGTAGGTTTCCATATGTGCCGGCTGAGCTAGAGGCCAAAATCTACAGGTAGGCACTTTGCAAAAAACACCTCTGTCTTCTTTAAAAAAATGTGATGTGTCCACGTTGGGTTTTGGGGCGTTTCCTGTCACGCGCGCTAGGCCTACCCACACAAGTGAGGTATCATTTTTATCGAGAGACTTGGGGGAACGCTGGGTGGAAGGAAATTTGTGGCTCCTCTCAGATTCCAGAACTTTCTGTCACCGAAATGTGAGGAAAATGTGTTTTTTAGCCAAATTTTGAGGTTTGCAAAGGATTCTGGGTAACAGAACCTGGTCAGAGCCCCACAAGTCACCCCATCTTGGATTCCCCGGGGTTTCCAGTTTTCAAAAATGTGCTGGTTTGCTAGGTTTCCCCAGTTGCCGGCTGAGCTAGAGGCCAAAATCCACAGGTAGGCACTGTTTTCTATGAAAAAATGTGATGTGTCCATGTTGTGTTTTGGGCCATTTCCTGTCGCGGGCGCTAGGCCTACCCACACAAGTGAGGTATCATTTTTATCGGGAGACTTGGGGAAACGCTGAGTGGAAGGAAATTTGTGGCTCCTCTCAGATTCCAGAACTTTCTGTCACCGAAATGTGAGGAAAATGTGTTTTTTAGCCAAATTTTGAGGTTTGCAAAGGATTCTGGGTAACAGAACCTGGTCAGAGCCCCACAAGTCACCCCACCTTGGATTCCCCTGGGTTTCTAGTTTTCAAAAATGTGCTGGTTTGCTAGGTTTCCCCAGGTACCGGCTGAGCTAGAGACCAAAATCCACAGGTAGGCACTGTTTTCTATGAAAAAATGTGATGTGTCCACGTTGTGTTTTGGGCCATTTCCTGTCACGGGCGCTAGGCCTACCCACACAAGTGAGGTATCATTTTTATCGGGAGACTTGGGGGAATGCTGGGTGGAAGGAAGTTTGTGGCTCCTCTCAGATTCCAGAACTTTCTGTCACCGAAATGTGAGGAAAACATGTTTTTTTAGCCAAATTTTGAGGTTTGCAAAGGATTCTGGGTAACGGAACCTGGTCAGAGCCCCACAAGTCACCCCCATCTTGGATTCCCCACGGTCTCTAGTTTTAAAATATGCACAGGTTTGGTAGGTTTCCATATGTGCCGGCTGAGCTAGAGGCCAAAATCTACAGGTAGGCACTTTGCAAAAAACACCTCTGTTTTCTTTAAAAAAATGTGATGTGTCCACGTTGGGTTTTGGGGCGTTTCCTGTCACGCGCGCTAGGCCTACCCACACAAGTGAGGTATAATTTTTATCGGGAGACTTGGGGGAACGCTGGGTGGAAGGAAATTTGTGGCTCCTCTCAGATTCCAGAACTTTCTGTCACCGAAATGTGAGGAAAATGTGTTTTTTAGCCAAATTTTGAGGTTTGCAAAGGATTCTGAGTAACAGAACCTGGTCAGAGCCCCACAAGTCACCCCATCTTGGATTCCCCTGGGTTTCTAGTTTTCAAAAATGTGCTGGTTTGCTAGGTTTCCCCAGGTGCCGGCTGAGCTAGAGGCCAAAATCCACAGGTAGGCACTGTTTTCTATGAAAAAATGTGATGTGTCCACGTTGTGTTTTGGGCCATTTCCTGTCACGGGCGCTAGGCCTACCCACACAAGTGAGGTATCATTTTTATCGGGAGACTTGGGGGAATGCTGGGTGGAAGGAAGTTTGTGGCTCCTCTCAGATTCCAGAACTTTCTGTCACCGAAATGTGAGGAAAACATGTTTTTTTAGCCAAATTTTGAGGTTTGCAAAGGATTCTGGGTAACGGAACCTGGTCAGAGCCCCACAAGTCACCCCCATCTTGGATTCCCCACGGTCTCTAGTTTTAAAAAATGCACAGGTTTGGTAGGTTTCCATATGTGCCGGCTGAGCTAGAGGCCAAAATCTACAGGTAGGCACTTTGCAAAAAACACCTCTGTCTTCTTTAAAAAAATGTGATGTGTCCACGTTGGGTTTTAGGGCGTTTCCTGTCACGCGCGCTAGGCCTACCCACACAAGTGAGGTATCATTTTTATCGAGAGACTTGGGGGAACGCTGGGTGGAAGGAAATTTGTGGCTCCTCTCAGATTCCAGAACTTTCTGTCACCGAAATGTGAGGAAAATGTGTTTTTTAGCCAAATTTTGAGGTTTGCAAAGGATTCTGGGTAACAGAACCTGGTCAGAGCCCCACAAGTCACCCCATCTTGGATTCCCCACGGTCTCTAGTTTTAAAATATGCACAGGTTTGGTAGGTTTCCATATGTGCCGGCTGAGCTAGAGGCCAAAATCTACAGGTAGGCACTTTGCAAAAAACACCTCTGTTTTCTTTAAAAAAATGTGATGTGTCCACGTTGGGTTTTGGGGCGTTTCCTGTCACGCGCGCTAGGCCTACCCACACAAGTGAGGTATCATTTTTATCGGGAGACTTGGGGGAACGCTGGGTGGAAGGAAATTTGTGGCTCCTCTCAGATTCCAGAACTTTCTGTCACCGAAATGTGAGGAAAATGTGTTTTTTAGCCAAATTTTGAGGTTTGCAAAGGATTCTGAGTAACAGAACCTGGTCAGAGCCCCACAAGTCACCCCATCTTGGATTCCCCTGGGTTTCTAGTTTTCAAAAATGTGCTGGTTTGCTTGGTTTCCCCAGGTGCCGGCTGAGCTAGAGGCCAAAATCCACAGGTAGGCACTGTTTTCTATGAAAAAATGTGATGTGTCCACGTTGTGTTTTGGGCCATTTCCTGTCACGGGCGCTAGGCCTACCCACACAAGTGAGGTATCATTTTTATCGGGAGACTTGGGGGAATGCTGGGTGGAAGGAAGTTTGTGGCTCCTCTCAGATTCCAGAACTTTCTGTCACCGAAATGTGAGGAAAACATGTTTTTTTAGCCAAATTTTGAGGTTTGCAAAGGATTCTGGGTAACGGAACCTGGTCAGAGCCCCACAAGTCACCCCCATCTTGGATTCCCCACGGTCTCTAGTTTTAAAAAATGCACAGGTTTGGTAGGTTTCCATATGTGCCGGCTGAGCTAGAGGCCAAAATCTACAGGTAGGCACTTTGCAAAAAACACCTCTGTTTTCTTTAAAAAAATGTGATGTGTCCACGTTGGGTTTTGGGGCGTTTCCTGTCACGCGCGCTAGGCCTACCCACACAAGTGAGGTATCATTTTTATCGGGAGACTTGGGGGAACGCTGGGTGGAAGGAAGTTTGTGGCTCCTCTCAGATTCCAGAACTTTCTGTCACCGAAATGTGAGGAAAACATGTTTTTTTAGCCAAATTTTGAGGTTTGCAAAGGATTCTGGGTAACGGAACCTGGTCAGAGCCCCACAAGTCACCCCCATCTTGGATTCCCCACGGTCTCTAGTTTTAAAAAATGCACAGGTTTGGTAGGTTTCCATATGTGCCGGCTGAGCTAGAGGCCAAAATCTACAGGTAGGCACTTTGCAAAAAACACCTCTGTCTTCTTTAAAAAAATGTGATGTGTCCACGTTGGGTTTTGGGGCGTTTCCTGTCACGCGCGCTAGGCCTACCCACACAAGTGAGGTATCATTTTTATCGAGAGACTTGGGGGAACGCTGGGTGGAAGGAAATTTGTGGCTCCTCTCAGATTCCAGAACTTTCTGTCACCGAAATGTGAGGAAAATGTGTTTTTTAGCCAAATTTTGAGGTTTGCAAAGGATTCTGGGTAACAGAACCTGGTCAGAGCCCCACAAGTCACCCCATCTTGGATTCCCCGGGGTTTCCAGTTTTCAAAAATGTGCTGGTTTGCTAGGTTTCCCCAGTTGCCGGCTGAGCTAGAGGCCAAAATCCACAGGTAGGCACTGTTTTCTATGAAAAAATGTGATGTGTCCATGTTGTGTTTTGGGCCATTTCCTGTCGCGGGCGCTAGGCCTACCCACACAAGTGAGGTATCATTTTTATCGGGAGACTTGGGGAAACGCTGAGTGGAAGGAAATTTGTGGCTCCTCTCAGATTCCAGAACTTTCTGTCACCGAAATGTGAGGAAAATGTGTTTTTTAGCCAAATTTTGAGGTTTGCAAAGGATTCTGGGTAACAGAACCTGGTCAGAGCCCCACAAGTCACCCCACCTTGGATTCCCCTGGGTTTCTAGTTTTCAAAAATGTGCTGGTTTGCTAGGTTTCCCCAGGTACCGGCTGAGCTAGAGGCCAAAATCCACAGGTAGGCACTGTTTTCTATGAAAAAATGTGATGTGTCCACGTTGTGTTTTGGGCCATTTCCTGTCACGGGCGCTAGGCCTACCCACACAAGTGAGGTATCATTTTTATCGGGAGACTTGGGGGAATGCTGGGTGGAAGGAAGTTTGTGGCTCCTCTCAGATTCCAGAACTTTCTGTCACCGAAATGTGAGGAAAACATGTTTTTTTAGCCAAATTTTGAGGTTTGCAAAGGATTCTGGGTAACGGAACCTGGTCAGAGCCCCACAAGTCACCCCCATCTTGGATTCCCCACGGTCTCTAGTTTTAAAAAATGCACAGGTTTGGTAGGTTTCCATATGTGCCGGCTGAGCTAGAGGCCAAAATCTACAGGTAGGCACTTTGCAAAAAACACCTCTGTCTTCTTTAAAAAAATGTGATGTGTCCACGTTGGGTTTTGGGGCGTTTCCTGTCACGCGCGCTAGGCCTACCCACACAAGTGAGGTATCATTTTTATCGAGAGACTTGGGGGAACGCTGGGTGGAAGGAAATTTGTGGCTCCTCTCAGATTCCAGAACTTTCTGTCACCGAAATGTGAGGAAAATGTGTTTTTTAGCCAAATTTTGAGGTTTGCAAAGGATTCTGGGTAACAGAACCTGGTCAGAGCCCCACAAGTCACCCCATCTTGGATTCCCCGGGGTTTCCAGTTTTCAAAAATGTGCTGGTTTGCTAGGTTTCCCCAGTTGCCGGCTGAGCTAGAGGCCAAAATCCACAGGTAGGCACTGTTTTCTATGAAAAAATGTGATGTGTCCATGTTGTGTTTTGGGCCATTTCCTGTCGCGGGCGCTAGGCCTACCCACACAAGTGAGGTATCATTTTTATCGGGAGACTTGGGGAAACGCTGAGTGGAAGGAAATTTGTGGCTCCTCTCAGATTCCAGAACTTTCTGTCACCGAAATGTGAGGAAAATGTGTTTTTTAGCCAAATTTTGAGGTTTGCAAAGGATTCTGGGTAACAGAACCTGGTCAGAGCCCCACAAGTCACCCCACCTTGGATTCCCCTGGGTTTCTAGTTTTCAAAAATGTGCTGGTTTGCTAGGTTTCCCCAGGTACCGGCTGAGCTAGAGACCAAAATCCACAGGTAGGCACTGTTTTCTATGAAAAAATGTGATGTGTCCACGTTGTGTTTTGGGCCATTTCCTGTCACGGGCGCTAGGCCTACCCACACAAGTGAGGTATCATTTTTATCGGGAGACTTGGGGGAATGCTGGGTGGAAGGAAGTTTGTGGCTCCTCTCAGATTCCAGAACTTTCTGTCACCGAAATGTGAGGAAAACATGTTTTTTTAGCCAAATTTTGAGGTTTGCAAAGGATTCTGGGTAACGGAACCTGGTCAGAGCCCCACAAGTCACCCCCATCTTGGATTCCCCACGGTCTCTAGTTTTAAAATATGCACAGGTTTGGTAGGTTTCCATATGTGCCGGCTGAGCTAGAGGCCAAAATCTACAGGTAGGCACTTTGCAAAAAACACCTCTGTTTTCTTTAAAAAAATGTGATGTGTCCACGTTGGGTTTTGGGGCGTTTCCTGTCACGCGCGCTAGGCCTACCCACACAAGTGAGGTATAATTTTTATCGGGAGACTTGGGGGAACGCTGGGTGGAAGGAAATTTGTGGCTCCTCTCAGATTCCAGAACTTTCTGTCACCGAAATGTGAGGAAAATGTGTTTTTTAGCCAAATTTTGAGGTTTGCAAAGGATTCTGAGTAACAGAACCTGGTCAGAGCCCCACAAGTCACCCCATCTTGGATTCCCCTGGGTTTCTAGTTTTCAAAAATGTGCTGGTTTGCTAGGTTTCCCCAGGTGCCGGCTGAGCTAGAGGCCAAAATCCACAGGTAGGCACTGTTTTCTATGAAAAAATGTGATGTGTCCACGTTGTGTTTTGGGCCATTTCCTGTCACGGGCGCTAGGCCTACCCACACAAGTGAGGTATCATTTTTATCGGGAGACTTGGGGGAATGCTGGGTGGAAGGAAGTTTGTGGCTCCTCTCAGATTCCAGAACTTTCTGTCACCGAAATGTGAGGAAAACATGTTTTTTTAGCCAAATTTTGAGGTTTGCAAAGGATTCTGGGTAACGGAACCTGGTCAGAGCCCCACAAGTCACCCCCATCTTGGATTCCCCACGGTCTCTAGTTTTAAAAAATGCACAGGTTTGGTAGGTTTCCATATGTGCCGGCTGAGCTAGAGGCCAAAATCTACAGGTAGGCACTTTGCAAAAAACACCTCTGTCTTCTTTAAAAAAATGTGATGTGTCCACGTTGGGTTTTAGGGCGTTTCCTGTCACGCGCGCTAGGCCTACCCACACAAGTGAGGTATCATTTTTATCGAGAGACTTGGGGGAACGCTGGGTGGAAGGAAATTTGTGGCTCCTCTCAGATTCCAGAACTTTCTGTCACCGAAATGTGAGGAAAATGTGTTTTTTAGCCAAATTTTGAGGTTTGCAAAGGATTCTGGGTAACAGAACCTGGTCAGAGCCCCACAAGTCACCCCATCTTGGATTCCCCACGGTCTCTAGTTTTAAAATATGCACAGGTTTGGTAGGTTTCCATATGTGCCGGCTGAGCTAGAGGCCAAAATCTACAGGTAGGCACTTTGCAAAAAACACCTCTGTTTTCTTTAAAAAAATGTGATGTGTCCACGTTGGGTTTTGGGGCGTTTCCTGTCACGCGCGCTAGGCCTACCCACACAAGTGAGGTATCATTTTTATCGGGAGACTTGGGGGAACGCTGGGTGGAAGGAAATTTGTGGCTCCTCTCAGATTCCAGAACTTTCTGTCACCGAAATGTGAGGAAAATGTGTTTTTTAGCCAAATTTTGAGGTTTGCAAAGGATTCTGAGTAACAGAACCTGGTCAGAGCCCCACAAGTCACCCCATCTTGGATTCCCCTGGGTTTCTAGTTTTCAAAAATGTGCTGGTTTGCTTGGTTTCCCCAGGTGCCGGCTGAGCTAGAGGCCAAAATCCACAGGTAGGCACTGTTTTCTATGAAAAAATGTGATGTGTCCACGTTGTGTTTTGGGCCATTTCCTGTCACGGGCGCTAGGCCTACCCACACAAGTGAGGTATCATTTTTATCGGGAGACTTGGGGGAATGCTGGGTGGAAGGAAGTTTGTGGCTCCTCTCAGATTCCAGAACTTTCTGTCACCGAAATGTGAGGAAAACATGTTTTTTTAGCCAAATTTTGAGGTTTGCAAAGGATTCTGGGTAACGGAACCTGGTCAGAGCCCCACAAGTCACCCCCATCTTGGATTCCCCACGGTCTCTAGTTTTAAAAAATGCACAGGTTTGGTAGGTTTCCATATGTGCCGGCTGAGCTAGAGGCCAAAATCTACAGGTAGGCACTTTGCAAAAAACACCTCTGTTTTCTTTAAAAAAATGTGATGTGTCCACGTTGGGTTTTGGGGCGTTTCCTGTCACGCGCGCTAGGCCTACCCACACAAGTGAGGTATCATTTTTATCGGGAGACTTGGGGGAACGCTGGGTGGAAGGAAGTTTGTGGCTCCTCTCAGATTCCAGAACTTTCTGTCACCGAAATGTGAGGAAAACATGTTTTTTTAGCCAAATTTTGAGGTTTGCAAAGGATTCTGGGTAACGGAACCTGGTCAGAGCCCCACAAGTCACCCCCATCTTGGATTCCCCACGGTCTCTAGTTTTAAAAAATGCACAGGTTTGGTAGGTTTCCATATGTGCCGGCTGAGCTAGAGGCCAAAATCTACAGGTAGGCACTTTGCAAAAAACACCTCTGTCTTCTTTAAAAAAATGTGATGTGTCCACGTTGGGTTTTGGGGCGTTTCCTGTCACGCGCGCTAGGCCTACCCACACAAGTGAGGTATCATTTTTATCGAGAGACTTGGGGGAACGCTGGGTGGAAGGAAATTTGTGGCTCCTCTCAGATTCCAGAACTTTCTGTCACCGAAATGTGAGGAAAATGTGTTTTTTAGCCAAATTTTGAGGTTTGCAAAGGATTCTGGGTAACAGAACCTGGTCAGAGCCCCACAAGTCACCCCATCTTGGATTCCCCGGGGTTTCCAGTTTTCAAAAATGTGCTGGTTTGCTAGGTTTCCCCAGTTGCCGGCTGAGCTAGAGGCCAAAATCCACAGGTAGGCACTGTTTTCTATGAAAAAATGTGATGTGTCCATGTTGTGTTTTGGGCCATTTCCTGTCGCGGGCGCTAGGCCTACCCACACAAGTGAGGTATCATTTTTATCGGGAGACTTGGGGAAACGCTGAGTGGAAGGAAATTTGTGGCTCCTCTCAGATTCCAGAACTTTCTGTCACCGAAATGTGAGGAAAATGTGTTTTTTAGCCAAATTTTGAGGTTTGCAAAGGATTCTGGGTAACAGAACCTGGTCAGAGCCCCACAAGTCACCCCACCTTGGATTCCCCTGGGTTTCTAGTTTTCAAAAATGTGCTGGTTTGCTAGGTTTCCCCAGGTACCGGCTGAGCTAGAGGCCAAAATCCACAGGTAGGCACTGTTTTCTATGAAAAAATGTGATGTGTCCACGTTGTGTTTTGGGCCATTTCCTGTCACGGGCGCTAGGCCTACCCACACAAGTGAGGTATCATTTTTATCGGGAGACTTGGGGGAATGCTGGGTGGAAGGAAGTTTGTGGCTCCTCTCAGATTCCAGAACTTTCTGTCACCGAAATGTGAGGAAAACATGTTTTTTTAGCCAAATTTTGAGGTTTGCAAAGGATTCTGGGTAACGGAACCTGGTCAGAGCCCCACAAGTCACCCCCATCTTGGATTCCCCACGGTCTCTAGTTTTAAAAAATGCACAGGTTTGGTAGGTTTCCATATGTGCCGGCTGAGCTAGAGGCCAAAATCTACAGGTAGGCACTTTGCAAAAAACACCTCTGTTTTCATTAAAAAAATGTGATGTGTCCACGTTGGGTTTTGGGGCGTTTCCTGTCACGCGCGCTAGGCCTACCCACACAAGTGAGGTATCATTTTTATCGGGAGACTTGGGGGAACGCTGGGTGGAAGGAAATTTGTGGCTCCTCTCAGATTCCAGAACTTTCTGTCACCGAAATGTGAGGAAAATGTGTTTTCTAGCCAAATTTTGAGGTTTGCAAAGGATTCTGAGTAACAGAACCTGGTCAGAGCCCCACAAGTCACCCCATCTTGGATTCCCCTGGGTTTCTAGTTTTCAAAAATGTGCTGGTTTGCTAGGTTTCCCCAGGTGCCGGCTGAGCTAGAGGCCAAAATCCACAGGTAGGCACTGTTTTCTATGAAAAAATGTGATGTGTCCACGTTGTGTTTTGGGCCATTTCCTGTCACGGGCGCTAGGCCTACCCACACAAGTGAGGTATCATTTTTATCGGGAGACTTGGGGGAATGCTGGGTGGAAGGAAGTTTGTGGCTCCTCTCAGATTCCAGAACTTTCTGTCACCGAAATGTGAGGAAAACATGTTTTTTTAGCCAAATTTTGAGGTTTGCAAAGGATTCTGGGTAACGGAACCTGGTCAGAGCCCCACAAGTCACCCCCATCTTGGATTCCCCACGGTCTCTAGTTTTAAAAAATGCACAGGTTTGGTAGGTTTCCATATGTGCCGGCTGAGCTAGAGGCCAAAATCTACAGGTAGGCACTTTGCAAAAAACACCTCTGTTTTCTTTAAAAAAATGTGATGTGTCCACGTTGGGTTTTGGGGCGTTTCCTGTCACGCGCGCTAGGCCTACCCACACAAGTGAGGTATCATTTTTATCGAGAGACTTGGGGGAACGCTGGGTGGAAGGAAATTTGTGGCTCCTCTCAGATTCCAGAACTTTCTGTCACCGAAATGTGAGGAAAATGTGTTTTTTAGCCAAATTTGAGGTTTGCAAAGGATTCTGGGTAACAGAACCTGGTCAGAGCCCCACAAGTCACCCCATCTTGGATTCCCCTGGGTTTCTAGTTTTAAAAAATGTGCTGGTTTGCTAGGTTTCCCCAGGTGCCGGCTGAGCTAGAGGCCAAAATCCACAGGTAGGCACTGTTTTCTATGAAAAAATGTGATGTGTCCACGTTGTGTTTTGGGCCATTTCCTGTCACGGGCGCTAGGCCTACCCACACAAGTGAGGTATCATTTTTATCGGGAGACTTGGGGGAATGCTGGGTGGAAGGAAGTTTGTGGCTCCTCTCAGATTCCAGAACTTTCTGTCACCGAAATGTGAGGAAAACATGTTTTTTTAGCCAAATTTTGAGGTTTGCAAAGGATTCTGGGTAACGGAACCTGGTCAGAGCCCCACAAGTCACCCCCATCTTGGATTCACCACGGTCTCTAGTTTTAAAAAATGCACAGGTTTGGTAGGTTTCCATATGTGCCGGCTGAGCTAGAGGCCAAAATCTACAGGTAGGCACTTTGCAAAAAACACCTCTGTTTTCTTTAAAAAAATGTGATGTGTCCACGTTGGGTTTTGGGGCGTTTCCTGTCACGCGCGCTAGGCCTACCCACACAAGTGAGGTATCATTTTTATCGGGAGACTTGGGAGAACGCTGGGTGGAAGGAAATTTGTGGCTCCTCTCAGATTCCAGAACTTTCTGTCACCGAAATGTGAGGAAAACTTGTTTTTTTAGTCAAATTTTGAGGTTTGCAAAGGATTCTGGGTAACAGAACCTGGTCAGAGCCCCACAAGTCACCCCATCTTGGATTCCCCTAGGTCTCTAGTTTTAAAAAATGCACAGGTTTGGTAGGTTTCCCTATGTGCCGGCTGAGCTAGAGGCCAAAATCTACAGGTAGGCACTTTGCAAAAACACCTCTGTTTTCTTTAAAAAAATGTGATGTGTCCACGTTGTGTTTTGGGGCGTTTCTTGTCACGGGCGCTAGGCCTACCCACAGAAGTGAGGTATCATTTTTATCGGAAGACTTGGGGGAACGCTGGGTGGAAGGAAATTTGTGGCTCCTCTCAGATTCCCGAACTTTCTATCACTGAAATGTGAGGAAAATTTGTTTTTTTTAGCCAAATTTTGAGGTTTGCAAAGGATTCTAGGTAACAGAACCTGGTCAGAGCCCCACAAGTCACCCCATCTTGGATTCGCCTAGGTCTCTAGTTTTCAAAAATGCACAGGTTTGGTAGGTTTCCCTAGGTGCCGGCTGAGCTAGAGGCCAAAATCTACAGGTAGGCACTTTGCAAAAAACACCTCTTTTTTCTTTAAAAAAATGTGATTTGTCCACGTTGTGTTTTGGGGAGTTTCCTGTCACGGGCGCTAGGCCTACCCACAGAAGTGAGGTATCATTTTTATCGGGAGACTTGGGGGAACGCTGGGTGGAAGGAAATTTGTGGCTCCTCTCAGATTCCAGAACTTTCTGTCACCGAAATGTGAGGAAAACTTGTTTTTTTAGCCAAATATTGAGGTTTGCAAACGATTCTGGGTAACAGAACCTGGTCAGAGCCCCACAAGTCAGCCCATCTTGGATTCCCCTAGGTCTCTAGTTTTCAAAAATGCACAGGTTTGGTAGGTTTCCCTAGGTGCCGGCTGAGCTAGAGGCCAAAACCTACAGGTAGGCACTTTGCAAAAAACACCTCTGTTTTCTTTCAAAAGATGTGATGTGTCCACGTTGTGTTTTGGGGCGTTTCCTGTCACGGGCGCTAGGCCTACCCACAGAAGTGAGGTATAATTTTTATCGGGAGACTTGGGGGAGCGCTGGGTGGAAGGAAATTTGTGGCTCCTCTCAGAGTCCAGAACTTTCTGTCACCGAAATGTGAGGAAAACTAGTTTTTTTAGCCAAATTATGAGGTTTTCAAAGGATTCTGGGTAACAGAACCTGGTCAGAGCCCCACAAGTCACCCCATCTTGGATTCCCCTAGGTCTCTGGTTTTCAAAAATGCACAGGTTTGGTAGGTTTCCCTAGGTGCCGGCTGAGCTAGAGGCCAAAATCTACAGGTAGGCACTTTGCAAAAAACACCTCTGTTTTCTTTAAAAAAATGTGATGTGTCCACGTTGTGTTTTGGGGCGTTTCCTGTCACCAGTGCTAGGCCTACCCACAGAAGCGAGGTATAATTTTTATTGGGAGACTTGGGGGAACGCTGGGTGGAAGGAAATTTGTGGTTCCTCTCAGATTCCAGAACTTTCTGTCACCGAAATGTGAGGAAAACTTGTTTTTTTAGCCAAATATTGAGGTTTGCAAACGATTCTGGGTAACAGAACCTGGTCAGAGCCCTACAAGTCAGCCCATCTTGGATTCCCCTAGGTCTCTAGTTTAAAAAAATGCACAGGTTTGGTAGGTTTCCCTAGGTGCCGGCTGAGCTAGAGGCCAAAATCTACAGGTAGGCACTTTGCAAAAAACACCTCTGTTTTCTTTAAAAAAATGTGATGTGTCCACGTTGCGTTTTGGGGCGTTTCCTGTCGCGGGCGCTAGGCCTACCCACACAAGTGAGGTATCATTTGTATTGGGAGACTTGGGGGAACATAGATTATCAAAATAAGTGTTATTGCCACTTGTCTTTCTCTACATTTTTTCCTTCCAAATATAAGAGAGTGTGTAAAAAAGACATCTATTTGAGTAATGCCCTGTATTTCACATGCTAGTATGGTCACCCCGGAATTCAGAAATGTGCAAATAACCACTGCTCCTCAACACCTTATCTTGTGCCCTTTTTGGAAATACAAAGGTTTTCTTGATAGCTATTTTTCACTCTTTATATTTCAGCAAATGAATTGCTGTATACCCGGTATAGAATGAAAACGCACTGCAGGGTGCAGCTCATTTATTGGCTCTGGGTACCTAGGGTTCTTGATGAACCTACAAGCCCTATATATCTCCGCAACCAGAGGAGTCCAGCAGATGTAACGGTATATTGTTTTCAAAAATCTGACATTGCAGGAAAAAGTTACAAAGTAAAACGTGGAGAAAAATTTATGTTTTTTTCACCTCAATTTCAATATATTTCTTTTTCAGTTGTTATTTTCTGTAGGAAACCCTTGTAGGATCTACACAAATTACCCCTTGCTGAATTCAGAATTATGTCTACTTTTCAGAAATGTTGCGGTTTCTGGTATCCAGCATTGGTTTCATGCCCATTTCTGTCACTGACTGGAAGGAGGCTGAAAGCACACAAAATTGTACAAATGGGGTATGTCCCAGTAAAATGCCACAATTGTGTTGAAAAATTGGGTTTTCTGAGTCAAGTCTGCCTGTTCCTGAAAGCTGGGAAGCTGGTGAATCTAGCACCGCAAACCCTTTGTTGATGCCATTTTCAGGGGAAAAAAACCACAAGCCTTCTTCTGCAGCCCCTTTTTCCCATTATTTTTTTAAAAAACAAAATTTTCACTATATTTTGGCTAATTTCTTGGCCTCCTTCTGGGGAACCCACAAAGTCTGGGTACCTCTAGAATCCCTAGGATGTTGGAAAAAAAGGACGCGAATATGGCTTGGCTAGCTTATGTGGACAAAAAGTTATGAGGGCCTAAGCGCGAACTGCCCCAAATAGCCAAAAAAAGGCTCGGCACAGGAGGGGGTAAAGGCCTGGCAGCGAAGGGGTTAATGAAGGTGGTCCCAGATCGTCCGGCCAGGTGCAGAGTAAGTTATAATTTCTCCAATTCCCACATGTGAATATTTTAGTTTTGGAAGATTTGTGAGTTTCCATTGTCTTTGGGGCATTCCAGTTTAAGGAGTATTTGTGTGTATCTGCATGGTTGTAGCATATGACCTGAAATTCATTAATCATTGCCAGCAAAGACCTCGGGGCATATTTATACTCCGTTTGCGCCGAATTTGCGTCGGTTTTTTCGACGCAAATTCGACGCAAAACTAACTCCATATTTATACTTTGGCGTTAGACGCGTCTAGCGCCAAAGTTCATGGAGTTAGCGTCATTTTTTTGCGTGAACACCTTCCTTGCGTTAATGATATGCAAGGTAGGCGTTCCCGTCTTAAAAAATGACTCCGATACTATTGCGTCGGATTTATACTCCCGGGCAAAAATGACGCCTGGGAGTGGGCGGGTCTAAAAAACCCGCATTAGCGCCGTATTTTAGCGCCTGGGTCAGGGCAGGCGTTAAGGGAACTGTGGGCTCAGAATGAGCCCAGAGGTGCCCTCCCCTGCCACCAGGGACACCCCCTGCCACCCTTGCCCACCCCAGGAGGACACCCAAGGCTGGAGGGACACACCCCAGGGACATTAAGGTAAGTCCAGGTAGGTATTTTTTTTTGTTTTTTTTGTGGCATAGGGGGGCCTGATTTGTGCCCCCCTACATGCCACTATGCCCAATGACCATGCCCAGGGGACAGAAGTCCCCTGGGCATGGCCATTGGGCAAGGGGGCATGACTCCTGTCTTTGCTAAGACAGGAGTCATTTCAATGGGGGATGGGCGTCGTAAATAAATGGCGCAAATCGGGTTGAGGCGATTTTTTTGCCTCAGCCTGACTTGCACCATTTCTGGACGCCCATACGCCATTTCCCCCCTACGCCGGCACTGCCTGGTGTACGTCGTTTTTTTTAACGCACACCAGACGGCGCCGGCGGCTAACGCCGGCTAACGTCATTCAATAAATACGGCGCCCGCATGGCGCTTCAGAATGGCGTTAGCCGGCGCTAATTTTTTTGACGCAAAACTGCGTTGGCGCAGTTTTGCGTCAAAAAGTATAAATATTGGCCCTCATGTTTATGTTGAAAAGCATGGGTGAAATAATTGAGCCTTTAGGGACCCCTGCTTTTGTGAAGAACGGTTTGGATGAGAAAGGGAAAGTATGGTTGATATTTGTTCTGTTTTGAAGGTAGGATGTGATCCAGTCAGGAGCAGTCCCCCTCTATGCAGGCTTCATTGAGTCTTTGTATTAGGGTGTCATGGTCAGCTGTATCAAAAGCAGCTGAGAGGTCTAAGAAAAGTAGTGCAGCAACTCCATTGTGGTCTACTGTGTTTTTAAGGCCGTCCCGTGTGCGATGGGGGCAGATTCTATACCTCTTCCTGCAGGGAATCTAGTTTGGTATCATGAAAGTGTGTAGTTATCTTCAATGAAATGTGACATTTGGGCAAATGCTGCTCTTTCTATGAGTTAGCCCAGGAAATGTTCATTTGTAATTGCTCTGTATTTTGTTGGGGTCATGTGGGTCCAAGTTTGTTTTCGGTAATAATGGGTGTATGTATGCCTTTGTTAGTTCTCTGGAAAGATTCCTGTAGTTAAAGAATTATTGATGATTCTTCTGATTGTGTTCTTGAAAATGTGTTGTGGACCATGGTCAGAAGGACAGCCGGAAGGCCTCCTTACTTTGACCAGATCCATAAACTCATTTTGTGATGTTTGTTTAAAGGAATGTAGAGGCTGGGTTTGTCTACTGTTGGAGGGTATTAGAAATGGGGTCTTTGGTTGGCAGTCAGGTTACCCCCTGTACAAGCAAGGACTCTCACTCTAGTCAGGATAAGTCACACACAAACCAAATTATCCTGTGCCCACCTTTAGTAGCTTGGCACTGAGCAGTCAGGCTTAACTTAGACGACAATGTGTAAAGTATTTGTGCAATAAATTATGCAAACACACAGTATAAACACCACAAAAATCCATCAAACAGGTTTAGAAAAATATAGAATATGTATCCAAGTAGATTAAGGTCAAAACAATCAAGACTTGATAAATACAAGTTAAAATATCACTTTTGAAATGATCAATAAAGTCTTTCGTTCTTAAAAAGCAATAAGTGTCTCTTGCAAGCACAAAGTACCTGGTCTGCATCTAAAGTAATTGTTCAGGACCGCAGAGGAGGAGATGCCTGGAAAACGGGAGATGTGCATCAGTTTCTCCGGGCGCGCACAGACGATGCATTGATGTTTTTCCATGCAACAAGGGCTTTGCGTCGATTTCCGGCGTGCAGGCTTGGATCCTCTTCAGGTTGCGGGGTATTTGAACACGCCGGGGACAATGCAGAGAAATCCTTGGCATGCAGGATGAAGTCACAGGAGCTGCGTCGATTTGGTGGGCCATGCGGGGAAATTTCTGTTGCACAGCAGGTGCTACGTCGATTTGTCTCGCAGAAAGTCGGGCTGTGTCTTTCCGGGTTGGCAATGCGTCGATCCAGTGGGCCATGCGTCAAAGTCCCGGTCGCAATGCTGGCGCTGCGTCGATCTCCACTCGGGGAGCCGGGCTGCGTTGTTCCGGTTCGGCGTGTGGTGATTTTCTCACCGCGATGCAGGCTGTGTGTCATTTCTGGTGGATTCTGCATCAAAATTTCACTGCAGAAGGAGTTATTTGCAGAGATGAAGTATTTTTTTGCCCTGAGACTTCAGCAAACAGGAGGCAAGCTCAAACCAAGCCCTTGGAGAGCACTTCTCAGCAGAGCCAGGGGGCAGCAAGGCAGCCAGGCAACAGCAAGGAAGTAGTCCTTTACAGCAAAGCAGTCAGGTGAGTCCTTTGGGTAGGCAGGCAGCTTCTCTTAGCAGGTTGCAGGTTTTAGTTCAGAGTTTCTTTCCCAGGAGTTATCTTGTCAAGAAGTGTTTGAGTTGGTAGGGTTAGAGGCCCTGTTTAAATACCCAAAAGTGCCTTTGAAGTGGGGGATACTTCAAAGAGTGACTTAGAAGTGCACAAGGTCCCCTTTCAGTTCCATCCTGTCTGCCAGGATCCCAGAAGGGGGTTTGGCAGTCCATTTTGTGAGGGCAGGCCACTGTCCTTTGACATGTAAGTGTCAGGCCCTACACCCTCCCAGCCAAGGAAGACCCATTCAATATGCAGATGTGTGCAGGTGTGACTGAGCATCCTGTGTTTGGGGTTGTCTTAGTGAAATGCACAAGGAAGCTTTCAACTAACCCAGTCAGATGTGGATTGTAAGGCACAGAAGGATTTAAGTGCAGAGAAATGCTCACTTTCTAAAAGTGGCATTTCTAAAATAGTAATATTAAATCCAACTTCACCAGTCAGCATGATTTTGTATCACCATTCTGGACATACTAAATATGACCTTGTTACTCTTTCCAGATCAGAATCTACCACTCAAACAGTATATGAGGGTAGCCCTAATGTTAGCCTATGAAAGGAGCAGGCCTCACCGCAGTGTAAAACCAATTTAGGGGTTTTACACTACCAGGACATATAAACTACACAGGTACATGTCCTTCCTTATACCTACATAGCACCCTGCCCTCTGGGTTACCTAGGGCCTACCTTAGGGGTGACTTATACGTAGAAAAAGGGGAGTTTAAGGCTTGGCAAGTACTTTTAAATGCCAAGTCGAAGTGGCAGTGAAACTGCACACACAGCCTTGCAGTGGCAGGCCTGAGACATGGTTATGGGCTACTTATGTAGGAGCACAACCAGTGCTGCAGGCCCACTAGTAGTATTTAATTTACAGGCCCTGGGCACATGTAGTGCACGTTGCTGGGGACTAACAAGTAAATTAAATATGCCAATTGGGTATGAGCCAATGTCACCATGTTTTAGGGAGAGAGCATGTGTACTTTAGCACTGATTAGCAGTGGGAAAGTGCACAGAGTCCTAAAGCCAGCACAAATGATGTCAGAAAAAGAGAAGGAGGAAGGCAAAAATGTTTGAGGGTGACCCTGCAGAAAGGCCTTTTCCATCAGGGGGGATATTTGGAAATGGGTTGCTGCTGGTGGTTTTCTTTTGTTTTAAATAGGAGTCCAATGTGTCTGCGTTGGTTGTGTAATGATTTCGCAGTTTGTCCGGGGAATTCTTGAGTAATGGGATGAGTACCTTCCGTGCATTTCGGTTTAAGAAATTTAGTGAGACTTTTTTTAAATTCTTTATTTGCAGGTTTAACATTTTGAATTCTGCCTGGATAGTAACTTTTTTTAGCTTTTTTAATTGTTGATTTATATATTCCAAAGGTGAAGATTGTATTGATTGCTGTTTGTTTTCAGCCATGTTCGCAGCAGCTTTCTGATTTGTTTTCTTTAACTTTTTTTAATTCTGTATCTCTCCAAGGTGCTTGTTTTCTTTTGTCCTGTTTTCTTGTTCTTAGTGGTATTAGCATGTCAAAAGCTTCGTGTAGCCACTCATAGAGTACTGAACAGAATTTATTGTGTCTAGATCTGCGTTGGCTGTTATTTGTATTTCTAAGTATTAAAAATTGAGTTTGTTCCAAGGCCGATAGGTGGATGCATGTAAGGTGGTCTTGTAAGTGTTGATTTGTGGTGTTTTATGTTGGAAAGCCATCAAATGGTGGTCTGACCATGTGACTGGAGTAAACTGGAAATATCTGTGGGATTGTGTACGATCTGATGTAGGTTCAGTGTTACCAGACCAGTGATGATTGTGTTTGGATGGGGCATATTGGGTTTGTCAAACCAAATGTGTGGGTCCCCAAAAATGCATAGGTTGCAGTATAGTGTAATAAGGTTTGAGACCGTTTCTAGAAACATGTTTGGGAATGTTGCATTGCTAGGTGGTGGTCTGTAAAGGAGAAGAAAGTTACAGGACCAAGTTGAAGTAGAGTTGAATCTGGTGAAAGAGACCCTTAAAACCTTCTACAGAAATGTTGTATGTTTTGCAAAGATGTGTTGTTTGCTTGTATATAACAGCTAGTCCACCTCCTCTTTTGCCTATACAATTTTGTGTGATAGCTTGATAGCTTGGAGGAATGGCTTCATGCAACACAGGAACTATGTAATGTCCCAACCATGATTCTGTCATGAAGAGTAAGCCAGGTTGCGTGTCAGTGAGTAGTTCTTAGATGTGGTGCTTGTTTTAGGAGAGTGGTGAAGCATGTATTAGTATGCAGTTTAGAGATTGTGTTTTGGTGATGGTGTGACTGTTTTGTAGAGGAGTGAGCAGTATATTTTGAACTTGTAGCAGGTGTGTCATTTGTGCTGGTATTAACTATATGAGGGTCACAGTATTGTTGTTTTTCTAAATTGTGTTCCTCATCCAGCAGGCTTAAAAGGCATTTTGTTGGGTCTGCGTGTGTCGGTGGTGGAAGAGTGAGATTGTGAGTTGTGTTGTTTTTGTAGAGTAGCCTGGTTGTTTCATAGGCATGGCAATGCGAAGATGTGAAGGGTGGCCTGTTGTTTATTTTGTTTGCGTCTGCTTAGAGTAGAAGGAGTATGGGTTAGGGGTGGTGGTGGAGCATGTGGGACATTATCTAAGGCTTTAAATTGTGCAATGGATGTCAGGCAGGTAAATGGGAGTTGTATTGGTGTGTTTGTTTTTGTTTGTGTTACTGAAAAATAGAAAATTTGGGAGTAAAGATGGATTAGGATGTTTGCTATTTGTGTAGTCATAAGGGAGGAAATGGATGTATGTTTCTAATTTGTGATGGAGGGTATTATGAAAGTGTGTGTGATTTTGATGTGCTGTTGTGCATGTTTTGTTTTGTTTTTGTGGAGTTTGAGAGGAGCTATTGATATTGTGGTTTTCTGAGAAGGGTTGTATGTAAAGTACTGCTGTTGAGAGATATTTGAATTGTACAAGAGGTTGTGATGTGTTTTGAAGAAAAGTGTATGTGGTGATTAAGAGGGGATGGGCAAGAGTTATGAGTGTTTGTGTTAGATTTGATCACTGGAAGAGGTAACATGTGTGCTGGAGTAGAGTATAAGGACTGTCTGCCTGTTTTTGGTGAAAAAAGGAGGAGATTTTTGGTGGATGAAATAATGGAAGGCTGAGTATAGGTTTTGTCAAGACAAAGGGGATCTGTTAGGAGGAAGTAGAAGAGAGAGATGTTGTTATGTGTGAACAGGGAGTTTGTGCCTGGATGGATTAAAGTTATGTATAATGAGGCTTTGTGTTGAGTTGTGTATTTGTTAGTGGTATAGGACAGAGTTGTGTTTTGTGTGAGACTAAAGGCGCCATAGTGTTGTGGTTGAGCAGAAGGGGTTGTGGGTGTAGTTTCTTGGGTTTTGTAGTGGTTGTGAAGACATTGAAATCTGTATGAGGTGTGTTTGTGGTAAGTAAGTAGAATGACTTTGCTGATATTGTATTTGGATGTTTGTGGATGTGGATAGCTTAAGGAGGTTGCTGGTAAAGGACAAATTGGGCAGCATTTCTGGCATTAGGCCCGACCTGCCCTGAACAGGCCCAAAGAGGTCATTCCCTTGTCCTCTCCACCCTTAGCCTTGACACCCAGAATGAAATGCCCTGAACCTTAGGCAATAAGAACCCTAACCCTAAACACTAGAGCAAGTGGGAGGCCTGGCGCTATAAACCAATCACAGCACTAGCCCTCACAACCAATCAAAATCGAAACCCTATGCCATAAGTCCAATAGGAAACCCAGCCCTAGGATCCAATCAGAAACCTCGCCCTAACAGCCAATCAGAGCTCAAGACCTAAACCCATAGTCCATTAGAGACCGTAGCCCTAGTAAGCAGTCAGAACCCTAGCCCTAAACCGACAATCTAAACTTGAATCCTAAACCCTTACCCTAGCCTTAACAGCCAATCACAACTCAAACCCTAAACACTTAGTCCCATAGAAATCCAAGCCATAGCAACTAATCACAGAAACACATGCAACAACCAACAGAAACTCATATACGGGCTAGAGAGAGTAAGCACAGGCTGCTGTAGCAGGGGTCAGGGAGGGTTCCTCTATTCACAACCTCCTTTGATAAAGACAGGCACAATCCACTCTTTCTAACTTCCTGATTCTACTTTTCAGATAAGGGACAAATTTGTCACTGAAATACTGCTTTTTGCACACTTAAAAGAATAACTATTTTTCAAGCCAGAAATGAGTGATACATACACTTTCCAAGCACAGTTTAAACCCAAAAAGCAGATTAAGCTGTCTCCTAAACACACTCTGGTTAGCCACTAAGTTGTATGTTGCCTTTTTTAAAACCTTGTAGGAGGAGAAGGGGTAGTGAGGATTTGTACAGTCTATGGGGAAAAACTAGGAGGGAAATTTATACAGTCAGGGGTAGAACAACGCAGCAACGGCCGGTGCACAACAGGCCTGTAATGTCAGGTTTCTTTCATTGCCTAAGGCCCTGGCCTGACTTCAGGCCAGGGCCATAGGCAGTAAGAACTGCAGTTTCAGGCCTCTTGTGCACTGGCCTGCCCTGTGTGCACTGTACACTAGGCAGGCCGGTGCACAAGAGATCTGGGAAGGCCAGTGCACAACAGGCCCAAAACTGCAGCTTTTGCGGCCTGTGGCCTGAATGCAGAAAAATGAAAACTCACCTGGATCCTTGTTGCCAGTGGCCTGGTGCTCTGCCTCTCTCTTCTCCCTGCTCCTGAGCCCAGCCCGGCCCGGGCTGATGGCGGAGGGAGGCCTGGAGTAACCGGTACAGAGCTGGCACCAGCAGCAGCACCATGCTGCAGCACAAACATCGGGCCGAGAGTGCGCACTGCAGCTTAGTTAAGGGTTACACAGCTCAAGCGCAGATTGTTTGCGATTGGGCTGTTTGGCCTTTAACTGGGCTGTAGTGTGCATGGTGTGAGCTCTGCTCCGCTGGTGGGGCTAGCAGAGTTTTTGAGTGAACTCCGCGCACCAAGAGGAGTGCCAAAGGCGCTCTCAGCTCCCCCAGCGGAGCAGAGCTCACAGCCCACCCCTATTAGCCACTGAGGTGTAAGTTGCATTTTTAAACCTTGTGTTGGAGGGGGTGAGACCTTGTACAGTGTATGTGCTAAAACTAGGAGGGAAATTTATGCAGACACGGGTAGAAGAAAACAGCTGTTTAAATGTATCAAACTTGCAGAAAACTAATAGTGATTCAAAACAGTCACGAGCAGAATTGTTATTGATTATCATTGGAAGTAGACGCAAATTTGATTTGTTATTTCCGAGGAGTCCACTTGGTGGAATGCAGAACGGACATGTTCTTTTTGAACCTATACATATGCGTTACTAAATTCGATGTTGGTTTCACACTCTAATTCCACCTTCTGGAAAGTACCAACTATTTGTATTTTTTTACACTCCCTATTGTTTTTATATTTCGGTATGTTTCTGGTACATCATTCAACGATGTGGCACTACACAAAAATCAAATAAACACAATAACCTTCTGGGAAGAGATTTCCTGGGTCCCATATAGAGAAATGTGTAAGACAAATTTAGACCAAGGACTATTACAGCTAACAATTTAAATCTAGAGCGAATGGGTGAAGAAATTAATTAGCAGTACTTCTCGCCTTTTGTCTTCTCAATTGTCTGCTTTCTGTCCACTCTTCTGGTGACCCTGGTCTTGCCTTGGTGCTCCACCATTTGTCTTCATTCCCTAGGGCCTGGGCTGACGTGGTTCATCGCTTTTTTATAGTATCTTGGGCTTTGAATTCAAGAACGACAGAAAGCATTCAGTCCAAGTGAGCAAATGCCCATTTCAGTTCAGACACCCACAAAGGAGTACACAGAAAAATAAAATACTCCCATTTTGAGCGATACTGTAAATACTGCTGAGTGAAGCAGTAATGGTGGTGGTTTGGGATTTTTCTTTTCTTTCGTTTATCTCTCGAATTTTCATTATGTCTTTTTCATCAAAGCATCTCTTTGTTTGCGCCTCTCCTTTCTATCCATCTTTCTGCATTTTCCTTTCCATTTTTTGTCTTTCCCCTCCTCCATTTCGTCCATCCATTCAACTTCCATTCATCCTTCTCTTTCCTACATCCATACATCCTTCTTTCCTTCCCTCCACCCATCCAGCTGACTCGCCATCCTTCACCATAGCCAGCCATCCATCTCTTTAGTCTCAATCCATTCATCAATCCATTAATCCACGGTTCACACCACCCCTGCCTATCTCTCATTCGTCTCTACATCCATCCTTCTCTCCATGCATCCCTCCATACTCTTCTCCCTCCCTCCCTTACTTTGTTCTGTCTGGTTCAATTTATTTCTGTAACCCTCATCCCATAGCTCCATTACACAATTCTCTTAGAGGCAATTATGAGCTTCAATTTGGAGTCCTGCTGAGTGAGACACCCCCACGCTCAAACTGCTCAAGCGTGGGGGGGTTGATGACGCAGAAATGAAGGTTTTACATTTATTAGCGCATAAACGTAGTGCTGCAATAATCAAGTGTGACTTTAACCGAACTTATAAAGATTGTACGGGGACAAATGTGCCCTCAGAGTAGTTCGCCAACATTTATAAGCGTGCTTTATATAACGTGATGTATTAGAATTGTACTAGTCTGACATAACCGTAAACATGTGCTATGATTTGCTTGTTTGAAATGTTTTAGCTTAGCATAACTTTAGCGGAGGCTTCGGCCTAGTTGCCTTGTCTCACGGTTTAGATGCTCGTGTTTTTCCAATGTGCAAATAAAACGTGTATTCTTGCTTGAAGCTGTACTTTTCCAGTGAGATCGGTTCACATGCTTATCTTTAAGGTTTCGTGCCAGCCTGGCATCTTCTTCTTTGCTCCAAGGTCAATCTGCAGGTGCAGACAATGGACGCTCTGAAAGTGAGTTAATTGGTAAAACATGTTGCAACTTACGTTCCCGACTCCAAGGATAATGTATGCCTAGGTAGAAGCTTGTGAACTGTTGTTTTTGATTGGACAATTTGAAGCCAACCTATGAACCCTCCAATGGAAGACCCTACTGGATTTGAACTGTTGTTTATTTAAACCTGGTGCACAAGGAGAAGGTGGCCATTACCCGCTATTAGCCATTACAGCCATTACAGCCATTACCCATCGGACATTATTGCCTATCTTCTACGATGCCAATTGATGTTCGACGCCATTTTGAATGAGACTTTGATGCTTTCTCTAATCAAGAGAAAGAGACTTTAAGTAATTCTCGCCCTAGAGACTTTAACTTCGATTCATCCCTTTGCATGAAGTATTAGTTTTGTCTTTTATCTTGCCGCTGTGAGGCAATTGCCCCGTCCACCCTGCCCCTTTGCCCCCGTCCCATGCTGATCGAAACCGGTACCTGTGAGACGAAGACTTCCTTGAATGCTGATTGAATTTGGTAAATATGAAAGGAAATTGTACAATTGCATTGTGTTTCTTTTTAGGTAACCAACTGCTGATTTTTGATAAGAGCCCTAGTTAGGAATTTTCCAAATTAATGTTGTTAAATTGTTTTGCATGAAGTCCCACATGCAGATGCTAATTTGAGGTTAGATGAGGATTCATTTGTTGCACGATGCAATTTGAGACCTTGTTATGCTGACTAATGTATGCAATTAGCCCATTACAGATTATAGTTTTAGTGGTTTGTGTTGCTATTATCGAATGCATTGTTATTCAAATGCTGCATAGATTGCATCTTTTTCGCCGTTATGGACAGCTATTAATGTTCATTTACATATATCATTTGGTGTTGAGACACATTTATATCGTGCTAGCTTTGTTAATATAGGGAAATAAATGCATTAACTTTGAATAAACTGGTGTGGTTATTCATGACCGAAAGGTCATGGTTTCGCCAAAATGTTTTCTGGATTAATTGTGAAGTGTTATGTTGATCAGGGTATTGCTTATGTTCGTTATTGATTATTGATTTGATTAAATTGATTACTCTCGGGTGAAGAGAGCCCCACTTGGTCAAAAGATTCATCGACCCAAGAGTGTCCAGATACAGGTAATTTATTAGGAAGGAACGCTCTATCAGTAGATGGTAGCAGAGGATGGTTTAGACTTTTGGGACCCCACTCGAGAGGTATATGGTGTTGAATTAACGGTTTCGCCCTTTGGGACCCCGCTCGAGAAGTATATGGTGTTGAATTAGATTTTTTCTTGGGTAAAACAGATTGAGAGAATGATGATGCCCTAAGTCCCCCGCGACTTTCCCGGGATCTCAGAGCTTGCGAATGGAGAGAATGGAGGTGTTAAATCGGCGTTGGCGGTACTAGTGACGGTATGAGTGAAGTTAGGGTTTTGCGCTTGCACAGCTTATTGCCGCAGATTGTTTGAAAAGGTTGCGAGGATTTTAGAGAATAGCGGAGGTGCGACTCCGAGTGTAAGAGTAGGGAAGTCGTCGAACTTCATAGAGAATAGCGGAGGTGCGACTCCGAGCGTGAGAGTAGGGAAGTCGTCGAACTTCATGTGCGTGTGGCGCTTTGTGCAGAAAAAGGTCCACGTGGTTGTTGTTGTTGAGACGGGCCCTGCGAGGTCAAGAGACTCCGGAGTATGTTGAAAAGTGTATGAGACACTTGTTTTATGTTGTGGTCTGGTCGGTTTAATAGGTAGACCGGGCGTGGTCAACGAGTCGGTACGTGTGTTAAGGGAGTGAAAGAAAACTTCGACTTCGGGCTTTGACAAATTCTAAGTGCACTAGAATAGATCATTGACAAGTTGAGAGCAGAGTCTGCGGGTCAGATTTGCTTGCGAAAGTGGGGACCGAGAAAGATGGAATGACTGCCGAGGCTAGTGAAAAATCCCTAAGGTCCTGAAGCGATTGTGTTACCCTTCCTGTAGTAAACCGACAGATCTGTTTTATTATTATTTGGTTGCTCGCGATACATGCTAGAAGTTGTTACGAGAGGAGCTGAGTGAAGGAGGACAAGCCGCGAGGCTTTGTCAGCCGCAGTGTGTGTTAGTGTGACGTCACTAGGAGCCGCGCTGGGATAGGTTGGTTGCAGAGAAGGGTCGCGCACGGATTGGACGCAGTCCGTGGGGCTCGATTGGAAGGGGAAAGGCAGGCGAAGAGTATTCCGGGAATTAAAGTCACTTATTGATTACAAACTTTGTGAAATAAAAGACGAGAAAATGAAATTTTTTAAAGCATTAAAGAGTGCGATGAAGGGGGAGTCTTACATTAAAGCGAGCGTAGGAGAGGAGACGCCACCCGAAGGTACACCAGCTTACATTGTAATGGAGGAAAAGGGGGTAGCACCGTGTCTTTGGCTAAAGCAATGGCACAAGCTGACAGAGAAACATGGGAGCGTAGCGTTCCCGATCCATGGGACATTCAATATAAGGATCCTAGAGAATTTGAGATTCGCGATGTACGACATGAAGGTACCTCCAAGGCCAGCACAGTTTGAGGCTCTAGCGGTTTGGGAACTAATGGCTAGACAGCAACAGCAAAAGAAGTTCGAGACCAGGATAAGAAAGGTAGAAAAGACACTAGCGGACGCTAGGTGGGATAATGCACAGAAAGTGTGGAGGTCAGATATATTGCAGGGGATAAAATTGTTTCCCGCAATTGCTAAGGAAGAAGAGGCGACAGGCAAGAAAGCTACCTGCAAGACAAACAGTCTGAATTCCAAAGATAGAGAAGACGAGTCAGAGGATGAGGAGTTCATCATGCAATTGCTGAACGACCGTCCACCACCTTATGCAGCGAGTGAACAAGGTCCAAGTACCAGTTCTGCCCCTCCGGCACCGGTACAGAATAATGAAACTCCGAATTCAGAAACGCCATCGGGATCTAAGGACCCGAGTTTACTGTTCACCCCGCAGATACCGCAGGTTAGGAGAATATATCCAGATGTGCCTATATTGAAAACAGCAGAAAATTATCAGCCGCAGGTCCCAAGGTACTACAGCAGTGACAACAGTACGGGAATGATTCTAGATCCAACCGTAACGGGAGTGCAGAATGGTCGTAACCCAACATTGGCACAAGCTGAATCAACCCAGCTTTTGATGCCTCAAAAGCAGATGCAGGGGGGAACCGCACATGCTCAGATGACGGGGAGTCAGACGGGCATGCCGGCAATGATGACCCATAGTGTGGGAATGAACATGCCTCAGAACATGGGGAATGGACAGAACGCAGATGCGATATCCCTACCCATTACTGTAGGTCCACCGGTACCTTTGTACGTTCAGCCTAACTCAGGTATGAGCGGTCAGGGATCAATGGTGCAAAATGGGACGAAAAGGAGGTGCATAGAAAACACTCCAGAGACAACTCCGAGAGCGGCTCAGCCAACTGGATCTGGATCCTTGATGGAGTTTAGTCCCATATGTGCTCAGTCAACAGTGGTGAGGTCGAGTCCCCCACTGATGATACCGCTATCATCGAACACTGAAAAGTTGCCGCAACCATCAATGGCAGTCGATGTGAACGCTACACTGATGGGGTTGAATGCGCAACAGCTGACACAGTGGTTCAACAGTCTGAATTCCACACAAAGCTCAGCCAGTGGGAAGGGAGAAGACTATCTGAATAAGGTCAGGTTGAATATGGAAGCAGAAGAATTGGTGGAAGGGACTATGGGTTTGAATAGGTTAGAGTCCTATTCGGAAGAAGAGCTGAGGTATCTATGTCCCAGGATTACGAGAGAAGTGAACAAGGTACATAGAAGGTTGCAAGAAATAGCTGACAAAAACGGGGTTGAGATAGACAAGACAAAACATTTGAGCAGGAGCTATAGATTGGATTTCGGGACCACAGACTTTGAACACATGAGGTCAGCAGGCATGAAAACGCACCTTAGAGAATTGCTGCAGAGTGCACAAGTGTGGAGGTACTTAGACAAATGGGAAAGCAGATGGGCAAAGAAAAAGGAAAAGAAGAAAGACAGTGTCCCAGAGCACAAGGAGAAAAGACCACAGAGTAGTGATGCAATAACCATTTACCAATGAGGGAGACAGCAGGGGGAAAATTAATACATGTACCGTGGCACAGAAGCGACATTCAGTCTTTTACGGATGATTTTCCCAAGCTGAGAGAGAAACCGATTGAATGGTATCAACAGACTGATAGGTTTGTGAAGCTTGCAAAATGTCTTTGGGAAGACCTGAACACCCTCTTTGAGATTGTGGTTCCGGCAGATTTGTGGGAAGACTGCAAAAGGGCTGTAGGTTGGCCGACAAGTGAACCAGAGAGAGACAGGGATACGGGTGCACCATCACCTATGGTAATGAGCTTGTACTATAAGGTGATTGAGCATTTGAAGACGAAGGTTGCCGCGAAAAATGTGGATTGGCAGAAGATTGATCGAAATGCCCAAGAGGCTAAAGTGTTGATTCATGGTTACTATGAGAGGTTATTGAAGGCGTTCAAGAACTACAGTGGTACGGAAACAATAGAGGCGAAGGACATGCTTCATTTTGTGTTTAGATTTGTGGAAGGGCTGAGACCAGAGATAAGTCAGATGATAAAGACGCATTTGATTTGTTGGCAGTCGAAACCGATTGATGAGGTGTTGAATTATGCGAAATACTGTAGCGACGAAATTGAAGTGAAACAGAAAAGGTTGAAAGAGAAAGTGATGATGATGCAACTTAAAGCAGCTCAGACAGGTTTGCAAGGGTTGCAAGGGTTCCAACAGCAGATACCGCAGCCGCAGCCGCAGGGAAATATGGTGTTTCAGCCACAGGCAAGAGGCAGAGGCAGAGGAGGCTTTGGGAGTAATGGTCCGTATTTGAACACTGTTGTGACTCCGAATGGTGTGCAGGCAATGAAAAGGGTGATGCCGTGTCACGTGTGCGGAATCGTCGGACATTGGAAACGCGAGTGCCCGATGGTGGTGCAGGAAGGTGCAGGTGTTGGTCAGCAAAACAATGATGTCAATGCATTCCAGACAATGAGGGGACCGAAAATGAGAGGTCCAAACCCAAATTTTCAGACCATAAATCAGCTGCAAGGATTACAGCCCATGCAGCCGCAGCAGATGCAGATGCCCCGTATGCAGATGACGCAAATGCAGCCAATGCAACAGCAGTTTCCCATGGTACCTAATCAGCAAATGCAAATACCTTTGGCACCAGTGAATCAGCAGCAAGCGATGGTTCCTCCACAGGTCTCGGGTCAGGTGATGAATACAAATGGCACAGTACAACAGTTCCCATTACACAGTGAGAATGGAATAAACAATGTATGGGAGAGTGAAAGTTCAGATGAGGAGGGAAATTGTGTGCTTGCAGCATCCTTGGAAGTTGATCAAAAGGGTCCATATGTGGAGGGAAGAGTTATGGGTCATCGTGTTTCATTCTTGGTTGACACAGGAGCCACACGTTCAACTGTTAGGAGCATTGAAGTACCAAATTTGCCACTCTCAGGGAGAACAGTTCAAGTGGTGGGAGTAGCAAACAGGCACCTGACGAACCCAATCACAGATCCAGTACCAGTCAGAATTGGTAACTATCAAGGGTCACATAAATTTGTGGTATGTGACTCAAGCCCGATAGCACTGTTAGGGAGAGACCTATTGTGCAAATTGGGATGTTCGATTATGTGTTCGGACGATGGAATTAGAATTCAGACGAGCAGTGATGGGGAAGAAGAGGAAAGTGTAGAAGGGGACGAGATGGAAACTGTCGATGAAGAATACCCTCTGATTAACCTTTTTCCGATGATAACTGAAGAGGATATTCCAGGTGAGTTACGGGAAACAGTCGGAAAGGAAGTGTGGGATATGACAGGAAAAGAGGTGGGATTGGTGAAACGAGTGGAACCAGTGAAAGTGACCGTCAAAACCCAATGTAACCTTTCCCCAGACCCCACAATACCACATGGCACAAGACACCCTCATGAAAGTCGCCCAACTCATTGACGAGTTTGTAAAACAGGGAGTACTGAAAGAAGTGTTAAGCAGTCCATGTAATTCACCAATCATGGGACTAATAAAGCCGAGTGGAAAGGTCCGAATAGTGCAGGACTTGAGGAAAATAAATGACATCGTAATTAAATGCTGCCCTGTAGTACCGAATCCAGCTGTGATAATGTTTCAAATCCCTTGCGATGCCGAGTGGTTCTCAGTCATCGACTTGTCACAAGCATTCTTTTCGGTGCCTCTTCATGAGGACAGCCAATTTCTCTTTTGTTTCAAATTCTTAGACAGAGTTTACAGTTGGTGTCGAATTCCTCAAGGGTTTTCTGAGTCACCGTCAATTTTCAATCAGATTCTAAAGAAAGACTTGGAAGCGTTAGAATTGCCATTCGAGTCAACCCTAGTACAGTACATTGATGACTTACTGCATCTAAGACAGAAAGTGGCTGCACAGCCGACACCATTGCTCTACTGAACCATTTGGGAAGGAATGGACACAAGGTGTCTCCTTCAAAGTTGCAGTTCTGTCAGAAGAAAGTGAAATACTTGGGTCATCAAATAGAGAAAGGGTCACGGAGAATAATGAAGGAAAGAATAACAAGTGTACTTCAAATGAGTCCACCAAAGACAAGGAGGGAGGTGAGGAAGTTTTTGGGGATGGTGAGCTACTGTCGCCAGTGGATTCCCAACTTCTCAACTCTAGCAAAGCCTTTACTGAAACTGACCCAGAAGGATGCATTGGATGAAATTGAGCTGAAAGGAGATGAGATGGATGCTTTTATTGAATTGAAAGAATGCATGTGCAGGGCTCCAGCTTTAGGTATGCCTGATTACACAAAGCCTTTCACATTGTTTTGTCATGAACGTGATGCATGTTCTTTGTCTGTCTTGACCCAAGCCCATGGTGGCATAAACAGACCAGTAGCGTATTTTTCAGCTACTTTGGATCCGGTCGCAGCAGCACTGCCAGGGTGTTTGCGCGCCGTAGCAGCAGTTGGTATCAGCCTCACTCAGAGTGAAAGAATAGTGATGGGACACCCATTAACAGTCATGGTCCCTCACTCAGTTGAGATACTTTTGACCCGCTCCCGAACGCAACACATGACTGGAGCAAGACTCACAAGGTATGAAACAATAATTCTGGGCTCACCGAATGTGCAGCTGAAAAGGTGCACTACGTTGAATCCAGCAACCTTGCTTCCCGGTGAAAATGCTGAAATTGAGAACGCTGAAGACGTCGAGCACGACTGTCTTCAGGTGACTGAATTTTGCACAAAACCCCGACCTGACATTAAGGATACTAAGCTTGATGAAAATGACCAAATTGTTTTTGTTGATGGGTCATGTTTAAGAGATGCATTGGGAATACTGAAAGCAGGATACGCTGTATGTACTGTAACAGGTGTCTTGGAAGCGTCCTGGCTTCAAGGAGTCTACTCCGCACAAGTAGCAGAGCTTGTAGCCCTTACGAGAGCATGCCAACTGTCTACATGGATGAAGGTTACCATTTACACTGATAGTCAGTACGGGTTTGGAATTGTGCACGACTTTGGGCAATTATGGTCACAGAGAGGTTTCCTGACCTCTTCAGGGTCCCCAGTGAAAAACGGGGAGAGAATAAAGGAATTGTTACACGCCATTCAGATGCCAGCCGAAATTGCAGTGGTAAAGTGTAGTGCTCATACAAAAGGACAGGACTATGTTTCTCTGGGAAATGCATATGCGGATCAAGTCGCAAGATTTTGTGCCTTGAACTGTATATTGCTCAGGGATGAATGGAATTCGATAAGTGAGCCAGAGCTCGAACCAGCTGAAGCATTTGTCTTGAAGGTCGTGGATACAATGGATGAACTAAAAGCATTACAGAATAGCGTCAGGGAGGATGAAAGAGCTTCCTGGATTAAGTCACAATGTACAAAGAGACCAGATGAGTTATGGGTTTCAAATGAGGGAAAATTTGTTTTACCAAATTGTCTCTTATCGCAGCTAGCGCGGTTCTATCATGGGCAGGCTCACCTAGGGAGAGATGCCATGATAAGATTGTTCAAAACTGATTGGTTTAACCCCAGATTCCGTCAAGCTGCAGAAGCAGTTTGCCATCGTTGTGTCATTTGTCAGCAGATGAACCCAGGAAAGGGAACGGTTGTGAACATGAGCCACATTGGCAGGGCGAGTGGCCCGTTCAGCAGAATGCAGACGGACTTTATTGAGATGCCTGTGCATGGAGGTCTGAAGTGTGTGTTGGTGATTGTGTGCATTTTTAGTCACTGGATTGAAGCTTACCCCACACGTAGAAATGACAGCCTTACAGTTGCAAAATTATTGTTGAGGGAGTTGATACCACGTTTCGGATTCCCGATCTCTTTAGAATCAGATAGAGGAAGTCAGTTCAATAACGAGGTGATAAAGTTACTTTGCGCAGCGCTGAACATTGAGCAAAAACTGCATTGTAGCTATCGCCCTGAAGCCTCAGGACTGGTGGAGCAAATAAATGGTACACTGAAATCAAGAATGGAGAAAATATGTGCATCGACAAATTTGAAATGGCCTGACGCATTGCCTTTGGTGTTAATGTCAATGAGAAACACCCCTGACAGAAAGACTGGATTGTCCCCGCACGAAATCCTCATGGGCAGGGCCATGAGACTTCCTGCAGTTCCCGCAAACGCGCTTTTGAATATTACAGATGATATGGTGTTAGACTACTGCAAAGGTCTGGCTGACGTGGTTCGCTCTTTCTCTCACCAGGTGGAAGCAACCACCTTGCCACCCATCCAAGGTCCAGGACACACACTGAAAGCAGGTGACTGGGTCGTGATAAAGAAGCACGTGAGGAAGTCGTGTCTGGAATCCCGTTGGAAAGGCCCTTTCCAAGTGATCCTGACAACCACTACCGCTGTGAAGTGTGCGGGAGTTCCCAACTGGATTCACGCCAGTCATACAAAGAAAGTGTTGTGTCCCACAGATGAGGAAGTTGAAGCGCTGAAACTGCCAGTACCTGATAACAAAGTGCCGAGCGCTGAGTCAGAGCAAAACAGAACTAGAAGCGAACAGGCAGAAACAGAGGAGAGAGAAATATTCTCTGAGGACGAAGCAACCGATTCACTTGGGGAAGACCAAGGAGAAACCTCAGACAGCGACGAAGCAGCTGAGGGTAACAAAGAGCCTGAAGCAGCTGAGGGTAACAAAGAGCCTGAAGCAGCTGAAAGTGACAAAGAGCCTGAAGAAAGTAACGGTAACAAAGGGCTCGTAAGAGGTGAAGAAGCAGGAGAGCCTGATCAGAGGAGGGCTTTCCCAGAAGCAGACGGTACAGGAAAAGAAAAGGAAAACCTGCTTGACTCCCCAGAAGGAGGGGATAAGGCAGAACAGAACGAAACTGCTCAAACTTCTTCAGAAGAGATCGCAGGTCCATCAAATGGACACAGCGCAAAGAGAAGACCAAGTAGATCACCAGTAAAAGTAAGAACTAGAGAAAAGTTGAATGACAGTAAAGGGCCAAGAGTGAAAGAGAAAAGAAAGGAAGTGTCTGTCGTGGTACCAGCATCAAGTGATGAAAAAGACTTGGCCAAAGAGGAAAGTACCAGTGAGACAGAATCAAAGAGAGATGCAAAATTGAAAAGGAAAAGGATACCAAACAGGAGATATTCCGGTCCTGAATGGGCATATGCAGTCAATGACGATTTGACCGACGAATTTGTATCTCTTAGCCTCGAGAACGAAGAAGAAGAGATACCAATAGAAAAGAAAAGTTTTATGGACACTATTGACTGAAAGAACTTTGAAAAAAAAAAAAAAAAAAAAACTGATAAATGACATTGCTTGCTATAATCTAACGTGATACAACCAGCTGAGACATTGCTGAACCGGATGAGACATTTGCTAACCTGATAAGACTTTGATAACCTGATTGACTCTTAAACCCGATTTGAGACAACGTTGCTAACTGAAAGAAAAAAAGAAAAAAAAAGACTGAGTTATTGCCGAATTGAGACAAATGCCGAATTGAGACAAATGCTGCTAACCGATAAGTGACTGGGCTCCTGAAGAAAACTGTGTGAACATTGCGCTCGTTCAGCTTTGTAACTAATTGCTAAATCGTTTCTTTTTATAAGTGCTTCTAGCTCTCTGATTCTATACAGATCATGACACAAAACAGTAGGGTGAAATATTGTAAATATGCGTGTATAGGCCTGATAACTGCATGTGTACTAATAATAATGGCAATAGTGCTTGGAATGCATGGTAAGGGTGAGAATGAGAAAATTGATGCTTCTACTTCTGCTCCTATTGCTGTCACTGAACTAACTGCATTGAAAAGACTAGAATTAGATGAGAGACACTTGCATGATAAGAAGGAACTTTCGTATAATGTTTTCTATCGCTTACTGACAGAATATGTTGAGACTATGGATGCGAAAGATTGTTATGTGTGTACACAGATACCGACATCAGTAACGGAAGGGGTGACTTATCACCACATGCCTCTTACATATGGGATTACATGTAGTATAGTAACTTCTAGATTTTATGGTCAAACCAACATACAGTATTTTTACTCAAATTATGATGTTACTTTTGCATATGTTCCTATAATCACGCAACTAAGCCAGATTGCTAAAGATTGGGATGCTAAAATAATGAGGGAATTTTTCGAGCCAATGCAACCTTTTGAAACAGCTCACGCTCATAGGGAAAACCTTACCTGCTCCCTCTCTGCAGTAGAAATAAGCTTTTTAGATCGCACAGATGATAGAAGGGCACAAATGAATGCGAAATTAGAAAAAGAGCTAAGTAAGAGGACTTCAGTAGATAATTATGCTTTTGCCGCAATAAAGACACAAGGGAGAATAGCTTTAGATGCTTGGCATGTAGGGAAATTTTGTATATATCGTGGTGAGTCTTACTATGATAACATTTTTGTAGGAGCGAGTGAATGTAAACATACGTTTATCTTTAAGGCCAAATGGACATTCATGCTGAACGGACTTGATCCTGTCATACCTGGTGTATATTACATTTGTGGGCATAATGCCTATTATCGTCTTCCAAAGGGATGGTGGGGGAGATGTTATTTGGGTATAGTGTTCCCAAAGGTTTATCAACTGGATGACCTATCGGTGATTCCAAAGACGTCTGGATCTCATCGTATCCAAAAAAGAGAGACCGCAGCTGCTGTGGTAGGAGATATATTTGGAGCCATGATTCCTTCATTGGGAGTTGTGTTGAATTCCATCAAAATAAGAAAGTTGTCTACTATAGTGGATAACATGTTGACAAAGTTTTCAGGTGCTATAATCCTGATGGATGCTGAACTTGCAGCGGAAAGAGCTATGACTCTTCAAAACAGGCTTGCCCTAGACATTCTTTTAGCAAAGGATGGCGGCGTTTGCAAAATGCTTGGTGCGCGTCACTGTTGCACGTACATACCAGACAACAGTGTAAAGATTAAAACAATGCTTGCAAATTTAATGAAAGAGAGTGCAGACTTGAAGGAATTGAAAGAACCAGGAGTTTGGGAGAAGGTTGGAAAGGGAATTGCTTCAGTGGGAAATTGGCTTGGTGGCATTTGGAATGGAATATTATTAAAAATAATACAGGGAGTATTAATAGTACTGATTTGCATTTTTGGGATTTGGGGAATAAAGAGGGGAATATTAATGATCATGGCAAGAATTAAAAGAAGGAAGGAAGAGAAAATGATGAAAAGAATGGCAGAAGAATACAAGGCAAGAACAAGGGGAACTAAAAGGCAAAGAGAACTGACAGAATTTTAATGGAATAAAATTTGTGGGATTAGTTTTGTGTGATGACAAGTAGTCATCAGAGGAGGGATTGATGACGCAGAAATGAAGGTTTTACATTTATTAGCGCATAAACGTAGTGCTGCAATAATCAAGTGTGACTTTAACCGAACTTATAAAGATTGTACGGGGACAAATGTGCCCTCAGAGTAGTTCGCCAACATTTATAAGCGTGCTTTATATAACGTGATGTATTAGAATTGTACTAGTCTGACATAACCGTAAACGTGTGCTATGATTTGCTTGTTTGAAATGTTTTAGCTTAGCATAACTTTAGTGGAGGCTTCGGCCTAGTTGCCTTGTCTCACGGTTTAGATGCTCTTGTTTTTCCAATGTGCAAATAAAACGTGTATTCTTGCTTGAAGCTGTACTTTTCCAGTGAGATCGGTTCACATGCTTATCTTTAAGGTTTCGTGCCAGCCTGGCATCTTCTTCTTTGCTCCAAGGTCAATCTGCAGGTGCAGACAATGGACGCTCTGAAATTGAGTTAATTGGTAAAACATGTTGCAACTTACGTTCCCGACTCCAAGGATAATGTATGCCTAGGTAGAAGCTTGTGAACTGTTGTTTTTGATTGGACAATTTGAAGCCAACCTATGAACCCTCCAATGGAAGACCCTACTGGATTTGAACTGTTGTTTATTTAAACCTGGTGCACAAGGAGAAGGTGGCCATTACCCGCTATTAGCCATTACAGCCATTACAGCCATTACCCATCGGACATTATTGCCTATCTTCTACGATGCCAATTGATGTTCGACGCCATTTTGAATGAGACTTTGATGCTTTCTCTAATCGAGAGAAAGAGACTTTAAGTAATTCTCGCCCTAGAGACTTTAACTTCGATTCATCCCTTTGCATGAAGTATTAGTTTTGTCTTTTATCTTGCCGCTGTGAGGCAATTGCCCCGTCCACCCTGCCCCTTTGCCCCCGTCCCATGCTGATCGAAACCGGTACCTGTGAGACGAAGACTTCCTGGAATGCTGATTGAATTTGGTAAATATGAAAGGAAATTGTACAATTGCATTGTGTTTCTTTTTAGGTAACCAACTGCTGATTTTTGATAAGAGCCCTAGTTAGGAGTTTTCCAAATTAATGTTGTTAAATTGTTTTGCATGAAGTCCCACATGCAGATGCTAATTTGAGGTTAGATGAGGATTCATTTGTTGCACGATGCAATTTGAGACCTTGTTATGCTGACTAATGTATGCAATTAGCCCATTACAGATTATAGTTTTAGTGGTTTGTGTTGCTATTATCGAATGCATTGTTATTCAAATGCTGCATAGATTGCATCTTTTTCGCCGTTATGGACAGCTATTAATGTTCATTTACATATATCATTTGGTGTTGAGACACATTTATATCGTGCTAGCTTTGTTAATATAGGGAAATAAATGCATTAACTTTGAATAAACTGGTGTGGTTATTCATGACCGAAAGGTCATGGTTTCGCCGAAATGTTTTCTGGATTAATTGTGAAGTGTTATGTTGATCAGGGTATTGCTTATGTTCGTTATTGATTATTGATTTGATTAAATTGATTACTCTCGGGTGAAGAGAGCCCCACTTGGTCAAAAGATTCATCGACCCAAGAGCGTCCAGATACAGGTAATTTATTAGGAAGGAACACTCTATCAGGGTCGATGATGCCCCTGGGCACCCCTCGAATGTATATAATATGCACTCTATTGTGCTAGTCAAGCCCATCCTGTTCGTATGCATGCTCTGTGTTGTAGGCCAAGTCTCTACTGTGTGCAAGCGTCCTTTGCGCTGTAGGCCAAGTTGGTATAAAGTATATGCACAGTCTGTGCTCCAGGTTAGACATGCGATTATACATGCACACTTTGCTAAGCTTGGCACATACAGTTATTGATGCACGTCATTCTGTGCTCCAACATATATAACTCTGTGACTCCTGTTAAACAGGGTTATACGCAACTGTTCATCTGTGTCCATTGCTGCCTTTGGGAGGTTTGTGGCTGAAGGTAAAGAAACAACAGGCGCTATGAAGTGGTCAATATTGGCCACATAATAACATTCTTCATGTTCCACCGCAGCCACGCTGCTGTACACCATGGCTAAAATCATTGGTAAATCCAATAGATCGTGTGCCTTCATGACCTATTGGCTTTGCCAATGCTTGTTTAACATGCAGCCACATCACATACGTATGACTTAACTTTATCAACACGGTTGCCACTTGAGTGAAGAACTGCACGCAAACTGTGAAATGATAGAGAAACTTTTTTATTGAAAAACATAAAATAATTAAATATTACACATATATTTTGCTATTTTACAACATATTCCGCATTTATTTTTACTATCATTTGCCACATGGGCAGTGATAAAGTACAAGGAAAAGCTATGACTTAATAAATATATTTGTACATCAAGTAAAAAACATTGCACTTATCCTAGAAAGGTCTAGAATGAGGCCTTAATTCGAAGACAATTTATGACTAGGCAGAAAAGGCGGGATGTTTCCAGTCAGCAGTTCTTAAAATATAAAGGAATACACGTTCTTATTCATTTAAACCGTTACAATCGGAACTGCTAATTTTCACTGACCATTGCCTAGAATTAGTGCTCAGAAGAGTAATGGTAGATTAAAATTATACTCTCAAAAACTGCAATATTGTTCATCAAAATAAATGTGGGATTGGGTGGAATTCGAAAAATATGTCTTTGAAAGCCACTCCCCAGAAAATTGCAGTAGGGCCTGCCCTGCCTCGGTTTTGGCAAATACATTTGATGGTTTTCTTCCATTTCAGCATTATTTTTAACGTTTTCATTCAAAAGCCTTCAGTAGGCAGTGTGGTTTTGCAATGCACACAGTCAACGTGGATTGCCGCGGACCTTTTTAAATATTCAGCAAATTGTTATTACATGCCTCAGAAAAGAAAACGTGTTTTCATGTAGGACGAAGTACACATTCAGTGAACACGTGTGCTGATTTTTAAAAGGATAAAACCTCAATTCTAACTTTTTGTATTATTTACAATAGTGGAACTTTATTTCAGTTAATGCTTTGTATATTGCAGTGACGTTGAATTCACGTTTTGACGAACACCTTAAAATTGTGCAACATTAGCCAGTTAGAAAGAAAAAAACGCAAAGTACACTCACGCAAGTGTCCCCAAATTGGTACACGTTTATGGCTTAGGGTCATATACAGATGGAGTAGTAATCTTGTACTAAAATGCCTGCGCTCCAATCCCACGCAGCCTGCACCCCATCCGCCTCATTTAAAGGTTGCAAAACGTCCATATTGTCAATGACGGCTTTTCAACTGGATCCACTGTTGGGAGATCTTGGTTTCGAATGCCCTCCCAACACAGGGATGGAGCCTTCCAATGTATATCTTTTCTAGCCCAGCGCCACCAGGAGAAGTATGACTATTTCATGCAGTTAAAAGTGTCAATGAGCTCATGCACAGGCGTCGAAAACTCACCAAGTTCACAGAAATAAACCCTTCTTGGGTTGTTTCTGCAAAGCATAAACATGATGAATCCCAGCCTCCATGTCATTGTGGCCTCCTGGCATTAAAGTTCTGACAAAATGACTTAGGCTGCCTCTGCAATTTTCCACCACGTTCCTCAATGTTTGCAGGGATCTGTAAAAGATCTTAAAATTAAGAACGGTGTTCCTAGCTGCTAAGGGCCCCCCATTCATTAGAGTAATCGAATATGAGGACATGATCTTCCTTTCGGGGCACCGTCTACAACAGAGAGAGGTACACCTTCATCTGCAGTCACCACCACTCCATGGAAGGATTCGATTAACGCTACCAAAAACCAAAAAGCAACCTAAACGTATTGCAGGTGAATTGTGCCTATTTGTTGTTCACCTTTGTTACTGTCAGTAGTGTTTACAGCAAATCTTCCAGACAAATAACTAGGGAGTATATTTATTAAGATGTGCACAGACACCCATGCAGCACAACACAATGTTGTACCGTTCTTGTAGGCCTTTGTATTACATAGTAAATATGCACTACATTTTGCCTCACATTGTACCATGCTAGCACCCATAAAGAAATGTAATCACTGTACCCCCTAGTCTTCCTCCTGAAGAGCAATAGCAGCAGGTGAGATATCCAAAAGTGAAGAGCTGTGTGTAGATTAACAAATGGTGGAACATGGGCTCAAAAATTTATGCAACATTATGTTTTTCTGATAAGGAATGTGGCAAGCTGAAGGTTTGAACTGCTTTTTAGTTTACCTTGTATTCCTAACAATTTCCATGCACACACATATTATACTGATGATTATGATTTTTGAAATTTCGAAAGTAAAAAAAATAAGTTCTTCATAAAAACGACAAAGCACCGTTTTGAAACTTGCTTTTCCAGCAGCAAGTACAACAAGCACCATATTCTTGAGGGGTTGTGATTTTCAAATAAACGAGTCATTAGAAATGTTGTCTCTGAAGAACGAGTATAGGGCTCATAAATAGGCATTCTCTTGAATCCTGTCTTTTAATACGGATAACCACAACAAAGCAGAGTCTGGGAAGATGTGAAGCCATAAACCTCTGAAGAAAGTGTAGTCTCCTTGACCAATTTTCCTTGGCATAAGTTTGCAGTATTCGGTTCTTGGCAGGCTAGTGCTTTTCTTTGCAAGAGTTAGCACCATTGTGAGTGAATGATGAGTTGCAGTCATGAAGTATCTGGGTACGAACTTTCTTATTCATTTGATTCAAAGCAGCTGAAGTTGACAATGAAAAAAGCCAGAACCCTTAAATACACCTTATGGATACAATGTTCAGTCTCCCCTGGATGATGAAGGTCTAGGGGAAAAATGGCTGATCAGAGTTCACCTGATCTGACTTTCAATAATCATGTCCCTCCCTCAGAATCTAGACCTTATCATGGAAATCATCTCAATTAATCGCTCTGGGAAACAAAAGCAAGGTTCAAATTCCAATTCTCCAAAAATGGTCCAGCAGCTGGATTAAGTAGTTGTCAAGAACAGCTGTATAACTCTCAATTGTCCTCTGTCAAAAAGTGCTAAGATACTATAGATATTTATTATTAAAGCTGGAATCAGAAAAGCAATTGGCAAGTGTTTCAGAGCACCAAAGAATCACAGAGTCTGCAGAAACTTGATAACACTGGAGATATGACCAGTTCTACCGTGAAACCAGTAGGCTGTTCAATGTATATAGACAATAACATTGGTAGAAACAAAGTCTCCCCCCAGAAATAAGTATACAAGAGCATACTATTTTAGAAATTGTAAAAGTAGTCAGAACCTATTTGGCTGAAATGCGCAAAGTCAGAAAATGACTTTTCATGTCAGTAAATAAGTTTGGTTTGAAGATTACACAAAATATCTGAACCTGTGATATAGGTGGGAGCTGACTTGTTCTGCACCCCAGTGTTATTGAGTGTGAATCCTAAGCGGTGCAGGTTAAAGGATGTTGTTTACCCACGTGTTTAGCAGTAGCCAGAAATCTACAAATACACTAAAAGAATGTCAGAGAATGGTGGAGAAAATATTTTGTATTAGATTAAGAGAGTAATCTAGGACTCCACTCCAAGGCTATCATGGTATATATAGCACCACCTCTTCAACAGGGTGCATGGGAATCATGTTTTATATTATTATAGAAACTGCAAGATCACAAGATGCATTATCCCAACTGTAAATTGGAGACCAGGACAACCTTCTCATGACAAGGCTCATTGTGTTGGTACTAGAAAGATAGCCAATGTAAAATGGAGGAACACATTTTAAGGAAAAATTGACAGTGTATCACCAACATGATATCTCTTTATATCAAACCTATAAATTGTGTTTGTGGAACCTATTTGCAAAATGTATTTGCAGTGCACAAACCTGATTGATAACTTGGGTTTTGATCTTCTGAAAGTGCAAATTATAAATTTACATAAACATGGTTACTTTCATCCTACTTTTCAAGTGCTCATTACTAACCTTGAGCACCATCAGTAAACGAGTTCTCGGTCATAATGTGATTCGGGTCACTGTTCCTTTGTGCCAGGCACCTAAAATGGTAGCAAAACCAATTGCCTCTTATGTGGTAACCTGAGGACGGTATTTCCACTGGAAATATCAGAATGAAAGCTTTACAATGCATACTTTATCAGAATGTCCCAATGTGAAAGCTTGCATCCAACACAACTGTGCAGACTGCTTGAGGAGTACCACCTCAGAACTTTTTTTCAGAACTGAACACTGTGGGGTGACTCTTAATTCACTTGTATGTATTCCATAACATATTGTTCTGCTTTCAAACATTTGTTCTCTAGCAGAATTTGAGTAAATCACATCACTTGAAGGGCAACATGTGATACTGCTAGAAGTTTTTCTTTGTGCATGATTTACAGCACTGTGTGCCATAAAATTTGTGGTTGCAAACACCATGTTGAGGCACCAAATGACACCAGCTGAATAAATCCACACAGGACGGATCTTCTGAAATAGAAAAGGACAAAACTGTGCTTTAGATATTTAACAAAGATCAATATTCAATATATTTTGTCAATAGCTGCTATATTTTAGGAACCAACCTTTTTTCACTAGCTTGTAAGATTTAAAACACTCACCCTTGTATCTTTCAATTGAGAAAATTCAGCCTTTGCATTCCACTGTAACATGTTTTCCTGTCTGTTTCCAGTTATAATTAATATTCAAATGTGGCATACAACATTATTTGAAACGGAAACAAAAAATATGAAGATAACTAGGAAAACAGCCTAAAAACATTCAAAACATGATCTGGGATATGTTTTGATTTGGGATTTCAGTTATTGTTGGCATTAGGGGTGTGGTTAGGGTTATTTTCAAGATTAGTATTATGTTAATGCCTACAGTTAGGTTTAGGCTTAGTTGTGTTAGCCCTCAAGTTATTTTTAGGCTAGATTAGAGTATAAACATATGTGTGGTAGATCCCTTGTGCAGGACCCAGGGCATATTCCATATTATATATTATATATATTACAATTTTGTTGAATTAAATAAATGTACACTGGAAGTCTGTTGGGGGACATATAATTATTGATTTATCAATAGTGGTCAAAATAAATATTTAAACCTCTCCTAATAAAACAAATATTCTTAATCCTAACTGATAATCTTTAGGGATAACACTAATATACCCTGTGCCATTAAAAATACAAAAACCTAGATGTTTAAATTAGCAATGTGACATGTCATATTGTATACAGTTTTTCGTTTTTCAGGCACCTCTTGTGTTCAACTAATTCACTGTAATCCTAAGGCATGGCATAATTCATGAGAGAGCTTAGAAAGGTCAGAGAAGCACTCACAGACCTGTTTTAAAAGCATTCCTCTTAGCATACACACATACACACACACACACACACACACACATATATGCACACACAAGAACATGTATGAGTAAGCATACACACACATACTGTTATGAACTTTGGCACAGTCAGTACACTAAGGTATTTCTTTACTTCTGTTTTGCCATGAGCTGCAGTCCTTCCTACACCAACCAAAGTGTATACAAACTCACATCCTTTGACTGTCTCCTACGTTCATCATGTTGGATCTGACCAAAAAATTAGGAATCACTTTTTATATAGAACAAATAAATGCAGAGTTTTCATAGTATAAAATATGCAACACTAAATATCCATTATAATTGATGTAAGTTGTTTTTTTATCAAATTGTCACAAGTTTTCTGGTCCTTTGGGAACCATCTACATCACTGATTAATGTGTGTAATATGGTTTAGCAGACAGCTTCCAAGCATTTCAAGAGAATTATCTTTCTTTATTTCAGCGGATGATGCAAGGACAATTGATTCATGACAAGTGAGCCTAATTTTGTACATTTCACAGGGTCTATAGATCTATTTTAATAGTGGCAAATCTCATTTTTGCTTTTAGTCCATTTGAGTGTATGCGGGTGGTTCCTATACCCTAAGTCACATTGACTACATAGTTATTAATGATAAATTACTTCTCTATTTGATATAAACTTTTCTCTCTTCTGATCTACTTTAAGCCACTCTTACTAAATTGAATTTTGAAAATGCCAACTCATATTTCCTTTGTAACTAATGCAGTTAGTGGTTGTGGTGTTTCTAAATGTATATATATGAATTGCAGATAGCCAGTTGCTGTACTGATAGGCTCTGGTTGCATCGGTTCCTAAGAAACTTCCCTCCAATGCTCATATAAATATTTTTAATGTTCCAAGGAAGCTTCTGTGATGCAGCCGTACTTTACTTGCCATTAACTTTGCCAACTATTATGTTTCTTGGATCTTAAGTGACCATTAAATCCATCAGTCTCTTGAACCTTTATTTTCTCATAATGCTTGAGAAATGTGTCTGTGGTATAGATGCCATCCTTGGATTAGAAAAACACACTCACATCTCTTGGGGAAATCTGTTGTTAGTGGTTTCTGGCTTTCTTTTTCTAGCAGTCTTTAGATGTCAATAATAAGTTCTCATTAGTGATTACTGCCTTTCTGGAACAGCGGCCAATCTCTAGATAGAGGTTTCCGGGGCACGTGTCATTTTCCTCAGCTCAGAGTATAAAGAAATGTATCATTTGTCTTGATCCCTGACTCTTACTGCTGATTTCAGCAAGCTGATGATGATTGCATTTGTTCCTCAGGTCATCAATTCTGCAATTTTATCTACAGATAATAAAACAGTTTCTCGGGTAACTCCGGTCATCCATTTTTTTAGGGTAACCAGAACTCAACTTTAACTTTCTGAAATCAAAGAAATGTGGTTTAACACTGTATATGCGCAGAGTTCATTTGTGTTGTTCTGCTATTGAAAATATTTTCCTCTTTTGTGTGCAGTGTCCCACTACCAGAAAACAGTGTGCTGTTTTGCATTTATTAAGGTGTAACTATGCCAAGCAGTTTTGCTGTTTCCCAAACTACACATATTCTATATTTATTTTTCATCTTATGCTACACATCCTGTGACTTTCTGTGAAAACCACTGACTTTGTGAGAATTATAAAATGCCCCTTGGCTCACTCCTTAAGAACTCACACATATACCTAATGTACATTAACAAAACACATTGGGAGTAATTTAGAAATGTATTTTTGGCCACAAATGTATGTTAACTTCTGAAAATATCTGCATTAACACCTGATGGATATTGATATAACCCAGTAGGCTGTTCAATGCATATAGACAATAACATTGATAGAAACAAAGTCTCCCCCCAGAAATAAGTACACAAGAGCATACTTTTTTAGGAATTGTAAAAGTAGTCAGATCCTATTTGGCTGAAATGCTCAAAGTTAGAAAATAACCTTTCATGTCAGTAAATAGGTTTGGTTTGAAGATTACACAAAATACCTGAACCTGTGCTATAGGTGGAAGCTGACTTGTTTTGCACCCCAGTGTTATTGAGTGTGAATCCTAAGTGGTGCAGGTTAAAGGATGTTGTTCACCCACATGTTTAGCAGTAGCCAGAAATCTACAAATGCACTAAAAAAATGTCAGAGAATGGTAGAGAAACATTTTTGAATTAGATTAAGAGATTAATCTAGGACTCCACTCCAGGGCTACAAGGAATCCTAATAGATGTAAATGAATTTATTGCACAATATTTCTCTGCTACAAAAAATAAATATCTCACAAGCAAGTAGAAAGTGGTTGGAACAAGGCATGCTTGGTCTTTTAAGTTTGTGAAAACCAATCAAATGGTTTTCATGTGGAAATTCGCAAACTCTGATCTAACTCTTTCAGCTCAGAGAAATTGTTGGAAATTTGTTCAACCAAAGAACTGGAGTAACTCTCCTTCCAGAATCTGAAGGGGAATGGATCACTTTCAAACCTGAAAGAGATGTAGTGAAAGGGAGTTCTATGGAGGCAGAGGACGAGCATAATGTTTTCTGCATCAAGGAAAAAGAAGAAAAGAAAATGTGGAATTGAATACCATTTTCCCACAGCCTCAGGCAATACTATGTACAATAATGAAAAGGGGAAATGAGGGGCTGTGGGATATATTGCATGACATTCCAAGTCATACGCCTGGAAACCTGCACCAAACAGTTTTCTAAGGATACTACTGAGGATATTTGTGAATTTCAAAAAGAGGTAAACCTGTACCTATTTATGGGAGTACTGTTTTGAAAACAGATTTAGTAGTTTCTTTGGGAACGGCCCCCATTTTTATGTCTAATGCACATAATCTACTTGGTCAATACTCTTCATTCTGATATTTCAAATGTTATTTCTTTCTAAATTAATCCAGGAAGGACATACACATTACTTGCTTTAATATAATTGGTTGATTCGTTTAGTTCTTCTTTTACTCTCATATATTGAAATTGCTGCAGTTTAAATTTTTTACTTTCATCACATTTCACATGGGTTGAAGCACAATCTAGCTTGAGGATTAACTCGCTTATTTGTTTCTTTATGTTATTGTTTCTTAGCGAAGGTATATAATATAAAGCACAGTAGGAGAGGATTTAAACTGTTGTGATTTCATTCTGTAAAGTGGACGGAAACCTACCTTCAGGAATCTATGACTTCCTTTAAATATATATTATACTGTGTTCTAGAATTCAGATACAGAATACATTCATGAACCTTTGTTCTGGGAATTTTTTGTTAAAGTTCACAATTGTATATCAACACCTAATGTCTCATAGAATCATAGCTATTTTATCTTAAAAACATTTTCTAAACATTTCAGCTTCTTTCTCCAATTAATTATGGACAGTTTGAATAGAGAAATGTTGATTATCTCAGACACAAAACCAAGAACTGTTATGCTCCCTATTTACCAAATTCATCAACAATCGACATTTTCAATTGTATAAAAAGATTATTATTAATAGTCTGAGTAGGCACATGTGAATTGTTATTGATTAATACTGTACCTTTAATTTGAATTACGGGACAGAAATTAGTATTGCAGGCTTTTGATGAAGTAGGCCTCTGAGTAGGCAAACAACCCGCTGATGGTCTTCCATGTCGCAGACACTGGACCGTTCGTGTTTGTATGCCTCCACCGCAGGACACTGTACACTGCAAAAAAGAAAGCACAGAATCCATACTTTACTGACCCACTTCACACCAAGTGGAACATAATCAAAATATTGAACATGTAATGTGTTCATTCGTGCATTACAGTGTTTGAAATCAACTACAGTCTTCTTCCTGTTTGTTATTAATACTGTTATTATTTTAATACTCATACATGACAACCACAATGATTTCAAATATACCATTCTTATACACCTATAACCTTAGGTACTTAGCATAGTGGGAGAGATCTACTTAAGGGATACCTCCTTTCAAATAAAAGAAATAGAGTTCTAATCTAATATTTTAATAAGACACGTGACATTAACCACGAAGAAACAACATACATTAATATCAAGTAGTGCTATGTTGACAAGTTGTAGCATGATAATGGTTGAACATCTGCCACTGTACAGTCACGTTAAAAATACTGTAATAGTTATAATGTAACAAATAATCAATAATAGATCAATTAATATAAACTGTAGATTTACCAACCTCTGGCGTTTACAAGAAAGAATAAACACTGCATCAATATAAGAACATTAATAAAATTATGTCAATATTCCTGTTCTCTGAATCGACGTACGAAATAATGTAAACACTTTCGAAATAATGTAAACACCAGTGATTCCAGGGGCATTTGATATTCTCAGGTTTTGTTTATAACATCTAGGAAAGATTGAAGATAAATATGGAAAACAAAATACACTTTAAGAGAGAGTTGTGTGAGCAGCTATACTTTTCTATCCATGTTCTGTACTTAGAGGGACTGGAACTTTAACAGTCAAATATTGTTTCAATTCATTTGTGAAATACGAATGAGTGTGAATAAATTTGGAATAATTCATGAAGATGGGCAAGTTTGTAAACAGAACTGCGTCAGTTTATAGAAGAGAGATCGACCCATCAAAATATTCTAAATTTATCGAAAAAAACAATATTTTTAGACTTAGTTTTAAAAGGCATGCAGGAAATATGATATAGCACCTGTTGCCATGGTGAAGAATACCATCTTGACAGACTGCTGTATCCTGTTTGAGTTGGACAGGCTCCGACATTACAAGCTTGTTCAAGTTCTATCATCGGTTTCTCTACATTTTTGCATCTTCGATGAGGGAATGCAATGAGTTTGCCATGAATTCCTTTCTCACTACACTTCAGTTCCCGCCGTTGCATACCCGGGCCACACGTTGTTGAGCACTAGAAATAGAAAATGCAATGACACTAAAGTTATAAAGGAAAAACAAGTGCGATGTATATTTATGCAGAAACTGCAGTAATGGATAAATTGTAACTTCCTAAACATTGGAGGAAAATGTGTAGATATTACAGTATCTCACAATCCGCTCATGAGATAATTATGCACAGATGCAAGTGTGGCAAGCTTCTTTTCCAATGGGAAAAGAAAAACAGATAATTTGTTTGACTATCAAAGCTTTGATTTCTATAGACGATCACTCCTAGGTTCGGAACAAATATTTACTTTTATGGGATTGTAAAGGCTCACATTTATTTATTTAGCCTGCAGTAGGCTGCAGTCCATCCCTGTGGTAATACATCATTGTTGCTGGATCCACCTCCACCTAAAATGGGCACAAAAGGAGGCCAAATTCTAGGCAATAGTCTTGCTGTGGTCAATCAACGACTACAATATTACAAGCCCACCCACTGTTTGCAGGCAAGTCCTGAAGTAACATAAAAGCTGCACTGCAAGCAACCAATCAGTGTGTCCCGAACACCAGTCTTTAATCTGTTTGTAGAAAGGCTGGCCACATAACCACTGGTCATAAGACAGTTCTGATTGGCTGTTATTCAACAATCATAAACACTGTAGTCAGCCCACACTTATCTGGAATCTGGACCATGCTTAGTGTCCAAGAAAGTGAAGACGGCAAGAACATAGATAGTTTTCTGTTTTGGTGTTCAAAATCCAACAATTTATTTAGTTCCTCTTTTCAAATGTTGGTTATATTGACCAATTTCAGTCCATGGACAGGCTCTGAAATGCCAGATGTCCACTAATTCACTCTTGACTAATTGTTTCACCTGCCCCTGCTCAAATGCATACAATTAAGGAAGGCAGACTCTAAATTTGATTGAAAAATCAGCTTGTATAATGTGCTACAAACACTCATTAGCACATTTAATTTCCTTTTGTGCTCATCTACATTTGCAGCTATGCCCACAGAGAAATGCCCACAAACCTGTCCCTATATATAAATGTGTGAATGTGTTAAATACACCACAGTGTCCAATAGGCAATTCCAGCTTTTGGCCTGATTTAGAACTAGGCGGATGGGTTACTCCATCTCAACGGGGAGGGATATCCCATCCTCCGAAATCTAAATCCCATTATATTCAATGGGATTTATATTTTGGTGGACAGGCTATCCTTCACTGTTGTGACTAAGTAATCATCCCACCAAATTCTAAATTAGGCCTGACTCAATCTTTAGAATTTGTGTGCCAAAGTGCACATTTTGTATACCTAACATCAGCGTGGGAATGCACCATTGTAGGGTATGACCCTCTCTGCAGGGTCACCCCTGAACCTTTTGCCTTTACCCTCCACTTTTTGCTGCATGTTTTTGGTGGCCTTAGGACTTTGTGCACTCTATCCCTGCTAACCAGTGATGAAGTGCATGTACTCTCTCCTCTATACATTGCACAATTGTCCCATCTCCAATTGGCACATTTAGGCCCTCATTATGACTTTGGCGGACAAGCCGCGGGTGCCAGAAGACCGCCAGTGCTGGCAGTCTTCCTCCCACCATATTACAAGTACTGCAGGATTTCTGCCATATTTTGGGTGGAAATCCTGCAGTAGTCGTGCTGGTGGTCAGAGACACATGGGCGGATCCATCACCGGCCCGCCAGAAGGACTCCACCAGCTGTATTACTGGTGGTGTCCTGATGGTAGGGCGCTGCTGACGGTGGAAGTGCTCGTTCCCTGCCCGACGACCTCCTTGCCGGCTAAGGTAAGTCAGGCATCCAACAGGGTAGAGGGGTGGGAGGGTGTGACTGTTGTGTGTGCGTGTGTGAGTGGGTATGTCTGCATGTGTGTATGGCTGCTTATATGCGTTTGTGTATGTGTATATGTATGGGTGTTGGTGTGTGTGTGTGTATGCATGGGTTTATGGGTGTTTGTATGTGTGTGTGTATGAGTGTGAGAGAGCGTAGCTTATATAATTCATATTAACATGAAACGTTTATATATTAATATGTAATAATGCCGCCTAGAAACTATAATAATAGCAATTTTGCTTAAACGTGCACCTGAATTGTGACCACGGTGAGTGACCACCAATGTATACGCAAACTAATAATGATGAATTAAATGTTTATGTTATGTTCAATTAAGCTTATATTAACATTCGCATTACTAAATCTATATTGAAAATCCTCATAGGCCTTAAATTAGCGTGAGCTCCAGATTAGCTGCTCGGCTCTCATATTAAATGCATTTTTCTGTTTTCCAGTGTGCTGACTCACAAGGGGCCATGACCCCGCAATGTTCTTTTCTTCAAGCTTGGAAGATGAATGTAACCATGTTAAATCCGTTCCCAGGCGCATCTTTGGTGCCCTGGATTAAATGTTATAAATGAATCGAAACAAGTGTAGATTAATATAATGTACAAGATCATTCAAACCGGGGACGACAAGAACTGCTGACCAAAAGATGTACAAGGAATTGCCAAGAAAATGAAGTAACGCCGGATGTGCCACCTCTGAAGACGTCAATTACGAAGACCAATCAAAAACGTATAAAACAATGTGGGGTGATGATTGAGATTACCTAATGTCGAATTCAATAGGTTAAAGATAGTGGGTTATAGCAAATGTCCAATAGAATTCTGGGGGAATGTACTATGAAAAAGGGATAAAAACCCATGTCACAGAGGTCATCAGAGCGAGTTAGGGAATGCTATCAATTTTATCCAGAAACTTTGTCACTCTGATTGGTGACTTGAGACTTATTAAAACCATCCTCACCCATAGACTGCCCATTTACACTTTTCCTCCTTATGATGGAAGTGCCCCTTATGTCCTTTTAGTTGAGTCCTGGCTGATGGCTTTTTGACTGATGTCCTGAAGACGAAGACTGATCCTGTGTGCTGACCAAATCTTTGGAGGGTAATTATGACAATGCATTTGTGATTTGCCTGTTTGCTTTTCCTTTCTAGGTACCAACTGCTTGTTTTGACAGAGACCATAGTTAGATGTTTTCCAAACTGGTGTTCTAAATCTTTTTGCATGAAGCCCAACATGCGAATGCTAATCAGTGGTTAGGACAGGGGTTCACCAAAACTGACGCAAATAGACAAACGACTGACATTATGCTATGTTGAACTGACGCGTATTTGACACTCTGCTATTTTGATCTATGTTTACGCCGTGCTATGTTCTGATGTTTGTGATTCTCGCGTTAATGAAATCTTATCACAGCTGCCATATCGTGACTATGCTATTATGATTCTTGGTTTTGAGATTAACTCATTTACTCGTAGATTGTAATCAATAGGGAATAAAATTCATAAAATTCTACTAAACTGGTGTGGTTATTCATGACTGAAAGGTCATGGTAGCGTTGTTGAACTGATTAATGACTTTTACTAAAGTGAAATGTATTGTTGTGATAAATGTTGATGACATTATTGATATATTGATTGACATATTGATCAGCTATCTCGTCCTACGGTGTCTCTCAACTGGGTCAAAAGATTCATTGGCCTAAAATGAGTCCTAATGTGTAATAAATTAACATAAAAGGACGCGTTAGCAAGTGTATGTATAGATGTGGGTATGGGTGTGTGCATGCATGGTTTAATGCGTGTATGAATGTTGAAGTGAATGCTGATATGGATGTTGAAGTGAATGCGTGTATGAATGTTGAAGCGAATGCATGATTGTATGTTGAAGTGAATGCATGTATGTCAGTGTTGGCGAATGAGTGTATGCGGGGTGCTTGTGGGTGTCTGTGTCTGTGTGCGTGTATGCCGGGAGGGTGCTGTACCAGAAGGGGGGGTGGGGTGTGCTGTACCAGAAGGGGGGTGGGGGGACAATTTGCCAGAGCAGGGGTGGTGGAGGGGGCACTGTACAAGAAGGGTGGGGGGGGGCTGTAGTAGAAGGAGGGTGGGGGAGGGGGCACTGTACCAGAAGGGGGAAGTTGGGTGCTGTACCAGAAAAGGGGGTGGCAGTTCTGGTTTAGAGGGTGGGTGGGGGGTATTGTGCATGCTGGGTGGAGGGTGGGGGAGTCATCTGCCGGTGACAGGGAAGAAATTCCCTGTCACTGGTAGCCTTTCTGCCAAGGTTTTTGTGGCTGTGCTACCACTGCAGAAACCCTGGTGGAAAGCCAGTTCATTATACTGCTGGCAGTGTTCATTAGACCGCTGGGTCGGAGATGCTCCTCTCCGGCCCGGCGGGTCCAACCTCCCTGGTGATATAGATGGAGATGTGGCGGGTTGGCAGAGGCCAATTCGCCACACTCATAATGTGGCAGTCTTCACTGCCAGCCCGTTGGCGGTAAAACCGCCACCGTGGCCCTGGTGGTCAGAAGACCACCAGGATCATAATAAGGGCCTTAATTTACTTGTCAGTCCCTAGTAAAATGATACTATGTGTAGCCAGGACCTGTAAATTAAATGCTACTAGTGGGCTTGCAGAACCGGTTGTGTCACCCACTTAAGTAGTCTTGTAAACCTGTCTCAAGCCTGCCACTGCAGCAGGTGTGTGCAGTTTAAGCTGCCCTTTTGACCTGGTAAAATAAAACAAATTCCTGGCTCAACCCTTCCTTTTTAATACCTGCAAGTCAGCCTTAGTGTGGGCCCTGGCAGCTCAGAAGGCAGGGTGCAGTGTATTTAAAAGATTCAGCATGTATACCTTTAAGTTTTACATGTCCCAGTAGGGAAAAGCTCTAAAATCCATTTCTTACTATTGCAAAGCCTACCTATATGATAGGATAACAGTGGAATTACCTTATTACATTTAATAGGCTGCATTTCCAAACGGGAACAGGCAACCTGTTCATGTTTGGTGTGTTTGGAATTGTAATGAAAAATCTCTCTTATGATAAAGTTCAGGTTTTAAAAAAAAATATTTAAAATGCCACTTTTAGAAAGACAACATATTCCTGCCTTAGCTATTTAGTGCCTGTAGCCTTTCTCTGGGTCACATGACTGGTGTAGCTGACAGTTGGGCTTCTTCACTTTGCCCTGCAGCAGTTTCTTTATTAATTTCAGCAGGAACGGCTGTCCGCATTTCCTGTTTCCTTTCTCTAGTCTCCTTTCATGACTCCTGTGTGTGCTTCTAAATTTCAACTTTGATGTTTTTCTAAACTTTCCTGTATGTCTCCCTTGCACATCAATTGTTGGAGCATATAATTGTTGGACCACCACAGTTTGTTTACCCATCTCCACGAGTGGTGCACAGTCAGAACCACTACACCATATTGGAACAGTCTCCTCAACACTCTTTGCTTTTTTCATCTCAGGTACAACTTAATATGTGATCCTAATGCTCACCTCAATATCAAAATGTCATTGCAAATGTGCACATAAACTTTTTTCAAACCAATTCTGAGCATTAGTTGTAACTATTTAATTGTCCGCAGGCCAAACCATGGCTTTCTTCCTTTGTCATGTGTTCTCCTGTTTTCTTTTATAAAATTGGTTATTCTGTCTTGTTTTTTTAGAGTGAATCACCTGAATATCGAGCCCTTTTATTCACATTGGCCAGTTTGAGGTGAAATATCTTTACGTCATAGTATCTATGTGTCTGTGTTTTAAGTTCAATTTGTATTGAGACATTTATTGTCCAGATTATTGGCTTGCCTCTTTAACAGTTCATTCAGGAACCTTTATTCTGATTCATTTGATTACCCTTGATACATGGGTGAATAATTGAATGTTCCTTTGTTCGATTTACTCTTTTTATAATTATTCTTGTGCTGATTATATGTTACTGCTTTTAATCTCACAGCAAAGTGGAAGCTAGACAATTCAGATGACCTCCTGAATGCATTCTATATACCATGCATAGTTGACATGTCTTAAAATACCAGACATATAAAGCACACATGTAGTGATAATACAATGCTAGGTATTTTTTATAGTGGGTGGTGCAAAAAAGAAGGGGGTGTGAGAAAGTGCATGAAATACAGGGGGCTGAAAGTGGAGGGAAATTGGAGAAGTAAATGCTACAAAGATGAAGCTTACAAATAACTCTGGAGAATGAGGCTGTAAGTTGTGGCATGGTTAAATATTTTTTCACAGAATATTGGACAATGCCCACAATGAACTACTGGATTCCGAGTTTAGAATTAGACGACTGAATATTGCAAATTTTGGTTGCTAACATTTTTGATTAGGACACAAAGAGGTCTTCCAAAAAACAAATACAGTGCGGGAAGATGAGCAATAATCAAGACACAATATGACCTTTCAACCTGAAGCAGCAGTTGACAAAAGAAGCTGAGAAGCATGTACCATCTGAGATGCCAATCTTGGGTAATGGGGATGTGGAAAAACATGGTGACAAAACCTTTTCTAGCTAGCAACAATTCAGGGAATATTAAAGAATAAATGTATTTTACTATGCGAACAGCAATTTGTGTATGTTAGAAATGGGGTTACTGGTTGGCTAGGGTTTGCACCTAAGCCAGTCAGAACCCATCACTCTAGTCAGATCAAGTAAGTTACTCACCAAAGATAACCCGTGCTCACCCCCTGATAGCTTGGCGCAGAGCAGTCAGGCTTATCCCCAGAGGTCATGTGTAAACCGTTTGATCTATCTATCTATCTATCTATCTATCTATCTATCTATCTATCTATCTATCTATCTATCTATCTATCTATCTACGTCTATATATATAAACATAAACTAAAGTGACAATACTCTTAAGTACTGAGCGCCCTATGCAAATCCTGAGTCAGTACTCTTTATTTTGGCTAGACAAGGATAAAAATGTCATACATCACACCATCAGGGCATGAGATACAGCATGTAGGTTATAGCAATAATCACACGAATCACCATAATGTACTAAGCTGGTGAGGGCACTTTATAGAAGTAAAGAACATGAGCCATCACACATCACATTCAAGTTCTGTCCCAAGCACATAATTCACCAGAAAACCATAATGCAGGGTGCACCTCTGCTCCTATTAAGATATATACAGTAACAATGATTCCCAAACGTGGATATAAATAACAGCTGCATGTTTATTAAACATAAACTGTAATTTTGGGAACTCCCAGGATCCAAGAAGTGTGGATCGCCTCTGCCGAGGGCTCACCCCAAATGCAGGGAATTACCCTAGTGCCCCCAAGGTATGTGCACAAGTGGGGGTGCACACTATGTACTTATGGGGGCCTCACTGGATCCCCCTTCACGGATTAGCAATGGCCATTGGGCGTGCGAGGCTGTAGCTGGTAGAGACGGCTGCCCAGTACTTTTCATGCCCGCTTAGTGGCATGTTTGTGACCCTCTGGGGTCTCCTGAACTGCTGTTAGGAATTCCTCCAATGGGGGCTGGCTGCAGTGCAGCTGCAGCAGCCCAAACCTTTTGGGCAGCCTGACTCTGTCACGGGAGTGCTGAGTGCAAGCAAGGCAGGTTGTGCGGAATCAGCACGGATCTGGACACAGGGTCTTCCTTCTGTGAGCTGTGAGCACAGGCCTCCAGTGAAGAGAGCCTAGTCTGTCAGCTCCCGAGCAGGACCCCTCCCTCCTTCATAGTCAGGCAGGTGCGGTGCAAAGTCATTACACTTTCTGTCTGGCAGTGGTGATCGGTAATGGCACGCTACTGTGACTCTGGCCACGCTCAGCACAGGATGGTATGGGCCCCTTTTCTTATGGCAACATGGGCCAAGGGTGCTCTTATCCATACCTCCCATGTGCTGGGAGGATGGGAAACACTCCTTATGTGCTTACTTGGGAGATGGAACGTTCCTCACACACTCAGAGACCAAAAAGCACCCATCACACACTAGCAATGAAGGCAAGACACCATACACAGCACTCCCTATGAGCTGGTTTTTAAAAGCACAGGGCAGGCCACCAAGCCCTGGGAGACTCTTGGGTGCAAATACAGTTAGAATGGTCCAGTCCCTCTCCTTTCAGGGTAGGTGAAGCAGACAGAAAGCCAACACACAGAGCAGCAACAAAGTGGAAGTCCCTCCTACAAGTCAGCATACAGCAGCAGTAGGCCTACACAGCATTGTAATGCAGAGTGGCAGTCCATCCTGACAGCACAGCAGTCCTTCTTCCTGGCAGAGTGTCCTTGTCCCAGGAGAGGTTCCAAAAGTGCTCTAAAAATCATGGAGCCAGAGCCTCTATACTTATACTCCAAAATGTCTTTGTTCAGGGGGTGACTAGAAAGGAACCCTTTCAAGTGTAACAAAACCCCTTTCAGCCCAGCCCTGGCTCCAGACATCAGTAGGAGGTAAATCAGCCCATTGTGTGAGGCAGAAACATAACCTATCCATATGTAAGTGTGCTCCACCTTCCTCTCTCCCAGCCCAAGAAGACTATCTGCACACAGATGGATGAAGATGACTCTCTTGTCACACCTAGGCCCTCCTGTGTTGTGGCTGTCTGGAAATCATTCCCCAAGTGTAGCTGTCACTCTGCCTTAGATGTGGATTGGCATCAGGTTGCAAAAAGCTAGAGTTGTAAGCACAGTGAAATGCCCACTTTCTGAAAGTGGTATTTATATAATAGTAATGTAAATCCAACTACACCAGTAATCCGGATTTCTCACCACCATTCCAAACATACCAAACATGCCCACGCGACTCCTCTCAGATCAGAAATTACCACTTAGAAATGTATAAGTGAATTCCTGATGCCAACCTATGAGAGGAGCAGCCCTCACATTAGTGAAAAGCAAAATAGGCTGTTTGTCACTACTAGGACAAGTAAAACATAAAAGTATATGTCCTACCTTTTACATACACAGCAGCCTTCTGATAGGGTGTTTTACGCCTATCTTAGGGGTGTCTCAGGTGTAGTAAAAGGAGGTTTAGGCCTTCGCAAGTAGTTTGATTTGCCAAGTCATTGTGGCAGTAAACTGCATATGCAGGTGTTGCAGTGACAGGCCTGAGACAAGTTTGAAAGGCTACTTCTGTGGATGGCGCAATTAGCTCTGAAGACCCACTAGTAGCATTTAATTTAGAGGCCCTGGATACATTGTATACCACTTTACCAAGGGGCTTAAATATACCAAAAAGGTGTAAGCCAATCATACCAAGTTTTTGAGGAGACCCACATGCACTGTAGTACTGAGTAGCAGCGGTAAGGTGCCCAGAGTCCTAAAGCCAACAAAAAGAGGGTCTGAAAAATAGGAGGATAAAGGCAAACATTTGGGGATAACTTTGCAGAAAGGGTCATTTCCAACAGTGCATATGTACCAGATTGGTTGAAGATTAATGCTTCAGAAGAGGTACTGTGATGGGCACATCCCAATATTGAAATGCAAAAATAATGGCAAAAAAGTTGGACTCAAATCAAGAGCCTGCTTATTTCATACAAGGTATGTTTTTGTGCACCTGAGGATGTCCATGCAAATTAGAAACCCCTTTCCCCTGTAAATTCTTGCATTCTGAAGAACCCCACAGTGGCAAAGAGGATCTTTATGAACTGACTGAATAGACCTCACACAAAGGAGAACTTGCAATTTTGTGTAAGTTTATGATTGCTTGCTATTCACAAAGGTGTTTACATATAGAATCTTTACCACTGTGGATTCTCCACACATAAAAAGATCAGACTGTCTTATCTTTTTATGTGTGGGTACTCTGCAGTCAAAATTATACTATTACTAAAATACCTTTGTGATTAGCAAACAATCTTTAACTTGCACAAAAGTGTACATTTACCTTTGTGAATGAGGTCTTAGTGCATATTGTCTGTGGGCCTCTAAGATATGGGATAGAGCTCCATTTATGCAAAAAAACAGTAAATGTATAGGTGAAAGTTACATCTCTGCTTTAGAGTATTTATACAGTATTTCTGCTTTTCACAAACATTCACAGATCCATGCTTGGAAAGTTGCTTCTGGCACAGGTTTAAGGCATATTTCTGGGTAATGTACTACTTTCACTGGGGACCCATCGCCCCTGTGCAGAATTCTATATCACATAGAATGATGGACTGAGGAAATGTAGCACCCTGTGAAAACACACACTTTTTTTCTTTTCTCCATGGGGAAAAACATGTTTCCTCATCAAGAAATCCCTTCCTCTGCACCCCACCAAATAAAGGTGGTCCATTCCTCTTCCCATTATTGAAGGGGAGTTACCTTGAGTGGAGTATCTTTCGGGCCATTTTAGGGCGGTAAAGAGCAAGTTCGGAGTACAATAATGCCCATAAATGTTTATTGCCAGTCTTGAACTACCAACACAGGCCAGACTTTGGAACGCCCCCTCTTTTACCACTGAGTGGGACTTATGACTGCAGATTTTCTGTACTTGTGGCAGAGACGTCTGCAGTAGTAAAGCGACTTACACCTGCCATGAGTCCTTTTGTGAAATCCTGTCAGGCATAAATTGAGGTATTTTCAGATGTAAGCATAAATTTGTGGTTGAAAATACATTTGGAACGAGGAACACGGAGTGTCATTCCCTTTGAGGACTGATGCCCTCAAAAGATCCAACTGAAACAAATCTAATCATGGTGAAGAAATGGATATGTTTATAAATTAATAATTTACGAACACACGAATTTTATAATAAGTGACCTTGAAATAGTAAATTGGTTTACTCATGTGTAATGTTAACACAGAAAGGTGTAAAATAAAGCATGGGTAAATTGATTAATTCGTAATTCGTACTCCAGGGCGTAGAGTGAGTTTCACATAGCAGGAATGGCCTGGAACGCTTGGAAGCCCCCACAAACATGAAAGTTTGTAGGGATTAGCAGAATTTCATCTGATCCTTCCTCACTCTAGAAATGGTATGAGATATGTTCTTGATAGAGATAGGAGTACGTAATTTTCCAGTAGGGTTATGGGAAGGGAAGATGCCCAAAATGAATCAGGGTGCAGTGACAGACGTAAAGAAAAATATTTTTCCAGTGTAGAAAAACATTTGCAACGGCACAAATGTGAATGCATTTCCCGTGGGGCAAGGGTATGCTTCAATTACTCGTGTGGACAGTCCTTCTCATAGTCAGACATCAGCATTTACCCACCTTTCCAAGTGTAGTCCTGACAGCCTGTATCTATTGCATGTTTCTAGGAGTACTCTTCAAGTCACCTGTGAATTCCTGGTATTCCTAACTATGGTCAGTATGAGGCTGTGCATCTCTGGGTACAGATTTACGAATATTTTTCTGTGTCGATTCCTATTTATTTTTCAGATGAGTTGAGCTCACTGGAAACACTTTTCTACGTACCTCAGTCCAAGAAGATATTGCCCACTGTAGTCTTTCATTCCGAGGACACCGGGTTGTAATACAGTTCTTTTGCGATTCCGGCTTCAGTGTTAGGTCACACATTTCCTCTGATATGGTTTTGGGCATTAAAAAGCCACTACTTTTGCAGCTGACATCACGGATTTGGATTCCTCTTCCGCATGTTTTCGAGCACTGCAATAAAAAGTACAGCATGTGATTATCCCGTAAAAGCTGAACATTATTTTCATTGCTAAACAACAGGAATCAAATCTCCATTTCATAGTAAGAATGGATGAATGGCTGTATGGATGAGTGGATGGTTGGATGGATAACGTATGCAACTGAAGTTGCTGCATACATGTATAGACAGCCTTATATTTTTAACATTTGAAAACGTGAAATTCACAACAATCATTGCCGATGAAAAGGGCAGAGGGAGGTGTTTAAAGAAAATGTATTATTTTTGGATTGAAAAGCATGATAGCAAGTGCCCGATAGTGAAATATGAAGGAATAAAATAGGAGAAGTGACGCTCTAAAAAGTTGCATTGTTTCATCTGAAATATAGAAACAAGTAAGAATACCCAGTAAGAGAAAAGACGTGTATTTTTTTATTAGAGCTAAGAATACGAGTATTTATTTAAAATGCAGTCTCTAGACAGTATAATATGTCTGAGCAGTCACTGATAGGAGGAAGGCTTGATTCAGCTTATAAATGGCTCCACTTATAAGTTCAATTATGAAAGAATTGAGACCTGCATTTTTATTTGTAAAAGGGTTTATTGATGTGTAGTGCTATCCCAGTTTAGTGTAATATTGCACATAAGTACATTTTCTCTAAGTGGCGTGGAGAGGATATTTCCTGGGTGTGCCTTGGGTAGTCTGTGGTTGTTTTCCTTTCTTCCACAGCCCAAGTTCATCCTGGAAACAGATGGAGATGTACCCCCTTGAAAAGGGGTGAAGGAAATCTATTGCCAAGGTAGGATTTCGAAGAAAATGGCACTAAAATTGGTAAATATGTGAGACAATGGTTTTCCTTGAGCAAAATAATTTCAATTACTCATGGAAAGAAACAATGAAAAATAATGAAAGGGCAATTCTGCTGAGGCAAAGGCACCGTCACATGCACAACTAAACAGGAGGGTTGCATTTATGAGTTGTTAAAGCAGAATGTGTTGGTGGATACCCACTCCACACATTCATAAGTGATCTTTTGTTCCTACACACCTGTCCCTCGCATCATCCTCAGGCAAGGCACAGACGAGTATTTGCTGCTTTACCCTGGCAGCCAACGTTTTCCATTCGAACCCTTGCACATGCCCCATTGCACACATTTTCACCTGACATTAGAAGTTGGTAAATGTGCATTCAACTCATAAATTAGGGAATACCATGTGGAATACCTAACAGTAAATTTGAGTCAACACATTTATTCCCAATTCTGAAAGGTTTAACTGCATGGTATTGGTAATTACAGCGAGGAGTTAGCACCCCATCAGTACTGTGCAACTCATAATCAGACTTAAGAGGGTGATTTAGAGTTTGATATGAAGGTGCATCTGCCATAAATTAGCAAGAACTACTATGCCGTCTAATCTCAGGGTTCCTACACCACATATAGAATTGCAGAAACCACAATGGCAGAATCTCATCTGGCTTGACCATCTAAAACCTCTGACTTGAAGGCCCGTCCACCACAAGGCTATCATGTAGCAGTAATGGTCTCCATGCTCTCTTTATGTTTTGGCATCCATTACGCCTTTTCCCTGCTTGGGACCACATGTGAGAAATTGTGATGCAGGGCAGGGACTCTCGCAACGGCCCACGCATGCCAGAAAATTCTCCCTCCATTTTAGACCATGTTATTTTGCTCTGAAAGAGCAAATGTCCAGCAACTAAATGTATTGCCGAGCATCAGTCATACTGGAAAACAAACAGGTAATGCTTTAAATGATTGTGAATACCCTAGGTCCCTGCCATTTGCTCGAGCTGTATTCCTGTCGCCTGTTCACCAACTATGCCACTCGAGACAGAGGCCAGCTATATGCAAATCAGCCTAGGTTCTCCTCCAATAGAGCAAGTCAGATCTGAACTACAAAGCTGGAGCCACTCTCAAAGGAGCACAAGCAACCCCAGGCAAGTCTCAGCTTGCCCAGGCCTCGTTAGTGAGGTATAGTTTAAGTGCTGTGCCACAGTGAGCTGGGGACCTACTTCTGGGCATACCCCTTACAGCTGAAAAATTGCACTGATGAAAAGACTGTGCTTTATATGAACACATGCTCTTTTTGTCTTATCAAAATTAAAATGAAATATTTTCATTTGATTCAACTCTGCGTGGTTTTTCCCTTTGTTGGAAATTTGGTTTGGGGTAGGGAATTGACAGAGTAAAGGTATCAGGTGCGAATTGGGCAGTATTTTCATGGGAGGAAGACAGTAGGTGGTGTTGCCCACAGTAGAACAGTGAATATTTGGGGGAGGGAGGAAATGGGGGCAGAATTATTAAGCAATTTTAGGGAGAGACTGGGGCATAGGCTTGTGGATGGGGCCTGGACAATGGTTTTAGCACAGTGGAAATCATATATTTTCTAAATTCAAATAAATTCCTAGGCCTCATAGTGCCAATGCACAGGGTTTGATGAAGGACACTGGTCATCTAGACAACAAAAAGGAGCTAACATTGAATTTTCGAAGGCATATACTAGATTGCCCACATTCCAAGAAAGAGGTTAATTATTGTGACTTGTATGCAAAACCTTCCCCAACGCAGAGTGATAATCAGTGCATTTATTATTTTTTTAATTCAGCATACATCCCCTTTTCCCTGTGACACTGTGGGCCTCATTCACAATAAAATAACACAGTGTAGTGCTGCAAGCCAGCTTTCTACGCTACGTCATTTTGAAAGTGCAGGGATGCGTCGTGTTTACAGAAATACAACACATCCCTGCACTTACCCATGCGCTGGCGCACAAACTGCTGCCTAGCAGCAAAGCAGGCACCCTTGCACCATGAAAGGGATGCAGGGATGATTGTTTATGTGCGGGAAGGGGCACCTTCTTGCACATGAACAATCGTTAATGGCATTTTCCTCTTTCTGTGTGTGCTGCAGAATGCAGCACACATAGAAAGTGGAAAAGACTGGGAGAAATGCTGTTATTTTTTTAACACCATCCCTGAGGTGGTGTAGGAATCTGATGCATTCCCAGCCTTGTAAACGTGGGAATGTAAAAGATTCTGTCAGCTTCCATGGGTGTTGTGTGGGATCACTCACAGCAACACCCATGGAATGTCCCTTTCACGCAGAGTTATGCGTTAAGGGTGGCCATATTTACAATGGCATGAAAAGCCATGCCGGGTGGCTTTGCATGAACTTGTTAATACGGGCTAGCACACTGCACCACCGGACCATAAAAAAATTACACTCGAATGGCGCAATGTGGCGCTAGGGTCTTGAACATAAGGGCCTGAGTTCCCTGTTCAAGATCCAAGATAAAAGGGTCTTTGATGCCCTCATGTAATAGTTTCATCCTCTCCCAGTGTCACATTTGCCCTGTTCCGCATGTGTTTGTGCACGTGTGTGCGTGTGAGTTAGCGTGTGTGAGTTTATGTATAAAAGAGTAAGAGTAGATATAGATATGAGTTTCTTTGTCTTTTTATTGTTTCCTAAATCCTGCTACTCTGACCAGTACCTCTTCCATCTCTTGCAATAAAATTGAAATAAATATTGCAAAGCGAATTAAAACCATTTATTTAAAGGGAGCGGACTTATTTGAGATCCTTCTGGCACCAGTACAAAGCTCAGAAAATTTCAACATTTATTCCTTTCATAGCCACTTTAGAATTTAACGTTTCACCAAATGTTATTACCTAAACCGTGTCATGTCTCCTCCTTCCTGTCGATTGGATAACGAGGACATTCTCGCAGTTTTGCACAGGCAACAGTGGAAACAGAAATGCCGCTAAAGAGTAGGGCCAGACTAAGAACTGCTTGCTATACCTTAATGCAAGTCTGACTTTTCAGAAGGCGTTATGTAACATGGAAGTAATTCTAAAACATGTAAAAAAAACTGACAGTGATTTAGCACAGGACAAACTGCAAACAAGGATAGTTTTCATGGGTGGCAAACAGATTTCCCCCGTGAGAAAAGGTATTATCATAGTCAAAATTCCTGTTGTAAAAAAAGTGGTGTCTGGAATGCGCCTGTGGCATTTTTCTTATAAGTGCAAGCTGACTTTGCTTATATGTTGCTTAAATCTTGCAACGTTCTACAGGGGCACAGTAGGCTGAAATTGGAACGAACTGGTGAGTTTTCTTGGGGGTTGTGCATCTGCATCTCTATAGAAAGAGTAAAAGCACATTTTGTTGTACTATTTACCGTCTGCACGTGACAGAAGTACAAGGATGCTGCTAGAACACCTCAAGAGTAGAAATGGTTGTTTTGTTGTAATAACTGATGAATAAGGAGACCCACTAGAGAGCTTAAGGAAATGCACAGAGATTCAGAAAGCACTATGATACATACTGATTGCACTTAATGTTAAACACTTTGGGCCAGATGTACTACTCAGAATTTTGTGATTCGCAATTTGCAACTCATTTGCGAGTCGCAAAACCTAATGTACAACTGTGTACCTCACACTGTCTGCGATTCCCAGTGGGGTTGCAAATGACCTACCTCATTAATATTCTTGAGATAGGTCGAAATTTGTGACCCCTTTGGGAATGGCTGCACTCACAGGGATGATTGCCTGCTGGGGACAGCAGACCACCATGTCTGTGACTGCTTTTATTTAAAGGATTTTTAAAAATGCAGCCCATTTTTCTGAATGGAATACAGGATGCATTTTGAACAAAAAAATGAAAAGGTTTGTTTTTCATTTTTTCAGAGCAGGCAGTGTGGTCCATGGGACCACTGCCTGCACTGAAAAAATATTTTTGCATCCATTCACAAAGGGGAAGGGGCCCCGTGGAGACCCCTTCCCATTTGCGAATGGGTTACCATCAGTTTGAAATTGGTGGTGACTGCAATTGATTTGCGACTGCAGCTGAGGTCACAAAACAATCAGACATCCCTCTGTGACTCACAATTAGGAAGGGACGCCCCTTCTTAATTGGAAGTCACAAATCCTTATTTTGCTAGTCTGTAATTGCGACTGACTCACAAAATAGGGATGGTACATCGTACCTTCCCATTTTGAAGTCGCCAATGTCGATTTTTCCTTTTTGCGCACACCAAAGACCTTCGTATATCGTGCCCTTGGTTGTCTTTTAGATCACGTCTTTGCCCTCACCTTAGAATACCCTATTCTGTTTCACTCATAGTCTCTCCTTACTTTCTATCAGCTTTTCTCCCTGTGATCTCTCTGATGTGTATACGGTGTTGCAATCCTTCTCAAATCGCCCTCATATATTTGATGCTGAGAGAAATAGCAGATTGTAACAGGAGTTGTGTGGCAGAGAATATACAACAGTTTCTACATGAAAAAACAGCATAATTTAAGACATTTCTAATGTCCCTTCTCCTTCACATTTCTTTATATTTTCATGTGTGTCTGTGACATTTCTTTATTTTTTCAGAAAGCATAACAGCCTTAAGATACCACACCTGTGACCAGGGTCCAGCACTCCATTCTGGTGGGCAGTCTTGACTGTTGCATGGCTGGATTTGGGTTGGTGCACTTAGTGCGCACAGGGAATATGACACTGCCTCCTCCCTCTGGAATGTCTTTCTTTGAACACACTGTATCTGGCGGGACTGCTGCCCTCCACCACATGATGTACTGCATACGCTCCAATCACCTGCTGCCCAACTGGAGGAAAGAAAAAAAGTTAATTTGCATAATGAATGGTAACATAGGGAATGATTATGACATCCGTGCGAGTTTCATATTTGTTTTTCAGTTCCAAAAAAACTGGTACTCTAGGAATCAGCGGTTTCGAGATGGAATGTATGCAATAAAATTATGTTTCCCTCTACTAATCCACCACTATTCCATCTTGTGATTCAGCTGAACACAGTGAGCACTGATTTGAAAGGAATGATACTGTGTTTGATGTACGGAGTGTATCGTGAACTCCACCCTTGAGTACAGAAACGTCAATATGACAATTCAAATGTTCCAATGCAGGGAATTTGCAAACGGAAGCATGTTTCAATGGTTGCCTGTCTGAAATTTGTTTTTCCTTCACCAGTGTCAAAATCTATTTCAGAGTCTGAAATCAAACATGTAATTCAAAACTAGTGCTTAATAGTAGTAAAGGCAGACTATAGAGACCCTTCTAAAGTGTGGAATTTACTTTCCTCTAAATCTCCCCTCTCAAAACTGCAATTTTTGAAAATGTAGGAAGTAAGTATCTGAAATATCCTAAGGATTTCTGACACTCATGAAAATCAAATAAATCGTGTTCTTCTGGTTAAAAAGTAATTTATTATAACCATGCTATTCTGAAAGGTCTTAATCCAATTGATAATGAGATTAATGAGATGAGTATTGATATGAGTATCTCCGACATCGTGATCTACCTACAGGATAATTCCGGAGATTGTCACTACATTTATGTATTTGAAGTGGAAAACTACTTTATTTGAAAACATTTTTCTTTAATAGCTATGAACTTCTTCTGATGTCATACAACGAGCTGAATGCCAAGAAACTATTTTCTACCACAGCGATATGATTCCAGTCTGAAAATTGTTTCTATGGCTCCTTAATTGGAACGTATTCCAAGAAGATTATGTGTAAATCTAGTATGGGGTTCTTAAAGGTTTCCTGTCCCTGTGGATTTATTTTATTGGGATAAGAATATATCAGGCAGAAGATGAAAGCCGCGCACAATACAGAAGATTAGGTCTGGCTAGGAAGATTATTTAAAATTAGTATGCACATAATACTGGGGCTCCAGCCAGAGGTTGGAATGTGCTAAAAAATCAGCTTAAAATTGCTACTTGCTGTAAATACACTACTGAAACATCATTATATTTTAGTGACATTCATGCGAGCTGGCATTCCAGGTTTGAGATCCATGCATTACATTACACTTTAAATGTTGCAACAAATTATACCTTTGTAAAAGGCCATTTTTCAAACTCTTCTTAGATCAGTAAATCTCACATTAGCCAAAGGGGTGCAGTCTGTATTTATAAACGTATGTGTATTCTAAATTACACATTAATAGATTTCCTTGTTTACATGCTTGAATAATATTACACATTGACCAAAAATAAAAAAAACACATTCCACCTATGTTGAACATTATGTTGTATCAGCTGTCAAAATATACAATTATATTTTGGGAACCTGCATAATCTGTAAGCGCTTTTAAATAAAATACCTCACAGTAGGGTATTAATATATTAAGGCCAGATTTACTAACGCATTGCAGCACTTTAAATACGCAGAGATTTACTAACTTTAGTATTTACTAAAATATGGGGTACCCCTGTTTTTCCCCCTGCGCCAGCACTAAATTTAGTTGCTAACGCAGGCATCCTTGCACCATAGTGTAAGGGAGTCTGTGTTAAGGGGATTGATTGTTTATGTGCAGGAAGGTGTTCCTTCCTGCATATAAAGAATCCACATTGGCAATTTGTTACTTCAATGTTTGCTGCAGAATGCAGCACACACAGAAGTACAATATTTTAATTTTTGAAGGATTGTTTATTTGCAGGAAGGTGTCCATTCCTACACACAGACATTCATTCATGGCCATTTGCTCTTTCTATGTGTGCTGTAGAATGCAGCAAACGTGGAAAAAGCAAAAACGAAGGGGAATACAAGTATTCCTCCTTATTGTGCCATGCTGACGTCACCCCTGGGGTTGCATTAGTTTTTGGCGCTGCTACACGTTTCAGACTTGTTGTAAATCTGGGGCAGTGTCAAAGGCAAAGGGTGTTCAGTGAAACGCCCACAGCAACATCCATTGCACACCCCTCTGATGCAGAAAACTGGGTCGGAGGGGCCCATGTTTACAAGATGGCGTTAAGGCACAAAAAGTGGCTTAGTGCCACCTTGTAAATGCGATGCACTGCACAGCGCCACCAGAGCTTAACAAGCGATGTTCCAGTGGCACAAAGGCCTTAAATCTGGCCCTAAGTGTCTATAGACCTGTCTTTCTGTATATTGTGTGTCTGTTCTCTGTGAATGCAAGTGTTCCTAAACACTGACAATTGCATCATTGCAAACCAGAATCCTTTCTACATATTTTTTTTAAATATATATTAATTCAGGAGTCTCAGATCGTGTTATACAAGTCTGTATGTGGCTATTCCAGAGACTTTGGTTAGGAATGTGATGGAACGATGTTGAGAGTCAGAATGTTGGACTAAAGTGACGTCCGTCGCAGGATATCAGCCATCATAAAGGAGGACTCCTGAAGGTTGCCAGACCATTCACTATTACACTTGCACTAGTTGCAAAGTCTGTCGGTGTAATAGTTAGGTTAATATCTGTTCTAAGAGTCAAATGGCTTTCTGGTTGGTCTACATGCTTGTCAGATAGAAGTTGAATGCTGGTGGTAAGTTGGTTGAATGTTCTTGCACAATATATGCTTGTAACATAGGACGTGTAAATCCGAGGAATCGTGGAACAGGAGGCGGCTCTGCATGTCACAAACAAAGCAGATGATGCTTGTGGCTAGTACACAAATAAAACAGAGGAGTGTTTTACAGACAATAATAGTAATCAGTGAAAATTACAAATCTTTCAGAAACTTACTATGCTGGGCATGGGTTAGTATTGCACATCTTGTGTTCAGTGGGGGGCTTCGTCCTTGGATCACAATATGAGATATTCACCTCAGTGTGATGGTCTTGCATACAAACTGCTTTTTTGGTAAGATGCCCTGAAAAAAGAGGCCACATTACACTACAATACTGTCTACCAATAAATGAATGAGACATTTAAATATATGAAGGACTGAACAATTCTGTATTTGTGTCCACCAAACAGATGGTGACTATGCCAAAACCACTACTGTTGCATCGAACTGAAATGTTCCTATTTGCAATCGTAGCTAAACTTAAATAATTTCCATTTTAACCAGGCAGATGCCCTGTTGGGTTTTATTTTTTAACTTTTTTTAAAAATCTTAATGTAGTTACCACACATGGACTGTGCAAACTGATTTAGTTTAAACCTCGAATAACAAAGAGCAGACCGTGTGGAATCTATCCACCACTCTGTACTACCGTGATTGTACACATGGTAGTTAGTTTGGAAAATTCTTGTTATGCTTACTCCCAATGCCTCTGATCAGTGGTGTTATGAAAGATTGTGTGCTGTGTATATAGTTCATGTCTGATGGTGTATAAATATTCACACATTGCATCAAGAGAACAGGGTATACACTCTGCCATAAATCACGACAAAGATGAAGGAGCCTAATACCTTGAAGGGTTTTACCCATTCTTTGTCTGTGGGGAAATGTTTCAATAGATAAAGGTCAATAATTGCTAATACAATCTAGTTACAGTCAGCAATGCAAGAAATGTTGGTGGACTGGTAACATGCCTTGTTTCCCAGTTGGCCCAAGTTTGCACATGGTCAGAATTGCAAGTTGGGTGGCATTTACCATACACGGCAATTACCATGTGTGTTAAATACCTCACCCTTCTTTAAATTTCGGCAGGTCGAACCTGGGAGAAGCATTGTGGTAGTTACCACGACATGCGGATTTTAATGCAGTAAGCACCAAATTCTGCATGTTATTCCTCAAAAACCTGAAAAAGGTGCTAGTTATTGCACCCCATAAATTTAAAACATCCAGGGAGTCGGATTTTGTCAGGTGTGATGAACAATGTATTGGCAGCAAAGAAGGATTGCCATAAAAAAAGAATTCAGAAGATCTATAATGAGAAATAATGACAGATTAATTTGTTTTTTTAAACAGTGCAAGATGTCTAATGCAGGCTGTCACCTGTTGCCATCTACAATACTAATGTAAATTGTTCACTAGGATTAAAGCCATGGAAAACATGTTCTATATAATGTATTTAGAATTAAACATACAAATGTGTGTGTCAAAATGGAGATGCAATTTTAGGGAAGAAATTAAGTTGTGAATCAAACGGAAAGCAACAGGTGAATTTAGACAATGCATATATAATATTTAATTATGACTGTTTTTACAGCGATTAGGAAAACAGATTTTAAGGTTTCTGTACCCACCACCTGCACAAGAGGCTGAGCAGCTAAGCTCCACTGAAATCCAGGTGTAGTTCTGTCTTTTCTGAATTGTATTTTCCGGCCAACTCTTCGGTAATGCATATTCCCATGTAATGCCTGGATTATTGCCTTGTAGTAGGATCTAAAAGATACATTAGATTCTTATTAAAGTAGTGAATTAAAAAAAAAATTGTGTGATATTTTCTGATATAATATTCAATTCAACCAATCAATTTTAATTTTTATTTATCTATGGAAAGCAAATAATTTAAAAATATTTCTATGAACTATGGCGTGCAAAAGTAAAAAACGAATAAACTGTAAACATCAAATCAATTACCAATAAATATTGTTCAGGTAATACCTCGGGTATTGATTTCAGAGTGCATTGGATCGTGCCTTGCTCCTTTTCCACTCAATGACTCAACAATTCAAAGTAATTTCGAGTGTTAATTGTAGGGTGCTGCTGTTGCAAAATGACTACATGATGAACTAGGATGTAGCCTACTTACTTTTCATGTCTGGCTCACTGTTTTCGTAGCCCAGAACATAACAAAACTATATACCATGGGCCAGATTAACAAGGCCCTTGGACCACCAGAGCATCATTTTTAGTGATGCTTCTGTGGAGCTGTGCAGTTCGCCACATTCATAAACCGGCACTAGGCCACTTTTTGTGGTTTAACGCCACCTTGTAAATATTGGTCCCTCAAACGCAGATTTCTGCATCAGAGGGGGTTGCAATGGGTGTTGCTGTGGGCGTTCCACTGCATCACCTATTGCCTTTGACGCTGTCCTAGATTTACAACAAGTCTGAAATCTGTAATAGCGCCAAAAACTAACGCCACCCCAGAGTTGACGTTAGCATGGCACAACGAGGAGGAATACTTTTACTCCTTGCTTTTGCTTTTTCCTTGAGTGCTGCATTCTGCAGCATAGATAGAACGAGCAAAAGGCCATGAATGACTGTTTATGTGCAGAAAGGAACTCCTTCCTGCATAACAATTTGGTACTTCTATGTGTGCTGCATTCTGCAGCACACATAGTAGTGCCAAATTGGCATTGTAGATTGTTTATGTGCAGGACGGGACACCTTTATGCACATAAACAATCAATCCCCTCAATGTAGAAACCCTTGCGCTATGATGCAAGGATGTCTGCATTAACGCTGCCGGCTAAATTTAGTGATGAAACAAGGGAAACACAGGGGTGCTTCATATTTTTATAAATATGGCACTCTCTGTGTTTCTAAAGTGATGCAAAACTGCAAATTTTGTTGCAGCACCGCGCTGCACCACTTTTTAGTAGATCTGGCCCTAAATGTATTACCATTATGTTCACACGATACAGCCATGATGCAATACAACTTCTTTGGAAATCAAGCATAATTAATGTTTTGTTTTATAAGTGTAATGCACGTTTTGCACTTCGTGAACACAGGGTCAGTCTGTAACTAGATCCTGGGCAGCAATGCTCCTCATTGCATCTATACAATCAATACCTTTCCTTACCCTTAATCCAATCTAACTCATGTACATATGGTGATAATGCAGGGGGACAAAAATCTACGCATACAATGTTTTGTTTCAAGAACTTCAATGCATATGTTATTCATTTGTGATGTGATAACTATGCCATGACTTCTGAATTTCTGCCAAAAAACTGTTTGTGAAATCATTGTAATATCTGTTCAACTGATGACAGGATTCAGACAGTAATACTCAATTTTAAGTGCAAATGGATTATTGATTAAAATGTGTTCCCAATATGTCATTGTGGTTATAAAGCAAACAGCAAATGGATTCTGAACTTGTTTATCCCTTTATATTGTGTTGTATAGGGAAGGAAGCTTACTCGTCAGATGATTAATCAGTAGATTCTTTTAAGCCACAGGTTATCTATCTATCTATCTATCTATCTATCTATCTATCTATCTATCTATCTATCTATCTATCTATCTATCTATCGATCCAGGGCCACCTTTAAGAAATGACTAGTTCATATGAAACCCATCATGATTCCCTATCCCCCAGGATGTACTTTAAAGTCAATCCGAGGAAATATGGTAAAAGGAGATTCCAATATTTAAAAGAAGAATAATGATAATAGTGGTACAATCACTAGGGCCAAATGGTGGAGTGACTTCATGCTATATCTGTATTGCATCTGAGAAAGGGTACCACCTGCCAGAATGATAGCTGGAACAGCAATAGCTGGTGGTGATGGAAGCATTCCGTCATGGTGGAGCAACTGTAGACCAGTCAGAGCCTGACTGTGCTCTTTTCCACTGTTTCATTTCCCCTGCAGGCTTCAGTCTAATAGGACCCTTTCACAACAGGGTGGGCTGCCATGAGCCAAACATGGCCCCATTCTAGTCACAGTCTTCTAGAGTGAGGGACTAGTTTGATGATTCTGTCTGGGCTGATCTTGGGTTTTAGTCCTGCCTTAAGGCTAGCAGAATATCACAGAGGTCTTTAACCAGTAAGGTATGGAACAGCCTGTAGAGCTATAGAGCATCAAAGATCTACTAAAGATGCAAGAGTCAGAGATAGTAGCAGGCGAGCTGTTAGCAAAGCAGAAGATGGAGTCTGATAGAATAATGGCTGGGATAGCATTTTTGATATCACAAATTATAGAAGAGCAGAATGGAGGTAGACCCAGAAAAAATATTTGGCTTAAAATGCGCTCATTGTTAAAATGATTTTCAGATCTCTGGAGTCTCTTAACCAATTTACCCCATTCCCAGTTCTATCCTTTCCCGTAGATGTGTGTCACAATACTGAGTGACAATATATTGCTCTGAAATAATATTGCATCCACAATATTGACTATCAAAATATTTCCAAAGTGCAAATGGGTAATTGCAGATTTATTAATTTTAACTCAACATCAACGTACTCATCAGGACACAAAGATCTGTATTTAAAAATAGTACATCTAATCTTACTTATATACTCACTTTCACATCATAATGCTTGTGAATATTGTGAACATGATATTTGGCAGGAAAATATCTGAACCTCAATATTATGACACTATACATTTCAGGCTGTCTCTTACCCCTACTCAGAGACTGATAAACCAACAGAGAATGTTCGCCAAAAAACCCTGAGACCCTGATCCTCCCACAAGAGAGTTTCACTCTGTGCTCTGTGCTGTGCAGCTCATTGTATTAATTACTGCATAAAGCAAATAGAATTGTACTAAGTGCTGCGCAAAAACATTGTGCTCTCTATTGGGCAGGTAATAATGCAACTGTGCTCTCGCTGCTGCACATAGAGAATGGTGTAGTTACTGCATCACAACAGTGATGTTAACACAACTGTGGTGCTAGTGTTGCATAATGATTTGTGTACTCGATGCTGACCAAATGACAATAGCAATGTGCTCTTCTCCACAAAGAGAATAAGGACACTGGACTAATTGAAACACAGACGATGAAGAGATAGTCCATTCCATTCCCGTTATGTCCCAAGTGATAAATACCTTAAATGGTTATCAAAGTTCTGAAGAGAGCATGCAGTATGCCACAGAGGACAATAGACTACATACTCACCATAGAGGACCACACAGCATTATACTCTATGTTACAGATACGATAATGCATCAATGTACTTAGCTTCCAGTAGACCAACAATATTGTATTATCTGCTGCACGGAGAATAAAACTTCGGGCGATCTGCTATAATTTTGTTGGTCTATCCATGCATTCATGCCTGCCGATGTGTTGTTTTGTTTACAGGTGCTCATGTATGTGGTGTGTTTTTGTGTAGATTCACAAAAATCCACATTTATTGTCTTTGTTAGTGTAGGTAAATCACCAAAAAAGATTTCTGGAATGTGGAGTACAACTGTTTTTATTTCGTGTAACTGCCTAAATCGGTGAAGTTGACACACCAGTATACAAAACTCTGACTGCAATGTGATTTTATAGACTTATGGAATCACTGTCATGCCAGGAACCAAATTCAAATGAGTTGCAGTGCTTGACATCAGCTTGTTAGTTCAGCTGGAAGAATTTTATGAGTTTCCTTTGATAAGACAGGGGCTGAAAACCAACATAATAGAAAACATGAGCTCGGTATTTTTTCTTCCAGCTTGCACCAACCTTTGTGACACATCTTAAGTGGTCGGCTCATTAATTTTTTTTTATCTCTTGCCCTCAGAATAAAGCGCAGATTTATATTGCAGTGGAGAAGGAGCTGGTCCTCAGCGGATTTATTGTCTTCTCGGCTGGACCTGGACGAAAACCTAAAACTTTCTGGAGTTTCCAGGATTCCATGGCTGTGGTATATTAGGCACAGTCTTGAAGAGATTGGATGCGGAAATATGTGGGCCCATCCGGAAACATCATCCGCTGTTTCCAAGTCAATGCCAAAGGAGCTGTATTGACAGTAGTGTCCATTGGACTGGGGGAACGATACCCTGACTCTGGCCTTTCTAAAATTTAAAGACACATTGTTTGGAAGAGTACATGGATGCAATTGAGCCCCCAGCTGCCAGATCTCTTTACATCAAGTTCCGTGTCAGGACATTGCCGCTCCAAACTTTTACTGCGAAGTGGAAATGCCCCCATGATGCTGCAGAACCTGACCTGGGCTGTCCTTTTTGTCCTGAGGCTGAGGAAACTGTAGACCATGCCCTGTATCTCTGCCCGCAATATTATGTATGTAGGAGAAAGTGGATTTTACAGTTGTGTCACAATTTAGGCATTAGTGACTATGAAGTTGGAACTAGGATACTCAGAGCAGGCACCGTCGGCCAATTGTATTCGCTGTCTCTTGCTTCCTCATATATAAGTTGAGGCACTACTGGTTAATGCCTAGCATCCAGAATCGGCATCCATCTACGTTGTACTGTGCTGCTTATTTTAGTTTTTTTATGCTGCTTTTGATATGGTCTTCCAGCGCATGCTTTAGTGCAAATTATGTCGAGGTGCTTTGGAATTAACTTTGCCTCATATTTTAAATTGCTTTGATGCTACCCTACTTGCTGCTAGCTCTTATTTTATGTCATGTTCAATTATTTTATGTTTCGTGATTTTGTTTTTTTAATGATCTTATGATTTATTTTAACTTGTTATTTCTGCTATTAAGGCAACTGCCGATATAAAGCTTAATAAAGTAAGAAACGTAAGTAATGAACATTAAGTGAATTGCTTGCATTTTCTAAGTTTCCAATTAGTTTTCAAACAGAACCTTCATCTTTACAAATACAACATTTATACAGTACCAATTACAGTTCAGGAAATTCCCACTCAGAAGTTAGTTTTAGTGTTTAGAAATATGTGCATTGATACTTTGAAATGTTTAAACTAGATCTGTACAAAATGGGCTTTCACTCACTCACCTTATAAGTAACAAACATCAACCAGATCTGAAGAAGTTAACCGATAAACCTAATACGCATCGCAGCAGTAACGGAAGACACTGCTATAAAAAAAACACTCAGTTTACCCTATCATTGTTCACGATTCCTTGATGTATGGAGTCGGGTGAAGAACATGTTACATTCTGTTCCTCTACGTGTGGGGCCTTTGTGATAGGCAAAAGCCCAGAAGTTAAGGCCTCAGTAAATCTCAGTGGACAACAGGAAATCACTTTGGACTGGGCATGGGGGAGAGCGACCTATATTTCTACTTGACAGATGACAAGAAGAAGCTGTCAATGTAATGTTTGTGGTGCATCATTGCATCTTCAGATGCCAGCATGATGGAAATTAACATGATCTATGAATAAGAAGTAATGAACAGCCCACTTGTCACAGCGCACCCTATTCTACTTGTCTTCAAAAATATCTGAAAAGCGATGGTATAAATTGCAGTATGCCTCCAGCCTATTACTCCTGGTCTGAGAAAGGATGAACTACATGGTAGAGTTGACTGAGGAATCCAGGATGTCCAGCTTGATTAGGATTTCATTTGAATCAAATAAGTATACTTCAGGAATTCCTTTTTTGCAAAAAAAAGTCTTTATTTTGTTATGTATAATTTGAATACATTCAAATCGACATCCCATTTTTTCAGTGTTTACCACGTTTTCCACCACAAAAACAATCTCCTAGAAATGACTATTGTTGATGCTGTCCCTAATGAATTTAAAAAAAACCTCTTCTTCACATGCAAAATATGAACAACTGCAAATTGAAACACAGAAAACACCAATTTAACCAAACGTTAATAATTTGTGAAAACAGTCACAAAAAAGTTCATACACTCTCTTTTCCCCTTTTACAAAGAGGCTAGCTTATTTACTTTTTTACCTCGCTTTTGGAACTTAGTGATAATAAATTAATAGTGTCAAGTATTATTCCATCGCACATGATGCCTACATTGTTCATAACAATGCAAAAGTGGTAAGACATAAATGAGTTTTAAAAATATCATGCATTATAATAGAAATGGAGAGCTCTAAAATGACTTGTTTCGGTGTGTGTTACTGCATATAACCAAATCAAACCATATTTTAAATAGTTTACTTCTAAACAGATTTGAGTGCTGAGTAGTCCTGGGTGACATTTTTTATTTGACTGAACTGTATTTTTGGTACCTTATGATATGTTATGCAGATTTGGAGAGCGCACCATCACTCAAGTGGGTGTCATGGCTCTCAGCAGGTGTGAGTTTTGCCAAACCTAGGACCCAGTGGAACTACTCGAAAAGCCAAGTCTTCAGCCTTTTGTGGAATTCAAGAACTGAGGAGGAGGAAGCTCTTATCTGTAGAGGGAGGATGTTTCCTGCTTCAGGAGTGATGTAGGAGAAGGTTTGACCACTGATTTGGATTTCCATATGTGTGGTATGTGTGCAAGCAGGAGTTTGGATGGAAGAAGGTGTCTAGATGTTTGTGAAAGCAGATGCAATTGTTATGTAGTGCCTTGAAAGTGTGGGTGAGGAGTTTGAATTGTTTTCAATTGTGAATAGGGAGCCAGTTGAGCTCCTTCAGGTGTGGTGTGATTTGAGTGTGACATGGGATGTTGAGAGTCATTATGGTCATCCTAGTTCTGAATTGTCTACAGCCATCAAGTGAGTTTTTTGTTGATCCTGGCATAGAGGTATTGTCACAGCTGTGCTTTTCACATAATCTTTAGCCACAAAAGGCTTGGTCACACAAAACATGTCTAGCAGGAACTGTGAAATTGATGTGTGCTGCAGCTGCATGAGATTCTCAACTCTAGCTTATTTCCCACCAGTGTTTTACATGTTTTTTGTCTATGATGTATGCACTCTGGTAAAACCTTCATGCAGACGATCACCAAAATGTATTCTGTGCAACATGGAGATTTGTTTTTAAAAAAGTATAAGTATTACATAAACAAAAAATGTGAAACCACACAGCTTGCTGAGAACTCTAATACAATATACAGCAATACATTATCTCTCTGTGACTGAGATTTAAACTGAAATTAATATTGTTGTACTCTTAAATATAAGCTGAAAGAAACAGATGGGATTTTAAACTCATAACTAAAAGAACAGAGATATTTTGACTTGTTTGAAGATGCACTGGAGAACCCTGAGGGTATACACACTGGTGGACATTCCATGAGCACCTGCTTTTGACTGGTTACATCAATGCTAGGTCTCAGAAACATTCAGTTGCTTTTCACAATAGACTGTTGCCTGCCAGGTCGGAAGAGTTATATTTGTATGTGTTTGCGCTGCTCATACTCTATGGAAAATCTGAGTAAAACCTTCCTAATACTGTTATGGATTGAGTTATTTCTGAATTAATTTAAGTATAATTTGAATTTGAAAATATAAAATTTTTCCTCTGCTCATTTTTTAACATGCTCTTATATTTATGGTAATATCGCCATAACCAAACCAGCCACTGTAACAGTGTTCATCAATATTCTTGATGAAAGGTTTCCATTCAGTGTTCTTCATTCTATTTATCTGTGTATAAAAAAATAGCTGTCTCTGTAAATCATAGGCAACATTTCATCATTTTAAATAAAGTTGGCTTGGCAGTTAGGGCTGGACTGCTCCCATGGGGAGCAGGCTCAAGACTGATTTGCATATGGCTGGGTCCAAGCTGGGGTGCCGTGGCAAGTAAAATAACGATGGATTAAACCCAGATCTGTGACTGAGGGTGAGTGTTTGAAAAGTTTCAACACTCTGGGGGTTATTCTAACTTTGGAGGAGTGTTAATCCGTCCCAAAAGTGACGGTAAAGTGATGGATATACCACCAGCCGTATTACGAGTTCCATAGGATATAATGGACTCGTAATACGGCTGATGGTAAATCCGTCACTTTTCCGTCACTTTTGGGACGGATTAACACCTCCTCCAAAGTTAGAATAACCCCCAAAGTCTTTCATTTTATTTTGTGATGTTGTCATCATCAATACCAACACTATCACGTACAAGGCCTTGCACTCCTGCATACCTGGTTAAGGAAATACCTCTGTCATATAGAGCCAAACCAGGTCCCAGGCCATTATTAGACTGGGAAAACAATGCAAGAAGGAAAGACTCATAAGGCAAACCTTCTACATCGACACACCTAGGATCTGGAACAGCATAAGAAATGCCTCTTCTGTTGAAATTCAGGAAAGAACTGGAGACTGATCTTCCAAAGAGCACAATCTCCCCACCTATTAGGTTCTGACTCATAGTATGACTCTTGAAATCATTAATTGATCATACCAACTCTTAACACTAGTTCCTCGATGTGGCGTTGCTTTCCAGATAGATATATGGTATACACCCAAGCACAATTCTGAATCTTTCGAGTCCTATGCTGAAAGTCTATTTATGCAAATGAATTACACTCTTCTAAAACTACATATATAGTAGTCAAAAACTGTCATTCAAATCAACACAGAAAACTGATACATCTCACATCCATCTCTCATATGATACACAGTCGCAAATGGCTATTAATCAGAAGCCCCATCATTAATGTTTAGGACATCCATTTAGATGATACAGCAATTGCATGAGATTGCCATAGTTTGCTTGCTATTATATTACAAAATGATTTGCAGATATGCTTGACATAGCATATTAGGAAACCTGTTCGAAAACATATTTCGCACATCTCATTTTTGATGGCAAGGAACCTAAATGGGCAGACTATGTGGAAAGATTTTGGCAGCCAATAAGAAAGCAACATTCAGATATTGTTCATAGAGCCAGGCGACAATTCTTTACACAATGCCGGATAGATTTACGTAACCTCGAAGTAAAAGCGTTGATAGCGCCTTGTCTGTTCAGGTTCACGTTACTGTAAATTAATTTAAATGTATTTTAACAGAATGTACACACCATCAGGGTTGGCTGAGAGATGGGGACTATTTTAAGTTACTTGTTTTAATGCGGGAGGTTCACTTTTCATAATGGCGCAACGTTCAATAAATGATTTCTCAACAACCTGGTATTAAACTTCTACGTGTGCAGCCAAAACATTAAACCTACACATTTGGAAAGACCTCCAGAGTTGTAGTCTACTTAACTGGCCACATTCCAACGTATTTCCAGCCAACTGACATATGTTCCAAAGGCTACAGCTGGCCAGCAACCCTCTTAAACATTTGCAGGTTTTCGAGGAACTACTTAATGTCTACCTTGAACACAGCAACCACCTGACTTCAGACACAACACTTATCAGCTATGACTGCAGGGCACAAAGTTTAAAATTTACAGCCTCTGAAGTTTGGAAAACCACAGACTCTCTGCCTGGAATCTGCCAGATATTCGCAAATAAACCTGACTAGAACTATACCCTTTGTTTAGGGCAGCGTAGTCCAGCTAACAGATTAAATCTACTCTCCCTAGCACTGTGACTGCTTCTACATTTGACAATACCTATAATTTAATTATTAGTATTCTTTTAATGAAAGGCTATCATTTATTGGCCAGACTTAAATGTAAAGATTGTTAACAGTAACACGATGTGAAAAACAGGAATTATTCGAATGGTTACACTGAAATAATGATTTTTAGTTCTACTCGGCAACAATGAAAGTTATTACACGGAATATAGAAAACACATGGTCATAAATGAAATGTTGTGTTATGTTCTTTAATTAATTGTTAAAAGAAACATGTAAACATGTCCACACAATCTCACAAGGGCACAATAAGGATGTTTTCTTTTATTTTGCACTCTTGCTTTTATTCTTACGTTTTAGTGTTATCTTTTTATTTCCAATGGAATGTTATCTAGGTATGCTTCTACCATTTGAACTGACAGTATCACGAGGATGGCCCAAAAAACATGCTGCATTTTTCTTGATTTTTTTTTCCATCTGAAATCAAGTTAGATAGACATATGAGAGAGGATACTGTGGGTGCAACTTTCCCAGATATTAAATGGATGTATTCCAATTGATGCTCATATTATCAGCAATCTTGCTGACACGTGCTGGGACTAAGAAGTGGCCCCTTTGGCACTTCATACAACACAAATGATCAAGCAACCCAACGCTGAATTAAAAACAGAGTGCTCCTACAAAGATTACTCTGTATCACTTGTAGTCAGCAATTGAAGTATCTTGGGGCAGCATCTGTGACTCACATCACGTATCTCCATGGGATTACAAAGGTAAACGCGGTCTACCATACCGCACTGAGCAGCAGGAAAGCAATCAGCAGTTCTGCCAAGAAAATGCCCTCGCTTTTCTGTGAAGTGTCCTGGATGCAAGCTGAAGGCTAAGGGCAGTTGTAAAACTAAGTAATGGGGTTGCAGCTGGTTATAGAAATATTAAAGCTTTAAGTTTCGTTAGACTTATAGTATGGGTTAGGGTTAGAGATGTCTGTGGGTAACAACTGTTGTCAAGATTATAGGGAAGGGAGAGGTTAGCCTTACAGAAATGATTAGCGGTATAGTTGTTATCGAGGATTTTCTGCCTTTTATTACTCATTATAATACTTTCTTAATACGTGTCAATGCAAGAAGCAAAAATACATGATGAACCCCAGATATTAGACACAGATACTGCCCGTGTGCCTGATGTCCTTTCCAGCCTTATCCCGTTGCGTGCAAATCTTATCTCAAGCCCTATATAGAGGAGGGCACTTCTATGTATATCACAGCCATTCGTAAAATTAAAAATCGATTTATTAGAAAAGTAAAGATGGATACCAGAAAAGGCTTTTAAGCACCATTGATAACCTGAGAATACCTGTTCCTTATGCTGAAAAATATAAGTTGCCCTAATTCAGTTCAAACATACTTCAGAAAAAGTACAAACATTGAGACATGTTCACGATGAGAATCAAGACAGCTACAAAACCACAATGCGCTCTTCTGAAAGCCAGAGGGAGGAGTGGCTCCTCATGTAAAAGGCACCAAAAACATATAACGAAAGGAAGAAATTATATTTGGTAAGTTTATCTGAAACATTCATGGTAATGCATACATGTAATGTGACTAACTATCAAGTGCTCTTTTTCCAAAGCTCAAGCTGCCTGATTGTATAAGATCAATTGGGAATTTCCCATGGACTTCAAATCTGCCCATTGCTTATCATTATTTGGATTTATTGTCACTCTCATTTATTTGTTTGTTATTTAATGGCTTTACTTTCTCGTCTTACGGTTGCTCCTTTCTGTGAGTATATCCTCTTTACAATCCTTTTGACTGTCTAACTTGTATCCTTCCACTGTTCATGTTTCGGAAACTACCTTTTTTCATTCAGCACTCCATGAGAGTGCATTTGTTTGCCAGCTCTCTTCCTCCTGTACTGCTCCTCCCTTCAAAATACCCCCCACACATAGTGTTGTTCCCAACCCTACCCAGCTTGCCTGCAAAATCACAACAAGAGTGCTATTTTTACTGGGGTAATGTTGAAGAGCAGTCTTACAGGTTTGTTTTCATTTTTCTTCCTGCATTACACTTTTTCCATGAAAGCACATACTTTGGTACACAAATGCTTTTATGCTGCTGAGGGAAGGGCCATCTGCAGTATATACTCATCTGGGGTTTCAGACAGAAGGTGTACTTAGCCTATGTTGGGAATTTTCCTTTCTGCAGGGTTTACCCAGTCGTTTTGGCTTCTGACCTCCTGTTTTGATCCTGTGCTGAATTTTGTTTTTGCTGGATTTAGGACTCTGGGCACTTTACCACTGCTGATCAGTGCTAAAGTGCAAGTGCTCTCTGTCTAAATGGTATTGGTGATTGGTTTATCCATGATTGGCATATCTGTTTTCCTAGTAAGTCCCTAGTAATGTGCACAATGTGTGCCCAGGGCTTGTAAATCATATGCTACTAGTGGGCCTGAAGTACTGATTGTGCCACTGACATAAGTAGCCCTGTAAACATATCTCAGACCTGCCACTGCAGTGTCTGTGTGTGCAGTTTTAAACTGCCAGTTTGACCTGGCAAATGCACCCACTTGCCAGGCCCAAACCTTTCCTTTTACTACATGTAAGTCACCCCTAAGGTAGGCCTAGTACAGCCCCATGGGCAGGGTGCAGTGTATTTAAAAGGTAGGACATATACTGGTGTGTTGTATGTGTCCTTATAGTGAAATACTGCTAAATTAGGTTTTTATTACTGCAAGGCCTATCTCACCCATAGGTTTCATGGGGGTGCCTTGAAATATCTTTTAAGTGTAATGTCCCAATGGGAGCAGACAGAGATTTGGAGTTTGGGGTCTCTGAATTCATAATTTAAACATACATATTTTGGGGAACAGGGTTTTTAAATTGTACTTTAGAAAATGCCACTTTTAGGAAGTGGACATTTTCTTGCTTAACTATTCTGTGCCTCTGCCTGGCTGTGGAATACATGTCTGGGTCAGGATGACAGTTGAGCTGTTTGTGAATTTACTCTAGGCAGTCACACAAAGGGAGCTGAGGAGTGCCCTGCGTAGTCTGATGGGTCTCCCTTGGCTACAGTTGTGGGAGGAGCTGACACTTGCACCTGAACAGGACTGTGCCTGTCTTTACCCATAGCAGCCTCTAATCCCCTGGAGTGTGCCTGGGACCAGGAAAGGAAAAGCAGGGTCTTGTGCACTACAAAGACTTTCCTTTGAAGTTTGCCTGTTCCAAAGGCAGAAATGTGTATAAGTACTAGACCTCGGAGACCACAACTTTAGAACACTTCTGGACTGAGGGCATTCTGTCAGGAAGAAGAGTTGTGTGCCATAGGAGGGACTGTCACTCTACCTGTTGCTTGGTTATTCTGGCCTGCTGCTTGCTCCTTCTGTCCTGTGAGTGAAAGGACTGAACATTTCTTCCTACATTCTACTTTCCAAGGTTCTCCAAGGGCTTTAACTGTGCCTGCCTTCTGTTGGAAGTCTCAGGGACATCAAAGCTTTATCAGCCAGTGCTTGGACTCTTCTGCTGAGAGTCCTGACTTGCCAATGGGTGTCATATCCAGTCCAAGGGCTCTTGAAAGTGGAAACTGGTGTCCTGTGGATGAAAATCCAAGCATCAACACATCATGGCTAAAAATGGACGTCATGACCAGCTTAGGGCAGCACCTGCCTTGTAGCTGAAGAAACAACTCACTGCTTGTCTTGTGGTGGAAGAATTGTCGCAGCGCATGTCGGACCAATGCAGTGCCTGTCCACAGTGGCTCCATCATCACAACACGTCCGGATTTTCCCATGCATCATCCTTAGGAGTTACTTTCTCATCAACCCTACACTGCAGCAAGGAACCAAGGCTGATTGACCAGAAACCAAAGCATCACCTTTCCTGTGAGGAGAGAATCAACATATCTCCTCCCCTGCTAGTTAGGAACTGTTGCATCACCTCCCCTGCCAGTAAGGAACTTGTGCATCACCTCTCCTTTGGGGAGAGAATTATTGCATCACCTACCCTGCCAGTAACAAACCGATGCATCACCTCTCCTGCACAGTAAGGAACCAAAGCGTTGCCTTGTTTTTCCATTTCTCACCTCCTCTGCGGCCTGCATCCTCTTTGTTTTTGATGCATCCCAGGTATTGTGTGTTAAAAAGATACAACCAATAATACCTCTGGATTAAGACTCATTTCAGCTTTAAAAAAAGTAAAATCTTTACTTGTGTATGTTGGATTTTATTTTTGTTTTGGTCTCTGAGATAAGCCTGAATGCTTGAGTAAAGCTACCATGGGGGTGAGCTTAGCTGTGCGACACCCTTACCCTGACTAGAGTAAGAGTCCCTACTGGGACAGGGTGCAAACCACTGCCAACGTGAGACCCCATTTCTAACAGCTTATAAATATTCTTCCTGTCACACTGCAGTGGACCAAATGGTTCAATCCTAATCGTAATTTAGGTCATGGGATGCTTTTACATTCACATTCTGACACTTAATTTTTCTTAAGGATTTTGGCTTACTTTCTCTTTGCTGGAATTGGTTGTCTTACAGTTGGTATTAGCGGTGGTGGTGTATTAGTAGTGGACTCAAATATGAGTCTATCAATACCTTTATAACAGCAAGGAAGAAGGGTTTGGAAGTAGTTGACTTTGAAACTGGGTCACACAAAGGATTGTGGTCTTTGGAAAGATAAATGGACAGAATGGTAAATCGCATATTCATTTTCTGTCCTCAAATTTTATTTTGTCTTATTTGTACACTGTAGTCTCATATTCATGGTATTTGTATGCATTATTTAGTTGAGCTCGAATAATTGTATGTTATCATGTTCACGTTGTGTTAATACTGATTCTCGTATGTGGAAACATTTTGGACGCTAATCCTGAAAAGCACTAAGATTGCCTTTCATCTGCAGACTGAATGGTTGTAGGTACATTATAGTTGGACGTGTTGATCCCTCTTACTGAGCAGGGCTGGTGTTGGTAGTGATGCACAGACATGATGTGCTAACAAAGTTATTATATGTGTCATCATATCATATAAGTCGTTTTGAAAGCACATTTTAGGAGGCATAATCTCATTCAAATACTATGAACAACAGTGAGATTAAATAAACCCCGGCAATGGGCTTACCTTTTGTCAATTTCTCATTATTACTGGAAATTAAATACTCCCACAACTTCCGACAAAGAGACACAGACAACAATAGTTCTGCATTCATGTCAGGGTACTTTTTCAAAAGCCTATTGACAGAATATTCCTTTATGCACATTCACTGCCATGGGAATTATTCCAAACTAGAAAAACTAGTAAAATAACATAAAGTGTAGCATTGTTTCCTGAACTAAGGTTGTAGACATACCTAATAAGGCTTGAGACCTAGTGTAGAACACTCACTTGCATCAAGCAATAACTCTTCTGCCTTTCAATGTTTAGTTATTTTACATTTTGCTGTTGTCTTTCAATGTTTAGTTATTTTACATTTTACTGTTGCCTTTCAATGTTTTATTTTTTACATTTTGCTACTGTATTTTAGCTATTGAGTATTAGTTATCCTCTACATACACATAATGGAGGCAAGTTCCCACAATGGATCACTTCAGAGTGAGGATTGCTAAAGGAGTGGGTGTGGGAAAGAATAAGGGACTGCCTTTGAGGAGGAGTATCTGAGTATCTGAGGGTGAGGAACTATAGTGGTAAACATATAAACCAGGACCGTGCAGTAAGGCCAATTGATGAATTAGTCAAAGGAGGATGAAAAAAACATTGGCAATACAACTGGCCTGTGTTTAATGAGCTAGAACATACAAGCCACATCTGTTTATCCCTGCATGTGTTTATTCAATATGGTCAGAACTATTGGCTTTGTGGATAATGATGGTGATAATAGTGGTGATACTAGTTGAGGTTATGGTCGTGGTTGTAAAGGTAATAGCAGTAGATGTGATGGTAATGGTAGTAATGATAGTTGTATTAATAGTTGTGGTTGTCATATTGGTGGTGGGGTGGAGGTAATCATGTATGTAATCCCAGTAGGAATGGAGGCCATGGTGGTAATTGTGGAGTAATGATGGTAATGGTAAGGTTCGTGGAGGTGATGATGGTGATGGTTATAGTTGTGTGGTGGCAATAGTAATGATGGTGTGGTAATGATCATAGTAATGGTAATGCTGGTGTTAGTGATGGTAACTATTAACGGTAGTGTTAAGAATGATGGTAATAATGTTGTGGTAATAGTAGTAGAAGGGGTTATGGTCATGATAATATTGGTGGCGGTACTCATGGTAATGCTCACAGTTACAGTGGTGGTATTAGTAACAGTGATTGTATTATTAATGGTAATGTGATGATGGTAGTTGGGATGGTAAAGGAGCCAAGTGAGGGGCCAGAACCAGACAACTAAGAAGTGTCTGGCAGCAGGAGAGCCATTCAGCTTGGTCATAACCAGAGGTTCTGGGCTTGTACAGTGCAAATGTGTACAAGCAGGTAAAGCGCTGCTGGGCTAGGCGCTCTACTTTATATGCAAATGCCCAATGGGATCTCAAAGGCTGAGCACTTTGAGATAGCCAGAAGAACCACATTAACAATGATGCAGGGATTGCATTGGAGCTCTGATCACACAAAATGAGACAGCCATTTTGGGGTATGGCCATCTGACTGTATGATCATAAAAACAATTTGGCTACCTTTAGGTCAAGCTTGCATTTAAGTTCTGAGAAATGTAGTAAACACTGTACAGAAAATAATTTCTTTCTGCAAACAACATATGAGTGAATGCATTTTTCAGCTAAAATAGCCCTGCCCACACTGCACTGCAAGCCGTCCATAGGAGAAAGAATGAAACATCAAAGAGCCAATAACATGGGACGAGAACGTTATACTCCGTTGAGTGGAGACAAGACTGATATAAATATTTTGGTAACAATCTGTAAAGCAAAAAACTCAGCTTTCAAGCAAGACCAGAAATGTCAGTGTTGAATATAAATAAGGATGTCCATTTTAGAAACTATGACTGTCTGAATAGTTGAAAGCAATGATTATTAATTCCTTCCTTACAGAAACCATCCCATGCGCAATTGTACAGCAATGGATAGGATACTGTTTGTTTGAGAAGGAAACTCTCAAAGCAACATTGTGCAATGCCCCTCTGCAGTATGGTATGCCCATCAGGTGGTTTGTGGACAGGGCTGAGAACATAGGAGAAAGGCCTCTCAATGAAAGATTTGCATTAAACCAGCTACAATGTGCAGTTGGTTGTGGTATGGTAACATGTAAGAGTGAGTGTGCTCACAATAACCCCCTGGGAAGGTCTAAAAGGCACCAAGTGGCCCCTTTTTAGTTAACACCACTAAGTGTTAGCTATCATGGCCACTCTTCTCCTAGTGGTTTAAATAGGGCTACATTAAGAACAAAAGTACCTTTTATGTAAGAAACATCTAGACATACACATGAATTTCCCTTTTCTCTAGGCCAGAGTATTCCAAGTGTTAAATTACAGTGAGGGCACAAGACCTGGTACAGATCATGTCGGTAAGGTGGGTCTAGATGCTTAAGCACCAATCCTCATGCTGCCCAAGCAATGCATGCTTTGCCACAAATAACTAATGTTTAAGAAACAAGGTAAATGTTATTTAACTTTACATCAGACAAATATAAAGGTAGAGCAGATTAAATGTCTCCCTTTATGTAGACGGTCATAACATGACTTGCAGAAAGTATGTTGTGAACTTGAGAAGGAGCACTGTCACTGTCTTAATAAACCAGTCCTCCTTAGGACTCAACACAAGCCTCAGTTCTGAATTAGCAAACCTGGATTTGGATTTCTCCACTTTCCTCCAAATGCTGGGACATATTCCACTAATCACATCTGCAGCCCTCTGGTCTATAGGGCTGGCTTTTAAGCTCCAGGTATCCCTTCACTCAGGAGATCCAGTGTTCTGAGGTCAGAAGGGCCCTCTGAAGTCAGGATTTCTTCTGCTATTTGTATCCCAGGAGCAGGCAAACAGGAGGTCAGTCACCTGATGGCTGAAGATCAGTACTAGCCCCAGAATGCCAGAGAGAATCCTTGAGTCATCTTTCTTCCTGCAGGGCCTTCTTGTTCAAATGTAGTTTCCCAGGTTGTATTATGTTCTAAGCAGGGGCTATTAAAGTAATAGTTTTATCCTATGCACCTGTCATGGATTGCAGATTGTTCCCTACTGAAACTTGTCTGCTTTTCCACTGTATGCCCATCTCCTTTTGCAGCACATCCTCTTTCCTTTACTTTAAAAACAAAATGTGTAAGCCGCAAATCCAAAAAACGAACCCATTATTCCATCAGAAGTGTCTCTACTTCTCATTAAATCCCTCCCCTATATTGATAAGGTCTTCTCCCTCTGTCAGGACCAAGAATTGCCCCAGCCTTGATTTTTATACAAGAGTCAGAAATGCTACATAGAATCCAGGAATGAATAGGAGCAGATTCTAGCAGCCCCATTTGCCATCTTGGAGTCAAAACAGGTAGTGTGAAGGCTCTCTTCAGAATTGTCAACTGTTCCTGTTTTCCTCCCACATGGTTGATCTTTGTTAAACAGACAGTTTGGCCAGTTTTTCACACCGCTCTGCCTTCCTGTGCCAAGAGACGCAGCATTGTTGTCTGGAGAGCAGGATCATTAACTCCAGCTAACAATGTGTATTATTTCTGGAGGTGAGCTGAGTGGCAAAACTGGATCTAAGCCAGTTTTGGTTCAGGCAGAACAAAGATTGTTTTATTAAGTTATCTTCCTCCCAAAGTTAGCAAAAATCGACTTTATTGATGGAATTTGATTTTTAGAGCTGAGTGCATAATAACTTTAAATATTCTGCTAGCAGCTTCTGAGATGAAGCTATAAATGAAGTGTTTAAATTATACATGTGCCTATTCATGGAGAATCAAGCCTGAACTACACCCTGCAAAAACATTTTGACATTCAGTCATTGTGAGGGCACACCATTTTTAATAAATAGTGTGCCACATTTTATACATATTAAGCACCCATTTCAATGGGCTTATGAGGCACAATTTATGGGAGACACACACACATATATAAATACATATCCAAAAGAAAGAAACCACTGCACTCCGTTTCTCCAGAAACAATTACCAGTATTTTAATCCATGCCAACAAAAACCAACGCATTTAAACTCTGAAGAGTCTTGTTCATGGCTAGAAGAGTCTTGAGCCGTGAACAAGACCCTTCAGAGTTGAAAAGCGTTGTTGTTTTTTTGTTGGCTTAGATTAAAACACTGGTGCTTTTTTCTGGAGAAACGGAGTGCAGTTTTTTATTTTTTATTTTGGATGTACATATTGAGGAGGATTGATCCACCTCCTACCACTGGCACTGGTAGGTGAAGTGCACAGTGTGTAGGCCATGACTTTTTGTTTTAATACATATATATATAAAAAATATCTACTGGCGGTCACCAGTAGGTAGTCAAAGTTAGGGTCATGTTTTCATAGAAAATTCGTTTTTTTGCTTGCTTATATCTTACGCAGATTACACTTTAGGCTATTTGATGTAAATCCGTTCGAAAGTAGTCGAGAAATGAAAGAAAATCCAAATTTGTATATCCCTGGCTGCAACGGCTTTGCAAATAATGAAGCGCTCATGCAGGGAAATGCAGAGCTCTAATTGGCTGCCAATACTTCAAACCTGGAAGTGTTGACATCCATCTTCAGCCGAGTCCCACAAAACAAAACTTTAAACAAAGGAAAGGTGGTCAAGGTAGGGGCACCCTGACCCCTTAGCTGTGGTGTTGGAGTCCCAGAGGGACCCCACCAGGACAAAAAAGCACTTTTTAAGAAAAAAATACTGCAAATTCCCAAAGTTGTTGCAAAGTTGCAGTAAAATAAAAAACAAAAAAGTGTGGTCTCCTGCACTTGTTTTATTAAAGCTGCCAGGTGGCCTAGGCCCCGGGGCATGTTCAAAATAAAGGCAGGGGGCAGATAGGGCCCCCATCTTGGGTTTATCCCTGCCCGGGGACTGCCACCTCTTGGGGCTTCATAGTTATTAGATATGGGGGACTGCACAGCCCACCACAGCCCTGGGGACCACCACCTCCCCAAGGCTTAATGCTAATTCTGTGTGGGGGCTGCATGCGCCCACTGCAGCCCTGGGACCACCACCTCCCTGAGGCTTTAAATAAATACAACGTAGGGGGTTGTGTGCCCCTTGTTTAGCCCTAGGGACCTCCATCTCCCCAGGGCTTTAAATAAATATAATGTAGGGGGACCATGCAGCCCCACCCCCACAGCCTTGGGGAACACCACCTCCCTAGGGATTAATGGTAATTGAATGCAGGGGGCCACGTGATCCCCCACCCCGGCAGCCCTGGGGACCACCCCCTCCCTGGGGCTACAATAAAAGAATGAAGGGGCTTCCGCTTCAGACCCCCATTCCCTCGGGACCACTACCTCCCTGGGGCAATGCTTATTGGAACGGGCTGTGTGGCCCCCCTCTTTGAGCCAATAATGGCCCTGGGGACCACCATCCCCAGGGCCAGCTTTTGCTATATCCTGGGGTGCCCACCCGTGGGACATAGCTGTTTGCTTTTGCTTGGTGGTAGCTGACAGCTCCCCCAAGCAAAGGAAACAAAGTCTTCTTGCTGACAGCGGAAGCTGTCAAACAGCTCCCACTGGCAAAAAGCAGAGTTCTAATCTGTTAAACAGATGAAAACATTGTTCCCACAAGCAGGGAGTTGCCATTTAAAGCAGCTCCCTGCTTGCGGGAGAAATGCCAGCTCCCACAGGACGCAAGAAGCTGGCTAGGACTGTGGGGGCCTTCAGGCTCCTCCGCTGTCCTGTCACTCTCTCTCTCTCTCTCTCTCTCTCTCTCTCTCTCTCTTCCATCCCATAATGATATGGAAGAGAGAGAGAGAGAGAGAGAGAGAGAGAGATTGTCATAACAATGGTCTCTCTATGTAATTACTTCACAGAGACAGACTAGCAAGATATTTGGAATTAATGTTATAGTATAGCCACAAGTCCTAAAAAGAGAAGTGGGGGGACTAACCAAGTTAGAGACTTTACAAGTGTCATCATGGCGCATGGTATCACTGCATGTGACATCATGGCATGTGACATCGCAAGTGACATCACAAGAAGTGACATTTGATCTTAAGACCCCACATGTATGTTTGACAGGTGCATAAGGAGTACATTTGAGCAAGTTACTATACCAACGGCCGTGTGCAGCATGAGATTGGGTTATATTATGGGTTGGACGCAGAGCCTGGCCGTAGGCGGTGGTTGGATTGACGTATAGTAATGAAAATTACTTTACTTTTAAAAAAACATAGAAATTCACTGAAAAAAACAAAGGTTACAGGAACATTATAGTTAGGACATAGAGTTAAAAAAACATAGAAATTCCTTTAAAAACCGAAAGGTTGCATGGATGTTATAGTAAGGCTCACATTTTGAATGTACAAAACCACAGAAATTAACCTGTTAAAGTTATCTCAAGTAACTATAACTCATGCTCTTTCTCTAGTCAAGTGCACAATCAGGATGCCCAGCACCATAGACACACATTTGCACCACAGTTTACAGATGTCTGTGCCATGTCTACAAAAATGTATGCCTAGACAAACTTTAACATTATTCCCAGTTTGGATGTGTGCTGTAAATTACAGAAGACATGCAAATTCAGAAATGTTTGGAGAAGAAAAAATATTTCCCCTTTTAAATGCCTTCCTGAAAGAGATATTAATTGTTGATGTAACCACCGTCTATTTCTGTTAGTAAATAGGGTATTGCATCAAAATCCATGTGTGGTTGCATGGTAGTGTACATGTGCCACCCACTAAACGCTCACAGGTGCAAAGTAATGCAAAGTAGCGCTAAGTGCTGCTGTGAGTTACTTTTAGGCAACTTTCCAGCGCAGAACAAGTTGTGCGCTGAAAAGTAAATTCCAAATAAACATTTCGCGCTGGTTAACGCAAACCCATCACAAAATGTTAGTAACTCTGCCCAACAATCTTGCCACGGATCACATAATTCAACTGTGGTTAGAAACTTCTGTTACTGGCCACATAGGAATTAACGAGACCTTGTAATGAGACCCTTAGTGCTTCTTCACTGTGCAGTGTAATATATGGCACACGTTGAGACATGTAGGTTTGACAGGAAGAGAGACAGGAGCCCAATATTGCTGCATACCTCTATCTTGGTTCGTGAAAAGACAATGTGTGCCCTATGCAGTAAAAGCATGCCCGGCCTTCTTTATCTATCATAAATCCTTTCAGCAGATAGCGTCCCATTGTGTGCCATAATCCCTTAATAGATTTATATTTAAGAGCGTTAGCCTCAACCAATGTGTACACAGTGATACCCAAGGCAATTTATATCTTTCAGCATGTGGAAAAAGAGCAGGAAGCTCCGCACAGAAGTCTGCTTCTGTCAACTACTAATCCTCTCGTTGCTGTTTCTTTTTTTTTACCCAGAGGCGAAAACAGAAAGAAAAGATTGCACATTTTTCAGTCTTGGAAAGCCAAGCTGTTTACTTTAACACACAGCATAACACTCCACCTCCAGGTCACCATGCCTATTTAACACTGTTTAAAGTTCTATCATCCTATTGTTGCTGGTAATGCTTCCCTGAAAAGCGGATCAATTATTATGTGGGTCACAAGAACTCGCTATTTTCACTAATAAGTGTGAGTGCATATCTTCAGTTAAACAACGAAAACGATCAGGCCTCAGTGAAATGTGTATGCGGGAGAAATCTCACAACATTTTGCAGGATTTTCCCCCAAAGGAGATTAGCTCCTGCACAAAAAGTCCTGCGGGGTCTGCTTCTTCTTGAGTCAGTCTCCTCCTGGTATCTCATGTCCTCGTGTTCACTTTTCGCACAAAATACAGGTAAATACACTTCCAGACTTTTTAAGTTACTTCGCTTATTTTTGTAAAATAAAAGAAATAAAAAAATGTGCCCACCATAGAAAATTAGCATATGCCATGCCTAACAAACGGAAGTTTTGATGCTCTGGGTTGTGTGCTGAAATACATGAGCATGACAACCCAGAACACAAAAGGATATTCTGCTTAGGGCTGGAGCACTTGCACTCCTTTTGCACATGTTGCTACATTCAGCCCAACTCTAGCGGGTCAATGTAGGCTTCTGGACAGTTGTTCTAACCATCTCTGCACACAACTATTCTAAATCTGATGAGTGTATGCTTCATGTTATGATGTGGGTTAGGTGTAGCATGAGTATGCTACATACAAATGTGTCTAAACGCGGAAGATCAGTTTCAGTGTTGGCACTACACAGTTTAAGACCAGTACTGATATCATACACATTGCAATTGTGACCAGAGATGTCAGGGGGAAGGGAAGGAAGAGCTAGTGACAAGCCGAAGGCAGCGTTTTGCCACTTCAATTCAAGTTTTTATTAAGGGAACAACTACAAAGGAGTACATTCAGCACACACTGTGAGCCCAATTTTCCTTTTGGTGATTAGGCAGTTTTCAGGAACTGAAGCTAATATCTGTGAGTGAGTTACCCCACTATACCTTACTATGTTGTGGTATGAGATCCATGCCTGACCTCGGGTCTGAAGGCAAAGACACTGGGAATCAGCCCGACACAGGATGGTGATGGTATCTGATGTCTTACACATATGAAACCCACAATCAGAGATGAAAATCCAGGCTTTTTATACGTTAGCTGAGTAGGGTGATACTTCATAATGATGGTGAGCGAGAGTATCAATATTGGCTCCATTGGGATAATGTCTTTAAACTACCCCATAGCTACTCTGTTGTCTTGCTAGAAATGGTAATGGGATGGCAGACGTACTGTGGAAGGTTGAACCCCTGCAGGTCAGGACTGGACTATTGTGAGCAGCAGCATGACTGAGCCATTTCCACCCTCCCTGAATAATATCCATAAAGCTCCTGCTTTGCTTGTCTTAGTTTAAACTAACAGAACATTGTCATTGATTATGTTTTCTGTGGGTTTGTTTTTCAGTACAACTGCATATTACATACAGTTTTATAGCTATCACAATGCCTGCCTTTCACAAACATTTTTCCTTCATAGATAATATAGACTTTTCCAATGTTCCTATTCATGTGGCTAATCAAATTGTGTTTTTTCTATCAGCTTCGTACAGGATTGGCTGTGAATTTAAAGAAGTGTCCCAAGCTCTCCAGGAAACTATCTAATTACAAAGTACTCAAGATACAGCGTGCATTTACTTGTATCACCTCTCATTCAAACTATGGGATCTCCTTAATATTTTAATCCCGGAATAACGTTAGTGAAATGCCTATATAAAGCAGCATGAACTTTCAGCAGGACGCTGTGGCTGAACCCTGCTATCTTAAAATCTACCGTTTGTGTGGGAGCCGTGGCACTACTGTGCTGGGCTGTCATAACTAATTCCGTAATAAACATCAACCGCCCAAAGGAGAAGAGAAAGCTTACTTCAAAGACGAGCGTCTCATTAGTCGGTCCAGTAGCAAACAGGCTTTCTGGTTGGTTGAAAGAGCGCTGGTAATCAAAGACAGTGCCCGCAAAGGAGAACTTTCGGGGCCAATCAATGGTCCAATCACCAGTGAGATAGTACTTTTTGTTCAGGTTACGCACAGCGAGGTAACTGGTGGAGATCTGAAGCTCATGGACTTGAATGCTGCGAGCTCCAGCTGGCACTGTCACGACTGGGTAATACTCTGAAACAAGAATGGTGCAACAAGGTGAACTGAAAATATATTCTGGAAAAAGTTAAAGGCAAAACGTGGTAGCAAGAAAGAAACAGTGTCCAGAGCACCAAATACGTGATTTTGCTTATAAGTACTAATATTTTTGAGGTTTTATATGCTGTGGACTAGAGTGCCGATCAGAGACCAGTGTGTAAAATGTATATACACATAACATATGTTATCACTAATTTAGAGGCAATTGAAGATACAACATCCTTCACTGATAGATGAATAAAAGACAAAAGACATTGGCCAAGGACACACAAGTACCATTGAGCCGTATACCTATAGCAGTGACAAATGGTGATGAATAGGAAGACAGTGCAAGAGGTGAAAGGAGGCTCACTGCATTAGGTAAAAAAACTATGCATATAGAAAGGGAGATTGTCATAAATTGCCAATATGATTGGAGATGCGAAGAAAAGTGAAATCAGTGTCCGTTTTTTCAGCAGGGCAATAAAAGTTAATCAAAACTAACCTGGGGCTGTATTACAAATGTGGGCATTTTCCCTATTTGTGTCAGGCGCATCTTTCAAAAGGTGACCCCTGTGCAAACAAGGAGAGTGCACTGTATTAGAATTATCTGCCCCCTAAGCTGTTGTGAACCCACGCTGCCCTGGGGACAGCACATTCAAGTGATACACGGAGGGGCTTTGATCTCTGTGAGAGATCCTCTTGCAGGCGAGTGCAGTGAGCGACTGCACCCACCTAAAAGGGGATCTCTGGGGTCCATTGGACCTCCTTCTCCCCTCTAGAGGGTTGCCATCAGGGAGGTGCACTGACAATGCACCATCATTTTGTGGCACACTGTTAGTGGTCCCCGTTATGGCTTCTTTGCCTTTGTGCCTGCCTCTATAATACGGCTGGGATGCAGAGGAAAAGAGGTTGCCTTATAAGCGTGGCCCAATACAAATGAGGGAACTCCCTCTGATGATGTGTGTTAGCGCTATCTGTATTACAGAAGGGGCCACATAAGTGTCTGTGACCCTGTCTCTAATACCAAAGTGTCCTGGGGGTGTGTGAAGCAGGGGCAAATGCCCACTGCACCCCAGGTACTATGGGTAATACAACCCCAGGATCGCAGTACCTTTCAACATGTCTGTGACTAGTTTGAGCTCTCTTTGATACTTGGTGGCAGAGGGGCACCTCAGTTGACAGCACAGCCCAAAGCTTTATATTTTCAGGCACAGAATATCCTTACTATGCAATAACGTGATTTGCTCCTAGGATCACTTTTAAATTGACCCAATAGGGAGTTTATATGGCCTGTCTCTAAACATTGCATGCCCACAAGTCACTGTCCTCTCTCCTGTGTTAACCTGGAAAAGCCTTGCATCCGACTGCCTGTAAGCAGTGATCTAATGTAGTTCAGTCTTCTGTTGCTCTGAGGTACTACTTAAAAAGTGTTGGCAACAGCTGCATTCTCCGGTACATGCCTGTGGATTACTGTTTATAATTCCGGGATAGACTCTTGAGATTATTCACATGGCAGTATGTGTATCACTTCAAGGTTAGTTATATAGAGCATTTGCCACAAATACCTACATCTAGATCTTGTCATGGTCTACCGGTCCTGGGTAGAGTCTGTGTAACATTTCCAATCAGTCACAACAATCAAAAGAGCATGCGTTCTATCTCTCATTCCTCTTCCTGGTGTATGAAGCCTGGGAGAAGCAACGTAAGGCTGGATAAAACCACAGGCACAATGCCAATGAGTCACTTTGCAATTCACCACTTTTCTATCCATTGACTTCTTCACATTGTAGCATGCCTTCTGCTCCCTAATACTTTGCCATGTGTATAAAGCACTACGTACTAAGTAAATTCAATGACAGATCAACACAAACATCAATTCCATATAACACACACATATTAAATAAATAGATCACTAAATGGATCTTAAGTTACAAATAGACGGAGAATGCATTTTGCTGGTTTAATTTGCTTATAACACTATCAAGAGCAATGTCAAATTCGGTAATATTCAAATTAAGCCAGTATACTTTTCAAGGTTGTTACCATTCTTTTTAGCGCAGTCATCATCTCAGATAAACAACAAAGAGATCAGATAAAGCAGTTTTGCCCAACCTGTGTCTATGGGAAAATGTGTTTGTACATATGGCCCTAAGTGAGTTAGATAAAAAGGGACTCCGAATCGTCATGGACAATTAGCAACAGGTGGTTTTCAAGAGCAGACCTTGTAATGTATTCTCCAGTAGAAGTTCTAGTACAAGTAAGTTCACAGCCCCTCAGCTATTGATCAATGTAAGTCATAATCAATGAGCTGAGATGCATATTTAGTAGACCCAAGTGAAATTTTAAGCAAGTGGGAATTAGAAAAAGTCAGTTTAGTATTTTCACATTAATCTTTTTATGCAAAATTACTGAAACTTATGTGTTTACGTCCCTTTGCGTAATTATGAGTAATATGGCAGAAAGATCCTACTGCAGGAGCACAGGAACAACAAACTTAAGAAGTGTGAGCTGCTTGTGGCTGCTGCTGCTCCTGTTCTGTTGCATTTAGAGTGATTTCCTTAGTGCAAAATGCATCATTGGGTTTGTTTTGGACGCAAAGGTGCGTTATGCACTAAGTAAAAAACGCTAAACGCTAGGTTATACCTCTTAAGTAACTCTACATAGTCAAACGTAATTTTGCTGAAAATTTCCATAATTATACCTCAGCAAATTACCCGAGTTAAGCCCAACCCTAATATTAAAATTAAATATTTTTTACTTTGCCTTTGTCATATATCCCGAAACTCTATCCCTCTGCTCGATATCTGTCCCTAGGTGTTCCTCTATACATTTTCTCATTCTACTATTATGAAATGTGTTAGCATGTAACTACAGTCACTACACTGCCCTGCTGGAAGTATAACTGGTTGCAAGTATTAAATCAGATGCAGTCACTTGTCTTTAATCTGGTTCAGACTTTTGATCAGTCCATTCCAGATGTCTGCCCCTAACAACTGAATGAACATGCTTCCATGTGGCTTACAGTTAAGTCTGACCTGAGTCATCAGTTTGAGTTGCAGGGATTCACTGTTAAAGTCACTGTGTAGTTCTAGAAAAAATGTCTAGGAGCATGAACTTCATACTCTCAATATTCATGAGACAGTGAAGGACTTTGCTGTCAGAGCAACGTGCCACTATTTCTTAATGTTGAAACAGAGTCTAGCGGTGCTATTTTGTAGGTATTATAATTTCAGACAGCCTATCTTTATGAACCCTGCATAGATGATGTTGAATACATTTAATCTTGACTTCACTGGGGCTGCTATCAATTTGATGCAACATGACAAATGGAACAAATGGAGAGCCTAAACGTTTGCAGCAGGCATAGAAAGGATAAACTCTTTATAATATTCTGTATTAGGACTGCAACTGCATTAGTCTTATTTCAGAAGCATGTTGCTAGGCCCTCAAAGTCATACCTGAAACAGAACAGCAGAACGGCATGTGGGATACGTCAAAAATGGCCTACGAGGGTCTTGACATGGTTTGCTAAAAATCTCACTCATTTACAGTTCATCTGCAGGTCTGCCGTACCCAAAGCTTTCATTCTGCTGGCCACCAGGATCGGCCAGCTTGCGCAACAAAAACAGGTTTTGGCAGATGAAAACGAGCTTCTGTTAGGTCTCTACGGATGCAAATTAGGTGAACAATGTCCTCTTTCTCAGCACCATACAGTCTAAACGATGTCACACCACCATGTGTCCATTCTGGCTGATCCACCTTTGATGGCAGAATCCCTAATCGTAAGGCTAGCAGTTGATGGTTCAAGTGAACCGGGTGTGCCAACCTCAAGTACAGTGCTGGCTCCAAACTATTATGATTATGCATTGACATCCAAGCATGAGACCGGGCTGCAAATTTACACTTGTCATTCAATAACCATTGCAACTTGGCATTCTATTCAGTGCACAACAAAAAAGCGGATATGATAAATTAGAGTTTCATAGATGTAAAATGTGTGTCTCTTGAAGAGAACATTGTAGGTAATCACTGTATACTGATTATGGATCATAGGCTACAGAATGCCATAGTGCAATAACTAGTGGGCTCCGGTGATTTTTTCTAATTTTTAACCAGGTTTTGATTGTATAAAACGTTCTTACTAGCTGTTGCTGCCTAAGGCCAAATTCTAGTCTGACTTGAGATAGTGATGCACAACGAGGAAGGCAAAAGACTCTCTTATAGATTTTAATTTGTTGCCAGTCCAAAATTAATGAGCCTTTCCCATGAAATGCAGCACTTCCATAAGCTATTCTTGGAAGGAATTTTGCAGACATGACAGACATAAGTGGCTTAAATGAAGGCCTATTCAACTTCTTAGAAAGAGCACAAAAGACAAAGGTCGAGCCTTACATTTCCGTATAATATGTTGTTTGTGCACCGAGAAGCTCAACTTGTTATCTATGTTGAGACTCAAATATGTATAATAGCAAAATTCCTCTAGCATTGTATTATTTAAATTGAGATTAGGGGCAGGGCCAAAGGTGTTCCACATGGACATGGTTTTTAATTTGTTAACATTAATTCCCAGTTTGTTGGCTATAGCAAATTTGGCCAGTGATTTGACTAACCTCTGTAGACCCACTCTTCTGTAACTCAGAACAACAATGTCATCTGCATACAAGAGATCCCTACGTTTGGTGAATGTGAGCTAATCTCATCTAGCTTAGGGGACAGAACGGCCATGAAAAGATTAAACAAGTGTGGGGCTAGGGCGCACCCTTGCTTGAGGCCAGTAGTTGTTGAAATCTTCCTCGATAACCTTGTACCATCTGCAAGCTTGATCTGGACCCAAGTTCTTTCATACACCATTCAAATGGCTCACAATATTCTATCATGCAGCCCCCATCTTCTTAGCTTTCCACATAGAAGGGATGTGTCTACATGATCAAAGTCCCTTTTAAAATCTATAAGACATAAATGCATTTTTTTCTTAAAGCGCCTAGATTTGTCAGCTATGACAGTTAATGCTAATATGTTAATCATAGTTCCATAACCCTTCCGAAAGCCAGTTTGATTTAGTGGGACACGGTTGACAGAATTAGACCATTCTACCAAATCATCTAAAATTAAGGAGGCGTAATACTTAGCTAATGAATTGATTAGTGGGATCAGTCTGTAATTGAATGGGTTTGATCCCTCCACTTGAGTATTGGGTTAATGATGGATCCTCTCCAACTATCCGGAATAGTACTACTTAGTTCTACTTCAGTGAATAAAAAGTGGTTTAGACCAGTATTCCGGATCTGACTTAAATATAGCCTGAGGAAAGCTGTTGGGGGCCAGGTGCTCTATTTCTACGCCCCATCCTGATCATTTGCGCTTCCTCCTCTGATATTCCTCGAGGGGAATACAACAGATCCTGGATGTTGCTTATTTGAAATTTCGACTGGGAGTTTACTCTGTTTATCCACTCTTGGTTGATGATCGTGTTAGTCAAATAAACTTACCCAGCACAGTCAAAAATGTTACTCCGAGGCTGCAAAGCTCGATGGACCTTTTCATGAGCTGTAAATTTAATCATGATCTCATCATCTCGCTGCTCATCATGAGGATCAGAGAAAGGGAGCCAAGTCAACTCATTTTGCAATGGGCAGTGCTGGATGTCATCTGAAGTGGCTTGTAGGTTTTGCATCATTACCTTAGTTGACGCTAGTCCCTGCGTTTTTCTGATTGAGACTGACCTCAAAGGAAGCTTGGGCTTTAAAAGAGGTTCATTTAATTTAACCCATGTTTGAATAACCTGATCAGAATGATATGTGAACTTGACATGAGACCACGGTGTGTTATTTTGGCTTCTAGGTTTTGTTTCCATGAGGCCAGAATGACCCCATGACAATGACTCACTTCCCAATGCATCAGACTGTTTAACATCCACATGTTCTGTTGATGTTGATAAAGGCACTATTCGTGAGCCCTGCATAGACTGAACTAGACTAGACAGCTGTTGTGTAGGCGACTTAAGATCCGCAGATTTTTTTGAAGAGGCAGGTCAGCCTGCACCGCTATCGGTGCCTTCAAAACTGGTGGACTTGAGTGCTGCAATTCCCCCACCCGAACGCTGACTGATTTGGCCAGGAGGGGGAAACTGTCAGATGAATACCATTGCAGGTGAACTGTGCTGAAGCATTCGTTGTTGTTGTTGTCTGTGAAGATTTGGAAACTGTAGGCTTTTGAAATTGCCTTGTCGACGAGGTGTGCTGCGGCTTCGGTTTAGCCACAAATATATGATAAATGTTACTACCAAGATCACCACGAGAAGGGTTCTTCCTCGCCTTCCTGGCACGTTTACTCTGTCTTTTAGTTAGCACCTCAGGCACGGACCCACAAGGTTCAGCTACCTGAGTTAATAAGGGGACTGCAGGTTGAGTCATCCACTTGATGTATTGATCCTTGGAGTATCGCAAGGTTCTGATTTTGCAGAGGCAGGTCTTTGAGCTTTAAATTTACAACTTAAATGAGCTGAAGATGTTAGTGGATGATCCACCAAGTTTACAAGTTTACAGCTACTTGGGGAGGGTGCAGAATACTATGTGCTTTAGACAATTAAACACCAGGTTTGAATTTGTTGTAGTCAGATTGGGCTGTTTGACTAATAACATAATTAGCTTGAAAACGTTTTTTATCACTAGTTCTTAACGCTTCCAGAATATTTGTTAGAATAGCTGGCAGAGTACTCAGTTTATCAATAATTGGTTCACATTTGCGGACACCTTGTTAGTCACTGGCATGTTTCAGTGTTACAATAGTGCTAGTATAACGCATCTGTGATGCAACTGGGTTTAAATTGATGTTGTTATGTAGTTGCTGCGGACTGACTGACTGGTTGATTAATGACAGGTTGGTTGCTCCTTTTCAAAATCAGTCCCACAGGTCCCATAGACGTTTTGCAGAGCTATAAATCTGTGAAAGTGGGAGCAAAGGTTTGCTCTGGATTGGTAAAGGCACTCAAGTGACACATGGAGGGGAAAGTGAATGCCTAGGCATGCACCATGTTCAGCCGCTGTCAATCACTAACATGAGCACCCTCACCTGCAGCTCCTCTCTCTGTTTTCTCAGCTCTGCAGGGACCCCAGAACAGGAGAGACTTTCCAGCCCAGGACAGACTTTCCTGTGGGCAGCTTACATTCAGTCTGGTCTGTGTCTTGCTCGGGCTATGTGCTGCACCTTCGCACCAAGCCGCACCGGGCTACAGTGCTCCTTTGTGCGTCGCTCCCCTGGCTAGCACAGCAGCACAGTACAGCAGCAGGGCTTTGTGCCGCACTGGGCCACGCCGCTCCTTTGTGCCCTCTGGCATCAGTAGGCAGGAGCAGCAGCAGGGCTCCAGGCAGAGCTCCACGCAGGGCTCCAGGCAAGCTGGTTGCAGGGCCACACAGCAATGCAACCTTGGCTCCTTCTCGACATCTGTGCGTCAAACGTGATCTCACAAACTTGCGACCTCAGCTTCTGCTTCAGCCTCTGAAAACCAATGGTTATCCGGTACAGGTGAGTGCTTCCACTCCTGGGTCGGATTGCAAACTCAGTGCATATGTTTATAGCACACAGTGAAATGGGAAGATTAGATCATTCTGATGATCCTTATTTGACTTAAGAGTTTATTTCACTATGTGTGAAAATATGTAACTTCCTTCTTGAAAACATTTCTTTCAGTATTTTCTTGATAACAGATTAAAGTGCTATTTAAAGAAACCATTCTGGATACATGCTGCTCCTGGAGCTCAACTAGACCAACTACCTCTTGCAAATTAATTAGTCCTTGAGAACTAAGCAAAATATCCCTTCCTCATGGATGTGAAGATGACATATCATTATTTGACTCAAACAGCGTATACAAAGATTTAACTAAACTGTCCAAATTATTTTCCATCAATATTTTGCAGGACTTAAAATTGATCAAGGAATTGATTTTAAAAATAGAATCATGTTTATCAGTTTTTTTTATTTTCTGTTAAATGTGCATGATTGAAAATAACAACTGTATTCTAATAATGCTAATGAAAATGCAAGGTTAGGACACAGGTCAAAAATGGCTTGAAGTGAAGCAGTGTCGTCTTCCACTTCACCATCATATTGTGTCCATAATGAGGGACACCAATTGAAAGTTAGATGGTGAGAGGACCATTTTGCCAGCAGAAAACTACCCGCAGTTGCAACGAAGTCGTAAAAATAAAAAAAAAAGAACATGTGGGGTCTCTTGCACTTATTTTAATAAAGCCCCAGATGGGCCAGGGCATGAAAAAATTAAAGGAGGGGAGCACAAGGGGCCCCCCTTCTGGGCTTATTTATGCCCCATAGACCACCACCTACCAGGGGCTTTAATTCAATAGTGTATGTGAGGGAGCTGCATGTCCCCCCTGTGCCTTGAGGACCACCACCTCCCAGGGGCAATTCGTTGCAAGTAAGGGGAAGAATGCAGCCCTCCCCTACAGCCCTGGGGACCGACACCTCCCGGGGGCTGAACATTACCTTTATGCAGGGATCTGCATGGCCCCCGCAGCCGCAGTGACCACCATCTCCCTGGGGCAGAAAGAAAATGATTAAATGGGCCTGGCGTGGACCCCTGACCCTGGGGACCACCACCTCTCTCGGTCAATTAACTGCAAGTAAGGGGGGCGGCACACACCCCCAGCTCTGGGGACTGCCACCTTCCCAGGGCTCAATTAAAATAATGAAGGGGTCGATTAAGGACCCCCAGCTCTGGAGACCACCATATCCTCACGGCAAATTCAAACATTGGAGGGGGGCCGTGCGGCCCCCCTCATGTAGCCATACATGGTCCTGGTAACCACCACTCACAGGGCCCGCTCCTGCTATTTCCCCAAAATAGCTGTTTGCTCTGACTTGGTGGGATCTTTGACAGCTCCCACCAAGTCAGAGCAAACACTCCAACCCCAGCAAGCGAGAGTTGCTAAACAGCAAAACAGCTAAACAGCTCTCGCTTGCTGGGAGTGGAGTCTTCCTCATCTCTGCAGGCAGGGAAAGAATTGCTCTCATGTAGAGGGAGCTGCATGTTTAGCAGCTCCCTGTGTGTGAAAAGAATGCCAGCTCCTGCAGGAGTCTGGGAGCCAGCCGAGACTGTGTTGGCCTTGAGGCTTCCCCTGTGGTCTGCAACAATGTTGACAGGGTGCCCTGGGGGCACCCAGGTGACATGACTGGGCCCTAGGTGATGCAGTCCCCAGGGCTGAAATCCCCCCGGAGGGGGGGGGTTAGTTTGGACCCCTGCTCCCAAAAACATGTTTTGAATCAAGCTTAGTGCCATCATGTAAGGCACCCATCTCCACGTGCTGGATTTTAGCTTGGGGGGGATAAATATGGCGCAAAGGCCATAACTTCCTTTTCTGGACAGGAACGCCTACCTTACATCTAATTGACGCAAGGTAGGTTTTCCCCTCCAGAAAACGACGTAAACTCCATAACTTGGTGCTAGACGTGTCTAGCACCAAAGTATAAATATGGAGTTTGTTTTGCGCTGAAGTATGGTAAAAATATTTACGCTAATTCAGCGCAAAACGAGTATAAATATGGGCCTTAGTTTTTTAATGATATTCTATGTTTTTTTAAATGTCAAGTAATATATAAATGCTTTATACTAATACACTCCCCCCAATATGCACCCATCCCCATGCTGAGCATGGCTTTTGGCCATGCGCAGCAAAGGTATAGTGTGTAAGTGAGTGATTTCTTTCTTTCCTATTGGGCTTCGGATCCTCAGGTCTGCGGGTCTGCGAAAGATCCATGTCCTTAGATATGCAAATGTTTATTTCTTTAATAACTCATAAATTACTGAACAGATTTGCACCAAAAACACTAAAAGCACAATCTGCACACCAAGATCTAGCTTTCAGCCAAATTTGGTGTAATTACGTTCAGCAATTAGGGCTGCGGCTGTGTCAAAAGTTTGCAAGATCCCTACAGACATGGATTTGGGAAAAAGCGTTTTGGGACCTCCCTTTTTCTCTTCCCCCGCTTGACAAATCACCATAAAAATGTCCACACAGCAGCTAAATTGAGTGGCAAACTAGTTTTGAAAAATGTGTGAAGATTTGTCAAACAACGCTAAAGTTAATAGCAAAACAAAAAATGTTCCATCCATCAGAATAGTTGGCCCTAATCATAACTACCTACTGGCTATCAGCAGTCATATATATATATATATATATATATATATATATATATATATATATAGATAGATTTACATTTTCCTAAGGTGTGAAAGAGGTAAGAGGGATGTCATACAAGCATGGCATCTTTTTTCTACTATCTACCAAAATTACTTTTTAACTATTCATTAACAAGCAGTTAAATGCAAAAAGCACAGCATTCCATTGGTTTTTATTAAGCTAGTTATTCCACCTGAAAAACTTAGGAGTAACTTAAGAGCTCCTACAGCAACCTTAGCTCTGCCATTGCTTCATTTTTTTTACAATAAGGTGGCAATAAAGTAGCTTTTCTGCCTATTTACAAAGTGACGCAATGCATGAATTGCACAACTTTGTAAACCAGTGCGCCACATTATGCCTGTAACAGGCATAATGTATGCAAGAGTGGGGGCCTTACAGCGCTAGGAGACCCGCAGTGAAATTTAAAAGATTTCACTGTGCCATTTTTGGCATAATTTTTAATGCCTACTCAGAATAGGCATTAAAATGATGCTCCCATTGTAACCCATGGCATCCTTGCACTTTTCCGCACTAGCATCAAAATATGACGCAAGTGTAGCAAAGCGCCACAATAGTGTAAAATCTTTTGACGCTATTCTGCTAACAACTGCCATAGTGAATTGTATTATAAATGCGGCACAACCATGATGTCGCTAGGGGCCAGTAGGGGGTACAAGAAAAGTGGCACATCATAGCTGATGCATACTTTTTCTTAAATATGGGCCTTAATTGTGCAAAGCACTGTACTCCAAAATTGCATTTTACTAGGTCGTAAACCTTAGGCATCATCAGTTTAATGATAAAACAGAAAAGCATAAGTTACCTGTGTGACATTGCTTAAGTAATTAAACTTAGCACTAGATGAAAACTACAGCAAGAATGGTGATGTATATACTATAGAAACAAAACCTAAAGTCTTTCTTACCATTAGCTCTATGTTGATTCAAGTACTGCCCTTTAAAGAACTTGCACGTTGAATTATCACCATTACAAACTCCACAGGCATCGAAAGCAGCATTGGAGCCAAGTGCACGATCGCATCCCACCAGCTGCAATAAAGAGAAAAAAGGAATAATAAATAATACTTCCTGAAAATGATGCTAAGACGAACAAACACATTTCACATACCTATGCACATGTGACAAAATATTCCACTTACTTCACATCGCCCATCAATACAGATGTCATAACTGCTCTCAGAGCAAGGTGTCCCGTCTTTCACCTTGTTGGACATGGCAAAGAAGAAATCAAAGTCTTCTGCAGCACAGTACAGTTTGCATTTATCTTCATCTGTCATTAAGTAAAAAATGATTTTATTATTTCATTTGTCTGGGTAAAGCTATGTGACGGCAGCCCTAGGCCTCCCCAGAGTGCATAGAAATACATATGGTAAAATAGTGAATTAATGTAAAGCCTACAGATAACATAGCACATTGAGTCACACACTAAAAGCAAATACGTCGTTCATTGCAGTTTATGGGTTCAGAGGGCACACTTTGTATTGTCAACTAGACAAGTGACATATAGATTTTAAACATCTTTATTTGATTCACTTTATAGTAATATTTCAGAGGATCTTCATTTCCAAGAAATAAGTACTTGCCCAAATATGTTGCGCTTCATCAGAGTTTTGAACCAGTTTATCAGTTTAATAAAATAAAAGCACTGACAGCCATTACACCCTTCTCATCAACAAGGACACATTCTAATACCAAAGATAATTGAATGTGATTCATGTGTTTTACCACTCTCATCGTATGTATAAAAAGCAAACGTGATATAACTAAAAGTGTTCTTCATGATCAAATTAAGTAATCTACAAATGATGGAGATTAATTAGCCCGTTGTAGCGAGATAGCCTACATTCCATTCTGTGAGCTCAGCAAAAGAAAGTACTCTGTTATACTGACAGACTACAACCCATCAAGTTTGGTGATCACCACCTGTATGAAGGGGATCTCTGTGCATTCAGAGGAGCCACAACCAGATTTGCTCCACTGAAGGCACTGAAACTTTGCTGTATGGGTGCCCGAGTACATTGGAACATCTTCTCAAAATAAGGTGACGTTCTGAGTTACTTTGACCAACCGCCCGATTTCAGTCACTTTTCGGTCAAAAGGTTCCACTGATGGAGCCACAAGAGGCAAAAACATGCCAGTTCGCCCAAATCTAAATAGACCAGGTGAACATGGAAATTGTCCAACAGGACCCTCTGCAGTAGAGTAAGCTGTCTGTGAAACTTTCATTTAGACTCTAATACTCATAATGTTATACAGTACAAAATTGTTTCAAAGTCCTTATGAAGTGATCATCGTTGGAATTAAAACGTCTGTCATCTTTGCACAAACATTTTGAGCGCACAGCTTTGGGCAATGTGTCCAGAAATACAGAGATAAGACACTTTGGGCCTGATTCTTACCTTGGCGGTCAGCGGAGAGGCGGCTGTCGGACCGCGAACAGACCGGCGGTCCAAAAAATGGCATTCTGACCGCGGCGGTCACCGCCGCGATCGACCGCCACTTCCCCACTCCGACCGCCACGGCGGTCATGACCGACGGGCTGGAGTTCGCACACTCCGGCCCGGCGGTCGACCCAAGACCGCCAACCGTATCATGACCCTGCTTACCGCCGCGGTTTTTGGCGGTCGGGAACCGCCATGCGAACCATGGCGGTAGGCACTATCGGGCCAGGGAATTCCTTCCCTGGCACTGATAGGGGTCTCCCCCACCCCCCACTGCCCCCCACGAGTCCTCCCCCCACACCCTCCACCCCCTTGCCACCCCCCAGAGGTGGTACGAACCCCCTGCCCCCCCCACCCCGACATGCACATACACGCACCCCGACATGCACGCACCCCCAACATGCACATATGCACACCCCCTACACACACACATACACAACGGGGGCACATACCCGCACACATACATGCCGACATGCGCACCCGCCGAACTACACACATTGCCCAAAGGCACAGCAGCACCCCCCGCCCGCATGCACGCACTCACACACCCCCTCTACACACCCCCATGCACGCACACATCACACAACACCCCCCCACCCCCTCCCCTCACGGACGATCAACTTACCTTGTGCGTTGGTCCTCCGGGAGGCGACGGGAGCCATAGGGACGTGACCGCCAACAGAAGACCGCCAACAGAAGACCGCCACACAGAAATGTGGGTCGTAATTCTGGGGGCGGTGTTCTGCTGGCGTGGCGGTGGAGGTTGACCAGTCTCCACTTTCCCGCCGACCGCCAGTGTGGCTGCTGGCGGTATTCCGGCGGAACGCTCCCAGCGGTCGGAATACGCGCAGCGGCATACCGCCACGGTCGGCGGTCTTTACCGCGGCGGTAACTCGGCTGTCTTGCGAAAAGACCGCCAAGGTCAGATTCAGGCCCTTTGGTTGCAGATTACTTTTATCAAACATTGGAGCTTATTTACAAGCCCCTAGCACCACCGAAGCGTCACTTTCAGCGACGTTCCAGTGGCTCTGTGCCCATTTCCACATTACAAGGCGGTGCTAAGCCACTTTGTATGTTTAACTCCGCCTTGTAAGTATGGGCCCCAATGCAGTTTTCTGTGCAGAGGGGGTATGCAATGGGTGTTGTTGTGGGTGTTTTCACGGACCACCCATTGCTTTTGACACTCCCCCAGATTTACGAGAAATCATAAACCTGAGGCATCACCAAAAACTAACGCCACACCAGGGGTGGCGTTAGAGTGGCACAACAAGGAGAAATACTTTTATTTTTTCTCATTTTTGTGCAGCACACATAGAAAGAGCAAAACATCATTAATGGTTATTTATGTGCAGGAAGGTGAAAAAAACCATTAAATAATGACAATTTGCTACTTCTATGCACACAGAGGTAAGCCATTGTCATTAGTGATTGTTTATGTACAGGAAGGAATACCTTCCTGCACATAAACAATCACTCCTTGCAATGCAGACTCCCTTGCACTATCTTGCAAGGGTGCCTGCATTGGCGCTAGGTAGCTGATTTTAGCACCAGTGTAGGGGGAGAGGATAGAATTGTGCTTTATCTTGCAGACATGGCACATTTCTGCCCTTTCCCAGTAGCACAGGGTGGTGCAGCAAAATACTTGCTGCACCGCCCTGCGCCACGGGGGCTTGTAATAAAAACTGCTGTTTAATTTGTTAATAGTTAAACTGTAAACATAATAATAATGCTTGAACGTTTTTGCTATATCTGCTTCTGTTACATGCAACATGTTATATAGTGAGGCTGTCTTAAAGTGACATTTCTACTTTCTATGAAATGCAGACATTATTTTTTTCAGTTGCTCCAAAATTCTTAATGTTAAGTATTTCCATTGGTGTTTCCACATCAAGGACACACTAGGTTGTCTGATCAGGGGTCAAACAAAAGAGCTCTGCAAACTGTCTTAGGACTTTCCTGCAATCAGCATGCTGTTATGCATTGAGGGTGTCAGAAAAAGACACATCATTTACTGAACCATTTTGGGGATTTTCTGATGGTAGGTATTGGAAGGGTTCACTTTGCTACTCCTGCCCTTCATCACCGTGACCATGAGCATGTTATGTCAGCACTGTCTTGATATGTCTTTAGGTAATTTACATGGAGAACTGGTTGTGGACCCCTAGGGGCGCCTACTTTTACCAGGTAGGTAACTTCCCTTTTCTTCTCCAAAATGGTGTAGGGTGTTGTTCACTTGTCCTGGAGCACTCTGGGAGCCACAGGCTCCAACATCCACACCAACTGACCTGGCTGGTACTCAACCAGTGCTGACTTCTTGGCTGTCCTCTAAATTCTTGCTTTTTTCAAGTTCTCAGCCATGCACTGAAGTAGGCCCAGCACATAGTCCACTATGCCCTGCTTGAGTTGTTTGTGAGTTTTCTCCCAACCTTCCCTCACCAAACGTAGAGCACCCCCTTAAAGTATGGCCAAACAGATGTTCAAAGGGGCCGAAGCCAACCCTTTCTGAGGCACCTCTCTGTAAGCAAACAAGAAACATGAGAACAGGAGATCCCATCTCCTTCTGAGTTTTTCAGGGAGGCACATGATCATGCCTTTCATGGGTTTGTTGACCCTTTCAACTAAAACATTTGTCTGGGGATGATATGGGGCAGTGAAGTTGTAGCTCATTCCACATTCATTCCACATAGCTTTTAAATATGCAGATATGAAATCTGTCTCTCTATCAGGGACAATCTCTTTAGGAAACACTACCCTGGTGAAGATACCAAGAAGGGATTTTGCCACAGTAGGGGCATTGACAGTCATGAGGGAAATTGTCTCTGGGTACCTAGTGGCATGGTCATCTACCACTAGAACAAATCTGTTTTCAGGTGCAGTGGAAGGGTCAAGGGGACCAACAATGTCAATTCCTACCCCCTCAAAAGGTATCTCAACCACTGGTAGTAGAATTAAGGGGGCCTTTTGTTGTCCCTGTGTCTTGCCACTGCAACGGGTATGCCATGTGCTAAGGTCAGAATAAACTCTCTGAAACACTTGGGGGACTGCCACTCTCCTGCTTGCCCCTGGTATGGGATCCCTGGCCTCAGTGTACAGGAGCCCATCTTCCCAATAGACCCTGTGTGTTCCACTGACATCTCTCTCATCCTACCTTGTAACTTGTTGCCTAAGGCCTTCAAGGGTAGGGCATGTTTTTTCTTTGCAATAGGTCCTCTCTGGTGGGTCCCTTATATGTGCGAGCTCTGCCAGATCAGGCCAGGCTCCATAAGCTGCCATTCCCTCCTCAGGCATCATGGCATATTCCCCAGGCAAACTCTTCCCCTGCTCCTGTGACCTCTTTGAAGCTGCCTTAGCAGTCTTCTTGCCCTTTCTTTTATGCTCTGACTCTTGAACCATTATTTCAGGCTCCAAGCACTCTTGACTTACCTGCTGTGCTTCCTGTGCTCTTGCTGGCACACATACATACTCAGGGAGGCCCGGCATTTCCGCATGAGCCCTCCTTTCGACTTCTGCCCATGCTGAGGTTTACAGGTAATTTCCAAACAGACACTACATTGAGGTGGCAGGGGACACAACTACCTTCTTTGGCCAGTACCCCCCACCCACTCCAAGGTTCCCAAGTCCATTGGATGGAGCTTAGTCAGCACTGGTTACCTGGGGATTGATTCCTGGTATGGTTTGTTTGGGGGAAACCAGTCTAGCTGCCACTAAAGTGTCACTGGCACCTGTATCCGTTAAAGCATCTATCTCAAAATCCCATTGATGTTAGGCCTTTGTCTGTACTTCTCCCAGCTTATAGGTAAGACTTCCAGGGCTTCAATATCTACCCCATCCAGGTAAACTAAAGCAGCCTCAGTGTATCCTCTGGCCTCTCCAGAGTTCCCCTCCACTCCCATTCCTACGGACTGTCCATCAGTGGGGGGCTTTTTGGGGCATGCTGCATCCCCTTTCTTATACCCTGACTGCTGACAGTCAGAGCATACCCAAGTCCACTTAGGGTCCCAGTTCTTAGCTTGATACCCCTTCCCTTTGGACTGGGAAGAGTCTTGGGCCCACCCTCCTGAGAATTCTGAGGGCCTTTAGAGAGCTCCTGCTTTTTATCCTTGGTATTGCTCACCTCTTTCCCCTACTGGGATGCCTAAGCACACTTCTTGCGGTCACTCTCACCTTGGGTCTTCCTGGACAACCTGGTTCTGGCCCACTTGTCAGCTATCTTCCCCAGCTCTCTGGGAGAAGACAACTTAGAAACCACCATATGGTGTTGCAATTTCTCTGTGGTACAATAAGTTAAACTGTGCTCTTCCAAAATTAAACTATACAGCCCATCATAGGTATCCACCTCAGTGCCTTTTACCCAGCCTTCCAGTGCCTTACCTCAGGAGTCTACAAAATACACCCAGGTCTGGTTATGACCTTTCTGGGTTTCTCTAAACGTGTCTCTGTACTACTCTCTGATGAGTCTAAACCCTTCTATCAAGATCACCTTCATATTCTGATAGGACTCAGCCACATCCTCATTGATGATCAGAAGTCTGTCTTTGCCCTTCACTGAGAAATATTCCAACAAGAGGAAGCCCCAGTGCTAGTGACCAATCCTTCTAATTTTGCAGGCCCTGTTAAAGACTGCAACGCATTTATCAATGTCATCACCATCACTAAACCTAGGGACTATACATTTGGACATCTTAGGGTCAAAGATGTTTTCTTTTCCCTATTACAATTGTTTCCATAATAATCTTTGGGTCTTAAGCCTAGCTTGACCTTTCTCTATTCTAAGGCTAGTCTTTTCTACTCAACTTAGCATTTTCTCTCCTTCTGTGGCTGTTGCCAATAGGGGGTCTACTAAAGGGACTTCTGTCATTTCCCACTGGTGAAGGGAGTCCAGGGAAGAGTATTCTCTTTCTTCTTTCCCATCATGGAGTTTGGCTTGGGCATCTTCCTTGACCTCATCAAGTTCACCTTCTGCGGAATGGCTCTATATCTCTAGCATGTCGTTCTCATAGAGGCTGAGGGCCTCCTCAAGCCTTTTGTAAGTTGCTCTGTAGCCTCACTATGTACAAGACTTAGACCACTGATCTTAAGAGCTAGGATGACAGACAAGTCAAGATTTCTGTCAGCCATTATTTTTCACTAATGTTTTCCTGAAAGCTTGGACCTTATTAAAATGTTTTTTAAAATGTTTTAACTTTTGTCTAAATTTCGGAAAACTTTAAAATGTTATGTTGCTTTTGGAATGTGGATCTACACAAGGCCCTAACAATTCCAATCAAAACTTGTTTAAATAAATCTGAAATAAATAATGTGGGTCTAATGACAACAGTGGATTTCTTCTGCAAAAGATTACTTATGACCAAATGGTACTGCAAAACACAAGTTTAGGATCCCACTGTTGTAACACCAGTGTGGGAAAGTGGAATATTATATAGTGAGGCAGGGTAAGTCTCACTATGCAATACTCACACAATACCCCAAACTGGGTCCTTTGGATTCACACTAATAAATGCCTATCTCAGTCCTAGTAGTGTGGCAAAGAGCAGTCAGGTTTTACTAGAGGAACACTTGTTAAGCATTTCAAAGTACCAACATGGATAAATGACACGATTCAAAAGATATCACCAACTTATAAAAATTGAGAAGATTTTTTAATTGATTTAGACTCCAAGAGAAAGACAAACAGATATACTGAAGCAAAGTTATGGATTTTAGGGTGAAAAATATATGCATACTTTACAAGCTGTCAGAGTTTACCATTGCAGTAAATGACAAAAATCACTATTGACAATCAGTCACTTGAAGAGTGAGTTCAGGTGAACCCGCTGAAAGTTAAGGTGATGCGGGCCCCACGACCAAACTTCAACACTCAGGATAATTTTACCTGGCTTGTGGGGCCCAAGTGCAGAGGTAACCTGGCTGTCCATGGTGCTAAACGCAAGTGTTGCAGGTGCTGATAAATCACACTTGTGAGACTCAGTCACTTGCAGATCGGGTTCAGGGGAGCCCACTGAGGGTTAAGGATGTGTGAGCCCCTGTACCAAGATTCTTCAAGCAGAACAACTCTACCTAGCTTGAGCATATCAGGTGCAGAGGTGCACTTGGCTATCTTTGGAGCTGAACAGGAACTGCAGGTGCTGGCTTTATCACTGAGATGGTCCCAATGAGGAAATAAATGCAAAAACTTGACAACAGACCCAATGAACTGGAAGGTTAAAGTTGCAGGGGTGTTCCCTCAAGGTGCAATATCAAACAAAGGAGTCAGTAGCCAGACTGGCCACTTAAAAATCTTGCAGCAGGGAAACACAGTGCTTGGATATTGCTTTGCCCTGGAGTCCAGTAGAAATCGCTAGTCAACTGAAACTTGCTGGAGGTCAGGACTACATTTCCCAGAAGCCACAAGCCAATTGGTGCAGGTGCAGGGTGGCTGCCACAGGTGCAGGCTTTCCTGCCCTTTTTGTATAGAGTCCTGGAGATGTAGACATGAGTCTCTTCGTTGTCCTTGTTCACAGTTCAGAGCAGTTATGAGGTTCTGGTGTCAGCGGTTCCCCTTAAATCCCAGATTTAGGGGTATTATGGGTGTGGGGCCACATGGCCAATGGGCTACTAGTTCATGTGGTTAATTCACCCCTGATGTGCCACATCCAGGGGTGTGTGTTACCTTTTCTACCCAGAACCATCTATTTTGACAGTTTTCAAGATGGCAAATCCTAGGCTATACAGACCAGAAAGCCCACCCTAGTGGTGTGGTTAGCCTTCTGGGGTGTATGCCTCCTAACTACCTAATGTTCCCGCTTGCCAGGTTGCAAATGTGCCTGGGGCAGAGGGATGGCTTTGTCCTCCTCTGGGGAACAGCCTACTTGCATATCAGAGGCAGTGTGCTGTATTAAGCTCACCACCTTGATGTGACGCTTCACTAGCCTTCCTGCCAGGAAGGGAGGTGACACATCCTGCCCAGGCAGGCCTTTGTTTCTGACTCCTTGGGGGGAGTCAGAATCCTGACTTGGCTGCAGCAGCTGCAGGCTGTCAAATGGGGAACATAAAATGCTGGGGCAACCGGTGGGCTGCCTCCAAAGTAGTCACCTGGGTGGATGTCATTTTAAATCTGACTTCAGATTCAAGTCCATAATAGAGTTCGCATTCTTGGGGCTGCCCGGGTGCCAACCCATGTTATCCTAAAGACCGCTGAGCACTTATAGCAGTCTTTACTTGAAAAAGCTACTTTAGGGACATACATGCTTGCACATATATGTCCACACTTTCAATGTCATGCACCATGTCTTTTGGGCTCAGGAGGACTACCTTATGGGTGACTGCCATAAATTAAAAGCAGTGCCTTGCCACACATGATGGGGGCAGTGTTGAGTTTGAGCAGTTTTCACTGCTCCTTTAGTCTGCAATGGCAGACCTGTTGACATCTATTTGCTTGGGTCACTCAGGGGGGCACAATCAGTGCTGCAAGCCCTGGTGACCCCTTTAACACCCATGCCCTGAGTGTCACTGGTACCATATACTAAAGGCTCACAAAGGTGTTAAAGGCCTTGCCAATTGGGGTTACCAATTTACACATATCAAATGTAGGGAGAGAGCACCAACACTGGAGCCTGGTTGGCAGGCTCTAGTGCACATTCAGAATCATAACCAACACCATTGGGACAAAAAGTGTGGGGGTGACCATATAAGAAGGGTACTTTCCTACACTCTCCAACTGTTTTATATCAAAATTATTCAAGTCGGTCCATAGTATTGGTATACCACTGACTCCAATTAAAATAGTTGAACAAGAATATACCTCTTGAAGATCTGCCTGAGGCATGATTCCATGCTTTTATTTGGTGTCTTTGTGAGTGCCATAAGAGTTCTCCCACCTCCTGTTTGTAAGGCTATACCTCAATTGTGAATCATCCTATTTAAAAAATAATTCAAAGGATGACATAGCAGCTGAACAAATCATTATTTTGTCAGGTTCAATGTTATGTTCCATTTTACAAAGATTCACTTCAATTTAAATGTAGGACACTGGGGGGGGGGGGCATATTTACAAGCCCCTAGCGCCACCATAGTGTCACTTTTTCTGACACTCTGGTGGCACAGTGTGCCAGCTCATATTTACATGGCCACTCAAAGCCATGTTGCATGGCCTTTCATAGCCTTGTAAATGAGGCCTCCTTTCATGCATTGCTGTGCGTGAAAGGGGTGCTCCATGGCTGTTGCTGTGGGTGCTCCCACACAACATCCATGGAACCTGATGGATTCCCAGATTTACCAGGGGTGGCGTAAAAGTGCAAAACAAGGAGAAATGCCTTAATTTCTCCATGTTTTTTCCCTCTTTATATGTATGCTGCATTCTGCAGCACACATAGAAAGAGGAAAATGTCATTAATGATTGTTTATGGGCAGGAATTTGTCCTTTCTTAGAATTGGCCCTTCCTGCACATAAACATTCATCTCTGCAAAGCAGGTACCCTTGCATCATGGTGCAAGGGTTCCTGCAATGGCCCTAGGCTGCCAATTGTGTGCCAGTGCTGGGGAAAGTGCAGGGATGTATTGTATTGCAGTAAATATGATGCATTCCTGTACACTGCTAATGTTGCAGCTTGGCACTGCAAGATGGCTTGCGGTGCCGGGCTGTGTCATTATTTTGTAAATATGCCCCTGGGTATCTTCTGCCTTGTGTTGGGTACAGAATCATGGCCCACCTATGTTTTTTTCTCAACTCATGCAAAACATAATTCAGTGAAGTACTATGCCATTAAAGCATTCTCTTCCCAAGCTCTGACCTGCCTCCTGGGTTATGAACTTCCCTTGACACATCCTCGAAGTCTATAAGCTTTGAATCATATTCTAAATAACTATATCTAGTTAAATATGACTATTTATAAAGTGCTACAGTCACGCACCAGAAATGTCTACCTGCTATCCAGGCCTTCGCAGAGTTACTCACAGACATTATATGAAGGCTGAAGGCCTATCCAATCTGAGGGTTATACAGCATTGCCATATAGCTTTATGACGCTGGTGCGATTAAAGAAATGAATGATTATATGGAGAGTTCCCAAGATTTCAGCATTTTGTTAACCTGAGCAAAGTTCTTTCAAGTCCCATTACAATACAATACAATACAATAAGTAGAAGAGGGCTGGTTTCATAGCTCGGCTGCTGCCACTCTGCAAGCTCTCCCACTAAATATCATCGAGATGGCAAGGAAAGCATGGGATTGCAGGCAGCAGAGTAAAAGGAGGGTAATGATTAACATATTGTTTTACACAGCACAGAGTGGCAATGGTTGTTGAGAGAGCTTTAATTTGAACCCGCTTATAAACCAGCCCTAGCGTAGCTCTTTTATATAATGTTGCTATATCTCTGAACTGCACAATGTTTTAAACTTTTTGAAGGTCACACAGTTGAAATGTGCTACTTCCTATGAACACCCCCAAAAAATCATAAAATCAGTACTTAATTAATGCCTGTGTATTGGGGTGCTGGGCATCTGCACTTATTTCGTAACACTGGAACATATTCATGGAAGTCCACTATATATTGACACATTAGCAAAGTCCTTAACAATTCATATATAATTAAAACATAATAATACAATGCCAGTGTGCTCTCGTCATTCTTACGGCTTTGGGTCACCTAGAACAATCCATATTGTAACATTTGTAGACTGTAGTAGTAAGTAGATGTCATTGGTGCTGTTATCTGTTAGCGCTGGCTGGGACCTGAGATGCTACAAGCAGAAGTGGCCTCCTGGGAAGTATTTTTGGCAGTGACACTTATTGTTTTACCAACTAAACTCTGCATACAAATAAATAGCAATTCGTGCATAAATGTGTATAAACCAAAATCCAAATCTAAGCTTAATAACAGACCCATTTGCTTTTATTTCCTTTACCTTCAACTTTTGTATACGGTTTCCACCTGTAGTACCAGCCACGGAATGGTTTACTGTTGTATTCAGCACATTGTTGTGCACGAAATTCCACACTATTAGGTGGGCATGGCTGAATATTGCAAAGTTGATAAATGCGACTCGACCCCTGACAGAACTTGCCGCCATATTGTGGTCTATGGAAAAAAGAATGTGGAAAAATTGATAAATGCATTTAACATATAGAGACAATCTGTATTTGAGCTCCCTTTTACTGGTGGTGGCCATAAGTCATAACAAGCATTTACAATGCAACAGGTCTCGCGTTTGCTCATGTTAGAGCTGATCGCGTTGTAAACTCCTAACCCGACTTTTCACCTATCGGGCAAAAGTGCATTTATGTACACAACCCGAAAAAGTGAAATTAACTAAGTAAAGCGCTCGACTTCTGCCAAGTGAGATCGCGCTCGTAAATTAGAGAAAAAGAAGTCCACGAGCCCGATGGAAAACAGCGAGCCTCGCATGTTTTCTGTACTTGGTCGCTGCGTTCGAGGAGGGCTAGCCACCGGAAAAGGCATGACGTATGCTTGCCTTCGACTAATGAAAGCAAGCAGATTTTATTAGGCAAGCCCACAAACCAATAAAAATCACTGACGTGAAGTTGACAGGGCTCTGAGCCCTTTTCTAAATACAAACCGTCTCGCTGCAATACGCATGCGCGAGCGCATGCAACGCAGGCTCGACCCTAAAAAGCACATTGATTTATACTGCAACAAACATATAAATATATATATATATATATATATATATATATACCACAGAGCTAGAACCTCACTGTTGGAATAACTGCCCATGATGCATATCGCGAAAAAGTACTTCTCCCTCAAAACAAGCCCAAATCGATCATCTGGAGAAGCTCCCTCTCTAATTTATTGGCAAATATCCAAAAACTCTTCAAATATGTCACCTATATGTCACTTCTATACCATATAAAAACACAGTGATAGAGCCCTTTTTGTTCAAACTTGTTAAAGTTCAGCAAAGTTTATTTGATGTTACTAACATCTCTCCAGGCAATAAACAACAAGCATTGGCAAAGCCAGTAGGCCTGGGTTTAATCTTCTATTCATGGAGGGTAAGCAAATTGAAGCCAGCAGGAGTGGACAGACAAAGCTCTTTCTTTAAACCAGTCCCTTGCACAGTTCAATGAAAGCAGTAGAGCAGTGTTAAACAGATACCCCCAAACAGCCAACAACATAAGGAGAGAAATTAAGTATTCTCTAGACCAAGGCAAGACGTGATTGACAAAATCTCAGGCTATTGGTTGAAAGAGGGTGGTCAAAGAAAGACAATGCTTAAAATGGGTGGATCCAGTATACCACTCTATGTATATAATAAGCAATAGGTGCGCTTGACAGATATACTTCTGAAATGTAGGCCTACAAATATACAATGTATATTGCCAGCATTGACAGGGGACAGTCGGCAAACTTAAATTCCTTATTCCTGTGCAGTAAATGTGCTTTATGCAAAGAGTACTCACTTTTATTCCATATTGTCTGGTTTGACTGGGTAAAAGTACTATGTTTTTGCATTTTTCACCGAAGGTAGGCAAGCATATTGCTAAGCCTAATTACCACTGGGTAGAATGCTAGTTTCCATAACATATTCTAGCGGTAACAGATAGACTTCTCTGGCAATGGTAACATTTGATTGGCAAAACACTCCATCAAGTTACTGTTTGCTTACAGTAACCTCATTCACATTGGTGTGTGCCCTAGGCATCTACCCCATCCACTGACAGCACTGTCCTTACGCAGCCCCAATCATTTTTTTTTGTAGACATCCTGTGCATGCCATAGGCAGCATAATAGATGTGCTAAAACATGTCTGTCAAGGTACACATCAGTGCATCCCTGAGGCCAATGAATATCGAACCAGAGCAGCAGAATCCAAAGTGCTACCCCAGCTTCTGATAGGGCTATGCTTCTAGTCCTATCAGGAAGATGGGAGAGGGATTGAGGTGTGCCTTATCCTTTGTGCCCTTGACTTTGCTGCTCTGTTTGGCTCTGTGCTGTGAATCATGCCTGGTTTTGATGTTTCAGTTCTGGATTCCTTCCCTGCTGCTTCCATGGAGTTGCCAGCAAAGGCAAAAAGGTAAATAAGGTAAGGTGTGTTTGTGAGTGACTGAGAGTGAATGAGGTTGAGTGACAGTGCGTGTGTTCGTTTAGTATGCTTGAGGGTGTCAATGATAGTGAAAATGAGAGAGAATCAATGAGAGATTGTGTGAATAAAAAAGGATCTGAAAGTGAGTATGAGGGAGTGAGTGAAGGAGTGTCAGGGGGTTGGAATAAGTCATGGGGCGTTGTGTGAAGGGGTGAGAGTGAGGCGCGGTGTAGCTTTAAAGTTAAATTATGCAGCAGATTCTCAAGAGCCCAGAAGCCTCAGGAGCCTACTAATTAGTTACTATTTGTAAAAGCAGATTACCTGCAAATTAGTATTTCAAAGCAGAGCACTTATTACTCCAACTGTTCTGGGTGAGGGTCAGTGAGTGTGTTTAATAGCATTTTTGAGTGAGAGTGAGAATCACTGAGGGTGCATGTATGGTTACATTTGTGGGTGGGTGACAGTGGGTAGAAGTGAGAATGAGTCAGAATGAGTAAGTAAGAGAGTGTATGTTAGAGTGAGTGAGTGGGAGGGACAGCAAATGAGAAAGAGAGTGAGTATGAGTGAGAGTGTGTGACTGAGTGTGAGTAAGTAGGTGCATGTTTATTACTGTGCCTGTGAATCTGCCGCTGTACATGACATACTTGAGATAATTATTGCTTTATGGGGGCACCCAACCCAATGTAACTTGATGTCACTGGCCTATTGGAGATAACTCTTGGAATAAGGGAGGGCACCCTTTGCAAAATGCAGGCCCTGGCATAATGGAAGTGTTAGACTTGGCATCATTGGCATGGTCTCCCCTAACCTTTTGCCTCTACTTCCCAGGTTGTTTTCTGTGTGCTGGACTTTGTTTTTGCTGTTTTGTTTGCTCTGGACACTTTACCACTGCTGACCAGTGCTAAAGTGTAAGTGTTCCTTGTATACATTATATGTGTACATTGGCTTATCCATGATTGGCATATTTGATTTACTAGTAAGTCCCTAGTAAAGTGCACTATAGGTGCTCAGGGACTGTAAATCAAATGCTACTAGTGAGCCTGCAGCACTGGTTGTGCCACCCACATTAGTAGCCCTGTAAACGTGGCTCAGACTTGCCACTGCAGTGTCTGTGGATGCAGTTTTGAACTGCCAGTTCGACTTAGCAAGTGTACCCACTTGTCAGGCCTAAACCTTCCCTTTTCTTACATGTTAAGCACCCCGAAGGTAGGCCCTAGGTAGCCCCATGGGCAGGGTGCAGTGTATGTTAAAGGTGGGACATGTACCTATGTGTTTTACATGTCCTGACAGTGAAATACTGCCAAATTCGATTTTCACTGCTGCAAGGCCTATCTCTCTCATAGGTTAAGATGGGGGCTGCCTTTAAATATTCTTAAAATGTAGATTCCCTTTGGGAGCAGATAGACATGTGGAGTTTGGGGTCTCTGAACTGACAATTTAAAAATACATTTTTTAGTGAAGTTGGTTTTTAGATTGTGTGTTTGAAAATGCCACTCCTAGAAAGTGGGCATTTTCTTGCTTAAACCATTCTGTGACTCTGCTTTTTTGTGGAATCCCTGTATGTGTCAGTTTGGCAGCTGGGCTGTTTGCACCTCTCCTTTAGACAGTGACACAAAGGGAGCTGGGTGTAGCCTGCATATCCTGATGAGCCATCTGGGCTGAGGGGAGGGGAGGAGTGGTCACTTACACCTGAAAGGGCTGTGCCTGCCCTCACACAATGCAGTCTCCAACCCCCTGCTATGTGACTGGGGCCTGGCCTGGGAAAGGCAGGATCTTAAAAACAACAGATACTTCTCTTTGAAGTAGGCCTACTTCAAAGGCAGAAAGGGGTATAAGAAGAGCACCCAAAACCCCTGAAAAGCAGATTACGTCTGGAACTAAGAGGAACCTCTGCCAAGGAGAAGAGCTGGAGAAGCTGGAGGAGAAGTACTGCCCCTTTGCCTGTGATTGTGCTTTGCTGGGTTGGCCTCCAGTAACTGCTTCTACCTGAGAGAGGACAAAGACTGACTTTTGTGTGACTTCCCACTGGTGAGGAATCTCCAAGGGCTTGAAACTGAGCTGGCCTCCTGTTGTTGAAGTCTCAAGGAGAGCAAAGACTTCTCTCTGCCAGCACTTGGGCTTTCTGCTGAGACCCCTGCCTACCAAGTGGTGCCCTAACCTGTCTCTGGGTCCTTGAAAGGTGCAGCGGGTGGAAAAGGAAAGAAATCCACGCAAAGACCGCTGTACGGGGAAACATTTGATGCACCACCTGCTTCTCAGCTGAACAACAACGTGCCACCAGCCTCACAGCTAAAACCGACGCTTCACCTGCATTGCGGATGGGAGATCGATGCAACTCGGCTGGAGAAATGATGTGCAACACGCGCATCGGCTGATGTTAATGACGCAAGCCCCCATGCAGTGCGGTTTCTTGACACCGTGTGGCCAGATTTCGACGCAACATGGCTGGGCGTGGAAAATCAACACAAAGCCTGCCCGGACCGGAGGTGCCCATCACGATCGACGCATCGCTTTCTTGCGGGAGAGAAGAAATGACCCACCCCGACCCAACTGGAGGAGATAGGACGCACGCTCTCGCTTGCGAGTGAGAAATCGACGCATCGCTGGCGTTTTTCGATGCACGCCCGCTTGTGCGGCTTTATTTCAACACTACCCAGGTACTTTTGCACGCTAACAATGTTCTCACTGTATTCTAAAGGATTTAAGACTCTTTTTGCTTTTTAAATTCATAACTTGACTTGTGTAAGTTGGATTTTTGTCATTTTGGTCTTGTTTTATTCATATATATATTATCTATTTTTCTATCCCTGTGTTGTGTCATTTTGTAGTGGTTTCACTGAGTTACTGTGTGTGTTGGTACAAATACTTTACACCTTGCTTCTGAAGTTAAGTCTGCCTGCTCGTGCCAAGCTTCCAAGGGGGTGAGTGGGTGTTAACTGAGGGTGATTCTCCTTTACCCTGACTAGAGTGAGGGTCCTTGCTTGGACAGCGGGTAACCCGACTGCCAGCCAAACTCCCCATTTCTAACAGGCAGTCATTTTGTCAGACGATGGGAATCTATGGCAAACTATTGGTGCTAGCATACTGGAGGTAATTTTTGGAATATGGGTATTGTCACATCGTGTATGGGTGGTATCAAGGGCAAAATTCTTATAAAAGCATATTTCATATCAATTTTGACACAAGAAGGTACCCATAACAAAATGCTAGCACTGGGACACTGGAGGTAATTCTTAACATCCAATGGGTACCCAAAGGCAAATTCTGAAAAAAAGAGATGACCTCAAAGCAAGTAATATACCCAACGACTTTCAGATGTCATCATCTGCCACTGCTGTATAGTAGGTAGATTGAATTATTACAAGGCAAAAGCCTGCTATTCTAACATAGGAGTGGACCTTTGTTTCCACCAGCACTAGGTCACTGGAAAGATTTCAATGTAGAATGTGTCTAAAGGTTTCACTAAGGTGAGTCATTTCCAAAAGAGGTCCAAAATAGCAAGTATTGATGGATTACCCCTCTCCTACTATTTCAGGGCACCTACATAAAGGACATTAAACCATTTAAGCAAGTGGTATTAATGGAGAGATACATGTATTTATTGTAGTTCTGCACCATCTCCAAGCACTATGCTGGTATTCAATTCTTCCTTCACCACTCAACGTTTGCATCTGTTGTGCCCTGTGCACTTTTTAATTCCCTTTCCCCAGTAACCAGACACTCTTGATTAAACTAGACAGCCACTTGGGGGCACCTTTGCTATCACATTAAGAAAAGCATTGCTTTAAATGAGGTGGTGCTTGGAGTATGTTCACTGTTAGTAAGGACTGTGATGGGTTAAGCACTGGCAATTTTTAAAGGTAACAAAAGGTCAGTAAAAACATTTGAGCACCGCTACACATTTGAGTGAAGGCAGTTAGACCCAGTTCAAATCATTTTGAGTAAAACACACTGAAAGCTACTCGTCCTACTTTTGCAGATTGTAGGGATATGACAAGAAAGGGAAACATATCCAGGCAGCAGTACAAACTGTATGAACAGAACTATCAAAAGTTATTTGTACTTATATTTGGGAATTTCTAAAGCACATTCTGGCCATAGGCATCAAAGCGCTGACAGCAGCTTGAGCAGAGCAAGGGGAACATTGCAACAAACTACTGGAAGAAAAGCCAAATTTTAAGTTGTTTGCGAAAAGGTATGCAAGCATCAAGCCTACTAATGTGTCCTGGAAGTGCGTTCCAAAGATTTGCCGCAGCAACTTAATTTAAATGTGTATTCAGGCCCTAAAGAAGGTATTGGTTTCATTTTGCAGTCTCCAGAAGCAAAAAAGAAAACATTGAACAAAGTTTCTATAACTCTTAAATAAGAAGAACAAGATTAATTAAGTGATTTACATGAAGTATTCAGGGTCAAAAAGTGCCTGCCTAAATGTACCTTTTCTAAATGCAGACCTAAGCTCCAATTACAAGTTGCATGGTACCAATGGAGTGATAAATCAATACCCATACAAAATAGTACCATGCATAGCACTCCTTCACTACCTTGCAATTAGAGTTAATCTCATGGGATTGGGAGTAACCATGCAAACTTGATTTTATTGTTAAGAATTCCATACGGTATTTCCTGTTCCATGGGGATTCTCATTTACATTTACCACAAGCTCAGGGCAATTGTTAAATGTAAATGGGGGCTTCTGCAAGGCGGGAGCATGATGGTGGGGAGGGCTGGGGTGGCATGGGAGGCTGTGATTCACCAGGGGAAAGCATTGCATATTACGCCTGTGCCATGGTGAAGCAAGGGTAAAAAACCAGGTCCGGGCTACAAAGCAGCAGGATCCCAAACCAAATTTAATTGCCAAATTATTGGGCTGGTAAAATTGGGTCAGTTGTAGGGAAAAATAGCTGAGACAGAATTTATTGGTCTTGCCATTCATATTGGAATACTGCCCGCTCAACTCATAATTGTGGCCTGGTGTTTTGGAATTTCCATCATGGGCGGCTTCTTCGCAATGTTAAAAGAGAGTCACCCCACTGGCTGAGCCAACTGCTGAAAAATAAAACAATATTTTACTATTGTTTTATTTTTCAGCTGCTGGCTCAGCCGGCATGTGCAGGGAGGAGTGGGGCTGGGAGGGGGAGGAGGAATGGAGTGCACTAACCACACATGTCAGTTTGGCCAGCCGTCGTAGGCCCACCAAAGTGACATGCACAATTATGTTTCTCAAACCCAGCTGTGTTGCACAGCCTGCTTAGAGAAACTGCATAGACCCAAGTGCACTCTGAGCAGCAGACCAAACCATTCAGACCAGTCCTGGTGCTACTCTCATGCTAGGCATAGCATTAGAGCAGTGCCAGGATTCCTTTGGGAGCCTGTGCTGGTTTCACTTTTGAAATAAAGTGAAAGAAAAATATCAGTCCCCATGGACATAAGACTTCCTTGCATTATGGTCAACCTCTGTGACCTGGACTTGCTGAAAGCTTTCTGATGAACAGTGGTTAGTGCTTTAAATTATGAAATCTTGCCTATCAATATTTTTGTTTGTTGAAATTCACAGTATTTCAGTGTCCAGGTTCTTCATAAATCTGAAGACACAAGGGATTATATCAATTAAACATTTAAAGGCATATTCTGCACTATATAATGGAATAGGAATTAAATAAATGCATCTGGCTCCTGCTCTCAGGCAAAACTCATCAAAATGCATCAAGTGGGTAAATTCAGAACAGGGACTGGACGTGAAAATGAGACATCGCTAAAGATCGTTTCTCTCATAGAGATTAACTAAAGCAACCACAAAGAATGTGTTTTTGACCATGACAATTCAAATAATATAAAGGCTGGTGGGCTGAAACCAGCCTCGAGGCCAACAGGGCCCCATGAGATGGCCAGCTGGAATACGGGGCAGTCAAATAATAATAATTATAATAATAATAATAATAATAATAATAATAATAATAATAATAATAATAATAATAATAATAACAGTAATAATATTTTTTATGTCATCAAGTTTGTATATCCAGATTTTTTGTTCTACCTGCAAAACCAGTGACTTTCTCTTAGAGATGGGTGGGACTCACAGAGTTTCACTTTGCAAAATTCCGCAGGGTTACATAAAAACTCTGCGAGACTGCAGAGTTACGCTAGCGGGCAGAAATCAGTATGTCACGCTGCCCGCGCTGATCTTTAGCACAGGGAGCTTGTTCTGGCTGAGAAATCAGTGCATACAGCACTACACTGCACACCATAGGGTGCAGCTGCTCGAGTTGGGTTTGCTGCTGCTCAAGTAGATTTTTTACTCAATCAGCAGCTTTTCCCACATGAACAGTCACAACCATCCATGTTGGGAAAATCCAGTTGCCCTCATAGGGGCTGAAAATAACTCTAGGAGGTGCGAAATCTTGCTCATGCAAGCAATTAATGAGAAAAAACTCTATCATGCACGAGTAAAGTGGAGTGACCACAAATCCATAAACTCAGCCAGCAGAGCGTACTTTTTCATGCACCCCTACTTTCTATCCATTTTTCAAGAAAATCACAGTGAAATTACAGTGAAAGTGCAGCATTAGTTCTGATGTTCTGTGCATCATTGCACTGGATTAGTTTCAAAACTTTCTTCTTCTACATCAGTGGTTGGTCTGGCCTGTTTTCTTTGCTCTCCCTGTTCCATTCGGACAGTAATTTATGCCCCACCAGTTTGAAAGCTCACTAACTGCTGCCGCAACTGAATGGAAATGTTGGCCAACTTGACACAAAAGGATCTTTAGGAAATAGAAACTGTCTAGAGCTGTGGTACTCAAAGTACCGCCCACGGGCCTCCAGCCGCCCCACAGACCTACCTCCTACCTTGGCGGCCCGCGGACACATCCGACAAACGCCATATGATAATGGCAGCCATACATAAACATAGAAGAGGGCCGCGGGAGCATGCGCCAAAGTGGCCTCTTTGCGCATGCTCCTGCGGCCCTCCTTATTGTTTACGTACGGCGGCCATTATCATATAGCGTTTCCATGACGATCCTGGCTAGTGGCCTATAAGCCCCACCCCCGCTGTCACTTCAGTGCGGCCCTCGGCCGCAAACCATACTGCAATTTTGGCCCCCGAGAAAAAGTTTGTGAGTACCCATGGTCTAGAGTATACTGATTTCACTAGGATGCCTACACTTTTACTTCTTTGCTAATCTAGTTTTCCATTTACAGGTATAAAATGGGATGCTTGTCTATGTTTTACTTCTTTCTGTGATTTGTTATACAAACTTAGCATAAGTTCTGTTTTGGTGTGCTTATGTGTATCTCCTCTAAAGGTACCCTGGTGCTGAGCAGCTTTGTGTGTACAGCCCTGCCTTTGGTAGGTTGTTTTATTGAAATGTCAGGTCTTAAGGATCTTGTGGATTTCTAAAAACGTGGTGGAGGCTCTGATGTGGAGTGGGAGATCATTCTATACTATAGAAGCAATGTAGGAGAATGATTGTCCTTTTGATCTTGTTCTGTGAATGTGTGGGATGTGGACGAGTAGGAGTCCTGCGGACAGAGGTGTCTGTTGGTTGTTGGAAGAAGATGTGACTGTTCAGGTAAGTGGGGCATGATTTGTATAGTGCTTTAAATGTGTGTGTGAGGAGTTTAAATAGAGTATGTTTGTGTCTCTTGAGCCAGTGCAGTTCCCTGAGGTGTGATGTGATGTGAGGTCTGTGTGTGAGGTTGAGGGTGAGTCTGGCTGCTGCATTCTAAAAGGTTTGTAGTCTTCTACTGAGTTGCTTGGTGAGCCTAGCTTAGAGGGTGTTCTCATAGTCAAACTCGCTGGTGATTAGAGTGCATATGACAGTTTTTCTAGTGTTGCTTGGGAGCCATTTGAAGACATTCCTAAGCACATTCAAGGAGTGGAAGAAGGATGCAGTGATGGTGTTGACTTATGCAGTCATGTCCCGTTTGTGGTTGATGATTATTCTGAGGTTCCTGGCATGGGTTCTGGGTGTGGGTGCATGTTTAAGTTTAGCTGGCTACCAGTTGGAGTCATGTGGTGAGGTGTTTTTGCCAAAGACCACTACTTCTATCTAGTTGGTGTTGAGCTTGAGACAGTCAGCTTTCATCCAGTTAGCAACTTCAGTCATGCAAGTGCTGAATTGTTTCTTGTGTTGTGTGTCTTGACTGAGAGGTAGAGTATGAGTTGCAAGTTGTCTGTGTAGGAGAGGATGCTGATGTTGTGTGCATGGATGACACTGGCCAGAGAAATCATGTATGCATTGAAGAGACGGGGGCTGAGAAATGGACCTTGAGGCACTCCACAGATGAGTTGTGGTTTTCCGTGGAGCAAAGAGTCAAGCTGAAAGCTTGTATTCCTTCCATAAAGAAGGAGCAGATCCAATGATGACTGGGTCCTTGGATGCCAATCCCCTGCTGGCACAACATGAGGATGGAGTGTGAGACAGTGTCAAATGCTACAGAGATGTCATCTGTGGTGAGTGCTGTATTGATGGCCCTTTCGTGCAGATACCAGGCTTTGTCCTGAAGGCTGTGAACTGTGTTACATTCGTTACTCGTGTTATAAAATCGGTAATATTTTGATTATTAAAAGATCACCATAATATCATCTACGCTGACAGCGTTTTAATTAAAAGTCTGTGTTGAAATCGAAGTTTTGTTTAAGGAATTATTTGCTCAAGTAAAATGGGAAGGCCAATCAATGCAGTTCCCCGGCAGGTTAAAGGAGTATTATCACACCTAATTGTCAAGTGTTTTCTTCTTTTTACTAAGAAATCAGTTAGTGACAAATTAAAGTTCATGGAACATTTAGATGTTAATTTGACTAGTTGGTGAAAAGACCGTATTTCAAAGTATCTATTAGAATTAGGAACGAAGAATCATGTATTCTTGTGGAACGTGTGTTTATTATACGTTTGTTATATCTTTATCATTTTTAATTTACTTTAGGTGCCATATACTGGCAGGATGTCGCCTTCTTGCTACTTCACAGCAATTAGAAAGTTAAACAGTGAAGTTCGAAGCAAAGTCATGAAATGAGGACATTCCCCTAATTGTCTAGTCTAGACTTTATTTGAAAAAGTTTGAAGATGTTGTGTCACAAGCAATCAAAGAAACATACATCACCAATTCTCGTAATTAATTTGAGAATTCAATAGCATCAATTATTTCAGGCCCTGTATACTCTCTCCCTCTCTTCTTTTTACATGAAGCCTAGATGTGGATGAAGATTTTGTTGCTCAAATGATTTTTTAATCGCTATAACAAAGCCAAATAACATGACAATGACACAGTGCTTATTTAGACCTCCTCTGGATTTCCTAGTAGCCAAAGAAATTGATTTCACAGTTGAATGAGCCAGCTGTGCTTTGGCTCAATTCCCAACTTGGATGCTTGTGACCCATTTATGAACTTTGTATAGCTCTCGGGTCAGCATTAATTATAAGCCTCGTTGCTCAAGATATTCTCTCAAATGCAGCAATGCAACTAGCAGTACGCAGTCTTGGGTTTTGAAGTGAATAGGTTACATTGGTTTGGGAAACAGTAATAAACAGAATGTGTGCTATTTTCGCTTGATTTCAGAAGAGCTTGATTTAGTTTAAAGACGGATTTTTTCCCTACATGAAATGCTGCAGGAGTGAGGGTTAGCTTTCTGTGTGATCTGCATATGGGTAGTGTATATTGTCAAATGCTAATTATCACAGCAAAAACGATGCTCTTTAATTGTGACTATTTTTATGTAACACCTTAGACTGTTATTAGAAAAAAAAGTACTCCATTATGCAGTTTGCTATCTCCATGTCAAATTGCATATACTGTCCCAAATTAGATGCTAAACATGTGGTATATATCACTATGACACTTGTTTCCATTTATTCAGACTTCAAAGATTCAATATGAGGAAACAGGACTGTGATTTTACTCCGACATGATAGCATATTATATTGAATTTCGCAGCATATTTGGTATGCATCACAGACAGTCAAAGAAAGGAAATGCATAAAGTGTGATATAGGAAACAGCGTGAGAAAATGGGGCTATGCATGGCAACTTCTGTCTTCAGGGATGCCCCATTTACCTCTACTGCCATGGTCCTCCGAAGGATTTGAGATTCTCACTGTGTCCTTGCAACCCCCAGTAATCTATACCATCTGGTGCAAAGAGTGACACTTTTGAACTGCCTAATGCAAAGTGAGCCTGAAAGGAGAAAGGGAAACCTTAACGAAACAGGTCAGCCAAGGCTTATGACATATTGGACACCCAGCATTTTATGTCTGAACACAATTACAACACCTCCATTCTGTCATACAGGGATAGCATCACACATACCCATTCACAACTGTGTTGGAACACACGATTACCTACCTTTAAAAAATAAGTTAGCAGAAGGTTTAAGGTAGTCCTTTCAATGTTTCTGTGTCTACTCGCCCATATATGGCTGCCATTTAACATAACTGAAATGCTGCTATATAATTGTTTTCCCTGGTTTCCATTGGATTATTCTGATGTTAAATTATTTTTTAAAGTTTTAATGGACTACTATAGTAGTCCTTTAAAACTTTAAAACTGAAATTTTAAAAATGAATTTTCCATCAGGTGGTTCCAATGAAAACCTCTATCACAGTTTATTCTGTTTACAATTTGGAACTGGTTACTGGTGATTTTTATTTTTGGTTTGCAACTTGTGTATCTAGTAGAACTTAGAGGATTTCTTCATTTGGCTTCAAAAAAGGCAATAGCATAAGCCAATATGATGCAAGGTTATCCTGTAGAACAAACTTGTATTAGGTTGCGTGAATTGTTCTATCCGGTGCAATTGCCTGGCAATCATGACAAGAAGTAATTCACACTGATTACAGCAGAAACAGTGAAATATTGTGAAAACATTTGCAAAAATATTTCAAATATTTTGATGGCAGGGAGGTCAACAGCGGTAAAGTGTATTTCATGTTTTGTGTAATGTGAGTTCACTACAAATTCGTATTTTAACTTCTGTACGTATAATTGTTTTCTGCGTACTGTTGTTTTTACTGTCAATGTTACAGACTATTAGGGGTTATATGCAGATACATCTCCACTGGGCATTGTGTCCAAAAAATAGAACTCTATTGTTATACAAAGAACAGGAGGACATATTTTTGTCTTGGGTGGCATTACATTTATATATGTTCTAAAAATGAGGACCTGCCTGAGTCAGCAGAAAAATTACAAGTGGTAGTGGCAAACACATTTTTAAAAGTATAAAAATAATACAAAGCTCAAAAAATGCAAAATACTTAAAAATGCGGTTATGAAAGATCTTTAACATAAATTCTGGGCTAAAGGTCATATATTAAAATATTCGACATTTTCAATATGGACATTCTAATCTAAATAGGCCACATTTATATAACGTTTTCCTACATTCAGCCCACAGACAGAATGAGTGATTAATAGCTTTTTACCCAAGGAATGCAAGCTGTGTTTAAGCTTCATTATTCCAAGGGAAAGCAAATCTCTTAATGTACAAGCAATGTCATATTAAAACAACTGTACATTTTCATACAACAGCAAAAATTATGTTACTTATTGCTACCTTCTGCCAGATTTAAGAATAAACTGACTTCAAAATATTATCTTATTAACATGTTTGAAGCATGCTTTCAATGTCTTCAATCTTGTGATCGTACTTCAGCTTTTGAATAGGGCGTGAAATTATAGTTGGACAGGAAGTGTGGCATGAGAATCAATATCAGCTGCATGGAGGATAAGTAAAACATGGGTGCATATTTACAAGCCCCTGCACCTCCTTGCGTACCATCATTTTCTTATGCTAAAGAGACGTTAAAGAGGCCCCCCTCTGTGTGCCATATTTACAAAGTGGTGCAGTGGATGCATTGTGCCACTTTGTGACCCCTTGTGTCACATTATACCTGCGCCACGTATAATGCAAGCAAGGGGGTTGTTCCCACCCAGGGAGGCCCAAAGAAATGGCGCCGTGAAATCTACATTTCACTGCGCCATTTATTCCATCATTTTTAACGCCTGCTCAGGGCAGGAGTTAAACTGACGCTCTCATAATAATGTAAGGGCCACCCTGTGCTTTGCTGGACTAACATCATAGTTAATGGCACTAATCCATCAAAGCACCACAATAGCATCATAAATTATGAAGCTATTGTGCTAACGTGCACCATCGTGTGCTGTATAGTAAATACAGCACTACCATGGTGATGTTAGGGGTCGCAGAGCGATGCAAGAAAAGTCGCACATCAGAGGTGATGGGCCATTTTTTTGTAAATATGCCCCATGGTATTTTCCTTATACTTTCCACCTCAATATCATGGAACCAATTACTTTGCACTTCTGCCGTCATTACACTTCTTGCTTTTCACAAAATGGAGCAACTACCCAAGTACCCAAGAAACAAAAAATCTGTTTGATATAGTGCAAACTCGACCCGAAGGTACTGGAGCACTTTACATGAGCACCAGTTACATTACATTATGTCGCAGTTTTTAAGGCACAGGCAGATTAAGTGATTTGCCCATATTCAGAGGATGCTGAGCTGATCCGTGCTTTAAAAAGTTCAGTAAGAGATACATGTTAAGAGATTTGGCTTGGGCAATCTGGCATAGGATGCACGTGCAAAAAATTGATGTGCTTTTATAATCCATGTAGATAAACATTCTAAAACAAAAATTGTTTTACAACTGAGTTGTTCAGTGCTTGTGGTGTGCAGCTCTTCTTAGAAATAGCTATTTCTACTGCACACCCAAGGTAATGTTTGTCTCATTTTCATTTAACTCACCATAATATAAAAACGTAATCTATTCTCCATGAAATCCAACCCAATTCAGTGAAAACTTGGCTTAGGTTCAACATTTCTTTCAGATGAACAAATAATATGTTAAACTGAAAATGGAATATTTGAGCCTTTATTTGGTGAAATTCTTTCAGCACTTCCCGAGTTCTACAGGGACGTCAGGCTGGCAAATGTAAAATAAATAACACTAGTAGGTGTGATATCATTCGTAGTGATAGTGCCAACATGGCAGTCCTGAGTAAACTACTGACGTTCTGTAATGAATATTACACATAGCAACATAACAGTAAAATGTACAAGGTGGTAATTGCTTTCAAAACGACATTTGAGAAATGGTACAGAGCTGTATGTGTGGTTTCTTGCAAAATGGGCTTAGAGTTACCCATGTTCTACTTTGTCACTATCATAAATCAATATCACAATTCAATATGTTACTTCCTGGCTCACATTCACAATTCACGCTCGCTTCCAGAATATAAGTAGGGAGCTAGGTGGTAGGCAAACTGCTTCGCTTTAATTAAGACACAAAGCCACAGTTTCTACATGTTATACAGTTCCTTCATTATAACTATCACAAAATACTGTGTAAGTGTTCCTATGATAAATATGTATCACTAATACACGTTCATATTTTGCGTTGGAACACATACACATACATTATGCAGGGGTCTGTAATACCTCCTGTATAAACTCACGCCTGTACATTTCTTAACACAGTAGAGTTGTGACATTACTAATCACTTGTAATTGGAAAATTAAATAGATAGCTCAAGAATGTACTGTAAGTGAGTATTGAAACGATAATTACTTACTATTAAAGGGCTAGCAGCAAGATCAAAACTGCTTTTTGAGTTTAATACAAAATGGCACTTGAGTATATTTGTAAATGGACAATTTCTTAAAAGATCATTTTAATATAAGCATTCTTTACGCTTAGATCCCAGGGATTTACTGCAAAAATATAAACAATTCTAAATATGGAAACTGCTACTAGAGTTTAACATTCACATTCTTATACCTATCTTCATCTTACTTGTGGCTTTAATTAAACCTGTACCAAATGATGTACCAAGTGATTTAACAAAAATTGCAAGCTACATAATATTGTGTTTCAGTTATGTGATACAAATGTAATATTATGAGAGTGGTTAGCCCAGCAATGACTCTCACATCCCGATTTATCAAAAATTCGAAACTACATAGTATTGTGTTGCAGTTACGAGAGACAAATTTTATCTTATGACAGTGGCTTAGCCCCTGGAGTTTTCATCACACTCTAGGTGTGGCTAGCCCAACAGTGGCTCTCCCAGCCTGTTTTTCTAGGTTTCAGTGGATACTCTAAGTAGCCCAACTACCAGTAAAACCTAGTCCACACAAACGTAACCCACACAATGACAATGAAAGGTGTATCAACATCATTGTATGGGTTAAGTTTGCATTGGTCTTATTTCCTCTGGCAAAGAAAACGAACGAGCCCTGGCTCTCAATGCAGATTACTGCGGCTGAAGTTGAGGAGAGGTGGGTGGCTATGTGGTCACATGATGGACCCAGGCCTTAATTTGTAATAAAGAATTAAGTGATGGAACAATTTTTTTCAGAAATCCTCGGTTACTGCTGCCAAATGTTGAGGTTGCTGAACATCAAGACAGGCTCATACCTCTTATATCCTCGTGCCTCTTCCTTCCAACAGCATACCCTCTGTGCCCCTTTCTCTCACTCTTGCAGGCTCTTTCCATAACTGCTTCCTCCTTTTGTCACTATTTTTCTGTTTTTCTCTGCATTCTCCTTTCCCCCTTTGTTGTCTTTATATCTCTTGCCACTGGTTAAAGTCTGATGATTATAAATGAGCCCCAGTCCCGAACAAGCATTGGCAGTGCCAATAGCATTCAGCTATGTAGAGCATGGGCAATAGACATGTAGGCTTCCCTACAGCACAGAACAAATTTAGCACTTGCAGAAACAGTGTCATTCTCTCTCACATCCAGAAAAGATACAACACTTCAAGTGAAAAGTGGGCTCCAGAGAATACTCATTTCTCCAAAGCCACCTTGCAGAGAACAAAGCCAGAAGGCTCTCTAAACAGTATTATTTCTACTATGTGTTCAGCTTTCCTGAGAACATTTCATGAAAGAGGTCCTGGGATGGCCACTGCACTTTACCATCCGCAAAAAACATTATTGGAAAACATTCCCATATTCCATGCAGTTTTTCACCAATGTTAAATTTTTTGAAAGGACAACTGAATGACATTGTTAACATTTGTAAACACGCATTTTCTTGCTACATTTCCCTTAAGCCTACAAAAGAATCTTAGTTTTATCTCAATCACTAAAACTAGGGGAACCCAGCCAACTAAATGGCCCAAGAGAGATTTGATACCAAAAAGAGAATTTGAAGAACACTGCTTTTTGGGACCAGAAACATGTCCTTCAGTGGAATGAATACAGTGCCACATTACTGGAAATATCACATATGCTTCATTTTGATCTTTACATTTCCACTAACTAGTCATACAACAATAAATTATAAAGCAATTTCAAAAGCTGTTGTTCACAAAACAATATATAAAAAGTATAGAAGATATAAAAAGGTAGGTGAATAATTAGGAGCAATCTTTTTGAAAACAACAAAGGTGTCAGGGAGAAGGGACAACCCGTTTTCGTGAGAATACAACTACTGGGCATTTGTGCTACATGCGGTTTTGAGACTGGAGCATTGTCCGCTGTTGATACACTTATTGACTGCAATAGTAAATAGAAAGACAGAGAGGAAGTACAATAGCCTCAGTGGTAGAGTGATGATGCTTGATAAAGCAACCAATTGGTTGATTGAACCTAGAGAATTTTGGCATAGAGACAATTGATTCTAGTTTATCAAATCATTGCCTACTTTGGGTTGTTGCATTGTCTCTCCTGATATGTCACTCCGCCTCCACAGTTTCGAGAGCACTCTGACCATTTGGACCAATCAGACCAGCCACCATTTACAGGCCGCGGTCCAAAGTCTCCATATTTTATGCACTGACCTCTCCGACACCACTGAAAAAAAATACAATGAATCAGTAAAGGTTGCAATGCATTGTGATTGACATATAAAGACACATCAAACAGCTCAAGGTTCTAAAAGTCTAAACATGTATGACTTGAAGCACGTATAGCCAAGCATTGATGCTTCTGAATTGTCATCTAAGTATCACCATCCATATTTCATGAAGGCTGCAAATGCAAAACGTGTTTTCTAGTAACAACGAGAATCAAAGGATTTGTCTAGTTTTAGAAATGTCTAATCCAGCCCTGATTCACTAGTCCCGTCAAAACCCTACTATCAATTCCTTGAGTCAAGAGTTAGTTCATGCCACTTTAGGCACTGTGCCAAGGTGCACACTCCTTCACCAATTAAACGTGCATGCAGGTCTTTCTTCCACAGTGCATCATCAGTGAATGTATTAGTGTGATCGGACCAGAAACAAAACTCCACCACGTCAACTGTAAGTTATATACTGAACACCTAATTTTAGATTTTCTGCATTTCAGAGTCATATTCTCGACAGATTGCTGTCATCTATATGGATTTCAAATTGGGAGAAAAAAAACATCTTTGCATGATAATAGTGTGCCATCTGCACTTGTAAAAACAACTCTGTTACAAATGTTTCAATTAAAGGACAATGTGTTTTTAAATGAGTTTATTTACTCACGTTGTCTTACAACTTCCTCATTTAGAACGAGACACAGTTATAGCTGCATTGCATTTAGTACATGAAAGGGCCTCATTGTATCATGTTTGTAGGTTAGCCACAAGCATTCAGAACTAGAAACAACGCGCTCGCCTATGTGTTTTGAAAAAATAATTGCAGAGAAGAAAAGTCATGGTGGTGGATCAAACGACGAGACCACAAACTCGCATTGTTCTCTGAAAGAAAACAAACTGTATGTGACTAGAAATGCCTTGGTTTTTTGATTTAGAATTTGATAAGTGATTTCAGAAGTACTAATTACACAACGGTCTCTGTTATTGTAGGCCCGATGCAGGTCTCCGTGGCTTTAATTTTTCTCTACAAAGGGCAAGGCAGGATACACACCGGGTGCTAAGCATCTCCTGATAGTAAGGGTAAGCAGCCCATTTAACATGAATGTGAGATGTAGTCCTACAATGTGTGTCAAGATTTTGCTGCCTAATGTGATGAACTGGCTATCCTATCACCAGAAATTAAGGGGCAGATTTATAAAAAGTGGTGCTACACCTAGTGCAGCGCCATTTTTCTTGCACCACTTAGCCCCTCCCTAACGTCACCATGTGTGCGGCATATTTAAAATAAGGCGTACCATGGCCGTTGTCAGGGGTGCTAGCATCATAATGTTTTATGCTAGTCCGGCGCTTTGCAGGATTAGTGTAAAAAATGTTGACGCTATTCTTGCAAATCACCCAGAGGCCCATTAAAAACAATGGAAGCCTCTCTTTAATGCTTGATCTTAAAATGCCGATACAAATGAAGCAAAGAAATCTCTTAGATTTCTTTGCGCAATTTTTTTTTTGGCCCATTTAGCACCGGAACACCCCCCTTGCTTACATTATGCCTGGTGCAGGCATAAAGTGGCGCAAGGGGTTACAAAGTGGCGCAATGCAATGATTGCACCAGTTTGTAAATAGGTTGCAGCGTTTTTGGCCTTCCAATGTCACATTATGTTAAAAAAAAATGTGTTCAGTAGTTTCTGAGAATTTATTTACAACTTTTTATTGAACAATGGCTCAGTGGATTATGCATAATGCTGGTAAATTAGCAACAAAATCAACAGCCTTTGATTCTCAATCATAGGCAATACAGCAGAGGTGATCACATTATACATCGCCACTCCTGTGTATAAATCCCACTCCTAATAGTGAAGTCCCTTAACCCCTTGGCTTCAGACTAGCCAATTGCCTTATACCTTCTTCCACTTTTTAGGACAGCCCCTACTTTGGTATACCACATGTTCAGCACGTTGGCACCATTCTAAGTCAGATTCCCAATTTTCAACCCTAGGTGGTCTGTCCGCTCCCCAGGTTTGGGCTATATTGCATTTAGTCACCCATGCTGGTGAACTCAGCCAGATCCACTGGAGTCTGAGCCACACTTCTTCACCCACTATTTGTAGTAGGAGCCAACTGGCTTCTAGGGGGACTGTGAGGCCAGTCACATGCTTTTATTTGTGTTCTGTCTCTCCAAAATTGTTGGATAGATGGACAATCCCAAAGTATGTTATAGAATGTTCCAAGTTGGTCACAATTGCAAAGATCCGACTTACATCTCCCCAGTCAAGACAGAAGAGGTCTGGAGTAGTATGACCTGTGCAGTACTCTCAGCTGGACAAGACAAAATATGGTAACTTCTCTTGGGGCTCTGCACCACCTCACCCAATTGTTATCCTCAATGAGCTCAAAGTCTCCCTCCCAGACCTCTCTCAATGCACCCAGTGGATCCTGAGAATGTTCATTAATTTCTTATATGTTAGGGAGACCACCTTCAGGAGCATGGGGTCCAGGTGGGAAGGTCCTCTAGTGGCGAGGACTCATGCAATTGTTCACTGGTTATTATATGTCATTTCAAAGCACACCCCTTTTGCAAGTAACAGTAATGTTCGGTCGCCCCCATCACGTATTCATTTTGCAAGACTTCAAAGGAGATATACGTCTGTCACTCCAGAAGTGCCCCAGGTATTCAATCCCAATCAGGCCACACCTAGAGAATCCAGACAGCCCCCTGACCTTCCTCAATAGGTCACTATCCCACAGTGGAGATTTCTCTGTCAGTTTTCCCTCCCAAGTCAACAACGTATTTGCCTCCTGCCATATACGTACCGCCATCTGAGTGTGGGTCAGTAAGGTTTTTTCTATTGATCTTCTGAACAACAGAGGCGGGTAGTCCCGACCCCATGGCCTTCCTGTCCACCCTGTAGGCTAGCTCCATCTGGTCTGCATAGACTCAGTCATTTCCATCTATCAGGTGGGCCCCCCAATAGTATTTGAGCACATCCGGAACTGTCAGTCCTCCTTCATAACCACTATTTGTAGTTTGTGGAGCGCTATTCTGGTGCAACCTCCAACTCAGAGAATCTGGCAGAGCTTGTGGTTAACCTAGTTAAAGAGGGACTATTTTATAAAGGATATTTTGTAGGACATAAAGCAGTGAGACGAGGGTCATCATCAGAGAGGACAGTCCTACATCAGAGAGATTGGGAGCATTCGCCCGTGTGTCACATCTCTATGGAGGCGTGCCATATAAGGGTAGAGGATCCCATTCAGAAAGTCCGCAGGGTCTCGGGTCACGTGGATTTCCAGGAAGCTGAATCCACCCTGCACCACTGGGGCCAAACAGCACGATGGCAAGCGGGAAACACCACATGCTAGGGGGAAAATAAGGGACTCATCCTAGTTGATTTTATATCCAGCGTAGTCCCCAAAGATATGAAAGATATGCAGTAATCTGTCAACCGTGAGCTGCAGCTGTGTGGCGTAAAGCAGGATCTAATCAGCCTCTAGCAAAATGTGTTCCTCCCAGTCTCTTCCTCTGCTAATTCCTCAGGCAAGAGGGTCTTGATGGACCCACACTTCGTGGGGCTCCAGTGCAAAGATCATCAGGGATAATGGTCAGCCCTGCCACATTCCCCAGTGCAGAGTGAACAGCCGGGACATGACATTATTGACTCATACTCTGCCCAGCGGGACCTGATAAAGCAGTTTGACCCACCCGCAGAAGTTGGGGCCATACCCCAGTCTGGTGAGAGCTGCGAAAAAATAGGGCCATTCCTAGCTGTCAAAGGCCATTTTGGTATCTAATGAGAGCAGAGCAGATGGTTCGGCCTGGCGGGCAGCTGTCAAATGAAGCACCCCATACATGCGCCGGAGATTTAAATATGTTCCTCTACTGGGCATAAAGCCAGATTGATCTAGGGGTACGATCATGGTGATCACATTCTGCAAATGAGACACAAGGGCCTTAGTAAGCACCTTTATCTCTATGTTTAGAAGGGATATAGGTCAGTGCAACCCACATTCGCCTGGGGTTTACCTTTCTTTGGAACCACTACTATCTTGGCCAGTCCTTGATGATCTGGCAACCTGCTCTCCTTCCTGGCAGTGCGGAACATGTCCAACATGGGGCCTGCTTAGTTTCTGAGCAATTAAGTTTCAAAATGTATAGTTATCTGGACGGTTGAGTACCCAGGTATGCAAATTCAAATAATAGAGTAATCACATTTGCTAAGCGGGAGCAAAAATCTCTCTCATATTCTGCATGAACTTGAGCTTGATTTGCTGGTCGCAACATAAAAAGAAATGTTGAGGCCACTATTACAAGACACAGGAATTGAGTTCCCATATGCTAGAAATGAAAACCATAAGGTACAAGCGGGCATGGTAGGGGTAGTCCGACCACCTGGACCTTGTTGGGAGTCTCGCTCCCCGGGTCAAATAAAAAAATGTTTGGGCTGCCACTACACCGTGGGACTCTCGCAGGAGCCAGCATGACCTGCTTACTCATGCAAGTGGGATCGAAAAACAGCTTAAACAAAATAACTGCTGTGGGTGTCCAATGAGGAAGGCCAGGTCTTGCAGGTGGAAGGCTGGTGGGGGTTAGCTTCCCTTAGGGGTTTGGGTGTAGGGCCTGATGTAACTACAATACACACCTTTGCCCGGCACTGCTTATTTCGTCACATATTACATCACCCTTGACATATCGCATGACATCATTGATAACATCACTGATTGCATCTGAAATTAATCATTGATGACATCACTGTACTTGACAAGGGAGCGAGTTATTACTACTTCAGTTAACAAGACCACGTGAATTTCAGTGTTTTTTTAGTTTAAAATGTCATGTTTAAACTGACCTTTTCACCTAACTATACCATACCTTTAATCTTTGTTTTTTCCTGTGAATTTCGATGTTTTTTCATATAAAGTAAAATATTGTTTGAGGGAGGGGTGGTAACTATTTTTTCAATCTTTAACAGAATGGCAATTGCCCCTGCTATTAATCTATAGACCGTCCGTTTCCTGCAGTTCCATTTTTTTAAAACTCTGTTTATTAACCTTCAGATATGTGGTTTACAGTGAGTTTCTACCTGAATGAAGAAAGGTAAAAACAGGTGTTTTCAGAAGCGATTTAAAGCTGTTGAGTGATTTGGGGTGCCTACAGAAGGAATATGCATTTTGGATTAAGTGCTAAAAGATGACAATATGTTATTAGGAAAAGGGGAACATCAGTATTTGTTTATTTTGGGTCACAAACAATAATGGCCAATGTCTATTGGTCAACCACTCATAGTTCAATGTGACAGCAACTAGGTACACCAAAACCTGGCTACCTTGACCATAAACTCATACCTACTCATAGCTGAGAAACAGGGCACATTTTACAGCGACTTTAAGGGCAATTTAACAGACGCGGTTCCGTGTGAATTTGTAGGTAGCCAGAGAAACTCAAGTACCTAGGCCCTTGAAGATGTTGCTCTCTATCAACACAGCCACCAACTAGATTGCTGATCACAACACCGAAGAAATTATAGTGGGAATTAAAACATGTCAGAATCATTTTAATGTGTCCAGTTGGTAAAATGGATTGAATGCCATCCCGGTTCCCATACATATGTGAAGTTCACAATTAAAATTGTGGAGTGTACTGACTGTACTGTGTTTGAATTTTGAGTTGTTAGAAATGCAGTTAAGAAAAAAATTTCATAGCTGTGTACCCTTTACTGAAAGTGTACAACGATCTAACTCTGTGTATGGCATATAAGACCAGCCATTCATATTTTTCTACATCATACAGCATGGGGCAATCGTTCAGCCACTGGCTAACTTCACTGTGAGTAATGACATTCTGTGCGTTCACAGGGAGCACATACACATACGTAATAGTTCCCTTCAGTGCCAGGGACTGTTAAGCAATCTGGCAATCTGATATTTTTTTTAGAGCAAAAAAGCTTTTACTCAATGTGTTTCTGAAAGTTTTGGAAAAATGATGAAAACACAAAACAAGCATTGATAAAGCGAAAAAGGCAAGCAGACAATGTCAGACCTATTGGCTTTGCCACTACTTGTTTACCTTGAAACCAATTTTTAATGCTATTTATTGTCCATTACCCTCCAAATGCACCTTCACATTTGAAACATATCCAAGAATAAGGGCCCTCACAATACCCAAGGTACATACGTGAAATATGTGAAGTGAAATACATACTAGATTTGCATCAATATTTTGAATATTAGTGATTTCACAACGGTTAATGAATAAGTCAGTTGAGCAATATAACAGCAGGCTTATCTAGTGTCTGATCTGACAAATAAATCACTTGTGGTTCAGTGCGTACACCTGAAAAATGACTTTGATAATCATCGAAGTGATGGAAATCTCCATTCAGATTAATCCAACTATTAGTCCCCTAGAAGACATCGAACACCCATCAATCCCCATTGCACCTTGTCATGCAGAAACTGACAGATATGTGGGTACGACAGGAGGACAATTTTGGGACTTCCGATGAGACTGTTTGTGGGCTTGTCTCACATTGCTCACAAAATCAACCTATTTGTGTAGAGAGCACAACCTCCGCATTCACTGACTACCTCATCTCATCGGATTCTTTTGCTACCTGCACTGCACATCTGACACGCAATTAATCACTCTAGGAGATGTGAGTGATGAGAAAAGAATGCAGAATTAAAATATGTTTGTGTGTCCAGGCGCCACGGAGACAAGAATTTTAATGCCATAAACTCTCTTGCAGTAGGACGTGAGATGTGTGACAGATGGGTTTCACAAAAGTGGGAAATGTTTGCTGTTTCATATGACATCCTAAAGCAAGGCTCAAGTGTGATAGAGTGGATATGTCACTTAATGCTGCCTGCTAGATTTAAAGGGTCCAACTCACAGGGCACTTGCACAGCTAAATATAGCTCAGTTGTGCAAAGCGCAGCATTTATTTAGAGCCAACAGCATTCCTGATTCGAGGAATAAGGAAAGGTGACATCTTGTGTGCCGCATCATAGAATTCTAAGATAGAATCCTATGATGCTGTAGAGAGCCATATGATGTTGTAAAGTGACAGTCGAGATCAATATATGGCTGAGGTGTATGAATAAAGACACGTACCATTTGATGTGTTGCGATGTATCTACATTTAAGGCCACTTTGTTTCAGTCGCTTGGTCACTGGGTCGAGGATCTCAGGGTAGAAATGCAAGCCAGAGGTGCGGAACACCAACAACATGCAAGTCTCAGTTGGTATTTTTTGCAATCATGTTTATAACCTTCAAATGGTCAGGAGATAGTTCTTTAGAAGGTAGGTGGGAAGGAGGTAGGGAATACTCCATAATCGGTACGGTTCAAGGTTTCTCCATAAAAGAAATACTTTTTTCTCCTCTGGAGAAACAAAAAAAACGTTATTGAGTGGAAATACACTTGAAAAAATAAATCAGTTCATTATGCCGAAATGCAGACTCACTTAATTTCAACATGTGCAAATGCTTTCTCATTTGCCCACTTTTGGAAATCTAGGATTGTCAAAGATTTAAATGTTACTCTTAAAATTATATGAGAGTTCCAAAACGTATGGCATTTGAACCAAACCTAGTAGTGACCCAGCAGAAGCAACTTTCTGACTGTGTCAGCTGTGAATCACGCCACAAAGTGGAGGTATTATTATTTTATAGACAAAGGTGCAGATTAGCCCAAGTCATGTGTGTCTGTGCAAATCTCTTTAGATAAGCTGGAGATGGCCATTTCTCATACCTTAGTGGAATTTAGGGGCTGATTTGGATATTGGTGGATGGGATTACTCTGCCACAAATTTGACGGATATCCCGTCCACTGTATTATGATTTTCATTATATCCTATGGAACTTGTAATAAGGCGGACTGAATACCCGTCATGTTTGGGAGAGTAACCTGCCCTCCAAGATCTAAATCAGGCCCTTAGTTTCACAGATTTGCTGTGAATCAGTTTCTGAGTAGTTATAAGTGATTTGTAGAGTGTACTGTACTGAAAACTGTAAGGATGTAGGTAACACTGTCAATCTTACATAGCACAAATAAGGTACACTTATATGTAACAGTCTACAACCATTTGCTTTAAAAAACCACAGTCCCACAATTCCCCAAGTAGATTGAAGTAGGTGAGGCAGATCATATAGTATCTGCTCATTATAACTAAAGCTCCTGGTTTTCCGTTTACACAGATTTCTGCAAATAAATGCAGGTGGAAAAATATTTTTCCTTTGACTGTATTTATAAATAAATAGAAACAGAAAAATGCCAATACATTTGTTTAACTTTGCTGCTATCTGCAACCTGAAGACGAGCCTTTCTGGTGCAAGTGGGGAGTGGGCTTATCAGTTTTCAACTGAGCCCATAACAAAGTCCGACATAAAGGGGCCATTAGGCTTCCTTTTGTTTAAACATCCTGGCTGGGTGCTATGAGGGGGGCAAAGGGAGACGCACACCTAAAAGCAGTTGTTAAAAAACAAATACACAGAGCTTATCACTTTAGAGAGAGAGCATGCTTTTTAATTTGTTCAGTTCCTGGATCCAAGAAATATGCAAGCACTGTAGGAATGTTAGATGTGTTGGACTGTCCCAGTATTTGCAGAAATAACAATTTAAATACCACTATTTTGTTGTATTTCTTTTATAGCACTATCTACAATGCAGATTTTCGGAGCACTTTACATCACACTTTATATATTGACAATAAATCATATGTGTGTAAATCAATGTATAGGATGTGTTACGTAAGACAGTGAGGGTTACCCAGTCCTTCATAGCTCACTGTGCTATATTAAAAGGATTACAATTTATTAACTGCAGGTAACAAAAGGATCTCTTTGTTAAAAGCAGCAACCCATTTACCCAGCTATATAAATCTAGCTAAACCTATAACAACCAAGTGCGCATTGCAGGAGCGGCTAGTGGAATTTGAAAGAGGTGGGGCATAAGACTGCCTAACAAACTGTGGTGAGCAAAAAAATTGGTCTAAAATGGTGCAACTTTAATCCAAATATATAAGAATCTGGCCCACATATAGGTTATTCATGACCAGTTCATGTTTAGAAAGTCTCACTTTTAACAAATATCAAGCATTTCACACCATTTCTTTTTTGTATGAACACCGCCCCCAGTTCGGTAGAACTTGCATCTGGAGCAATCATAATTTCCATGCCAGGATCATACACCTGACTCCACTTAAATGGTACTATCTTTCCTACCAGAGATCTCAAATGCACTAATTTATCCATATAGTTTTTGATGAGCTTTCTGTAATAATTGACCATCCCCAAAAACAATACTACTTCTTCCATAGAGGAAGGTTATTTCTGTCTCTTTGAGAAATCTAATTTCCCAAATAACTCACCTCACATACACCAAACATACATTTCTCCTTTCTTAGTGTTAATCCTGCCTCAAGAAACCTCTTCAACATAGCATGTCCACCCTCATTATGTTCACTCCACCATACTTCCATATATAAATAGATTGCCCTGGTAGCACTTCACTCCTCTTATCCCTTTCAAAACTGTAGACATTATACATTGAAAAACTAAGGCATCAGAAACAAACACAAAGGAAATGTTTTATACTTATAGACTCCCATTGGTGTTATAGTGAGGTGAGTTCTGGAGAACCTGTATCTAATTCATCCTGGTGATATGCTGCTGTTAAATCTTAGCTAGAAAGAAATTTGCACCTTCCAATGTAGACAAGATATCATCTGTATGTGGTAATGGAAATCGATCCACTTCCCCTTCCCTGATCAATGCTCTTAAAATCAACAAATAACCTAATACTCCCATTAGTTTTCTTTAGCATCCACAATAGGGGACAGCCACTCAGTACCTTCAATGGGTTTCTATCACCCCATTCCCCATTATTTGTTTAATTCAGCTTACACACTTTCTTGTATATTGACTAGACTCCATCTGACATTGGCTTTTGTAAGGGTGGCACCTCTCTTGATTTTAATGTGGTGTTTATATCCTTTTAAACATCCTAACTTGTCAATTAAGGGATCCTCATTCCTTTGAGACAATTTAAAAATTGGTCTAAAATGGTGCAACTTAAATCCATGTATAATATGAATCTGGCCCACATATAGAGTTTACATTACCCCTGACTTGCCTCCTAATTTAGTAATAGCATTGTAATTAGGGAGGAGGCAAGAATGTTTCTCAGTTCATGCTTAAAAAGCCTTGCTTTTAACAAATACATCTCAATGCATGTATCTATTTACAGAGTGTCAACACATTGCCATTTTGACACTTCGGAAGCATATAGAGATGAAGCTGGACAGCACAATTACTAAACTATGACAGCTGCATCGCTGTGTGCTTTCTGCATTTTCCAGGGTGCCAGGGGGGTAGTTTTCCATTGTGTACCCAAATGGTTTTCAAAACATGAGTAACCAAGATTACAATAAGTCCTATGCATGTAAGATCAGAAGAGGGTAACCTATGGCTTAATTAATTATGCACAACAGGAAAATAGGTTTGTGGCTTTTCAAAGACAATCACTTCGGAGAGTAAACAAATTGGCACGTTAAAGCATGCAATTTAATATCTTATTTGCATCCACTTTTGCTGTTTACTTTTTGACAGGACTAATGAGTGCTCTAAAAACAAGGTGTTCATGCAAGGCCTAGGTGTGGCCTTCTGGGCACAGCACTGACAGCAGAGGTATTCTCAGTTACATAAGGAAACACTCACTGTTGTTGTGGGCACAATTTTTATTTCCTTCTGCTTCAGCTGCCTAACTGCAAAATAGAAGTTACTCAGTCTTAGGCTTCTAAATCCATCCATTTGGAGTCCAATGAAGCCCATCCCTGTAAATATTGCTGATTTTGTTCAGGTGTTTAAGGGACTGGGTGGTGCAGTTTTTTATTAAAATTACTAAAAGTCCCTCTATATTACTTGTCTCGATGGGATCCCTTTATTGCCCTTGGACGGAGGAAAAGCTAAGTAGACCAATGGGGATTGTAAGACATGGCCCACACATTACAGTCAGATTACTGTGCAGCTGGTTTAAAACCCTAAACATCTTTCACAAACTGAAACTTGTAAACTATATGTTACTCACAGAGCCTGACAGCAGACATGAGAAACTCTTGTACACATGCACCCATTATCTGCCTATCACAGTTTACTGCAGTGAGCACTTCATCAGCTGTGCTATCTGGTTCTTTAATTTCATGCAGTCGAATATGAACAGGCAGCAAATGAAACACCCAAAGCATCCAAACTTTGAGGTATGATACTTATAGGGATGAATGAGTTCTGGTTACTACGCCTCTACTGTCCAAGGGGTACTCACTGATCAGGACAGAGGGCTGTAATGGGTTACCATTGGCTGCCTGTGTGACAAACTGCGCTGTCAGAGTCAACCTCCTACCTGCACTCTACAGTCATCTCCAGCACATGCCTGCCGTTTGCCAGGGACCGTCCCTCAAACTTAAAACAGAACCGGTGAGAGCCATGGAAACCTTAAGCTGGCAGAGCAAACACAAGGGCAGGCCAGACTGGTGCAAGGGCTCGGGGCACTAACCAAGCTGCATGAAGTGGTTGGTAGGGTGAGTAGCCAGGGAGTTCCCTCTTGATGTCAGGAGTCATGCGTAGTACCAAACCTGCACACAGCAGAAACATGACTCCAGCAGCAAGAGCCAGGCTTTAAAGATAGGCTTAGAATTTCACGGCTGGGGTGCTCTAGCATGAATCATCTGCTTTTACACCCTGGATCCTGTGACTCTATCTTCCAGACAATGCCTTATTGCGCAGCGCACATCATGGTCCTTTGTATTGCAAGGCGCTATCATATGTGGTAAAGAGTTAATTTGCAGATAAGAAAGTGCCCTGAAATACGTGAGCTCATAGTTCGCACTGTACAGGTGCACAGCCTAAGCTTTCATATGAAAGCGTTTTGAAATATGTGTGCTCAGGGTGTGTGCTGTGCTAAGAGAAGTCCTTTTTTTCTACCACAAAGAAGGCATACTTACCCAGGCAATGGCAGCAAGGGGTTATAGGAGGTTGTGCACCAATCACTTCAGTTGTTGACACATGGAAGCGCTGCACAGGGGGAAGCTATGAACATATACATTGAACATGCTTCTATTGCAGAAGCATGTGCAGTCTATATGTTTACAACATGCATGTGACCCCCACGTCTCGGAGTCAAAACCTGTCACATGATGTCACAGGACCAGTAACTAGCAGGCATCCTTCAGAGGCAGACTCCTCTAACCTCTACCCTTTCCCAGCTTGTCACAGGGTGGGGTGGAGTCAGTGATACTTGCTGACCCCATCACTCCCTTTGACAACTTGAGAAAGGGTGGAGTGGCAAGACTGCCTCAGACTAATAGACAAGTAGCCCAGAAAGAACAGGGCTGATGCCCTAAATGCCTGGGGCTGCTTTAAATTGTGACACTATGGCGCACCATCAGTGGGAGGTCCCAGAGGACCCCAAGTATTGAAAGCCAGGGTTGGTGGTTTGTCAGCCCTTCTGTCCTTCTTATGCAATGAACTGAAGCTGTCCCCCGACCCCAAAGCAAAAGTTAGCTGGCACATGCACACTGGTGCATGTGCCTCTGGAAACTACCTGACCCTCAAGTTAGAGAGTGTGGAGAAAGCCTGGCACTCAGGCACAATTTGTTTTGTAAGGTATGTAGATAGTAATTGCAGTTACCATCTAAATGCCTCACAAAATTGGTGGAGGTGCAACACCAATGCTCAGACCCAGGAACAACCCCTGGCTCATTGCCTATTTTTGCTAGCAACAAAATAAAATGTGGATAAATACAGATAAAACTACCAAAAAATTGATATGAATAAATACAGACAGAAATGTTAAAAACATACCATAAAACCAAAAGCCCAAATTATAGCATTTTACACTTATTATACAGCTTGTGAGGATAAAAAAAGACAGTAACACCAAGAGAAATAGATCATGATTCCAAAGACAGGCAGTTACTGTTGTATAAAGTCTTTTTTTTAAACGAAAGCTCATATGAAGATTTAAAAATAAATCACCTTTATAGGTGGTCACTAATTAAATGTAAAATAATCTAATCAAGATACATTTTAAAATATATCAAAGGAAGCATCTGCTTAATTCAATTTTTCAAAACATGTTCTTCCATGTGATGTGTGGTTAAATGAACAATAAAAAGGGCCCCCTAAAAGTGTTTTTAGGGGCTGCACTATTTCTCTTTTAGAATTCACGAGACCTGTATCTAATGCCTCCTAGATTGAAGTAGTTGTCCAAGCACAAAAGACGCAAGACTTTGATGAACTTGATGAAAGTCTGACCAATTCATTATCAATTTCTGGTATGCTATTAACAATCTCATACAGGATATGAATATTGGACCAAATAAAATTCTGTTATTTTCCAAGTTTTAAGTAATTGTGCATACAATATTAGTTTTAAGAATAAATAGTAAAGTATATATTTGCTGACAAAGCATTTTTCAACTTCAATTCGGCATGTGCTAACTCACCATGTTCAGACCACACAATGTACCTTCTGCAGCCGGCATGAACTTTGTTTCACATCTGTGGCCGACTCTATGACACCAAAGCGATTTGCATATGTCCTGAAAAATAAATGTGCTGTTTGAACTTTCCTTTGTTGTCTTTTTCTTTAAAATATTTTATTGTTTTTTTGCCCACACATAAAGCATGTAAGGAGGGAGTTTAGACACAGTTGGGGCACCAATCTCTGTTTTCCTGTCCGATTTACTTTTTTACCTCTTTTTTCATACAAAGCGATTTCCAAGTTGAAAACTGTCAAAAGTAAGGCAAACCACTGTTGAAGAGTCGGGGGGGGCTTTTCCAACTAAGATGACACAATGCATAGTCAGCGCACAGCCATAGCAATACATGCAAATCTCTGAGCTGGACCGGGAACCATAACACCCTGAACCCCCAACAGAACAATCTGAGCAGTTAACACCAACTTCCTACCCAAGCATGTACCAATAAATGTAGTAATCTCACTCCTGAATGGAGTCAAGGAGGGACAACTGCTAAACATGTGGACTAAGTCAGCCTTGCTGGAATAGAACCGTGGGCAGGTACTGCCTGCCATCCCTCCCCATCCAGCAATTTTCTGAGGTGTATAATACTGATCAAACAAAGCTTTTCAGTGTTGGTTGCGTAGGCTAGCTGAAAGTAATAGTGTAAAGGCTAGCTCCAGACATTCCAAAAAGGGACATTCCAGAACCCTAGTCTCTTCTGCCATTTTTTGGATTGTCTTTCAAGATCATCTAGTGTCAGGGTATTCAGATCTCTCCACAGTTCACTAATTGTATAGCAATCTCCCCCAGCCAGTTGATCCAGTAGAGCTGTCCTCTAAAAGCCCATGGCCCCTTGCCCCTTTTCAGGTTAAAGAGTCCCAAATTTGTAAGTGTTTAAAAACATAGTTCTAAGATACATAAAATTTCTCCTGCAGTTCTTCATATGAGATATTTGCCTTCTACCTGAAAAAATTGCCTAGTCTCGTAATTCCCCCAACCTCCCACTCCAGAACTAGAGGCCACCTAAAGATGTCTGTCAATAGCAGATTTCTTGGTAAGGAGATGTACTAATGAAGATGTTCCAGCCCAAGCTTTTTGCATAACAAGGCCCAAATCCTATACGCCCTCTCCAAAGTCTTAAACCATGTTTTCTTAAAGTAGCTGGGTTTAACTTGTCACAGTAAGCACCCACATTCTTTTTTCCCAAATAAAATCTCATAAATGGATGGAGTTCCACTTGCTGTGCCAATTCTACCCTGATACCTGAACAGTGGGCCCATGAACTGAAGAGCCTCTGCCCAATAATATAATTTAAAATTTGGTACAGCCCAGCCCCCTCTCTTTCTAGGAAGGGTCAGGTATTTGAGCGCCCTTCTGGTCTTAGAGTATGCCCTTATTAACCATGTAATCATAGCATTCATGGCCTTCAACCAATAGTTAATAAATTCCAGGGGATGGTCCTAAACAAATACAACACATTCAGCAAAAATATCATTTTGATGATTTTACTACAGGATTTTTGAACTTTCAATGAAAGTTTGCATATATTCACTTTTGATACATAACTGATTCATCCAGAACATGACCAGAAAACCAGTAACAATGTGCATTAAACCTGTATACAAATGTATGCATCTGCGATGGGCTTATTTGTCTTAAGTCATGAAAAGTCTCTCTGTGACCATCCTGTGAATTTCGTTTGTCAGTGCTGCATGGCCGAGTGACACCTTAAGTCCACAAACAACTATGTTCCTTCATTTTGCAATTAGACAAAAGTAGTTTATGCTGCAAAATTATGAAGGCATAGATAGTTGATAATCTCAATGAATACAAAGAACAATCACAAACACACTACAAAAAGCATTGTCAAAGCCAATATATCTACAGTGCACTTTCATTCACATGACATAACCACTAGCTTTAACAAAGCTTTTTATCAGCAACCCATTGCAATGATGCCAGGAAACCACTGGGCGTACTGAAAAGCCAATGGGTGTCACGAGCCTTGGGTGCAGCCCTCTTACATTGAGGTTACGAAGCAGTGGCCAGGCTGCAGGATTAATGGCGTAACCAGCGTTTTGAAAAGTAGCAGTGGCTGGACGGCAACATAACATTATGCCACTGGGTACACTGATTTGCTGATGGTCACTTGGGGCCAGATGAATCACCATCCCGGTTTGCATTTCCTAAATAGCAATTTTTAAGAAATCGCTATTTAAGAAATGCAAAATGGGATGTATGAAAATTGCAATTCGGTAATAAAAACTTTCTTAAAAATCCCAATCGCTATTACCGAATCGCAATTAGGGAATGGGACTGGATTCATCCCTATGGGCAATGCAAATGGTTTTGCATTACCTAATTTGTGAATTCCTGTTAGGAATTCGCAAATTAGGTAATGTAAACCCCAGGGTGCTGGGGGCCTAAGGCCCCCTTTGATGCACCCCAAAAAAATATTTGTAGACATGTGAAGCGCACACATGCCCTAGGGACATGTGTGCGCTACATGTCATTTTTAAAAATGCATTTATAATGCATTTTTTTAAATTGCACATGCTTACCACCAAATTGGATTTGGATTTGGTCAAAGAGCAGCTACCTACTACAGCTAATCCACCACTGAAGTGACCACATCCGTGGGATAGGTCACCTTTAGCAACCCAAACCCTCTATTCTGCTGCTACTAAGATAGCAGAAATCAAAATTGAGTGTTCATAGGGGGCTGCCCCCCCAGAGGTGTGGTCAGCCTGCTAGGGGTGTGCACTGACCTGCATAGCTAAATTCCCACCTGACCAGGAGCAAATGTGCCTATGAGCAGGAAGAGGGCTGTTTCCTCCACTGGGGGACTTCACAAATGGCTATCAGGGGCAGTGAAGTCTTTGAAGCTCACTACCCTGATGGCTCTATTCACTAGCACGGCTGGGGAGCGGGAGGTGTGACCTCCTTCCTGCCTCAGCCTTTTTTCTTGACCTCTGGGAGTGACCAGTCTGTCTGGCAGGAGGACAGAAACCTGTCCTGGTGCCAGAAAGCATGTGAAAAGCACAGGCTGCTCAGCCAAAGAGCAAAGAAGGGTGAAAAACAGGTGGGCAACCTCTAGTGTGCCACCTGGGTGCATGCCAGGACATGAGATTCATATTGTGGGAGAGAAAGCAAGCTGTTTGACACCAAACTTGACATATTTAGGTGGTACCATAATGGATATAGCAGCCTGGGTCTGCATGGGTTTAAGTCCCATGTTATCCGATGGACAGGCCTGCACTTATAGTGTACCTTAATAGAAGGGATACTATAGAGGCCTATAAGTTCATGCTTATATGTCTGCACCTTAAACATAATGTATACTGCCTCTAGGGTTTCAGGGGTCTACCTTAGAGGTGTCTGACATGCATGGAAGGCAGTGCATGGGACTGTGCCACTCATAGTGAGGGCACAGTCGAACTCAAGCAGTTTGCACCACTCTGATAGTCTGCAATGGAAGGCCTGCCCTCAGTAATTTGTGTGGGTCACTGAGGGTGGCACAAACTTGTGCTGCAGACCTGGGATCCCTTATGACCTATGCCCTGGGTACCATTTACTAGGGACTTATAAGCAGGTACAGTCTTGCCAATCAGGGACACATCACATCAATATAACAATTTAGGGAGAGAGCACAGGTACTGACAGGTACTGGAGTCTAGTTAGCATGCTTCCACTCCACAGAGTCATATATATCAGCATTGGGGGCTAAAATTGGGGGGGTGGGTGACAATACATAAAGGGGCACTTTCCCACAATGTTTAAATGTTTACATGCATGAGGAATACCAGTACGAATATCCAGGGAATGGGATGGTCCAGAAAAGGTGACATACTTTATTTTTTAAACACCTGTTTATTGATTTTGCTATGCATGGGTGGAAAAGGGCCATCCTACCACAATGGTACAGTCTTTTAAACTTGAGGCATGTGTACATCATAGCATAAATTTCCTCTCCCATGTACGCCACTTTAGTCTCAACTACCATTCAGACAACAAATGGCCTGTCCTCCAGAATACAAAACATAGTAATAACTTTGTTGTCTCATTGCATTCCGGGGGCCTCCTATTTCCCTGGTCATCCCTCCCTATAAGGGCATATCGTCCATGGCTTGTCTCCAAGGCCACCACACCTTATCAAATATTTTGGGACATCTGTGTGCCTTATACAGCATTTTTTTATATTACATGCACCAATCTATATTGGCCTCCCAGTTTCTCTGTTTCGAGACCTCACTACTCCCCCACAATTTAATGCTATTAGAGATGTGTTACAGAGGAGTAGAGCTTATTTTTCTAAAGACTGGTTGTTCCTTATGCCCAGGGTGGTCAGCTTGGGGGTTCAGGTCAGTAGTGTACTCCAAGACCTCTGAGAATTGCTTTGGCACCTCCCCGCCCAGATGTTCCGGAGGAATAGACATTCCCATACTGTATGAAGCAGGGTGCCTCTCTACTGACAGTCATTCATGCAACTGTGTGAGCCTGTCTTCCATATATGGAACAATCTTGACCTGATGTAATAGGTCCTGTGGAGCTGTTTCAGCTGTATCTGTTGAAAACCAGCCCAGATGGCTACCTTGAAGGGGAACCTGCATGCCACCCCTCCCCCAGTCATCATCCCAGTCTGCCCAGGTCTCCATCAAACTTCTCCAAGGGACGGTCTAGAAGCCTCCAAATATACCACTCCAGGGCTACTGCTCTCCTGTCTGACATCACCAATAGCTCTTGTTGCAATGTAAATGTCCAGTCATTGATTATTTGTAATTGGGGCATCCAATAGTATAAGCAGAGACGGAGAGGGCTATAACTCTGTCAAATTATTTCCTTGGGAGAAAAGTGCATGCTATTCTTGGGGACCCACCCCACCCAGAGCAGAGCACTCGTAATTGCATTCACTGACCTACAGAATTTCTCCGACACCGGAAAAGGAGTGTTCTGTAGTGTGTACAGAAACTGGGGCAGATAGATCTTCTTGTATAGAGTTGGGTTGCCCACGAGAAAGGAGAAGTATCTTCCAGCGGTCTGCTGCCAAGAATGTAGGAGTCAGTTATTTTGTCTAGGTTTTCCACCAAGAAAGGGTCCTGATTCGTTGTAATGAAAACATCCAATTAGTTGAACCCCTGGGTTATCGGGGAGCATTGCCTTACTTATCCAGTGTATCCCTAGATAGCAAGAACACAGCAATTATTTTCCATTAAATGCATAGCCCAGAAAAGGAGCCAAACATCTCAATTATCTTCAACAACCTTGGGGCCGAGCACTCCGATTTGGCCAAATGGAACAGAATGTCGTCCACATAGAGGGACATCACTTCTCCCTAGTCGGGTCCCTCCTCAGCCCAAGCTGCAATGCGTCTGTTGCAACCAGCAGGCAAAAAACGAAATCACTGGAGGAGGGAGGGGTGTTCATTGCTGTCTAGTACCCCTGTCCAAAGAAAATAAGAAAGTTCCCTAGAGAATTCTCCATTTACTTTGACCATGGTTAATTGTTCTGTATAATGCAGCCTCACTCATAGAAACAAAAGGCTGCATACTTGTTGTGACTGAATAGGGTTGTCTCAAAGTTGAGAATAGATGCCAGGGCAATGCATACACTCACATGTATTAACCCTAAATATCATAGGCACTCAACTTAGAATGCACTACTACTGTAAAATGCAGGCACATAGAGCCCTGTGGCTGGCAGAGGAGTGTATATTTTGCTACCACAAAATTATTGGTTCATACAAATAATCAATACACTTTTATTTTTGCTGCTACCTCATGAAGGAAATGATTAAACGTGACCTCAAACTGTCAAACACTTGTCCAAATTGATCAATGCATCTTTTTCCAATAAACTCTTGTGATTAATTTAGTTTTACTGGAAATTAGATTCATGATTTTAATTGATTCTTTTTCACTGCATTATAGCTATTTCTTTTGGCTAGTCAGTTTTGTTCGCACTCACACTTACACACACATTTCTGAAGTTCATTCCTGCTTACTCACAATGGCACTGATTTTTGAGTCTTACAACAGAGTTTCCTGTAGGTCGAGCAGGACACTACAGAAGGATTTCTTTATCATTTTGTCTTTCTACAAGTGCTTTTTCATTATTTAGTTTGGGGGCTACTAACCATGACAGGAGAACTTTGTGATCGGCTTCTTCCACAATTGAAGGAAAAAAACAACTTTTAAACTTGAAGTGTATTTATTAGAACTTCATTATTTAAATTTGTGTAATATTTTGAAACTTTTTTAAATCCCTAAAGCAAACTGGCCAAAATGTATGTAGCGTGTAATTGATGTTCCAAAATAAAGATGGCACCAATCACACAGGGTGCTTCATGCATTAACATATATTTACAAAGTAATGTTTCTGATCATGAGAGTGCATTTTTTTCTGTGATTTCCACTTCCTTGGCAATGTATTAGTCAATTATGTACCTTTAAAACGTATTGCTGCATAACTGGTTTGTTACTTAGGCAAGAAAGGATTATATGTGTTGTTGATGTGTACTATCAATCAAAGTGTACTGATATTCCTTTGAACCTTAATATGGGCATTGCAGAGTGTCCTGAGCTGGGTATTTGCAATGCTTTGTATCTTGTGGCTGGTAGTTGCACTGGTTTGGTTGTCAACTGCTGTAACTGTATATTTTAAAACCTCTCCTTACCTTCCAAAGACCACCATCTTGCATAGTAAAGATACTACCTAAGTTTCTTGCTTTCTTCAGTGTTTCATTTTAATGTCACAGCGTTTTGCATCGCATTTTCATTTCTACTCTGGGTACTGTTCCACTTAGGTTAGCTTCACTACCTTCAGTCCATACCAGTTACTCAGCTGCTGATTTACAGTCTTATGTTATTGATGCTGTTGCTGCTCAGCATACACCACTACATTTTCAAAATTCCCAAATGTGACAGGCATCCCATTGACCCAAGGCACAAGGGGGTGACCCAGACAAGCCAAAGGGTTAGGAGGGCTAACAAAACGTCTGTTTATCTATGTTGCATATAATGCATATTGTATGTTTTGTGTTATATATTATGTAGTATGTGTGCTTTTAACAGGAGGTATTTTCAAACAACTAAAGCTGTCACCCAAACCTAAAAAGCTATAAACCAGCATGTGAAATATAATCAAGCCAGTAAAGTAGATGCATAAGAAACACAAGGTGACTCTTCTGCAATGTAATGATCCTCAAAATGCCATGGCCTTGCCGAACAGCACATCCAAACAATGGTAAACCATGAAAGACACATGAAAGCCAATGAATGACATGGGCTGACCTAAAGCCCACTCTCTGTATTACTCTTGTGTGTACTTTTTTAAAGGTATTGGAAACATGAGGTCTGTCAGACAGCGAAAACTCAGTGTGACCTAAAAAGAGGACAGAACGGATGTGAAGTTCACATATGCTGGTAAGTAGCATCCCAAAGTCAACTATGTTTTGTACAATGATTTACAACTGCACTAGTAAATAATAACGAGTGCTATACCATATTGTAAAATAAAGCAGAAAATGGTAGAACTGAGTACCTTTCTGATGCTTCTTTAATTTGTTATATTTTCTTATGTAAATATACTAATTTAGCAGCAGGCACTATTGTGGAACCTAATATGAATACTAAAATGTTCAGAGGATTTTGTCAATAATGGAATTTAAAAAGTTTAATATGTTTAGGATTCCAACTGAAAACATAATGTTCTTGAATATGACAGCTACTTGGGGAAGCATCCACAAATGGTAGTTCAGATGCTAGGGAAACTAGCAAAAAACTGACACAGTGAATGCATTCAGAATATTTCCTATTTTTAGGTTTGGCAGTTAATGGATCTTTCACCATTGACAGCAAACATATTATACTTTAGGTTAGCTTTTCTCATCCAGTAGCATCTTTGGCTTCGGAAGCTTCAGCACTGGTTTTGAACATTGTCAATCACAATTTGGAACAGATCACAACAGTGTTTTAGTCTCCATGTTTTTCTATTGGTTATTTGAGCATGTCCTTCCCTCTCTATTGGGCTGAATAAGGGACTATATACATCTGAAGATGTTCTCATCAGACATTCAATAGGCCGACATCATGATATTGTTATGCTACAATTTATTTTACCTCTGTGTATGGGTAAAGTTCATGGGCAAGTATTCCATGATCAACAGTGTTAGAGAGTGCTGTTAGTTCCACTTTGAGTATTGCTCTACAAATTACATACTCAACTGATACTGAACTGTATACATTGTGCAGTCATTTAAAACTTTTTTGTGGGTTGCACCCTCCGTTAATAATTCCTGTTTTATTTTGTGCTGTGAATTAGGGATGGCCAGTTTGAAGCAAAGCACGGCTGATCAAAAACATTCAATCTGAAATGAAGGTAGCTTGCAAATACAGCTAGATAGTTTTTTTAGAAACAACCATGAGACCATTATCTGCCCAACCAATTTTTGGTCTTAGACAAATAATATATTGGCTTGAGATGGAAATGGTAAGAAAAGACAAAGCCATTAGGCCGCCATTATAGTTGTGTGTTAAGCACTGGCATGAACATACAGAAATGCGCCTACTCAAGCAGATTGAACAATACATCTTTAAGCAACCATGCACCCAAAAGCAAACATTCATAGTGACGCACAGCATCACAGATGTAGGCATGGTTCACATTGAGCAACAGACAAACTGGCACACAAGCACTTGCATTCTACATGCAGTTAGGAGCAAATGTACACAGACACCACAGGAAGGCACGCAAAGGCAATATACATACAGGCACAGTCAAAGACTACTGGCATGCACACACATGTGGAATCATTTCTTCCCACATTATCCTACATCCCCTTGTTCTAATTCTTTCTTTACTTCTTCTTCGTTTCTTTTGATTTCTCACTCTCTCCTTTATCCCTCACATTTCTTTCACCCTTTCTTTATTTCTTTCCGCTACTTTCTTCTTTCCTTACCTTCATCATAGAAACTTTAAAACTATTGGCTTTGCCTCACCAATTTATGGTAAGTGGCAAAGTAGTTGTGAAGTGGAAACCAGTGGTGTGGTTCCTGAAGACTGAGTCCAGGATATTGTGGGACACTAATATCCTGGACAAAATATGGAGGGACAAAATATCGAAAGGTAAGTATCTACAGATTTTCTATGCCTAACTACACATATAAACAAAAACAGAGTAGTCTGGAGGTAGGGATAAATTCAATAACAATTTTTAATATGTACTGCAAAATACCATAAAAAATAGATAGGTATTTGATAGCTGCCTGTATGTGAACCACCAATCATCGCAACCGAGTGGATTACAATCACAATTTTTCAATTGTAACCACCAATAAAGAAACGTTGTTGGGCACAACCTTCTACTGACTGTTTGGTCTATGTTAAGACTTTGAAAAACCAGAAGTCTGCCTCAGCTATATTTAGAAGAATATGTTATCTTAATTGTATGTGTGTAATGTGTTGTCTTGGAAATCATTGTGTATTGTATATAATTCACTGTTGAGCCACTGTCGGCCTTGTACATAACCAGTTGTAATAAATAATGGAAAGTAATTTATCCATAAAGGCAGTATTGAGCACTGGTCTTTAAAAATATTGATTGGATTTATCCCTACCTTCAGACCGCTCTGTTTTTGTTTGTTGTTGTTTAACCCAGGTCAGGTCAGGGTCATAGGGTTGCATAACTACACATATAGGCACACAGATGTGGAGTAAATCTATTATTTCCTGTGTGCATACCTTTCAATATTTTGTCCCTTAATATCATGTCCACTATATTAGTGTGTCATAATAGTTTTTTACTCAATATTCAATAGTGCAATCAAAATTAGTCTCTAGTTTATGTGGTTCATTCAACCTTAACCAAATGAAGAAGATTCTGATGTTTTTAGGCTCACTGTTTCATAACAGTAGAATTATAGCTTCCTGCTGTATTCACTTCTGAATTGCAAACAAATGTTCTTTAAATTGATAGGGACAGAAATATGGTTCCAACTTGCAGCCAACAAGAGCTATTGTCATCTAAAATCAGATTTTAAATTTGCTTAAGTAATTGATTAATTTCCAGTTGAAATTCTGCATTGCATATCACATTTAGAAAAATGTCTTGTTTAAGTTGGCAAACAACAATTTAACATTACAAGCATGAAGGGTGCTTGTAGAGACAATAAAGACAGAATGTGCCTTATAAATTGTTAGGAGTAAAAAATTATTATCAGAATATATTTGTTCAGAAAAGGTAACACATCAATGTATGTAGAAGGTTAATTCACCACAAAATCATGCATGAGCTGGTCATTAATTTCTACCAAGAATACCTCCCATTCATTACTGATTGCCTAAGAAATTCAGGTAAATGTTTGCCTACATCAGGCTACATTAGGCATTTTTACCACACGGGCTGGAAAACCATTGAACAATTTTCTAAAATGCTTGAACTTTAAGATCAATATGTTAAACATACCTTTACAAAACTGAGATTGCATACTTTAGCTTTGGATCCAAACTGCCATTTGCATTGTGTGTCAGCATCATAAATCTGTCCCGGTAGTTTATCAGGGTACTTATAATGCCCAGTCTGTTTAGGTTCATCAACAAGACAAGATGCTTGAGCTGTACTATAAAGGAAATGTATCATTATTTATTATTATTATTATTATTATTATTATTATTATTATTATTATTATTATTATTTAAGTTGTTTGAGGCATTCAACATCTACAGAAGAAGTATGTATGCAATGAATCTCCTTTAGAATGTATGAGTAATAAACAATAGAGCAGCCACATCTTGCCTTCTAGCTACTTGAAACTGCTTTTACACAGGGGGGTGTAGAGCTCTGTGAATCATTGTTCCAGTGCAGTTATTGTCACTGATTGGCAGGTTCATATGCATATGAATCTTGGTCCTGTTCCTCAGTCAGAAAGGGAAGGCCCTATATGTGTTTCCTGCAGTGTGTCCTATATGCTCAGATGGGGAAAGCCTCAGGCTTAGTTGCCCCATTAAGAAGCGGTAATGACTTGATTGAAGCTGTGGTACCATAGCCATAATGTGTGATAAAAGATTTGTTGAAAAGACCTCTTCCCCTTCGTATACAAACCCTTTGATCATGTTAACCTGTAGGGTGCCCTGGATGAGCTGGTCTCACCCTCGGCCACGGTCGCTGTGTGCCGGTCCTGCACTTGGCCCAAGTGGGGAGCGCTCGTGCTCCCCCCATGAGCCTCCCACCCACAACCCCAGGGCAGGGATGAAAGGGGAATCGCTTCCCCTTCCAACCCCTAAAGTGACGTCTGATGACATTAGCACGCAAATCAGGCGTTGACCGCATCAGAGGTCATCTCCAATCGTGCTGGAAGCTGTGCTTCCAGTGCGATCCCAGAAGAGAAATGCTAAAGTGACCAGGAAGTGGGGTGGGAGGGGCATCTAAGGAAAGGAAAAGCGAAGCGATCGGGCTGCAGAAAGGCCACTAGACACCAGGGAGTTATTTTTGTTTTTTAAATATAAATATATATATATATATATGAATAAGGGGAGCGGCCCCTTGTGCAAGGGTTGCTCCCTAGGGGGGCAATTTTTTTAAGGCCATTTCTGCCCCGCCACCCGGGCGCACATCGGCCTACTGTAATTAGCCCGATCTGCCCTCATGGGGGCAGAAACCATCAAACGCCAGGGATTGTTTATTATTTTATTTGTTTTGCAGGAGGGGAGCGACCCCTTAAACAAAGGTCGCTCCCCTGGTGGCAAATTATTTTGTAGGCCATTTCTGCCCCCCTTGGGGGCAGATCGGCCTATTTTTATTAGACTAATCTGCCCACAAGTGGGGCAGAAAGCATTAGACACCAGAGATTTTTTTTAACTTATATGTATATGAGTAAGGGGAGCGGCCCATTGGGCAAGTGTCGCTCCCTTCGGGGGGCAATTTTTTAAGGCCTTTTCTGCCCCCCAGGGATTATACTACTGTAATTAGGCTGATCTGCCCTTTTGGACCAACTTTGGTTCCCCTTCATTTTCGACATGCTTATGGCTCTTCCCTGTCACAGGCACCTGGCCCACCTACACAAATGAGGTATCATTTTTACCGTGAGACGGAGGGGAAGGTTGGGTGGTGAGATATTTGCACCGGTGCGGTGATCCCACTCAGAAATGTGGGAAATATTTAGTTTTTTAGATAAATTTGAGGTTTCCTTAGGATTCTGGGTAAGAAAACACTGGGGACCTGCGTACATCACACCTCCCTGGACTCCCTCAGGTGTACTAGTTTTCAGAAATGTTTGTGTTTGGCAGGTTTCCCCATATGGCTGCTAAGTCCAGAACCAAAAACGCAGGTGCCCCTCCCACCACAAAAACGGGTAGTTTTGTATTTGATAATTTTGATGTGTCCACATGGTGTTTTGGGGCGTTCCCTTTTGTGGGCACTAGGCCTACCCACACAAGTGAGGTACCATTTTTATCGGGAGACTTGGGGGAATGCTGGGTGGAAGGAAATTTGTGGCTCCTCTCAGATTCCTGAACTTCCTGTCACCGAAATGTGTGGAAAAAGTTTTTTTTTGCCACGTTTTGAGGTTTGCAAAGGATTCTGGGTAACAGAACCTGGTGAGAGCCCCACAAGTCACCCCATCTTTGATTCCCCTGGGTGTCTAGTTTACAAAAATGCACAGGTTTGGTAAGTTTTCCTAGGTGCCGGCTGAGCTAGAGGTCAAAATCAACAGCTTTGCACTTTACAAAAAACAGCCCTGTATTTTGGGGGGAAAATGTGATGTGTCCACATTGTGTTTTGGGGCATTTCCTGTCACGGGCACTAAGCCTACCCACACAAGTGAGGTACCATTTGTATCAGGAGGCTTGGGGGAACGCTCAGTGGAAGGAAATTTGTGGGTCCTCCCAGATTGTAGAACTTTCTGTCACCAAAATGTGAGGAAAAGGTGTTTTTTTGGGCACATTTTGAGGTTTGCAAAGGATTCTGGGTAACAGAACCTGGTGAGAGCCCCACAAGTCACCCCATCTTGGATTCCCCTAGGGTCTAGTTTTGGAAAATGCTCATATTTGGTGGGTTTCACTAGGTATCGGCTGAACTAGAAGTCAAAATCCACAGCTAGGCTCTTTACAAAAAACAGCTCAGTTTTCTTAGACAAAATGAGATGTGTCCACGTTGTGTTTTGCGGCATGTCGTACAGCGGGCACTAGGCCTACCCACACAAGCGAGGTACAATTTTTATCAAAAGACTTGGGGGAACGCTGGGTGGAAGGAAATTTGTGGGTCTTCTCAGATTCCACACTTTCTGTCACCGAAATGTTAGGAAAAAGTGTTTTTTGGCCACATTTTGAGGTTTGCAAAGGATTCTTGTTAACAGAACCTAGTTCGAGCCCCACATGTTACCCCATCTTAGTTTCCCCTAGGTGTCTAGTTTAAAAAACTGCACAGGTTTGGTTTGTTTCCCTAGGTGCCGGCTTAGCTAGAGCTCAAAATCCACAGCTAGGCACTTTCCAAAAAACACATCAGTTTTCAATGTAAAAATGTGATGTGCCCATGTTGCATTTCCTGACGCGGGCATTAGGCCTACCCACGCAAGTGAAGTACCATTTTTGTCAGGAGACTTAAGGGAATACAGAATAGCAGAATAATTGTTATTGCCCCTTGTCTTTCTCTACATTTTTTCCTTCCAAATGTAAGAGATTGTGTAAAAAAGACATCTATTTGAGAAATGCTCGGTAATTCACATGCTAGGATGGGCACTCCGGGATTCAGAGATGTGCAAATCACCACTGCTTATTATGAAAATACAAAGGTTTCCTTGATACCTATTTTTCACTCTTTATATTTCACCAAATGAATTGCTGTTTACCAAGTATACAAGGAAAACCCATTACTTGGTGAAGCTCCTTTATTGGCTCTGGGAAACTAGGGTTCTTGATGAACCTACAAGCCCAATATACCCCCACAGCCAGAAGAGTCCAGCAGACATAACGGTATATTACTTTTGAAAATCCCACATCGCAGAAAAAAGTTACAGAATAAAACGTGGAAAAAAATAGTTTTTTTTTACCTTGATTTCAATATTTTTTTAATTTCAGCTGTTATTTTCTGTAGGAAAACCTTGTAGGATCCACACAAATGACCCCTTGGTAAATTCAGAATTGTGTCTACCTTTCAGAAATGTTTAGCTTTCCAGAATCCAGCATTGGTTTTACACCCATTTCACTAACTGAAAGGAGTCTAAAAGCACAAAAATTAGTAAAAATTGGGTATGGCCCCTTTAAAATGCCAAAATTGTGTTGAAAAATTTGGTTTTCTGATTCAAAAAAGTGCTTTATTTTGGCTGATTTCTTGGTCTCCTCCAGAGGAATTTCTGGGTACCTTTAGAATCCCTAGGATGTTGGAAAAAAAGGACGCAAATTTGGTGTGGGTAGCAATGTGGACAAAACGTTATGAGGGCCTAAGCGCAAACTGCCTCAAATAGCCAAATAAGGGATGGCACCCGAGGTGGAAAAGCTCTGGCAGAGAAGGGGTTAAGATCCCTCAATCATGTTTCGGGAGTTTAAACTGCTAGATGAACAGTCTTTTATTGAACTGGATTGGAATAATTGCTATCTCAGCCCCTGCAGGACCTAGTACCAATGACCCTTATTGAGATCCTGGAGAAAGATTATAGATACATGCCCAGTTTGTAAAGAAGTGCACCACCAAAAGTGTACACCATAGGCAGCCAAAATTAATAACTAATATTCCATGAACACTGAGGGCCTACAAATAGATGTGCAATCCAGGTAACACAGGAGAAGTTCAAGTTACACAACTACAAGTCTGCTTATGGGAGATGACACTAGCACAACAAAGACCATATGATTGCAAAATAAATGCCCTGCCTATTGTGGTGCAAGATAAAAAAAACACCTCTTTCATCTGTGCAGTGAATACAGGATATGGGGTAGTATTCCATTGCTGGATATTAATGTTATTGGTTATTGTTTATTGGTATATATGTATTTGTTTTATGACAAGATAGCTGTAATGATTTTTTACCGAAAGCTTTCTATTTTTAACTAGAGCCAAAGATTTGGGATCATGTTATGTCTGCCCTGTCTGTCCCTAATTGGCTTCTAGTTGAATACTGTACAGACCCACAGATCACAGAGTCATAAAGCTCTTCACAATAAAAGACCTTTGCTTCTGACAAACATTTAAGCATTACTGTCTTTACACTATCCTCTGATCCTCAAATTTACCCATCATCTAATTCCTGCAATAAAAAGATCCCACCTAAACAGAATTAGTTTTTTTTTCATCAAAACTGCACCCATTTGAAATACGCATCAAATCAGTTGTGGATGATGCAAATCCTGATGAAAGTAAGGAAGGAGTTGAAGAACCTGGTTACATCTCCCAAACTGCCTTTGTTTTTGGATAATGGTGCAATGATGTCAAATGGTGCAAGAAACACACATGCCCACATTTTCTCTCATCCACTGATTATGTATACTGCTAATTTTACTGTACAGGCTAGTTTATTAGCTCCGTATACATAATGTACCTGAGAAATTTGTTGAGATATTGCCGGCTGCATGCAGACCATGAAAATATCCCATTACTTCCTGTTAGTGTTGGAGACATTATATTTCCTTCTGCTTTCTTACATAGATTTCCTTCTCCATCGTGAACCATGCCAAAGCTGCAAAACAATTGCAGAACACAAAAATTGTAACAGATACTTTAGCTATGTTTATAAGATATGAGAAAGGAATAGTTAATGCATATAAGTAGAATAAAATAGTTACACATTTATATTCAATATACATACACATTAACAACATTTTATATATGGTCATTCCTTTTAAATGTAGCAGGGTGCACAAGGCATAGCTTACTTGTGTCCTGACTCGTGTGCAATGGTGAAAGCCAAACCAAGCCCTGAATCTTCATTGATGGTACAACTGCGATATTTACTGCACATTCCACTTATTGGAGCAAATCCTACAAAACATAAAAAAAATAAGTGATGGTAATTTGTAGTTCCAAAATATGCATTCATAATAGAACCTCCAATTATTGTAATTTTAAGCATTATTGAGTGCTCAATTATTTCTAATAAGGAGAAAAATATTTATGAATGAGTGCACTGTGTGTGTTATGTGAGGATTTAGCATTAGGCCATGTCTCTTACAACCACTACAACTACTTCTATGAAATATTTTAAGTAGTACAGATTAATGTAAGATATCTAGGAAACTGGTCATGAGGCAGATGTAATTTTTCAAATTTTATTATACACTCTTATTTTCTATTAATATGAGAAAATGTTTCTTGATTTATTATAGAAGTGATTCTAAAGAGGTCAGACCCTTCCCCATGACAATCAAATGTACTGTTACCAAGGAGGAGAATGAACATCAGCATGTTTAGCTCAAGGCTCAGTGCTCTGTATCCTGGCTTCTCTTGCTGGTGTTCAATATTTATCAGTGGTCAGCCACTTGGACCATAGCATTCATCTGAAAGTCATGGAGTAAGCAATAAATCCGTGTTATATCCATGGCACATAATGATAAGTCATATAGGGGGTCATTCTGACCCTGGCGGTCACCGACCGCCAGGGCCAACGACCACGGAACAGGCTGGCGGTGCTTCCTGGGCCATTCTGACCACGGCGGTAAAGCCGCGGTCAGAAAAGGGGAACCGGCGGTTTCCCGCCGGTTTTCCCCTGGCCCAGGGAATCCTCCATGGCGGCGCTGCTTGCAGCGCCGCCATGGGGATTCCGACCCCCTTCCCGCCATCCCGTTCCTGGCGGTTGTTACCGCCAGGAACAGGATGGCGGGAACGGATGTTGTGGGGCTCCCTAACAGACACTGAAAATCGCAACTGGTGCCACTGCACCCGTCGCACCCCAGCAACTCTGCCGACTCCATTCAAGGCCAGCTTCATCGTTGCTGGGTCTTTCCCGCTGGGCCGGCGGGCGGGCTTTTGGCGGTCGCCCGCCGACCCAGCGGGAAAGCCAGAATGGCCGCCGCGGTCTTTTGACCGCGGTGCGGTCATTCGGCGGTTCCCGACAGGCGGGCAGCTGCCGCCACCCGCCGCGGTTGGAATGACCACCATAATGTCCAGTAACGCCAACGCACATCTGTCCATGTTCCACAGGGAGCATGCAAAACAGTACAAAAGGCCAAGTGCCTGTACACAATTTCATCTGAGAACTCTCAAAGGGCCTAAAATATGCTTCAGTTATCCTGAAGATGTTTTAACAAGATTTGGCTGACAATGATTCATCTTAGAAATCTTAATGAATTTAAGTTGCGTAAACTTAGTTCTTAGCTTCACTTAAAAATGCTTTACTGCAGTGGTCAGCTACAGCAATGGTTGTCTGCTATTAGATTCTGTTTGAACATGTCTAATTTGGAACAGGCACTATGGGAACATTTCAAAATTATCACTGCATTGCCTGTTGAGCCATGGCTGGTCTTCTATAACATTCATGCCAACCTACTGAACCAACGTCCACTTGGGCAAAGAATATACAACATAGTTTCATTTCCTAGTTACAGTCTGCATCTGTATACCTTACCAAAGTCATATGCCACTCTTCCCTGAGGGAACAGAAGACGTCCAGGGAAGGGTGGAGGATCAGCTTAAAACAAAACAGGTACAGAAACAGGTGGGAGAGCATGGGGTGCCCCAAAACATTTTTGTTTTATTTGCTGAATGTCAATTTCAGTGCAGGGAGCTCACCAGCGGGCTACATACTCTTGTGGCTTCCAAGTTGTAAAACATTCTAAAACCACAACAGCCATATCTAGTGCAGGTTATTCATATTTAAAGACACTTTGGGGGTCATTCTGACCTCGGCGGTCTTTTCTGTAGACCGCCGAGGGACCGCCGTACGGAAGACCGCCAGTGCTGGCGGTCTTCCGCACGGGCCATTACGACCGTTGGCAGCGCTCCACCCGTTTCCGGATGAAGAGCCGCCAACAGCCATACTGGCGGCAGGCGGGGAAGTGGAGGTAGCTCCACCTCCACCGCCACGCCAACAGAACACCGCCCAGCGAATCACGACTTGTGATTCGCTGTAGCGGTGTTCTGTTGGCGTGACGGTGTCGGCGGAGCTGCCCCCATGGGTCCCGTTCCCTCCCGGAGGATCACAGGAACAGGTAAGGTGATCGTCCGTTAGGGAAAGGGGGGTGGGGGGTGTTGTGAGTTGTGTGCGTGCATGGGGGTGTGCGTGTGTGTATGTTGAGAGTGCATGCATGAATGCGGGGGGTGTGTGTATGTTGAGAGTGCGTGCATGAATGCGGGGGGGGTGTGTATGTGCATGACTGCGTGCATGTATGCGTGCGTGTATGTGTGTGTACATGTTGGGGATCGGGGTGGGGGTCCTGCAACCTTTTGGGGGTGGCAGGGGTGGTGGGGGGGCTAGGGGAGGGAGTTGGGGTGGGGGAGACCCCTATCAGTGCCAGTGAAGGGATTCCCTGGCACTGATAGTGCTTACCGCCATGAAATCCATGGTGGTAAGCCGGGGTCAGGCGGGTCGGAATACCCAGGTCTCCAGCCCGGCGGTCGTTACCGCCGTGGCGGTCAGAACGGTGGAGCGGCGGCTGGCCATGGCGGTAACCGCCATGGTCAGAATGTCAGAAAAAAGACCGCCAGCCTGTTGGAGGTCTTACCGCCGCTTCACCGCCACGGTCGGAATGACCGCCTTTGTTGTTTACCACCTTGGCAATACATCTCAAGGTCTGTAATAACCAGTGGCATAAAGGTATCAAAAAGTCTACCATTGCTGTCACCATGAATCTACTCTCTATTATGTTTTTCACTACATTGATGGCCAGAATAGTAACGTTTATTTTAAGGGAAAATCCAAAATTACACTATACAGGGGTGGAGTTTCAGACTAGTGCTGTTTACTTAGGTTAAGAGATGGGTGATGTTTAGGGTGATGAGGAGTTTTTAGGGGTCAGAAATAATTGTTGTTTGGGCATAGAAAGAGGTTTTTATGGTTCAGAGATGGCTGGAGTGTAGGTGTGGTTCGGGGTTTTTAGGGTCAGAGATCGGTGGAGTGTAGGTGTGATGAGGGATTTTTATGATTGTTGGACGAGTGGTCTTTGGGTGTGTGAGGTGTTTTTAGGTTTCAGGAATTGGTGGAGTCTAAGGCTGTCAAGGGGTGTTAGACTTTATAGGTTGATAAAGTTTAGGGCTGGTGATGGCTTTTAAGATACAATTCTGTGTAGAAGTTAGGATGGTGAAGAATTTTCAGGCTCAGGGCTGGGTGGAATTTAGGGTGGTGAAGGGTTTTAAAGATTGAAGGATGGGAGGAGTTTAGATGTAGAATGCATTTTTTAAGGATAGGGGATGAATACTTTACGATAATGAGGACTTCTTATGAGTCAGTGATGGCTGGTGTTTAAAAGTGGTGAGGGTTTTTTAGAGTTCAGGAACGGGTGGGAATTGGATGTGCTGAGGTGTTTTAAGGGGTAGGGATGGGTGGGGTTTAGGCACAGAAAGAGGTTTTTAGAGTTCAGGAATGGGTGTAGTTGGGAGTTGTGAGTGATTTTATGGTTCAGGGATGGTGGATTTTTGGGGTGAAAGGACTTTTAGGCTTTAGGTGTGAATGGAGTGTAGGTGTGCATAGTGGCTTTAGATGGCAGGGATGGATGATGTTTAGAGGCTATGATTGGTCAGCAATGCAGGGTGTTTACAGGTGGTAATGGGTCCCAAAATTATAAACATCCAAAGTAATTATCTGATAGTGTAAAATACATAAATATGAAATAACGTCCTCTGAAGTAAAGCACTGAAATAAACATCACAGACAAAAGTGTTTTTGAAAGTAAGACCTGAAACCACTGCAGTTACACTTAAAAAATAAGCATTAAAAAGTCAATTCCGACCAAAAAGGCATTCTATTAATTGTTTTCTACACAAAGTTAATTGCCATTCTTTTTTAAAAATTTCCATTAAACAATTTAGATGGAATGGTTTCTCAGTAATGGTACTCCATGAAATGTGTTTTTTATGAAATCAAAATCAACCTAGCTTCCTTACTAGAAATATACTTCTGTTTTAAGAAACCTTCTTTTATGTTTTCCGTTGTGTCACAGAGATTGAGTACTACAATCAGATCTAAGGGAACTTAATAATAGAAGATAATGTGGTTTGATTCATCATTTGAAACTCACAGAACACATATCTCCTGATGTTTATTACTCTATACATGATAAATATTTTCTAGACCTCATTCATTTTATATTTAAACTATTTCCTATCTCACCAGCCTGTTGGCATCTTAGAGTCCAACCAGACACCCAAGATGAACCAACCACAATAGACTTTAATATACCCAATGAGATAAAAGTGTGCAATCTGAAAAGTGTTGCATACTAGATCCTTCATTTGTAATAAATGTGCTTTACCACTTTGTCTCCAAACAGACGTTCTGAAATTAAAGAAATCCCTATTATAAAACAAAAATAATACAGTGACATAAATAACATTTCTGAACATTTAAGATTTGCTACCATAGAATTCTTACTGATATCGGGTTACATCTTGTTTGTGGAAGATGGGTGGGAAGCACCCGGAAGAATGAGTCCGGAACCACGAGGTTGTGAAAAACTAAAGCGAAACAACGCTTTCGCTCTCCACGACTACCTGGTTTTGGTACCTTAACCACGCATGTCTGAACAACGTACATGCGTGGTTAAGGTACAGAAGAATGGAGTCGGAGTGGACGCAGTGAAGGAGGAGGTAAGTTGGGCTGGGACTGGGGCTGTTTTGGGTCGTGGGGCTCAGGGTGATTAGGGTTTGGGGGGGCAGGGTTTAGGTTTAAGGGTGGGGTTGGGGTGTTTAGGTTTTAGGGGCGGTGGTGGGGACTCAGGGTATTTTTAGTTTTTGGGGTGGGGTGGGGGCTGGGGGGTCATTAGGGTTTAGGGAGGAGGGGGGTCTGGGTTTAGGTTTAAGGGGGTGGGGTGGGGGGCTGGGGTGGAAGCATGCTGGGTCGTGCACGCTGATTGCTAATGCCTTTACCAGGAATGCGTTTACAACGGTAAAATCATCCTAAACGCATTCATGGTAAAGGCATTAGTGGTTAGAATGAGGTTGTTGTTCCGACCTCATTGTTGAGCCACGGGTGGTTTAGGCACCCGTGGTATCAAGATACAACCGGATGGGTAATTGCTTCTCCTGATTAAGTAGTTTAATAAATTGCCAGTCTATTGTTTGGCCTTTTTATAGTTAATGTTTTAAATATAATTTGCCCCATTAAGCTTTCCCGGATACATGGTATTGGTACAATGAATTTTAATTTACATATTTCATCTTGTACAATGAAAATTACAAGTAAATTGGTTTATATGCACTATGAGTAGCCCTGGAGTAAAGCAAGAGAAGGAAAGTCAGGTTTTCTTATTGCTGTGCTTGTGCTCTGTCTCAATAGCAAAACAACTAAAGAAGGAACACGAATATAGCCTTAGAACCCGCCGTAGCGGGCTCTACCGGCTATTAAAGGCCCGCTCGGCTCGGGCATTTAACAAGGGAGAGGGACTTTAATAGCCGGTAGAGCCCTCGGGCTCCGTGAGGCTTTGTTCACAGCTGTTGCTGTGAACAAAACGAACATTGGAATGTTGGCGCTGCGGGCTTATACCGGCCAGTAAAAGCCCGCAGCACTCCATTGTTTTCAATGGAGCCTCCAGCATTCCAATGTTCTAATAATACATTAAAGCATTACATGAGAATCCTAATATGAGAGTGGGGGGGGAAATTCTGGTAAAGGAGTGTGCCCTACTTCGATCTGGCATACAGTGTTAGATGTTATTGACCCAACTACAGCATACATGATTTTGGAAGTCAAAGCACTAGCCATGTATTTGATGCAATTTTTAATGATTTGAGATTTGCACATTAAATATTATTTTCCAAACAGCCATCTAAATAGATACTTAAAAGCCAGGGATTTCACTCAGTAGCAGCTGGAAACTGTTTTTATTGAGACAATAATACAAATTGTTGCATTGAGACATCTTTTAGTAAGATTCGCTGCACATTCATGGGCATGTTTTCAATTCTTTACTAGGAATGATCCTGAGAATTATATAGGAAGCAAACAATCTAGGCACAATGGACCAAAGTAAGCTTAGCAGCGGATTTAGAGTTTAGCATACAGGTAACTCTATAACAAGTAAGACAGATATCTATCCCTCCTTATTACAAGTGCCACAGGATATAAAACACGTAGTAAAAGAGTAGGATATCTGTCAAATTGATAAAACACTTGTAGTAAAACAGTAGGATATCTGTCAAATTTGTGATGGAGAAACCCATCTGCAAAACTCTATGTCAGGCCCATAGTCTGACACTCATACTACCAGATTGGGCTGGTGGGCATGTCTATTTCATAAGTAGATCAGAGCCATAACAACCTTCAAATGTAGTACAAATGAACTTGCCAATGCATAGATTTAGGAATGATATTAACATTTAGGAGACTTTAATAGGCAACAAACACAGACCGCTTCATGTATTAATACTTTGCACCATTAGAAAGCAGTAAGTAATTGTGTAAACTTGTGTGAAAATTGAAGACCACTTTAGTATATTGTAAGGTGAGAAGGATATCCTTTGTGTATTATGCATCATAAACATGTTTTAGAGCTACTAAAAGATAGGCCCTACAGTGATGATTGTAATGAGGAAAAAACTTCTCCAGTATTCATAAAACAGATAATATTGAAATTGATTTTCAATTTGATCAGTCCCCATTGGGACAAGTTCAGGGCAGATTTTATGTGGTCTTGTTTCCAAAGATTTTGACATAGTATGGCTATCTGGTTCAGCATTCGGTGCATCCTTTAAAATTATTTCCTTATTGGGAAGCCCTGTAAAGATCATGGTACAGTGGTCAAACCAGGGATCTTATTGCCTCCACTCGATGAAGGACTTAATACCAAATTTGAAGAGCTGACTTGCCTCCAGTGTAAGAAAATAAGAGTATCATGATTAATGTTGTACAATAAAAAAAATCTAATTTTGTAGCGTAGTGCGGGGATATTACAGTATTCTACACTATACATCATTCAGTGCTTTCCTGCATATCCACTCAGGATAGATTACACTTTTAGTTACTTAAATAATTGTAAGAAGGTGCTGCTTACTAGACATACTTTGCATGATATGTTCTTATCCAAATTACTTGTTTAGAGCCAATAATTGTTCTGGACTGAAGGTTTTCATTTTAAAAATGTATTCTTCATTAACACACACTCCTTTACTGGCACCAGACTTCCGAAAGGCCTTTTTACCTAGCGTGTCACAGGGTTCATTTTTCCAAGAACAGATATCCAAGCCAGTCACTAAGATGGCATGGTCATGCCGCCTGCCATTCTTTCCCATGAGAGCAGACTGCCACTGGCAAAAATTGTTTAGCGATTGGTCAGCATGGTGATTGATATTGAGTCCCACCTGTAAACGGAAAAAAATAAAATGTATCAAATTCTACAGACAGATTTTCTTTAATTTATGAAACAATCGCAATCTTTGAACATCAACCACTGTGAGGAACAGACGTTTGACTGGAGTTATGCAATTCTGCAGCAGTGGTGTGTTTTGCATTATTATGGATTCACCACACAAGCCACCTAACTTGTAGGTTCCATAAAGAAATGTTTCAAGATCAAATGGATCAACATTTGTTTACAAAAGCATCAATTTTTGCTGATACAGACAAATCCTCTGGAAAAATGTTATTAGGTCAGCATTCAATTGCTGATTATTCCCATTATCAACTTGTACGAATGAGGTCATACTCTGTCTCAAACTACATTAATGTACGTAAAAATGAAGAAAAAAACAGGGAAATAATGTTGGCCCACGAATAGCCTAATTATCCAGCATAATTTGCTTTCTCTTGTTGCATAATTTAGTCAAAGCTGTCAAATATTTTGGCCCTCTGTTGCCACATAAATAGAGCGGCTCTGGTCCATGTTTCATGCCTGTTACTTAGAATTTCATGATGTAGTGGACAGAAGATGTCAGTACAGGCATTAAGAAGAAGTAAAACATAAGCTATATCTTTATTATAAAGAGTGGTCCAAAATGCCACTTTAAAAGTCAATAACACTTTCAACATAAAATATATGTGTGTAATTAGTAATGTTTGCACTACTTACTGGTTCCTGTTCCAGAAGTAAAAGGCTCACAACAATAACACTAATGTCTGTTCCAATGGTGCCATCCTTAAATAAACTGGAAACCTAAATATGAATAAAGAGGCACAAAGATTTATCAGTTGTGATTAAAACATGAACAGACTGCTGGGGAAGAATCCTGGGATATAGGCATAGACATTGCGTTCAAACAGTGGGACATCCATATAAAGTTAGGGAATAGTACAAGGCAAATCCGACCTCAATACAGGGGAATGGGGCACTAACAGTGGCAGAAGGCAAAGACACTCGAAAGTTGAGATGGACTCTGACTTAAGAACACATAGACATAAACATGAGCCCGCTGACAAGGGAATATACTTTGAATCAACATCCCCATACAAATCAGAACCACCACTACCTTTTTTCAGTTTGGCAAAATTGAAGAAACTCTTAATTAAAGAACATCACCTCATGACACAATAAACAGTGCACCGTTCTCAGAACCCTGACTCTTCTCCTTAGATTCCCTCTCTATTTATACCTATCCCTTTAACAATGTTGAGCACTTCACTGCATTATGGTTAGATTCAAACACCACACATGTGCATACATTACACCTTCAAATAGAAATAGATATTGTATTTGTGATTCTTGTTAAGTGCATATAGACATGAGGTATCAAAGAGCTATGCGGGTAATAGAGCCAATGCAATCATAGATCTAGAGTGAAAATAGCCACATCTTAAGATGCTTTCAAAATGGGAGCAGAGAGGGAATTGCTCTGATTCAATTTGGAAGGGAATTCCATAGTGTAGCGGCTGCTGTTGAGAAGGCCCTATCTCCCCATTTTACTTTGCGGGTTTTTGAATCTTCCCTAATCTGAGTTTTGATGATCTTAATGAACGATTTGGTATGTGCCAGCTAATTGCAGTTTGTAAATATTTGGAGCCTTGGGAGTGAAGAGCTTTGTGCGTCAAGCACAGTGTCTTGAATGTGATACGTTTCCTATTTTGGAAGCCAGTGCAAACTACTAAGGCCCTCCTTAATGGGAGCAGGCCTGGGTATCCTGAGTACTATCCTGGCTGCCCAATTTTGAACAAGTTGTAGCTTATTCAGGGCAAGCTGATTGATGTTCAGGTAAAAGGGCATTACAATAGTCTAGCCTGGACACAATAAAGGCCAAGACTACCGTAACTCTAAGTTCATGTGGGATAAAAGGCAGGATTTTCTATAAGAATTTTGAGTAGCCAAATACTTGTGTTTGTAACTTTATTTACCTGGGTATCAAAGGTTAGTCCTGAATCACAAATAACTCTAAGATTCCTGACAGTGGCTGTTGGGGTTGGTAAGGTCCCACAGGTCTTGGGCCACCAGTTGAGGTTCCAAATGGTGGGATTCTCACAATAACTTTGGTTTTGTCACCATTCATTTCTAACCAATTCTGGTTTGTCCATTTATTGACTTCTCTCATACAAGTTTGAAATCTGTAAGCTGTGATGTCTACGCTGTCTTGCATGGTTACAATGAATTGGGTGTCATCAGCATATGAAGACACCTGGAAGTCAAAAGATCAAACCAAATTGGCCAGGAGGGCAACATAAAGATTAAAAAGGGTTGGACTCAAAGACGATCCTTGAGTGACCCTACAAGGAAGCTTGTAAGGGGGTGAGCAGAAATCCCCACACTTAACCGACAGAATTCTCTCCTGGAGAAAGGTCTCCAGCAAGATCAAAGCTGAGCCTCTCAGACCTGCCTTGAAGGGGCAGTGGATCAGAATTTGGGGTGATATGGTGTTGAATGCTGCTGACAGATATAATAGAATCAGAATGGTGCAACCTTTTTGGTCTACCAGTAGGGCAGACACAGTACTATGGTGTTTGCAGAATCCATGTTGGGAGATGTCCAGTTGATCATGTGGCAGCATTGACTGAGACAAGACTCTTATTTTCCACTCTGTGTGTGTGTGTGTGTGTGTGTGTGTGTGTGTATTAACTTAAAATATCAAAGGTTACAAGGACTTTATAATAAGACCCTGAATGTACTCACACAAACTCAGAGAAATCCAGCAGTCATAACTAGAGTTATTTCAAGTAACTATAACTTACGGCCTAAGATAACTATAACTTATTCCCATGCCAGGCACAAGTTTTTTCTTCAATAATCTGACTACTGATGTTTCATTGATCATATTTTTTAACGTAGGATGGTGGCTAAATGGCCCCATCCCCAGGCTGATCCCACCCAAATGTAGCACAAGTATAGCCCAATGACAGAAGTGTACAAAACACTTCTATGTTTTGTTTTTTTGCAGTTTGTATACAGTGCAGACTTAACCCAAATGTGTTGGAGTGCTTTACATGAGCATTAGTTACATTAAAGAAGGATGCATTCCTTTTGGGCTTTAGGCATGGGAAGATTAAGTGATTTGCCCAGAATCACAGGATGTCGATCTGACACCAAATCTCAAACCTGGTTCCCCAGATGCAGCTCTGGCCATAACGTCACATTCTCCCCCATAAGTGTAAAATCTAATCAAGTGATCAACTGGATAAAAAAACATCAAGATAGCAAATAATTTGAAAGTACTTTGTCGTTATTTGAGAACTCAGAAAATATGTCCTCATTTTATTTTTTAGTGCACTAGCCATCATTTTGATGGTAATAAGACCCTCTCATTTATTTTAATTTCTAAATGAAATGCTTTTCCAGTTCTCATTACATCAAGATGACGTCAGGTGTGATACACTTTTGTAATAAATAAAGATTGTTAGCAATCTAATTGTTCATTAGAATACTGTAGGGAGACAGAGGTCAGGGCAGGGGACTCAGATAATTTAGGACAGGGAGGATGGTGCAGAGGCAAAAGTTGAACATGCTGGGCAGCCGGGAGGGGCAATGGCAGCACAATGGACCATGGAGGTCAGTGGAAAAGAATGCAGGGGCAACAAACCAACCATGCAGGACAGGCAAGAGAGGCTGTGGCAATTTAACAGACCATTGAAGGCAGAAGGAAAAGGCACCGGTAGTACAACCATACATGCCAACAGACCCGATTCAGGCAGGAGATTCCCGATGTTTTAAAGCCCAAAATGGCTTCATTTTATCTGTATCCTGCTTAAAAGCATCTCTTTTTTGACAAATCACCACAAAATATTTAAAATAATGTGCTACTCTGTGACAAATTTGAGCATGGAAATTTTTAGGCTGATCAGTCAAGCCGGGTCTGAGAAAACAAAGGTATCCCACCCAAAACGCTCGATCTCTATGCATTTTCCATAGACTTCTTTAGACAAGGCTACAGAAAAAACTGCTAAATGAAATTACACCACGTTTGGCAGGAAGCAAGATGTTGGTACGCAGACTGTGCTCTTTGTGATTCAGAGTAAATTCGTTCAGTAGTTTTTGAGAAATAAAAGTTAAAAAAAGTATAGATATCTGGATGTTAGGGTCCACAAGAGCCTCGAGAGACTCTTGAGGGAGAGCCATTTGAAAAATGTAGTATTCTGTTTGGCCCAGGGAGCTTTTTTCCTCTTGGGTCAAGTCGCTCCCGTAGCAGTCAGACTCCTGCAAGAACAAGCGCTCTGATTAGCTGCCAGCAACATCAGCAAAATATTGTTGGCAGCCACTACATGACTCGGGGACTAACCTGTTATGAAATTGTGAAAATAATAGATATAAGGGGACAGGGGAGGGATACCCTGCTTCCATTGGCCGCATAGGAGGCGACCCAGATGTACCCCACTTGGGGCCAAAAACAAAATAAGCAAAAATGGCCATAATCTCAGGACCTAATAAGGCTAGGGGAGGGGAGCCATGAGGCTCCCTCCCCTTTAATTAAAAAAGGCCTTAGAGGATGGGGTCCCCAGGGCCTAATAAGACTCAGAGAGGGTGGCCACAGGGCCCCTCTACCCTTTAAAAAAAAGGACCTGGGGGATGGAGTCCCCAGGGCCTAGTAAGACTCAGGGAGAGGACACATGGGCCCCATCCCTTTAAAAACATTAGGTCCTGTGGTCAAGCCCTACCTTACACAACAAAGGCTGTGCGTACCAGGAGGTTGGCTTTCTACATAGTAATAATATAATACTTCACTGTCTGCAACAGCATGCTACAGAGTAAACTTTCTCCTTAGAGTAAACGGTGTTAACAGAACCCACTTTCTACTTATAGTTACTTCTTTTCCCAATAGAGACTCAGTGACTGTCAGGTGTTTGATAAAGGTAAAGGCTGTCCTTAGTAGGGCATTAGTTATGTAACAGGGCTTCAGAATCAGGAGGAAGCTGGTTTAACCTGAACAGCTGTATACAGACTGAACATGCTCTGCAGGATAGGTTACCGTTTCATCTGTTATTCACAGTCAACATGAAGTCAGCTACCCAAGAAGCATATGGTATATAGTCAATGTTGCACTTAATACAGGCTTGCTTTAGCTATGGTGTTTGTATGTTTGAGAGCAATAATGATGCTTTGTATTACTCTCAGCTATTTTACACTTACTTCCATTGCTCTAATGCTAGGGTGATGTCATCATCGATTATCATTTGAGATGTCAGTAATGATATCAGAAATTATTTAACAGAACATGTCTTGAGTGATATAATATGTGCGGTCATAAGCAGAGCGTGGAGAGGGTGCAAGTTATAGTTAACTCTATCAACCATAACTGGGTAATTTCTGTGACTTTCTAGTTCAAAATGTTAATGTCACTCACATATTCACGTAACTATAAGGTTACCTTAACCTTTATTTTTTCAATATATATATATATATTATATATATATATATATATATATATATATTTATATATATATATACACTTAAAAAAACAAAGGTTACAGGTTTACAGGTTTAAAAGTACAAAATTATCAAAATTCATCAGTTATAGTTAGGTAGTTAGAGTTATTTCAAGTAACTATAGCTCATGCCCGCGGCATGCAAAGATTTTTTCCTCAAAAATATTAATGCAAATATTACAGTGATTAACATGGGAGGTAAGATGGTGATTGTGTAGCACACCTGATTCGAGGCTCTCGCCCCAGCTCTCTGCTTCATTAAGCAAACCAGCGAGAATGGGATAATGAGTTCAAGTTGAAAAACAGCAGGATTAGAGATGCCCATACTTTTATGTTGGAAACTCCACGCCCCAGCGGAACATTCACTGGTCATTACAGGTGGCCCGCAAAGCTGAAAATTGGGCCAATGCAGCAGCTGTGGTGGTTGTCCCCGGTTCACAAACCACTCAAATCGCACTGCAGACGGCTTGCACCTTTGGTGACGTAGGGCTCCATCGGCTTTGCAGACAAAGTATGCCATCTAAACGAATAAAGATGCCGCCTGAGAGAGGTGGTGAGGGACAGAATTCAGACTCTCAAGATGGATTGGGGCAAATCTGGGGACTAGGAAGCCCAAAGTGAGACTCTGGAGAAAGGAGGATTCTCCGATACCAGCGCAGGTGAGCAGGAAGGTGACTAATTAGTGAGACTTACAGTTTGGGCAGCCAGCCAAGCAATCCCAGCAGTCCCAGTAATCTTCTGATTCACCACAGTCACTCAGGAAAACGGGACAGACTCCGGGAAAGCCAGTTGCGGTGGGAGAGGTGAAGATGGCAGTCATGGGAAAGCGGGGAAGGTCTATGATGAAGACCCTCCCCCGCAATGGTGGTGGACAGGACAGCCGAAAGCCTGCAGCTGATGCATCCCAACGCTGGTAAAGAGCCTTAGGGAGTACTGAAGGGGATGTATGTCGGAACGACGCCTGCCGGAACAACGAGTGCCTGAACAACGAGGTCGGAACAACGACCTCGTTGTTACCACTAATGCCTTTGCCATGAATGCCTTAACAACGATTTTTTGTTGTAAAGGCATTCCTGGTAAAGGCTTTAGTGATAGGCATCCATTGTTCCTGCATGCATCCACCCCGCCCCCAAACCAGAAAATACCCCTATCCCCCCACCCCGACCCTACAAGTTAGTTGGGAATACAACACATGGTGTGCGGACTCAAGGTGCTCAGACAAGCGACTGGGAGAGGCAGTCTACAGGTGCGCTCACACAAGGTTCCCTTTGACGAATTGGTGACTGCGAGAGGCCTTGTCCCTTCCCCAGACTAGTGGCTTAGTTCTCTAGTATAGGGTGTTTATATGACGACTTACCACTCATGTAGGATCTGAGTGTGTTCCCCTGTTTTTTCAACCTTCTAAATAGAATAGGAGCTCGTTTTCCATGCAACTAAGGATCCGTAGCTCTAAAGAATGCCCCAGACCTGTACAGTCTCAAAGTGAGGGTAGAAACATGTTGGCTGTTGTACTGACGGGCTGAGCCATTATACTCATACTGACCATTGACCCATGGTTTTAATCATACCAACGGACAACCTTATTAAAAGTGAAGCTACTGGTAGTTCATTAGTTATTTTTACTGATCTGGATCCCGGTATTATCCATTAAGCTTTATCTAAGAACACCCTCTGGTATGTCCAAACCAAGAGGTTGAATCTGTCTCGGTGGCACTGCCCTATCAGGGTGGGGAGAGGTAGTCTATGATGGAGCATGACACAATTAAATGTGTGAGACCACTTCTTCTGTAAAAGAGGAATCCTCCACAGTTCCATCAATATAATAGATTTTACATGAAATTACTAAGGGTGTTAGGGTCACAACCTGAATGAGAGTGCCCATAACAATCAACTCTCCACACCTTTTGTGAGTACTGTTTAGTTTTAGGAGGACGTATGGAGAGGCATATATCTCTCATCTTTCTCTTTGTGTTTTTCGTTTTGGACTTGAGGGGTTGCGATTTTGGCACGGGGCAATGCAAATACCTTTAGGCACATTAAGGTCACCAAACTTGGGAGATTGGTGATCACAGAATGCCAGCATGGGAGCAGCCTTTTCACCTTAGCAACGGTCTATGGGTGAGGAATTGACAAGCCTATAGAGTTTGAATGGCTTAATAGCAAGCTGGCTCCCTAGCCTACCCTGATTGTATTCTGCGAGGATTTTAATTTTAACAGAAATGGGGGATGGCTAGAGAAAGGGCCATGGTTTTATACAGGTCAAAAACCTAACGTTTTCAAGTCTCTGATCCATTTAGGGCATAACCATGGGTTGATAGATGCCTAGAGTAAGCTTAAAGCATCAGACCTGGGTACACTTATTAGTCTGAATCACATAGATCATATGCCCATCTGGACAACATGCTTGTCTCACATACTGTGTTACATGGGGCTAATATTGAAAAAAATTCCTAGGTTCATGTCCAACCATAGCCCACTGGTTCTAGAACTAGATAGAATGAAGCTTTGGTCTGTAGATTCACAGTGGACTTTTGACTGGTCATTTCTTCTCAATGAGAATTATTTACAACATATAAAGAACTGGATTGCAGAGTTTTTGGACAATAACTGGGGTGGAGCCTCAGTGGGGGTGGTCTGCCTTTAAGGCAGGTATGCGTGGGGAAACTCTTTCGATTAAATTATCAAACAAAAAGAGAAGCTGCAGCTTGTGGAGCTATATACGGCCTTCAAGGAAGCAGAGTCTCAGTTAGTAGGACAGCAACTGTGAAATATATGGGATGGAAAAGGGAGAGTTATGATTTTAGCGAACGGGTGGGCCATCAATTGGCTGTCTGCACCAGGCAAAAAACTACTCAGACTGAAATAAGTGAGGTTCGGGATTCCAGTGGCAGTTTGGTTTCAGACGCCAATGGAATGTGCAAGGTATTTTGAAGAAAGAGAAAAAGATACTTTAGATCAGGATAAATACCTTGCTTCAGTTCTCTTAAGGATACTTAGTGTAGAAGTAATCGATCTGCTCAAAGCTCCCTTCTCGTTGGAGGAATTACAAACTGCTATTGGTCACTTGCTGTCAGGAAAAGCATTAGGGGGGATAAGATTCCACTGTAGTTCTAGGAAACCATTTTTCTTTTTTTTTAAATTGATCTGCTTTCTATATTCTCTCAGATTCAGAAGGTGCATTCTGCCCTTAGAGTCTTTGTTGTCAACTAACATTATTGTTTTCCCAAGGAAAGGTAAACCCCTAGAAGTCCCAGGATCATACCGGTCATGATCATAACGCTCATTAATAGTGATAAAAAAATTGACTCTAAAATCCAAGCTTCACGGCTGAGCTTAATCATCAGCAAATTAGTCTCCCCATAGCAACAAGGGTTCACCCTGGAAGAGGTAGTACAGATCATACCTGCTGTGTCATAGCCCTTTTTGATGCATCAATGGTTTCTGGGAACCCCATGGCCTTAATTCTGTTAGATGCAAAAAAGGCATTTTATAGGGTTTTCCTGGGACTTTCTATGGCGTGTCATGGGTCAGTATAGTATTGGGCTGGGTTATAGAAAGGCAGTGAGATCATTGTATCATAGCCCTACCGCTAGAATACATCTGCAGAAGCAATTAGGTGAAGTTTAAATTCAAAGAGTCACAAGTCGGGGTGACCCTGCTCCCCTCTATTATTGGTGTTGTATATTTGACCCTTTTTTCCAAAAACTGGAGCTAGCACCTGCGATTGTTTCTATGTATTCCCAAGGTTGGGACAGCAAAGTGCTCGCCTGTGCATTGATATGGTAATAGTGATATCTCACCCTGCAGAGGTCTTAGTACAAATGGAGCAAATAGCGCACGCCTTTGAGTGGTTTTCAGGCTACTCACTTAATGGAAGTAAAACCCAGGTAGTCATCAACCGCCATACAGGGTTTAGTGATAGTACAGTAGTGGAGAGGGCTGTGTATTTAGGGGTCACTATGACAGCAAAACTGGACCAGCTGGTTAAACTCAATTTGGCTCCAGTCATTGCGAAAGTAGATGAAGATTTGCACAGACTGGATAATTTCATTTTTCTACAGTGGGCCATTGCAACATTATCAAGATGCTTTTCTTGCCGAAAATACTATATTTCTTTTGGGCTATCCCTCTCAAAGTTAACATCTGTTGGTTTAAAGTCATGAATAATATGATCATATGGATTATCTGGGCCTACTCTAAGACCAGAAGGGCACTTAAGTACTTAACACTACCCAGAGACAGAGTTGGCTGGGCTGTACCAGATCTAAAACTTTATTACTGGGCAGACGCTTTTCAATGTATGTGTCCACTTTTTAGGGATCATGGGGAGGACAGAGGGGTTGCCAGAATTCCATTTATTTTTTAGGTATTGCTGAGGAAAGAAGCTAAAGGATGTTTTCGGCGACAAATTGAACCCAGCTACTTTAAAAAAAAGTTATGGTTCGGACAGTACTTTGTGCCTATAGGGTCTGTACTCCACTTCGTAAAAAATTGGGGCTGGGCATCACCTTCATTACATCTTTTTACTTAGAAATCCATCTTTTGGGGTTTGAGATATCCCAGATTTGTTTCCAAGTATTTAGAAATTAAGGATTTTCTAAATTGCAAAGGGGACGTACCTGGGGTTTCCAGAAGATAGAGTTGCTAGGTCATCTGGTCAGGAGGGATCCTTGTTCCATTAATCAACTCTAAAATGATTTGAATGCCCTCACTGCGGATGATCTTCAAAGGCAATAAAAAAAATGGCAGAATAAGCTAGGGGCAATGGAGCGATCTTTTCTTGAATCATTAGAGCTGCCATGCACTGTATAACTTTCTGCTAATCTGCAAGCACATCACTACAAGATTATTTTGTACTTGTATTATGCCCCCCAAATAAATTGCCAGTTGGGGAGAGACTGTAGGCATTACATGCCCCTGCTGCTAATACCCTGAGTCCGATGCCATTCATACATAGGTAGCTGTCGAAGCCTCAAACCACTGTGGGGTTTCAAAATTATTTTATTTAGGACTTGGCATTATTATTGCATTAACCTCTAAACTTGTTCTGATAAGAGAACATAACAAGGGGTTCTGGGTGCTGCCCAGCCGTTTGTATTTATTGCTATGGCAGTGGCTCGTCTGTGCATTGTATCACTCTGGCTAAACAAAGATCCTCCAACCTTCCAGCAGTGGTTTGCTTGATTAATGGCTAATTGTAATCTGGAAAGGGCTTTGTATGATACAAGAGGCAAAAACCCAGCCAGAAAAGTATGGCGATTTGGGCACTGTTTCTGGATTGACATAGGAGTTTGCCTTCATGATTTCTTCTGCCAGAAGCCTGTGGTAATTTACGATAACTTTCTCAATGATGGGCAGGAAAATAATTGTTAATAGTGTCAAAAAATGGTTGATGTAGCTGCTTTCAAATGCTTAGAATTCAGGTCCCTACCTTTTTAGTTCGGTTCTTGTCTTATCCTGCATGCCCCGTACTTCAGATTCTGATGCAATAAAAGTTTTTCTCTGAAACTCATGATTTTAATACTGTTGTTGCATGCCTTCTCTGCACTTCTTGCATGTTGTCTTATACTTTGCTATTGGTCTTTGTATCACTGCTCTTTGGTTTTTGCCAAGAGTGTCATTTTGTAGAGAATTCCCCTAATGTGCTGCTTTTATTTATTTGCAAAATAAAAATATATTTTTTAAATATGACAGTGATATTATCAATGATGTCATGAGTGTTGCAATATGTGGGATAGATAGAAGTGCATGGAGGGGCCCGAGTTACACTTGCATTAGGGCATGAGTTATATTTACTTGAAATAACTCTAACTAAAACTGCTGAATTTCTCTGTTTTTTTATGTTTAAAATGAAAGCCTAATAATAACACCCCTGTAATCTTTGGTTTTTATTTGATTTTTTTTATTTTTATTATATTTGGTAACAATAACCTCCCTGTAACCTTTGATTTATTTTTTCAGTGAATTTCTATGTCTTTTTTTTTACTTAAAGTCATTTTAATTGCTGTGATTTGCATGGGGAGCAGGGCATGTGAGGCCCGCCCCGAAAAATAAAATGTTAACATCAGGCCCGGGAGATGGGCTTCCTGGGGCCTAGATTGGCCTGGAGAGGGGGTCCACTCTTCGCCCCCCCACAAAAAATGTTATAAGGCCAGGCCCCTGGGGATGGGCTCCCTGGACTGAAATCAGCCAGAGAAGAGGGTCTGCATGCCCCCCTTCTTCATTTATTCAAGGCCAGGCCCTGGTGGATTTGGCCCCCAGTGCTAAGATTGGCCTGGGGGGGACATGCACCCCCTCCATTGAATTGTGGTGGGCCCCAGGGATGGGGTCCCCAGGACTGAAATTGGCTGGAGGAGGGGGGTCCGCACAGGCCCACCTCCCTCACACTGGCCATTCACCCAATGAGGTAGCACTTACTAAGTAACCAGGACAAAGTGCTCCCTCTTACACCCACTCTCACATCAGCATAGGCCCTCTCACACCCAGACAGACACTCTCACAGCAACTATCTTTTGCTCATGGAAGGCAATAGATAATTGCAAGAGCAGAAAACAGCTGGCATTGAAATTGAAGTTAGTTCTGACTAGGCCTAGGTGGAGCTTTCAAAGTTTCACTCCATGGAGCTCATGGAGTTTCACTCTGTGGAATTCCATGGAGTTATCAAAAAACACCGCCCAATTCTGCGGAGTTCCATGCACAGGTGGAGTATTGCTCATCCACCCCTAGTATTGTCACACATTCAGAGCACAGGTATCAGCAACAAGGAAGAAGGAAAGGCTCCGTTATTGGCATGGTTTGTCCTGTCGCAGGACATGATCATAGGTCTGGACAGAATCACACGCCTGGGTACAGAGTCATGCTCACATGTAAGCTTTGGTATACACAACAGTCCTAGCCTGAGGCCCCCCGGCACAAGTTGTTTATGTTTCCCCTGTTCAGCCATCATATGCGAAGTGCAGCCTCGCTCACCTGACTAGGCATGTGAACCTCCAGAAGTCACCACACTGAGATCATAGAACTGGTTTTGCTTTGTAAGGTAGGGTACAAGCTTTTTAAGTGTGCCTTGCGATAGGGTACATCTCACATGCCAGGATTGCCTTCAGTTCTGTGCCCTCCTCACCACATTTACACTTTCATTGCCATAAAATAGTGCATTCCAATTGTTCTCACCGGTGCTTTGTTTCAAATACAGTTGCTGAGGAGATGGTTCCGGGGTCAATTCTGTGTTTAGTACTGAACATTATGTCAAAATTTTTCACAACTTATTATGTCAAATTGTTTGTTTATGCCCCAAGCAAGATACTGTTCCCCACCAGTGCCAAGATCCTCTGGAGATTACCAAACGTCCCAAAAAGGTAATTTGTGACAAGCGGTATCCTGTTATCTACCACTGTCTTTCAATCTGTAAAGAATATCTTCCTTTGTCTCTTTGTTGCTGTTTTAAATGTAAATATGTTTTCTTTGGAATTGAAATTGTTGCACTTTACGAGTACCCACGGCCAAGGGGGTCAAAGCTCTTCAGATGTTTGCGCCCTTGGTCCAGTGGCCCCAGCGAGGCAGCCCAGAAGAAACTTGCTTGAGAACACTGTATGGTACAGTTGCTCTCATTTAGTGCCCAGCAGAACTATGACTTTTATTACAAATCAAGTAAAAAGAATAGTTAAAATCATGCTGCATGCTGAAAGGCAAAAGGTGGTAGCACCATCTCGTGCCAAAATACAACCCCAGCTGTTTTTATTGTATTTATGCGTGAGGCATTTGGTTTTAAATATCATTGGGTCTTAAAACCAATGTTATTCTATGAGACAATGTTTGTCAGCTAGCTTTCTGTGGACCTGATTGGTTTTACTACAGCGTCTGTAGATAGAATCTCAAACAATGGTACTGAGGTGCCAGACAATGAAATCCATTAGAGAAACATGAAATGAATAGCCCTAAAGGCCTAGGTCTCTGTTTGCTCTAGCCCTAACCAAGTCTCCAGTGTGGTCTTTATCTTGGGTAACAATTCTGTGTATCTCCTGCATTCCCTCACGCCGCGCACACACACACCCTCCCTGCTTGCCCAGCTCCCAGTGTTTCAGTTCCATGTTCACTAGTTTTGCCAGATCCTCATCATTGGCTGTACATACAACAGATGTGTGTGCCATCCTAACAAACCTGCTAATGTTGTAGCTTTCCCTTAAACCACCTACACCTGGCAAAGGGCAGTAACAGCACCCAAAGTGCACAGCCAATTGGTCCAGGATCCAATGTCATTATGACAGAGAAGAGGACCCTGGCCAGTCTCACCACCCTCAATGTACACCCATTGTTTAGCTCTCAAACAAGCTGGATAGATTACTTTTCCAGAATAATAACAGTTATACAAGGATCAAGTCATACAGACCTTAACTGATAAGCATCAGGCAGAGCAGCAGCATGGCACCGCCTGGGTTCCTCATCTTCCCCAGGACCAGAGCAGGCGTTGCATCCTGAGACCTAGTTGGGAGCGGGCCCCTGTCTTGGGGACAAGTGGGTGCTGCTGTCTAAAGGGGTCAAGTAGAAGGTGAGGGTTTGCTCTGCTGTTTCCAAACTTTCCAGTCAAACAAGAGGCTGGTGACACAGTGAGAGGTACGAAGACAAGAAGAGCCAGCTCAAGCCAACCTCCAGCCACAGACCCCCACCACTGAAACAGCCAATTCCTCCTGCTAAGAGAGTGAGCCAACCTCTAACTCAAACGTGGTAATGGCCCTACCCCCTTTGGTCAGTAGGCCCTGAGTTGGAAGCAAGTGCATCATCAGCATGATAGGTTGAGCGAGCACAGCGGTAAACTCTATTCCGCTGGCGGGTGGCAGTGTTTTTGCTGCTGAACTCTATGCTTCAAGTGGAGCGTGGAGTGGGAGAAGACCTGCAAGCTCCGCCAGTGGTGCGAAGTTTACTGCCCAGGCCTAGTTCTGACTTGAACACTGACACAGATGAAAGCACCAGAAGTGGCAGTACATCAACACCAGGCCCTATGGTAAAGGTGAATATTGTGGAGGAGCTGGATTTTTTAGGACAGGACAGGCAGCAAATGCTAAGACCCCAGGATCAAAGGCACAAAGCTGGAAAAGGAGGAGATTCAAGCAATGCAGCCAGCTCACAAGGAAAAACAGTCCCACAAAAAGTATGGAAGTAGAAGTAATGCAAACAGAGCAACCTCAATCAATTATCAATTTATCACACATCACACCTGAGTGAAGCAAAAAAACAAATAATTTCCCTGATCTTGTCATTTTGTCTTGAAAGCTCTTTAAACTATGGTCAAACAAGAATTGATGTCTTCAAATTCATAAGAAAGTTAAAACTGCTCAAGTTTCATTATGTCAAAACAAAAAAACAATAAAGTCACAGGCAACAAATAACCAGCAATATAAAGGCCTTAAAGTGTCTGGCATGGAACTTGTGAGAAAACTAAGATGGAAAATGAATGCTTGTGTATAGTGGAGACTGTGTCAGACAAAACTATAATTGACAACAATAAACTGGAATTATGGGGTGAAGGAGACACTCCATTCGAATCAATCTCCAAATTAGCACCTGTAACTCTAGATGATGCAATTGAGGTTTCTCGTGAGTCTTTGATTCAAGAGGTTATATAAACCTGGAAATAGAAGGCAGCTCACTCCAAACAACCATCAGAGGAGATATAAAACTTTGGTCAAGAAGCTGCAAAAACAAGAGAACATAGTAATAAGTAACTCTGACAAAGGCGAAAATATTGTCCTGTGGCCCGTAGAACTATCTGTTCTTTTTGCATTTGTTGCCCCAAGTGGGAAGGGTATGCCCAGACGGGGGTCCCGTGCTCACTGCACCACTGGATTCAAGCTGTCCTGGCTGATGAAGGTTGATACCCTGAAACCGGTCCTAGGATGCTTGTTTCCGGTCCAGGGAGGACCTGGCTTGGCAGTTCGGGCTGGACTGTTCCCATGAGGAACAGGGTCAAGACTGATTTGCATATGGTTGGGTCCAACCTGGGGTGGCATAGTGAGCAAAAAAACGATGGATTAAACACAGATCTTTGTGACTGGGGGTGAATGTTTGATTTGCTCTGCATTCCGTCCATCATCTGTTCTTTTTGCTGTGGAACTATATAAGCAGGAAGCATACAAGCAGTTGAATAATGAGGAATGCTGTGCAAAACGTAGTCGATCGGATTTGCTTGAAGTAAAAGCACAGCTTAAGTTGGCGCTGGTGGAATGGTAAGACAATGGTTTGCTAAACCAGGATAAATATTTGTTTTTGTGCAATGATCATCCAAGGACACCAATTATGTATTTATTGCCCTAGGCAGGCCAACAGTATTGGCAATTGGGGGACTATTTGAAAACATATCTAAATACATTGACTATTTTATACAGGACTTCCTAAGGAGTCTACCTTCCTTTGTCAAGGACACTGGGGACTTCCCAAACTAATATATGACATGCAATAGGGTGAGAACGATTTTCTTATGTCTCTTAATGTCACGGTCTGTATACTACTATCCACCATCATGATGGATTGAGGACGGTAAAGCGGAGCAGACCACTAAAGCTGTATAAATACACTCAAATGCTATTTAAAATGATAAGGTTGTGCCTGGAGCATAATTATTTTCTATTTGACAGTCAACTGTTCCACCAATTACACGGCTTGGCAATTGGTACCTGTTTCAGCCGCGGCTATGCATGTCTTCACATGGGCTGGTGGGAGGAACACGTGCTTCGCGTCTGTCACAAAACAGCATGGGAAGAACATATTGTTGTCTGGCTCCACTTCATCGATAACCTATTTGTGATATGGAGAGGGTCTGTTCAGAGTGCAAGTGATTTTGTTTTTACATCAATAGGAATGATTTGAATCTGCACTTTACAAGTCAAATCAGTAGGTCTAAAGTACACTTCTCGGATCTGGAGGTTTTCTGCAGAAAGAACAAATTGGAAACTAAATCATATAGAAAAGAGACTGACTGTAATACCACATTGCTGCCTCCAGCATTCACCCCCCACACCTTAAAGCCAGTATCCCATATAGTGAAATGTTGCTCACTACGTGCAACTGTAGTGGTGACTTGGAAGCCATAGTATTCCAGAAGGAGATGGTTGGTAGATTCAGGCAGAGGAAATAAATCTCCAATCTGTTAAAGAGAATTCAGGAGGTGGTGAATAAAAGAAGTAGTGATACCATTCTCTTTTCTAGAAAGGTAAAGATCATATTGATTATGCCACAGAGTACGCAGGATGAGGCACTACGCTCATTAGTATGAAAGAACTGGCACATCAACCGATCTCATCTAGTTATTGGTCCAATGTATCAAGAAACCTTCTCATAACATATTGCAGGGTTTACTCAATGCAATAGGGATCAGTAGGGATCAATTTGCATAATATCAAACCCTGCTTCATGGAAAACCTCATAAAATCTTGGGCACCTTTAATTGTAAAACTGATTTCACAGTGTGCGTATTGACATGGAGCTACAATCTGCAATATGTTTAGAACACTGTATTACAAGCCCATAAACGCATATTACAACATATTGTCATGGGTAATTGTCAATGTGGATCAGACTTATTCAGTGGCCAGACAGTGTGCAAAATTCTACAGTAGTGATGTGGGTCATGTCAAATATTTAGTCATTTACTCTGTACTAATAAACAGACAAGGGGGGAGATCAACTGATAGCCTTATGGAGGTTAGAAACACAATATTTCCTTAACCTAGACTTCATGGTCCAAATGGATTTAATGTAGATCAGGAGCTTCTCACATGGTTGCAGGGTGACAATAGATTATGTGCATAAAATGGTGAGGATGACTCAAGTTGTGTTCCTCTCATTCAAAAATTTCAAAAAATTTCTAAACATTTTCAAAACTATTTTGATTTAATATAAATCAATTTATTAGACTAGATGAAAGTGATTAAGTTCAATGCAAGGCTTCCTCTCTTTTAGCATTATGAACTGGACCATACAACAATCATGGGAAATTATAATGATCAGATTATGCCAGTTTAGATATATTCACTTGGGTTCAAACATAATATATAATTAATTTATCTATTGCTTAATAAGTTTGCCCATTTGGGCTCAATTGTGTGTTCAAGCACTTTTTGAAATGAATGGTAAATCATAATAAAAAGTAAGCAATGATCTTTAGATACTGACCCAGGTAGCTTTATTGGCGCGCTGAATTTAATAGACTTTTTGTGAACCCGAAAAACAATGCAACAAAATTATTAGCTGATGATTTTCTTTTTGTAGAACTCTAATAATTTGTTGATGAATTTAATGTTGGTTGTGTTACTACTGTTTTATTATTCTTTTTTCACATTAAGGGCCAGATGTAGCAAAGGTTTTTACCCATTCTGTGTCTATGGGAAAAAGTGTTCGTACATATGGCCCTAAGTGGTGTATTTATATTGTGACAGTACATGATGAAGTTTGCAGTTTTTGTTGTCATTTTTCATGAAGATCTACAGCATTTCACAGCACCAAAGTGTATGATCAAGGCCATCAGGGGCGGCTGAAATGTGCAACAGCAGAGTTATGCATGACATAAAGAAGTAACTGAGTCTGCATCAATCCTGTGTCAGAGGTACACCGTGTGGATCATCGGTGATATATATAAATATAAATATATATATATATATACTCATGTGTGTGTGTTTACACAAATATGCACATATGTACGCATACATATAGTGGATAGCCATTTCTAGAGGTGTATGTAATATGGATATTCACAAATGTCTACTTTCTTAGTTTCTTGATAATCATCTCATGCTTAGACTTGAAAAAAATACTGAAAAATATGCCTGTTTTTTCCATTCATCCTCACACAATGTATAATTCCTTCCTGTCATATGATAACTATTGACAACTTTTTTAGTTGCTAAGTTTGAAACCCAGCTATTCCCTTCATACCATTAGCTACATTCTTGTATCAGGGTGGATTAATAGTGAACATAATCCTTATGTGGATGTTCCTTATGCTATATAAATGACAGACTTTAACTCTGATTTGTCAGTGCTTAATGTGATATTCATGTGTTCACAGGTGGTTAATAGCAATGAGATTTTAAATAAAGCTTTCCTTTCCTATAAGGAATTCTCAAACTGTTCCCTTCATTTAATTTGGCAGAAGCTAAATCATTGATTTTCTCTCAGAAAACAACACTACCAATGTAATTTTCAATAAGCAAAGTGTGTTTTGGCAATTGATTCCAACACACTGTTTGGATGCCTCACAATATACTAAGTCCTCTTTGGCTAAGAAAATACCTTTTAATATAAAAATAATGCCTACCACTGCACAATAACTTACCATGTTCATAACTGTTAATATGTAGGTGGTGACATTCTCTTTGCCATGCTTATCCACCATTTTCTTATCTGCTACAACAAGAGTTTCAACATTTAGGCTTCCAGTGCTTTGGGATTTGGCAGCTGATCGTCTAATTCTTGGAGACTTCTTGTATTCATCAGTTCGGATGTAAATGTCTTTTCTGGGTAATTTAGGTACATCTGAAAATAAATATAATCCATGTTCAAGAAAATGCAACTATATTGCTATTTTAGACAAGTTGCTTTCTATCATGATTTTTATAATAATAATGAATAGTTATAATGTAATAAAATATACATGTTGAATTATAAAGACATGGTTAAGGCTGCATATTCTCATTCAATGGACATCTTGTTGAATACATTTACGTAGTTGAATGGGGCAAATATGAAACTGTTCTCTGTGAATAAGGATGACTTACTTTGAACTTAATTGTTCCTTACTTATGAATATACCCTCCCTAGGAAAAACTTTTTGTCAGCTTGGTAGATAATAGGTATATTTTTAATTAGACATAGGCCCTCATTTTGAGTTTGGGGGTTAATGCCGCCTACCGCCGCGGCGACGGCCGCCAAAAGACCGTTGCCGCGGCTAACATCTGTCTGCCAAATTATGACCACAGATGGATTTCTGCCATAAGAAGGGTGGAAATCCGGCTATGGCCATACTGGCAGATGGTGTTAAGGTGACGCTTTTACCAGCACTACGCCAGTAGATCGCCGCCAGCCGTATTATGACAACTAATACGGCCTGGTAGCAGCGCCCTGTCCTGTCCCTTTCCGGAAGATACCCTGGATACAGGTAAGTTGGGTTTCCCCACAGGGGAGGGGTGTGGGGGGTGTTGTGTGTGTGGGGGGTGTGCATAAATGTGTGAGTGTGTGCGTGAATGCAAATGTTTGTGTAGTGTTGTTTGTGTGTGTGTGCATGTGTGAGAATGCGTGTATGAATGGAAATGTGAATGCGTGTCAGTGTGAATGTATTAAGGATGTGTGCGGGAATGAATGGATGAATGTGTGTATGAATGTGTGTATGCCTGTGTGAGTGAGTGTGTGTCTGCGTGGTGCGTGTTTGCGAGTGTGCGTGTATGGGGGTGTGGGATTGGAAGGGGGGAGCGTAGATGGATAAGGGGTTGGGGGCATCTGGGGAGTGTTTTCTCCTACCAGTGACAGGGAAGGAATTTCCTGTCACTGGTAGGGCCTACTGCAATGGTTTTCGTGGTGTTACAAACTGCACGAAAACCATGGCAGTGGGCAGGGTCAAAATGCTGCTGGCGGTACATTAGCGGCCTTCGGGCTGGAGATTGTTATGTCCGGCCCGGCAGCTGCTACCGCCATGGCGGGTGAAGTGGTATATTTGCAGGGGGGCTTCAGCCAACCCGCCAATGTCATAATGTGGCAGTATGTACCACCAGTCTGTTGGCGGTACTACTGCCACATTATCACCAACCGCCGGGGTCATAATGACCCCCATAATGTCCATCAAGCCCTCATTTATTTGTATTGATAGACTTGGGTGATTTCTTAGAGTGATAAAATTAAGATAAAAACAGCCTTGTTGGATCATTACCAATTTTGTTTCAAAATGAAAATTATGACAATGTTTCCTTTGCCCTATTTAACTCAGTCATAGCGAAATCTAGCATCCATAATACACCATGAAATCTAGCTTTAAAACCGTTCAAAGAGGCTGTAATAAACATAACATATTCAAAGGTACATCATATTTTAATTTCTCTAACATTTTAATATAATTTACTCTGAAGGCTCATGAGTTTTCAGTTGTTCTACAGTAAAACATTCTAGCTAAACGCCCATAGGGATCATTCATATAAATGTACATGTTATTAAATATTCTGTAAAAAATGTAGTTAGGTAAAGAAAGCATATCGGTGTATAGGCAGAATAATAATAATGTGCATGAGTTTTATTGGTCTTAGACATTTATAATACTGACTCAGTGGGTACCCGCAAAGAAGATTACTTTTTTGATGATGTGTTTTAATGCTTTCTATAGAATGCAAAGCGTCAACTGCAGAATCATGTGCACATATTTAATCAAACATGGTAGTAATTTTATGCTGAATAACAATCAAACAACAATCAGAGTAACCATAGATGAAAAAAATACAGATAGCCAGATTTGTCACACATGGATGTATAGGAACATTTGTTTCAATGTAGAATTGCGTAACCGTCTTATAGATGTTTCATTTTTTCATAAGGTCTTGCAAGGTAAAAAATAATGCTACAAAATCTGAAAACTGTCCACAATATCCGAATTGATATCTGAAATCTAATAAAGCTTCAGTTTAAATTAACTGTTTAACATATTACAGTAAGAAGTATACAATTAATAGCAAATGTACAAGTATAGTAACAATTTATACTTCTATGTAGTTACTTCAGACCTGTACTTGCACTACCAACCTCATGATTTCAAATCTGAGATGGGCTAGAGGGCTTGTATCATACAAAAGTAAACCACTTTGTTGCAAAGTACAAAATATCCATCAGTGATGACAGTGATATCTCTAACTTTTATTGGTTTACTAGTAAAGATTAGCAAATACGGAAATGCTGCCTGCTTCAAAACAAGGCCCTTATGAAAGTTGTATGAAAGTTCAAAATGGCAGCTGTTGCTATTCTGAATGTCAAAATTGTTTAGATATTCTTCTGGTTCATATTAGTTATATTGTTTTTTGCATGCCAGACCAACCACAAGCAATATTATTGAATTCTTACTATTTTTTAACCAAGTCTAATATATTAATTCTGGGATTGGTGAGAACCCTACAGAATATTGAGGACAAAAGTAAGTTTACATTTTCTATACCTAATTCCACAAATACATACCTAAATATACACACACACACAAACGCATATATTCAAGTTACGTACATTTTTAGTTAGCAATGGTAAATCTATACTTCCCCATATGCAATTACCTTTCACTATTTTGTCTCTCAATATTCTTTCCATAACATTCTAGCACCACAAAAATCTGGGTGACTATATTTAGTGGTACAATCCAGGGATTTAAATACTGTTGTGTAGATGTTCATACATTTGTTCCTTTGGTGAAAATGGCATAATTGTGTGATTTAATGATGCAGTTCTTGCAATATGCAGCAGGCGAAAAGTATCCTTTATTTGCTATTGTTTTGCTTTGTTCAGTTGTAGTTGATTACTGCTGTCCATCAATTCTTACATGAAAATAAATCAGGACATATTTTGTCTCATGTTTTGTGTAACTGGTTGTACACTTTGTGATCAGATTGAGCATACTCTGACTCATAACACCTAAACCTCTGATTCTGATGGAAGGTAATTAAATATTTAATTAATTGTCTCTGTCCCCAAGATCCTTCAAAACTGAAATGATCTCTCCTTTGTAGGACAGCAAGAATTATAAACACCATGTTTCCACAATGTTCTCAATTTTGGAATCAAATGTCTATATACTATTCATTAAATGATGAGGAACAATAAATTACTACAGGTCTATTACCAAATGTAAATAATGAAACTGTTCAAGTATCACATTTGTGCACTGTTGGACCTGGCCCTTTTACAGGGTCACTCCCCAGACTTGTTGCTTTTTGCCTCCTTATTTTTCTGACCTTTGTTGGCTGACTCTGCGCACTTTTTCACTGCTAACCAGTGCTAAAGTGCATGTGCTCTCCCTTGTAAAATTGGTATGATTGGCTTATACCTAATTGGCATATTTAATTTACCTATACGTCTCTTGTAAAGTAGTATCCCTATACCAAGGGCCTGTAAATTAAATGCTACTAGTGGGCCTGCAGCGCTGCTTGCACCACCTACTGAAGTAGCCTGTCAAACCTATGTCAGGCCTGCTAGCGCAGGGCCTGTGTGCGCAGTTTTCTGCCACAGGGACCTGGCACCCAAATTTACTTGACAGGCCCAGAACTCCCCTTTTACTACATGTAAGTCTACTCTAAGGTGGGGGAGGAGCCAAGATGGCGACCGGGAAGGACGCTTAAGAAAGCGCTCCGTCTCGGGCTCGCCACCAAAATAACTGCAGGGCGCCCCGGGGACGCCAACATCCTTGCACAGGAGTGGGACCCGCTCTGAGAACCTCTCTCCCCCCGTCGACGGTTACGGAGGCGTCTGTGTGGCAGAGAAAGGAGGTTCCTGAACAACGACGCCGCCTCGGGAACTGCGGCCGCCATCTTGCCTCGTAGCAAGGCCCGGAGCTCCGTCCCTGAGCCCCGAAGGTGAGGTGGGGGTGCATCGGCGAGGGGATCCCTTGGCGGGAGGGCAGCAGGCCCGCCACTGGGCCCTGCACCGCTTTGGGCTGCTCCCCCTCCCCTCCCCCCTACCGCTTGATAACTTTTTCCATTGCTGGCCCGGGGCGGAGCGGCGGTGAAGTTGCGGACGGGGACTCTTGGTGGTCCCCCCCCCCTAGCCCGCGGACTGGCTGCGAGGCGTGCCCCCCTCCCCTTGACCGTCTGGAGCGCCGGCAGATTGGGATCGGAGGGGGGGCTTGCTCTCTACGCCCCCTGAACATTACTGGTGGCTCCGGCAACTTTTTTGAACGCTCGTGGGCCACGTGGGAAGCGCTCACTACAGTAAATTATGTACACCATCATTCCCCTGGCACAGGGATTAGAACCCTGCATGGAAGCTCAAATGAAGGAGCGCGCACATGGCGATCGACGTCGTGAGGATGAGGGGCCCACACCCAGGCCCTGAATTGTCCAGGTCGACTGCAGTAACACTAGGGGCGCGCGGGCTTCGCCGCCCCCCCGCCCCGCCATCTGTCGCCCTCCCGCCGGTGCCGGTGGAGGGGCCTGGAACTCACATCAAAGAACTTAGGGCGGTCGGCAACCCTAAGAACTAGAAGCGTATTCCGGTGTGGATCCGAGCGGATATACGGCCCTCCATACCTGTCCAACCCGGGGACTGTGGGAGTTCGCGTTGGCGCAGAAGGAACAGGGACTCACAAACTGAGACAAAATGGCCGGGAGATCAAAATCAGCGAGGAGTCAAGACCGGGGCACGCATGGACCAGCGCCTGGGGACCAGCAATCCATACCCACTTTACAATCACTGGAATCTACACTTTTGGCCCACTCCACACAATTTGAGAAAGTACTCCAAGCAATCATGGAAACTAAAATTTCATTGGAAAATAGAATAGACACGGTATCACAAGACCTAAATATCCTCAGAGCGGACCACCGCAAACTATCCGACAAAGTGAAGTCAACGGAGGTGGTGCTAAACGAAATGAGCCCCAAAGTAACGGACAACCAAAAACAAATTCTCCGCCTGGATCTAGAAGTAAAAACACTGCAGAGAAGAGCAGAAGAGGCGGAGGGAAGATCACGACGCAACAACATTCGGTTTCTTGGATTTGCGGAAAAATCATTAGATCAAAATTCAGAGATTTTATTGGAACAATGGTTAGCCGAAGTGGTCTTGAATGGAGCCCCATCGAAATTCTTCTCAGTTGAAAGAGCATACAGGACTCCCGGACGCCCCCCAGTACCGGGCCAGCCCCCAAGACCGCTGATAACCAGGTTCCTGAACGTTAGAGACCGGGATGCGATATTGCAACAATTTCGCAGTAGAGGCCCATTTCAGTATGAGGACTCAACTGTTCACGCCTATCCAGACTTCACTCAGGAAGTGCAAAGACAACGCAACTCCTTTGCTCAAATAAATCAACGTCTCCGTGAGCATGACATAAAGTATGCTCTGCTATTCCCCGCCAAACTAAGAGTACTAACAGACGAGCGCACCCATGTGTTCACATCTCCGGAGGATGCTTGGACATGGCTGCATGCCAAGGGTTTTGCCCAACCCCGAGAAGAAACCGGAATCAACGAAAGCTGGTCCACAGCATCCCCACGGAAACGCTCCAAGAGGCGACCCGGGGGTCAACCCACGGTGAAACAGGCTGCGGAAGAGAGAGCCAGGGTCCTGAAGGAAACTCCCCTTCTGACACAAAACTCTTTCGAGGCCCTCAGAACCCAACAGGAGGAGGGCTCGGAATCGGAGTCAATAAGTTCGGATTCCACACTAACCGGGTCGCTGAAGGGCCCAGAGATCACCCCCGGTCCGCAGACATACTCTAAACGAGCGCCGCTGACCGGCCACCAGGGCGAGATCCGCCGCCATAGAAGGAGAGCAGGACTGTACATTGTGTGCTTTGTTGGTTGTGGTTGGACATATCGCTTGACATTATGTATCCTTGTTTTGCTGCTCTTAGAGCCAACTCCTGTACTCAACTTGCGCGTAAATGGTGGCGGCGCGCGGCGGGGGGAGGGATGGTTAGCTGCGACCTGGGGACGCCCTACAATACTTGCAGACTGTGTCTGCAGAAGGATGCGAGCCCCTATTATGAGCCGCACCTGGATAGTATCATTGCTCCCCCGCAGACATCCACATGGACACAGCCTAGTTCGCACCCCAACGGGGTGCGCAGTTTTTTGTTGGTTCACAGTTTGGGATGGGATCCAGTTGGGGAGGGTGGGAGGGTAATCACTAGTTCGTGCACCGCGGATCTGCGCATAACACAGGACACATGGTTGGGGGCGGGAAACAGGGTCGACGAGGTGAGGGGGAGGGAGGAAACTGCTCGGATCCTACCAGGGAGCAGAATGTTAGTTGCATCACTACAAAATAAACATGGCCCAACATACAGCCTATAACGCACGCAAATATGACATAATCACCTGGAATGTCAGGGGCCTCGGGAATCATAGCAAAAGGACCAGGGTGCACGCAAGACTCAAACGCCAGGGCATACACATTGCAATCCTACAAGAAACCCACCTGCGGGATCCAGACCTACAAGAACTGCGGAACAAATGGGGAGGACAGATTGTAGGTATATCTTATTCAACCTTCGCGAGGGGGGTCCTCATATGGATAGCAGGGAGTGTCCCATTTCTTCAAACATCACACAGGATAGATCAGGGGGGTAGGTACGTAATAGTGGAGGGTAAATTAGACGGCAAACAACTATCACTTATAGGAATATACGCCCCTAACACTGCGCTACCTGAGTTCCTGAACACGCTTACCCCAGCATTATTGGCGAACCCCGCAACATCCGCAATATGGGGGGGAGATTTTAACAATACGCCGGACCGGACATTGGATAGGTCCAGCCCCCCCACACACCTAGCGGCTAATAGACACCCCAGGCACCCACTGGCAACATGGGCCAACAACATGGGCCTCTATGATTTGTGGCGTATGAAGCATCCACACCACAGAGAATATTCATTTTACTCTGTACCACACAAGGTGCACACCAGGATAGATCTACTATGGGGCACCCAGGACATTTGCACAGTAACTAACGGGATTGAATACTTAGCTAAAACACTATCAGACCACTCGCCACTCAAAATAACTCTAGACTGGGGCAGGAGGCGTCAAGCGATCCCAACCTGGAGACTACAAGTGGAAGCACTGCAGGACCCTGCATTCACAGACGCTCTGAAAACAGCGCTCAAACAGTACTGGGAATTGAACGCTGACACCACAAACTTAAGAGCAACGGAGTGGGACGCACACAAAGTAGTGACTCGTGGGCATTGTATTTCCACTACATGGGGGGTAAGAAGCACGCTCCATGCAGAAGTTAGCAAGCTGGAGAAGAAATTAAGAGCACTAGAAAATGCAGTGGCCCGCAGAGAAACACCATACACGTCATTAAAAGATGCGCGCGCAGAATACGCAGCCGCCGACGCCACATTACGCCTTCATGACTACAAATATCACTTGACCAGATTACAAGCGGAAGGCGACAGATCGGGCAGGCTGCTCGCATGGCTCCTGCGGGAGGAACGGCAATGCCCTCCAATTGGGGCAATAGGGTTAGGCGCAGGCGCACTAGCAACCACACAGGAAGAAATAAATGATGCGTTCAGGGAATACTACACACAACTATACACTTCACGCACATCATCCACCCTCCAACAACTCGAGTCTTTTTTGGCGGACTCCTCCCTGCCCCAACTCACACACGCTGACAAGGAGTCACTAGAGGCCCCTATTACACTAGGCGAACTTAACAAGGCTTTAGAACAACTACCTAGAAACAAAGCTCCAGGGACAGATGGCCTGCCATCAGAATATTACTCTACCTTTGCGTCACACCTTACTGCACGTCTCCTAAAAGTTATTGAAGAAGCGGAGGTTAACGGAATTCTCCCCCCCACAATGAGAGAGGCAATGATAGTGGTCCTCCCGAAACAGGGACGAGACCCCACCAACGTTAGGTCCTACAGACCTCTGTCCCTGCTAAATCTAGATTGCAAACTACTTGGCAAAATACTAGCCAACAGGCTAGCTCCACACATGCACACTTTGATACACGAAGACCAGAATGGATTCATTCCAAAACGTAACACCTTCCTCAACATTCGCAGGTTACTGAGCGTAATGGGCGACACCCCCCCCCGAGTGCATTTGAGGAAGCAGTGATTTCACTAGACATCGAAAAAGCATTCGACACACTGGAATGGGACTTCCTGTTTACCACCATGCATCGAATGGGCATAGGCCCAAAATTTATAACATGGGTACGCATTCTGTACACGAACCCACAGGCCAGGGTGAAGACAGGGGGTGTCATCTCAGAGAGCTTCCAGAGTAGCAGGGGAACAAGGCAGGGGTGCCCCCTATCCCCCCTGTTGTTCGCCCTGGCGATGGAACCACTGGCCGCGCGTGTCCGAGCAAAAACGGAAGACTGGGGGGTGGTAAGGAACGGCACCTCCCACGTCATATCATTGTACGCAGACGATGCCTTGATATATATACGCAGCGCAGAGGAGGTGCTCCCACCAGTGATGTCATTGCTGTACGAGTTTGGAGAGATCTCGGGATTGATAGTGAATTGGGGGAAATCCTGCATATTCCCGTTGGTCGGCTGATCCCCAGCGCGACGTGAGAATACCCCATCAGGCCAATTAAAATGGTGCTTTGACACATTTAAATATTTAGGGGTCAACGTCTACCACAGTGCAGAAGACCTCAGGGATGGCACCCTGGGGAGAGCGGTGACATCTATGAAGAGCTCATTGCGTTTCTGGAATAAACTACCGCTTTCACCACTGGGAAAGGTAGCCATAGCCAACATGCTAGTACTGCCCAGGCTGCTGTATTACTTCGCTGCCCTGCCGATCACAATCCCTAAAAGCTTTTTCAACAGTTTAAATTCTGCACTGGTGCAGCTTGTGTGGGGTGATGGTAGAAGGCGGGTCGCACTCAACACACTACACCACCCGGTGGCGGCGGGTGGGCTGGGAGCCCCTAACTTTGAGCTCTATTCTGCAGCAGCACAGCTGCAGTGGATATTAAATTGGATCCATAATCCTGGTGCAGCGGAGGCCACCTGGCTGACAACCCGACTCCGGGGAGTCCCTCTGCTTGAGTGGCTCATGAATAGGCAAACCAAAGCCACATGCGTAAATCCACTCATGACAGCAGCTCATGCATACTGGAAGAAGTACATTAAAAAAGAAGCCAAAAAACTTCCCTACTCACCTCTCCTACCACTAGAACGAATCCCCGGATGGGTGACAACTGGATCTCACTCGTCCGTAACCTGGATAGATGCGGGCATAAGCACGGTGGGAGAATGCTTCGAAGAAGGAAAACTAATGTCCTTCGAAGCTATACAGGCCCTCGCAGAGATCAGCTCGGGGCAATTTCTGACATACCACGCTATATGCCACGCCATTAGAAGCACATGGGAGTCTGGGAACGCTGAGCCAAGCATCTCGGCTAACCTGCACCACATGCTGAGCTACAACGCTCGTGAAAAAGTAGTATCAAACACGTATAAACTTCTGAATAAACCTCCGGAGGCTAGCCTGCAAAAAGCTCGGGAGAGGTGGAATGCCGCACTGCCTGCCCCGATCTCAGAGGCAGAATGGCCGAAAGCCCTGAGTCACACACTCGAGGTCTCAAGGAACCCCAGATTCCGATACACACAGTTCAATTACTCACATCAGACATATTTAGCGCCAGCCAGGATCAAACGCATGTTCTCTGGATCGGACCCAACTTGCCCCAGATGCAAAACCCCAGCAGCACAGTTTTATCACATGGTCTGGGAGTGCCCGCGGGTGCAGGGGGAGTGGGCCGTGCTGACCACTGTACTGTCGGAAATGACTGGCCTGGGCCTAGACGCGAATCCCAAATCCTGTCTCCTTGGCCTTAGGACAAGAACCAAAAGAAGCAAACACATGCATAGATTCGTAGACCTGGCTTATGCAATGTATAAAAGACTAATAGCCATGAACTGGAAGGCCCCCAAGACCCCCGACCATGGTGCCTGGCTCACTCTCACGCTTCGCTGGGCACGAGCTGAATATCAAGTACTAACGAAACTAGCGCGGGGTGGACTGCGACACTCGGGCTGTGAAACCTGGGGTACACTGGTCTCCAAATTAGAAGCAAAGAGCGACGAAAAACCCCCTTGAACCGCAGATAGCCGCGACTATACAGTTAATCATGGGCTTCGCCCTGGCTGTAAAGCGGCAGTAAATCAGGAGAAGCGCACACGCCTACCAACAGCACCTCGGCACTGATATAAACACACCACACCCTTAAGCGCATACATGACAAATAGCACGCACAGACCATCATGCCCAAGTAGTGGATGCAGGCTCTACAGAAGCCAAGCCAAGCCACCCCCCCGCTCCCCTCTCCCCCCCCTCCTTCCATAGGGGGCGCCCTCATCTAGAACCCTAACCGGCAATTAAAACCTCACACGAAAGAAAGCTTTAAATGCGCGTGCCGGCATGGCCTGAAAGTCTAGACATAAATGCACGGATCTAGCAGTGCACGGAAGTTATTAGTTGTTTGTTAAGTTTAATAACAAGCGCCCAGCAAATTACTGTAACTGACAATATCCTTGTATTGCTGTTAACTGAGCGCATTGAAATGTATGTCACAATTGAAAAATCAATAAAAATATGTTTAAAAAAAAAGTCTACTCTAAGGTACACCCTAGCTAGCCCTATGGGCAAGGTGCCATGTATGTAGAAGGCAGGACATGTGCCAGGTTGCGTGGCCTGTCCTGGTAGTGACCAAACAGCCTAACTTGGTGTCTCACTGCTGTGAGTGCTGTCTTCTCATAGGATTGCATTGGAAATGCCCTGCCCTATGTGCAGGGGGTATTATCTGAGTTATGAGGGGTAGCGTAGGCATGTTTGGTATGGTTGTGATAGTGATGAGAAATGCTGCTTACTGGTGTAGGTGTATTTTTTATTACTATCACAGAAATGCCACTTCTAGAAAGTGCACATTTATATGTGCTTATGACTCTGGTGTTTTTCAGCTTGCCTCCAAGCCACATCTGGGCAGACTGACAGTTGGGGCTTTGTGCATACTTTTCAGACAGCCTGTACACAGGGAAAGTGAAGGTGTCACAGATGTCATCTACATATTGTATGGCCTTCCTGGGCTGAGAGAAGGGAGAGGCCATTGCATTGCATTTGTAAAGGTTGTGCCCTGGCCTCGCACAAAAGGATCATTTACTCCCTACTGATGTTTGGAGCCTGTGCAGGAGGAGAGAAGGGCACTCCCAGAACCAGTTGTAACTGGTTGGAACCCCCTCTCCTCCCCATTGCAAAACACACTGTAAACCTAGCATAAATATAGGGGAATATTCCCCACAATTTAGACATTCTTTGGACATTCTTGGGACTCCAGAAACCTTACCTGGTGCTGGACGCAGAACGCTGTAGAGAGGACTCACCAGAACCACCCTGGACTGATGCTGCTGTGCTGATCTGTGACCTGTCTGGTCACAAGGAGAAACTGCCACTGCTGACATCCCCTTGTGTGCTGTTCTGTAGCTGGGTTCCCCAGCCCTGTAACCCTTCTTCATTGTTTTTGTCTCCAGAGGCAGGGTGCTGTGGCCCCTGACCTCTGCAAACTTATTTTAGCACAAGAAGGGCTGTTTTGATGATGAAGTGCTAGGGGAGCACTCCTGAGTGCCCAGCAGGCTTTTAAAGCATTTTTCCTGGCCAAAAATCACCACCGTAGCCCGGGATCACTGACGTGCCCCTCGCACTGTTTGAAGCACTCCTTGTGCCTACAAATCACTGCCGCCGGCCGGGCTGCAGATCTGGTCTCAGCGCTTTGAAAAGCGCACTTTGGATCCCCCAAATCACCACCGCAGCCCAGGCGTCCTCTTTACATGAAGCGCTAGGATTGCGCACCTCCTAGTGCCCCCGGGGCATGAGCAAAAGGGAAATCGAGCAAGCGTGCTCCTATTGGCGCCCCCGGGACACAGTCCACTCCTGGGAGTGCCCCCGGGGATCCAGCCGTCCTCCACCTCTGGGAAACTCACCGCTGAAGCCCGGGAACCATTTGAAACACTTGCGCACCACATCGGGTGCGGGCGAGTGTGTCTTCACGAGCCCCAGGACGGGTCCGATCTCTAAATCTGAGCAGCGGGACTCAGGGGAAGGCAAGGGGAATGCCCCCTTCCCCCCGGTCTCTGCCCTAGGAGCAGGACGATCCTTTCTTTTTAAACCATCCAACATCGATTTGGAAACGGAGAAAGGAAACCTCGACGGAGGCCGCCTCCTCTCGCCCTTCCATAATTGCTTGTTGGGCCTTAACTCACCCCACCCCATGAAAAGGGGCGTGCAAAGCCCGAGGGAGGCACCCACCGAAATCACGGGCCCCAGGAGGGGCTAGTTTCCCACATTGAAGAGGGTGCCACCCACCCCTCCCCCCCAGGAGCACCGCGTGGCCCCCGTTGTGCAAATAGGAGCGCCGGGGTCCCCCATGCTCCTCTTCTAGGCATGAAGAGTGCCTCTTCTTCAGGAAAACAGGAAATATTAGCTCAGTGAGCCAAGTATGAACCTTGGGTGGGTTTCTATGTTCCTACCTGCTTTCCTGACATTACATATATGTGCTGATGTTCCTTTTATGGGCATGACATGCTGATGTCTACTTTTTTATGACTTGTGATATATTTTCTAATGTTCCTTTTATGGGTATTTATGAGGTATTCATGACAAGTGCATAGAATTCTTACTGTAATTCCTGACTACTGCAGGAATTACAGTAAGATCCTGAGTACTTACATGTTCTAATGTGACAACTGCGTATTCTTGCAGAGTATTAATAACTTGTGTAACGTTCTGACAACTGCTAAGGTAGCAGGGTATTACTAATGTGTAATGCTGGTCTAATTATGTTTTGTGCAATACAGTTTATTTTTACATAGCTCATTGTTGTGTTTACTTTGTGGTGTACATTTTGCATCACATGTGTTGTGTGTGTTGTGCAAATGCTTTACACATTGCCTCTGGGTTAGGCCTGACTGCTCGTGCTGAGCTACCAAGGGGGTGATCAGGGGTTATCTTGGACGTGTAACTCCCTTGCCCTGACTAGAGTGGGTGGGTTCTGCCTGGCTTAGGTGCATACCTTAGCCAACTAGAAACCCCATTTCTAACATGCACTGAGTAAGTAAATTAGGTAAAAGGAAAATGTATTCAAGTACATTGTCAAAAATATATTTTTTAATATTTGGTTAGAAATCCCTGCAAGTCATATCTACTATAACCCACTGAAAAAAAATGCTGATGCATTTTTGTTCTTAATTATGTTCTAGAGGCATCTGCAGTTTTAGCATTTAAAGCACATCTGGAAACCATCATTCAGAATAAATAAGTATCATCAAGCATTGAACATTATGATTCTCATATAATACTTTAACCTAAGAGGGGCATAATTTGGTGGGGTGTGTGAAGTTTATCATCAGTATCATTGTTGACTCATACTAATTGAAAATATTTTATTGGGTATTTTTAAATGTTTCCACTTCTTGGAAATGCAAAATTATTTTTAATAATTAAAGTGAGTATCCAAAAATGAAAGCTTTTGAATACAATGATATGCAAATGAAAATCTAGACTGGACTTCAGTACCCCTGATGACATGGAGTCATCAGGTAATCCCAGCCATTAAGCCCTTATTCCGAATGAGGCTAACTTCCCTCTATGCCTTTCAAGGAATATGTGAGCCCTTTGACAGAAAAGGTTAAGGACAGAACTGTGTTTTGTTATGTTATGTCATGTTATATTATGTCATGTCATGTTGTGTCATGTCATGCTATGTTATGTTATGTTATGTTATATTATGTTATGTTATGTTATGTTAATAAGCAGTGATAAGTGGGTATTCCATAAAAGAGGTCACTTGATGCTGGACTAAGAATATGGCAATGCATCTCTTTAACAATGGAATGGTTTGTAACAATTGATATATATATATATTGCCACGTAATACTAGTACTTTTTTCAAAGTCACTGTTGGCAATTGTTCCTGCACAAATGATTTCAAAGATGTGGGTGACTCATGTTTTGCATATATTTGCCCATGTATCATTTTCAAAAAGGTTATCTGCCTTGCCTGATGTGTTGGCACATAAAGTACAATTAGGGCACTACTTTAGCCCAAACAAAAGATTATTAAGTGCCCCTTTGTCCTTCTGAAGAAGAATGCAAAGCATGCAGAAACCATAAGTGCATAGGGAATATCCAGGTGCCCGAAATAAGCACTTCTAGAGACAAGAATTATATGGATCTCAGGTCTCACTTCTGCACACTTCTGTGTCAACATGGTATCACTAGCTCGGTAAACTGTTCGCAACCACTATTGATTAGGTCAAGCTGACATCTCAACTCCCCCAGATAGCATACCAATCATACTTAAGTGTGCAAAATGTTGAAGAAATACAAGCAAATAACATTAGAATAAGTTCAAGTAGAATAGAAAGTGTCCTTACATACATTTCTTGCGTCGTCCACAAAAATGCTGCTTTTGACTTGTCCGAAGTTGATAATCATTCACCCGAATATGATACTTGCGGTCTTTTCCAATCAACAAATCCTGGTGAGAATATTCTACTTTATTCTGCCGTATTTTATGCTCAGCTGTTCGTTTGTAAAGTACATGGGGATGATGTCCAGCAGGTGATGTATAGTTATGCTCCTCTGCCAGGTGATGTGGTAATGGTGATATGAGAAACTCCTTTTCCTGAAGTCTAATTAAACCTGACTAAAGAAAAATAAGAAGCATGCTTAGTGTGATTTCTAGATGATGTTGTTATACAATATTTTTCTTTCAGTTGCCCCTACATTATTGAAAAGATTTTACTTAGTGACTTAGCGTTCCTATTTTTATAGTCTAACTTATATGATGCATAAAGATAGAAGTGGTCACTTTGACTCTTCATACTTTGAGACCTATAAAAATGAGTACACTGAAGATTTCTAGATTGAAGAATGTATGTGTCATTCTAATAGAAAATGTGAAGGTTTCAAGTAACATTCAATTGTTCATGAAATTTGACTTGCTCAGTGGAGACTGCTAGAATAATTGTTGGGGAACTTTAGAGTGTATGCTTTCAATGGTGGCAGAGAGCTGCCTTTCAAAATTGCACATTTGATTTTAAGGCTTAATTAATTTTTCACATTGTAATCCATTGTAGAAGTAAGACATCATCAACTCACTGACAGATTTACATGTTTAATATCTGAATCATAAAGCAAAACTAAATCTATTTTTGTACATAACATTACTAATTTCTCCACTTGTGATATGTAATACAGTCATATGCGTCTGTCCCAATTCAAGTGTACCACTACTGTTATTGAAAGTAGATTAGTGATTTAGAGTTGAAAGAATGCCGCAGAAATGGCATGCCATCAAAACAAGTGTTTGCTGAGGTAAGACACAGAGGGCTGTCAGTGCACGTATGTTGTTCAATGTTACTACTTACCATATATTCTCACATCATATCTAAAAGCCATTAAATCTTATGAAAGATTTACAAACTTACATAATTGTTCATATTTACAACCAAAATGTTAACATCAAACACTAGAACACTGGACTCCCTATTGGTGACAATGTAATGCTGTTCCTCTTCAACAACGTATATTATGCTTGTAGGCCACAACGGACTAAACCCAATGATATCCTTTACTGAGGCATTTGCTACCTAAGATGCCAACTACAGTGCAGAAACAATGTAATAATTGGGCAGACAACTTAGACAGATAGACTGGCATATAATCCAAACCATCTTTGGCAATAGTGAAAGATGACCAGCCCTCTATTTTGGCCTGTGCATTTCTCAAGACCATACTTCCAAATATTATACACTATTGTCAAATGTACCCAATGAAGATGGATCCATTGCGAGCCCCAGTCCTCCCCCGCACTTTCCTGACAGAAATGAGCATTCAGCAGGAACAACAAACAGACACTCAAACAGAGAGAGAAGCCTTATTACCTAACCAAAGGACCTAAGGCAATCAAAAGAGAAGTAAACCAGAGTGATTAGACAGGAGACCAGGTGATGATCTAATCAGCAAGTGGCTATGACCCTCAACTAATTAAATCAATGATAGCAAGTTTACTACAGGGCTCAGCGTTTTAGATAATTGCAATGCCTAAGTCAATAAGGAAGTGATCCCTTAAACTTGAAATGAGTAGCTCTACGCTGAATACCAGTCTCGTCCATCTTCCCCAATTTCCACTGGTCTCTGATTCAATCCCCAGCCAAACTTGTGTTTATATGCGCACCAATATGAGAAGTGCAACAAAGATTGCTTTTGTTCTGAGTTGTAACAGCTATGGGGCATATTCACAAAAGTAAACATACATACAAATAACTTTACACTTACACTTTTGTTTAACTTTGTTACTGTTGGTTGTTCAAGTCTTAAATATCTCCACACCCTGAAACTGGGAGTGAAGCCTAATTTACGACTGTAAAATTGCTACAGCCATAAAGGAATAGTAGTAACTCCAGCACCATAAATGGTCAGTCACTGGTACCACAAAACCCTTCAAAAAATAATGGAGACAGGAAAACTTAAAAAGGAACCCCATAGGAACCAATGTTAAATTAAAATTGTTGATTCCAACATTTAAAACATAGGTGCAAATTTAAAGGAATGCTGATGATAACATAGTTTTATATCTTTTTCTTACACAGACACATTTAGTTTTTTCACTTAATTTTTGTACTGTTAATACAAAATAAGTAAATCCGAACATTATTTTCATTACACTTAATATCTTAATAACTTAGTATCTTTGTATTAGTTTAGTACTTATTAAAAAAATAAGTTACTAGCTTAACGCCGCAACTAGTAACGTTTCACATGTAGGTGGAGGTCCTCACTAACTGGTTGAAGATCTCTGTATGGTAGAGTATAAGGAAAAGTGTAATATTTTTTTTAACTTAGATAATTGAAAATATATATATACAATATAAGACATTTATGTTCAATTATTTTGTATATTTATTTAAATTGTGGAATTATATTAACAAGTGTTATGGCATTAGTTACTTAATTTAAATTTAAAATGTATTTCTTTTTAATATAATACATTATATTAAGCTTATATTTTGGAAGCTTAAATAAGAAAATACCCACATAAAGTAAGACAAAAATATGATGTATTACAAATATTTCAAGTGGCACATAGAATTTATCAACCATAATGTAATTATGTTTTCATAAAAATGTGTGCGACAATAATTTTTAAAGTAAAAAATGCTCAGTAAATATGTTAAATTAAAATAAAAATAAGCTTTAATTTTAGATAATTTTTCCTAACATTAAAATAAATGTATTTATGTTTTTAACTCCTCTAAATATTCTTGTTAATGTAACATTATTTCCTTTGTGGTTTTATATAAAGTCCCATCCTTTCTTATTTTCTATGGAAGGGTGCTGGTTTGCAATGTGGTAGCAATGTGTGGTGCTGGAATTGCTTCAGGGCTGAGCAACAGTACATTTTCAACTGTTGTGGGTCCTTTTTGGTGGTGGTAACTTTGGAATTGCAATATGTGTATAGTGATTACCATACTCTTTTGTGGGTGGTTGCAACTCCCGCTCTAAACCCCTTTTTCATCCTCCCTTAGCCACTCCCATTTAGTAGCACGCGTTACCCATTTCCTAGCCACTGACCTCTGTGCTTATATGTGTGGAGACTCTGCAGTCAGGGCAGAGATAACCACCCTGAAAAAGATAGGAGAGGAGGGGGTGAAACTTCTACATGTAGGTTTGTGATCAGCATTTTGTAGTAGGTTAGGAGTCCTACTGGTAGTACTACTAAACATATGACAAAATGTAATTTGTCAATAGGCTCCTATGAGTTTACAGTGCACTATTTCTAAAATATGTCAAGTGGGCTATTTATTGTATGCAAAATCAAAGAAGCCTGTTTAAGTACTTAATTACGAATAATAAAGAAGTCTCATCATAAATTGATGTTTTATGCCTAAATGAGTTTTGCAAGCAAGGATTGCTTTCATAAAGGCATGATAATTCATCAATTAAAAATAGACGCTTGAGGCTTCACGCTTAATTTTCAATGATCATGGTAACCCTAGCTTCACTTTAATTGGTTCATTGTTGTGACACAATCTCAAAACCATTTGCCATTGGGAACACTGTTCTGCTGTTACTTTCATACTCAGGTCTTCCTGAGTTATTGAACTTATTGTGCTGCTCTATCCTTTTGATATATGCTGCAGAGACATCATCAGACTGGTAAGTCCTGGTATCCACATCTACCTTGCCCATTCACTCATACTTGAACTGCAACTAGAGAGACTAATCATAGGAATGTGACAGTGAAGGGGCCTGGATTGATGATTTAGAAGAGAAAGCACTCAAACACGGGTTCCCTTCTCAGTCATTGTCATTCCCACCAGCCGGCAGAAGCAAAATAAAAGCATTTTTTGCAAATCGTAACATGGAGGTATAAGGAGTGGAAGAGAGACCTTTATAGGGAGGACATGACCAAGCTCTAAGTACACAAACGCATGAATCAAATACAAACGTTCTTATTTCGTGCATTTTTGCTACTAGAGTTCCGTAAAATGTTCTTTGAATTGCTCCAAGCGTGGACTTAAAATGGTTTGCCAGTTTAATTTGTGAAATATTTGGATCTGCACTCATACAAAATATAGAGGCATTTGTTTTTTCAAAATTGTATCAAAATATGCTCTTGGAATTATTAGGAAGGTGAATATGTTCGTATATCCCGTGATAAGGTGACAACTGTAGTTTGGTAACATGTAATGATGATATTAGTTGAATTATTGTTAGTGAAACCAATCCACCGCTGATTTTGTCAAATTTTCACCCTTTGTCAACACCACCTGAGATATGTTTAACCATCGGCCCTGCCTTCTAAGAAAGCCTGTGGTTTCACATTGAATCTGACTCTCCTACATATTTATTTTCGATGATTCAGAAAAAGAAAACATATAACTACATAGCCCACCCTCCTTCATGAGCAGGCCTGCACAGCCAGGGTATCTGCGATTTGACTGTATTCTCATATGTTGGAAAAAAAACACAGCAACATAGTAAACCTGTTCCCATTTTAGAGTTTTCCACATCTGAAATTATTCCCCGAGGGCATACTTTTTATAATAATTGACGCCATGTGGAAGAAGGAAAGTCAAAATTTTTCCTTCTAAGAACTCGTCCCTGGTGAACACTAACTTTATATTCCCAAATATAATTTCTATATTCGACATCAGATAGAAAAGCTGAAATCCATATGTATGTTAAATATGGTAAATGTTAGACTTTGAAAAAAAAAACGCAGAGCACATTTTGCTTCTATTGTCTTCACACATTCGAACATATGTTTAAAAGAGGGTGCAAGTTTCGCCAAATGTAATTAAGCAAGCAAAAGCTTATAAACTGAACAACCAATTCAGCCACTTAGTTGCAGTACTGTTATTCTCAAGTTAATAATTTTATACGTTGTTGTTGTAAAATAACTACGAACAAGTTATGCCATGTCGGGTGCTCTATATTTCTATCTAGGGCTGGATCAACAAGTGAGATACTGTTGGCCATGAAGAAAATGAGAATGAAATGAGAATTCTTTATTTAGAAAGGAAGAAACCAAGGATCAAAAACATATTTTATATTCTCATGTAACCCATTATAGCCAATGTCTTAGCCATATACGTCCATAAATCTAAGTTTACAGAGGAAAACGGCTCTATTTACAGCGACATCTACACTCAGACTCAAGTCAATAGTAAATGGCTTTAATCATACATAATTGTATTCCACAACTTTGCAGTATTAGGTAGTAAATAATGCCATGCAAAGTGTGAGGAGTGGGAGGTTTAAGGCATGGCTTGTTTTGAGAGTTTGCACATGCTCCTAAAATGTGAGTTTGTTGGCATCCACAAATGTTTTCATATTTCTTCACACCCTGGAAACGGTCAGAGATTCACTCCAACAAAGGGAGGTACTGATATCCTTTCAAGGATGGGAAGGTGAACCGAGCATCCTCAAACTTTGTGAGGATTTTGAGAAAGAGACGCCTCTATGAGGAAACATGTTTTTCCATTTGAATGAAAAAAATGCATTTGTACGTCGGCCTGCTATTACTCAGCACATAATTGTGCACTATGGGCCAGATTTAAGAAGCCCCTTCTGCCACCCTGCACCACATTAGTGTAATTTTTCTGATGCTAATGTGGTGTTAGGTTGGCAAAAACGCTGCACCATATTTACAGGTACTTCGTAAACCCTTGCGCCACATTAAGCCTGTGCCAGGCATAATGTATGCAAGGGGGGCATTCCAGCATTAGGAGGGTCAGAAAAATGGCGCAGTGGAATCTACGAGATTCCACTGCACCATTTCTAGTGTCATTTTTTATGCCTGCCTAAGGCCGGTGTTAAAATGAGGCTATCATTGTTTTCAATGGACCTCCTTTCACTTTGAAGAATTCTCATCAATATTTTTGGTGCTAGTTCCTGAACGTGCGCCATGGTGCGCCATATCACGAATACGACGCACACATGATAGCGTTAGGAAGGCGCAATGGGGTGCAAGAAAAGTGGCACATGCTGACATGATGCACCACTTTTCATAAATCTGCCCCTATGTACGCTTACACATAGGTAACATAACAGCCTTTAAGAAAAATCACAACTCACATTATAGTGCTTCTGTTAAGCTGCAACTGGTGCAACTTGCTTGATGTACTATTGCTGACTTTTGAAATAATTTACATTTTTCTCCCGTGAGGAATAGTATTAGTACAAAGGTAGATTTATGATGAAGCACTTTACCTTTTGGTCCAAATAGAAAATACATGTGTTTTTAGTGAGAAACTGCAATAAGATATGTCTTTATTTCTTTATTTTAGCAAATACGTTCTAATATTCCAATAATATAAGGTTTCCATATGGCTCCAAAATGCCATGGACACGATTGTCCAGCACTAAAACAAACTGTCAATAATTATAGAGGAAACACTAAAAGCCATTTATTACAGTGAGAGAATATTAGTACCTTTGAAGTATCACAATGCACTATGATAATGTTTTCTGATTACCGGACATGAGCATTTTAAGTACATTATCTAAATCTGGCATTTCTTTCCTTAATTCAAAATTCAAATAAGAAAAATGGAGACTGGCGTTAATCCTTGGAAGACACATAGCTTAATATTAAATGTCCTCAGGTTCAAATTCCTCGTGTATAAAAAACACATGAAACTAAAGCTATACCTTTTAAAACGAATACCCAGTTGCAGTTCCTGAGATAAAGGTGACAGTTGAGGAAAATGTGCAGCCTTACTTCAAAGTAACTGTGATATTACTGTAGCTAAAACCTTTCAGGTAAATGTTCCTGAATTCAAATGTGGTTTCCAAGTCAAGTCTGATCTAAGTACGAAAAGCGAATTTCGGAACGTTTTTTAAGAATGAAATGATTTCAAGGAATACGGCAGTGATGTCATAAGCATATAAAGTGTGGTACTGAGAAGCACTCCCAATTCCCTGCATTTGATTTTCTTGTAGTTTAATCTTTAGTGCATTTTCTAACACCTTGTCTTCATTTCAGAGGCAATTGGTCATCAAAAGCAAACACTCGTGTACAGTCTAATCTGATCTGAACTGCATCAGCGTAGCAACGCCATGCAGATGTGAGATCTTCAGGACACCACACTACCAGAAGTTAGAGATGGTCTGGAAAAAACGAGCAACATCGTAGATATCTTCAATTATATGGGTCTCAATGGCTAAGTTTTTAGTGTTCTAAAGGTATAAACTGAAGGAAAAGAGGAAAAGATGCTAGACAGATAGAGCTATGTATTTCCCAAAATGAAAAACACATTGCAAGGATCACATTTTTCGAGGAAGAATACTTCTACAGAAATGCATTCACATATAAGGGCAGGGGTGGTTTGAACAGAGTTTTAACAGTCCAATTAGAGAACCCCAGATAAACTGAATGACAAGTGTCGAGGAAATTGAGTCATTGACATGAAAAAAGTCAGAAAAACACACAAAGTTGTAACTTAAATCCATATTTTTCAATTAAGTTTTCAAAACATTATTTAATGATGAGATCTATTTTTTTTCATATCTAAGGTGGAAAATTAACTTTATAAAAATGTGTTGCCAGAGTCAAAACCGGGTTAGAACCACTTACGCCACTCACCTTACCTCCAAAGCCTCAATAACCATTACTGGCTGGAGTTGATGACCCTGCTGTCCAGAGGACAATGATATGGCCTCTGGGCCCAAGAAACATTAGGGATTCTCACCAATTTGCCATGTATTAGGGATTATCCATCCCAAATAAGAATAGGGGGTACTTGGCAGACCCAAGTACCCCCCCCCCACACCCTTAAAACTGAGGGCCTATTTACAAGGCCTTTGTGTCACTGTTGTGCAATTTGTTTTAATGCTGCAGTGGTGCTAAACAGTGCTTTACACTGCTCCAGTTTACAAACTGATGCATTGGGCCCAATGTGCCAGTTTATAAAGCCTTGAATCACATTATACCTGCACCAGGTATAATGTATACAAAGTAGGCGTTCCTGGGCAACAAGTCACGCAGAACTGACACAGTGAAATTTACAACATTTCACTGCGTCATTCTGCGACTTCACTGTGTCAAAATGTTGGCTTTTGTCTATGGAAGCCTTCCTCGCATTGTTGGAGGAGCACCATTTTGTTTATGCCAGTCCAGCAATGTGTCAGTTTAGAGCAACAGATGTGTCAGAATTTCTAACGCATCTGTGAAAATGTGTGCCATGGAGCTCCGTTTAGTCAATACAGAGCATCCATGGAGTTGTTAGAGAATCATTGGGCAGCACAAGGAATCTGGTGCATCGGCCTGATGAGTCAGCTTCTTATAAATGAGGCCTTAAGTCTTTTAACTTGGTGATTCCATTTGAGGCAAACAGGATTTTTGCCCATTTATTTGCAGGGCCCTCACAAACATTCTGGCTGCAGGGGGGAAATCAGTTCTTGGCCTGAGAAAGGTAAATGATCTCATCTAAATAAGGCACTGATTTAGGGAGAGCTGATGTGTTAAAAATGGTGTTCCTGGTTGGCCAGGGTAGACACCTAAGCCAGGCAGGAACCACCACTCAAGTCAGGGCAAGGGAGCTACACACCTAAGATAACTCCTGCTCAGCCTCTTGGTAGCTTGGCACGAGCTAACAGGATTATCCCAGAGGCACTGTGTAGAGCGTCTGCATAACACACTTACACTAGCGACACAATAAATACACAGCAAGATACTCTACTACACGCTGTATAAAAATAAACTGTCTTACATAAAAACTAAACTACATAAATCAGTAATACTATACCAAACAGGTACTTGTCAGACCATCATCATCGTGAATGCAAAATAAGGAGATACATTGCCATATGTACTATGTCATAAAACATTACCCTCCTCTGCATACCAGGTATGTCCTGGGAATGTGTACTTCACCCCATCATAGCAAGCACAGCACAGAACATAAGTCAGGTCCTAAGACAAAAATGCTGAAATAATGGGGGCAGAAATCTTGAAGTGAAAATGCAGCATTGACAAGAATGATCACAAACACCTTGTACACAGAGGTTGCAGTGCGTCTGTGTGTCTTTTACAAGATATACCAGAGACACAGACCCACAAAGCAAGACATGGAGTCTCCTGTTTGTTTATAACATCAGGGCAGTAACTAAGAAGGCACTTAGAACCCCCAGCTGCTCCTCAGCTCCTATTACATCAGGGTGGTGCTTTTCCCAATAATGCTAGCTGGATCGGGACCTCCATTGATGGTTGCCACCTCATCCTGCTATCAACTGGTGAGTGCCCCCAAAGATCTGCCACAGAAGCGGGGGGGGCGCACACCTCTCCACTTGGCAGGGAATTCCACATGTTGAGGTCTGAAGCTGTTGTAGCCTCTGTGGGCTATTTAACGCACAGTATTATGGTAATCCTGAAGCAGCGAGCCTACTTGCTCCCGAGCCCATGCCTGATGTACAGCCCAATCCTTCTGGAGGCGGCTTCCTCCTCTGCGGGACGGTCGCAGCCTGGGTAGCGGGTCAGCAACCTGACTTCCACGGAGCCGATCTCACACTTGGCTCTCCTTGGGGGCCCGGATGGAGGGACCTCGCAGTGGGGATTCCCACTGGTGATAGCGGTCGTAGCCCACAGGGAGTGGGTGCTTCTCACAGCACTCCAGTTTCAAAAGCCATGCAACTAACACAAAGTGGAGCACTCAGCCAGTGCTTCCTTCTGGTAGGCAGCACTTGGCACATGCCTCTGATAGCACACACACTCTGGTAAAGGGTCAGCTCCTTCATTGCCCCAGCCTAGGTCACTGCAGTGATTCCTGTGCCCCAGGGGCACCAGCCTGTGCACCAGTCATCGATGCCTGCAGGGGAATGGCTCTACACGAACCAGCACACAGCAGGGAAAAAGAAAAACACACACACTAATTACCCCATGGGGGGGTGCCTCTCTCACCTTTTCTTCAACAAGGCTCTAAGGAAAATGCTAGGCTGGCCAAAAATGAAGCTCTCAATGCATGCTTCCAACAACTCAATACAGCACTCTCCAAGTGTTAACATATACAACACCAATAGCAGCCAGCACATCAGGTTCTTTGGAGTCCAGTGGCAATCCTTATTGTGGCCTAGCAGGTCACAGGTCAGCATAGCAGTGTGGCAGTCCTGATGTCAGTTTCCTGGCAAGTTACCCCAGCATAATCTATTGTCCAGCCCACACAGTGTCCATCAGTGTCCCAACTGGGACAGAGTCAGGGAGCAGGCTGGCAGCAGGGCAACACACGGAAAAAAAACCAGATGAGTCATTTGTGCCAACCAGCAGATACCAGGCAGCAGGGCAACAAAAGAAGAGCAGTCCAAATGAGTCCTTTTGTTCAGTCCAGCAGTCCGTCTTACAGAGATTCGGTTCCAGTTCTAAAAGTGTTCTGAAAATCAAGGGACTACGGCCCCTCTACTTATACTCAGAAATGCCTTTGTTTAGGGATAACTTCAAAAGAGTATTTTCAAGTGAAGCAACACCCTTTCAACCTAGCCCTGTCTCAAGACATCAGTAGGGGGTAATCAGTCCATTGTGTGAGGGCAGGACACAGTCTATTCACATATAAGTTGTGAACGACCCTCCCTCTCCCAAGCCCAAGAAGATTATCAATGTGCAGATGCCTCATCTGTCACACTCAGCCCTTCCTTTATGATGGCTGTCTGGAAAGTATGCACCAAGAGGAGCTGTCACTCTGCCCCAGACATGGATTGGAGTCAGGTTGCAAACACTAGAAATATAAGCACAGAGAAATGCCCACTTTCTAAAAGTGGCATTTCTACAATGGTGATAAAAAAATCCACCTATACCAATATGCAAGAATTCTCACAAATTTCTCACTACCATTCCAGACATACTAAACATACCCATGCTATTCCTCAGAGATCAGAAGATACCGCATAGACATATGTCAGGGCATTTCCAATGCAATCCTATGAGAGGAGCAGCACTCACAGTAGTGATAAACTACACAGGCTAGTTATCACTACTAGGACATTTAATACATAATGACATATGTCATGCCTTTCACATACACAGCACCCTGCCCATAGGGCTACCTAGGGCCTATCATAGGGGTGGCCTTCATGTAGTAAAAGGGGAGTTCCAGGCCCGGCAAGTAAATGTACATGTCAAGTGTTAGACCTGGCATCCTTGGCATGGTTTCCCCTGCCTGTATGCCTCTGCTGGCTGTTTTTCTGCCTTTGTGCTGGATTTCATTTTTGCTGGTGTTGGTACTCAGGGCACTTTACCAATGCTGACCAATGCTAAAGTGCAAGTACTCCCTGTGATTATGATTGGTTATCCATGATTGGCATATTTGGTTTACTAATAAATCCCTAGTATAGTGCACCATGTGTGCCCTTGGCCTGTAAATCAAATGCTACTAGAGGGCCTGCAGCACTGATTGTGCCACCCACATGAGTAGCCCTGTCAAAGTGTCTCAAACCTGCTATTGCAGTGTCTGGGTGAGCAGTTTTAAACTGCCATGTCGGCCTGGCAAGTGCACCCACTTGCCAGGCCCAAACCTTCCTTTTAGTACATGTAAGGTACTCCTAAGGTAGGCAATAGGTAGTCCCAGGGGCAGGGTTCAGTGTATGTAAAAGGTAGGACATGTACTGGTGTGTTTTACTTGTCCTGATAGGGAACTGCTGCCAAATTCAGTTGTCACTGTTGTAAGGCCTCTTTCTCCCATAGGTTAACATAGGGATTGCCTTTAAGTGTAAATCCCCGTTGAGAGCAGATAGAGATATGGCATTTAGGGTCTGTGAACTCACAATTTAAAAATACATTGTTTAGTGAAGTTCGTTTTTAAGTTGTAAGTTTGAAAATGCTACTTTTAGAAAGTGGGTATTTTCTTGCTTAACCATTCTGTGCCTCTGCCTGTCTGTGGAATCAACATCTGGTTTAGACTGACAGGGGCTGGCCAGGAATACACTCTAGACAGTCATACAAAGCAAGCTGAGGTGTGCCCTGCATATGCTAATGACCCATCAAATGGCTGATGAGCTTTCCGGAGCTAGAGTGGTGGGAGGAGTTGTCACTGACACATGGATAGGGCTGTGCCTTTCCTCTTACAATGCTGTCTCCACCCCCTGAAATGTGTCTGGAGCCAGCCCTGGGCAAGGCAGGATCTTATGAACAACAGAGACCTTCCTTTGAAGTTTGCCTACTTCAAAGGCAGAAATGAGTATAAGTAGTGGAACCAAAACCCCAAACTTTTTGAACACTTCTGGATCAAGAGGCGACTCTACCAAGGAGAAGAACTGGAGAGCTGTTAGGGGGAGTACTGCTTCTTTGCTGTGTGTGCTTTGCTGGATTGACCTGCAGATGCTGCTTCTGCTTTGTAGAGGACAAAGACTGGACTTTTTGCTGTGAATCCTACTTGCAAAGTTTCTCCAAGGGCTTGGACTGAGCTTGCCTACTGTTAAGAAGTATCTGGCACAGCAAAGAATTCACCAACCAACCTCTGGGTTCTCGTGCTGAGGACCCTGACTTGCCAGGTGGTACCAATTCCATTTCCTGGTCCCTTGGGAGTGAAATCTGGCCTAAAAACAAGGGGAACCATGCACATAGAACAACCCACTTGGTATATAATTTTAAAATGTGCAGGACTACCCTTACCAGAATGCACTTTGCAGCTCACTTGCGGTCCATTGGGACAGAACTGGTATTCAACTGATATCAGGTGCCTGCAATAAAATCTGCTGAGCAGCCAGGCAGTTGGTCTTTGAAAAAGGAAGGAAATGTTTGTTCTCTGCTGATGAAGGGATGAACCCAGGAACACGTGTCCAGAGATGCTTGAAAACATAAGGCCTGAAATAATGAAAATGCCAAAGAATTCTCTGTAAGTTGCTGACTTTGCTTCATTCCATGATGACATTTTGTGAATGCGCTTTCGTTCAGGACAACTCTTTTTGGTACATGTGTGTATATATATATATATATATATATATATATATATATATACGCACAGACACACACATGTATATTTGTATATGTTACCTAGTGGTGGTGGTAGGCACCTCTTTATAAAAAGCATAATTTAACTGCCTATATCTTTGGTGCAGCTTGAAGAATCTAAACAAAACTTTCCAAACAAATTTGCCAGTCACATCGGCTGCTGGCTGAAAACTTTTAGGGTAATCTGTTGGGGTGGGGTGAGAAAAAGGGAGGGTCCCAAAACATGTTTTCCCCATTCATTTTTCTAGAGGGATTTTGAACAGCAATAGCACCAAAACTACTGAATAGAATTACACCAAATTTGTCAGAAAGGTAGGTCCTGTTCCAGAAAGCGACCTTTTGTGTAATTGATGTAATTCTATTCAGCAGTTTTAGAGAAATTTTAGAAAATCCAAATTTGTATATATAGGGATATGAAGGATCCGTGCAGATATCTGATTGGTTGATAACACTTCAACAACAGAAGCTGTTGAAGTACTGGCAGCCATCTCAGAAAAAAAAAAAAAAAGTGCCCACGGTATGAACATCCTGACCCTTACCTTTGGCGTTGCGGTCCCAAAATGTTTATAGATGGAGTCGTGGTGGATCTGCAGATCCACAAATGCACTGTAAAATTTTAAAAAATGAAGCACAGGCTCTCGCTCTTCTTTAGTATAAACCCCCTAGGTGGGCCAAGTCCCAGGGCCATGTGGTTAAAAATGCAAGGGGGCCTCCTAGCCCCCTCCCAGTGCTTCGGGGACCGCCACCTCCCTGGGGCTACACTGAATTATGAGCAGGGGGCCCACACTGCACGTTTTTTATAAGTGGGGGAGGCCCGATGTCCCCCACAGCCCGAGGACCTTCATCTCCACAGGGCTGTAATTAGATATGCAGGGGAGCTGCCTGGCCCCGTCCTGCTTCCCTGGGGACCACTACCTCCCCGGGGCTGCACTAAATTATGATTGGGGGCCACAAGGCCCCGAGCCCTGGGGAACACTTTCCCTCAGGGCAAAAATGTTTTTAGATGTGGGGGAGACCCAATGCAGCCCCAGGAACCATCGCCTCCCTGGGGAAACAAAGAATTAGGATCAGGGGGTGCGCGGCCCCAGTGCCCCAAGGATCACCACCTCCCCAAGGCACAGACTTAATAATGTTAGGGGGGTCCGTTTTGGATCTCATTAGCCCCGTGGATCCCTTGGGCTAACTTCACGTTGGAGGGGGGGCCACGCGGCCACCACTCGAGGAGCCTCTGATGGCTCTGGGGGCCCGCCGCCCCCCAGGGCCAGCTCCTCCTATGTCCTGGGATGCCCACCCCGGGACATAGCTGTATGTTGTTGTTTGGCCGTGCTGCTCTGTACCACAGGGAAAGGGCAACAATGCACCATATCTACAAGATACAGTGCATTTCTGCCCTATCCCTCTGCACTGGTACACAATGGGCTACCTAGCACCGATGCAACAGCAAGGTAACTATAACTCGCATCCTCGACATGCACTGCTAATTACCCCACAAATAACAGCACTCATGACACCTTTGATATTATCATTGATTATATCAATGTAATATTTTCAGTGACATTTATGATGAAAAAACTGTTCATGGCGGGGGAGCGAGTTACAGTTACCTTAGGGCACCGATGCACTGATGCAAGCACACTTGCACCATGGTTTAAGGATGTCTGAACAACAGACAGGATTATTTTAGTGCAGTAAGGGACACTAAAAAACAAATCCATGAAGGTATTTTCTTCTTATCGAGAGAGCAGAATGCAACATACATAGAAAGAGGCAAAAATGTGGAGAAATATATTTCTCCTTGTTGCACCTCCCCTTCGGAGGTGTAAGATTTTGGTGCATTTCAAGGTGTAAATCTGGGAATGCACCAAACCCATTGGGTGTTGCATGTGAAAACCCACCTGATTGCTCATGGAATGCCTCCCTGACACAGTGTAAGGCAATGGAGTGACTTGCGCTGCGTTGCCTTACACGCTATCTTCAAGGCAATGAAAAGCCACGGAAAGTGGCTTTGCGTGGTCTCATAGATATGGGCCTGCAATATACGCCACTGGTGCATCGCCAAAAGTGATGCACCAGTGGCACACATGGTTTGTAAATAATCCTCCAAGTGTGATCTCAGAACAAACGATATTAGTGTTACTCCATTTTCATGACTAAATTAGGATCTCATTCCAGACGTACAAAAAGACTGGTTGCAGAAAGTGGTTGCAAATTCCACAATGACTTTTTCTGACAAACCTTTAATTTTGTGATGCAAGCATTGTACAAAATGGTAGCAGAAAAGAATCTCCATTCACATGGGGTTGCACACAACTTACTTAATGAATATTAATTAGTCAAAAAGCTGTTTGTGACTCCTTGTGGGACAAGGATGATAGCCTGCAAGGGACAGCAGACCACCATCTTGGTGTTTCGCTTCCAAAACAGGAAACATTTTTGCTAATGCAGCCTGTGTTTCTTAAACAAACCAGTGCTCCTTCCCATTTGAAAACACATTATGGAGAAGGAATTTGTCCCCTAGACCACTTCTACTCGCCCCAAGGTTGCCCAACACCATTCTTAAAGAGCAACTTATCCCGTGGGGATAGCTTTCCCTCTGTGAATCTGTTAACACCTCCTTTTGAAGAATCAGCACTTCCTCTTAGGTTTTCAGCCATTCCAAGTCACAATGAGGAGGGGACTCCTCTTACATACCCCTTCCTCACTGCTAGTCGGAATTGGTGGAATTTGTAATTTTGACTCACTTAGTGTCAAATGAATCAAGATAAGGAACTGCTATTTCCAAATTGCGATTCTTACCAAATAGCAATTTTCAAATCGCAGTTCCCAATGTAAGACAGTTTTTTAAATAGTGATTCCTAGTGGGTTGCAAATTGACCTACCTCCTGAATATTAATTAGGGTGCTCACAATATACCACCCAATAGGAATCACAGGCATGACAGGGATGATGGCCTTCTGGGGCCAGCAGACCACCATGTCTTTGATTGGTTTTGAATAAAGTAATCTTTTTTTTTTAAATGCAGCCTGTTTTTCTTAAAGGAAAATGGGATGTGTTACAAAATAGAAAATCAAACATTTAAGTTTATTTTTTTAAGACAAGGCAGTGATAGGTGGGACCACTTCCTGTGCCTAAAAAATATTTTTACCATTCTCAAAGGAGAAGAGGGCCCATCGGGACCCCTTCCTATTTGTGATTGGGTTACCACCAATTTTTAAACAATGGCAAAATATTACTTTTTTGCGACTAGAAGCTGTTTGCTAAAAACTCAGATTCTCTATTTGGAATTGGATGGCCCTTCTAAATACAGTATCAGTACTTGGTAGCAAACACAAATTGTGATTCAGTAACATGTTACTAAATCGCAATTTGTAGATTGTACATAGCAAAAGCTTGTCTTTGGTCGCAAATGGCTTGATTCTGGGAATCGGGCCATTTGCAACCTCAAAACAGCTTTGCACATCTAGCCCTAAATGGCTTTAGTATATAACAACAAGCCATTTTGTGATCACAACTCCTGCGATTTTGCGAATCACAAGGTTTGCAACCGCAAGATGGCTTTTTACATATATCTCTTACTTCAAATGACGCCAATAACTAGTTTTCAACAAAGAATGGACTACATTTCCTATGCAGTTACTCGCCCTAAGACTCGAGATTTAGCAATTAATACTCAGAAACAGTAGAAATTATATTCCAAACAACAATTAGTGACCTGACACCCTAAAGAAAAGCCGCTCGTTCCTGCGCCAAGGAATAGATTTTTCTTCAGATTTTTCTTCAGTTTGTGCATAGAGTGGGGTTGCTGAAGCATACGTGTGCTGATGCTTTAGACAGGGTGAGATTTACTTCTGGACCAAGCATTTTCTTCAATGTGCGCTGTCAGCATTGCTCTGCCTTCAGCATCTAGGATGTAAACAATGAGCTTTATCTCTCAATCATTCTCATTAACTAACGCACTAGCCCTGAGGTGTAAATCAATCCAAACATCCCAGCCTGTGATACCTTCTTTATCCGATGCTTTCACGCTGCTGATGGAAAGGATCTCTTAACAAAACAGCATGCTATTCTTCACAAATTACCCCGTTTCGTTTAATGGATACTTTAAACATCCGCTTTGGACTCCAGTCACAAACCTGTTCATTTAGACTTCCATTTACAAAGAGGTTCTATTCTGAATGTGAAGCTATTGTTGAGACAAGTCCACAGGATTACATGCTGGCAATTGCTGGTGCACTGAAAGCAGCCAAGTTAATTTGTACTGGAAACTGTTTGTTTTCAAATATTGAATTTCTTTCGAAATCACTGTATGCATCTTTACAGAGTAGAAACTTTGATCTTAAAAATAATAGCATTTGAAATAAGAATGTATACTTTCCTTTTTTATCACAGTTTAAAGGATTTATGCATTTTTGAGTAAATTATTCTATGCCACATGTGCAATTTCTCCAGATATCCTGAGAACAGTGCTGACAGATATACACAAGCTCTCTGTTTTGGGGCTACAATCATTTAAGTAGTGCATGCTGCAACCTGATGATACTTGTGAAACATACTTTGTCAGAGTGCACTAACAGATTACGCTGTGATGAAAGTACCTGAAAACGGGTCTTTCACAGGTGTAACTACTTCTATTTCTTATACCACAGAACAGACTACATGTGGGGTATTAGGAGTAATTTCAACATAAATATTTTAGCGTATGTTTTCAAAATTAAAGACTAAGGAACGTGAAATTATGAATAATGAAAATATAAGGAAGGTGAAGCTATTGATAATGACAATTTAAGGAACGTGAAATTATTGATAAGAATATCAAGGCTCCCTGAATAGTCTCAAGGATTGTCTAAAATGGTCAACTTAGGCTGTGAATTAGTACAGAGAAAAAACACCTTAATGCTCTGAGACACTCCAAAGAGTAATCTTGCATACTCCTTAACCTTCCCCCATTTCACCAAAGTTGTGGATTTACTGTGATCTTTGCACCGGCCAGATTAGGAAAGAAAATAAACCAGTAGACATTATTAATAGGTGCAATCACTTCAGTCTAAGAACTAAAACAGTGCCCACCAGACAGGACTAGGCCAGAGTGATCCATTGGGTGTATATTCTTCTTCAGGTTATTGGTGGGTGAGAAACAGGAGGGTGCATTTCCTAGTACACACCAAGGATGACCCTGAAGAGCTCCGGGTCTTTAGTTTGAGTGGTTCATTGGAATGAAGGGAGCATCAATCTGTAAATATAGTGGCAGGAGGCAGGGGAACCCCAGGACAAAGGCAACAAGCACTGGAAAGGCAAAAGCTGTTGTTCTTTGGCTTAGCAATGCAGACTTATTGGATCTGCTAATGTCTTTTACCAATACCATTCCACAAAGAGAAACATGCTTGTTCATAAAATAGACTTATGACAATGGGAGGTTCAACAATGAACACCCTAGAAACTGGATGCAAGGATAGGGAGTGTGTGGCCTTTAAGTTTCAAATAATGTTCAGAACATTTATCGCCTGGAGACGTACTCATTACTGAATGTGGGAGTCTACAGACAATAATTCAAACCACAGTAGCAAATGAAATGCTTGATGACCACATCAACTAATTCTGTCATTGGTGCCTGTGGTGGAGCAGTGCACGCCCTTCATGCCCCGCTGAGACTCCGCGCTCTGCTCCCCTCAGTCTCACCAGAACAGAGTGGCATTCAGACGTCGTGCTGAGAGCTGCATGGCCTTCCAATGTTGCAGGCAGTCTGCGGGTTAGCGATGGTGGCATCTATGGCATTTTCAGCATTGGTCTGATTCTGAGCCCCCAACAAGAGAGAGAGTGCCGGTCGGGCACTATAACCATCATCTCTAAGCAGCAGGCAGACGAAGGTACTGTGCCAAGAATTGTCTCCTTGCTGTCCAGGAGGATGCTGGAATTGCTTTTAGAATGGCCTTTTTTAGTGCTCTAATCATCTCTCTTTGGCTCGTCTTTTACATCTCCCCCACATTTCTCTATTATCACTGCCTCATTGAATGGGATAGGAGCAGCAGTATCTTGAAGGATGTGTGAAACAGGACTCTTTTGTGAGTATGACTTGAGCTTTGGTGGAGTTAGTTGACAAAGCTGGTCTTGGAGGGTAATTCAGACCAATCCACACTAAGCTTCAATTTCTCCATGGCAGTGATTTCCATTAGGGCTTGGCTGTATATATCTTTCCACTATTGCCCTCAGTCCTTTCTACTTGGGAACTTATGAAGCCTAATGCTTATAGGGGATCTCCCCTGAAGGCTAAAGGTCTTTCTGAAATCTTACACAAGAAAGTGTCAGGGGTATCAGGGCAAGTAAATCAAGAGAGAGGCACTCGCAAGACATTGCCGCTTTTTTGCTCCTGTCCTGGGGTACTGCAGATGGGGGAATTATGTCACTTGGAGATGTTGCTATGGTCTCTGGCCCTTCGAGCATAGGGGTGATGGATGCACCACATAGCGTTATCTTAAAGGAGGAGGAGGAGGCCCTTCCTTCAACACAATTTGTTATGCAAGACTCCATTGGTACTGGCTCTGGCTCTCAAAATCTTTAGACTAAGGGCCTGATTTATAGTGAAGCAGAGGGGTTACTCCATCGCAACCATGACAGATATCCCATCCCTCGAAATATAAATCCTATTATACCCTATGGCATTCATATTTTGGCAGATGGGATATCGATCACTGTTGTGATGGATTAACCCCTCCACCAAACTCCAAATCAGGCCCTTAGTCGCTGGATCAGGAAGTTGAAGTAATGGAAAACTATCCATTATTTAAGACCTCACAACATTGACAGGATATGATATCTACTCCTAAAATGGGCAGTGAAAGTCTGGAGGTACTTAAGAATACTAGAGATATCGATTTATTTTTTCCCTGTCAGGAGAATATGAGAGGGTCAAGACAGGAAAATGAGGCCAAAGTTAATGTTGCAGATAAGGAGGCAATTGCTCCCTCTGTCACATGCAGCTACCAGTATCTATGGTGGATACCCAGCTTAAAATCTGTCCCCCTAAAGAGCTTCCTGTTAACCAAAGGTATAGAATTCTTCTAGCAGAGATTAGGGATATTAAAAAGTCTCAGTTGCAGGTCATCTCATCTCTGCCTGATCATTTAACCTGGATTGCTGATAAGATTTCTCTTTTCTGAATGACTCAACAAGATTGAACAGCAGGTCTCAACACTGTAAAAGATTGAATGTCTAAATATTATATAAAAATGTTTTCATCAGCAACAATATTGACTGCAAGAATTGAACAATATTATAAAGGTTAGCATACATCAAGGTTGATCTGGCCTATCAATATTATATTAGCTAGTTAATCTCCTCAAAAGCTGCCTAACGCATTACCTTTATAACATCACGGCTGGTTGTAACACTGTTAAATGAGAAACCTGCCCTGCTGTCTAACCAATACAGGATCCCACCGCTATTTAGCCTTACTTAGTCTGCCTATCAATGGGCAATTTGACCCAAGATACATTGTAGACTGCTTTAAGGGACTAAGGGCCAGATGTATCAAGAAGGCCTTTTGCGAGTCAGAAATAGCGATTTTTAAGAAATCGCTATTTCTGATTCGCAAAATGTAATGCATCACATTTGCGATTCGGTAATAGCGATTTCTTAAAAATCGCTAATGCTATTACTGAATCGCAAATTGCGATGCCGGCCCCATTCGCACCTATGGGCCTGTAGGCCCATATTTGCAAATTTTTTGCATTTCCAAAATTGCGATTTCTTAACTAGAAATCGCAATTTTGGAAAAGCAAAACCCCAGGGTGCTGAGGGCCTAAGGCCCCCTCTGCAGCACCCCAAAATCATTTTTTAGGACATGTAAGGTGCACACATTTCAAAAGGGCATGTGTGCTTTACATGTACATTTTAAAAATGCATTTTCATGCATTTTTAAAATTTACACATGGTTACTACCAGGTTCAACCTGGTGGTAAATAGCGCTCCCTAAATGCCCAATTCGCATTTAGGTATTGCTTCTTACATGTGCTAAGAAATCGCAAATAAGGAATCCTTATTTGCGATTTCTTATTTAGAGAGTAGCAATTTGCGACTCTCTAAACAGGGTTGCAATTTTAAGGAATCACTATTTCAGAGATTCCTTAAAATTGCGTTCAGAATGTCTTTCATACATTCTGAAATGGCTTTTTGCATTCGCGAATGCAAAAAGCTTTCATAAATCTGGCCCTAAATGTTGTGGGTCACTAAGCACTTTCAGCAGTTTGAATTTTGTAAAGTGTCTGATGTTAAATTCTAATATGTTTTTTTTTTAAATCATACTGTGGGGAGTGTAGGTTTACTCTATCTTTATAAATGAGGAGCAATGTCTTGCTGCTACATAAGAAAACGTATCATCAGACACACACAGATTATACCCTTCATTATTATGAACATTCTGTATCAGCACACCACATGCATCTACCATATCTCACCTACAGCCACATATTCACACAACTAGGCACCACAAAGTTATCTCCACGCACACACAAACACAAGGGAGATATTAAATTACAACCAAATTATCCATGGATAACAACAAGAGTTTGGATGAAGGTCGAAAGACTGAAAATCCATTCCCATTGCCTTTGATGAGACTACCCATTAAATGTTTTCTAGCAAAGATCACATATGGCAGTATACCTACCTTTCCAATAAGGGTTGCAATGCTTAACCGCAGTGAGGTTTGAGAGAAAGTTGCCCAGTCCACTCACCTTCACTGAAATTGATCCGCTGGGACCAACTGCAAAACAACCAGATGGCACATCAGCATACTTTCAACAGTTGGAAGCATAATTAACAGTAGGTTTATAGTCCATTTAATTGAAGCTATCTATTATGTCAGTTAATAATGTTTTGAGTGATGTAATATATGAGGCCATAAGCACTGAATGATGGAGGCACATGTTATAGTAAGTGAACAAAATATAACTTATGAATTTCAATGTTTTTTCCATTTTTAAATGTTAGTTCTTATCTAATTTCAACATCTAAATATAATATTACTTTAATCTTTTTATTTATACATTTTTCTCTGATTTTGGGGGATTTTTTTCTTACCCTACAGCTAGATCTTTTTTTATCATACTTAACATTAAAAATAATGTCACCTCAACCTTTGTGTGTTTTAGTGAACTCCTTGAGTTTTTAGATCATATTCTATGTTTAGCATGTGTAAGACCTCCAAGCGGGCAACCTAAGTGTGCCTATGACCTTACACAGTAAAGGGTGGGTGAAGGACCTGGCCTGGCCGGGTCACACACCCAACCTGCTGGGGTTAGGCAAACCCTTGTTGTGCACAGTCTTTGGCCGTGTGCAGCAACGGTTGGCCACAGAGCCTGGTCTGTGACAAGACCCTGTGCTCATCCCACTACAGGATAGCCAAACCACTGGGGGTAGCCAGTTTCCACAGTGCACAGCCTTCAGCCATGCACATCAGGGTTTGACTGACAAGTCTGGCCCACGGCCAGCTACTGCACTGAATACCCCACCAGACAGCCAACCCTGCCTTGAATTGCCCAACCCAACACAAGGTGGTCAACTTTTCCTTTTGGGCGGGAGTGGACTGCAATACTACTGTGATACTGCAGCACCATAGTAATACTGAATATTGAATGGAACATTGCTTTTCTTTGCTCTATTTTTTTTAGCTTACAGTGGTACTACCAAGGGACCTTTGGTACTACCTGGAGATCTGTATCAAAAAATCCTCTTTAAACATTTAAATCGTTGTGTGGACCCTGTGGATCTCCCACGACTGGCCCATGGGGGTCAAGGTGTGCCCTCCTGCCCTCATATGCCATATATTACTATTTTCCAGGGCTCAGGGACTGAGTCCTTGAGGCATGTAGTGCGGCCACAACATTTTGCCTCATAGTTCTGGTCAGCTGAGGCAGAATGCTCCGGCACCACAGTTTCAAACTCCATTGTCCAATAAAATGTTGGTATTTTTATTTTAGTTTTGGAACCACAGGAGTACCATGGTACTTTTACAAATTGATGGTCCAGCTATCTCTAACTTTTTCTGAAGTTTAACCCCTCTTATTCTCAACCCGAACCCCTCTTTAAAGACTAGCTTCTTGAAAATGGCTGAGAGGATGTACACCAAATCATAAAAAGCACACTTTCTCAGAAAAGTTCTAACTTTATTCCAAATTTAGTGCAACTCTGCTCAATTGTTTTTTTCAGTTTCAGACAGAAAACTTCCTTATGGAAATTACACCTGGAAATTACACTTTTGGACCCTCACTGTGTTTCGTGGTCGCCACTAGTCGATCAGCTCAAACTTTTGCATGAAGTAGCCGAAGTGGATTAACTCTGTTTTAAAGGTTTTGTGCAAATTCTAAAATACAGAGTTCTGGGGTTCGGTAGGGGTTCAGGTCTTCAGTATGCATGCGAGGTTAAAATATCTTTCGCATATTCAGCTCATGAGAGTGGACTTCACACTCTGAGATTTCATGTTTTATAAAACAGAGCAAACTCTTTATCATTTGAAAGACGTCTTGCATTTAAGAAGAATGCAAAAAAAGGCAGGATGTGGTGCTTGTGCTTGGCTTGTTTAAATTACTCTGTCAAATAGTTCTAAAACCATTGAAGTGTCATCTGCTAATTCTTATGTCTCTTTCATCTTGCATATTTGCCTCTGATGTGTAGCTGTGAGTTGGTGCGGGTGCTTAGGAGAAGGTATTTTCCAGCCTCAGACTGCAGGAAGGGCCACAGTGGATGATTTCAGATACATCTGCAGCAGTTGTGATTTTGTGCGAATATTTCCTCTGCACTTCCGAATCAACAAGTAGTGAATATCCATGTTTCTTCTAAACCCATTGACCTAGATTTCTGACTTCTTAACTTGAGCTAAGAACTTTGCAAGTTTTATTAAAAGGATAATCGACAGTCAATCCAGGGCACTCTTTTTCTCAATTTAATAAAAACACTTCTGCCACATTCCTTCTCACAGAAAAAGAGAAAGACAGCACATAAATACATCATCACTTAAAATGTCATTACTGATTAGGGCACAAACACCCTGAGAGCACGAAATGCATGCAGCCGGACTGATAAAAAATAAAGCAATCCTGTGGGCATTTTTTGGTCAATCGCACTCTGATTTAATCATAGCATTACTCATCTCTCAAAATTCTGTAGTATTATGATGCTTGTTCCTAGCGTACGCGCATGAAACATAAACTGTTACTCTCCTCATGCTCTGGGTTTCATAAAATGGGTATGAACCACCAACAGTGTTACCTGGCGCTTGTCAATTTTGCGTAATTCACGAGAGTCAATAGGTAGAGGTTGAGACCACTCAATTGAAATAAGAGTCAAGGACAGGTGATAAGAAAGATTAGCAATTACCAAAATATGGATTTCTGAACAAAAAGAGAGGGCTGCTAGGACTGAAAAGGTGGTTATGAAATTTTAAACTGCTGCTGAAATATAACTGATGTATTAATCTTAAAAAGATAAATACAGAGGTTAGTATTCTTCATTACATGAGTGCAGTTCAGACCCGGGTACACCCACGAAGTTGGCGGGCAGAAAATACATGCCACCAATAGAATTATCTATGGCTTCCTTTCATTCAGCATCATTGTGGTTACTGCATTCTGACATATTTTGTCAATGTGGAAGTGCTTTTTCAAAGGGGTATAAAAAACAAGCATTGGCAAAGCCAATTTGTGTTGCATTTGGGACCTAATGACTTTACCAGTGCCTTTTGGCACTGCTGTACAGCATAAGAAAGATGCTGTTCAGCATTACCAAAAGCAGAAAATCAATAATAAATAAAGGTACAATGATGCCTCATTTTGTAGGCCATTGTTATTACTGGCCCAAGCCGGAAAGGTAAAAAAATTTTTTTAACTAAAGTAGAATAAATGCTCTTTTAATGCAGATGGACTGGTAGCCTCCAGCAAAAATATATAAAATATAAAGTACATTATAAGGATATTGCAAGTTGCCACGTAATTCCATAACCATATAGAGCAACAAGCCCAAAGGCTGAATTTCTTTGTAAAGTTATTGAACTTTGAAGTGACTTGCAATATCCTTATCATGTACGGTAAGGTGTACTATTTCCCTTATAATACATGATCACATCATCACCTTTCCAACAAACCACTTAACACCTTGGAATATATCTTTTTCAGAAAGAGAGAGCATGTTTCCAAACAAGAAAAATAAAAATAGACCTCTAGTGCAAAATGAAACACTTCAAAATCCTGTTAGATATTTGTTGCCAAAAGATATTAAAAACATTTAAATACAAGTTAGTTTTAAAAGACAAAGCATCAGTAATTCAAAATATATAGAAACATACAAAAATATTCTAAACTTTCCATTATAATCTAAGGAATGCAGACAATAATCATATTTTTCTGGAAGTCACTGTCAGCTAGAAAAATAGAGCAGAAGAAAGAAAAGCAACCTTCCTTTTTCATCTTTTCATTGCTTTAAACAGCTGCTCCATGCCCTGACCTGCCTTTCACCTCGGTTGTTGCCTCTGGCAGCAGGCATTTTAACCTCAGAACTTGACTGCAATAACTTATTACAGTCGAGCTCTGATGTCTTTTCTTTATAATCGGCAACTAAGCGTTTCACTAGATGGCAATTATAAAGCTACTAGAGATGTGCATTTATACAGGTGATTACAGAATTCCATGTATTTTATATATTTATTGAGGGTGGGGGAAGCAACATAAAAAGGGCAAGGTGGTGAAGCAACATTGACCAGCTGGAGAACCATCAAAAAAGAAGAAAGCAATGAATGTAACACTAAAGCCAACTAGTGGTAAGCAATAGGGAGCTCTAAGCTCCTTTAAGCTCTTAGTAAACCCACAGAAGGCCTTTTGCAACCAAATAGCCATGCTAACCCTAATGGACACACCTAACTGCAAACCAATAAGTCTTCTGTAACACATATAAAGGTAAAAATTAATATAGTAACTATCTAAGTTAGTGTGTTGTGAGTACACCCCTGTTCTGGATATTATAGGGTTAATTGATCTAGAAGAAATTGGTAATCCAAGGTAGAAGATGGGCACTGAGCTTACAGCTCAGATGAGTGATACAGAGCTAAAGGAATGTACAAATGCCAAGACCAAGGAGGCAGAGGAAGTGGGTCAGTAAACCTGCTAATATCCTGACAAAGTGCTAGATTCTTTTTTTCTGTCTCCTTCGGCACAGATTGATCATCAACTGCTACGATCCCTTTGTATGTACAAAGAAAAATTGAACATATTTCTTGCCAAATGTTGAGATTTGTGACACTTTATATTGGACAACCAGAAAAAAACAAAGATGCATGCTTTTACAATTACATATAGTCCTTCTTTAGATGCCACCATGCCATAGCATTCTAACAGAAATGTATTAACACCCACAAAAGTTTTTCACTTTATTTAAACCTCAAGGCTACCATTTGTTGCTAAACAATTAATGTTCATCAAAATTCCACCATGTTCAATGCACTCTAATTTAGTCTCTTTGTCTGTCTTTCATAGGCTAACCTAACTAAAATACTGCTCATGTTGTTTACTGTCTTTCAAGAGATTGAAGTGGTTGTGGTGAACTGTGTTCATTTACAAGGGTAGTATATTTTCTAGGCAACCAGGTTTGCATTACATGGTTTCTGCATTAGTCAAAGTGTAATAAACTCTGAAGCAATCTTCATTTGTCTGTTTTTCTTCTGTATCTTGTCTCATCTCATACTCCTACTGATTCAAGTGACAGCCATCAAGAAAGCACAAAGCAAACAGTTGACAGTGCATGTAGAAGAAAGATGGAAAGCAGGATGCTACGGTTAGGAAGATTTTGGTCTTTCATTATTTTTTTACTTCTAGCCCCAAAGGAACATTCAAAATTTCTAGGGCATCAATCAGTCACTGGTGGGCCTTTGTTGTTGAATTTGTATTATTAATTGCATATTATATCCTGTTGAATCAAAGGATAAGAGAGGATGTAGTACATTTGCTGTCTGTGATCTCGGTTACTTGAACATGAAGCATTGTCAGACAAGTTAAATTGTAGCAGCGCCATATTTGTAATTGGAAGCAGGCATGTTATGTAACATGTGCTTTCTTGCTGTAGGTGTTATCTCAGTAGCAAAATGGAAAATTCAATATTGTAAATGTATTCTAAACCAATGCCACCAAATTGACAAACTTTATTGTATAAATGTGACACGCTTTCATAAAAATTTAAAATCTAAATTAGCAATTGAAACATTGCACATGGATCAACCTACTTATACAGGTTGTGTTATGTGCCAATAATATACCCCAATCAGTTAACAGTCTAAATTGTCTGCCTTAAAGTGGATGCCCTTTTCACACTCAACACCACAGTGGGTCCTAACAAAACTACATGAGCTGTATGTAAGAAGTGGAAATGACTGGGTGGGTGGATCAAGGCAAAGCCCAGTTGAAGATATATTTATATATATATATATATATATATATATATATATATATAGTCATGATAGGCTGTGTACATTTGATTAAGTAAAAACATGCAGGGTTGTAGCCCTGTTGCGAAACAGATCCACCCCCCCCCCCCCATAAGTCCCGTAAGCCGCTTGTCCACTCTTGGGCCTGAATACAACCTGTTAACCCTGAGCCTGTGCAACATTTGCCCATCCCTGAGTCTGTGTGCTACCTTTACACTCTACAGCCTGTATGAAACGTGTCCATCCTGGAGAAGTGGAGCTACCTGCCGACTCCAACTCCAGATGCCTTCTTTAAACCTTTCCAGTGACCACTACTATTTAGTTTTTGTGCATTTCATATAGGTCAATGACATCCAATTCCTGTCCCATTTTTAATTTTCCCTGTACATTCACGTTGTACTGTATCTTCTACTTTGTTGTTCCAAACTCTGCAGAATGCAGGCTAATGATAAAAGCAATAAAGTAACCTAAATGAAGCTGATTGCAGTTTTTTCCAGCTGCTGTCCTGTGTTATTAACAGTTCCAGTGTTTCTCATTAAGAGGGTCACTGAGTCAAAGACATTCATGTGTTGTCCATCTAATAACTCAGCAAATGAATCTAAATGAAGTATGATCATTAAAAGCAAATTACTTTGCTGCTACCCTGGCATATGTTCAAGATTTGTCTGGCAAAGCATCCGTATAGATTATGTGAGTTTTCTAGTAAAGTGAATTTCGTGAAATATACCAAATTTCATACTGTGCAATGTTGTGTTATTTTTTGCTCAGAAGAGGCTGGTTTGGGCAGAACATTTCTCACTGAGTTACATTTTCTGAACCACTCAGTCTCTTGCCTGCATCTCGTGTAACATTTATTTTATGCAAGATATCAGATAATCACAGTTTGAACATTTAACATTCAGATTAAACATCTTTTTTCAGGTGCAAAAAGCATCCATGAAAATGCACAGTCCAAAGATAAAAAAAAAAAATACATTGTGCACAGCTAAAAATACAATAGCAAACAATATCATAGCAAAAAGGCACATTGCATTTAAGTAAATATGCATACATACATTCAAAACAGATAAAAAGTGACGATACATTACTGAAAGTGTTATGGTTCGGACCGCACAGCAGAGCTCAAAAAGGAGCCAACATAGTAACGTCTCATCAACAGTCAATTGTTGTAAAACATTAAAAGCTGCCCTGGAATGACTAAGTCTCTCAGATTTCATAAATTGTTTAGTATTCATTGTATAAAAGGTATAAAAAGAATGAAACGCAGCATGGATTGCCCAGATCTTCCATCACATGTGCAAGGACCGGTGCCAAGATTCTTCTGGTAGCCCATTGGAAAACACAGTAAAACTTAACTGTATCAGCCCTAAAATGAAATAACAAATGACGTTCCCAATGTCACAATGCACTAAAAAGATAGTTAGTCATGGGCTATCTGTGTTCAAGCTCAAGTAAGCTGCAACAGTAGGCCTAAGCTTTTCCGCATTAAGTCAAAGGGATTAGGCTTGGTTGAGCAGTAATAATTGCACATACTTTTTATTTATGCTACTACTAGACCCAGCTTCTGAGAATATGTGAGGCAGCCAAATCTCTTGAACAAATTTCTTCACCTATGCTATCCATGGGATGGAAAGGTCTTTGTTGCACACAAGACAATCATTGCGATAACCCAAATAAGTCAAACCCAGCCACTCATGGCAAATAAAATGGGAGGATGATAAAGGGGCAGAGAGGACTTTTCTACAGAATTAAAAGAGTTAACAAATTTTTCCATAATTTACCAAAATGTTCTTGAAATTTCACAGTAAAAAGTGTCAATTGTGCACACCCTTTGCTGTACAGGTGTGAAGTAAGACTGTGAACCATGACACTATAACGTAAAATATGTCTCACAAAATGCCTTCACAATATCAGCATGATGGTCATATTCTGAAATACAATTGCATTTTTGACCATATTAAAAAAGTAACAAAAGCTCCAATTTATCATTAAAGAACATAGGGCTTGATTTAAAGTTCAACAGACGGGTTACTCACTCATAAATGTGACGGATATCCCATTCGCCGTATTACAAGTGCCATAGGATATAATGCTTCTGTCGAACTCTAAATCCAGTCCAGAGTCTCGTGACCCTGACACTGCCTTTAAAGCCCATCTTGCATGCCACCGTTTTCTCATCATAGTAATTACCATAAGTTGAAATATAAACCATATGTGAAATGCATCATCAGAAATATGTCTGAAATGTCTGATAGCAAGGCAGAATAACTAAAATAACATCTTCATATATAAATAAAAGTGAGTTATGATCATTGTGACCAATTCAAAAGTGGACACTTTAAGCATGTTAATTAAGAAATCTTAAGAAGTTATGAGTAGCAAAAAGTCTAATTTAATCTCCTTGAATTAGGTTCCCTATTAATTGGATTGCCGTATGGATTAAATAGGCACCATTAAATATACTTCCCTTGGCAAAGGAACTAAGGTGACAAAGTTGCTTCTAAAGGTGCAGTGCAATGCTTTATGTGAGACAGTCTTTAACGAGCAGCCGGTGAGTGATATCAACCTACATTCTATAAGAACCTCCCTCACTGGCAAAAAGGAATTCACTAAACAACTAAAATCATGGGCTCAGGCGAAATTTAAATCACCTCATGTAATTCACTTAATTTAGGAATTTCACATTATGCTTGCTATGCAAAGTTCCTGAAATCATGCCACTACGTAATGTCTTGCAATTCTATGTCATTTGTGGCAAACTTTTCCCACGAGCAGTTGGGTCAATAATACCAATGGCTAAAACTTCTGCTGCTGTTGCTTGCACCACTTGTATTTCTTGCTAAATTAATTTTTACTGTGAAATGTTTCCTTGCATCAAAAATTGACCCAAGAATGTGTTTCGAACTAAAATATGGTGCTAAATGACGGATATGCACTTCGCGTAATTGCACATAATTTGATGTAATTTTCCTGAAAATGTGCATATCTACACGGAAGTAAATTACAAGAATTTAGCACACCTCTACATTTAACATAGTTTGCTTTTTATTCATTCATTCGCTCTATTTAACTACAGCATCCAACCAAAATTCCACATTATGCTGTAAAAATGTCAAACACTGTAATCAATGTCTTCAAAATTAAACACAGATTCGCCTCACATTAGATTTAAGCGGTTTGAAATTGGAAAAAGTGCGAATATGGCAATCATCGGGTTGTTTGTAATGAATCTACTACAATAATATACTATGTCAAATATTTGAATATTCTACTGAAGTAAAAACAAGAATTTTATTAAATGTTTATTGTGTTTATTTCGAGAAAATGAATAACAGGAATTGTATTTATTAAGCCTATCTTCGCAGTGCTGTACATTACCCAATTCAGTTTCCAGACACCTATAGCAAATGGATTCACACAGCTATCTTACCAGCATTTAATTTTCTGTTAAAAATAATACTTTTCCATTGTACATGCACGAACCAGGCAATTAAGTGAGCTGCTCAGTGTTTGCACTGATGTAAATGCAACTTTTGGAAAGATTCCAAGATGTCACCTCACGCATTTCAATTTTGCATAGATTTTCCTTTTAACAATGTAAAATCTAATATATATTATGTCAGTAATCAACTTAAAAACAGAGCATTATTCAAACGGTAGGAAAAAAGGTTTGATTCTGTTTTATTTTATCTACCTTTTTTATTGTGGCAAAAATCAGTTTTTCACTTATATGTGAGTCAACGTAATGTTATTTTCATTTAAACTATTTGTTTTTATTTAAACAGCTTTCCCACATCAAAAATTCAATCTACAGTATCATCATCTCCTTGTATAGCGTGTTCTGCTATGGTTTCTTTCATACATTGTGCTTGCATTTCAATTTCAAATTATGCAATTGACAGTGTAGGCTATGATCTAACTTCGCAGATCATAAACGAGTATGTAAGCCCACTTTCCGAGTGGTGATTATGCCTGGCAAAGAACCAATGCATGTATTTTGTTGCACTGTTTAGAGTCTCCCAGACAGGAAACAATATTGCTTTCAGGTAGTCATTAGGTCCGTACTAGGAATCAAAAGCACCCGGCCAAAGATGTTCAAACCTGCCCACTCCCTTACACCACTCTCTCTTTCCCACCACTCTCTATCTCTTTCTATCCTCCCATTCCCTAGCTCTATCCTTCTCTCTTCTTCATCTTTCTCTCACATCTCTTCTTCCTCTTTCTTTTTCCTTACATTCTATTTCTTCACCACATATCTGTTTCCCTTTTCTCCTCCTCACCTCATCTTTCTTTCCCTTGTTTATCTCTCCTTTCTTATTTCCCCGCTGTGCGTGTTGTGGTGAAGACATCAGCAGCGAGGTGGGAAAAATAAAAACGGGTCTCCAAAGTTTCCAGCTCCCAGAGAAATGCCCGACCAGATAAATAGCCAGTCATGCCCTGGTTGTAACCTGTGTTGAATGGAAGATGGAGTCTCTTATGGCTTTATCTCCATGTGCTGATAGCTGACAAAGGGTGATAACACCACATGGGAGGCTGTTGTCCTCTTAAAGTTTCTGCCCATCTCTTGTGGAAAACCTGCACCACCCTCAATGCTCTAAATCCTTTTTCAGAACAGCCTTGGGTGCCTTGGGTGTAGCCCTGCCTGGGCAGAAATGGAGTTCATTCAGGGTTTCACTGACCTAAGATGTTTGTATTTCCTCTCTAGTTTGTGGTGCCAGTAGATTGTAAAAGTCTTGGCTGTTTTTAGTCTCAGGGACTACATAGACTGCCGAAACTTCCCTGGCATGTCTTTTTGCAGACAGCATCTTGTCATTGTCTCCTCAAGGCAGTGATCCACTGGAACTCCTGATGCCTAGGTGAGAAGCAATATTGCATTCCTGGACAGGAAAGTAGTAGAGAGTACAATCTTGTAGTTCTAGATGGGAAAGTAGTGGAAAGTACAATCTTGTATTCTGAGACAGGAGAGTAGTGTAGAGCACGGTAACTTTGCAATGGTTCTCTGCAGCTTCTCAAGGGGTCTTCCACTAGAAATAGTTCTGCAGTTGCAGAACAGCTGTGAAGTTTAAAGTAAATGTTTCTTTTCTGGTTATGAGCTTTGCCTATGTGTTCAGGAGGAGCTCAAAAGAGTGATGACTTTGTTTTAACAATAGCACACTTAAAACTTCCATTAAAATCTGTTAAATTTCAATTCGAAATGAATTCTAAATAGGTTCTGTCACCCGAGCTCCTGAAACTAGGTTATTTTCATTTTCATGGATGATGTCAGTTTAAAAGTCTGTTCAATTAAGTTTAAGTTATGCAACACAGTCGTTTCAACGTGGTCTAAAATGCTCTTCATTTATTATTCTATCTGAATTTGCCCCAAAATAAGAAATGTAGGGATGATTGACACACTTGCAGACGCTATTTGATAGAAATGGTATTCATACCAAACAACACAATGTTTTCAATGTATCTATGCACTTTTGTTATGCAATTGCAATAATAATGGCTGCATTTTTGCATTTCTATATTTCTGTAAATTGGGAAACTGTGATTTTATGTGTAGTGTAAGATAGTTCAAAACATATTAACACATAACAAATGTTAATAGGTGTGGGGTCGGTGCCCTCCGAATCCGAGTGGCATGTCCATTTAAAATCAAAGGAATGCTAATCTCTGAGATATATGCAACAGGTACTACTAGTGAAGCGTGTGGCGACAATTTAGTGATAGTCCTCTCAAAAACAGTTCCAAATCATGATTTGCAGAATTGTGGGGAAATAATATGTTGTTGCTCGGTTGCTCACTTTCGAGAAGCAAAAAGGACATGTTTAAGTCCAGCTTGTTCGATCCTGATTACATCTTGCTGCCATTTATGGTGGTACCATAAGACAGCTGCCTCTATTAGTCTTAATGTTGCATGAGTCATGCTTACGAGAACAGACATTTAACAAACAGTATATACTTGTGGCAAACCACTCTTTGCTTTTTTTACTTAATGTCTTCAGATGACATGTAGACCACCACGTACCTCACGTAAATATGTCATAAGCAGTACAAAGACACATGATGCAGACGTTATATTTATTCACACAGCAAACACATAAAATACATTCTTTATTTTATTCACAAATTATTGCTCTGTTTGCTAGGAATGTCTTATTTTTACTATGTGCATAAGCTCAAAGTTTTATTATGAGATTCATCAAACCACCTCATTCACCCCATCTACAGATGTATAAATGCATTTTTCACAAATCAATAGTTTTCACAAAATCTAGAGCCAGATATACAATGCTTTTCCTGGTCGCAAATGGCCTGATTCACAGAATCGGGCTGTTTGCAACCAGAAAGAAGAATTTCTTGGTGTATAGACCCTATTTTGCGATTCGGTAATCCATTACCAAATCGCAAAATGTTTTTACAAGTCGCTATTAGGAAGGGGTGTGCAAAGGGGGTCCCTTGCTAATAACGAGTTGCAGGGCCATGTAAGCAATTACCAATGACATCAAGGGAATTTTAAAAGGCAAGCCCACGAATAAGTAAAGTGATGGGCATGAGATGAGCATGGTTAAAACCCCACAATACTTACAGCAGGTCAATTTGCTTTCACGCTCAACCTAAAAAGCAGTTACAGACATGGTGGTCTAATGTCCCCAGAACAACACCATCCCTGTGAGTTCAGCCATTTCCAATGGGGTTGCAAATTGTGACCTACCTAATAAATATTGATGAGTTAGGTCTTTGCGACCCCCGTTGGGAATCACTAGGACATCTTGCCCCTTATATTGAGTGGCCGGTGTGAAATTTTTGTGATGCCTGCATAATCTTGCGTAATTCCCAAATTTCGTGTTAAGCAAAATGTGAGAAATGTCCGTCTTTCCGCCTAAGGCGAAACGTCATTTGTCTACTGCCTGGGAAACAATTTCAATTAAAAAATGTCTTCCTGAGTGATATTGGCTCCCCCAGAGTTCTGTGAGGATCTTAATTTTTTTTTTCTTTGCGAGAAACTCCCTTGCAGAGAAACCTTACTTGTGATACCAGTCTAATTTATTTTGAGTAATATGCATAATTTTGCATTAATTTTGCGTATTTTGCGAAAAATGCACAATCTCCAGGTCCCTATTTATGAATGAAAAGTCCAAAATGTTTGTGTCACCTGAGTAAAACATTAAAGAATACACACAAGTGATGGATTGAATGCTTGAATCAACCTGAGTAAAAAAAAACGCACATTTCAAAGGTTTAAGTTCTCGACAGTTAAAGTCTGACAAACCAGAGAAAAACACGGGCAATCCAGGGAGAAGGGGTTGTTGCACTTTGAGTAGGATTTTAAACCGGGACTTTCTTGTGGTTAGTTCGTGATGCGCGCTGTGTTTTTTCCCCTGCGCTCTTTGATCAGGCTGTGAAAGGTTAACTACCATCTCTCTCCAGCCATGGCACTTCACAGCTTGAACCCGCGCGCGTTTTAGTGTGTCAGAATGGAGATTTGACCACTAACCTAATCCATCTGGATCATCTGTCATTACGCCTCTGTTTCTTCTTCCCAGGTGGCAATGAAAACAGACAGCGATCTGGAAGCGCCGCTCGGTGTGTAACATTTCCTCCCCTTCCACCTCGGAACACTGCACCACTGCCTCACAAAATAAATCAGCAGGGTTAATGGCCTATGCAAGTAAATTAGCTATAAAAACCATTCACAGGGTTTGAAATCTGTCAGACCGTCCCGTGTAATCAGGAAGCTTCTGTCATCACACTGCTTCAGGAACAGCAACAGGTAGGCCCCGCCGTGCTGCCGGGCTTGCGCGAGCGCATCTCCTGGATGTGCTCCTCTAAATTCAAATTCACCTTTCTTACAAAGCACTACTTTTGCTGAGGTGGTTTCCGCAGACAAGTATCTGACTGCCCCTATGAAACGTTCTAGGCATAGCGAGGCACCTTTCCCTCCTTTGTTCACGTGTCTGTTTGAAATGGATGCGCACTGGTAGGCGAGACTGAAATTCGCTTATGTTTTGTCTCGTGCAGATGCCCAAAAAACACTGTAGGACTTTCCGAAATGGGGGCTTTAAAATTGTTTACTGGTCTAACAAAGGGCCTTATATCCGAGTGCCTTTGTTGTGGCCAACAATCAAATAAGCACATCAGAACGGTTAGGTTCTGCTGAACAAGCGCACCCATTGTTACTCAGAATAAAGCCAATGTCAAAAAAGTAAATTTCTTCTTAAGTGTTAAAACAAAAGTAAAAACCATCGTTCCAAGAGGAAATTGTAACTGGCACCTTTTGTTGAAGCTTGTCGTCCTCGCCAAAACAGAACATTTTGATTTACTTGCAAATCATTCTGGTCAACTATTTCCCTAGAGAAAGGACGTTAAGGTATATAAATAGTAGGCCAACACAGCCACAAATTACCACAGCTAGTTTACATAATATTAATGAATGTGAAAACCTGATCAGATGTTTCCTTTATTTGTGCCACAATTGTTTTTTTTCAGTGCAATTGTCAAGTTAGGTTATATTTGCAATATATACATTTTCAGGTTGTCTAGAAAATGTGCTCAAATTGAGTTCATTTTACAATTATAATGGGTCTGAAATATCGTAATGTGGAGTGAAAGGCAGGCTCCTTGATGGACTCCCCTGTGTAGGCATTATTATGATCTCTGAAACCTAAAATGCCAGTCATTCATCATTTGGCAGGGAAGTACTTCTTTCTGCAGAAAGATTTTGGGACCTATACAAAAAAAGCCATTTGGAGTACCTGAGGAAGCACTATGTTTTGAAGTAGGACACACAGGAAATGCTTCTAAAGAAGGTAGATGCACCCCTGGAAACCTTTACACCATTGGTCTAAGTGTGGCCATGAGTTTCCCCCACCGACACACTTGTCGAAGAAGGAAATGTGGCACCCATATTACCCTCCTCAGTTCTGTTTCTGGACCTGAGAACTAAGGTCTGGACCTGCTGTCTGTGAAAAACCCTAAAGACTGTGGACTCCAAGTCACTTATGTCCCCTAAGTGCTGTCACTATGGCGCTGAACCATTGCCTGCACAATTAGCTGATGTGTATTCCTTCTTATGCATCCTGACATCTTGTACTTAGAATGTTTCTCTCCCAAGACATCCAGACAACCAAAGCTAACCTGCCATACCAATCAGACAAAGGTGAGTTGTTGCTGGGACAAAGATTCAGGTTATATGAGGTGGGCACTCACCCCCCCAACTAACAGCCTAATTGTATACACTGACTCAGCAAAAAGAGGTATCAGTCTATCCACAATATAGAAAAGTACCCACCATAAATAAAGCCACTCAGTTTGCCTGTAAGAACTATCTACACATTCTACTGAAGGTTGAGCCAGTATGTTTAATAAAAGGAACTAATTCCAAACTGTTAAAAACAGAGACAGAGACTTACTAACTATATGTGTCTGACTTACAAACTTGATTTTAGCTTTGGGTGTTTCAGAACCAAATTTACACTGAAGACAAAGCTGGAAAGGCCTCACAAAGTGTATGCAGAGTGTTTTTTGTTATTGCAAGAACAATCACATAATATGCAGTTTTCGCAATTTGGAACTCTTTTTATCCCCACTCAAACCATATTGACTGACACACCATTCATGCCCACTCCCATCTCCCATTTAGGAGGTGAAGATGCAATGGCACAGCCCTGATAAACCTTCAGATGATGTAGTAAAATTCGATTTAGGCCACATATCAGGGTGGAATTATGATCTGCATACAAAAAACAGCTATTGCCCCGACCAGATCAAGAACTATGCCAATTCATGGATCCGAAGTTTCCAGAACTATGAAAATCTTTATGGCCATGAGGCCCACCAGAAGGGACCGTTTTTGAATGAACACCCACTGAAATGCCAGGGTGTGGCAGCTGAAGGTCAGGTACATTTTCATTGTCTAATTTGAAGTCTTAGGGCCTGATTACAATCTTGGCGGATGGGACACTCCATCACAAATGTGTCTGATATCCCGTCCACCGTATTAAAAGTTCCATGTAGAACTTGTAATACAGCGGGCGGGCTATCCACCACGTTTGTGACAGAGTATCCCATCCACCACAATTGTAATCAGGCCCTGAGACTCTTGACTTAATGCTGTGGTAAGACAGGGTTTATTACACTCTAATAGATACTCACTTGTTGGAAAGTTTTGCAAATATTAAGTAGCGAACCTTTCTTTTGAAAAACTGGGACAATCGATTAACTTTCAAAAATGTGGAATCATGCCAATGCTGCCCGTAGTATTACATACCACCAGAAATAAGCACTAAAAGTGGTAATACACCATAGAAAGATATATGGCAGTGATGCATGGCCCAGGAGCCTATTTCTGTGAGTATTTGGCACCAACACAGTCTCCCTCAAAGCACACAGAAACATCCAATGCTTTACACAAACACATACTCCAATAAGCATAAGCAGGGATGCACAGTAAACTTATACACATACCAATGGGCAAACAATGCAGCAAAGATCAAACAACTGAAGGTAAACTCAGACACACAAAGGTATAGATACAGCCATACAAAGGCTCATCTCAATTGACCTCACACATACACTCATGGCACCCATATAGCATTCCAGTGAATGAAAGAAAACTTTTGCTGTCTGAAAATTATGGTGCAAACATGCTTTGGAAAGATCCCTAGACATGATTTTTGTTTCAGATCTTTCAATCACTTCACAAGTTAATACTGCTGTGAGTGATGGTAGCATTGTGGTTCATGAAAATAGAAGGGTTATAGTTAAGGGTTGGGGTAACTCATGTAATTCTGTGTAGAGAAATCACAAGGAATTCCCTAAAGGTTGCGCAAGATTATGCACAATTATGCAAGAAGTGTGATTCTGCATTCAGTGCTATTATCTTAGCACAAAAATGTCCCTATATATCCAAAAAGGGAGCAAGGATGCCTGTGCTAAGAAATCGGGCTGAATGCAAAAGAACATGAATAGCAATGTGAGCTGCTGTATATGCTTGCTTAATGTGCTATTGGGGTAGGAGTTTACCCCAATTTACCCCGGCATTTAGTGCTAGTTTTAAGGCGCAAAATACACCCTTGCATCCAAAATGGAACAAAGAATGCAGTTTGCACTAAGAAAATAGCACCAAATGCAACACAACATGAACAGCTATGCAAGCAGCCACTCACTAAATTTGTCATTTCTTTGCCAGTTTTCTTCCCAATTTACTCTTAATTACGAGCAGGATTAATTGCATCATTGTAGGTAATTCTGTGTCGAAGATTAATGCTGAATTACCAAAATTGCTTCAATTGCTCTGGCATAAGTACAGCCAGACCTATTCACAATATTGAAATGTAAGTTTGTACATATGTAGATCATATGTTTACTCATATGCGTCTTGGTGATATATATATATATATATATATATATATATATATATATATATATATATCTAGTACCTAGATAGGACCATTTTTCCATAGAAAAAGCATTTTTAACTCGCCTATATCTTTTGCACCGTTTGACGAATCATCACAAAGTTTTTCCAAAAAAAGTGGCCCGGTGATTCTTGCTGCACACTGGAAGTTTCGGAGTGATCCCTCAAGTGGGGGATGTGAAAAAGGGGACTCAAAAAACATTCAGTTTCTCATGTTAATTCCCATAGGACCAGTCAACATGTCCACAGCCCGAACCACTGGACGGAACTACACCAAATTTGGCAGAGAGCTAGCTGCCGGTACGCAGATTGTGCTTTTTGTTATTTGGTGTAAAGCTAGTCAGGAGTTTAGGAGATATTTAAGGGCATAAAAATGTGTATATCTCTGCCTGTGATTAATCACAAAATGTGCGACTTTTCACAAATACGCGTGTGAAAAGAAGTATTGCAATTGGCTGACCGCAACCTGACTAGAAAGTTGTGACCGCCATTTTATTTCCCAGGGCACGGTTCCGGAGGGTGAAACTTCAAATTGAAAGTGGTATAAGGGGTCACAGTGAAGGTACCCTGACCCCAGGGGTGTGATATAGGTGTGTTTTAGGAGCAAATTTTAGGTTCAATATAATTTTGCATCATGACGCACAATGTTCACAAAAATTCATGAACCTTGATGAATTTCCATGAATTTTTCGCAATACATTCATGATTATGGAAAAATAAGAAAGAGAAAACAAGCTCATTCATACACTAATCCATTCACTCATACATGCACTCAGAGGCTTAGGCGCCCACTAACATACTCACTCAGACACTCATGCACTCACTGAGACCCACTCATAGACTCACACATCCACTTTCAGACCCACACACACACACACACACTCACACACACATTCACTTACAGAGACAGCCCCTGTGGCCAACCTGCAATGCTCACGGCCAAAGGCCATGTGTGGTGCAGGGTTGGGTGGTTATAAGGGTTAGGCCTTGTGAACAACCCCAGCCGTGCGTAGGAGTTGGATTAACGTATAGTACTTAAAATTACTTTACATTAAAAACCATAATAATTCACTGAAAAAAGCAAAGGTTACCAGGGACGTTACAGTTAGGTTCTGAATTTACTCATTCAAAACCAAAGAAATTCAGCAGTTTAGTTAGAGTTCTTTCAAGTAACTATCACTCCCATCCAAAGGTCACTATAACTCGCGCCTTCACAACGCACAGCTTATTACTCCACATATTATGTGACTGATGAGATCTTGTATAGCATATCACTGCAACGTTTGCAATAACATTATTGCTAAGAAAACTGTGCCAGGAAAAGGAGTGAGTTATAGTTACTTGAAAGAACTCTAACTATAACTGCTGAAGCTAGGCCTTGCAGCAAAGGCCTTATAACGACCCAATCCCATGCCACGCTTGGCCTTTGGCCGTGCACAGGTCAAGTTAGCCACAGGGCCTGTATCTGGCAGTGGATGTGTGAGTAGGTGTCCCTACCCTGGTCCCTTGTTTTTTTTTTTTTACTTTTTTGTGGGACTCGACTGGACCCGAGTCTCAAGATAGCTGCCAACACTTTGTGGTTTGAGGTGATGGCAGGCAATCAGAGCTGTGCATTTCCATGCACAAGCCTGTTATTATTCACAAAGATGTCGTGGCCAGAGATATACACATTTATTTTCCCTTTAATATCTCCAAACCTACTAGACAGATTTACATCAAATAAGCAAAAGCACACTCTGTGTACTAGAATCTAGCTTTCTGCCAAATCTTGTGTAATTCCATCCAGTGGTTCGGGCTGTATTCGTGTCTAAAGGCCCTATGGGAATTAACATGGGTAATACACTTTTTTTGACTCCTTTTCCTCAGCCCCCACTTGACAGATCACCCTGAAACTTTCTGTGCACAACAAGAATCACTAGCACACTTTTTTTTTTTAAAGTTCGGGAAGATTCATCAAACAGTATATATACACAAAAATATAAATATATATATGTGTGTATATATATGTATATATATATATATATATATATATATATATATATATATATATATATATATAGTTAGAGCTATTTCAAGTTAATAGCTGCCAATATCAGGGGTATATGTATATATATATATATCTTCAAAGTATTACAAGTGGAGTTAAGAAGAGTAAATCCATACACTTAACACTTCGATATTTACCACAACAAGAATCACTAGCACACTTTTTTTTGGAAAAGTTCGGAAAGATTCATCAAACAGTGCTAAAGATATAGACAAGTAAAAAAACGATTTTTCTATGGAATCATGGTCCTAATTATAACTACGTATTGGCGACTGCCACTAGGTAATATATATATATATATATATATATATATATATATATATATATATATATATATATCTTCAAAGTATTACAAGTGGAGTTAAGAAGAGTAAATCCATACACTTAACACTTCGATATTTACCTCTCGATATTCTGGTTACAATATTGTGACCTTTGGATAATCTGCCTTTCATATTCCCTACCACAATCAGTGTTAGCCTACAATTGTTCTTGCACAAGAACATCCAGAGACACATTTAAGTCACTTATTGGGTGGAGCTGACAACAGTCTTATATATGGACTATCTGGACTACTGTAAATTGGTCTGGACTTAAAAACTCATCCATAAAACATGAAGGCTACATAACAATATAGCCAATATATGTCGCAATCTCCACAAATAATGACCCAGCAAAGCCAGGCTTGAAAGTCTTTCACTGGTTCCAAGAGAAATTGTGAATTCAAATTAAAATCCTATACACCATCTATAAGCTTTATTGGAACAAATGACCCAGCTACGTTTGAAGCCTAGCCCCAAATGACATTCATGTGAGGAACCTTTGATTGCCACATCTGTACTTTACAAAGCAAGAAAGCTTCAAATGACATAACCTTGAAGGCAGGTCCTTGGACATCTAGCGCCCAAACCCGGGAATGGCTTTAACCACAAGCTGAAAGCAGAGCCTGGCTATCTCGTGTTTCAAAATGTATTTATGGCATTTTTGCACAGACATTCCTTCAGCATCAACAAAATTAGTGTTAGAAGAATACTGAACAGACGGCCTCACCTAGCATTCCATTGGACTCTACCTCCTTTCTCAGTTGTACTGCCGACCCAGGATCTTACCTTCAGCACTCTGTATTAGCCATAAGTTGACTTGTCTGTCACTTTACAAAACACTCACCTAAATAAATAGATAAATAACTAGTAATAGATTGACTGATGAGAAACCCTGTACTTGTTTCTGTCTACTTGCATCACTTAAGAGCCCTAGAATATAGACACCACGGAGATATATGCTTGCGCATTCTGTTTTAGAACGACAATATAGCATCATTGTGAATTTCGCTGTAAGTGACACATCATCAAACACAGGTGCAGAGTTAATGAGCTTATCTAGGGTCAACAGTGAAGAGCTGAAAGTGTGTGCCATTCAGGCACCTCAGGACGCACAGAGGCCTGGAAAAAAGGGGAGTCGGCTGAGCACTTTCAGTTAGGGAAACTGATCTGACTCCAATCAAGTTTTATCTATCATATGACTTCAGCAGGATACTTGAAGTACAATCGATGTATTGAATGCTGCAAATACCATAGGCAGAGCCACTGGAATTATGCGGCAGGGGAAGAACAAGTTATGCAGCAGGTTTGAGTAAATTATGCGGCAATAAAAGGAAAAATATGTGGCATAATGCAGCACATTTAGTGACAGTATTACTTCATTATTTTGTCACTTGTACTTTGTTAACACTGTCTGGACATAGGTTTCACCTCATCAGTGCCAGTTTAACACCCAAACATAGCAATAAGCAACAGAAAGGTGACCAGTGAACCTAGGCAAAAGGCATTTCTCTGTGTCACAACATTTGCTGCTGCAGTTTTATTAAATGTAATCAGTTTGAGATGGAAAAAAAAAATTTTTGAAAGTCAGCGGATTATACAAATATGATGGATTATGTGGCAAACGAGGCAACTCCATAAAAATGAGAAAAAATCAGCGGCCACAAAATTGCATAAATCCAGTGCTCTACCTATAGGCCACACAGATGTGCTCCTCACTATAAATATAAACTCCATTGTGAAAAGTCCACAGACTTCCATGAACAAATAAGTATTCAGTGAAATTCTAAGACTCCATCTTGGAATACATAAATGTTCACATAATGTGCTGCCCTTCATGTTTACACGTGAAGTACGCCATTTGTGCGTCCTACGTAGGAACAGCCTTTTGGCACTGGGCATAGCCTGCTAAAAGTGAACATTCAGTCGGGCCACATGTGAAGAGATCAATGATAGCTTTGTGTACATTTTTCATCTTCTGAAATATCCAATTCAAGATGCACTCGCTTTTTATCTTTTTCCCACTCAGTTACCCTTTGCCAATTAATAATAATGTGGACTTGGTGCTTGGTAAGCCCATGTGTTTATGCCGAGCTTTATGTCCCAAGTGTTAGCTGAATGAAAACGATTGTGCTAGTTAATTACAGCTTTTAACTTACATTTCCGTACACAGACAATAGACATTTCATGTGATGTATGAGTTGCAGTGACTTAGAAAAGCCTTCGTTTGTAAGAAAGCAGGTCTGTGTCCCTGATGCAACACTTGCTCTTTGAAACCTGATTGATTACCCAGGACTCTCCCCAACAGCTGTACCAAGGAAAGGAATTGTGCCATTGGTAAGTAATTGACAGGCACTAAACCCCCCACTATTTGATGGCAGTAGATTGATGCCCCTTTGCCTGGACAGCTCAGTTCACCCCTTAACATGGGGCTCACACCGTAACGTTTCAGTTTTGCACAATGGAAAATAAATAGCTCCTGTCCCTAGCTCAGTGCTTGACTGCTAAAAAAAGTGTTAGGGTCTGCACTTTTGCAACAAATCTGCCGGCGTTGCAGCCAGATTTCGGGGTTGTGAAATACCACGGCTATATAACCGTGATTTCTTCTGATGCCGCTTTCATTCACCATCATACTCTCACTGTCCCTTTATCTCTCTCTTGTAGCTTCCTTTTCATCCCTGCTTTCTCACTTTGCCACTGTTTTCCCTTCCTCCTCTTTTCCCCATTTGCTGACTTTCTCTCGCTAGTTATTGATGAAATTTTAATGATTAAAAATAAATACCAGTTCCCTAAAAAAGAGTGCTGGTGGAACCCACTTGCAAACACTGGCCCAAATTAAGCACTGGACAGGCTCCGCATGAGCCAACATCACTCCTGCATACCTAGTCACGATTTGAGTCTATACATTAAAGTAAGAAAATTTTATCTGTGAGTATCTTGTGGGCAAATTATTCTAGCAACCAAGATTAGTTTGGCCTATACGGTAGAGCCAGAAGGGCTGGTCTGACAGGTCTGTGTATGGGCCGGTTTTGTGGCTGTTTGTGGGCCTGTTTTATGAGCTGGTATGGTAGTTTGTACTGTTGATTTCCATGCTTTTGCCTCAAACATTGCCTGCAGCAAGTACAAATGCATGCAGTCTCATATCCTTTGCAAGACATCTACAAAGCAAGTCTTTACAATTCAAAAATGCTCCAATTTGCAAAGGTGAGTCATTTTTTAGCTATCTGGTTCACTAAAGGGGCCACGTTTATTTTGGTGTACTGGCCTATTTCCTGTCTTAGTCTGACTCTGCTGCCAACCCTTACAGACACCCGCAAACACACCCACCTCCTTTTATGAATAAGGAGTCCCATATTGAAGAATAACATTGTGTGGCAAGAGGCTAACTGCATCACTCATGTAATCGTTTGTGCATTCTTCATTAAATACAAAACCTAGCACTGCATGCAAACCAAATACTACAAACAAAACCAATACCTTAAAATTAGAGAGTGAATATGAGCGCATACTCTTGCCTAAAATGCTTGCTGAGAGAAGGAGGGAGATCAGAGAGACTATTGCTATGCATAAAGTACAACGGATGAAATGTGCTCCTTGTTGTGGCATTGTGCTTGTATGCGTCCCATTCTAGTTGAAAAACTTTTACATTCCTACCCTTTTTTATGTTCAGATGGCACAGGAGGGAAAGACTGCCACTTAGTAGCCACTGTCCGTCTCTTTCCTCTTCTAGGATCTCAATACCCACAACTGCAAAAGGAGCGGGTCTTGCTTCTTTTACACTGTGGACATTAATATAGGCCGAACAAGTCTTGGGATCCCATCTACAAGAAAGCTGGCTATCATTTCTTCCGACTCACATCAATACAGTCCTGGAGGGTACCACCTGTCACTTCTTCTAGGTGTGTGATGGTGCCACGTTTACATGCACCTTACAAAGCAGAAAAAAATACAACTTCTCATACCCAGGCAAGTGTCCTGCTCGAACACATCCTCACCCATGCACTACTTCTCCAAACTAGTTTCCCTGCAGCAGCTGACATCTGTGAAGTAATTCCAAAAGACAAGTGATTGGGGAAACAGACAGCTAGAGAGTTACAGAGTGTTTTACTTCTGCCCAGTGCCATCTGTGCTGTGGTGTTAGTGGATCTACTGACCTGGCAGCAAATTTATCAAAATGTTTTACTGTCTTCTACTCTTAGCTTAATGATTTAAAAAGACAGTGAATATGGAGACAGTGAAAACACACATAGACCATGTATAAATGATTTTCTAATTAATTTAATAGAACAATATTGGAAATACATAGTACGAAAGGGCCATGTAAACTATTGTCTGCATAATTTAGGCATGTCTGTCTCTCAGGAGTCACTTTAGCTGCTCCGGCGATGTACACAGTCTTGGAATATTCCCATTGACCAGGCTCATATTTGATGCAAATTTTAAAAAAACGATCATGATGCCAGAACATCGTGACCTAATTACAGTCTATCTAAAATATTGTGCACTAAATATCGCTTACAAAAATATTACTACTTTGGAGATATTAGAAAATATACATCATTTGCCAGACGATATTTAGGCAGTGAAATTCTGATATACATCTGGCTGCATTTAGGTAGAGGCCTCCTTGCTAAGGCTGATTTCCTTACACCTGACAAAAACATGAAGGCAAGTGCTTTGACATCCAGGGCCCAAACTCTAGAATGGTTTGAACCCCAAACTGAAAGCAGAGCTTAATCATCTCAAGCTCAAACCCCTCTTTAAGGCAGAATCTTCTATGCAGACATTCCTTTGATTTCAAGCTTCCACAAAATAATGATAGAAGAATACTGAACAGGGGGTCTCACAAACCATTCAGTTGAACTCTATTTCCTTAGGCCAACCAGGTCTGGGGACCTTACCGTGAGTGGCATTCATACTTAATTGATTTAGTTAGTGCTAATATTCAAATGAATCACTCAAACAATTTGCCATAAATCCCCATTTTAGTCTGAGGTTATATAAATTGTAATGAGACTTTTACATCTGACTGGAGACCAGTGCAAGGCCTTATATTCTGGGCAGAAGCGTGCTCATGCTATAAAAACCCATAAATAAAAGAATCGCCTTATACTGGACTTTTTACAGTCAGTGGATGGAACACGTGGCGGACTCTGTAATTTACAAATATTAATTATAGTGCTTATTAAAAAACTCGGAAATAAATTGAAGCTGAATGTCAGATCATGGAATGGAAGAACTTGCACAGCTCTGAAGCAGAAGAGAATATTGTTCAAAACAAAAGTACTTAAGATCTGCTGAACTTACATATGAAAGTACATTTCAATAATAAAATCATTAGAAAATACACAATGTATGCCACATTTCATTTCCCACTAACAATAATCCCAACAGAAAAAGCAAACAGTGGGACTAAATTGCGCATTTACAAAGACATTCCACTTTGGGTGTTTTTGTTTTATATTGTATTGAACCCACAGATCCTTTTTTGGCCGAACCAGTGAATCTGTTGATCTGACATATATTTGTCAATTCTTTCATATATTTTGAGATTTTGTAAAAGCAGTTAGACAGGTGTAATGAGAAACTGAAAGTGCTCATCAAACACTTCTGCATCCAAATAGCGATGAACAGGTATATCAATAAGGACAAGAACAAAAGTGGCTGCTTTGTCACTTACCAAGACAGGACCCTTGATAAAGTGTTATGTGTTTAGGGTCTACTTTATTGAGAGTTCTAGTAAGTGATTTCAACGTAGTGGTTGTGCTCATTGGGATTTCTAGAGACAGCAAACTAGGCAAGGCCTTTCTCACACAAAATAGAAGGGCATGGAGACAAGCATTTTTCCAAGCCAAAATATCCTGAAGGTCAGTTTTAAATAGCACATTTCCCAAATGAAGTTCAAGACAATCACTGTTGCCTAGAATTTGTCGGATTTACAAAGGTCCAGATCAGAAATTTCAACATGAAATTCAATTTTTGTTGCCATGCCTCTTGTTTTGACGCGAAATAAAATACTTGTGTTTAGCTGTTGCATGATTATCACATGGAATTTCCTCATATCACTGGTGCATAAAGTAAAAACTGTCCCTCTCTTTACATTGGCCATAATAGGATGTTTATTACGTTATGTTATTTAGAGTTTAAATAATGATTCTTTCTCAGACAATATTTTGGAGGGTGTTACTAAGTCATGCAGTCTGAACATGGAAAGCACCTCCTTCCATTTTTAACCTCTTATTTAGAAGAATGCCTTTTTTTGTCCACCTTGTGATAAATGAAGGGTTCACTTGTGTTGCTATGTCTTTAATTTGGAGCATGGGAAACATGATTCTATTTTCCAGAAGACTTATGTAGTTAACATAGAGCTTTGTAATGTTCCTCTACCGGACCGATGGAAGGATTGGCGTGCTGGGCTAATACCATCATAGTAATGTAAGCTACATGGGTGATGTGTAGCTTCCTTCTGCAAGTATTGAAGACTTTTGCTGGCAAACTCACAAATATATGCTATTCTCATAAACTAAACATGCTCAAATACACACTTTGGGCCTCATTACAACCTTGGCGGGTGGTGACCGCCGACTGCCGGCCCAGCGGGGATGTGGGCCGCAACATGGGAGCCGGCTCCAAATGGAGCCGGCGGTGTTGCGGCCGTGCGACGGGTGCAGTTGCACCCGTCACGCTTTTCACTGTTTGCTGTGCAGACAGTGAAAAGCAGTGTGGGGCTGTGCCAGGGGGCCCCTGGGGCCCGTGACTCCCTTCCCACCAGCCTTTACATGCCGTTTCCTACCGCCATGGACAGGCTGGCGGGAAGGGGACTCGTAATCCCCTGGCGGATTACAACCGCCAGGACCACCATGGCGGAAAACCGCCAGTCCCAGCGGTGCGACCGTGGCGCTTCCACCGCGGTCGTAATCCATGAGTTTGTACCGCCAGCCTGTTGGCGGTACAACCTCCAAAACAGCCCTTTGTCTGTATATTCATGATGCAGAAATAACTAAAGATTCGAAAATATTCTCAGCTATATAAGTTGTAGAAAGCAGGTCTGAAGAACACTCCAATTTGTGGATTCTGGGAAAGTTCTACATTGGCATAAATAGAAAAATATTTGATCACGGAGATTTGAGTATCGCAAAATTTAATCTAAATAGTCTATGGATTACTATCTCAAACATGGGAATTCTAAAGGTTCATTTACATGTATTATTTTGAACAAGTCAATTTGAGAAAGTTAGGTGGCATCCACCACCAAACCTTTGTTAAGACTGAATGGATGTTTACAAATGTCATGATTTGATGGCCGTTCGGTGTTAGGATCTGTTTCTTACTGTGTACTTACTTATGCAAGATTTGGATAACTGTTGCACATGGAAATTAGAAGAGTATGTTTGCAGCCTTCATGGGGGAAACCATAGGTTACTAGCTTCAGTATTGTCCCAGGAGAATGCAAAGTCACATGATCCATCTTCTCAAAAAGAAAAGTATGAAGTAAATGAGGTGTTGACGCTGACCTCCGGATAAGGAACCCGTGTCTCTCCAGCCTTTCCCTGGTGGAGATACAACTTGCAAATGAGAGCACAGACGTTAAACAGCAAAAGCCTTCAAACTGTACTATTAGGCCTCACTGGTAATGTGTGTGATCTAATTCTCCATGCCCAAGATAGAAACCAGGAGACACCAAACACTATGTGCTCCTTTGTGTCACATCTAAGAATCCTAAAAGCTTCCCAATAATGTTCTATGCCCATGAGCTTGCACACTGCAATAATTCACCTCATTCAGGCAGAGCTTAGCTTGTGCAGAAGAAGAAGAATTGTTCTTCTATCTCTTGAAGAAGCGGGCACAAATGGCAGTGGAAAGGTAAGGATCTGCTTTTGTCCCATTTGCATGTGAAGGATCATAACAACAAAATGCTGATTCTAAACTCTGTGTACAGGCTTTTAGCTTGAGAGAGTCAAATCCTGTCCAAATGTGGCTCAAAACTAAAAACAAATTGTGATTGAGGAATTTTTCAGCAATGCTCCCTTCCTTTATAGTCTTTCTAAATTTGCACCAAAATAAATTCCCCAAAACTTGCTTCAATTGGGTGAGATTTACTTTTTTCATTGCAGATGGGGGAGTACCAAACTTCCACCATTTTAATGGCTTCACACAAATGATTTATTTTCCCGAGCCACAGAGTACATACACTGTAATCAATGCTGATTTATTCCACCAAAGCTTCTCTGTAAGAAGCCAATTCTGGTGTGGTCTAAAGGCTCGCCCAATTTGTTTAAAGTTTTAAAAGTACCACATGATCAATTTTATTTAATGCTAGATCAATGAATTAAGGTACGAGGGGAGTATTTAGGGGCAAGCTAAACAGTGTCCCAATGATTTTCGATTTGTGTGAGAAAAGACACATCTGCAGACCCTCGATGTTCTGATCCATATGTAGCACATGCCATAGCTGTGGCCCTATGTACTAGGGCTGGTGATACTGAGCTACTACAGGTGGCCTATTGTTTCCCTCCTATGGCCGACACCCTTTTGTGTAAGATAATCCTGCTTTTTCCTATTTGGGAGACCCAGGGCATATTATCAGGCTTTCTTAGACACAGATAGACAAAGTTTTATACATGTTCCAAGAGCACCCCCTATCATCATCCTGCCTCTAAAGGACCAGTGGAGATTCAACACCATAAATTTAGACTTTGTGGGGTTTATCTCTAAATCCCTTACTGTGCAAAATGATGTGAAGCAATCCAACAAGGAGCGTGTCCTCTGTGAACATGGGGATGGGGGTGCTAATACCAACAGACTTAGGAGCATCATGATTGCACTTTACCAACCACTCTAGTGCTCCGTTAATGCATAAAAATAGCAGCATGGGGGCAAGCACGCATCTATGCCTAACTCCACAATTTATAGCTATCCTAGGTGTGAGGTCTCATCCCGAGGTCCACCTGACCTGTGCAAATGCTTCAGTGTGTAAAGTTTTCATGATCCTTAGGAGATCTCCAGGGATACCATAAGATTCTAGCACCCTCCAAAGATTTTCCCTAGGCACCAGGTCAATGCCCTCAAATCTATGAAGGCATGGATGTAACATAAAGGTGATCCCGCCTCATGACAACATGCTTCCAGCAGATCGTCCTGAAGTGGAACACCTGATCAAGGGTGCTGACCTTGTTCCTAAATCCTGTTTGGCTATCTGAGAGGATGTGATGGTCTGTTATCCATGAAGGAGTCTTGGTAATACCTGCCTACAGAAGATTTTCTGGCTACTGTCAATCAAACTAATTGATCAGTAGTAAGATGTGGCGTCCCTCCTCCCCTTCTTAAAAAAATAGGAACAATATTGACTCCATGCCAGGAGGACGGGATCCTCCCCCCTCATAATGGCATTTTCCAGAATGTTCAAATAAGGAACATAGTCTTCAGGTTGGGACAAATATAAATAACCTGAGATGCCATCAGGACCAGGAGTGCTCTCCCTCTTCATTAATGGTAGCACCTGCACCATTTCTACCAAGTCAACAGGAACTCTGGCTCATTCCCATCCTCTTGCTCTATATGGGCTACTAAAGGGTAATCAATTGACAGGACTCTGTCTTTGGGCCACTTCCTGTGTAGGTCTCCAAAATGGGCTACCCATAATTCGGGGTGAACCACTGCTTCAAAATGTTTTTCTATGGTATAAGTCCCAGTCTCTACTAATTTCCAAAGAACCTTAGCATCCCTATTCTGGAGGGGGCCAGAAAGTTCTCCCCAATGCTCTATCTCCCAGCTTCATTTAGCCTTGATCAAGGTTGCCTTGTACTCTTTTCTGGCATCACAGATCTGCCTGCAGTCACTATTTTTTACTGCTTCTAGTACTATTGTTTTAGCATATCTACATTTAAGCACGTACCACCCAAGGAGATTTATGGGACAGCGGCCCCTCCTTTATAAAAACGTTTTTCAACAGTTCTGTACATTCACAGTGTAGATTAACAACATGCCCTTATCAATCGACTCAAGTGGGGCTATTTACTCCACAAATTTGGATCTGGGCTGTGGCATTGTCTTTTATTACTTCCCATTTCACATTCCTTCTATTATTATTTGACCTTGCTTAGAATAGTATGATTGGAATGCTTGAATTCAGAAAGGGTCTAGCTTGAAATTGAACATGAAGTGCTTCATGATCACCATCCATTCTGGAGACTCCTTCCATGTCATTCATGAATGGCCAAAGTGTACTATCCAGAACAATACAATCAATATTGCTTGTGCACAGTCCTCTTTTAAAGGCTATGTGAGGGGGAATATCCGAAAGGGAAAAGCCAATCACAAACTTCAGGCTGTGTGCCACTCTCAGAACAACAAGTTGGGCTGTGACCTTGGAATGCTTGTTTACAATGTTGACAGCAGCAGAAGACATCGCCCTGGATCCGTGTGACAGTTCAGTCTGATCTGATGACAAGGGGCCAACTGTAGTCTCCTGTGACAATTTTAAGATAACCATTATGTAGATGGTCAATCATGTCTGTAGGTTTGCAGTGACAGAATGCATGTAAATATATATAATGGCAATATGCAATATGCCTAGCCCCAGGTGCAATACCTGTTGAAATAACTATAACCAGCAGGTCTCTACACTTTGACAGAATTCTCTTTGTTTTAATAAACAGGTCCTTCCTCAGCCAAATCACCACACCGCCAGATGTTCTCACCGCTGGTGATGTTACTACATTGGTTGTGAATGTAATGTATCCCGATCTAAAGACTGGCTCAGTCATCCATGTCTCCTGCAATAGAATGATATGGTGTTAATCTATAAAGACACCCAATTCAGGTTCTGCTAGCTTGGTTCTAACCCCTGCTAGGTTCTAAGACAGTAATTTTAAACTCTTGCATTGTGGACTAGTAAATTGATGCTCTAGCTCCTTTCTACGACTGGGGTTTTAGGGACGGTTAACCCCTTCCATGCATCAGACAGTTTGGAGCTGTCCAATGCAGTGGTGCTTATATGCACAAGACAGCTCAAAGCCACCCTCACACATGAGACAAGAAATCTGTCTGATGTGAGCATCAGAGGAATTTCTTGTTGCTAAAAACGGCCTAATTTCACTTTCTTTTCATTAGTGCTTGTGCAGCTATCGCAGTCACACCAATCACTGAGGCATATGGGAGAGATATCATTGGACGGGGAAGAATCTCCCTTTTCCAATGGCACCCTTCCGTAGTGGATCCTTGCTTGGGGATCACTGCAGGAGGGTGATCCCCAAGCAGGAATGCACCACCTCGCAGCAGGGAGGGGGAACAGCCACTAGGGCAAGGACTGTTTCTCCCCCTGTACATTTTATTTTTAAAGTTAGTCTTTCTGACCCCTCTGGTGGTCAGATTGGGGGCAATAGCCCCCATTAGGCACCAGGGACTACTTTTGTTTTTATTAGCGTAGAGGTCTGAGCTTCCCAAATTGGGCCTGCCAATGCCTCCATAACAAATAAATGGATGCTAAAGGCTTTCTGCCCACCCCTAGGGGGTGGAGGAGGCAATAGCCACTGATATACTCCCCAGGGGGGCAGAAAGCCCTCCAGGTACCAGAAATTATTTTCTTCGAAAGGTCTAGGGGCTGCCCAGAATGGGCACCTCAAGGCCCCCACCCCCTAAAAAATGGGCACAGCCTTTATGTCCCTCCAGGGTGCAGATGGGGGTATTGCCCCCATCTGCTTTCCAGTGGGGCAGAAAGACCACTAGTCACCAGGGGAAAGTTTTTATTATTAAGAGAGGGAAGGGGCTGCCCTCCATGGGCATGGTCTTGCCCCCACCTCACATGAATTCGGACCAGAATATTACCCCTATCTGCCCACTAGAAGCTGAGAAAGTCCACTAGATGCCATGGAATATTATTTTTTTTAAAAAGAGGTGGTGGGGGCTGCCCGCAATGGGCATGACTATGCCTTCACCCCAAATAAATGAGGACACAGTCTTTCTGCCGCCCTGGGGGACAGATGGAGGTAATTACCCCCAATCAGCCCCCGGGGGAGCTGACCGAAAAATGGAGGGGTGTGGGCTGCCCAAAAGTATGTGCTTGGCTATTCCCTCACCCTAATTTAAGGGGGCAACTGTCTTTCTGCTCCCACTGCAGACTAAAACATCTCATACCAATGACAAGCAAGATGCTTTTGGGTGTTGATTGCACATATGGGCTGTTAGGACTCGCAGTGACACACGCAAGCTTCTTGCTGCTCCCTCGCAAAATAAATCAGCACGTATGAAAAAAGATGAAACATGCCATGAATGTGTTTACAGCACAGCACTTCCCTGTAACTTGTGAGGGAAATGAGCTTCTGTCTGAAGACCGAATATTACATTGCCTGTTTGTTTATATTGATAAAAGCAAGTGTTGTCCCATCTGTGAACTGTGTGCCAAGCGGTTTATGGAGACATCAAATTCCTTCATATGAATCATCAGAAGTGCTTAATGACTCATCACCAACATTTGTATGATGACTCATCACCAGCACAGCATCCACACCCCTTATGATTGATGACTTATCACCAGCATGTGTCTGATGACTCATTACCAGCACAGCATCCACACCATTCACGTTGCACACCATCCTCTAAATAGAACTGCCAAGGTGTTTCCTGCGCTTGGCTTCGAGTCTTCCTTCGCTCGCAGGTGTTCCCAGTTCACCTGGAGTTCTATGATTCTGTCCAGAGTTGTCTTTTCAGTGCGAGGCTTCATCGGAACTTCCCTCTTTGGAGTGTGTTACTTTCGCAGTGGCTGGAGAATTTACGAGCAGTATTCCATCTTCCTTAAATAATCAAAACATTTCAGAAGAAGTCGGTTCATGAGCAATTCCCCTCTCGTCTCCCTGTTTTCAGCCTTCTAGAGGTTAGTGATCTATTGGTGCATTATGAAAGACATTTTTCGATGCTGAGAAGCCCGTGATACAAGACTATTTTCCAAAAACAGCTTGAGAAGTATTTTTAAAAGCAGCATTGAAGTTAAGCATTGTGAACTCCCGAAAGCATCGCTCGATATCTATGCAAACTTAAATGTTTATTCTGATTGTCTTGGAGTGAGTCTATTGTGTGAAAACGAATAACAAAAGACAAAATCATAAGTTTGATTTTATAACGATTTTGTTGTGAGTTACAAAAGCGTGCTTAATAGTTGAGCAATTGAGCGCTAATAATTATTGTGACTTTGCGGAAAGACTCGGTGATTGCCCAATTGAATTATAATAATTATTGTTATTTTGCTTAAAGACTCTGTGATATTTGTAGTTCTTTTGTTTTTGATTTGTTTTTAATCTTAGAATTCCTGCACCAAGCCCTGAGGCTACTTTCTTAGAACAAACGTGACGCTCCTTCATGAACAAGAGTTTTGTTTCTCTTCCCTTCCCAAATGCCTGTTCCCTATCCCTTTCCCCCAGAGGCTAGTTGCTCATTCCCTTTTCATTTCAGATACGAGAGAACAGTGTTCAGGCATAAGGGTTTTATTCTCTTCGCTCCCGCTGAACCTGGAATACAGGTGAGTGGACATAGTCTTGTCATGGGCTAGGACAGCTTGGCTAACTCACAATATCGTCCCATTGGCAAAGATGAATGGCTGCACTTATTTGGCTTGGGTAGGCTGCCACCTAGAAGCACCAACCAGACCCAAACACTTCTGAAAACTAGACATCTGGGGGAGTCCAGGGTGGTGTGCTTCAGATGTACCCCACGCCATTTTCTTTCCCACAATGGCCTTCAAACCGCCAACTTCCTGTAAGGAAAATGCATGATTTAAGGCAAAGTTTAAAGTTTGTAGGGCATTGTGGGAAAAAAAAAAACCTAATGGGTCCATGCAAATCACACCATCCTAGGTGTCTAGATGTTGTGAGAACCAAGCAAGTCAGTCCAAATTGGGTACACCTAGATGTCTAGTTTTAAAAAAACATACAGTTTGGCTAGGTTTCCCTAGGTGCCATCTGAGCTAGGGTCCAAAATCTAGAGATATCCACATAGGAAAAAAAGCTCCGTTTTTGGTGGAAACATGTGCTGTGTCCATATTGAATTTTGGGCCATTTCCTGTTGTGGGCACTATGTCTACCCACACACATGAGGTACCATTTTTATCAGGAGACTTGAGGGAATGCCAGGTGGAAGAAGGTTTGTAGCTCTCTACAGATTTCAGAACTTTCCATCACAGAAATCAGAGGAAAAATGTGTTTTTAGTCAAAGTTTGAGGGTTGCAAGGGACTCTAGGTAAAGAATGTGGTGAGATCTATGCAAGTAAGCCCACGCTGGATATTCCTAGGTGTCTTGTTTTCAAATATGTACAGGTTGGCTAGGTTTCCCTAGGTGCCAGCTGGGCTAGGGCCAAGGTTTCCCTAGCTGCCAGCTGGGATAGGGTCCAAAAGCTAGAGCTACCCGCATAGGAAAAAGAGGGTCAGTTTTTGGGGGAAAAATGTGCTGTGTGCATGTTGCATTTTGGGCCATTTCCTGTCACGGGCACTAAGCCTACCCACACAAGTGAGGTAAAAAGTTTTATCAGGGGACTTGGGGGAATACCAGATGGAAAGAAGTTTGTGGCTCCCCACAGATTCCATAACTTTCCATCACAGAAATCTGAGGACAATGTATTTTTTAGCCAAGGTTTGAGGTTTGCAAGGGATTCTGGGTAAAAAAAAAATGTGTTCATAGCCATGCACGTCATCCCACCCTGGATACCGCTAGATGTCTAGTTTTGGCTAGGTTTCCTTATTTGCAAACTGAGCTAGGACCCAAAACCTAGAGATACCCACATCAGAAAAAGATGGGCAGTTTTTTGAGGAAAAATGTGCTTCGTCCGTGTTCCTTTCTGCACTGTTTCCTGTAGCTGGCACAATATTTACCCACAAAAGTGAGGTACCATTTCTATTAGGAGACACGTAGGAGCATAAAATAGTAGAACATTTACTATTACCAATTGGATTTCACTGCATTTGTGCCTTTCAAATGTAAGCCAATCTAGAAGAAAGATAACATTTTGAAAAAGCCCTCCAAATCATACGCTAGTATGGGTACCCACAAATTCAGATATGCAGAAATAACCGCTGGTCCTAAACTCTATGGGCCAGATGTAGCAAAGGTTTTTCCCCATTCTGTGTCTATGGGAAAAAGTGTTTGTACATATGGCCCTATATCTTTTGCCCAATCCAGAAATACTTAAGTTTCCTTGATACCCATTTTTCACTCTGCCTAGTTTGCTATAAAAATTGGTCTATACTCGGTACTCAATGAAAAACCACTGTGTGGTGCAGCTTCATTGTTCGCTCTGGGTGCCTTGGATTCTTAGAGAACCTACAAACCCTATATATCCATGCAACCAGAAAGTTCTAGTGCACATAATGGTATATTGCTTTTGTTAATCAGCCATTGTGACAAAATGTTACAGATGAAATTATTGTCACAAATACACTTTTCTCCCTACTCATTTTCAATATTTCTTTACTTCAACAGTTATTTTCTTTGTGAAAACCTTGCAGGATCTGCACATATGACCCCTTGCTGAATTTGGAATGTGGTCTACTTTTCAGAAATGTATAGCTTTTCTGGATCACCCATGGGTTTTACACCGGTTTCCACCACAAACTGAAAGTAGGTTGCCCACAAAAGCAGGAAAAATAGGCTACCTCTTAGAAAAATGCTAAAAATGTGGTGCAAAATTAGTTTTTTTGATTCTTTAGTACAGCACATAATTCATAGATGCCCTTTATATGTGAGAAAACAGGCACTTTTATCTGGAGCACCTTTTTCTTATTTTTCTCAAAAGTCTCAAAATGTAGCTATATTTGCCTATTTTCTCAGTCCCCTCCAGGAGAATCCCCAAACCCAGGGCACCTTCCTTTAGAATCCCCAGGATGTTGGAAAAAAGGATACAAATTTGGCATGGATAGCTCATGTGAACTAAAGGTTAGGGAGGCCTAAACATGAACTACCCTAAATTGCCAAAAAGGCATATCATTTGGGGGGGAAGGTCTAGCAGAGAAATGGTTAAAAATATTCCTATTTTGTCCCAATTACCATGTGATTTACCTATAGGCTCAACCGCTGCAGTACTTACTGATGGTGGACATTTCAGTAGTGTGCCAATCCCACTCTGATTTTTCAACAGTCAATCTATTTCAGACAGATTGACTGTGTGGGCAATTAGGAAAGCAACGGTTTGTTTTGGTGGGATTGATGGGTATGAGATGCAAGTGCTTTTTGGAGCTGTTAATAGGTATAGGGCATTTACCTCAAGCCTTGTTTGTTATCCTATGAGGGGCCTAAATCTGTGCAGTAAGGCTATAAAGACTTTGACAAGCTTGTGTTTTGCTAGCTTCGAACCAATGTAGTCAAGTGTTGAATGTTTATCACTAAATTGAGTGCCATTTAATATGTCCTCTCTAATGACTGATCTGCAGCCTCTCACCTTCTGAAGCCAATGAATGACTTTGTTTATTCATGAATCTTGTGGTTCCCTATTGCCTATCAGGATTTTTGGAACATTAATCACAAATATATCATGTTACTAGTGGCAACTTCTAGGGGCCTTATTCTATGACTTTTAAATTTGAAACTGGGGCAGCCTATTTTGATGGCCAGATATTCCTTTACCCTATGCATAGGCCTCCTGTCAGACCTCAAAGATGGATTAAGGTTGGATCCCAGGTGATAGCAGTCACCCCAGTCACTCTAGCAATAATGGAAACATTTGTATTAAAGGCTCAAATGTCTGGGCACATTGTTGGACCATCTGCTGGAGTGCTTCCCAAATAAATAGCTAGAAGATCTTCAACCTCTTCAATAATTTAATCTAGGACAGAGGTCTTCAACCTGGGGGGCGGGCCCCCGTAGGGGAGCCTCAAGTGATCCCAGGGGGGGTGCCAGACACTGTCCAAAAGAAGCATTATACAGATAACATGCCTTTTTTTAAGCAGAAGCTTGTTAATGCATTTTTAAAAAGGTAACAGTACTTAACTGCAATCTTTAAACAGGTGTATGCATTTATAAACATTGCCATTTTTATAAAACAATTGTGAACAATTCTGAGGGGGGCCCAATTATTTGTATTTTTCTACTGGAGGGGGCGCTGCATTAAAAGGTTTGGAGACCACTGATCTAGGGTGACATTCTCTGATGAATGTTTTGGTTGTGTTTTTTACTTTCCCTAGATAGTTTATCGTTGGCTTTAGGTTTTACCATGATGACCAGGCAAAGCAAAAACTACTACAATGCATTTTATATTGTTAGTGTTTCTAGATAAAATTTAGCAGAGAGAAAGGAGCAAGTATAATTTCAAAGGCTTTCCACACCAGAGCAAGCTAGTAATTTTAGTACCCATCCAAAATGATCACACAAGATACATCAACAAGCTGGCTTTCATAACCTTGGTTTTCTAGGTAAGGTGGCAAACGTACTGCACAAGAAGATATAGATAAAAGGTTTTCGTATACGGTATTGCAAATTAATTTTAAATACTATTTCAAAGTCAGTTTGCCTAAAAAAATAAAGGCCCATTCGGAGATGCTCTAATGCCCAGAATGGGACTAATTAATAATTATAAGGAAAGAAAATGAGCACCTAATCATTGCACGTTTACAGGATTTGCAGGATTCCCACCCTTCGGTCAAATATTTTTTCAAGCGACTGGTTTGCTAGAAGTCAAAAGGGGCAATGGCCTGCCTGCCCTCAAAGTAGAGAGAAGGGACTTTCAAACAGTTTAGTCAGCAGCCAGCAGTAGTAAGCAGTCAATCATGGAAAGCCACCGAATGTGGCTTGCACACTGCAGGCGAGAGCCCGTTGTGGGTGAGAGGGCCAATAGGTGTAACAATCTTGCCGGGTGATTAACTACATACTGATTTGACTCAAGAATTACCTTGTTCTCCAAGCTCACAGATCTGCCCTGATAAACTGATCGCAAGGGAACAGGGCAATTGCGTAGCAAAAAACAGCTCCCTGGCTATGAAACAAACTCTTACCAGTCTTGCAAGTGCCCTACAGTGAAGTCAAGGAGGGTGACCCTGCCCTGCCTCTTCATGATGCTGATGGAAGCAGGACAAGCCCACTCTTGGCCCTGGCTTTGCCCAGAGGCATACCTCGCTGTGAAAGATAGTAGGACCCTTTTCAGTGTGTGGCACAGAGATACTGGTGGTAGGTCCCTCATCTCCAGGGCCAATGTACTATAGGACAGAAAGTCCTGTACCAGGGCACAAGCAGCAGCAGAGCACACCAGACATTCCATGCTGCAGTATGTGGTAGCGTGCTTTTTAGCTTGTGGTGTGGGGAAATTGGAAACAGGCCTCTCCTTTCTAGTGGCAATGTACTATGGGGCAGAGTCTCAAAGGAGTGCAGCAGCAGAGCACACCAGAGGCTTAAGACAACTTTTCACCCCACGACACAGGGAAACTGTTGGCCGGCCCCTGCTGTAAGGTGGGGATGTACTATGGGGCGGAGAGTCCCAAACCAAGGTAGCAGCAGAGCATACCAGACATACCGATCTAGTAATTTCTTTTATTTTTACTCATATCATCTATATTCTCTACTTACGCTCTGTGGTAAAACAAAGATAGTAAAGCAAAGTTGGACTAAGAAAGAGACAGAAGAAGGCACAAAAATAGGAGGAAAAACATTTTGAATGACAAGGTTTACACATTGTTCTATAATGATTATTTCATGTATCCAGCAAACTGGCAACTTCTTTCCATCCCTCACCACCCTTTTTCTATTGAATTTCTGCATTAGAACTTCTTTTTTGCCTTTGTAAGGTCATTTCTAACACAGGCCCCTCAAACCTCTTTACTAACTTGTAATTGCTCTAACTATCCCCATCCGATTCACTGTTCTGGCATCTTTCTTTTGTTCTTCTTCACTCATGCTGTTAGTCTGTCTATTCTCAAAATATATTTTGATGTCTTTTCTGTTCCTCTAATTTCTACATCATGTGTCTTCTTCACCTGCTCTGTAAAGATCGTTTATATTTAGTCTACAAGCAATGCTTGCTTTACCTAAACTCTATTTTTCATAATTCTCATTTTTATCCAGCTAATCAATTTGAAAGAAAATGCTTTTCCCTCTATCATTACTCACTAATTATTTAACTGCTTATGACCCTAAGCTGTTCTCTATTCTAATCTTTAATTATCTTTTCATCCCTTTTGATAGAATTGAGGAAGACATCATTTACTCTCTTCCTCTCATGGGACCTCTGGCTCTAATCTCACTTGTTTTTTCCTATCTTTCTGTCTATGTTTATTTATAATCATTATTCAATCAGCCTTCAAATGTACTCTCTTTTTGCAGTGTTCATCATTTTCCAACTCTTGGCATTCTTCGGTTTACTTAATCCTTATCTCAGCTCTATAATTTTGCCTCACAGCCTTTCTTTCCAGTTCTATTTCTACATATATAATTCCCTGCTGTTGCAACCTTCAGTCCCTTTGATTCAAATCTCCATAACACTATCTTTTTCTTTTTTACCATTCACTTTTGGATGCAATTGTTCTCTCTCGAACTAATTTCATCTAAAGCGTAAGGTTCTTATTTCCTGAGAGTTCACCCCTCTCTTCTACTATTTTTGATTTTATACTACCCCCTTCTCTTCTTCTTTTTTTCTAGATGAATGATGCTCATGTAGGTCTAGGAGGGGTGGATCCTGTCTAGATTACGAATCACCTACTGACTATATAAGTAATTAACTGCTAGATGCATTATTTGTAAATTCATCTTAGATATTCTTCTTGAAAAACATTCATAGATGACCTCCTAGACTTAAATAAGACACCCCTAATCTTGATGGTATATTTAAACTACAATCTAGCTGGAAACATATCACATCTATGCCTCACACCTTCCTTTATCGGTTGCACCATGTTTAAAAAACACTTATTAGTTACTTTTTCAAGCAACTAAAATTCTACTTCTTTGTTTGTTCCCACTAAGATGACTAGTCCTATTTTCACAGCGATATCCCTACCTAGTCTCTTTCAACTGCAGTCAGTGTTTTAATCATATATCCATCTTCTCTGCTGTCTCCTATAGTCTTCTCAGATCTATCCTCTTTTATCTCTTCACAAGCTTCCTGCTTTTCTCACAATATCAATATTCTCATTCTTTCTCTCACTCCTGCTCACCTTTTTTGCTTTTCATTTAGTAAGAGTCATCTTCCCTGTGACAAATCATATTTGCAATATATTTTTCAAACTACCCCTAAACATTGGAATGTTTTTCTCCCTCAGTCCTATCTGCCTCTTGTCTGCATTCCTTCTGTCTTCATCTTAATGAGCATATGTTTACTCTACTCTGTTATTCTCATCACTTGTGATGTTGAATGTTTATCATTTGATTTTTTAGCTCTTTTAGTGATTTTATTATCAGTGCTTTGGCACAAGTGCTCAGTGAATTCTAAATGATTATGTAGAAATCTGAATAAATGCATAGTCTATATGCCAATTGTTTGTCGATTACACTTTACATTAACTGAATTGAGGAGAAGGTTGAATTCTCTTTTTCCTTGTCCTGAGTTATTGAAATGAGGAAGATTATTGCAATATTCTGTGCAAATTGATTGTCCCAGAGACTCCAATACTCTGCTTGAATTTTCAATGTATTGAACGTTATAAGAGTAATCAGAAATGTTAGCTCATGTCTTTGCAACAACAGCAGGTGTATTGCACGTTTCACAATTACTCTGTGCGCAAAAACACCACAGGAAAAACTGTTTGCTGTTTTTCCCAGGCACTTCTATGCCACAAAAGTTTTTGAGGTCAGAATGGGGAATGAAATGTGGTTTTGGATTCACTGTATATTAAAATCAAATGTTATTTTCCTAACCAAACTGTTTTCACTCCACAAATGTCACAAGGTGAAATTAGAAAAAACACCAGGACGGAATGCTAATATTGCTCTACTTGGAATCTAGAATCAGGCACAAACATTGTTTGCTCCTGATTTTAGATTTAGCACACCACTTGGGTTGTGCCCCTGGGAATGTTTCAAGTTTTTACATGCAACAAGAAAAGGTGAGAGTAAGGTATGCATTGACCATGACAACCAGTGCACAAAATATTAAGTATGGCCCTAGCAATGGCCATGATTATTACACGGCACCACATTTTTCCATGAGACATGAGGTAACAATATAATCGTGTAAAACTAGCTCGAGAAGAAAATAAGTTTTAAGAATTCTGTAGAAACGTCCATAAATCAGTTCAAGGCACAATTTTAAAGCTCTAAAAAAGGCAGATACCAGACACCGCAAGTTGTATGTAAAAACATGTCAATCCTCTTTTAAACAAAAGCAAGTTTAAAATAATTTATAAACTAAACTCGCACACAATGTCTTCACAGAAACTGCATGGTAATTTGTAGCATTAAAGTAGAAAGTATCACAAAAATGACAGTCACTAATAGCTGAATTAGATTGAAAAATGTAAGGCACTTAAAACATGTAAAACATAACGAACCAAATGTTTTATTTGATGTTGTGTCAGAATACATGATTTTGAACGAAACCGCTGCTCCAATTACAAAGTAGTCAAAAGCCAAAAAGAAGAAGAATTAACATCAATTGACATAAGACAATGATATCCGAAAATCCAATGTATAACTTTAGCATTTAAAACAACACATTTACGGAGAAATGCACTTAAAAAGGAAAGGAAAACAATATTTAGTAAAATCAGGATTGGTATTTAGTTTCAAAAGTTTACTTTTTCCTAAACAAAGGGAATGAACATGAGCACAAAAAGAAACCATCATGTATAGTTCTGAAATGGAAACTAATTGTAAGAATATTCAACTATTTTCAACTTCAATGAAGGCAAGGGGGAGAAAATGTACAAAAAGGTTGGCGAGAAAACGTAGAAAAGGCGGGTTCATTTTGATTGTGGAATGATCTAGTTCACTGAAACTTTTGTCATTATTGCATGGGCTTCAATTTCCAAATAACATGACCCTTTCTTTCAGTCCTGTCAATATAAGAGAACGATCCAGTGAAACACTTGTCAACATGTGATACGCCTTCTAATGGAAAGTCCTGGACAACTTAGGGACTTATTTACAAGCCAGGTGTGTCACTTTTTGTGATGTACTGATGGGGCATAGTGTAGACTCATATCTATAAGAGCACCAAAGCTACTTTGATTGGCTTTTCTTGGTTTTGTAGATATGGTGTAAGGTAACACAGTGCAAGCCGCTCTGTTGCCTCACACTGCATCAAGGAGGCATTCCCATAAAAACACCCATGGGTTTTGACGCATTCCTGGATTAACAAGAATCTGTAACCCTGAAAATGCATCAAAGCAGTAATCCTCCGCAGTGAAGGCGCAACAAGGAAAAATATCTTTATTTCTTCTCGCTGTTTCCTCTTTCTGTACAAAAATAATTCCGCTGACAAAGCAGGCACCCTTGCACAATGGTGCAAGGGTGCCTGTGTGGGTGTTAGGCAGCAATTTGTGCACCAGCGCAGGGGGGAAGCACAGAAATACATTGTATCTTGTAAATACAGTGCATTGCTACCATTTCGCTGTGGCGTAGGGCAATGCAACAAGGTCACTTGCTGCGCTGCCCTGTGCCTCGGGGCTTGAAAATATGCCACTTAGTCATGGCCATTACAATTATGCTGAAGGGGAGGGCCAAATTATGCACCAGGTTTGAGTAAATTATGCAACAGGTAAAGGCAAAGTATCCGTCATTATGCGCACATTTTATGATACTATTCTATCATTATATTGTCATTTTGCAACTTGTCGACACAGGCTGGGCATTAGTTGAACTTCACTAGTACCAGTTTAATACTGAAATATAGCAACAAGCAATAGAAAGGTGACCAGTCAGCCTCTGCAAAGGGCCTTCCACTGAGCGACATGTGTTACTGCGCTTTTAGTAACTTTTAAACTGTTGGAGCTAGAAACAAATCTTTTTTTTTTGTTGCTAAAATTTGCAGATTGTGCAGCAGATGATGGATTATGTAACAAATTCAGCAAATGTATAACTATGTGCAAATCGCCCTGACTGCACAACTGCATAATTCCAGTGGCCCTGCCCTTAGTTTAGAGTTTCTCGTTAACGGTGCTCTAGTGAACAGGCGCAATCTGTCTCCTTGCTCCACGAAATACTGTGCAAAGAGATGATCCTTAAAATACATTTTCCGGTTTACCATGAAGAGATCTGCAAAACTTCTGTTGAGAAGAATTTTGTAATATTGAATGTGCCAGCAGAGATCCTCCTCTAGCAATTTCTGAGAGGAGTTCCTACATTTATATGAGGAGTGTGAAATCCATTTAAGGGACTTCTCACATTTGTGCATGTCCCATTATCCAACATACATTGGTGAAGGCACTGCTCCATGGGAAAAATAGAATGCAGGCCTCACAAAGGGTGATGTATGCATTTTGTAACTCACCATCGGCGAGAATTGCCACAGATTACACTGCCCTTTTTGCCAGTTTTCTCCAAGATGGTTTGCCCTCTGTTGCTGAACACGTTTTTTGCCATTAGGACCCGCTTCACATTTTTCCTGCTAACCAGTGAAAAAGTACTTGGGATCTCTCCCTAAAGCATGGTACAGTTGGCACCTATGTAATTGGTATATTTAATTTACTTATAAGTTGTTTATGTATGGTCCTGCATATACCCAGGGCCTGTAAATTAAATGCTGCTAGTGTGCCAGTGGCACTCATTGTGCCACGTGCTAAAGTATCCCTTTAAATATGTTTCAGGTCTGCCAGGGAAGCTGTAGTGCAGTTTTAAACTACCTTTTTGAACTGGGAAAATAAACATTTGCTAGGCCCAAGCCTTCCTTTTTAATACTTATACATCACCCCAAAGGTAGGCCCCAAGGCTACTAGGACAGGATTCATTGTATTTAAAAAGTACAACAGGTGTACTTAAGTTTCATATAGCCTAACAGTGAAAAACTCATAAAGTTGTTTTTCACTGCTGTATGGCCTATCTCTTGCATTGACTAACACAGGGCTACCTTATTACACCTAATAAGTTCTATATTTGGATTGGGAGCAGGTAGAGATATACTGTTTACACTCAAATTAATTGTAATTTAAAATCCTCTAAGGTACAGTCAGATTTTACATCACAATTTCTTGTTCCAACCATTTGTGTCTTCTGCCATTGTCCTAGATCACATGACTTTGAATGGGTTTGCTGCTGGAATTTGTGTGTTCCTTCCAGACAGTAACACAAAGTAGGCTTAGATGTGGACAGGATGGGCAAACTTGGCAGGATGACAGGGTCAGAGGTTCACTTACATTTCAAAGGGCTTTACCTCCTGCACACAAAAATGAATCTGACACCAGGACTGCCCTGCCTTTTGTCACCCTCAGACTGTTTGGAGACTTGAGGATGGGAGTAAAAGAAACTTTATAGAATCAGGTCTGGGGGGTGGGACAGGGGTTCACCCCACACAACTGCTGGCAGCATGTATAAATATTGGGCCTTGTGAGCCACTAATCGGACCTTTCCTGGGCCTATGGAAGTTGTACATGAAGAAATGTGCTGCTGCTGAATCACAGCCTTGCTGTCTATGAAGGAATATTGCAACGGCTTTTCTTCTTCCCAGGCTACCCATACGGATTCAAAGGGTCAGTTGGCTGACCTCCTTTGTGAGCTTCAGGGACAAAACAAGGTTCAGAGGCCTCATTGCAACTTCCCAGATGACCTGCTGCACTGGACTTCCCTGAGTCCTGCTACCTGGAGTGCTTCCTGATTCACAAGAGGTCTCCCAAAAGGTTCTGGACCTTTAGCTGACATCAGAGCATACTCCCTCCTGCCTAACTGTAGGGTCCATCAAATCCTGCAAAGTGCAATGCAGCTATATGCAGGACCTTGCATCTCAACCCCTCTAGGCTCCTGATCGGTAGCCTGATCGGAATCAACACAATGTGATGCATCTCAAAAGTGACCTCGCTTGCACTCCCCTCAAACAAATAACCCAATTTCTTACAGCTGTTCTCTGTACAGAGTGGCAGGGTGGGAGAAAAACTGGAATGTTGCCCCAATCACCAACAACCAATATCTGAGATTAATTCAAGTATTTAGGAGTTAAGCTTAGGTGAAGTATTGATTTAAAGGAAGAGATAATGTAATGGCGGCAATGCAGTGTTAAGGTGAATGTGAAGCATGTTGTGAAAAGGTAATGGTATGACAAATGAAATTCACACTTCAAATGTGTACAGTGTAATGTTGTTCTCCAATTGTTGTATCATTTTAATTAACCCTGAGGGTGGCACAGGCTTTCATATTGTTTCAATTTTACTTTGTTTTGGAAATTCTGTAATTACTGTGTTACTATTATGATAAAATCTATTGTAAATAGCTCACTACTAAACTTTTCACTATGTTCTTGACAAACACCTTTGTCTACTTTAAAATACTGTGAACAAACACTGATACCAACAGTACTTTCATTCTTATATATTCAGCATGGAAACTGTAGTCCCATTTTGTGTACTGACTTCTGATTTTCTTCACTCAGAATTCCGGTGGGTCGACCATAAACTACAGTATACCACAGGAATACCAGTTTTTGAGCTACATTTGTGAGCAAACATATTTCTGCTTTAGCAATCAATTGCTTGCCAGCCAAATAGAAAATTGTCCCAAAAGCAAATGATCACAACAAATGATGCAAGACCTATTCGTAGATCAGGGCAATTCCGAGGTGCATGACCCCAGAACCCAGCAACATAATGGTCAGCATGACCTGATTGCCCATTGGAGTACTCCTGCAAGACACGCACACACCATAGACAAGGGTGGGAAACCTCTCCCAGTCTCCCCGTGGTTAGGGTCACAGGTGAGCTGCCGACGTGTGGACTGTGCAGCTGCTGAACTTAGTGCTGCTGAGTCTCCCTCACCACGACCAGTAACCCTCAAGAACTGCACCTGGCCAGCTGGTGTTACACCCTGACTCTTTCAGCAGCAACGTAGACTTCTACCGTATCCAGGCACTGCAGGAGGGCCAGGCTGAGGGGGGCCACCACGGTGTGGACTCCATGTGTCACGCTGGTCCGGTAAGTGGGGTCCATCTGAGTGGGGCTCCCACAGTGCAGCAGTTGCATCACTTCTCTGAGTTTGAGGAACTGCAGAGCTGCCCCACAATGGCACGGCAACTTCCTATCCTGCTCTGGGGCAGTGAGGTGGGGGATGCTGTGATGACTGTGGGAGTGCCGAGCCAACCACTGCATCTGCCCCTCTGACTAAGGGCCATACAATGGTGCACCCCACGTGCTGAACTTTAGAACTAACCACACACTCTTCAAGGGGACCAGATAAAACTCTCTCCATGCGCTGGCTGGACAGAAGAGAGTCGCTCTCTAGGTGCTGATCCCTGGGAGGGAAAGAAAGTGAAAGCATGAAGCGCTCACCAAGTGGTTTAGGGTTAGACAGGCCAGACAGCACTTGGAAGGAATGAGGTCCCTGAGATTCCTGAAGGAAAAGGTGGGACAAATAAGCAAGGCCCCTGTGTGAACACTAAGCAAAAGGCAGGGATCTGCAAACAGGAAGGCCAGCACAAAACAAAGTCCAGGGGTCAAGGGGCAGTTCTTCCTGGCAGCCCCACAGGGCCTTGGAATAACAGATTCAGGGAGCAGCTGGCAACAGGGCAACAAGCACAAAAGCAAAACAGTGAGTCCTTTAGGCCACCCATCAAGAGGCAGAAGGGCAGGGCAACAGCAGAAGAGCAGTCCAGATGAGTCCTTTGCACAGTGCAGCGGTCCTGCTGTCAGAGGTTCAGTCCCAGTTCCAAAAGTGCTCTGAAAATATGGGGTCAGAGTCTTGTATTTACACTCAAAAATATCTTTGATGTAAGGTGTGACGTCAAAGGAACCCTTTCAAGAGTAACACAGATCCCTTGCAGCCCAGCCCTGGCTCCAGGCATAAGAAGAAAGTAAATCAGTTCTTTGTGTGTGAGCCGTACACAACCTATTGACATGTAATGTGTGAACGCTCTGTTTTTCTCCCAGCCCAGGAAGACTATCAGTATGCAGATGAATGCAGATGCCTCTCCTGTCACACCCAGGTCCTCCTGTGTTATGGCTGTCTGAAAAGTATGCACAATGTGTTGCTGTCACTCTGCCCTAGTTGTGGATTGGAGTCAGGCTGCGTGAACGCTAGAGTGATAAGCACAGAGAAATGCCATCTTTCACCACCAATAAGCAGGATTTCTCACTACCATTCTAAACATACCATACCTACCAACGCTACTCCTTTCAGATCAGAAATTACCACTTAAACGTATATAAGGGAATCACCAATGCTAACCTATGAGCGGAGTAGCCCTCACAGTAGTGAAAAATAAAATAGGCTGTTTGTCACTACTAGGACATGCAAAACATAAAAGTACATGTCATACATTTTACATACACAGCACTCTGCCCGTAGGGTTACCTTGGGTCTACCTTAGGGGTGACCTAGGTGTACTAAATGGGGAGTTTAGGACTTCACAAGTAGTTTGAAATGCCAAGTCAATGTGACAGTAAACGGCACACACAGGCACTGCAGTGGCAGGCCTGAGACAGGTATAAAAGGCTACTTCTATGAGAGGCATAATCAGCATTGAAGGCCCACTTGTAGCATTTAATTTACAAGCCATGGGAATATGGTATACCACTTTACCAGGGACTTACAAGTAAATCGAATATGCCAAACATGAGTAACCCAATCATGCCATGTTTTAGGGGAGAGAGAGCACATGCACTTTAGTGCTGATTAGCAGTGGTAAAAAGCCCAGAGTACTAGACTTAACAAAAAAACGGTCATAAAAATAGGAGGAGGAAGGCAAAACGTTTGGGGATAACCCTAGAGAAAGGGCAATTTCCCACAGTGACATATCATGATTAATGTATACCTGATCACAGTAATCCATTAAAAAGGAAACACAAGACTTGAAGATATGACTCATTGTGCCAGAAATAATTGCTGAAATCATGAAAGGAAGAGGTAACTTGATGTTATATCTGTTAAATTGGGAACATGCCAAGTGGTTTTCAGTGATGAAACGCATGCCAAAGAGCTAAAGGCAAGTATTTAAGGCAATGTCAAGTGAGTTAAAATTATATGAAGCAAGTCAAATGAAGTCTTACATACATTTTCCGCCCAACATGCATTGGATAGAATTTTGTTTGAAGCTATGAGTGATATGAGTTTTATCATAACAATGGATGTTTTAAAGAGTCTGAAGACAGAAACTGATTGAGCAGCAGTCTTTATTCTGCACAAAGTTGAAAGTGAAATGAAAATGATGTGAAAACGATACAGACTCCAGCCAGGCACCAAAATATTGAAATATATGTCTGGGAATTGACCACTAAGTCAACTACAGCTACATTGTCAACTTTTACATTGATAAACACATAGTCAAACCCTGATATTGTTAATTTAAAATTTACTCATATTTCACCATCACATGATAACCACACGGTTGATGTCTTTATGTCATCAGCTTTCCAACTCTAACTTTAATCTTAACCCTAAAGCTAATGCTAAAGATATCTTTTAACCAAACCCCACTTTCTAACCCTTAATTTAAAACCAACCCGTATTGCTACCTACTTCCTGCCTCTTAACCTTAGGCACATCCCTTAACCCACACCCAACCATTAATGTTAAACCTAAACTCTAACCCTAATTACAAGTGATAAAAGAAAATTAGCCTGATTATAATATAAATGTGAACGCTGTAAATGTTGATCAGGTAAATTCATTTGACAATGTAAATGTGACAAACTAACAGTGTGACAATGTGACTGTGATGATATTAAGGGTGCACTATCATATCAAATCAACAGTGATTGTATGGACTTTATAAAATACTTCATGTAACATTGGAACATCCAGTGGATTCTTGGACCATTGTGAATGCAAATCAAATCTGGCTGCAGACACCAAGCCTAAAAGCTGATAACTGATTGCCCTTCACTTATAAAACGTGAAAGGCAAAGATGTAGAGGTTTCAAAATTCCTGATATGAATAGACAGTTGGAACACATTTTACAAACAATGGACAAAGAGCAAATGTGAAAATGGTTCTCATAGGGCACTAGACAGCAATGAAGATTCGTTGACAGCTTGGTACATTTGATACTGGTGGTTCTGCTTTTGATGTGGAGTACAGTTTTCTTACACCTTCAACCATTTAGGTGGCCCTGGATAGGGAGAATTATAGCAGTCCAGTTCCTCTTTGAGTAATATGTGTCCATTGAAGCCCCTGAGTCATGCTTTAACAATGGGCTAGCTGAACATGACTGATGTGCCTTTGGGCTAACAGAACATCTCTGTCACAATAGGTAAGTAGTATATAAGATTCTCCTCAGGGGTAGTCAAATCTCACAGAGACCCCCATACCCAAAGAAGGGTAAAGCTACCACAAGAAAACAAATGCTCATCTCTGACACTGGTAGACAAAAGACGTCCCCCCAAATCAGTTTACCTTTGGAGCTACTGCACCATCCTAGATGTTTTTTTCTGATCTGGTGGAAAACAAGAACACTGATGGAGAGCAGTTGATGTTTACTTGCATGGGGTGATGACTGAGAAAATGATACTACATCATCACAGAAAATGGTTCCTAAACAACCTTAAAGTAGGACAGGCAGAACAATTTTGAAGAAGGAACTACTGACGTGATGGAAAATCACCTCATTCAACAAAGATAGTTAAGAAAAATTACTTTACAGAGTGACTATTGGAGGTGCTTACTGGTTCTAAAGATCATTTCAAGGTAACCACATACGGCATAATGGGAACCATGCTAACATTAAGGCAACGTGTCTGTGCACATTTTAGGATACCTCTTTGCTTGAGACTAAACTACTCATACTCCATGGCCCCAAATGGATGGCTGCAAATAATGGGCCAATCTCCATGGCTCTGCGTGCCACTGTTTAACAGTACATTGGCCCGGAATACTACGTTTTCTCAATATATATCCAGGGACTGCGAGCCAGGTGCTGAAGTTAACCTTTTAATTTTAAGGTGCATTATGCAGTAGCACAGAGGAAAATGCACAACCAGATGGGATTACACTGTGGCACTGGGAAAATACCTGCTATCGCTGCCACCAGGAGGCAAAGACGGAAGACTGTCTTGCATGCTCAGGCCATAGTTTAATCAGGATCATGATTGCAAGCTCAGCCTCTACAATTGCTGCTTTTATGACTCACTGCCTAAAACGCAAGTGTTGTCCAAGATAGGATAACGGCCTCTGACCCCACCCAGCCTAATAACAAAAACACATAATACCAGCAACAGCATTCACCATTTTCTCTGTGGAAAAATCATTGGCACATCCAAAAGCTCTCTCCTTTTCGGTCTATTAGTTTTGCAGATGCTGTTTACCGACGATGTGCGATACAGCAACGCATACATCATTATGCAAGCAAATTTTGTCAGACACTACTTGAACTAGAAAACTACTTGAACCGCATAAACAACTGAGATGTTTTTAATGTGAAAATGCTGACTATGCAGCAAGGCAGCAGGTCTGAAAACTGCAGTCACTCGACCCTGCACATTTTTATTTATTTTTTGGCAGAGACAAAATAAAAATATACGTGTGAGAGGAGGTTTTTTGTAAACATATCCAGTAGGCTTTAAAACTGTAAAAGTAAGAAAAAGTATGTGCCAAGGTCTGACGGTGGTGAGTTGATTTTTGCAGGAAAAAAGTTCTAACTGTCACCTAAAAAATTAATTTAAAAAATGAAACAAGATCTATATTTGTGATACTATCCCAGGAACTGGAGCGAGGTCATTTTTTAGTTGGATGTACATATCTGCATAAGAAAAGTGCCTCCCACACACTCTGAAGATGGCCAGTTGATGTAGTGGGCAGACCTATTACTGTTATATTGCAGTGGGATGAAGCAAATGTGAAGGCCAATAACACTTAGACTAATGATTGAACCGGACAAAACGAAAGTCCCTGTATGAAAACATGTATTTTTAATACGAACATTGTACAACACTAGGTTTGCAATAAAAAGGATTCTGTCACAAAGCCAGGCTTGAAAAACGCTGTTTAAAGTTTGGGAGGACGTCACGGTGTGAGTGCAATTCTTAATATGCCATAAGTACACATTACCTCATTTTAATATTGAAAAAGGATACCACTTCCTATTTCAAACACTGATTAAACATGTGAACTCAATTAACACTTTTAAGTAGCAATCTAAGGGCGATAATTGCAGAGCAATGCTGGGGAACAGAATTTAATGTGTAAAATAATCAGTAAGTTATTAAAAATGGAAACCATGTCAGCAAGCAATTTTCTGTCATTCTGCCCAGGATCACATGGAGCGTTAGCTTTTGAGAAGTTGGAGCTGATTTAAAGGAATGAAGATGTTTGTGTAAGGAGCAGTGATGTCCTGTAATAAGATTCATAGTGCTGGAGTGGGCAGTAAGCAACAGAAAAATAAATCTTGCATGGAGCTGTAGTAAACCTCTGTTGCCCTTGGCTTTTTTCTGCAAGGGCTTCAGGGAAAATTGCAACAAATAGAGAAAGTGGTGAAAAGACTGAATTTTACCTAGATGTATAGAGAAGAGTTGCAAACTTGAGTGCAACTGATAACGAGTGGACGAGTATTGAAATGTAGTGATTGGTATTAGTCTTTCAGTACATTAAAGAAAACATAATGTATCCTTTTAGATTGTGTGCATCTCAAAGGTGTTCTTGAGTGTTTCTTCACACTGGTAGATATGAGAGATGTTCAGCATTGGCCAGACAATGAGTTTGTTTGTAGAGCAAGAGGACATTTGGGGCGAGATCTGTTAACAACACAGAGTGTGTGGGGGGGAGAATTATACAAGACAGGAAGACAGAACACAGGTGCAATTTGGTGGGAGCACACAGGGAACAGGAAAAAGCTGGGTATTACAGGCATTCTCAAGGAGTGCTTAAGCAAAATGAAAAAGTAGTTCCATAAAAGTGAGCAATGGAAGGACAGAAGCAAGCCCTATCAAGGAGATGGTAAAGAGGCTATGATCCAGGTGAGGGTCAAACACAAGATTGGCAGGCTGAACAAGGAAAGCTATCAGCAGAAGCAGGCAAATAAGTGTGACAGTAAAGCCAACCAACAATATTGAATGAGAGGACCCATTATATTTCAAAAAGCATTATGATGCTCATGGCTAATTTCTGGCTTGTCTTTTGTGGCAATCCTCTTTCACTATGACTGCCACATTCCTGCACTGATGTACCAGTGGAATCTCTGGTACACTAGGTTCTTCACGCAGATCTCTCACCTTGCCATCAGTAAAGAGCTATACCAATATGGCACTGAATTTGAATTCACATCATCCTCTGTGGGTTTCTTGGAGCTGGCACACTCACCTGTCCCCAGCCCGCATATGAACACCTCCTATGTAGGAGTCTTGCATGCATTCACAATACACAACTGCTGAGAGGTGCATCTTGGCCAAATGAAAAAAATATAAAGTAGGAGTGCGTATTATAAATGCTGTTTAACATTAACAACAAAAATAAAAACCAAACTAAAATAACATCTGTGTGTCTGATTTTGTATAATGTAAGGAGCAATGTTGATAGGTCACCTACTGCATTCACACAGAGGAATTGTGCATGGTGGTTGGAGAGGCAGGTTGATGAAAGGTTCTGTGGCCCAGGTTTCAATTTGTCACTTTATGTTCATGTAGGAGCAGAGACAGAAGCCAATTCATGGCAGAGGTTTTCTGTTCAATGAAGTCAAAATCCAGAATGAGAAATGCATTTCCACTTGTTGCCATCGACCACTCTTATGAAAATGCAGCACTGTCAGACACAGAAGGCATTTCAGGGTTCTCAAAGTGTGCTTTGTAAGTTCTTTACAGCCACATTTTCCCAGCTGGCAAATTCACAGGCACATTTGCTTAAGTGGTACAAATTGTAGAAATGAGGCACCAAAAGTTTGGCATTGTTTTCTGTGGAGATTAATTTATTGGGAAATAATATTTGTACTTATTAAATGACAGCTAGGTCAGAATGTAAAGGAGTGGAGATGTTATTGCATTGCTTACTCTATCTTATCACATAAATTCAATGTATGTGGAATTATGTGGTTAGTTTTATACCTTGGAACAATATCAATTCTCCAGAGGCACATCATTAAATCTGCAATCCTCCTTTTATCCATAGAACGTGTTGCGTTACAAAGATTAATGCCCGAAGTCAATATGGCAAGTGAGTTAATTCATCTGTGGCACCTTTCTCTGATCATTTATATTTAATTAATTTTCCTGAGGGCTGAGTAGGATCATTCCATGACTACTGTCCCAGCAGTGGGTTTGCTTAACTCCATTTAGATTTTTAAGTAACAAAACAAATATAGCATTTCTTAATGTTTATTCACTATTCTCAAGAATGTACTTAGAAAGTTAGGGAAAGCAATGAATCAGTATATTTTGGAGTGTGAAAGCTTCCTATCAATGAACACAAAGTACCTTCGTACATGGTAGGGTTTGTGATTACCTACCTTGGCTGCTTCTAGGTAGTCCATTTTGACAAATTAAAAGCAAGGAAGAAATAAGGTTTTGTCTGCGGGAATGACAGACCTTAAGGTTTTGCTGCTAAGGTATGTGTGTTTGTGTCTGTGCGTGTTCATAGTATGTCAGTAATAGAGTCTATTTCTAATGAAACGAAGTCGGCCTTTCCTCCTTTTGATATGCATATAATACATACAGGTGACTTCGTTGATAGTCACACTTGAGGCTAAATTGTAAATTATAGGACTTGTCACAATGGCAGCTGTTGCATTTGCAGTAGTGTTGGTATCACAGAATTGGTTACAAACCACCTAGTGTAATAACCAAGGTATGAGTGCTGTTCAAGACGTCATGCATTCTGTTTTGAGCTACATCTTATCTTCATGGGTGCATTAACAAAGCAAATGAGTGAATCCTCTTTGCCCCTACATATTTTCCTCTTATAAAACTTGGGGAAGAAAAAACATGCCACTGGGGGGTAGGTTCACGCTTTCCTCACTCATGGGGTGGTATAGCTTTCTTTCCGTCTTTTCATAGAGCTTTCTGAAGGATAAAGGACGGGTCAAAAAAGTCTCTAGAGACCACCCCAGAGAAGGCATATCACAGAGTTCATCTCCACCATTCATCTCCACCCTCATGCACAACTGATGTCTGTATTATCAAAAGCTATGCCGTTATTCCATGGTGCAAAGTCAAGCAATGAAAACATAGTTCCATAACTCTGTCTGCTCTTGTAGTGTGGGCTATGGTCTTCCTTTGGAGGTTGGGGGGGAGCTGCAGACCAACACAGAGCAGCGAGGAGGCCTCCACCATTGTCAAAGCATTAATTGCACAGAGCTGTCCAGGCGCACACTTAACCAGATGTTGAGGGCCCTGCATATGTAAAATGAAAATATGTAGGGTAGGATGATCCTAGGAAGATTTGTTGCAGGCACAAGAGAAATCTGTGATTTCAAAGAACAGCTGGTGTCATAATGCTGCCACTAATGAGTGCAACAATCTGAGAGAGGAAGAACATTACAGGCAAACAGTTGAAATGCCAATTGGTCTTATCTGTAATAAACAAGTGTAGAGCTACTGGCTTTGTTGATACTTATTTGCTTTACAATCAAGCAGAGTTTTTTAAATATATATATATAAATGGTTGCTATGATATCAGCACACCTGTACCATCTTGGAATGTTTGTTCGGTATTTTATGACAAAACTATTTCATATGATGACCACCTACTCAAGTATGCAAAAAGATGCTCCACTGCCATTTTAGAACAGTTTTAGACTAGTTTTCATCATAAAGTAAAATCACCCAATCTTGGTCGCCCACATATGCACGTTTGGCCTTCTTTGTTATATTTTATTATTAAGTCACCATTCCAAGATGGCTGTAGGCAATGGCGGCCACTGCAAATCTCAAGGGGGGATTTGGGGTGGGGGAGTTCGACAGGTGCAATAGTAATACAGAAACATACTTCTCCTGCTGCTGACCACCTCCAGCAGTCCCTGGAACATTAGCACAGACTCCCCATGCAATCCTCTTTCTGCTCTCATGCTATACCTAACATGAGAGCAGCACCAGTATTGGTATGAGTTGCTTGGTCTGCCACTCAGGCAGTGCATGGGAGTCTGTGCATTTCTTCAACCCGGCTGTGCAAAACAAATGGGTTGAAGAAACCTAAATGCGCATGTCAGTTTGGCGGGTCTAATACAACCAGCCAAAACTGACATCCGTGCTTTTAAGTGCAGTCCACTCCTCCTCCCCACTCTCATGGCCGGTACCGCTGGCTCAGCTAGCAGCTGATAAATAAAACAATAAAAAACTATTGTTATATTTTTCAGCTGCTGGCTCTTAGCCAATGGGGCGATGCTCCAACGCTATTGTAGAGGACCCCCCACTGTCTGTAGGCCATTTAGAAAAGGCAAATTACAATATGTATGGGATATTTTTCACAGACAGAGTAGAGCATCCTGGAGGTAGTGTGAAGCTGTCTGCCCCTAAAAACAGTTTAAAATATAAAATAAAATAAAATAAAATAAAATAAAATAAAATAAAATGAAAAGGTCCAGTGGCGAAATAAGTAAAAAACATAGAACTGTACTGGGAAAAGGAGGGTGGAGATATTTGAAGCAGTTAGGACATTAAGGGTTCAGTGGACTGAGAGAGAGGGATGGGGGTTAAAACAATGCCTTCACAAGGAGTGCTAAAAGCAAAATAAAAAATAGTCCTTCTCTTTAGCAGTGGAAGTACTGGAAAAATACAACTCATCCTTAGGAACAGTTATAAAGAGGAATATCTCCAGGTGCAGTGCAAACACAGGAATAATAAGGAAACACATTGAATTATGAACACAGAACTAAAATTTACAAGAAAGTAATGCACGTATGAGGAGGGGACTGACCATAACCGCACTCTAAGTATATGTTAAAGTATGGGGGTCCAACATTGTCAGCTAAAGCTGTATGTAGCAAGACTGTGAAAATTAAGCAATTTTAATGTATTTGATTGCACATATTTCACAAATACTTCAAATTATTCCCTTCGTTAATTAGGAGCAAATAATGGTACAGTACAATTGTTCTATGAGCTCCTTTATATACAGTCTGCACAGTTAAATACATTAGTCGGAAAGAACTCTGTAGCACTATCAACGTTGTTGCACATTCTTATAAATGTATTTATTTGTGGAGTTGTTATAGGGCCCGATATTCACACTGCAACTACTGCAGGACACTCAGACATGGATGTGTGCACATAGATTATTCATTGCACTTCTTAGAATATTAACGTAAACCATACCTTGTTGAGATAAGAAGATGTTTAAGGTGGATTACAAAGATTCTGACATGTATTTGAACTACAGGCCAAGTTGTAAAATATTTTTTGCTTGCAGCTGTGGCACCCATCACCTATTACAAGGGATGAATCTTCACAGATAAAAAGGCTTAAGAACAAAGAGGCTGAATTTTAGAGGATTTAAGCACGTTTTCCATTTCCTTTGATTATATATCAATTCCGACAGTAGCCTAAATATGGTTTTGAGAACACTTCTTGAAGCATGTATTTAAATACATGATAAACATTGTTGAATTGATGAAGTTCTTTAAGGCCCATATTTATACTTTTTTAGTGCCGCATTTGCGCCGCTTTTTGATGCAAAAACGGCGCAAAGTTACAAAATACAATTATATTTTGAAACTTTGCGCCACTTTAGCATCAAAAAATGACGCAAAAAAGGTGCTAAAAATGTATAAATATGGGCCTAAGTTTTCAGATGCAAATTATAAATCTATCCTTCTCTGAGCATTTAAGTGGTAAATATATATACTACAATCAAAATGTTTAAGGGATTTATTGAAGAAGGTGTCTGTTCAAATATTAGCAGGAAGTGTGCTACTCTGAGGAGAAGTTGTATATATTAACAAACCTCCAGAAGTGTTTGATTTTGATGTTTAGGTTGTAGAATTGCAGAATTGCTAGGAGTCTCAAGAAGGAAAATGTTACCTATAAACTATTTCGAGAACTATTGGGCATATTTATGAGAAGCGGTACATCGGTCCCGATATGCCACTTTTCTTGCGTCGCCTTTGCCCCACCTAACGACTCCATGGATGCACAGTATTTACAATTCGGTGCACCATGGTGGTCGTTACCACAACAGTGTCAGAATTTTTGATGCTGCTAAGGCGCTTTGCTGCACTAGCATCACAATGTTGACGCTAGTGCAGCAAGCAGATAAAGGTCCATTGATTTTTTATGGGTGCGCCACTTTAATGCCTGCCATGAGCAGGCTTTAAAAATGATGGAAAAAATTTCGCAGTAAAATCGAGTAAATTTCACTGTGCAATTTTTTGGGGCCTCCATTGTGTTGGAATGCCTCCCTTACATACATTATGCCTGGCGCAGGCATGATGTGGCGCAAGGGGTTGCACAGTGGAGCAATGCATGCATTGCACCACGTTGTAAATCTGGCGCATGGGGCAAGTAAATATGCCCCTTATTTTTTATACCACACTATTGGCCAGATTTAGATTTCAGCGACGGGTTACTCCCTCACCGTTTTGACAGAGTAACCTGTCCCCCGAAATCGAAATGAGGCCCAATATTTCCTGGCACGCTTATAGATGACCCTTGTGCCGAAAGGAACCAGGCTGTATTAGCATCATACAATTCAGTCCTGGGTCAATTCTGATCTGAGTTGTGGACTATCATACTCTTATGTAAAATACATCAGAAGTGAAAATATAGTAGCTGTGGCTTAGCTCTAATCTAAAATAACAACTTTACTCTTTATATTGATTCAGTTGAGATAGGAATAGTGCTGCCCAATGACAAGATACCACATTTTTTAAGCAACCCATTATTATTTTCGTGTTAAGTTCATTGACCTAAAATAAAACTCAATCGTTTCTATTTAAACTAGTAAGTGTCATCGGCTGACTTTAATATTGTGCTAAAAGCTACTAAAAGAAGTTGAACATTACCCAAAAGAGGGCCCAGGGGTTCGAGTAGTCACCAATATTCTCCCCAATAATGTAAGTTTTTCCTTTTGATTTTACTTCTGGCGTGGGAACAAATGGTGCTTTCAGTATTAGGAACTCACTTTTTAAAATTAATTTGTGCCATACAATTGCATGGCTAACATTTATCTAATGCTGTCTTTTTTCTGATTGTGGGGTCCCGAATTTTAGTGCTCAGTAAGTTCATACCCTTTTATTAGTTAGGGGGATTTTTTTACTTTCAGTGAATTGCTCAGTAAAATTTTTAAATAAAAAAAATGTCACCTAAAAATCTAGACTTCTCTTTCTCTACCCTTTTCGAAACCACATGTACATTCAGCCCTCCTCATGCCTTGTGAATGCATAAGTATATTGGTAAGAATATACTGGTACTTACTCTCAGCAGGTATCTGCACCGTACTGCATTATACAGGTGGGGTGGCAGCCTTTGTAAGCAAATGTCAAGTTAGAAGCTATCAGCTGGGCCCCCATCTTCCAGATTAATTTCACAATGCTTGTTCATGAAAAACTGAAGTGTTGCCTGCCGCCTTCGCTAGCTGGACCCTCACATCTATACTACAGAAATGTCATGCAAGCACTGGAAACTCCACCATTTAGTGTTTAGTTTGCAGTCTACCAGACAGTGTAGCTGTCTGGTTTGCTAAAGACATTTAAAAACATTCAAAAAGCTGACCTAGGAATGCATTCCGCCCGCTGCTTGCCATTGGCTTTGTAACTTACATTTTCTTACGTTCCATTTGCTGACTTTACTTGTTTTAGGCTGTCCAACTTGAATTTGTACCTTTTCTTACCCAAACCTAATTTACAGTATCCTTCCGGGGTCTCCCCTTCTGTAAACAGGCCTGTAAATATTTTTCTTATCTCATCACATTTGCTGTGCATTCAAATACTTAGGTCAAATGTTAGACGCTATCCTCTGTGGGTGATTGTTTACTTTTCTTTCTCTGACTTCAAAATGAGAAAATTATGTGACAATCTTGCTGGATACTGGGGGTAGGAAAGAGTTGTTTCTAGTGCACAACAACATTTAAATGAACTGTGTAAGTATTTCAGACTACATCAGAATTAGTAACACAAATACAGCACATATTTTGTTATTTCTGAAGGGTGTTAGAAACAAATACTTTAATATGATCGAAACAAATCATTACACTTTGTGATGCAATTTCCACACATTTTCATCTGTGCACTCTATAGCTTTATTAGTAAAGCTGTATGTCTGTGCAAATGTAAAGGTAATTTCAATTGAAAATATGTTGTCTGTAATGGCAGTGTGCTACCACACCACGAATACTCCACTCCATGCCACTCCACACTACTGTGCACCACTCCACATCACTGCACTTTACTCTGCACCATTCCACTTTATACCACTCTACACCACTGCACTCTGCACCTTTCTACTCTATGCCACTTCACTATACACCTCTCTGATCTACCCTCTACCACCCTAACCTATGCCAATGCACTCTTCGCCATTCTACTGTGCACCATTGCACTCTTCACCACTCCACTGTACACCACTCCAGTGTAGGATACACCAATCTACTCTGCACAACTTCACTGTACACCACTATACAATACGCCTCTCTGCAACAGTGCACTTTACACAAGTGCACTCTATGGCAATACACTCTACATTTTACTCCTTGACACTCAACTCTATGCCTGTGCACTCTACCCTAATCCACTGTACACCACTCTAATTTACTCTGCGCTACTGCACTCTATGACACTGCACTCTACATCACTTTATGTCATTACAATCTATGACACTCTACGCAACTGAACTCTACCCTGTACCACTCCACACTACGTCACCTCACTCTGCTTTGAAACAATCTGCTTTATGGCACTGCACTCTACGCCATTCTACTCCACTATGTGTCACTCCACTTTATGTCACACCACTCTGCACCACTCTACTCTTAACCACTGCACTCTATGCCAATGCACTTTACACAACTGCACTCTGTCACTGCACTCTGTGCCACCCTACTCTACTCTACACCACTGCACTCTGACACTCTACTATGCAACACTACACTCTCCATCACTGAACTCTTCAATACTTTACCCTGTACTACTCCACTGTACTCTACTTCACACCGCTGCACTCTCTTCCACTGCATTCTATGGCACTCTACTCTGCACCACTCTATACTACTCTACTCTGTGCCACTCTACGCCACTGCACTCTCTGCCACTCGACTCTACTATGCACTCTATGCCACTGCACACTATGCCTCTTGACTCTACTCTGAACCCCTGCCCTCTGCATCACTCAACTATACATCACTAAACTCTGCATCACTCTATGCCTCGCTACTCTATGTCACAGCACTCTATGCCACTCTACTCTACTCTTTGCCACTCTACACTGTGCCACTCTTCTCTGTGCCACTCTACTCTGTGCCACTCCACTCTGCGCCACTGAACTATGCAACACTGCATTCTACTATGCACCACTCTTATCTATGCGGCTGCATTCTATGACGCTGCATTGTACGCCGCGGAATTCAATGCTACTGCACTCAATGACACTGCACTCTATGTCACTATACTCTGCAACACTCTACACCAATGCACTCTACACCAGTCCACTCTACTCTATGCCACTACAGTCTATGCCACTTTACACACCTCCACACTATGCCACTCCAATAGACAACATTTTCTGCCACTCCACTCCACAGCACTCTACTCAATTCTTTGCCATCCCATTCTACAACACACCACACCACTCCCCTCTCTGCCACTAACGTTTAGCCTTTAGTGAACAACAGCCACACTGGTGTACAACATGGCTAAAACACAGTGGCAAAGCCAATAGCTCTTCCATAGGCAAGTCCCATTGGCTTTGCCAATGCTTGTTTGTGTGTTATTCCAAATATGAAACTGTGATTGTAGAAAGTGGTTTTAGAGTAAAGCTTTCTTCTACAACTACAGAACAGATAGATTCACAGCCAATAAGTCGCTCTCATGAAAACGTGCTAGCTATTCCTTTTTCTAAGCTCAGGCAGGTTTGATGGCTTTCGGATTTAATATTCACTTGGGCTATCTGATCTACTCAGAGAGCAGCACAGCCACCTCAAATGGATAGGCCTGCAGGAAAGCCAGAATCCTCAGTGAAGCTGTACAGATGCAAATGTGCATTTGACTTTGATGGCAAAAAAACGGCCAGGGAGTCCAAAACTACACATTTTCCCTATCTACTGTCTCACAGAAAACGGTTATGGTGCGTAATAAACCTGAGTAGCTTACAGTTTGTTGTAGACAATCAAATGTATTTGAATTGTACTCCTCTTTTGTAGACTTATGCATTAAAAATAATACAAATTCCAAATATTACCCAACCAGGATTAACATAGTTTTAGAGAAATCAGTATAAACAATAAACTGTTACCAAAAAAAACGATTTCCAATTGTTGATTAAATATTCTAAATTTGCGATCTACAGAGAACACAAGCCGGGTTCTGACGAATTCGGCCAGAACTGTAGTATTTCCCAGCCAGTGTTTTGTGCATAATACTGTCAAACAACTCATTATGGAATAGGCATCTGTGTCTTCACACTACTGACAGAAACAACATGTAATTGTATATGGCCTGAGGTGTAATACTATCCAAATGCACTAAAGCCCAGTCTCTGATGGGATTACAGGCATGCTCTTTTCAAATTTGGAAAAAGGCAGGTTTGAGTCTCAGAAGCATCTGACTGAGACATAGTCCAGCCACATTCTGCCTTGCTGATTTGGTAAGTTATACATTTGTGTGTACTTTTCAGATACTTAAAGCTCATATTTTTGTGTTCTTCTCATATAACTAGAAGAAAGAGAAAATATATAAGGCATTTGTAAAATGACACAGTTGCAATTAATTTTTTCAAACATGTTCAATTCTAAGGTTTGTGTTTTGGCTTCATAAATGTGATGTGTGTTTTACTCTTTTCCTTTATTATTCAGCACTTGGTTATGTTCATTTCTAGCTAAAGCTGAAAACTGACTGAGGTCACCCTGTGTAAAAGCTGCACAGCCAGTGCATTTTGTCGCCATGGCAACATTGAGCCTTTTTCTTTTAGCCATTTCAGTGTTTGGTCTTGTTTTGAAAATGCATGGCTTTAAATCATTGTTGGTCTCTCTAGGATAAGCTTTCTAGTCACCTAAAATGTGTTGGTAAAGTTATAATTACGTGCAAAGTAAGCACTTCAGAGACATCAACATCAGACGTTGACAAAGGCATTTTGGACAGATAAATACAAAGACCTCCTGTCTCTCTTGATGGAGATCAAATTAACTAGTCTATCATTTATCTTTTATTTCCAGCTCAGCTTGATCACCCAAGTCACCCATAAGGCCACCCTGCATTGGTCTAGCACCCCTGGCATGTTCAGACGTGGGTCCTGTGCACTACTACTATCACTTTTTTGCTTGTTACGTCAGATGTCCTAAAGGTATGCCCAGATGTGGATTTTGTACTCACCATGTTAGGTCTCAAGCCACGCCTCACATGTGAGACTTAAATATTCCAAACCCGGTCTGAATTTGCTTATGCTCCCATCCGAAGGACACCTAGTCTGAAAGTTTTAGTTCGATGATTCCCTTTTTCAGGAGGACCAAGACAGATTTGCATATGGTCAGTCTCTGTCTAGGGTGGCATAGTGGGCAAAAATGATGGTCTGGAATGTGGCTCTGAGTGATCACCCATGTCTGAGATTAATTTGAAGCATTCCTTCCATCACTTTGTGGCAATAGAATCCCAAAATGAGATGGACATGCCAAGACTTTGATTCCATGCTCACTGTATTACTGTACTCTAGCTATAAATCATTTACAAGCCCCAAGAACACGACTGATTCTAATATGGCAAATCTCTGTCTAGTGTGCATAGTTAATATATTCTAGAATGCAGCCCCAAGAGATTGCCAGTGGGTGAGGTTAATGCTTGCATTCCTTCCATCACTTTTCTGATTGTCGCTTCTGATGACCCTCGAAGTGCATTGGGTATGCATAGAGAGGGATCTTTGTCACAAGACTCAAGCTACACCTCACTGACAAGGCCTAAGTAGTGAAAACCAGTCTGGGGTGCTTAAATTCCCATCTGATGGACACCTAGCCTGGCAATTTGGACTGTTATTTTGAGCAGAACCATATTTGACTATGGCTGCTTTCTGTCTAGAGTGGCATAGTAGGCAAAACAAAACTGATGGCCTGAAATGTGGCTCTGAGTGATCACTAGTGTCTGAGAGTATTTCAAACATTACTTCCATCACTTTGTTTCTGTTGAAGCCCTAATTGATAGAGTTATGCCATAATATTGTGCCTGTGTTCAATGTCTCATAGGACTTCAAATATTCCTCAGCTCCACATTGGAATTGAACATGTTAAAAGTGTAATGTCAATGTCATTACTGTGACCATTTTGGAGTCAAATTCATCACTGCTTTTCTGCCATGTAGAAAGACAAATGGTTCTCCTGCCAAGCAGAAGGGTGGCTCGGTCTGATGTGACCACAAACGTCCTGGTAATAGCCTCTGTGATACATATGCTGCTCACAAATGCCCTTTGTATGTTCACCATAATGACAAGGTTGATGCTGCAGCAATGACCAACCCCTCCTGTGTCAATTGCTACACTGTTACAAAAGGAAAGATATATTTTTAATCTGACCTGCACACCAATGTCAACCAGAAAGATTGGGTAAAAACATTTCATAATAAACATTCTTGGTGATAAATCTATCCCAGAGCACATTCATTATTGTTTTACTTGTGCTTTTTTTGGTAAATTGTTGATACCACCAGGTGGAAGATTCTGACCACACGGAATGATAAATTAAAATCCTGCACATATAAACCTAGGATAGAAACTTTAGTCAACAACCACAATAAAATAATTTGTAATTTTGGAAAGGGCTGCAGAATTATACTTCAGGCTAATTTTTAAAGCCAATGGCATTTTAAAATGTGTGTACTGTAGAACACAACATATTTGCAAGGATTATGATCAACAGTTAGTACACAATAAGAAAACATACAGTAAAGATAATGAATGCTGGTACTTCGTCAGTACCTTTCCGCAAGCTACCCACATACTTCATGCGCTCACAGTGAGAACGAGTCAGCAGCATCTCTACCATATACCTTGACACTCCTTCTAAGGATCCAATATCCAGTATATTACCATTGTTGAGTAAATGGCCACGAGCCTTGTACATGCATGCCTCCAAAATAATGTACCTATTCATGCATTGGTTCCAACCTTCCACCGCCTCAAACACCTTCCATTTTTGCATATTAACTTTTGCAGCAAGGACCAGGTCTAGAAGAAAGAGGGCTATGGCTTATCTTTTGGCATCTAGGTCTTCTGTAGGTACCAAGGTCTTCTAAGATGTATGCCAAGGTCACCTCGTGATGGACAAGGCTTCCCTACTAATTTTCCCACAGAATGTATGAATGATGTTGCATCCCCTTAATGTGTCAATAATTTTTCCTTTCAATGTCTGCCACTTCAAGGATAGAGTTGAAAAATCCCTGTCTACTTCAAGCTTCTGCCATTCCCACTTAGGCGTTAAACCGAAGTTAAAGGTACACTGCTTATTCCTAAATGTTTATCAGCTAACACAAGTTTCAAGTATTAATCAAAAATTACACACCCGTGTTTGCTCCTGACTATCTGTATGCTTTTTTATTTAATTACAAAAGAAAATACTAAGGGCTACATTTTCTTTATCCGAATGTCATATTTGGCACAAACCTTTTTTAGATTCTTCCAAAAATATAATTAAGTTATCAAAGATTTTAAGCTACTACTTAGGATCTTATATATTATTGCTATCATGTGTAAATTATATTTTGTGGCTTAACATCTTTCAGCACCACAAATCTCCAAACAGTTCTAAGCCAACTGTAGACGTATTGCTCGTGTATGCTAGGGGTAGTCAAGATGTGTATTTGCAAAGTTTAAAAAAGGCTTATAAATCTGAAAAACACAAGGTTCTGCAGAAAAACCTAGAGTGATGTGCTTTTTGTTTGTGAATGTTCCAGCAGAGAAAAAGATTTATTGGTGATTGCTCCCAATTTTATTTTTATTTTTGTGCTAAAACTTGACCACGAGGTGAAGTTGGGCAAAATACACACACTTTGCATCTTCTTGAAGTTCATACCTTCGGTTGCTCCTCGCTCCTCAATTTTGTTTGATCTTTATTAGGTAATGTGGAAAACAAGTCTTATTTGAAACAAAGAGTAGCAGTTAGGTGTCATAAACTATCTGGGTCTATCAAATATTTACAGTTCACACAACCATTGACCTGTTCTTTGTCTCATTTCATATTTAACATTGTCTCCTTGTTTCAGTCTGATCTTTCCTATTCTTTCCAAATTTCCTTACTACATATGTAATCAAAAGGACATACCAAAAGGAAATGAACATCAAGATGTTCACAATAAATTATACTCTGGGAAGAAAGAGGGTGTTCCATTGAGAGGGGATAAGAAGACAAGGTAAATTGAAATCAGCAGTGCAAATGTGGAACAAGGCATGGTGTGTGAACTCTTGCAACAAAAAGTACCATTCAAAAGGGTAAAGTCTGCACGGTATCACAAAGTTAGTTGTTCCTCTGGAGACAGGTTGAGCACTTAGAAGACATAAACGAGTTCTTGCACAGAGAAAAATAGGTCCTCCTTGTGCAGGCAGTGGAGCCCTGCCACAAACAGACCTCCTCATTTTGTAGAGTTGAACTTACTCCTCTGCAGATAGAGCTGAGCTCCAGTACTGATGCAGCCAAGTCTGTGCATACAAAATGAAGCAACCAGGTGTTATGTTGGCTGTGACTGGGCCTTGTCCAGGTGAAGAGCCCTGTTTTCATGTACAGAGGAGACAGCTCTAAAATGTATGGACAGTTTGTTCCAGCCATTGGGCACAAGGTAGGAGAAAGCGTGATAGCTGACTTTGGCTCTTTGTATGTGGGGGATGTGTGCATGCAGGAGTCTGATTGAGCAGAGGTATGTGGTGGTGTGTGAAGTTGATGCAGCTATTGAAATAGATGAGGTAGTGCTTGTTCAGGACTTCATATATGTTTGAGAGCAGTTTCAAGAGTGTGGGTTAGTGAATGGGGAGTCAGTGGAGGTCTTTGAGGGGTGGGTTGATGTGAATGCTGGGGACATCCTGAATGTGAGTCTGGACACAGGCTTCTGTACGGTCTGAATTATGCTAGCAGTAGACACTGATTCTGACACAGTGTTCTGTTGTAGCTTAGCTTGTGGGTGATGAGGTTTGGGTGACCATTCGGCATGTGTTGACTGGGATCCATTTGAAGATTTCATTGAGCATTTTGAGGGTGTGAAAGCAGGAGTTGATGACTTTATTGACTAAAGCAAACTTTACAGCACATTTTCCCCATTATTTTGCTCCTTTAATCAGAAGTCTGTCTTTCACTGTGTAAATGGCAGTGCTAGTGCTTTCTGTGATGGTGTTGACACCAACCTCCAAAGAAACATTTTTGTCACCAGCATACTTTATTATTAGCAAATTAAGCACTGGGTTGAAGTGAAGGTGTTGCACATGACAGATTCTCTTGGCAGCTATGTTCTAGAATTGTGAAAAGTGGTCTAGTCCATTTCAAAATTGTGTTTCAGGTAGAACATCAAACAAATCTTTCACATACTGAAGAAGTTTGACTTTTATATGTACTATTCCCTGTCTGGGTTGAAGCAGGCAAACCCCCAAAGTGAGTGAATGAGAGGTAAACCATAAAGCTTGTGAAGGCAGCTCAACTTCAAGGGTGTAATGGGAGGGGTTCCTTGCAGGAGCCTTTGTTGGTGCATGTGCGCTAATCCTTAATGTATGGCTTGATGGCACCATAAACAAAAGGAAGGACTCCCATCATGGTGCCCTTAAATCATGGTCTCCTCAGTGGACAAAGGTTCTGCATACTATACTTTACATCTTCCTGCGAGAGAGCAGCAAGCATCTGTTCAGGTTAAGGGACACAAACTACTCACTGCCTGAGGGTGCAGATGTTGTGCACTGGCTGGAGCTACAGGAGCTCTTTGAAAGGGGTGCAGCAGGGTTGTGTGCATGCACATACTTTCCCACACACATACGTCTACTCACAAGTCCCCTTCTGGCTATCTCAATGTAATCCTGCAAAAGTGTCTTATGCTGCTGATGCTCACCATAACTAGAATAAATGTCATTTTTACATGCCTTCAGCTCCTTCACTAATTTGTCTGTCAACACTACTTCCCACGATGAATTTCTGTTGCAGCATGCACACATTTAAACCTATGAAGGTATGGCTAATCTTATTTCATTTGAACAGAAAGATACGGTGACTGAGTGTACGTTTGACTTAGTGTAAGTGTGCATTTTTATAACAAAATTAACCTAGAGCTACCAAAATGCGAAATGGCTGTATAGTTGTAATTTATGATATTGCCTAAATTCTCTGACAGCACTGCTTAGCCATTTTAAAGAAGTATTGCATGGCCAAAAAATGAAAAAAGATTCATCAGCCATTTGTACACTACCTTAGGTAGAAAATATCAAATTAAGATATTCCTCCCTTCCAGGATTATTTGTCCACACGAATGGATGGATACAATGGAGATTGTTGAAAAGTCATTACATCTCCGAGTAAAAATGTGTCTATTACATGTTTTGGTGATTTTATTGCACATAAAGCAGTAGTATAAAACCCATGCATTTTTAAGGAACCATGGAAAATAATTCATAGTTACCCGTGAAATACAGATTTTTGGTGTCATAATGGTAGTTACCAAACTACTGTGCAGAGGTTTTACTTTGTCCAGGATATTAAGATTGGAGGACTAAAGTTATCTTTATATTATGTGGCAAAAAAATAAATTATGTGACATTATGTCTGGTGAAATTATGTTCATCTGTTTGAGCTAGAAAGAACAATTCTGATAAAATCTGCATAGTTTGGAAATTACATGTCAAATTCAGTAAATCTATAATCATGCAGTAAACTCTGCAGCCACCGATTCACATATATTCACTGTTCTCATCACTGCCTATTGTCTTATCAAGTATTTATTTGTGACAGGTAAAAAAAACCTCAACATTGTATTTTTCAGTCAATGCCCATTGTTAGCTGGACTATGGATAAAACAGCCGGTGATATAAAAAATACATAACGGGTACCTTGTCATTGCCATCTCATGCTTCTGGTGACATTTACAAACTACAGGGCCAAAGATATCACCAGAACTCCTCAATTATAGTGTTGGACCAGATTACACAGTTTACTGTTTTGCATGCTCTGTATGTAATTAACTTTAAACCACTGTGTATATGCAAATAGATAACCCTTAAACAAGAGTCAACTCAATTAGGTGCTACCCATGTATAGCATGTAAATACCACAATAATTTGCATTTGTCTACATATTAGAGAGTTTGAGGAATGCGGCCTAATGGCAATGTTAAAACATCAACAGAAAATAAGTGTTTACAAAGATTGGTGAAATCAAATGTTTGACTTTTTTTTAAAAAATTCTATTACATCAACTAAGGAAGAGATGTGTCTTGTGACTCAACTGTTGATCTAAGGACCTTGATTTGAATCCAGCTTGGCACTGACTGAAAATTGTGCAATTTTGGAAAGTCACTTAATTCTAATATGCCTAAAATTTAAATGTGTGAGATACTAGTGTAGGTGTGTGTCACAAAAAGGTTTGACCACCACTTGTGAATACAATTTTGCCCCATTTTCCATTATCTCCCATTATATGCAACACTATGCTGCTCTCACTCTAAGTCCTTGCTATAGAAATACCAACACATGCATGCTTTTACATTGTGAACAGGTAACCAGCTTATTATTCTCTGTGAATACCCCTTCCTTTTGAGCTGCAGGCGAGACCTCTTCAATTTGTGATAGCCAGATAGAAGCTCTCCACGATTTTCTTTATCCCAGTTTGTTCTGCATGGGTCAAGTCTACTTCTCAATGTTTGCGGGTGCCTTTGCTTGGGCACTTTGGGAGATTCGTCACACTCTCATCTGCTTGTTCCCTGTAAGCATTTCATCACTATGCAGTTCATGACACTTTTAATCAGAAAAAACACTTTTCCAGTAAGCCTTCAGTGCTTTCTCTTCTGTGTTTCAGACATGTATTAGAATGGCTTGGTACCAACCATTTTCAAGGGATCCGAAGCTGGACAATACAAAAGATGTGGCTTTAATGTGCTGAAGCATGGAAGAACAGGCAGGTGCATATACCTTTTCCATGCATTAGCACATTATCCTGGACCAACTGGTCTTCCAAATGTGTATTCTACTACTGTCTCAGCCCCGGGTGTGCGAAATGGTAGCCCTACCACCACTGTTTAGTACTAGCCTCCCCCCCCCGAAGTTCACGTCTAGTAGCACCCTGATCCTAGCATGTCATATAAGACAGAAGTTTGTGCAATTAGCCTAGTTCGAACTTAATTAAGTCATGGACTTTGTTGAAAATGTGCTTGAATTTACAAACAACCCTTAGATACGGCCTTAAAAGGCTGCCCAATAGACTATATTGATCTAGGACTGCAAGCAGAAGGTTCACATGGTGGACTTATCAGTCTGCTCTCCTCTGTGCAGACAAAAAGTGACCTCAGCAGTTTTCAATTTGCAGTGTTTCCTTTGAAAAATCGAAAAAATACTATTTTAGGCTTAAGTGGCCCAGGGCTGGATTGGCTTTTAATTCAATAGCGCTTTTCCTCAGTGGGTTGGAGCCAATTGAGGCTGGTTTCCAAAGCACCGGGCCTCTGCTGGTGCCTGTCACTTTCCCCTGCTCCCTGATGGTGACTGCAGCAGAGGGTGGCTTCAAGAGAGAGAGAAAGATGTAGATGGACGGAGCTAGACAGAAATTCCAGAGACGGAGAAGACAGAGAGAGGAGAGATGGAAAGAAACAGGTAGAGAGAGGGGGGAAGTAAAAGAGCGGGGCTGGTTTGAGCATTTGTGCTAGAGCTGCTTTTGGTTCCCACTATAGGTTCTTTTAGTAAACTTTTTTATAAAAGCGCTGCGAGGCCATTCTAATCGTAATACAGTACTATGCGAATTTTGGTAACATAATACATGAACAAAGCCGCTCTTGGAAACAGAATATTGCGTTATTACAAAAGACAACATGAACCAAGAATTCTTAACTCGACCTCAAAGCAAAATATAGTTTAAAACATAACGTGAAAAGCATGCGCTGACAGCAGCAGCCAATCGTGCGATTTCTTTGTGTACGTCAAGGTTCCCGTTCTAGAGGCTGCTGTTAGGAATGGTTTCCACATAATCGAAATAACTTTGTTTCTCTTCGCGGCGACCAAGGCAATCAACCCTGCAGCCTATTCCAAGGGATGCGCTTTATTCTCGAGGCAGCTCCAGGGGCAGGGGCAGATAACGCGTAGTTGAATGACTGAGCTCCCCGGGCCATCTGAAAAAGAGATCAAAGGGTCCCTCTGGTCTATTGAAATGCAATTGCTTCCTAATCACTTTGTGGGGCCCCCGGCTTGCAAGAATGGGCTGTGCAGGCCCATTATAGAGAAGCTCCCGCTAGTGAAAGGGACAATGGAGAGATTAGCGTTGCCAGCCATATAGGAGAAACAGCACTTTCCGACTAATTGCAGGGAAGAAAGCAAACAGGAAAAGAGGGCATCCAATGACAAAAATGTTTGTGCAAGGAGAATATGCCGGCCATTCAGAAATCACCCTTGATCACAGTACAACACTGAGACTCGAATTATGATTGCTGGAGAAGGATTACACTCAGAGAGACAATGGTTCCACTTTTAGGGCCAAAACAGACTAATAGTGTACTATCCTAATTATGTGCATTCGTAGATACACTTTGAAGCCTGTCTTTTATCTACCTAACATAAATAGCTGCTCTCAAAACTGCGTACAATTAGAAAAGCATCTCAAAGGTCGACGGCGTTATATGAGGCGTTCCTTAAACCTTTTGATTTTAAATTATTAATTTCATGCTTCGAATTATTAAGAACATTTACTTCATTACTGTTAGCTCTGTGCAAAGGGGGGCTTGGAACAGTTCCTGGCATAGCAGCATTGAAATGGCTGTATCTATAATTTACATTGTTAAATGTCCAGAAGGGTGAATGAAATGCGCACTTCCCAGATGGGGAGCAGGGCACGTTAGGCAGCGGAGTGTGGTAGACTGACACCCATTTCCCTGGCCACATATGCCAGACCTCTTTTGCAGGAAGGCCTTTCTCTTCGGTGGGGGAGGTGACAGTGATGTCACTTTCCGCGTGCTGCCTGCTACCCTTACTACAGTGAAGGTTTTCAGTTTTTTAGGATCGAGCGCTCAAGTGCTCTGGACCATGTTGTAATCTCTCTTTGGGCTTTTAACCATGCCCATGTCATGTCCATCACTTTCATTGGTTTGTGGGCTTGCCTTTTAAAATTTGCTTGATTTAATTTCTGGAAGGCATGCATACATCATGCCTCTTCCGGTGTTTGGCCCTCCTCGAGAGCACCAGTAAGCTACTGAAAACATACGAGGCTCCGTGTTTTCCGAATGGCTTCTGGACTACTTTTTATTTTTATTTCTTACGCAGCACGATCTTGCTGGGCAGTAGTCCAGCGCTTTGCATGACTTTCACCCTGTTACATGGATAATTGCACTTCTGCTGGTTACGTGGATAATTGCACTTTTGCCAATACATTTGACTGCGAGCGAACTTCTGTTTTCTGTTTTTCAGTTTATGTGGCAATAAAAGTCTAGTTAGGAGTTTACAATGCTAATAGCTTTAACTTGAGCAAATGCGAGACCCATTCCATTGTAAATGCTTGTTTAATTAGATAGCAGCAGGAGGCTTTAAATGTCCCACATAGTAAGTGGAGCTCTCTTTGTCCTGCTGCCAGCTCCGCAGTCGAACCATCAGCACACGTCATGGTTAGAACCTCACTATCCACCAAGGGACTTTTTGTTCATTTCAGAAATTTTGAATAATCATGCTAAGAACTGTGTACTATAATTTTCCCCATTTTCTTTGGCTGATGGTTGTGGTTGGGGTGGCTACTCTGCTACACAGGCCCTGTTGCCCTGGGCACTCGCCGTCAGCCCAAAGGGTTGGGAGGCAGTCCTGGGCTTCGGGGAAGAATATTAGGTCAAGGACAATTGCTCAATTGGGAACCTTGGTATGGGCTTAAGACCAGGACGTTTGAAGGCCCCTGGCCATTCTTCAATGGGTAAAGAGCACGTCGAGGGTTAGGAGGGTCTCAAAAAGGAACCACTCTGGCACAAAAATTGAATTTGTTAAATGGTCTCAGCAAAATGTTTGGCACATAAAAGTGATGAATGTTACTGGAAGATAAAAGACTAAAACCAGGGCTTTAGGCTGTCCGGGTCCTGCCGGGTCCTGCCGGTGGACAGTATCCGCAGTTCTGAAAAGCAGATGCTGAAGTGAATCCCTATTGGGCTCTCAATTTTTGCCATAACCCTCAGGGTGAAGAAAAATCTTAACTCAGCAGCAGTACCACCCTGCGCTTCCTTTGATGTAACTTTAAAGATACTTGTTATAGTTGTTTCAGTGTCTCAGCATTTCAGAACTGAAGCATTTTAAATACTTTATACAAATAAGCTTTTGTTGTTTCTTATTTATCTTACGCAGTGCTTTAGATGGGCCGGTACTGTCCGGTACTGAGTACCGGCACTTTTTTATTTTGAGAGGGAGAGTAACTGCACTTCTCAAGATAAATGTAATACTTTTAATTGGAGAGTACAAGCACTTCTCAGAAACAAGCAGGTACTCTGTATCAGAGTACCTGCACTTCTATTTTTCCATTTCAAGCACTGATCTTATGCAACTTATAACCATTGACAAAGACAATAGTCCTGTCATGTTGTAGGTGTAATGTTACTTGTTGTTCTGTATATATGGATGTAATGACAGAAAGAAGCAGCAAAATACCAATCGGGCATGCATACTATGCTAAACACAGAATTTTAGCTTATTGTTTTTAAGCCACACCTTTAATTACAGCGACCACACCCTTTTAAGAGACCCCGCAGTTTTTTCACCCCACTGAAAGCCACAACTAAAATCATAATTTTGTATACAAGCTGTGTGTTTAAAGTCATAGTAAGAGTGACAAAGGCCCTACTGCAAGCCAGGAAAAGAATTGTCCTCCCACTTGCCTCCCCATTTTTGTAATAAGAGACAGCCATTTTTTGGGTGCAGTCAGACAGTCCTGTGTGTGGGCATCTTAACCGGTGAGCCTGCCACAATAATGACAGCTATGCCCCTGTGTATGTTGAAGGCAACAACCCTTTTACGGAGATACTGCATAAACAAAGGGGGCTGATAATCACTTCATTATTACTTTATATGACTAAAGCAGCCAAACTAATCAACAACTTTCACCAGATACTCAAAACAAACATTTAGCAGAGTAGTCTCCGAAAAGTGGAGTGGAACTGGTTTTAGAAGTTTATCTGTATCTGCTGCAGGATTGATTCTGTATCGGCATTATAGTCAGTTTAGTTACTTCACAAAAAGACCTGCAAACTGTATCACATTTGCCTGTTTTCCTTTACTGCAAAAGTAATATTATGCTAATAAAATGATATCTTACTAAATAAAATGATGTACTTTCTACACACCAGGGACTCTCTGATTAATTATCAAAAAGTAATTGTGTGCAATCAGATTTAGTCAAAGTAGATGTACCTATGTTTCTCCTCAACTTAATAGCTTTTTACCTGAAGAGATTTGTTAAGTCTTGTTTCATTATCAGGTGCTTACAGAGGTGTTGGGCAGCAGAACCCAGCCCAGAGTCCCAACTCTGGCTATAGTTTTATTATCATTTTCCCACTGCAATGCATTTTTGAGTATATGAGTGAAAAAACGAAAACATCATTTTTTTTGGTTCTTGCACAGAATAGTAACTACTGCATGTGTGTTCTTTGGCAGAGGCCCAGACATAACATTGATAATATTTCCAGTTATAACATTTTATTTAATGTGTCAAGTGGGAGTGCGAAGCAAATAACCTTAAATAAACAGCAGGGATTGTTTTTATTTGCCATTATTGAAAAATGTACTTACAATACACTCTTCCCTGGTAGTTCTCCTGGCAGTTAGTGTCTGTTATTTTCTAAAGTTTGAAACTGTATGTAAATTGCGGGGAGATGTCTCTCGTGTTATGCCTTTCTATCTTTCTCTTTGCCTTTCTGTTTCTCGTTCAATCTTTCTCTTCCTCTGTATTTCTCTCCCCAAATGTTCCTCTCATTCTCATTCTCAAACTCTATTCTCTTTTCTCCCATTCCTGTTCTCAATTTTCCACCCCTTCTTTCTAATCCTCTTTGTCTCTCCCACTCAACGTTTCTCATTCCTTACTGCCTGTTTCTGTTGCACACCTAACCTGTTACAAATGTTCTTGTTCCTTCTCTGCTCTTCTTTACACTTGCATGCTCGCTCGCTCTCTTTGCCTCATGCTGTAAGATTTGGGATAAGGAAGCAAAATGTAAATTGCACTTGAACAGACCGATGGCTGAATCCTAGAAGACCTGACAATGGTAACCTTCTGTACAGTAGTTTTGAGGCTGTCATTATGAGGAAGAAATCCAAATTTCACTAGTAGCAGTCAAACATTTCCCATGCTTCACAGTTCCTTGTGAAATAACTACATTTTGATCAATGAAAGAAACAAAACATGCAGTATACATGTGTGTGTTTGTGTGAGTATTGCTATTATGACTTTTTGAAAAACACGAGGGTGAAGAAGGCCATATCTGTTACTAGGCCAGACCTAAAACATGGTCATTTTCAGCATTTTTTCGTTTTCTGATGCTTTTGTCATGACTGAAGCCCCAGTGCTGGCACACCAACTGATAACTGATACTGATAACGGTACTACACATACACTATCATTGTTTTGCTGTTCGAAAATGGCCATTGCATTTCTAATCAGTTGGCTTGTGGCTATGTAGCAGTTGGGAGCAGTGTTCCCTGTAAGGTGCATGCGTGCAGTCATGCATTCCCTAACTTTCCCATTTGAACAATATAGATTGTGAAGTGCGCACACTTCACAAAGTCATGCAAGAGACCTTTGCAGTTGCTTTTAAAAATACGAGTATGCACAAAAAATCACTTGTGTTTTGGAGGGTCACAGGGAGAAGTGGAAGCAGTCGAGTGTGGAGGAGCACTTTACTGTAGAAGAGGCAGTGTCTGGCGGGATACAGAGGGTCACAACATGTTCAGCCAGTGGGTCCCACATGTGTCACTTGCTGCATTAGTTTTGGTGATAGGGGCAGGGGTTACAGTGGTGTGCAGGCAGCAGTGGTGTCTCTGAATAATGTACTTTTTTATGGCCATGCACTAATTGGCACTGTTAGCATCACTCAAGAGCTTGGCAATAATGTTTTGTTCAAAGTGGGCTGTGTTTGTGTTTACAAACAGCTGATGCTCCAGCAAGGACGGCTTCTGCTGTTCTTGGCCCAGCTATTCCACTGGTGGATAAAGATCAGCCTGATCATTCTAAGTGAATCAATCCACAGACCCAACCAGTAGGAAAACATCACCTAATATATGATTAAGAGTCTTCAAAAAACAAAAATGCACCTTTCATTACAACACTGAAGCTTTGGTATTAACCCCTCGGGTGCCTGGGACGAGCTGGTCTCGCCCTCTGCCACTGTTGCCATGTGCCGAGGACAAGACCAGCTCGTGCTACACCAAGCTCCCTATCATGGGCACGGATGGAAGGAGAATCACTTCCCCTTTCACCCCCGTGACGTCATTAGAGGTCGCCCCAACTTCCAGCGTGATCAGAAGAGAAAGTCAAAGCATTTCTCTTCCGATCGGGGGTGGGGGCAGGCAGAGGACATGAAAGGAGGCCACCAGAAAGCCCTCACCCCAACACCTGCCACACGCAGACCTGCAAGACTGTTATTTTGTTGAAAGGAACTCTACCATTCTTTTCATGTGTGTCTTAGCATTTCTTTGCGATCAGGTTGCAGTAATGCCCACTAGACACCAGAGAGTTAATTTTTTTGTATATAAATGATGAAGGGGAGCGACCCCTCGGACAAGGGCGCTCCCCTGCGGGGCAAGTTTATTTTAGGCCATTTCTGCCCCCCTTGGGGGCAGATCGGCATATTTCTATTAGACCTGTCTGCCCCCATGGGGGGCAGAAACCACTTAGGCACCAGGGATTGGTGTGTGTGTGTGTTTTATTTGGGGGGCAGCCCTTTGGGCAAGGGTCTCTCCCCATGTGGTCACGTTACTGTTGGCCATTTCTGCCCCCCTTGGAAGCAGTTCAGCCTATTTTTGGACGACCCATCTGTTCCCAAGGGAGACAGAAAGCCCAGCAGAGATCAGGGAAGAATTTGTTTCAAAAAAGAGGGTGGGGGTATGGGCATACCCCCACTCCAAGTAAATTGGGACAAAGTTGTTCTGCCCACTGTTGGGCAGATGGGGCAATTACCCCCGATCCACTCATGATCCTACTAGATGCCAGGGAATAAAAAATAAAAAATAAATAGTGGGGTGGTGGCTACCAACCAGTGTGGGCATAGTTATGCCCCCACCCCAACTAAAGGGGGTAACAGTCTTTCAGCTCTCCTTCCGCACACTAAAAGAGCTTGTCCAAAAGGCAAGCAAGAGGCCGTTTGATTATTTCGGGTTTTGGTTTTACATTTGGGCCATGAGCGCTTGTCTAACTCTCAAAATCGTCCCACTTGGAATGGTGAGGGCTGCACTCTTTGGACTTTGGGACGCTGCCATGTAAAAAAAATCTAGAAGACCTAAACACATCTGAAAATTAAACATTGGGGTGAGTCCAGGATGGTGTGCTTCACATGTACCCGCACCATTTTCCTGCCCACAATGCCCTGCAAACCTCCAACTTTGCTTGAAATCACACATTTTCCCCACATTTTTGTGATGGAACTTTCCAGAATCTGCAGGAATCCACAAAATTCCTACCACCCAGCATTGTCGCATCTATAATGAAAATAATTCTGCCCCACTTGTCAGACTGAAAACGTTGTTTTTCAAACTGCCGTTTTGGACCCTCTTTGGTTCCCCTTCAATTTTGACATGTTTTTGGCTCTTCCCTGTCACAGGCACTTGGCCCACCTACACAAGTGAGGTATCATTTTTACCAGGAGACTGAGGGGAACATTGAGTGGTAGGACATTTGTGCCGGTGCGGTGATCCCACACAGAAAGGTGGGAAAAATGTGATTTTTTTAACCTAAAGTTGAGGTTTGCTGAGGAGTCTAGCTAAGAAAACACTGGGGGATCGACGCAAGTCACACCTCCCTGGACTCCCTCGGGTGTTTTGGGGCGTTTCCTGTATCAGTGCTAGGTCTACCAACACAAGTGAGGTACGATTTCTATCGGGAGACTTAGGGGAATGGTGGGTGGAAGGAAATGTGTGGCTCCTCGTAGATTCCAGAACTTTCTATTAATGAAATGTGAGGAAAAAGTGTTTTATTTGCCGAATTTTGAGGTTTGCAAAGGATTCTGGCTAACAGACCCTGGTGCTTGCTGACAGACCCTGGTGAGAGCCCCACAAGTCACCCCATCCTGGATTCCCCTTGGTGTCTAGTTTAAAAAAATGCACAGGTTTGGTAGGTTTCCCGAGGTGCCAGATGACCTAGAGGCCAAAATCTGGATATCCACTGCCACATCATAGACCACCTGAAAAAACCTGCAATGGCTCCCAGTCAATAAGAAAATCACCTTTAAGCTCCTTACCCACGCTCACAAAGCACTGCACAACACCGGACCAGAATACCTCAACAAACGACTCTCCTTCTACACCCCGACCCGGCATCTCCGCTCTGCTGACCTCACCCTCGCAACCGTCCCACGCATCCACAGAACTACAACCGGCGGTAGATCATTTTCACACCTCGCCGCCAAAACATGGAACACTCTTCCCACCCACCTGCACCAGACCAAAGACTTCCTTACCTTCAAGAAACTTCTCAAGACTGGAGCAGTAGCAGCCCCACCATGTTCTCCCCCTGCCCTTCTCAGAGCCTTGAGACCTCACTGGTGAGTAGTGCGCTTTACAAATCCTCTGATTAGATTAGAGTTCTTGATGAACCTACAAGCCCTATATATCACTGCAACCAGAAGAGTCCAACAGACGCAATAGTATATTGCTTTAAAAAATCTGACATAGCTGGAAAAAGATGAAAATGTGGACAGAAATGGCTCTTTTTTCACCTCAATTTCAATATTGTTTTATTTTTTTATGTTAGCTGTTAATTTCTGTAGGAAAACACAAATGACCCCTTTCTGAATTCAGAATTTTGTCTACTTTTCAGAAGTGTTTAGCTGTCCGGGATCCAGCATTGGTTTCACACCTATTTCTGGTACTAACTGGAAGGAGGCTGAAAGCAAAAAAAAGTAAAAATGGGGTATGTCCCAGTAAAATGTAAAAATTGTGTTGAAAAATGTGACTTTCTGATTCAAGTCTGCATGTTCCTGAAAGCAGGGAAGTAGGTGATTTTAGCACCATAAACCTTTTGTTGATGCCATTTTCAGGGAAAAAAACACAAGCTTTCTTCTGCAGCCCTTTCTTCCCTTTTTTTTTTAAACATTATTTTTGCTGTATATTGGCTAGTTTCTTGGCCTCCTTCAGGGGAACTCACAAATTCTGGGTACCTCTAGAATCCCTAGGATGTTGGAAAAAAGGACACAAAGTTAGCATGTGTAGGTTATGTGGACAGAAAGTTATGAGGGCCTAAGCATGAACTGCCCCAAATAGCCAAAAAAAAGGCCTGACACCTGAGGGGGAAAAGGCCTGGCAGCGAAAGGGTTAATACTTCACATTATATCACTGCACTGAGAGGCACTGATTAAAAGTAAGTTTTTGAACATCATCTTAGAACCATTTCTTCCCTGCCCTCATAAGAATTCCATCTATGAACTGAGGCAAGTATGTGGCCCACATTCTTAAACAGAGAGCAACATTATAGTCTATGCAATACAAACACAATATGTTTGTATGTCTCTTATGCTGAACTCACTTATTTGAAGGTGATTTTCTATGTGATAATGAAGAAAATGGCATATTGCTGAATTAAAATATTTTCTTAAGGTTACACAATTTGCTTATGTGGTAAAGCTGGGATTAATCCCAGGTTTTTTTGGTTTCACTTTGTACAAATCAGCCACTAAATAGGTATTCATTTGCTTCCCCCTTTACCTCAAATGTTAATGCTTTGATTTTAACTCTTTTTGCATAATTCCCACATTGCTTATCAAGCACTGGAGAGATAGGTGTGCCATATTCTTCCCTCTTGCCAACTTGTGTGTCCAACTTTGTACTGAAAAGTAACAGTTAAATACCTCAGACTGTTAGCATTATTGTTAATTTTGTCGCTACCAGTATCTTAGAATGCCCAAATAATTTTCTTTCATACACAAGACCAGTGGCATAGCGATTGTGGTATGGGCCATAGTTAGAGTGATCAGGCATCCCAGATTTGCCAGGACAGTACCAGTTTTCCACCAGCTGACCCAGCAGATTTTTGCAAATTTGGCTCATGTCCCCGTTTCAGAAAAGGATGACTGAAAAGAATGGATGCATGTTTGTAACTGTTCTAAAGCAGCACTAGTTTTCAGCTGTTACTAGAACACAACTAAATTAAAAGATTGGATACTGGCTTTACAAATGGCCCTTTATTTACCGTGGGTGTATGATTATGATGGGCCATGATGGAAAGCTCTGTAGTTGAGGAGTAGTGCAGTGCCAGTTTTTTACAATGCCTTTTAGTGGGCCCTAAAGGTGTTCAGACTACATGCACCCTCAATTCTGGTCACTCTACAAACCACAGAGAGTGATGGCCATATATATGTAAATTGTAACTGTGGAAAAGGGGTAGAAGAGTTACATAACATTCTAAATAAGACATAATCAAAGAGAAACAAAATGCAGGTGAGTGGGTGGGTGGTGTGTATAGGGGATACTGAATTAGAGAAAGTGAAAGGAAATATATTCATGAGCGAATAAAAAAACAGCACACAAGATGAAAGAGGTGATGTGTGAGATGTGCATATGGAGGATTTCCCGAAAGCTGTGTGGAGAGAAAGGATGTAAGTATCTAACAGAGTGAGAGCCTGCAGAGACAATCAGTGTGAAGGACAGACATTTTCAGTTCACAACATCACTAAAAAATTATTGTTACTCATTTGTTTGCTACAGCTAAAATGCATTGGCAAAGCCAATGGGTCAGGCTTGGTTTAGCCAAAGGTCCATTGTTCTGTTATGCCTCGATGTAGTAACAGAAAAATCCTCAATACTGGCTAGATTTGCTGCTTTGTGAAGCACAGAATTCTGGTCCACATGTTTTCAGCCGTATCTCTTGTAAAAGGATGCTTAGCTACACTTCTTTGGCTGTGCCCCTTTTAGAGACTTCTCACCAATTGCTCTGCACTTAAAGTACTGATGCACATGTGCAACACTTTAAGGATTCCCTTTGAATTGGTGCTGCAGAGAATGGTGCCATAGTGCTGTCTGTAGCCTCCTCAGATGGCCATGATCACAGTGTGCATGGTTTCTCAACTCCACCACATATGTACATAGGGCCAAGGAGACACGTTCATACACTCCCTCTAGATACTGATGGTGGGAAAGTACATTTGTGGTACACCATATACTCTATTCCTATGCTATGGTCTCAGGAACCTGGTGTGATTTTGAAGAATGGCTCTTGGGGTTACAAGCTGATGCTGCATCTTCAATGAAATGAAACAGTTAGGTGTTAGGTTTTAGGGTTGTGGCATTCTGTTGCCCAATGTGTACGGTGTCAAAGTCTGTCATCCTCATTTTGCTTTGCTATCATCTATTCTACTAAAAATAAATTGTAATGCAACTGTTAACGAAATAACCTATTTTAAATTTGAAAGAGCCTTTTTTCTTATTTTGCTGTATAATTTCACGTGGGATATTCTAATGGATTGTGTCTGGCTCAGCCTCCCCTATGAATTTCCTAGCTTGCATCGCTCTACCCCTCGTGCAGCATGAATGCCAGGGAAAAGCTGCATCACAAAAGGAGTAACAAAGAATCCAGGTTTAGAAGCGTGTTTAGTGTAATAAATGCCAATAAAGAAACATTTGAGTACATACCTGCTTGGCCTAAAGTGGAACCGCAGGTAACTGTTGCATGCATGGTCAGTTTCTTTGCACACATAGCCGTGACCGCAGTGCACAGAAACATTACATTGCCACACACAGAGTAAAAAAACTTAGAACATTGCTTGGGGGCAAGCACTGATAAACGCACCTGAAAAATGGATACTAAAGAATGCAACCCATTTAGGTCTTGCTATAGACACAGACAGGTCTAGGGACAGCTTCAGGTGTTCGCTAGAGAATTCATACTAAAAATGCATTAATATACATAAATGTATGATTTTGTTCTGTCCTCTTCAACAATTGGCTGTTTTGCACTGCGAGTTGCAGCATTTTCCCTGCCCAGAAGTTCAAAGGCACCTGGAAAGTAGTACACTTCAGCGCCAGGTCTGGGATACTCTTAGGATAATGGCCACTCCTTTATTTTTTACATTTTTTATATTTTTACCAAACTTTTTTGGGGAAAATTGCACCTGTTGGCAAAAAAATGCAAGCTTGCCAAAGCAGCTGTATTTGATTTTTCAGTTCCTATTGCTGTAGTATCCACTTTTTAAATGCTTTTATCTGCACTATCTCTCTAGTACAGAAGCAAGCACTGGCAAAGCCACTAGGTTTGGTGTTTGTACGACATAAGCAGTCAATAGAAATGTCAAATGTTGCAATGCTTGTGACCTCTTAATCTTTCACTACTAATCTATCTATCTATCTATCTATCTATCTATCTATCTATCTATCTATCTATCTATCTATCTATCTATCTATCTATCTATCTCTCTACCCGCAAAATAAACATTACCACCATGGCTATTAAGAAGACTAGTGAAGCCACTGGTTATTTAAATCAGACATGGACAGTCAGAATTCTCAAAATGGACTTTACAGCAGTAGAGGACAATGAAACATACACCAGGTCCCTATGCTGACCCACATTTCAAGTCAATGAATACATTCCTTTCTTTGTACAATACAGAGGCCTTCCAAATTCTCATAACCCAAGCCCCAATTCTTTAGCTAAAATACAACCCTGGTGCTCTCACTGCCTTAGGACACCACCAATAGGCCCATCTACTGCGACATGAAATTGTTAGCAATTCAAGTATGCCAAGAGATGAAAGGGTTAAGCCCTATCATTTTCCCAGGCCAAGTGGATCTTGACCTGGATAATGGTTTGGGCCAGGCTAAAGGTGAATATTTGCTTCTAACTCAACCCATGAGCCAGGGGGACTTGCAAGCTGAATAGAGATGAGCCAAATTTCTCAGGCACTGTCTTTATCTTTCTCTAATGCAGTTCTAAAAGCCTAAATACAATGCAGCTGTGCATGTGCCATCTAAAAAGGTATGTGTGTCTCTCTAGTTGAACTGCAATTCACATGGGTCTCACTGAAGGTCTGTAGCATATGAGCCACCTCTGCAGGATGAAGAAGTCCTTTTTTAACAAATAGATGTCATTGTTGTCATTGGGCTGTTGCCCACTACCCTCTTTACTGTGTGTGTTCAGTGATGGAAAGGTATTGATATTAAGATAAATATAGTCTCTTGTCTTCTATTACACTTACTGTTGTACTTTTTTACAAAGGATTTTTTTTTATTGTTATGCATCTTTTATGCCAGATTGAACAACCCTGTGAGACTGGTATATATTGAACATAATATACTAATTTAGATCATGAACTATTTTAACACAAAGCACTGCCCTTCAGTGATAAAAGGAAGAGTGGAGATATTCATGCTGTGGTTGAACTGCCCAATGTGTAATCAAGAAACCTGGGTTCAAATTCAAGCTTTTCCACTTGACGAAATTGTGTGATTCCATGCAAGCCACTTCACATTGCTGTGGCCCCTTTTGATTGATAGCAAAATCTGAGAGCACCTTGGAGTAACTCAATTCAGGAATAACACTAAATGACAATCTTACTTGTGGATGGTTAATAGAAAATAATCTTGCCTTACATTAACAATACTGGCTAAACAATCAGTGGACATTAGAAACTGAGCACTCTGATCCTTTCTCGTGGCAGTGGCACAAGGGCACTGGAGGTGTGGGAAAGTTAATGTTTTAAAACTATTACTTTTGGCAGAAGTGTAATAACATAAATAATCTAATGTATTAAATTGAAGTGAAGACATATCCTATTTTTTATTTTAAAGAGACTTTATCATATTTCTACTTGTCCTTTTCTATCCAATTTACATACAAAATCTTTAGATCTTTTGGCTTGTACTTCGACTCTTAGAGCCAAGACAGGTCCCTGATTCATCTCTGGGGTGGCTCGTTTTATGAATCGCCTAGCATACCCACTTCTAAAGGCATATCCCTGGGCCCAGATTATCCAATATTGTGCCACTGTTATACAAATTTGCACCCATACTTGCAAAGATGAAGCAGTGAAAGAATACACTTTTGCCCCACTCTCTTAATCCAAATGTTTTTTTTTCTATCAGCCAGTTGTACCAATAATCATTTTGCACTGGTAATTGCTGCAAGTATAAGTACAAAACTGAAAGTAGTTTAAGTACAGGACTTTAACGTTTACATGATCTTGTACTTAACACAAAAAGCCTGGTAGAATCCTCTGCCTATTTGGGAAGGTTGTAACATAACACTGCGGAAGTATCACTGAATTACAGACTAAAGCACTGAAAAAGCCAGTAGGTATGCATTTAATGTGGTAAAACATGCCACGGTTGCACTTTAAAGCCAGGCAAAAAAACAACAGCAGGTTTGCATTGAGGCTGTCTTTCCTTCATTGCTGTCCTATGAAATAGATGTATTAAATAAGGATATGTGTCGTTGTAAAGTAGTATCTTGTGCAATTCCATGCAAGTGCTCAAGTGAGGCAGAATGTTCCACCCAAACAGTAAACTTAAGGTGAGAAACTAATACTCCACTGTTCTGAACCAAGACATGACTGAAAAAGTCACTAGCCAATAGCTGAAAGAGGCTACTCGAAGAAATCCAGTGAATGAAAGGGGGGCCTAAATCCCTCTCTAAGGGCCATATGTACAAAAGCTTTTTCCCATAGACACAGAATGGGTAAAATCCTTTGGTACATCTGGCCCTAAGTATGTTGTAAGCAGTCAATCAGGTTGAAAACCAAGCTGTCAAACCCCAGGCCTAAAAAGCCTCAATCATATGAAACTAATAAACACACTGAAAGGTGTTGAAAATATAAACAAAGGCAGAACGTGTCCATTAAAGAAACAAAATAGCTTACCAAACCCAAGCATGTAGATATCGCCACTGAAGAGGTAGTATAGTTTCGTATAAATCCGTGGTAGAAACAGGGTTCAATTTCTTGCTGATGAGACCGGATTCCATCCTTTCCTGCTATCTGGATTTGAAAGCCTTTGCTTAATATGACCGAAGGTTTCAGTTCTAAGTGCAGGTCCTGTCCAAATGCTGAAACTCTGTAGTGCAAAGAACTGTTTGAACTGGGCGCTGATCGCTTCTTTCTGCTTTTATGCAAAACTTCATGTGAGATGTATGTTCCAGTGGCATCCACTTCAACAGGTGTCACGAATACATAATCTGTGAAGACAAAATATAAGCTATGAACATTCCAACCCGCCACACATCTTTATGACACCTAGCAGCACACAGTGTGATAGAGTAAGCAAAGGCCTGTGCGCTAGAGACATATTAACTTTTTGTTGGTTTGGGGATGTGCAATGTTACGAGATATTGCTATACAGCATGCCAAGCTAGAGAAGAGCCAAGAGGAAGGCTGGCGTTATTGTAGGTCCTTGTGCCACTGTACTTTTCCCAAACGCGAGAGAGATGCCATTTGCCTCTCATCACTTCTGGACTCTGTAGCAGACACCGGGAGGAGTTACTGCTTGTGTGAAGTGTCCAAACAGCAACATCTGGCCCTGGGAATCCCAGGCAGTATGGAAGCCCATCATCAAGCCAAGCCAGATTTGCACTTCTGCTCACCTAGGAAGCATGCTTCCATTGCTATATATGTTTGTTTAGATTTTCAGTGTCAATAATGTTTATGTACATGTTTATATACACCCACGGGTCTGAATTAGAATGTTCTTATAATAGACATATTCTTAGATATGATGAAATATGAAATATGCATGAGAATACATCCCTTTTAGAGTTATTTCATTTGAACTGTTGTAGGACACGTTTCCCAAACTGACTATGCTTTCACAATCTCACTCATCTTGCACTAAAGACTGGTTCTCGTACTAATAATCAATCAAATTATTTGTTCAGTGAATTCACTGATTTGTTCAGGGATGAGAAGGCTTTAAAGTTCTTCAAGAATCAACCGCCAATTTGTGAAGAGGCCGTGTGTACGTACCTTAAAACTGGTGTCTCAGGCCTGTGCTCAAATACTGGGATGAATGAATACCTACATCCAATATCGGGTTGTCCATGTGTCTCAGAATACCAACAAGAGTTCAAACTAAAAACAATACTTTCTAAAGTGGTCTTGTGCCATCTGCGCAAATCATAAGCTCTTTTCAGGTTATGCAGAACACCAGCTCGTTCCAGATTGGCAACTGTCCAACTTCCAGATGGCAAGAGCTTTTGGCTCAGTAACAAGCTTGTCGGATTTGAATGCATGAGCCAGATATATAGTTGTCAGCACTTTGTCAAATTACTGATTGGTCTTGCCTTCCACTGTTCATATGCAATTATTCTCTAAATAATCTCTCACAACGGCACTGCGTGCTTGATTGTTAGATCCATCTCTAATGATAGATCATAGATCTCTGTTGTATTTTCATTAATATACTGAAGGAAGCTACAGACAAAATCAGATATTTTTTGTTTAGTATTTCATGTCATATACCATTGCATTGTAAATTACAATAGTTCCCATCAACTAAATGTTGCCCAAATTACTTCCATCAGAAGAATGACAGACTGAGTTTGTGACTACAGTGTAAAACAATTGTGTTCTCTGAAAAGCTCTGTACAGGGCCTTCCTCATATGAAAAACTATAAATTGCATTGTAAGTGCATTTGCATACCACTTACTACTCCCAACAAGGTGTTGAAGAACGTTATGCCAGGCAGTAGACAGCGCTGGAACCAAAGGTTAGTGGTCAACTCAGTGTTTATTGTTGGATATTGAGTTATTAGTCTTATGGAGAATTTGTTATTTTTCTGACAAAAGAAATGTACAGCTCATGCATGGCAGGTATGTATGTCTACAAGGCAGTAATAGTGTGGTTGAATGGAAACCGTAGAATCACATAAAAAGGCTCCCGGATCACCATGGCATTGCACAGTGGTGCAATGCCATAATGATGGCTCAAGGTACTATGCAAGCGTTTATTACAAAACATACAAGAGAATGTGAAATGTAAGTGCTAAAACTATCATTTTCAAGCAACAATGTTTTTGTTACTCATGACCACACATACAAACATACAGAAAATCAATGTCCGTGCTACATGTGAAGGGAAATGCTTGAAGATCATAATCATACCAGGCACCAGAATTAAGCCTGGATTGGGACTTTGAATGGATTCAAGGGACAAAGGCCCTCATTATGACCTTGGCGGGCTGCCGGACCACCTGGCGGGCGCCAATGCAGCCACACCCCCGCCGCAGCCATTTGGAGATCACCGCTGGCCCAGCGGGGATCTCAGCCGCAACACAGGAGCTGGCTCCAAATGGAGCCGGCGGTGTTGCGGCCGTGCGACGGGTGCAGTTGCACCCATTGCGCTTTTCACTGTCTGCATAGCAGACAGTGAAAAACAGCACAGGGCCCTTTCAGGGGACCCCTGCACTGCCCATGCCAGTGCAGTGGCATGGGCAGTGCAGGGGCCCCCAGGGGCCCCACGACTCCCCGTACCGCCAGCCTTTTCCTGGCGGTTCAAACCGCCAGGAAAAGGCTGGCGGTGGGGGGACTCGTAATCCCCCGGGCAGCGCTGCAAGCAGCGCTGCCCTGACGGATTAAAACCGCCGAGGCCATTGTGGCGGGAAACCGCCGGCCCCGGCGGTGCAACCGCGGTGCAACCGCGGTGCTTCCGCCACGGTCGTAATGACCTGGGAAGCACCACCAGCCTGTTGGTGGTGCTTCCGTCAAAACAGCCCTGGCGGTCTTGGACCGCCAGGGTTGTAATGACCCCCACAGTCTGATTGTGGATACTTCACCTGCCAGACAAAAACAAAAATTGGCAGACTCTGACGGTCTCTCCTTTGATACTTACTGGATTTTCCAGTGCTTTTTGGCAATGCTTAGCAGAATCAGTGCAAAGAGATGCTTTTTTGATGATACTATTTAGTATTGGCAAAGAAAAGGTGCAATGATGATGCTGGAGCTCTCGTCATTAAGTACACACGCCCATGTGTCACTTCTCATGCTAAATCCTACTGAATTACATGTGCCATTTCCTTTTATATTTTACTAACTGATCTAAGATATTGGTGGTCACATCAATCTGTAGGCTTGTGCATGTGTCACCACCAATACATGCACTGCCAGAATGCCATTTTACCCTTAGATTTTATTGACGTATCTAATATGACGAGGCCACTTAGATGTGTCAATAAAAATTAAAAAAAGAAAGAAACAGTAAGTGTGCAAAAGTACTTCAGTGGTTGGCAGGCAGCAATTTAATGCTTGGCCCTCCAAAAAAATATGAATTAAAAAAAAGTACTGGGATAAGGGGGTAATGGTTGAGCAGGTGGGAGAGTGATTTGTGGGAAGCAAAAGGGAGAGGATAGTGGGCATGAGGGAGACAGCAAATTGGACTGTGGGGGAAGAAGAACATGAGGAAGAAAGAAACATGGGGCAGGTGAAGAAGGGCATTAGGTACACTGTGATACAGAGTGCAGGGGTGTAGAAGTACAGAAAGAGAGAGATAGAGAGAGAGGGAGAGAGAGAGAGAGAGCAGCCATGAGGGAAATGGCAAGCACAGAGGAAAGAGATGCATATTCTGTGTGGGGGATATTCAAGAGGGAGAGGGTTGCAAAGTACACATGCACTCTGATGGAATACTTAACCAAAAAGAAAAAAGTCGGTAAAAGAAATTGAGCAGTGGAAGGACATGTCTACCAATCAAGAGGCTGGTAAAGAGGCTACGCTCCAGGGGAGGGGCAAGCACAATTGATGAAAGTCATCAAATATGAATGAAGCAACTTAGAGTGACAATAAAGCCAACCAATGGTAAGCAACGGGTTGGATGTAAGCCCCTGTTAGGTCTTTGTAAGCCGACAATAGGTCTTTTGCAATGAGACAGCTTGCACTGTCTGGTTGTCTCCGCCTAAAAGGAGGAAGAGTGTTGGCTGCTACCACAGACAAAGCTTCATGTGATCATTCCAGGAAGAAATACTGCCTGGTAAACTCAGTTCCATTGTTCTATTACCTGGGCAAACTGACTACAGGAACACTGGTCCATTAAGAATACAGCAGAGTGGGATCCTATATGGTAATTTCACTCCATTTGACTCCAAATCATAGAGTTTTGGCTTGCAATCAAAGAGTGTATCTATGTACGCAGAGCATGTACATGGGAACTAGAGCACAATTTAACATCATGTCTTTGATGTATAATGCATATACGTTTAAAACTTGAGACACAGGCACACAACACGATTTATCCAGAATTATACTTGTTTTGGTCATGTGCCAAATTCCACCTCAGGACTTCAGGTTAAAAGGTCCACAGATTTGCTATCAAACCACAAGGTCATATAAAAATCGATGACACTACTATGTTGCAGGCAACATTACCTATGCACTTAATACTTTCTTATTTCTTATGTATTAGATACATGCACAGTTACTGAAAACCATTGCATACAAAGAGACTCTAAAAGCGTAATACAAAACTTCATCTTAATGCAGCTCATGGGGTCTCATAGGTAAAAAAGGAATTATCAAAACCAGCTTGATGCTCACTAACAGTTGCAAATTGTTTGGATTGAAAAGAGCTAACTAAGTTGCAGCTAGATACGTCATTGACACAGCCATTTACTAGATTCTTCCATCTGGATTTTTTAGTCTCCTTACTACGCAAGACAGAAATTTGGCAAAGATTGTGGCTGGCCTGAGATCGGTAGCTAGCAGGGACTTGATCACTGCTGTTCCACATGTTCTGATTCCTCTTGTCAAGAAGATTGATTTGAGCCAACATCTATGCTCTGTCAGGAGGGAAGGACAAGCACATGTTATGTTTTTGATGGATTCCTGGTGGTAGTTGCATAGCTGGCATTTGATCCTGCCGTCTAGCGGCCATGTCTACAGTTAGGAAGTCTCCAAGTCGACTTCTGGTGATCTGCTATCTCACCATTGAAGAAAGGACAGCAGCTAGATAGTGGCGGCGGCGTGCAGGGCCTTGTAACTATTTGTGACTAGTTAAGCATGTGATCCCTTTGCCAACATGCTCTTGTCTTTAAAAAGAGAGAGACAGCACATGGCTTTATTTACTATGGTTTTGAAAGCCTTAAACGAGATTGCCTTCCATCCTGCACCCAGTTGTAGATTTACAATTGTCTGTTCCAGGTATGCCCTGGGTGCGAAAGTCGCTCCTTGGGCCTCCATTTCTTTCCATAATAGATAGCATAAAGTGTCAGGTTACGGAACATCGTAGTCTGTAGCAAAATATTACAAAAGACCCCTGGCGCATAACGTCTTGGGTGGTGAGGAGAAACCCCAGCCTTTTTACTTAATGTGATAAACGAGTGACCTTGTTATGTGCCCTAAATTGTGTAAATATGTGGCAGGCTCGTGCTATCATAAAGCAGGAAATTAATGCACGTGATCTAATGAGAGGAATGTAAAACGTCACAGATATTTTGAATTGGAAGTCGTGACTTTTACTTAGAAGCAGCATGGCGACAGCGTTCCAAAGAATTCCTTCCGCTGCCGAGGAGTTGTGTGCTCCTTCGGATTTCAAAGCAGTGTTTGGGGTATGTGTTGTCTGCTCTCTGGTGACCCCCGCTGAGAGGGGCAGATAAGCTGAACTGTGAAGTTTCCCACAGCCATTCACGTCAAGGCGTTTGTCATCACAGCAAGGCCTAATGGCTTTCCCACCTCGAACAGTAATTGCTGTCAAATGGGAAGGTGTTTTGTTTCCAGGGAGAAGCTGATACTGTAATTGTGGGTTTATTGCTCCAACCCAAACCTACTTAAGAGGAGATTTGTCCAATCGCACGTCCCCTTAAGCCACATTAAAGGCTCACTGCGAGGGGTGTACCAGATGTTGGTGTCAAGTTACAACGCACCTCAAAGAGTAGACATTTAAAATGCACATGACCGGCATTTAAATAAGAGGCGCTAGGTACGGACTTTTAAATTAACAAGCGCCTACTTCATCCTCAAACATTGTGCAGAGAATCTGTTATTAGTGGCAAGCATGGCGAGTTATGTATATTTGTGGCATGATACTTATGTAGCGCTCACTACCCCTAACGAGGCTCTAAACCGCTTACACTTGCAGAGTCTGGGCTATGAACAATTTGGTTACATCTCAGTTTCTGGGTAAAATGGTTACTCCAGAAAGATGTATATCAGCGAGATCAGTACTTTGAAAAAATCCAGTTTTAGCAAACCATAGAAGCAGAATACCTGTCCTCTTTTTAGCTAAACTAGGGACGTTAAAAGTTCAAGTGAAAAAACGTGCATGCCTTGAGTACAAGTTAAGCGTGTGTTTGCAGCACTCAAAAACCTGCCCTTTATGTCAATAAAGCGTCATTGAAATTAACTGAGATAAACTCGAAGACCCACCTCTTTCAGCTCCTCCTATTTTCATTTTCTATCACTGAAACATTTTTTCACATAATCTGTGCCCGTCTGCTGAGTGGGGTGTATGCGGTGATATGTCCTGCACATACACTAACAAGTAATGTCTTTGAAGTTACATATTTATAAGTTATGTGCGAGGGCGGACAGAGCCAGCACGTGGCATTCATAGGCACATGTTCTTTCTTCATTCGTCTGTGACAATAGATCTAGAGAGAAAAGGTAGATGAAGTGCTCCATAAGGGACAGCACAAAGAGTAGATAGACAAATAGATAGATATTTAGATAGATAGATGATCAGACCAACAGATGGAGAGAAGGATGGATGGACAGACAGACAGAGAGACAGGCATACAGACAAACATATGAATGCATGGATGGATGGATGAATAGATGCTAGTTAACCATAATCAGAGCACAAGAAGTTAAAAAATCCAATAATAAAAAATTACAATAGCTGGTCCTTATGAGCATGGTCCCAGTCGGTTTCTTCTTTAAACTGATTGTAGGATGGAATATCTGAGTCAATACACAGTGTTTTTTCAAGACACCTAGGGGCATATTTACCTACTCCTAGCACCAACGAAGCGTCATTTTTTGTGACGCTCTGGTGGCGCTGTGCACTGTGCCATATTTACAAGGCGGAGCTAAACCACGTTTTGTAGCTTAAAGACATCTTGTAAATATGGGCCTCTCTGACACAGTTGTTTGCGACAAAGGGGCGTGCAATGGGTGTTGCTGTGGGAGTTCCACCTCAACACCCATTGCTTTTGACGTTGCCCAGATTTCGAAGGAATCATAAATCTGAGGCAGAGCCAAAAACTAACGCCACTCCAGGGGGTGGCGTTAGCATTTGGCACCAAGGAGAAATACATTTATTTCTCCTTGTTTTTGCTTTTTCTATGTGTGCTGCTTCCTGCAGCACACATAGAAAGAGCAAAACGCCATCAATGATTGTTTATTTGCAGGAAGGTGTCCCTTCCTGCAAGGAAACAATCGTTAAATCTTGACGATTTGCTACTTCTATCTGTGCTTCATTCTTCAGCACACATAGAAGTAACAAATCGCCATTGTAGATTGGTTAAGTGCAGGAAGGGGCACCTTCCTCCACATAAACAATCATTTCCTTAAAAGTAGACACCCTTGCACTATGGTGCCAGAATGCCTGCATTGGCGCTGGCAGCTAAATTTAGCATCAGAGCTAGAGGAAACACAGGGGTGCAATGTATTTTTGTAAAAATGGTGCACCTCTGCATTTGAGGACTGATGCATTGCAGCCCTGCCAATTTTGGAGCAGCACCACACTGTGCCAGTTCCTTGTAAACATGCCCCCAAATATGCCACTTTAGTGCCACCATATCATCATATTTTTATGCTAAGGCGGTGCTAAATTGGTCGTTACCCCAGATTTACAAAGTGGCGTAACGCATTCACTCCACCACTTTGAGACACCCTGCACCAAATGATGCCTGCATGAGGCATAATGTATGCAAGAGGGGCATTCTGAGGCAGGGAGGCCTGGAAAAATGGTGCAGTGAAATTTTCTAGATTTCACTGCGCCATTTTTTCCATCATTTTTAATGCCTGCTCAAGGCAGGCGTTAAAATGGCAGACCCATTGACATCAATTGGCCTCCCTTTGTTATGCTGCCCTTGCTTCAAAATTGTTGACGCTAGTGAAGCAAAGCACCACAACAGCGTCAAAAATTCTGGCGCTGTTGTGGTAACGACTGCCATGGGGCGTGGCATTGGAAATACGGCACGACCATGGTGATGTTAGGTAAGGCAAGGGCAACGCAAGAGAAGTGGCTCATTAGGACCGATGCACCACTTTCTCATAAAAATGCCCCTTAAGGAGAACTGTAGTAATATTATGAATGTCGTCCAGCAAAACACTACCCAAATAGTTCACGTGAATGAATGCAGCCCTTGGCAAAACTGTTTCGTTCATCCAGTGCCCTCTCGAGTCTGCTCTGTGTAGAGAAATTCAGCAGCGCGTTCCCAACCCTACAATTTCTAACTTGAAATAAACTCCACTTAAAGCGGAGGAATGTCTGCGCCGTTCAGCAGCAGATGTTTCAAACACCATCAATCTTCTGGTCGTGAAGAGGTTTGCATTCGAGCCAATAATAAATCGCTGCATCGCAGATCACTGGAAATAATACATCAAGGGCTTTCCACCCTGCTGCGCGGTGTAAATCAAGGGCAGGATTCACAGACCTCATGGGCAGCAGACAGCTGCTTCGGGGGAATCCCTCGCGGAACATGCCAGCCGGCAGCCTCTGTGCCCGTCCCCCTGTACAGTAACTTCTCTCAGCACAAACACCTGGCCGCCTTGTCTGGACAGCCTGTCTTTTAACCAAACAGGCATGCGTCGCTCCTCACACATTTGAACAACATTTTACCACCCATTTATATTCTTAACATTCGCGTCAGTCTTTTCTCTGAAAGCTTTCTACACAACTTGTCGACGCTAGGCTCACCTGTGCGCAGCTGCATGCCAAGCATGAACGCAAACTGGGTTTACACGCTGGTAACCGCGTGCGTGGTGATGTGTAAAAAGCTTGTGTCTGATCTCTACTTCCACATTATTTTGTTAAAGCAGGTGCAGATAATGGAATAACGTAATACACACCGTGGTTCAATCCACTGCCGCAGCCATCATCGCTGGTTAAGGCTGATGCAAAGGACACGCAACACAGACAGCACATCTGGAGGCTCTGAAAGAGAACAGACAGCATTTGCAGTGAGACGTTTCAGCATCGAGCTGACAAGCCAGCTGCCAACATCACACCGTGTCCGTAATGAGCGAGTAAAAAATATGCCTCAACCTGCCTTCACAAAACTCCCAAGCCACAGCACTGTCAAGAACTGCATCGAACTGCTGTGAGGAACCGTCACAAGCGAAGTCCACACCAGCAGCAGTAGGTAATCCATGCTCTTCTCTCCCAAGCTGTGTTACCTGCTGCTAGGCAGACACAGAAAGTGTCTGCTCGTCGTCGGCATTGTCACACGTGCAACAAGTAAGAGCGGACGGGCACCTCGTCGCCTCTTTTTGCGCTGCCGGCGGGAGCAGGAAGGGCCCTGTCTCCGGCAGACTCAGGGATGCGGCAGGTTTGCAGGTAAGCTGGCAGCCGGCGCACTGCTAGGTGACTATCTCTGCGAGGACAGTCAGCGTGCGGATATTGCAGCCCAGCTGCTTTCAGAAGAGGGGGCGCACTCTGAGACGGGAGGGGCTGGAGTTTCAAGCAAGCTCACTGACAGAATGTGGAAGGAGGGGGCATGCTGTTTGTAGGTGGAGAGAAAGGAAAGGAGGACGTGTAGATAATTGCTCACGAAAAGGGGAGGGGGCTGGGTGGTGGTTTTGTACAAAGGGAGCACATCGTCTCTGCACTGTTTGTAGTGAATTAAATAGAGTCAGAAGGGTCGAGCAGAAATTAAAACATAGTTTCAACAAATGGGAGCCCGATGGGGGCTTTTGTAATCACTTTCTCCTACGGACGTACATGGATTTATTGAGGTTGTTATAAATTGCTGCATGCGAGGAAGTATCCAAGGAGGTGTATATTTAGCATGAAGATCGAACGAGTATATATATATATATATATATATATATATATATATATATTAGAACATTTGTTTTGTCTTCTTCCAAATCTTGCACCCCTTACTTGGACGGATACGTGATCTGTGAATTTCAATCGAATCGTGAGAAAAAGAGCTTCCTACAAAATATGCCTTGACACAGCATTCAGAGAGAGCTATTTCCCGTGAATTTATAGAGTTGAGGGTTTCTTCAGTATTTGTTGACTACCTGCTCTGAACACGCTGGGGATGAAGTAAGGATTAACAGTGGGATAGAGGTTATCTCGTATAAACACCCGCGCTTGGCCCACTTCAAATAGTACACATTCCACATATACATTTGTGGATATAATAACACCAGTATGTTTGTACTCTCATGGGAAAACTTGGCCACAGTTTTATTACATGCATGATATTTAAATGAGGCCACTTGACCTCATCTTCACAGTAGCCAGTCTTAATCCAGATGAAAATGTCATAAATCAATATGACATTGACATAAATTATTCTGAGTGTCATAAATCATTCTTACAGGATTATTAATTACAATTACATGAAATGTCGAAAATCATCACTGTTGATGGGTCATACATCATTTCTGTCCTACACACATAATTCTGAAGGACCGTAAATGATCATTTTGTGGCAGGTCATACATCAGCAATGGTTGAAAGGTCATAAATCATCTCTGCCATACACTGATCAAGTCCATTTCATGACAAGTCTTAAATCATCAACGGCTGATAGGTCATAAATCATCTCTGCTATATATCAATCCAATCCTGTCATTTGCTTGTCATAGGTACAACACCTTTTTGTTGTTGAGGCCATTGTACGTGCTGCTTTTTTCGGGTCATAAAGTTTTTGTTGTTTTTTTGTTTGTTTTTCTCTCCGATCGTGAGGAAGGGTAGCCTCTTATTGCTGTTAGGCCCAACTTGCTAACTTGTCAGTCCATTTTGTGCCCTGCCAACCGGTGGGTCTGATCTGTGAGTGCCATGCGCTTCAAGTGGAACAAGGGGTTTGCTTAAGATCAGGCATATTCCTTGAGGGAGTCACAGAGTAAGTCACTACCGGCTAAATGAGAATAAGTGGGCACTTCAGCGCAGAATTCAATACCTGATGCCCCCAAAAATAAGATTGTCTCCCTTATTTTGTCCCACGTGCTCACCTTAGCGGAACCAGATGCAAAACCCGAACCTCTGCCATTTAAACTTTCCTGTGCGCTGCCCCTGCTGCACGAATGTAACTTTTGAAGTGGGAGCACTGTTCTTTTAGATCCCCTTGGCCCCCAACCGAGGTGCAGTGGTGTCCTTCCAGCAGTGGATTCAAACATTGCCTGAGACCACATTGGCCGTGCATTATCGTGCCAATCCTGGTTCACTTCCTCCTCTCCTCATGCAACACTGTTTGCCACTATAGCAGCTTGAACCAGTATTTATGGGTCCCCAGCGGATGTTATTGTGCCTGCCCCTGAGATCCCCTTCGGCACCCTCTGCCATTTCTGAGTTTTAAGTCCTTTTGTTTGGAGGATTGTCTTCAAGTTCATTTTTTACTATGCACATCTTGCTATGTGGTCATTGAAGATGTTAATGTGTGTCTGAATCTGTCACTTTGTCAGTCTAGGGTGTGACTGCCACCTGTGCTGATGGGTTGACTAGAGAGCATATTGGAATTGATTATGCTGATGATTTTTGGAAGAGAGAGAGAGATAGAGAGAGAGAGAGAGTGTATGTGTGTGTGTGTATATACATATGCTAGCAGCCCTCCTGGGGCAGCACCCGCAGCCTGTGCTGCATTTCTTCTGAGCAAGTTGCTTTTCTCTGACATGCTGATGAAATATGAAAGGGCATCACAGCCTCAGAGACAGCAACGTTGCTCTTACAGTTATTTCCGGTGCCAAAACACTCTCATACTCCCTTGTTTCTGTTCCCTCAACCAATTAACCTTCCAAATTGGCAGAGAGTATGGAAGGGAATGTGGGAGACTGATATGGGCATAATCATAACCTTAAATAGGCTGTTGGAAATGCACTCATTCCAATTCCATCAACTTCTTCTTCAAGGTCTTGTTTGTTCCTGTGTGCAGGGGAGCAGTAGAAGACTGACATTTTCTGGAGCAGTGCAGAAAGGCAGCATGTCCAGGTGTGATACAATACCTCAGTAGTGTTGGCACAAGAAAAATACAGTTTTTTCTTCATGTTTTAAACTTATGCACAGTCCCAGTCATGACTATAAAATAAAACTTTAAATGACATCATCTTCTTTAACTTTTAACAAGATCCTTCAGTCTTTCTTTACTTTGATTATCAGTTGGTGTCATTAGAGAAAGCTGGAGAACACATTTGTCAGACACCATTTCAGAGTGCCACAGGGCATGCAGGGGTTATTGGGCCCAAATGTGGTATTTGATGCATTTTATTCCTGGTCTCCCAGGGCCTGACCTACTATGGATCCTGAGCAACTAGGCCAAGCACCCCGTCTGCACTTGGCTCTCAGTGGTAGCTATGGTCGAGCAGCCCAAGCCACTCTCAGGGTGGGAGGTGGGGTGGGGGACTAGATACAGGCTCATGAATACGACATAACTGAAGGAGGACATAGCAATGTCAGTAAATCAATGTCCATTTCATAATAAAAAGAAATATTTTATTTCTATTTCTGCTCATTCAAAGAAGTAGCAATAACATAATCTCCTTGAGGTCAAGGGCCTAGTGTTTCACTGAAAAATCCCTGTCCTTCCTGCTCTTCATAATCTGGTTTGGGTTATATTCCCTGTGATTCTGGGCAAATCACTTAATCTCCCCTTCGCTACCAAAAATGAATGTGTTCTTGTGTAATGTAACCTGTGCTCATGTAAAGTGTTGTAATACCTTTGCATTGGGTTTGTGCTAACTGAACTCTATTTGAAGAGTCCCAATTTACATCCAAAGGCTCGATATGTTTTGCTATCAAGCTTGAGGCCATGAAGTGCTTGGGTTTGGAGTCACAACTCCATTTCCACCATTTTGGAGACAACACTTTTCGCCATCTTCTTCCCTAGAACTAACCTATGTGCTTGGTTGGTGACCCTCCAGAGGTTACAAAGAGCACGTCCTATCACCTAGTGTTAAGCTCTACTTAAGCCAGTTGGTTAATGCACCCACTGCAGAGGTCTTGAAAGAACAAAAATGTCACGGATGACAATCCTGACATAGCTTTTTCACCTCTTCAACTCTGCAAGGTCCATACAATGAATTATAGCGATTTTGTTTAGAAGGGCACCTGCTTTGCAGCACTATGAAATGGCAGAACCAAGCACTATGGGTAGAGCGCCCGCCCCGCAGTGGGGGGGCGCGGCCTGTTAGGGGATGGGGCCTCCGAGGCCCTGGGGGCACTCCACCCCCCTTTTCCCCTCTGCCGGGGGTGCGGGAGTCGGCCGGATTTCTGCCCTGACGCCTCGCGAGGCGTTGGGGCGGAAGTCATGCCACAGGGGGCATGTCGTGGGGCCGACGTTGGCCGCCCGCCGGTTCCGGCCGCCGCGCACTGGTGGGGGGCTATTTAAAGGCCCCCCCAAGAAGGGCAACCCCTTCTTTACCTGTGCGCGGCGGCGGGACCTGGCGTGCGGCCCGCCGCTGGGGGTGGTTCCAAAAAAAGAAGCAGGTCAGTTCAGATTGATCCACAATCTTTCAGCCCCTCGGGGGTCATCAGTTAACGATGCCATCGATCCGCAGCTATGTTCAGTTCGTTACACGTCAGTGGACAATGCGGTAGAGAAAGTTAGGGCGCTGGGCCGGGGGTCTATGTTAGCAAAAACCGACATTGAGTCTGCCTTCCTTCTGCTTCCCGTGCACCCCGAGGACTACCATTTGCTGGGTTTTCAATTCAGGGGGGAGTATTACTTCGACCAATGCATGCCCATGGGTTGCAGCATATCTTGCAGTTATTTCGAGCAATTCAGCTTCTTTCTTCAGTGGGTTTTCTCACAACGTACAGGACACCGGGAGGTCATACATTACCTAGACGATTTCTTGATTCTGGGACCCCCTAATTCCGATCGATGCAGGTGGGCTCTTCAAGCTTTAATCGCATTGTTCAAAGAATTCGGGGTTCCTTTGGCCCCCGAAAAAACGGTCGGCCCTTCTACTTGCATCACTTTCCTGGGGATTGAAATCGACTCCATGGCCGGGGAGTGCCGCTTGCCGTTGGAAAAACTGTTGGCTTTCAAGGAGTCCATTAAGGCTATATTGTCTCAAGAAAAGGTGACCCTGCACCAGCTTCAGGTACTGGTGGGTCAGCTGAACTTTGCACTAAGAATCATTCCCATGGGCCGCCCCTTTTCTAGGTCAATAGCTCGCTCAATGGTAGGGCTAAAAGAAAAACACCACCACACTCGGCTGTCTAGAGAGGTTAAGGACGATCTTAGGTTGTGGGATCTGTTCCTCAGGACATTCAATGGGTCGGTCATTTGGCCGCATAAAGCAATATCCAGCCCTACGCTGGGCCTTTTCACTGACTCCGTGGGTTGCATAGGTTTCGGCGCAATCTTGGGCCCTTTATGGTGTAGGGCAGACTGGCCTAGAGACTGGGTCAGACAGGGCTGGACTAAGAATATAGCGTTCTTATAATTATTCCCGATTGTTGTTGCTGTGAACATCTGGGCAAAGGAGTTCAGGAACAGGGTGGTAATTTTCTGGTCAGATAACATGGCGGTGGTAGAAGTTATCAACCGTCAAGGGGCTTCCTGCCCCTTGGTTTTGCGCCTTTTGAAGCACCTGATTCTGGCTTGTCATCAGCACAACATCACGTTCAAGGCAAAGCACGTACCTGGGGTGCTTAACAACGCAGCTGACGCATTGTCTCGTTCATTAATGCAGGATTTTTTGCTGTATCACCCCCAGGCGGAGGAGAAGATGACGGAGTTCCCAGAATCTCTGTGGAAGATTGGTGCCCCTCCCTCCCAGAATTAGTAGCTTCATCCTTGGCCCCTCGCACAAAAACAGCTTACGAGAACAGTTTTTTACTTTACAGGCGATTCCTGCATGCCCGGCATATTGCAGACACATTTTCTGAACCAGCAATGGGGGCGTTTCTTCAACACCTGCATAACCTAGGTCGACCTGTGTCATGCGCAAAGGCCCACTTGGCAGCAATACGTTTCTTCGCGAAGATAGTTAATTTGGAGAGGCCTCTGAATACTTTCATCGTAAAACAGGCTTTGCGGGGTTGGGCCAAGGGATCCCCGGGTTGCTATGATGCCAGACATCCCGTCACCCCTCCTTTGCTAGAAAGTATTCTAAGGGCGCTCCGCACCGTCTGCTCTTCACCCGCTGAGGCAGCGATTTTCGCCGCAGCCTTCACTTTGGCCTTTTATGGGGCTTTCCGCATCAGCGAGTTAGTAGGCTCTTCCAAGGGTGATCACTTGGGGGGCCTACAGCAGAAAGACGTAACGGTTTGCAATGGGGCTCTATACATTATGTTGCATAAATCAAAGACCGACCAGCTGAAGAAAGGAACACGCATCACACTCGGTGAGGCGCCTGGTTCCCCCTTATGCCCTGTGTTAATCACAAACAATTATATGGCAGTACGCCCTATGGCGGAGTCTCCGGTCTTCTTTATTCACCCCTCGGGAGACTGCCTGTCACGCTACCAATTCGCGGAAGTCTTTAAATTGGCCCTGAAATCAATTGGAGTGGATCAGCAAGGATACTCATCCCATTCCTTTAGAATTGGCGCAGCCACGGCAGCAGGCCTTCCAGCGTCCGCTGTAAAAAATATAGGTCGTTGGTCTTCAGAATGTTACAAACGTTACATCAGGCCAGAGTTGGTGTAACAGGGACTGGGTTGCTCAGTGGTGATGTCTCACGCGCATGTTTCTTTTCTTTCAGTCAGATGCCTCAGCGAGTAGTCTGGGTATTGGGGCATTCATTTGTTCATCGGGCGGCATACAGGTTGCAACTGCTCCGTGGGTCGAAACCGGCAGACTTACACAACGTGGCTTTTCGTTGGTGCAGCATTGGCGGAGGAGGCATCACCCAGCTGCAACATTTGGTCGAATTGGCGAGTAGTCGAGGGGGACTGCAGTCTCCAGACCTAATCATCATTCACTTGGGGGGCAATGATCTAGTGCGTTTAGGCCGGAAGACCCTTAGGGAGACGGTATTCCTGGAAATCACAAGAGTGGCAAAGCAATTCCCGGGGCAGCATTCACCTGGTCACGCATGGTTCCTCGTCGTAAGTGGGTGGCAGGGATAAGATCTCGAACCATCAATGTGTCAGTTCGCCGGCTGAATGCCGAGATGGCAAAACTCTGCCCAGGCCCTGGGCGCCTATGGAATATCCCCCACAAACTGCTGAAAGGTGTGCACATGTTTCACAACGACCAGGTGCATTTGTCTGACGAGGGAACCGATCAATTTATCCGTGAGATGTGGGGTTTTGCCCGCAGCCTCTTTTTGGGTGGGGAGGGCGAAGGACCTTTGGGACCCTGGTTGCCCTTGTGGCGGAAATTGAGATAAAAATTTGACTAGAAAAATAGGAGGGGGTCCCCAAGGTGGGGTCCCCAGGAGGACATCTGGGATAGGATCCTGAAGTTCTGAGCCAACCAGCGGATGTACACACCAGATCAGGGGGTAAGAGACCTCAGATCGCTGGGGGAGAACATGGGGCTCCAGCTCTTGGCTCCCCCCATTACACCCCAGGGCTGATTGGTGTTTGGAGGGGGGGCGGAACCCTAAACTGGAGGACAAGGCACCGGGTAGTCAGGGTAACCGTCCCTCCTACGGATACAGGTGAGACACGGGTCACCTGTGTGGTCCAAATGGTGGTTCAGGACAGGAAGGGATCCTGTCAGATTGGTTATGGTCACAAGTAATTTCTCAGTAACATGTAAATAAAAATGTTTTCTTTATTGACTAACCTTGCTATACTTGCTATTTAATGTTTGGCTTGTTGAAGTTATGAGTTATTTCATATGATGTCTTTTTAAAAAATAAAAGATACTTCTTCCAACGAATAAAGCTTGTCGTCTTGTGCGTTCCTGGTGGGGGGAGTGTGGGCCAACTGAAGGCCTCCGGATCCTAGTAAAAAATGAGTTATTTCCAGTCTGCCCCAACATGCACCAGACAAAGACCCTAGAGGAGTGGATGTGGCATAAGGACCAGAGCTGCCAACTTTGGAGCTGGGGATCATGGTTCGAGTCTCAGTGACGGTTCAACATCCTGTGATTCTGGGCAAATCTCTTAATCACCCCTTGATACCAAATGAAATTTCTTGTGTAATTGAAATCGTGCTCATGTAAATTACTGTAATAACTTTGTATTGAGATTTCAGACCCTTGTGCACACACACACACAGCCTCAGTCAGACCCTCACAAACCCACTCACAGTCCCAGTCAGACCCTCACATACCTACTCACAGACCCACTCAGACACTTATGAACCCACTGACACACCTACTGACACCCTCATGAATCCACCCACTGTGCCCAACTGCTGATTCGGCCATGCGCAGTTGTGGTTGTATTAACGCATAGCAATGAAAATTACTATATGTTAAAGAAAATAGAAATTCACTGAAAAAAAACAAAGGTTACAGGGACGTTATAGTTAGGCTCACATTTTAAACATATCAAACCATAGGAATGCACCAGTTAGAGTTAGAGTTATCTCAAGTAACTATAGCTCTTGCCCTAAGGTAACTATAACTTGTGCCCTCGCCATGCACTGCTAATTGCCCCACAAATTATGGCACATATGACATCTTTGATAACATCATTGATAATATCAATATAATATTTGCAGTAAAAGTTTTGACGAAAAACTGCGTGGCAGTGGTGCAAGTTATAGTTACCTTACTGCACGAGTTATAGTTACTTGAGATAACTCTAACTATAACTGTTGAATTTCTATGGTTTAGTAAAATGTGAACCTAACTATAACATCCCCGTAACCTTTGTTTATTTAAGTGAATATATATATATATATATATATATATATATATATATATATATATATATATATATCAACATTGTCATATTTGTTGAGGATTTAAAACACATGTATTAAGAAGAAACTGAACTCAGTTTTTTAAGCAGAAATAAAGACTACATTTTTCACATTTCTGTCGGAATAATGAGCGAGAATCACAATTTATCTTTGCTCAGCCTGCATTCGAGCTGATTTAAAGAAAACAGTAAAAGAGAAAAGCCAATTCTCAGATGAACTCAGGTAAAGAATCCATAGGAAAAATGGGAATGCATGCATAGTATTTAACGAGTTGAATGTGTGTAGGAATAAATAAATCCAATGTGTCCCTAGTAATTGTTGTTATAATATATTGCAGGTTCTTCTCCAGTAACTACTAAAAAGAAGAGCCAAGTCAGTAGGAGAAGCAGACATCTAAGGCAGTCTCTCTAAATCAACTATCCCTTTCCCCTCTGTTGGTGCCTGGGATAGATAGTCTTAGTTTGTCATGGGTAGCAGTGGAGGGGACTTAGGACTATTCTTCTGCTCCTGAGGAAATCGTGCTCAAGTACTCTGACAGATTGAAGTGCCTACACTTATTTAGTGGGGATCAGATTTCCACCTGAGCAGAATGGCCAAGGGAATAGATGTGAAGGTTCTAGCTTCAATGTTAAAAAATATGCAAAAAAACAATTAAATAACACCATTGAAGAGAACAAAGTTTTGAGAGATGAGATGTGATGGTCAAACGATGAGTCAGTACAGATTAAGCAAAGAATGTATGAGTTAGTATCAGCCTCTAGGTCCAGTGAGCAAGGATCTCCAGATGTTCCAATTACTTCTCAAACCACTGAGGTATCTACACGAGTGATTCACACAATCTCTCCCATTATTCCCCTAGCACAGACATAACACTTTGGGGGAGACTCACATAAGGCACAAATATTTCTGATACCATGTTCCTTACATTTCTTGGGCAACCAGTAATTCTTTCAGAAGACCAATCTAGGGTAGCTTTTAAATTGTCTATCCTGACTGGAGACACAGCAGCTTGGTCACTGCCACTCGTTTCAAGAAATTACCCAATTTTGTATAATTTCCAAGACTTCAGAGAAGAGTTTTTATGAATATTGAACTAGTGAACAGCATCTCAAGCCACAGACAATGAACTCTTAGAATTAAAGCTGGGTAGTAGAGATTTGGGGCCAGATGAACAAAGCATTCGCAGAATCAGCCCGTTTGCGACCTGAAAAATGCTTTTTGGGATGTGCAAAGCCCAAACTGCGATTCGGTAACTTGTTACCGAATCGCAGTTTGGGTTTTGCGATTCGGTATCAGGAAGGGGCGTGACAAGGTCGTCCCTTTCTAATACCAAATCCAAATGGTATGTATGATTGCTTTGTGACCTCAAATGCGGGTGCAAAACATTTGCAGTTAACACCAGTTTCAAACTGGTGCTAACCCATTTGCAAACAGGAAGGGGTCCCAAAGGGATCCATTCCGCTTTGTGAATGGCAGCAAAAATATTTTCTCAGAGCAGGCAGTGGTCCCACGGACTACTGCTTCCTCTGAAAAAATGAAAAGAAAACTTTTCATTTTTGATTGTGAAATGCATCTCGTTTTTCTTGAAGGAAAATGGGCTGCATTTAAAAAAACAAAGCTGCCTTACTGAAAAGCAGTCACAGACATGGTTGTCTGCTGTCTCCAGCAGGCCACCATCCCTGTGAGGCGGCCAGTCCCAATGGGGTAGCAAATTGTAACCTACCTCATGAATATTCATGAGGTCGGTCATTTGTGACCCCATTGGGAATCACAAACAGTGTTAAGTATACTGTTGTACATCCAGTTTTGCGAGTCGCAAAACTGGATCTTTGTACATGTGGCATTTAGTAGCCTATCTGGCACAGTTCAATAAGCCTATAGTTGAGACAAACTGTCTGGAATCAAAAAGGGCAGCCATATTCAATTGTGGACGTAAAGATGAGTTGAAGGATGCTTTAGCTCAAGTTCCCAAAAGACCCGCAGAAATATCAGAATTAATTGACCTTGTATTACAAATAGACCATTGTTTAATTGAAAGAAGCTCTAAAAAGTAAAGAGATTTTCGTCTGCTTCCATCTAGGTTAGATAGAGTTAAGAGTGACAACACAAAGGTTAGTAAAAATACAGCTGCTAAAGAACAACTGCAAATTGGTTCCATACATGGACCTTAGTCCAAGAAAAAAAAAGCGAAGATCAAACCACTTGTGTTTATATTGTGAACTTTCTGGACATTTTGTTAAGCAGTGTCCAAACAAACCTAAGGTTGGGCAGTCAGGAAAAGGCAAGCTTCATCAGTAGGAGGAGTTGCCCTGATAAAAGCAGATTTCATGTCAACTCCATGATTTCAACAATTAGCTAATACACTCCAGCACCACATTCAGTACAATTCTTCTCTGCCAAGTTTCAAAGTAGAGAAATTCAATGGATTTCGGTCATGATAGATTCCAGAACTACGGACAACTTTGTGACATAAATTATGCTCAAAGAATGTGAATTCAGTTAATCAAGAAGACAACCTTGGAGGCGATAAGAGCTGTGGATGGCATAAACTTCTCTTCTGGTCCGATTATGCATGAAACAGAGGCAATCCTGTTGATGGGATTAAAGGGTCATCTGGAGCAGATAATCATCAATTTGATTGATGCAGAACAATTTCAATTGATCTTAGGGTTGTCTTGGCTCACTTAACATAATCCCAGAAATAACGGGAGTAAAAGAACTGTGGAAATAGATTCACCTTATTGCAAAAACAAAATGCTTCCATGATACAGCAGTGAGGTCCAAAAGAGTCTTTTACTGTTTGTTTAGCAGCACTTCATTTGATGACTTGCACCCTTGAAACTAAAGAAATTACTGAAGAATATGAAGATTTAGCTAATGTCTTGATGAGAAGAAGGCTTTGAAATTTCCACCATATTGGCCCTACGACTGCAAAATTGAATTGGAACCTGGAGCCATTTTACTGTGTAGCAGAATATATGTTTTAATGAAGCTGAAAATTGCCATCTAAAAGAATATCCCAACCAGTATTTGGCCAACAGATTTATACACCCCTCCAAATCTCCAGTCTTTTCTCCTGTTTTTGATTCATGAGAAGAATAGTGAACTCCGTTCTTGTATTGATTATTGAGCTCTCAATCAAGTTACCATCAAAAACTGATATTCACTACCACTGGTATCTGTGCTTCTAGACCAGGTGGAGGGAGCCAAGATATACACTAAATTAGACCTGAGAGGAGCATATCATCTGATTCAAGTTGCATCTGGTGATAAATGGAAGACAGCCTTTCGGTCCCGATATGGATTATTTGAATATCAAGTAATGCCACTGCAGCCTTTCAACACTTTGATAATAATGTGTTACGGGGATATTTAGACAGATTTGCAGTAGTCTACATTGACGACATCTTGATTTTCGCTGATAACTTAAAAGAAGATGTCCTACCTGTCTGTGCTGTGCTCGAAAGGCTGCACAAAGACAATCTCTGTGTAAAATTGGAGAAATGTGTGTTTCATGTGGAACAAGTGGAATTTCTTGAGTTCATTTTATCCCCAGAGGGAGCCAGTATGGATGCAGCTAAGATAAAGGCAGTTTGAGATTGGCAGCCTCCTAGAAATGTAAAAGAGATTCATAGTTTCCTGGGGCTTGCAAAATTTTATTGAAGATTCATCGCCAACTTCTCACAAAAGTTCAATCCCGTCACTCGACTACTAAAGAAGGGAGTGAAGTTTGATTGGTCCAAAGAAGCAGATTCTTAAAAGATTCCTTCACTCCAGCACCAATTTTGTTGCACCTGAATTCAGAAGAACCCTACAATGTTGAGGAGGACGCCTCAGAGGCAGCAATTGGCAGAATTAATTCTCAACGACATAAAGACACTGAACAATTACATCCAGTCACCTTTCACTCACAAAAGTTGACCCCACCAGAAATACATTATTCCATATCCGATATGGAACATTTGGCAGTTAAAGAAACCTTTAGCGGATGGAGACATCTGTTGGAGGCCCAACATAAGGTAACTGTGTACACCAACCATCAGAATCTACAATTCCTGTAATTGCTCAAACTTTGACAGCAAGACAGTTATGCTGGTCTCCATATTTTGCGGATTTTGATTTTGTGATCAAGTTCCGTCCATAAGTGGCCAATGGCAAAGTGGACGCTCTGTCACAGATAGATACTATCCTTTTGTAAGAAATTCTAGAAAAGATTCCAATCATTCCCAGTGAAAAGTTTATGTTAACCATACAATATGCAGATTTACCTACTGGAATTCAAGAGGCCTTGATGAAGGAAAAAATGTTGTCCTGGACCAAAGAAAGTCCAGAGGGAGAAATAAGAGATGGATCGCCTTATCATAAAGAGCATTATATTTGCCAGCCATAGAATTGCAAAAAATAATTCTTTAAGCTTGTCATGATGACCCTTTAGATGGTCACAAAGGAAGAAAAAAAAACAAGAATAAATCAAGAGAAAAATTTGGTGGTCGGCGATGGAAGCTCAGATAAGACAATATGGCGGTCATTACAACATTGGCGGTAAAAGCCGCTTACCGCCGTGCATAAGACTGCCAACACACAACCGCGGCCGCTGAAATCCGCCACAGCTCTTATGACCCACAGCTCGAAATCCGCCAAAATTCAGACACCCACACAAGTCCGCCACACCAAAGGTCAGTGATAAACTGGAGAAAACAAAACCTCCACCGTCACGCCAACAGAAATACGCCCACACTATCACGACCCACGAATCCACGCAGAGGTCTTTCAACCGCGGTATTCCATTGGCGGTACACACCGCCGCGCTCAAAATACACACACATTTACAAAACACAACCACATTGGACAATTCGAAATACACACACCTGATACACATACACACACCACTCCCACACACCCAATACAATATAAAACACACACCCACATCACCCACAAACTCTTATGACAACAAATCATGAACGAAGGCCAGAGAGAGACACCACCATCAACAACACTAGCATCCACAGGCACACAACACCATCACTCACATAACTTCCACGCACCGCACACTACACACCACTACATATCAGCACACTTATCACCCCACACACCACCCCACACATCACTTACACCACCCCATGGCACGGCAAAAACACCCCAGGTTCTCGGAGGAGGAGCTCAGGGTCATGGTGGAGAAAATCGTCCGGGTAGAGTCACAGCTATTCGGAGCACAGGTGCAGCACACCTCAATTGCAAGGAAGATGGAGCTATGGCGAAGAATAGTGAACAGGGTCAACACAGTGGGACAGCACCCAAGAAATCGAGAGGACATCAGGAAGAGGCGGAATGACCTACGGGGGAAGGTGCGTTCCGTGGTGTCAAGACACCACCTGGCGGTTCAGCGGACTGGCGGCGGACCCCCACCTCCTCCCCCACAACTAACAACATGGGAGGAGCAGGTCTTGGCGATTCTGCATCCTGAGGGCCTCGCAGGAGTAGGTGGAGGAATGGACTCTGGTAAGTCAAATCTTAACTATTACATCCCCCACCCTACCTGCATGCCAGCACATACCCCCACCCTCACCCCCATCACTCCAACTCCTCACAAATGTCCCAACATCACAAACCACACATCCTAACACCAAGCCCTGCATGCAACAACAAAGCATGGACACCCTTCACCAAAGCATGCCCACTGCACATACCCATACACCCCCCCCTAAACCACCATCACACAAGGTCCCACACAGGAATGCAAGCACTGGGGTACACGGTCACCCACCCATTGCACACCATGACACACACAGATGTAATAACCATCCGTTTATACCCCTACAGGACCCCTACCCAACGTCACCGGACAGGAGGGTCCACACATGTCCACACCACCAACAGAAGAGGCCCACAGTGATGACAGCACCTCTGTCCAACTGGATCTAGATGACCAGCCCGGCCCATCGCAGACCTCTGGACAGTCGGTTCCCCACACCAAGTCACAGGCCACCACAGAGCTTCCCCCCTCTGGAAACACCAGGACAGCACCCACCCAGCGGGCCCATACCTCCGTCCCCAGGACACGTCAATCAGCTGTGTGTCCACCACTACAGGGAACCCAGGCTAACCCACCACCCCAACACCAAAAGGGACCTGGGGACAGTGGTAGTGGGTACACGGTCGAGGGGAGGGAGGCCCAGGAACACAGGGGAACTGGGAGGGCTGCTGTGTGACAGGGGGCAGACAGGCCAAGGGAACCCACGCTCCACGAGGCCTTCTCCTCCATCAATGGAGCCTACCACCACTCCGAGGAGACGATGGCAACGGTACTGGCCAAGTTTCAGGAGACCCAGCACCTGCAGGAGGAACAGTATATGGGCTTCAGGGAGGAACTCAGAACCATCAATTCCACCCTGGGCACCATTGTAGGGGTGCTGAAGGAAGTACTCAACACCAGGAGGGACACTGTGGCAGTACAAGGGGCCCCTGACACTAGCCTGGATGATGAACTGCCCACCACCTCTGCCGGCGCTAGTGGACAGGAGGCACCGCCACAGGACCACCACACCAGCTCCCAACCCCCTGCAGAGGGAGAACCACCTCGCAAACGGTCCCTAAGATCCAGGACAAAGACAGAGAACGATGCCAAGACCCTTGCCAAGAAATGAGACCACCCTGATTGTCATCCTACTGTCCCACTTTGTCACCCTGTCCATCCTTAAACTGCCCCAGCTCCACTTCCTATGCCATATGGGCAATGCACCTGTGAGACTAATAGACTGGGCTCTGCCATGGACATTCCTCCGCCATCACCCCTCACCATTTTACAACCCCCTCCAATATTGAGCACTTAAATAAACACCCTTAAAGCACAAAACAATCAAAACTGTCTGTGATTTCGGAATACTGTATTAACAATAACTGTGGCAAAAAGCTTTTTCATTGGTAATGTCAACATACCTATGTCACACAGCTCTAGTCCATGAGGAATCAAAGCAGATGTCATACAGTGGGACCCACATCTGTGAAATCGTAAGGGAAAGTGACAACTCAGTGACCATACACTGGGTGAAAACGACAAACACTAGAGAGGCAGTAGTGTTTAAGTACCTGTAATAGGCAGGTATGTATTCTTATCTGTGGGTCACTGGAAATATTGCTGGATCACTGAGTCCCTGTTGTCCATGTCTTCTTCTTCTGCTTCCTCGTCTTCACTGTCCACAGGCTCCACAGCTGCAACAACACCGCCATCTGGACCATCCTCCTGCAGAAAAGGCACCTGTCGTTGCAAAGCCAAGTTGTGAAGCATACAGCAGGCCACGATGATCTGGCACACCTTCTTTGGTGAGTAGAATAGGGATCCACCTGTCACATGGAGGCACCTGAACCTGGCCTTCAGGAGGCCGAAGGTCAGTTCGATCACCCTCCTAGTTCACCCATAGGCCTCATTGTAGCATTCCTCTGCCCTTGTCCTGGGATTCCTCACTGGGGTCAGTAGCCATGACAGGTTGGGGTAACCAGAGTCACCTGCAAATGGCGAGGGACAACTGTTAGACACACACTAACCTGTAGGGATATCCCCAGAGCCAGACAACCATTCCCACTGTCTTGCTTCCAGGTGCTCACCTAATAGCCACACACGGTGCCTCTGGAGGTGACCCATCACATAAGGGATGCTGCTATTCCGCAGGATGTAGGCGTCATGCACTGAGCCAGGGAACTTGGCATTAACATGGGGGATGTACTGGTCTGAACAAGAACCGCTGAACAGGGCACCGCCGCCTCAAGAACCACTGAACAGGGCACCGCCGCCTCAAGCACCGCTGAACAAGGCACCGCCGTCTCATGCACCGCTGAACAGGGCACCGCCGCCTCAAGCACCGCTGGCCCATGAGCACAAAGGGCACTGATGCTACTGAGTCCGTCACAGGCAGAATGAAGCAATCTGGGCACCATACCCCCTCCAGAACCAGTGGAGAGATCCATCCACTACCTCTGTCCTTAGCAGGATGAAGCACTCTGGGCACCATGCCCCCTCCAGAACCAGTGTAGACTGTTATCCACTTGAGAGACTGTGGCTTTGCACTCCTCAGGATGGAACAGTGGGCAACCCACCCACTGTAGAGACTTGAGAGACTTTGGCTTTGCACTGCCCAGGATTGAACAGTGGGAAACCCACCCACTGTAGAGACTTGAGAGACTGTGGCTTTGCACTCCCCAGGATTGAACAGTGGGCAACCCACCCACTGTAGAGACTTGAGAGACTGTGGCTTTGCACTCCCCAGGATTGAACAGTGGGCAACCCACCCACTGTAGAGACTTGAGAGACTGTGGCTTTGCACTCCACAGGATTGATCAGTGGGCAACCCACCCACTGTATAGACTTGAGAGACTGTGGCTTTGCACTCCCCAGGATTGAACAGTGGGCATGTGGCCCCCTCATGGATTTGGCGTCGTGCACTCAAGCGGCTGAGGTGCCCCCCCTTTCCCACCCCGAGGTGCCTGTTTTGTTGCTCTCTGAGGTCCCTGCAGTGTTCTCTCCGTCATGGTCGGGGATCTTGTGTGGGCCTCGCCCATACCGTGTAGGCCCAGTGTTCCACGGACTTAATTGGAGCACTACCTGGACTACTATGCTTGGTATATATTTTGTACATGGTGTATATATATATTTTTGCCTACTTGCTTTTAATATATTACAATGGTTACACTCATTTTCTATTGTCTTTGCATTCTTCCAGGGGGGCTTGGGGGGTGTAACTGTGATGTATCAATATGCATTAGTGTGTGTGTTGTAGTGGGTGAGGGTGGGGGTGTTGCGTGTGTGTGTCCCTGTTTTTTCCCTTCCCCCTCCCCTGTGTTGTAGGTGCAGTACTCACTGTGGTCTTCGCTGCCGGCGTTCGTGCTCCTGGTAGAGGAGCAGGAAGACTATCGCAGGGAGAATTTGGAGTTCCGGGTCCATGGTGTCCTCGTTCCTTGGGGGGGGTGTAGAGGTGAGCGTTTTCCCTTCGGAGTCCTGTTTCCGCTGTGTTTTTATCCGCGGTGAATCCGCCCCCGGAAAAGGTGGCGTATTGGTTGGTTGTAATAGTGTGGGCGGTACATTGTCTCCCGCCTGTCTGTTGGCGGTGACCGCCACGCTGTTTGTTTGTACCGCTGTGGCGGTCGGAGTGTTATAGTGGCTGTCTTTGTTGGCTGTTTCTGCCACGGTCATAATTGCAAAGTTTTCACCCCCGGCCTGTTGGCGGTCTTACCGCTGCTTTAACACCGTCCGCTAGGGTTGTAATGACCACCTATGTGTCAACTTGTGAGAAATGTCTAAAAGGAAAGCCAAGCAGACTAGTCCCACAAGGTCTTCAAAGACCTTTACCAACTGCTCCACACCCTTGGGACACAGTTACCATGGATCTCATAGTGGATCTTGCCCCTAGACATAATTCTTGTCTTTGTAGACAAATTCACGAAGATGGAACATTTCATTCCTAAAAGAATATTCCACGAGCCCCTCAAGTTGCACAGCTGTTCACACACCACAAAGAAAGTTCCAGTGGAATTCTAAAAATCTTAGTTTCTGATCAGGGATCTCAGTGCATTTGCCATTTTTGAAGGGTCTTTACTAAGAGGTTGGGAATAGATTCATGCTTCTCCACAAGTTACCACCCAGAAACAGATGGGCAAACTCATAGAGTCAACCAAGAGTTAGAAAAATATTTACAACTCTACTTCTTCGATCAGGAAAAGGAATGCCCAACTGGTTTGGGCAGCAGAATTTGCCTACAATAACTGTTGTAAATGGCCATTCTGGAGGGTCTCCCCTAAACATTCTGCCTTCCTCCTCCTCTTTTGCCGACCTCATTTTAGCTGGCTTTAGGGCTCTGCATATTTTACCACTGTTAAACAGTGCTAAAGTGCATATGCTCTCACCCTAAAACATGGTAACATTAGTTCATACCCAATTGGCATATTTGATCTACTTGTAAGTCCCTAGTAAAGTGCACTACATGTGCCCAGAGCCTTTAGATTAAATGCTACTAGTGAGCATGCAGCACTGGTTGTGCCACCGACATAAGTAGCTCCCTAACCATGTCTCAGGCCTGCCATTGCAAGGCCTGTGTCTGCCGTTTCACTGCCACTTCGACCTGGCATTTAAAAGCACTTGCCAAACCTTAAACTCCCCTTTTTCTACTTATAAGTCACTCCTAAGGGAGGCCCTAGGTAACCCACAGGACAGGGTGCTGTGTGGGTAAAAGGCAGGACATATATTTGTGTGTTTTATGTGTACTGGTAGTGGAAAACTCCTAAATTCATTTTCCGCTGCTTTGAGGCCTCCTCCTTTCATAGGCTAACATTAAGGCAACCCTCATAAACTGTTTGAGTGGTAGATTCTGACTAGAAATGGGTAAACAGGTCATATTTAGTATGGCCAGAATGGTAATACAAAATCCTGCTGACTAGTGAAGTTGGGTTGTATACTACTATTTCAGAAATGCCACTTTTAGAAAGTGAGCATTTCTCTGCACTTAAATCATTCTGTGGCTTGCAATCCACTTCTGGGCTGAGTTGGTTGACGGCTCCCTTGTGCATTTCACCCACACAACTACAAACACAGGATGCTCAGTCACACCTGCACACATCTGCATACTGAATGTGTCTTCCTGGGCTGGAAGGGTGCAGGGCCTGACATTTACAATTCAAAGGACAGTGGCCTTCCCTCACACAGTGGACTGCCAAACCTCCTACTGGGACCCTGGCAGACAGGATTGTACTGAAAGGGGATCTTGTGCACTTCTAAGCCACTCTTTGAAGTCTCCCCCACTTCAAAGGCACATTTGGGTGCATAAACTGTGTCCCTGACCCTACCAACTTAGACACTTCCTGGAAAAAAACTCTGAACCAGAACCTGCAACCTGCCAAGAGAAGCTGCTTGGCTGCCCAAAGGACTCACCTGGACTGCTGTGCTGTAAAGGACTGCTGCCTTGCTGTTGCCCTGCTGCCTTGATGGCCTCTGGCTCTTCTGAGAAGTGCTCTCCAAGCGCTTGGATTGAGCTTGCCTCCTGTTTTCTGAAGTCTTAGGGCCAAAAAGACTTCATCTCTGCAAAGAACGCCTGCGGAAATGAGGCACAGCCTGAAAGAAACCCTGCATCGCTGAACCAGAACAATGCATCACGGCTCCCTGAGTGGAGATCGACCCAGCGCCATTGTTGCAACCAGAACTTCGATGCACAGCCCACTGGATTGACGCATCGCTGAGCCGTAACGACACAGCCCGACTTTCTGCTACTGTGAGAGGAATCAATGCAGCGCCTGCTGTGCGACGGAAACTCTGGCGCAACTCCCACTGGATCGACGCAGCACCTGTGACTTTGTGCTAGGCGCCCCAGATTTCCACGCATTTTCTCTGGGCTTCAGAAGTCCTACATTGCAAAGAGGATTCAAGCCTGCGTGACCAAATTTGACGCATCACCTGTGTGCATCCGAAAATCTGAGGCACGTCTACCTTTTTCAATGCATCTCCTCCTCTGCGGTCCTCGTGCATGTAATTTTGACGCAAACCAGTTACTTTGTGATTGCAAGAGATCATTGTTGCTTTTAAGAACTTAAAACTCATCTTATCATTACAAAAGTGATATTTCAACTTGTATTTATCAAATGTTAATTGTTTTGACCTTAATCTACTCATATATGTATTCTATATTTTTCTAAACCTGTGTGGTGTATTTATGTGGTGTTTGCACTGTGTTATTGCATGATTTATTGCACAAATGCTTTACACATTGCTTTCTAAGTTAAGCCTGGCTGCTCAGTGCCAAGCTACCAGAGGGTGGGCACAGGATAATTTGGATTGTGTGTGACTTACCCTGACTAGAGTGAGGGTCCATGCTTGGACAGGGGGTAACCTGACTGCCAAAAAAAGACCTCATTTCTAACAATAACGTTGTGCATTCCACCAATGGTTTTTACCCCCTTTTATTTAAATCATGTCAGACATCCAAATGTGTTCCTTGGAAAAGAAGATCAGACAATGGCAACAGTTGAGACTCTATTGAAAAAATTACAGTACACCTTAGTAATAGCAGAGAAAAACATAGCATAGGCAAAAATCTCGTACAAAAAGATCAGGCTGATAAAAAGAGATGAGAGAGTCCCATTTTTAAAAAAGGAGACAAGGTATGGTTGTCCACACATCTTTATGTTTAAAAGGGAACTGTAAGTTCCAACCTAGGTTAATGGGTCCAATCAAAGTAGACAAAATTATACATCATGTGGCAGTTAGGTTACAATAGCCGACACATTTGAAAATGCATCTAGCCTTCCATAGCTCACTGTTAAAAACAGTCCTCCATATTTACGGGCCAATTCCCATCCAGCTTCAATTCAGGGTGATTCCACAGAAGAGTTTGAGGTTAATCAGATTTTAGACTCTAAAATAAGGAAAGGGAAGCTATATTATTTGATTGATTGGAAAGCGTTTAGGCCTGAAGAAAGTTCTTGGGAACCTTACAGATATGTGCATGCATCAGAATTAATACAAACCTTTCACAGAACCTGCCTGCACAAACCAAAGCTGGAGGACTGCTTTTTGAGGGAGGGTACTGTCAAGAATTCACTGATTTGTAATGTCCTGACATCCATACGACACCACAGAAAAGTGAAGTACCACACTGCCAGAAAATATCTGCAATGGAAAAGACAGTGCCCTATTAGGAAGCTTAATCTTCATGTATTTTCAAATAGACTGCAGGAAAAACCGCACAGAGAATTCCAAGATGGCTGCTGAGATTCCAGTGGTCAAATTTATACAGTCCGGTGGCTGAGCTTCCAGAACTGAGACCTCTGGTAATCCGCATGAGCGAACTTTGAGCTGCGCACTTCAACTATAAGACCTGTGAGAAATGGCAGTGTCTCTTGTGCGTGCAAGCATTTCTGCATAAAAACCTGAGTTAGTGTCACCTGAGCACAGAGGCTTTACTGGGAAAAATCAGAGTCACAACCAAAGTTACAGAGTACCACCCTTCCCTGGAGCAGAATATCGTGAGGAAACTTCAGTGACTCTAAGTGGTATCTCTGGGGATTTGCATTGTTGTTGTATTTAGAAGGAAAGTGCAATAAAGAGAAGCAGGGTCTAGAGACTGTGAGCAGTGAATCTGTTAGATAGCATTCCATTGGGTCCATGAAGAGTCATTACCTCAGGATCTTTGAAAATATACTAAGTTTTGCATTCTACATTTATTCGCGTATTTATATATATATAGCAACATTCTTGTCTTTGTAGGGGAAATAAAAAATTACAAGACGTGTTAAGAAGAAACTGAACTCCGTTTTTCAGCGGAAATAAAGACTACTTTTTTCGCATTGCTCTCCTGATAGTGAGCTAGAATCACAATTTATGCACATTGATTTAAAAAAGTCAGTAAAAGAGAGATGCAGTTCCTCAGATAAACTCAGTAAAGGTTCCATAGAAAAAATGGGAATGCAAGCATAGAATTTAGTGAGTTGAATGCATGTAAGAATAAATGAATCAAATGTGTCCCTAGTAATTTTTTATATCATATATTTCAGATTACTCTTCAGTGACTATTAATGAGAAGGGTCAAACCTGTATAGCAGTAGAAGAAGCAGGTATCTGATAGAGTCTCTCTAAATCCTCTTTCCCTTTCCCCTCTGTTGGTGCCTGGGACAAATAGTCTTAGTCTGTCATGGGTAGCAGTGGAGGGGATTGAGGACTATTCTTCTGCTTCTGAGGAAATTCTTCCCAGGTACTCTGACAACAGGACAGTCACCTTCAGTCCTTTTTCCAGTTCCTTCATGATCTGAGGTTCACGATGACAAGTGTTCCATAGTTATGCCCAGAAAGTGCCCTGGAGGATGGTGCAATCACTAGCCAATGGCCAACAGGACCCCTCTTGCCCTGTGACAACTTCTGGCTGTGTGCGGCAACTAGCAATCCAAGAGTGCACTATTCTGCCCATTTATAAGATGACTGAACTCTTCCTCAGATGATAAGAGCTTGGTAGCCCACCAAAGAGGTGTGGCTACATGAGGGCTCCATGCCCATGGGAAAACTGGTTTGGGCACTGGTCTACCTACTGTGTTCCTGCTGCCAGCCTGTTTGCTTGAACAAAGGGGAAACCTTTCATGTGTGTGATCGCAATTTGCTGCTTCAAAGGCATATTCACCTTTGAAGCTCACCTTTTGGACCAACACCATGAGTAGCTTCCTGCAAGCTACTCATGGTGTTGCAACTTCTCCTTGTAGCAGGCTTCTATTGCTTTCTTGAGCCTGGGAGTTGTTCATACTACTCCCCAGGATGGGTGTCTGGTGGCCAGCAGCTGTGCAGGGCCATAGGACAAATTGGGCAACAGAGTGGCACATTTCTAAAAGTTGCCTTTCCTTAAAAATTAAATTAAATTTGACTTGGGCATCATGTTGGGTTTAATCCCACAATTAATTTGACCTCGAAGTACCCATTTTAGAAGTCTCATTCAGAAGTTACCCAGGCTGAGTTGTCATACGGTGACTCTGTGTTAGCAAGTGGGGCTACTAATATTTCCAAAGCAAAAATGTAAATTTGGAATCTTTGCTGTCAGGACATACTAAAAGTGTATGTCTCACTTCATAATATATGGCTCCCTGCCTCATGGCTCTATAGGCCTTCCTTAGGGAAGACTTGCATATATTGTTAAAGGTAGTAGGGTCTGTGTCATAGGTTTAAATGGCAAAGTTGAAGTAGCAGTTTAAAACTGCTCTTCCAGGGTTCAGTCCCAAGCCTGAAGCCAGTTTGTACTTTGTCAAGTATGAGATGCGATAACTATTGCTGCAGGGCGAGGGGGTGGGGGGCAGTCTGTCTTACAAGCCATGGGTGCCCTTGGTACCATATATTAGGTGTAAGGAAATGCCTCTTTTTGCATGTTCACTCACACATGTTTGGACTGATGCTGCAGTTTCTTTTACTCTGAGAGTGCACTGAGGCCTGCTAACAAGACCTCAGTCCCAATTTTCTGACCCTAAACAAATTGCATGTTGAACTGTATACCCCCAAACGGCAAGCACTGACTTATTTATAAGTCCCAAGTATATGGTACCCAAGTACATAGGGCACGTAAGGCAGAATTTCCACTCAGGGCTGCAATACTGTTTGTGCCAACCTGTGTGTGATAACATATAAAATGCCTCCCAGACTGCCAATTTAGACTAGAAGGACAGTGTTTATACTGCCAGCTCGTCTTTGCCATTCACACCAATGGCAAAGCCACCCTATCCCTTACTAAATATTTATAAATCTCCCTTAAGGAAGGCCTACAGATCCCTATGACAGAGAGCTATATTTTGTGAAGTAGGATATATATTTTTTATAATATGTCTTAACAGCAGAACTTCCAAATTGTCATTTTGCTGTGAATAAAGTTAGTAGCCCCATTGGCTAACAGGGTTGCTGGTTGACACCCAAACCCAGCTAACTCCTGAATGGGTCATGAAAACCATCAAATTAATCATGGTATTAAACCCAACCTGATGCCCAGGTTGGATGTAATACCACAATTTAAGTTTAGCAGCTTTTAGAAAGTTGCCACTCTGCATTCCAGTTACACCAGCGGCCTCACAAAGGCCCTGGCACACACACAGCTTTCTGACCACCTGGGGAGATGTGAGACTGGTTTCCAAGCCCAGAAACAAAGGTATTTGCCACAGAGTGAAGTGTTACCTCCTATCCCAGGATGGCCACTCTGGGTGTTAGCTCAAAAGGTGAGCTTCAAAGGAGAAACTGCCTTTGTGAGGAAGATAGTGCCAACACCACTGAGCAGGATGCCTTTTGTTACTGCAGACAAAGTGAAGGCAGGGTCAAGAAGGGAAAACATGCTCCCAAACTGGTTTTACTGTGAGTGTGTAGTGCTCTGGTAGCCACACCGCTACTAAGCTCCTGACGACCAAAGAAGAGTTGTGCCATCTTGAAAGGGGGAAGAATGTGGTGCATTCACACATCACAGGGACTTCATTACTACGTAGGAGGGGACCCAGTAGTCCATTGTCTAGTGACTATGTGATACCCTCAGGACTCTTTCCTGGGATAAACTTTACACCCCTGGCACTCCAACCCTCAGATCAAGCTGGAACTGGAGAGAGGACTGAAGAAGGACTGTCCAGCTGCCCCTAAATCCGCACAAAAAAAAGTTGCATTGATGGAATGACTGCCCCTGCTGCAGTTTGGGCTAGCAAAGTTTGGACTGTTCCTGCATTTCCTGGCTCATGGAAAGGTTGATTCCCAGCCCCAACCTATAGCAGTGACTCCAAGGATCAGTTAGCTGATCTCCTGGAACCATCTCCAGGGAGGTGAAGTTGCCCAAACTGACAAGTTGGTAGCCACTGCAGAAGTTTTGCCGCTACCAGTTGCTAGGCACCCAAGAGGACACATCTGAAACAGCCAAAAGTTACACCCAAGTCTTCTTGAACTGGAAATGCTATTGAAGCATGGGTTTGTCACACCTAAGGGACACTAGCCCCATCTATGAATTTTGCCCTAACTGTGGTGCAGAGTGACCAGTAGCCCAGCAGCGGCTGGCCTGCTACTGCAACATAGAGGACTTTGAGGGACCCCGCTCTCTGTGGAGAAGTTCGCCCCAATTCACCAGTGGACTGAGGAGTACCAACAAGAACTCCCCCATCAGCCACACCACAAGTAGAGCATCCTTTCAGCATCTTTTGCATGTATCCCTCACCATCAGGACCACTCCATTGATGTCTATGGCGTTGTCCTGTAAAGTTTGGATCTTGTCTTAAAGCACTCTGCCACTTAGACCTCTTTCTCCTGTTGGATATGGTTCCCAGTCCCACCAGGAGTAGCCAAACTAACTTTTTCAAACATTCAAAAGTTTCCAAAGTTTTTGTTGACCAATGTTTGTTTGCTGTTGCATTTAAAATTAATATCTTCTAAAATCTGTACCTCTGAAACTCTCCGGTGGATTCTGTTCATCAAGGTTTCTAAACAAATCATAACAATTGAATCTATTTTTATAAATTAGTGCCTTCTTTCTTTTTTGTGTTGTGACTTTCTTATTTAATTGTTTGGTGCTGTTAAATGCTTTGCACATAGTTCCTTGGATAAGTCTTACAGCTCGCAGCCACAGCTACCTAGCGTTGAATTGCGATTAAGTAAGCAAGCCCAGTTGGACCCAACATGGTATTTGTAAGTGTACTGCACAATAAGGTCCCACAGTCATATCATATAGTACACCCAAATCCTCACATTGTGGCCTAGCGGTGGGATACAGCACTCTTGTTTAGCTGTGCCAGACAATTAATAAGTCAGTGACCATTGGAAAATATCTCTAAGTCATCAGTGAGAAAAAGCTTTCTGAGACTGACAAGTTCTGCTACAAGGTATCTGTTTCCCAAGAAGAAAAAGTAACAAAGTTTGCAAAAAGATCTTGCTACGAAGTCATCAAAGATGGAAAAAACAGAAAGTTGACTCGGCCACTTTGCCTACATTGAGAATCAAAGAGCTGAAAGCACTGTGCAAAGCAAGGAAAAATTTCACAGGTCTTTCTGCGTAGAAAGAGGAGCTTCAGAAAGCTCTTAGAGTCTGGAGTTAAGCTAAAAGGAACCAGGTTCAGCTGGAGGAAGTAATCACCCCTGAGAGTGGGGATAAAAAAGAAGGAAGTATCCATTCTAACCCAGAGGTGGACCCTGAAAGTTTGGTCCCCTATAGTTTGATCCTCAAATAACTCGCTGTCTCAGAGTGAAATGAGCTCCACAGTGTTGAGAACAAGGGACCAGGAGATACAAGAGTGGAAGACAGCCCTGAAGAAGTGAAGATTGGCCCTGGAAGAAAAGAGCATCAATCTGATTCTAAAACCTCAAATGAATTGCGGCAGCAGTAAATAGTTAGGGGTAACTGCAGAAGATGCCAATGATCCCAGGTTGCCCAAGTGAATTGTGCCTAAATACGTAGAGGGGGATGACATTGTTAAGTGGCTGGCATCCTATGAGAGAGCTCTTAGGATGAGAAAGGTGGGTGCAGTTAGGGGTCCTTACTGTGGTAACACATTCCGTCTGTAGGGAGAGATAGGCTACTCTTTGGTCTCAACCCAGAAGAGTACAGACACAAGTTTAGGAGCACACAAAAGAGAGCAATGCAGACATGGGTTGATTTTTTAGATGCCTCTGTGAACTCACTGGATGGCTGGATTAAGGCTAACAAGGTAGACACATATGAGAACTTGAACAATTTATTGGTTAAAAAAAACATACTTGCCAACTGTTCCTCAGAGAAATTAGACCAGCATCTCATAGAGTCCAAGTTATCTACACCCAGTAAGCTGGGGAAGATAGCTGATGAGTAGGTATGCAGTAGGGTACCAAATATTACTCAAGTGGGGAACACAAAAAGAAAGGATAGGCCCCCCTTTTAGAGGAAAAATGGGGAAAGTTTAAAAAGTCAGTGAAGCCAGAGTCCCCAAAAAAATCCCCAAGGGAGAGCCCTGAACCACATCCCAATCAAAGGGAGGGTATATCAGGGAAAAAAACTAACTGTGACCCTTCAAAGGCTGGGGGGTGTGCTTTGACTGTAGGTTTCCAGGGCACAAGATGGGTGATTCTGCATGCACAAAAATGTCACCCACTGGTGGCACTCCCAGAGGGATTGCCAGTGTAGAGATTGAGGTGGAAGTTAGGGAAGAGGATGTGGTGCAACGGACAGAGCTGCTAACATTCGAGCTGGGGAACCAGGCGTGACTCTCGGCACCGGCTCAACATCCTGTAATTCTAGGAAAATCACTTTGGCCCTCATTATGACATTGGAGGTAAATGCCGCTTACAGCGGTGCTGATGGCCGCCAATTTACCGCTGTGCTGGCGAATATCCGTACACCATATTATGACACACACACACCAATCTGACAGAATACAGCCACATACACAAATCTGCCAGACCAAAGGTCAGTGATAAAGTGGCGGTCCCAAAACCCACACAGTTACGCCAACAGAACAACGCCCATCACATTATGACCCACAAATCACCACAGTGGACATTCGACGGCGGTAGACTATTGGTGGTATATACCACCGCACTCACAATGGACACCCACAGACAAAACACCAGCACATTGGACAATTCAAACAACACACACCTGACACTCATACACACACCACACCCATACCACTATAAAACACACACCCTCATTACCCACAACCCTTTACCAGCAATGATTGTCACCACAAGACTGAGAAGAGGAGCAGAGACAACTAGACACACACCACTCACACCCATACACCCCTCACGAACTCCACATCACACACCCCAACACATTACCCAACACACCCTCACCAACACACATCACAACACCCATGGCACCACAAAGGCACCCCCATTTCACTGAGGAGGAGTTAAGGGTCATGGTGATTGTCAGGGTAGAGCCACAGCTCTTTGGAGCACATGTGCAGCAGATATCAATAGCAAGGAAGATGGAGCTATGGTGGAGAATCGTGGATAGGGTTAACGTCATGGAACAGCATCCAAGAACAAGGGACGACATCAGGAAGAGGTGGAACGACCTACGGGGTAAGGTACGTTCCATTGCAGCAAGACACCAGCTCGCTATACAGAGGACTGGTGGTGGACCCCCAAGTCCTCCCCCACAACTCACAGCATGGAATGAGTAAGTCTCCATCCTGAGAGACTCACCGGAGTTGGAGGAGGACTGGACACTTTTAAGTCAACTTTTAACAATTATCACCCCCATACCTGCATGCCATCACACACCCTCACTCCTATCACTCCACTAAATCCACACACTCCACCATCACATCACACTAATCCCAGTGCCAAGCCCTGCATGCTGTACTAATCCATGGACACCCCTCCCAGCCCTGCATGGACACTCATCACTAAGGCATGCACAGCATAGGGACACTATCATAACCAATATACACCAACATATACAAGCAAAAGCTGGCAGGGGAACAACTACCATAGAGGGGAAGCTACAGAAGTACAAATGTCAGACACCTGAAGCATAATACATCATTTACATCCCCACAGGTACACCAGCCAATGTCACTGGAGAGGAGGTGCCACCACTATCCAGTCCCCCAACAGAAGAGGCACACAGTGATGACAGTAACTCTGGACTTCTGCAACTAGACAAGCTACCTGGGACATCAGGGACCACTGGACAGTCGGTCACCCAAGCCCAGTCACGGACCACCACAGAGCCTCCCCCATCGGAATTCAACACCACAGCACCCACCCAGTGTACCCACACCTCTGTCCCCAGGACACGTCACTCAGCAGTGTGCCCACTTGTACAGGGACCCCAGGCCACACCTCACCCCCAAGACAATCAGGAACTTAGGGTCAGTGGCAGTGGGCACACCGTTCAGGGGACAGAGGCACAGGCCACCAAGGACACTGTGAGGACTGCTGTGCGCCGGGGGGAGGACAGGAGCAGGGAACCAACTCTCCAGGAGGCACTCTCCAAAATCCTGGGGGCCTACCAACATTCCCAGGACACGATGGGCAAGATCCTAGACAACGTGCAGGAGAAAAGGTGGCTGCAGGAGGGACAGTATCAGGGGATCAGGGAGGACTTGCAGGCCATTAACAACACCCTGATCTCCATAGCAGGGGTGCTGGCAGACATGGCCAATATCAATAGGGAGGCAACAGCACACCAGCGGGCCCCTGCCAGTCATCTGAACAGCCCTCCACTTCCGCTAGTGGCCAGGATGCGGCGCCACAGGACCAACAGGCCACAAGCACCTCTCCCCTGCAGAAGGTGAACCACCCCACAAACGTTCCCTATGAATCAGACAGAAGCCAAAGACACTTACCAAGACCACCACCAGGAAATGAGACTCTCCTGATTGTCCCCCTTGTGTCCCACTCAGTCACCTTGTCCACCTTGAACTGCCATTGCTCCCCTTCCTATGTCCCCATGGACAATGCACCTGTGCTACAAACAGACTCAAACAATACCCTGGACTTTCCTCCATCATCACCCCATTGCATTGCACTTTCCCCTCTATATCTTAGCACAACAATAAACACACTTCGAAAAAACTCGACTACTAGTATTTCATGTATTGCACCTTTGTATTAATTTAAACAACTACAACCATTGCAAATGAACTGTACATAGAATGAGCATAGAATTAATGACCTGTAGCTGGCTGTTGTGATCAAACCAGGAGAATGTTCTCATATCACTAACATCTGCAAAATGAATATCCTTAGGTAACAGTAGGTAGGGCAAAGAAGTGGGTAATGCCAGCATGCCAATGCCACACAAAATACAACAATAGTCATAGAAATGTGAAGTTGCACTGTCTCACCTGTATGTCATTGGAAGTATCGACATCACTGATGTTCTGTTGTCCACATCCTCATCCTCTGCCTCCTCATCCTCATTGTCCTGATGGTCCATTGCTGCCACAGGGGCATCTCCAGTCTCATCCTCCTGCAGAAAAGGTACATGGCTTCTGAGGGCTAGGCTGTGCAACATGCAGCATGCCACTACTATCTGGCAGACCTTCTCGGGTGAGTAGCACAGGGAGCCACCTGTCAGATGGAGGCACCTGAACCTGGCCTTCAGGAGGCCAAAGGTCCTTTCAATGATCCTTCTGGTTCGCCCATGTGCCTCATTATAACGTTCTTCTGCCCTTGTCCTGACACTCCTCACAGGGGTCAGCAGCCATGATAGATTTGGGTAACCAGAGTCACCTGCAAATATTGAGCGACAATATTTAGCTACACACCATCCTATGGGCCAGATGTAGCAAAAAAGCAAATTGCGACTTGCGATTTGCGAGTCCGTGCGACTCGCAAATTGCAAGTCGCAATTTGCTATGCAGAAAGGTGTCTCAGACACCTTCTGCAACTCGCAATGGGGTCGCAAAGACCCACCTCATTAATATTAATGAGGTGGGTCGCAGTTTGCGACCCCATTGCGAGTATGGGCACTCACGGGGATGGTGGCCTGCTGGAGACAGCAGACCACCATGTCCGTGACTGCTTTTGAATAAAGCAGTTTTTTTTATTTTTATCTGCAGCCCGTTTTCCTTAAAGGAAAACGAGCTGCACTTACAAAAAAAAACTAAAACTTTTGGTCCATAGGACCACTGCCTGCTCTGAAAAATTATTTTTGTTTCCATTCACAAAGGGGAAGGGGTCCCATGGGGACCCCTTCCCATTTGCGACTGGGTTACCATCCACTTCAAGTGGATGGTAACAGCGATTTAATTTGCGATCTCTTTCGCGATCGCAAATGAAATTGCATAGCATTGCAAGTCGCAAATAGGAAGGGAACACCCCTTCCTATTTGTGAGTCGGAAATGCATCGGATGTCGGATCCGACTCGCAAAATGCATTTCTGCATACCGGAGAGGCTTCTGCGCATCGCAAACAGCGTTTTTTCACCATTTGGGAGTCGCAAAACCCTTTTTACATCTGGCCCTATATGTCCAACACCATAGACATACATCAACATATACTGGGTGGGAACCAGGGCTCACCAATTAGCCACACCCTGTGCCTCTGTAGTTGGGACATCACATTTGGGATGCTGCTATTCCTCAGGACAAAGGCATCATTCACCAATCCAGGATACTTAGCATTGATGTGGGAGATGTACTCGTCTGCCAAGCACAACATCCGCACATTCATGGAGTGGAAACTCTACGATTCCTGAATACCTGTTCATTCTGGCAGGGGTTGGGTCCAAATGCAATATGCGTTCCGTCAATTGTCCCAATTATATTGGGGGTATGTCCCATTGCATAAAAAAAGACCTTCACAGTGGCCAAATTCTCAACCTGGGGGAAAGCAATGTAGCTGCACACGTGTTTTTTCTGGGCAGACAACACCTTGTTAGCATGATTGAGAACATTGGCTGTGACATTCCTGCTGCCAAACCCACTGTCACTTGGAAAGAACCAGTGGAAATGGAGCACTGATAGCACTTGCACAAGAGGGGGATCCCAGTGGGATGAAAGATAGCTGATTTCAGGTCTGGTTCATATCTGCATCCCCACTTTTTTTCCTGACCTTTCATGGGGGAGGACCTACACTGCATGTGCTACTGTGACCTGTGCCCGGAACCTACAATGGCCCCTTGTGACCAAGGAAAGGGCCCCAGCCTTCACTTCTGAGGAGTTGGAGCGACTGGTGGATGGGGTCCTACCCCAGTATGGACTGTTGTATGGGTCTCCAGACCAACAGGTGAGTACACTGTGGGCACGATGCTTGTGGCATGAATGCATGGAGTTGTGCGTGAAGGCCTCGTGTAAGGGGGGTGGATGGATGTCCTTTTGGCGGTGTACGTGTTGTGGTCTGGGCTATGTGTGTGCCAATGGAGATGCAAACGGGTATGGTGGGCCATTTGTGTGACAGGCTGGACTGTTTGTCTAATGGTGTTCTCCTGTGTGTATAGCCTCTGAAGGTCAGCGCCCATCAAAAGAAGGGAATATGGCATGCCATCGTCAAGGAGGTGCAGACTCGGGTTCTATGGCAGGCGGAGCACCCACTGTCGTAAACGGTAGGAGGACATGAGATGCTGGGCACGGAAGACCAAAGAGGCCCAGCTGGGGATGGCCTCCCAATGAGGAAGGGGTACCTGTTGGACCATGACCCCCCTGATGGCCCTCATACTGGCGGTGGCTTACCCTGAGCTGGATGGGTGCTGGAGGGCATCATAGCAGCCACAAGGGGGTGAGTACAGTGGCTATCATTACAACGTACGGCTGGTGGGGTGGTATCCGGGTGGTGCTTGTGTGTCCTTGGGTGCCCCTAGGCCAGACCAGACATAGCAGCGTAGGTCGTCTGGTGGCTAAGGGTTTGAATGTGAAATACAGCTTACCTAGCTTGTTAGTATTGACTTCTGGACAGGGCTACGTGGGTCCCAGGTGTGCTGCAGTTGGCGGTGTGTGCCCTTCCTCATTCCTTGGTGCCTAGCTATTTCACTGGTAGTGCCATGCATAGTGCGTAGGCCTGTTCCCGGTGTGTGAGTGTGCTGGGTACATCAACGGTGGTGTTGGTGCAGTCATTGACCCTGTGTATCCTTTGTCTCTCTCCCCCTTTCTTGTTTTGCCATCCTATCCTTATGTGCATTAGCAAAATCTAGAGGAGGAGCAGAGGCACCAGCGATAGAGGGAGCTGCATCCCACAGGACCCTGAAGGCAGAGTCCACCGACGCTGGGGGCACCAGTGGGACAGAGGGCGAGGGGAGCACGACGGCGGATACTGGAGGGGACAACACAAACTCTGATACCTCCTCTAATGGGATCTCCCTGGTGGTGGCAGACACCTCTGTGACCCCCCTAGCTACAGGTACAGCCGCCACCCCGTACCAGCACTGCCCTCCCAGCAGCCCCTAATGGTTTTTCCAGTGCCCACTCACATAGGAGGGTGGGCATCACCTTCCCACCAGGCACCTCAGGCCCTGCCCCAGTGAGCCCTGCTGCCCTGAGTGAGAAGGCTATTGACCTCCTGACATCCATCTATGTAGGGCAATCAACCATTGTGAATGCCATCCAGGGGCTGGCAGCCCAGATGCAACAATCAAATGCATTCCTGGAGGGCATTCACAGTGTATTGGTGACCTAACAGAGATCAAGTTCAGGCTCTGGCCTCCTCTCTGATGGCAGCCACTGCCCCTGTTTCAACTGCCCCCCCTCCAACTTCCACTTCCCAGTCCCATTCTCCTCAACCCAAACCCATCCCAAGCACACAGACAGATGTGCATGCACACAAGGCAACACCCAAAAGTGGCACAGGCAAACACAAGCACCACACTTCATCCCACAGGCACTTACACAAACACCATTCAGTTGCAGACACAACAACATCCACTGTCTCCACTTTCTCCCCCTCCTCCTCCACCTCCCACACAATTATGTCTACACTCACACCCGCATGCACTACATCAATATCCACTACCGGCATCATCACCACACCAAGCAGAACACACACCTCACTGGCAGACACCTCCACAACATCCATGCACGCGTCCCCTGTGTCCTCTCCCACTGTGTCTTCCGACCTTCCTAAAGGACACAAACGCAAGCACTCAGACACCCAACAGCCATCCACCTCACAACAACAAAAAGCCCATGTACCTGCACCCAAATCCAGCAGACATACACCTCCAACAACCACTCATTCATCCTCCACTCCCATTACTTCTCACTCTTACTGCCCTAACGTCCCTAAAAAGCTTTTCCTTTCCACAAATGACCTCTTCCCTTCCCCTCCCCCTGCATCCTGCAAGTATGGGCAGGGTAGCAAGGACCCAGCTCAGCACCTCAGCCACACTTGTAGCACCACCTACTCATGGTGGTACTGATTCCAGACCAACAATACCGAATGGGAAGGAGCCTGCACCAGCTGCGAAGAAGGGGAAGGAGCCTGCACCAGCTGCGAAGAAGGGGAAGGAGCCTGCACCAACTGGAAAGAAGGGGAAGGAGCCTGCACCAGCTGAAAGAAGGGGAAGGAGCCTGTACCAGCAGACAGAGGGGGGAAGAGCCCATCCACCCCTGCCAGGAAGAGTGAGGGATCCCCGCCCAAGACCAGGAGGAGAAGAGGCACTCTACACCAGCAGAAGCTGTAAGCCAAACACCGCCACCACTACCAGCTGTCACAGAGCCCCCAACACCAGCCGTGGTTGTGTAGCCATCAGAGAGTGCAGGGGCTAAGCAGGAGCCTCCCAAACCACCACCACAGTGCAGCCATCAGAGAGTGCAGGGGCTAAGCAGGAGCCTCCCCCAACCACTACCATAGTGCAGCCATCAGAGAGTGCAAGCGCTGAGCAGGAGCCTCCCCCAACCACTACCATAGTGCAGCCATCAGAGAGTGCAAGCGCTGAGCAGGAGCCTCCCCAACCACCACCCCCATGCAGCCATCAGAGAGTGCAGGGGCTGAGCAGGAGCCTCCCCTAACCACCACAGTGCAACCATCACCGCCTGCAGACGCCATGTAGTCCAGCCTCCAGGGGCTACTGTGCAGCCTGCCCCCTCCAGAACCAGTGGGCAAGACACCCACTCGTGAGACTGTGGCCTTGCACTCTCCAGGACAAAGATCACAGGGCATGTTGGCCCCTCCAGAACCAGTGGGCAAGAAACCCACTTGAGAGACTGTGGCCTTGCACTCTTGTTTTCCTCCCACCCTCCCTTGTGTGCTAGGCGGCTGTACTCACCATTGTCGTCTTAGCCGGTGTTGGTGTTCCACACGGAGCATAACATAGAAGATCATCGGGAAGACTTGCAGTTCGGGTTCCATGGTGGCATGGTTCTTCCCTGTGTCTCCAATGGTGAGTCCTTTGACTTTTGTGCTCTGTTTCCAGCAGGCTTTTGATGGCATTGATACAGCCCCGGAAAAGGTGGCAGATTTGTGTGTCTTAATATGGTGGCCAGTAATTTGTCTTTCGCCTGGCTGTAGGTGGCTACTGCTATGGTGACTGTTGTTTGCGCCCTGGCGGTTGGTGTGGTTCATTGGCTGTCTATGGGAGATACCACTGCCATGGTCATAATTTGGTGTTAATTACCTACAGCCTGTTTGCGGTATTACTTCCACTTTATCACCCCCCGCCAGGGTCGTAATGACGGCCTTAATCTCTTCATGCCTACCAAAATAAATGTGTCCCTGTATAATGTAAGTGGTGCTCATGTAAAGCCCTCAGATACCTTGGGTCGAGTGTGCAGATTATAAAACTGAAAAAAAGGTGTCCCTCAGGATTACAAGGGGTACACCAAAGCCACATTAGTTTCCCTTGCTGGTGAGGAAGTTAAATCTTTGGCCCACTGGCCTGCCAATATGGTAATGTACAGGTAGTGGCCAAAAATCAATGGGGTGGAATGTCAGACTATAAGGGATACAGGTGCCAGGAAAACCACAGTGATGGCCAAGCAAGTTTTTCCAAGCCTGAACTACAGCACAACCAAAACACACATCCAAAACGCCTCCACCAGACTCATCCTGGACATGCCCCACCACAAAGACATCTCCAATCACTTAAGAGACCTCCACTGGCTTCCTATTGAGAAAAAGATTTACTTCAAACTCCTCGTACATGCATACAAGGCCCTCCATGAACTAGGACCCACCTACCTCAGCCACTACATCACCTTCTACTCCCCTACCAGACCTCTCTGCTCCACACAACAAGCACTAGCCACCATACTCCACATATGGAAGACCTCGGCTGGTGGACGATCCTTCACCTTCATCGTGGCTAAGAGCTGGAACACCTTGCCCCTGCACCTCAGGCAGTCACCATCGCTGCATCAGTTCAGACCGGACCTTAAAACCTGGCTCTTCTACTGAAGCTCATAGGACAAACCTCCTCAGTACCTTGAGACCCTTACAGGTGAATAGCTGTGCTTTATAAACATTGTTTTGATTTGAATTTGACCTGATGAGGAACATGAACTAGTCTGGCAATATCCTGTCCCATAGCTATGGTAGACTTTGAGTGGGGAGGGCCTACTGACCCTAGGAAAGTAGCTGTTTCTCCTGCCATTCCAGTGGAGTGTCTATTGGGCAATGACCTGGAAACCTCTGCCTGGGCAAAGGTGGGGAAAAGGACTCATGTATCAATGTTGGGTCTCCCTGACTGGGTTTGTGTCTCACCTAGAGCACCGAAGGCCTTAAGAGTGAGGGATTGTGAATCCTGAAACAGTGGACCCAATCCCTGGTACTCAGAGGAAGGGCAGGAAGCCTGGGAAGGCTTCCTCCAAAAGTCCCCAGAACCAGGATCCTAACCCTCAGGGGGAGGGTCTAGTTTCTGATAGGATGTGCTGCCTTGCAATACTTGTCTGACTTGGTAGAACTTCAAGGAGCAGGTGGTCTCTCCAGAGAGGACTTGATTCAATGACAGAAGATGTCCTACTCTTGAGGGCCTGAGAGAGATGGTTGTCAAACAGGAGAAAGGAAACATCCGTGGTACCCATAAGGTATACTGCGAAGAGGGAATCCTGTACAATGAGGCAAGAGACCCCAAACCAAGGGCAACCAGGAGAGTAGTAGTGACCAAACAGCACAGAGAATTCCTCCGAAACCTAGCCCATGACATCCCCTTAACTGGACATTTGGGGCAGAACAAAACCTGGGTCAGGTTGGACAACCACTTTTATTATTACCAAATGTCTTAGAAGGTGAAGGAGTTTTGACACGCCTGGTGGTTGTGGACCATACCACCAGATATCCTGAAGCAATTCCCTGCTCCTGCAGTAGCTAGAGCCCTAAATGGTATTTTTAATAGAGTGGTTTTCCCTATGAGGTAATTTCAGGAAGAGGCACACAATTCATTCCTGCCTATCAGAAAATAATATGGGATACATTTGGGGTGACTACTGTTAACACAAAATTACTTAATTAAAAATTATTATTGAGTGTTTATGTGTTCAAATAATGAGTTTGTTAAAAAATGGTTAGCGTAGGAAATTAATGTGCACGTTTGAAATTGTGACCTCGGAGATTGTCTACCAGGATTCACAAATGTACTAATAAATGACTAGCATACAAGAAATATAGAAATACGTATAAAATTAATGTAGTAATGTGTCATATTGAGAGATATAACCGATGTTTTGCAATGATTATAGCCCTTAACTTAGCTAATGTCTTTGCCTAGTTTTACCAGGCCTCATGCAGAAGCTGTATTTCTTTGCATTTAATGGAAAATGCTGACAATCTGAACTAACCCTGAACTGCTCATTGTGTAATAAAATTTGCTTCACTGAAACCTCTATATGAACCGACGGACAGAAGATAATGGAACTAGAATTGTAATGATTAAGAGTGTAAAGTGCACTGAGTGTACTGCCCCAGGAATTGAACAATGAAGGCACTGACTGGAGAAGAAGATGCAACATTTTCGACACCTGACAAGCCGGATAATGAGGACACCATAAGGCAGACCAATTATCGACATGAAAACTTTGAAATATTAGAATTCATAGATTTAGAATAGGGAAGAGTCATAACTTGTGATTAATTGACCAGTTTGAAATTGGGGGATAGTCTGGGTAACTTCGATATAACAACCTGACAGAGGGGAGAAGATTTTCAGATTAGACCGATGGAGAGAGGTGTCAGATGCCAGACGCAGATGTTAGATCTTACTGAGGTGATTCGAGATTCTGTCATTGGGCTCATACTCTTGTGAGCCTGATGTGATGCTGACCGACTGATGACCTGAAGACGAAGACTGACTCTGTTGCTGATCCATACTGAGGATAGGTAGTTATGATGATGTGCCTTTCCTTTCTAGGTACCAACTGCACTGTATAAATAGTTTTCTTAGCTAGATGATTTTTCCCAAAATTCTTGTTTTAAAATTGTTTTTACATGAAGCCCCACATGCTGATGCTAATCTGGACTAGATGAGGTTTTCCTAATATGACGACTGACAGACAAATGATTGACAAACTCTTTTGCTGAACTTTATGAATAGGGAAGACTTATTAACTTTAATCTTTCTATTAATTTTTACCAATGCATTAGAATATGTTTTGATGCAAGTTTTGGTTAGATTATGTTTTTGGTGCCTTATAATAACTTATATGAAATTCTTTTGATTTGATTTAAATTGCGTTGAATTAATCTTATGACTTAGGGCCTGATTCTGACCCTGGCGGCCGGTGACTGCCAGGGTCACCGGCCACGGGAGTACCGCCGACAGGCTGGCGGTGCTCCGAAGGGCATTCTGACCGCGGCGGTTCAGCCGCGGTCAGAAAGGGTAAACCGGCGGTCACCCGCCGGTTTACCTCTGCCCTTCTGAATCCTCCATGGCGGCGGAGCACGCTCCGCCGCCATGGGGATTCAGACACCCCCTACCGCCATCCTGTTCATGGCGGGAAACCCGCCATGAACAGGATGGCGGTAGGGGGTGCCGCGGGGCCCCTGGGGGCCCCTGCAGTGCCCATGCCAATGGCATGGGCACTGCAGGGGCCCCCGTAAGAGGGCCCCGCAAAGTATTTCAGTGTCTGCTATGCAGACACTGAAATACGCGGCGGGTGCCACTGCACCCGTTGCACCTTCCCACTACGCCGGCTCAATTCTGAGCCGGTGTCCTCGTGGGAAGGTTGATTTGCCCTGGGCTGGCAGGCGGCCTTTTGGCGGCCGCCCGCCAGCCCAGGGCAAATCTCAGAATCACCGCAGCGGTCTTTCGACCGCGGTGCGGTGTTCTGACGGGGTTACTTTGGCGGGCGGCCTCCGCCGCCCGCCAAAGTAAGAATGACCCCCTTAGTATTGTAACCAATAGGGAAATAAAAGCACTAAAACATATAACAAGTTGTGGTTATTCATGACTGGAGGGTCACGCAGTGTTGCGTTCTTTTGTTTAATTGCTGATGATGACTAATGTTTATTGAGTTGTGTATTGATGATTAGAGTACCAACCATACCCTAGCTAGGATACTCCATCCGAATCAAAAGGTTCATCGACCTATACACGTCCCCTTGTAAGTTTACTTATTAAGGACCAGGCACGCTAACACTACTAAGTCATGAAGGGCATGATTATGGGTTTATCGGAGAAACTCAGGATAAGGATGGGATGTTCATCTCCCATGCCTGTTGTTTGCCTAAAGGGAGGTTCCTCTGAAGGGGGCAGGTTTCAGTCCTTTTCGGCTACCCTTTGGATATCCTGCCAGAAGTCCCTTAATTTTGGTCAGAGAAGTTTGGGAAAAACCTCTCAAGGAGCCCGAATAGGCCATTCTACATTATGTATTGGAACTTAGCTCCAGGATGGCAGAATACTAAAAATCAACCAGAAACATGGAGACCAGACAAGAGTTTGTCAAGCACTGGTATGATCAAACGTCTGCTATGGTTGAGTACCAACCTGGAGAATTGGCATGGGTGTTACAGCCTGTGGCATTTAGAGCACTCCAAGACAAATGGACTGGACCTTACCCCATCTTGAATAGGAGGGGAAGTCACATACTTGGTGGGCTTAGGCACCCAAAAGAACCCTAATTGTTGATACATGTGAATAGGCTCAAGTCACAACATGACAGAGCAGATATCACAATGCTCATGGTGACAGATGGTGGAGAAGAGGAAGGAAGTGAACCTCTCCCAGACCTAATGTCAACCAATGCCAAATATGGTTCATTGGAAGGAGTAGTTCTCTCTTTCACTTTAACAGCAACTGAAAGACTGTTACAACTTGCTTGGACAGTTTGCCGGACTGTTTTTCTTGACTCCGGGGTTGACAGCATGGTTTATCCATGATGTGGACACAGGGGACAGTTTACCTTATCAAAAGTAAAATTTGCAGACTGTCAGACCAAGTTAAGGTAGCGTTAAGGTTGAAGCTGCTATGATGCTAGAGTTGAGGGTGATTGTGCTCTCTGGTAGTCCATGGGCCAGTCCAGAGGTTCTGGTGCCCAATCCAAACGGGGGAAACCCAAAGAAGAAATTTTGTGTGTACTACAGAGGTCTAAGTACAGTCACCAAGACTGATGCTCACCCTATACCCAGAGCTGATTAGCTCATAGACAAGCTGAAGGCTGAAAAATATCTGAGCACCCCTGACCTGATTTCAGGTGCTTGTTAGATAGCCCTCACACCAGGAACCAAGGGGAAGTCTGCCTTTTCAACCCCAGAAGGCCACGTTCAGTTTAAGATGATACCATTTGAGTTGAAAATGTACCTGGCACCTTCCAGAGTTTGGTGAATAGAGTACCTTCAAACCTGGAAGGCTTTAGTGCATGATATTATGCACTAATACCATAGTGGATGATATTGCTGTCTTTAGGTCCATCTTGGAGGATCACCTGATTCAACTCATGGAAGTGCTATAAGCCCTTCAACAGGCAGGGCTGACTATAAAGGCAAATAAGTGCTAGATAGGGCAAGAATCTGTAGTGAAGTTGGGCCACCAAGAAGGTGGAGCCATCTACAACCTCTTCAGCCCAAGATCCAGACAAATCTGGCCTGGGAAGCTCCAAAGACTCAGACCCAAATCAGAGCCCTCTTGTGTTATGGACTGCACATCTCTTACCACTGTTGCCTGAAGAACTTATAGGAACACCTGGTCTTCTACTGGTTCTGGACTGGCCAAGATAGGGGTGACCCTTTCTAGTAGCCATGATGCTGCTGACTGGAAAAGAAGCCAAGGCAGACCGTACCCTCCAGAAGAAGTGCCAGAGGAAAAAGCTAAAAAGTTGGAAAAAACCTCTATTACAGGAACTCCTGAAAAAGAGGAAAAAGAAACAATGAAAAGAGGAAAAATAGAATAAATTTTGCTGGAAAAAACAGGAACGCGGAAAACACGGAAAAAACAGGAGCGAGGATCATCATCAAAGCGGAAGTGTTTGCAACGCAAGTAAGAAAAGAACTGAAGTGCTTATATACCAGAAAACAGGAAGTGACACAACAGGAAGAAAGTGTGACACCATCTTGAATTGGGAAAGACCATATAGAAAATAATAGGAAAAAAGACCAAGTAGAAAAGGAAAAGGAAAAAGGCATGCTGGGAAGAAGAGTACCAAGGAGGAAGACAACATGGACACCAAGAAAAAAGAAGAAAAGAAGATGGAGGAAAAAAGAAGAAAAAGAAGGAAAGAAAAAGGAAAAAACCCAAGGAGGTGAGTATAGGTAAATTCAGGGAGGGTGGCAGGGGCTGAGGCATGACCCAGAGCATGAAATGTACCTCCTGGGTCATACAGCGAAAACAGGTACACAAAACAACGGGTAGCGACCGTGCTGGCGCCCTGAAACTTGGACCGCCGGCCTCACCATGGCTCGAGAAAGAGTTGCCGCAGTAGTGCGCGGTGACACAGGAGGCCCCCTTCCTGAGGCCCCAGACTTGTCGCGAAAAAGAGAAAAAAGTACGAACCAACTGGAGTGCATGAACTGAGGAAGCATCTTCCCATGGACAGTCTCTGAGGAAATAACCTTTCCATTGGATCAGGAATTGGAGTTTGTTCCAAAAGATTTGTGAATCACAGATCTCTTGTACCTCATATTCAGGATTGGCTTCCACAGAAAGGGGAGGAGGACATTGGAAACGCCTACGGTATGGATCAGGAACAAAAGGTTTAAGCTGTGAGACATGAAAAACAAGATGAACTTTACAAGTCTGTGGTAAACGTAGCCAAACAGCAACCGAATTCAATAAGTGCAGTACACAAAAAGAACCATACAAATGGGCTTTGAACTTGTTTTGGGAAAAATGAAATGAGTCGAAATTTAGACGAAAGCCACACTTTGTCTCCTGGTTGATAAGATGGTGCCATCCGACGCAGGCGATCAGCCTTTCTTTTCATAGTTCTTTTAGAAGCCGAAAGAGTAGTACGGATCACATCTTGAATATGGCAGATTCATCATGCAAATGATGTAACCGCAGGAACAGAAGGCAACATACGAGGGATAGTGGAAAAAGTCTTAGGATGGAAACCAGAGGTGCAGTAAAAAGGTGTTGATCCTGTTGCACTATGCACCATGGAATCCTGATGAAAGGGAGACATCAATGTGCGTAAAGTAAAAAAAGCTTTAAAAAAACGTGACACATATTGGGGTCCTCGGTCTGAAATAATCACTTTTGGAAGGCTATGTAGGTGAAAAATATCTTGCATAAATATATGACTCATTTCTTGAGCTGTAGGTAATTTCTTTAAGGCTGTGAAATGCGCCAAAAAGAGTAAAATAGTCAACAGTTACCATGATGACATGATTCCCTGAAAAAGACGGTGATGAACAGATGAAATCTGTGCCATGGAGCAGAGGGAACACGCAGGGACATCAATAATCCTGCTGGCTTAGTTTGAGGTGTCTTGGTTTGGGCACATACAGGACATGATGTTACATAGGATTCAGCATCTTTCTTAAGAGTTGGCCACCAAAAGGAACGTAGAAGCAACTCCTGTGTCTTTTTAATTCCACAATGCCCAGCTCTGGGAGAATCATGGCTCATCTGTAACGCCTCAGTTTGTACTTTCTTAGTTGGCAAAAAGAGAGTGTCTTGATAATAGAAGTAGGCCTGATCCTTTTGTAGTTGAGGACTCAATTTCTTCCATTCTTCTAGTGGAAGATACTGGTATTCTGATTTAACACGGTCAGGAAAAGACTGAGTAACCCTGACTATTTGTCTGGATTCCATAATATTTGGAGAGGAAGTTTTGTACTTTCTGGATACCAACCGGATAGCGCATCAGCTACTAGGTTCTGTGACCCGGGAATGTAGGTTACAATGAAGTCATATTGGCTAAAAGAGAAGGCCCATCTTGCTTGACGGCTGTTTTGACATTGGAAATTCCGGAGGCATTTTCAATTACAATGATCAGTTCTTGCTTCAAACGGTTCTTTGGTACCAATTAGGAAATGTCTCCATTCTTTACAGCCTTGAGAGCAAGTAATTCCCATTTTAACACCGAATAGTTGCTTTCAGCTTCTGTAAGTATATGGGATAAGTAAAAAGTGGGATGTTCCAAATTGTCATCTTCTTGTTTCTGAAGCAAGACTGCACTAATTGCACCCTCAGAGGTGCCAGTCACTACTGTAAACTTCGTAGTAGTATCCAGGTGTCGTAACATAGGAGCTTGGATAAAGGACCATTTCAGATTTTGAAAAGCCTTTTCAGCACTGTCAGTCCAGACAAATCCCTTCTTTAGATTTTTTCCCTTGATGGTCTGGGTGATAAAACTTTGTTGATGGGCAAAGCTTTGTATAAATTGTCGATAAAAGTTGGAGAGGCCTAGGAAGCATTGTGTTTCTTTGACAGAAGAGGGAGAGAGCCAATCCAAAATGGCTTGTACTTTTTCTGGATCCATAGCTATTCCAGTCTGATTGATGCAGAGCCCAAGATACTGTACTTCAGTCTTGTTAAATTCACATTTTTCTGGTGTCCAGTATAACTGATTCTGTCTGAGTCATTCCAAAACCTGAGGTTCATGCTCTGTATGCTGTTCAGGTATACAGGAATATACTTGGATGTCGCCCAGATAAATCACCACACTATGATTTAATAAGTCAGAAAACACAGAATCCATGAATCGTTGAAATATGGAGGGTGCATTGGTTAAAGCAAAAGGCATGACACAGTATTCATAATGGCGGAATAGAGTACGAAAGGCTGTTTTCCATTTATCTCCTTCCTTGACATCTAAGAGGTGATAGGCACCCCTCAAATATAATTTTGTAAACCTCTTTGCACCTTGGACGGCATCCAGAATATCCCTAATAAGGGGTAAGGGATAACGATCCTTAATGGTTATCTTGTTAAGTCCACGAAAGTCAACACAGGGACGCAGATCTTTTGCCTTCTTTGGAACAAAGAAAAGACTAGCCCATGCAGGACATGAAGAGGGGGCGATTAAACCATTCTGTAGATTCTCATCTAGGTATTCTTTTAGTACCTTCCTTTCTTGTTCAGTCAATGAATACACCCGCCCAACGTGGAACCACCTCTCCCGGAATCAAAGGAATGGCGCCATCGTAGACATGATGAGGAGGTAAAATGGGTTTGCAATGCTTCTGGAATACATCATAGTCTTCTTGGTAACAACTTGGTACTCCCTGTATCATGTTGATAGAGCAGTTGATATCTTTGGGAGAAAGACGTAGCCCTTTTGGAGACCAATAAGAGTTCATGGAATAGCAGTTCTGTTGGCAAAACTGTGATGATAACGATATTGTTCTTGTCTCCCAATTGATATAAGGGTTATGCTGAGTTAACCAGGGAATTCCTAAGATCATGGTATGATTTGGAGAAGATATGCGATAAAAGGTATTGTATTCCTGGTGCCTTCCAAAATGCAGACGGAGGGTAGGTGTAGAATCCACCACTGGTCCTGAGGTTAAAGGGGAACCATCAACTGTGTGAGCTTGTTCCGGCGTTTCTTTAAGAACTTGTGGAATTCCTCTTTCTTTGGCCCAGGTCTCAAAAAGGAGGAAAGAAAAAGAAAAAAACCCAAGGAGGTAAGTATAGGTGAATTCAGGGAGGGTGGCAGGGGCTGTGGCGCGACCCAGAGCACGAAATGTGCTTCCTGGGTCGCACTGCAAAAACAGGTAGGCAAAACAACGGGCCCCGGCAGTGCCGCCATCCCGACCACGGCTTGAGAAAGAGTTGCTGTGGTAGTGTGCAGCAACACATCTTGGGCCTGACTGTGTACTACAGGAGGTTTGTAAAAGGATATGGTACTATAGTGGTACCTTTAACAGAGATAAGGCTGATGGACTGACTCATGTCAGAAGTAGGCCTGGACAGATTTTGCAGAGTTTTGCTCCATAGTATTCCACAGAGTTATAGAAAAAACTCCACATGATTCAAAGAAACTCCACAGGAACTCAGTGAATGGGCAGAAAAATACTCATCCGTTTGTTTTTTCTGTTTTTGTCATGCCGGTAGCATATATGCTGAAAATCAGTGTGAATGGCACTATGTGGTGTGCATGGGCTTGGCCATTTTGTTTTATCGGTTTTCTCTGGTGTTCTGTGCCTGGTGCTTTCTTCTCTTACCCAACTCATCCACCCCTCATTTACTTTTTATCAGTTTGTGTCTTTCTGTGTGTGTATTTTACATTTGTATCTCTTTTTTTTATTTTTTCATGACTCTTTGTACTTTTTTAGTTTTTCCTTTCCTTGTGTTGCACTTTCTTTTGTTCTTCCTTTCTGCTTTGTGCTGTCCTTTGTTCGACCCAGACGGTGGCAGGGCAGCAAGTGGCGACACCATTAGCCGCACTCCCTGTGAATACTGGTGCAGCTCAGGAGTGCAGCCCTGCCCCATTTTTACTCAGGTGGAGTTGGCCAAATTGATTTTTTGGGTCCAGCACTACCTCCCCTCCATGTTGACAGTAGGTGGCAGGCCTGGGACAGAGTACACCCCACAGGTGCATTGCTTGCCGTGGGATAGAGTGCAGCGGTGAATGTACCGCAGCACAGGGGTACAGCACACCATTCAACTGCTGACATGCCACTGGGTGGACATTATTAACTATGAAAAGGACCTGCTCAACCTGCTAAGTTTTGATGTTGCAGGGCTTAGTGAGTAATAACAATTTTTTGCTTTCTAAAAATTTGATTCTTTTTCAAATATCATGCTGCTCACACTCAGAGGTAAGTTTACTTATGAATAATATCTGATCTAGCTTGAGCTAGACAGGCGCTCAGTGTTACCTACTCTGTGAATGCTTAGGCTGATTATTTAACTAAGATAGTAGTATACAAGGGAGTTAGCATTCTCTGTGCCTTTCCTTCTGCAGCTCATACAGTCCCAATCTCCCAATGATGTGGTGAATTCTTGTTATGGCCTGTATGATCCTTTTTTCTATATTTCCTGTTTCAGTAGCTGCTTCCCTCCTGTCTATATCTTTCTTCTGCTCTTTTAGTAAGGAGTCCCAGTGGTGGCAGGGATGAGTGATGGTGGTAAGTCATGTTTCTTGCTTATTGAAAAATAAATTATACTGTATTTCTTAAAAGAGGTAGAAATCCCGATCATCATCATAACCTTCCTGCCCATGACATTTCACCACCCGTGACCTAACTGCAGCATGGTTCCATTCAGGACTCCATTGTTGGCTGTGCAATGTGCATCTGCTTCAGCTAAGGTATGTTTCCCAGTGCCGATCAATCATATGCTACTAGTTCTTCATTCCATTATTCTTTCCTAAATTCTGCCCCATCATACCAAAAAATTGAAAAATCCATTCTTGGCATTTGCCACATTTTCTGGCCAAATGATTTATGTACATGTATTTCATTGTTTCCATGATTGATTTATGCCTGCTCAAATTTTTCTCTTTCATGATTCATCAATTACAGTGACTGACTTAGCAAAAGCTTAGCCCATGATGATCAGTGACACCCCACTATTCTATTGCAAAAGCAGAACCTCTACCTAGCTTAATCCCTCTAACTTACCTTGCAGTTGAGTAACTTTTCTTACGGCCAAGTGAAGGTATTTGTTAAAAATAATTTGTGGTGGAGGGCTTGTCCAGGGAGTAGAGAGGGACTAAGGGGCTCATTCTGACCGCGGCGGACGGCGGTCGCCGCCCGCCACGCGGTTCCCGCCGAAAGACAGCTCGGCGGTCAAAAGACCGCGGCGGTCATTCTGGCTTTCCCACTGGGCTGGCGGGCGACCGCCGAAAGTCCGCCCGCCAGCCCAGCGGGAAACACCCTTCCCACGAGGACGCCGGCTCAGAATTGAGCCGGCGGAGTGGGAAGGTGCGACGGGTGCAGTTGCACCCGTCGCGAATTTCAGTGTCTGCTAGGCAGACACTGAAATTCTTTTTTGGGCCCTCTTACGGGGGTCCCTGCAGTGCCCATGCCATTGGCATGGGCACTGCAGGGGCCCCCAGGGGCCCCGCAGCACCCCCTACCGCCATCCTGTTCCCGGCGGGAGAACCGCCAGGAACTGGATGGCGGTAGGGGGTGTCAGAATCCCCATGGCGGCGGAGCGCACTCCGCCGCCATGGAGGATTCTCAAGGGCAGCGGAAAGTCGGCGGGACACCGCCGACTTTCCGTTTCTGGCCGCGGCTGAACCGCCGCGGTCAGAATGCCCAGCGGTGCACCGCCAGCCTGTTGGCGGTGCTACCGCCGACCTCCACCATGGCGGTAATTACCGCCAGGGTCAGAATGACCCCCTAAGTGCCTGATTTACAGTTTGGCAGATGGGATTCTCTGTGACAAACATGGCAAATAATATATATATATATATCCAGTTTCCTTCCCTGTACTGCAGTGCATTGTTTTTTCCACTGTCTACTTATGGCAGACAGGATAGCTGTTTTATACGTGACGTGTGTAGCATAGTATTATTATTCATCTGCCTCTTTGGAGTCATGGTAGAATTGAAAGGCAGTTGTAGGAGAGCAGCAACATTGGAATTAAAGTAAGATAATAAATTGTCCATTACAGCTGCCCCCAAAACATGCTGCAGTCTGTAGAGAGTAGCACAACCGATGCTAGCATGCCTCCATTAATATTGCATAACAATAATACTATTAATTGTGTTATACATACATCTTACTGATTAATAAGAGATAATTTTTGTGTTTACACACAAAGGGGGTCATTATTACCCCAGTGGATGGTTGTAAAATGGAGAAAAGTACTGAGGCAAACCGCTAATGTACCACACTGTACTTCAGTCTCCAGCCAGGCGTCCATCACTAGCTCATCCACGAGATTATGACCCTGCCTATCGTCACGGTTTCTGTGGCTTCCATACCGCCACAAAAATCATGGCGGTAGGCACTATCAGTGACAGGGAATTCCTTCCCTGTCACTAATAGGGGACTTTCCCACCCCCTCTGCCTCCCCAGGTTTCTCCCCCACCCCTCCTCCCTCTCCAGACCGCCCCTCCACATACACACACCTTCACTCACCAATGAACACACGCATACACAGACTCATACCAACATTCATCCATGCATGCATACATCCATTCACACACACTGACACATATACATGCACACACGCATGCACACAACACAACATACACGCACTCACACATCTATACAAGCACACACAGACAACACGCATCACACACCCTCATACACGCACGCACATACATACACACACACACAGGAAGGGTGGGAATTGGGAAGGGCAGTTGAGGCAACGACTTTTGGGGAATGTTGTTACTTTGGACATTGCGGAGATTTACTTATTTGTTTGGGGAGAGGGGTTGGTCTGTTGTGGGTGGAGAGAGTGTGTTTTATTTGTAAAAACAATCAATTAGTAGTTTTTTAATATGACAAAAATTAGCTTTTTTGTCTGCACTGCTTTTTGCGCAGCCTAGACTTTCAATTGCCAAAAACCTGCCCTCTGAGTGGTCACATACTGTACACAAACATTTCCCCTTATACTTTCCCTAGCTAATTTTGAAGGCTCTTCCATATAATTATTGGCTTGGCCATTCACTTTAGTTATATCCAAACAATACTCAGCTAGAAGAGTGGGAACAACACAGACTAGGTTTGTCTTATTGCGTGGGGATATTCGCTTTTGCCACTTTTGCAGCACCCAGCCGTTATCAAAGTGTATACCAGTTAAATGTACCCTTGTCCTATTACCCTCTTTTACTATGTTGGCCACTAGAGGGATATGTCTATGCCTATTGCGTATTGCTTACAACATGCATAGAAAGTTTTAATCTTCAGTAGAAATTACTAACTAAACTAGTTCACTTCACTTCTTAGTTCTCTTACCTGAATAGAGGAAGTGATGGCTGCAAACTCACTCAATCTTCCAAAAACTGTTTGCAGGGCTTCTCAAGGTGCTTTCTTAGTGGGGGTGGTAGTAGTAACAGGCTAGAGTGCTAACAGGGAAGAAATGACTAGTGAGGTCCCACTCCTACATAGGTGAACTCCAAATGCAGCATTATTCAGAGGGATTATCCATCATATACAACTAGATTGAAAGAAAACACAAAGTTAGCAGATTCATATCATACCTTATAAAAGATTGAGATCAGTATACCACCATGACACAGACCTGATATTATTAGAAGTATTAGCATTAGCAACTTCTGAGCAATGAGGAGCTAGTGTTAAATAAATTTATCAAAACAATTAAAACAAACTAACAAAATCCTCAATTCAGGAGGAGTAGACTTAAGAAAGGAGAATGTTAAGTGTTTAATATGATATTGGTGAACAATGTTATATTTTATTAATTTCTTTTAGGCATGGGTGGGTAAGTGAGTCTTACGTGGGCTATTGCTCAGGTAAGAGAAGATACTGTAGTGATTTGGTTTTGCTTTCACCACATCTGCCCCATTAAGTGTGTGATTCATTTATGGTGTGAATTCATAAGTCACACCTCAAATTTATCACACAGCCTGGGTGAAGAGGATTAGGGTTTGCACTTCCCAAATCAACACACCTCCCTCCACAGGGCTGAATAGGCCTCCTAGAGCCACCAATATGTTGTTTTCCCTTTGAAGTACATAACTTCCTACTTCTGGCTGTTGAGGTAGTCTTCCCCTAAGTTCTGACTCAGAGAAAAGAAACATTCCGACTCCCAACCCAGATGAGATTGAGAGAGATAGATCTGCAGTGCACTGTGGTGATGAGCAAGAAGAGCAAAATAATTTGAATATTTTATGTAGATTTGTATTTGTTCACAGCCAAGCATAGGATTCAGCTCTCAACAAACTCATGTACTTCTTCATTGCTGTTCACACCAGAGAACCTTTGCAACACATCTTTAACTGGTCCTGTAGCAGATGCAACAGCTGGATAGCTTGGCTCATCTTACTGTCCTCCTTGCTGACTTCCCATGTGAAAACTTCTAAAGGAAGTAGCATTTGTACGAGGCATTTGATTAGGGTCCATTTGCCTATTTCCAAGATCATGCTTTTCCCAGTTGCATCCCCTTTGATAGACATAGTAAGTGATAGCTCTGTACTGCTCAAACAGACTTTTCGACATGTAGTAGGTAGAGTTCCAACATGTTGGCACCTCCCATATGAGGGCTTTAGTTGGTGCTCCACTAGCACGTTGAATTATCCTCAACTGCATTCCGTATTTAAAAAAATGGCTGAAATGAGTGCAGATTCTTCTGCAGGTGGTCAGTATGTTACTGTGTCCTCTTTTTTTAGAAAGACCTGCACAATCAGCTTGATGCAATGCGCCAAACTTGGCACCATGAAATATCCACCACCTGCCAAGGCCTTGACTATATTAATGTTGGTGTCCTTGGAAACAAATCCAATTCGGAGACCTCTGGGTCATAACCATTCAAACACCTTGCTCTTAAAGTCTTCCAAGATGTTTGCAGCTGTATGGGGTTTCTCAATGGCAAAATTCTTACTGTTGCATGCCTCTGAACACCATCAAGTTTCTTCAGTGTTGAGCAGTGCAGATAGCTATTTCCTCACCCCCGTAAAAGAGATCCAGTGTGCAGTGATACACATCTAATCATTTGCTTGTCAACTGGTCCACATGTCGGTCACCACGTGGATGGTGTGAACAGTACTCTGCTGCAAAGCTTGACCAGCCAATTGCAGCATATTGTGATTGAATGCTGAAACAACAACTCTGGAAAAATAGGTCCATCTGGGAATCTTCCATTTTGGGCAAATTTCCACCACAAATTCTATAAATCCCACTCCTTCCACAAAAGAAAAAGGAAGAAAAAGGAAGTGGTTGCATTTGTAGGGCCCTTCCTGCTTAAACATGCCTGTATCTTTTCTTTTTTTTCTTTTGTGGTGCTATTGACAAGTGAGACTTCCACAGAGAACCAAGAGGTGGTAGACTCAGTGTGCTTCTTGGAGTAGTTGTCACTGTATGCTGTGCTGTCTCCATTTGACTGTTGTGCCATTTTGATGTCACTTATGTTCCTGGCGCACTGCTAGGGACAGGGATGCTTTGTTTAAAGCTATCACCCTCTTCTTCCTCATCACCTCCCACCGTAATCAGAGCTGATTCCCTTCTCTCATCACCACCACCACCTGCAGTGATTTTTTAAGTTCCTCCCACCAGATAGTGAGATGTTTTTTCATATGGGCTGTTTGGCCTCAAGTACCATAATGTGAACCAGGCTAACCTTGACGGACACTTGTTTGCCAAATGTAGCATATTGTAATGTTATCCTCCTGCTTGCTAATCATAAAGAACCCCCAAAATGGGGAAGAAAACTTTTTTACTGTTCCACTGGTGCCAATGCCTGAAGAACTGGAGTTAGTTTGGTGTGTTGATGGTTGCCTCTCTGCAGTGTGTAATTCCACTGAGGTAGTGGTGAATGCAGGTCTCAGCAGGGGCCTTCCAAATATGGCATACACAGATGGCAGGCAGGGGGTGCAGGGGAAAATGGAGCACTCCTTAACAAATTAATGCTGGTGTGGGCTTATAGCTGGTGGGGAGTGCATGGGAAAATGACACAATCCTTAAAAATTGAGTGCTGGCATGTGCCTATGGCAGACGGGGGAGAAGAGGAAAATTGAATAATCCTTAAAAAATGAATGGTGGTGTTCGCCTGTGGCAGGCATGGGGTGTACAGGAAAATTGAATAATCCCAAAACATTTATGCTGGCATGTGCCTTTCACAGGCAAGGGGGTGCAGGGGAAAAAGAATAATCCTTAAAAATGAATGTTGGTGCTTGTCCACTGCAGGCAGGGGACAATGGAATAATCCTTAACAAATGATTGCTGATGTGTGTAAATGACATGCAAGGGGCTCAGGGGAAAATGGAATAATCCTTGAAAATTAAATGCTGGTGTGTGGCTATGGCAGGCAGGTTATGCAGGGAAAGATGACATTAGCTTTAAAAAATGATTGCTGGTGTTCTTCTATGGCAGGCACGGTGTGAAGGTGAAAATTGAATAATCCTTAAAAATGAATGCTGATGTGCATTTATGGCCTAAGAAAAGACCTGTGACAGGCGGGGGTGAAGGGAAAATGTAAAAAAAAGTGATTGCTGATGAGAAATCCATTGGGATAGCATGAGAAATCCATTGGGATGCAAGGGTTGCAGGGGAAAATGGAATACAATCTATATAAACATTGTTCATATACATATACTACAGTGATCCTCAAGCACATTAAACTGATGTCAGGGAAAAAAATAAAACAAATGAACAATGTTCTTAGAAAATGGCTTTGAAAGCTGGAAAAAGGATCATTTTACGCTAGATGACTGTCTGAAAATGGCCACCACCCACATGGTCAAACATAAGCAAGCAGGGAGGCCTAGAAAAAAAAGAAGACATGCAGACCCATGGCAAAAGTACACTGACAGGCTACACAAAATGGCCACCGGCCACTGGGTCAAACAACATCAACAGCAAGCAAAGAGGCCTTGACAACAAAGAACACATGCAGGCCTATGACAAAAGCAGCTTGACTACTACACAAAATGTCCACTGGCCACATGGTCAAACATCAAAGACAACAGCAAGCAAGGCAGTCTGGACAACAAAGAACACATGTAGGTCCATCGCAAAATCACACTGACTGTCTACTACATAAAATGCCCACCAGCAACATGTTCATGCCACAGCATCAACAACAAGCAAGAAGGACGGGAATACAAAGAACACATGCAGGCCTATGGCAAAACACACTGGCTGCACAAAATAGCCACCGGCCACAAGGTCAAACAACAACAATAGCATACAAGGAGGCCTGGATAACAAGAAACATATGCAGGCCTATGGCAAAAGCAGACTAACTGTCTGCTACACAAAATGGCGGCCGGCCACATGGTCAAACACCAACAACAAAAACCGGCAAGGAGGTCTGGAAAACAAAGTACACATGCAGGCCTATGGCAAAATCACACTGACTGGCTACTACACAAAATGGCAGCTGGCTACATTATCAAACCAAAACAACAGCAAGCAAAGAGGCCTAGAAAACAAAGAACACATGCAGGCCTTTGGCAAAATCACACTGACTGGCTGTACAAAATGGCCATAGTCCACATGGTCAAACAACAGCAAGCAAGGAGGCATGGACAAGAAAGAGCACATGATGGACTATGGCAAAACCACACTGATTGGTTGTACAAAATGGCCAAACAGTCAAACAATAACAACAACCAATAAGGCACGGACATCAAAGAACACATGCAGGCCTATGGCAAAAGAACACTGACTGGCTGTGTAAAATGGCCACAGGCCACATTGTCAAACAAAAGCAAACAAGGAGGCATGAACAACAAAGAGCACATGCAGGCATATCTATACTGACTATATAAAAGGGCTGCCAGCCACATGGCATGGAGAACACAGACAAATGTTTGCCTATAGCAAACACACACACACACTAGTCAGTCAAAGGAGGCATGATAAACAAAGAAGAAAACACTCCTATTAATTCAGTGCCAAAAATGGAAATTAAAAGTCAGCTATGAAATAGTTTTACAACAACAAACCACCTCCAAAGGCATGATATTACAACACCAAAATACACTTTTTACACATGAAAAAGTGAAATTCACAAAAACACATTTTTTCATTTAATCCAATGCCATGCCTCACCTAAATCATAGATGTTCTTAAAAAACATACCACCACAGAAACAGTTGTTTCATATACCCAATGACTAATACTATTTGGATGGCCGGTGTGCAGACTAGACCATGTGGTTAAAAAAATTAACAGTGCAAATTTAACACACATGGAAAAAAATGTCTTAACTGTGCAACCCTTTTCCCTTATAAAAGACAAAAAAATAAAAGAAAAAAATACTAGGCCACTACTGCACTTCCTGTCCACCCACCACAGCAACAATTAACTTTAAAAATTGAATACACAAAATTCAACTAAAAAAACTGATGCATGCCCTCTATCAAACAACACTCTCATCCAAAATTGATGACCTTACTTCTTGTGATGTCCCAAAATAATGTCCTTAACTTAAATACAACACTGTATATGCAGCAGGAATTGCAGAAAAAGAAAGTGATCCTTTCACTTTGAAATCCAAATGAACAGTAAACAGGAGATGGAAAAAAGCACTGGGACGAGCCTTCTGGACACGAGGAGGATGGCGGAGTTTCTGGGGCAATTCCTTCCTGTTGAAAAAAAAAGTAAAATAAAAAATGTTTTTAACACAAAAAACACCCTGAGGTGTCTGTTCGAGTAGAATATCAACTCGAAAAGGTATTTTCAAGTTGATTTTGTTGCGTCTCGAGTAGAAAATCTACCCGAGAACCAGTCACATGATAGCTAGCGATCACCTGTGTCACAAAATGGCACCAGAAGGCTCTGTGATGGCTGTATATTGCACTAATTGGCAGCAAATCTTGTTCACACTCACAAGTGTGTGTTTACCAAGCCTCGTGTATGCAAACTGGAATATAATTCCATCACACACCGGATGGTGGAATTTGACAGGGTCTCCGTGTTACATTTGTAATGCAGAGCTACTCGAATTCTACCAACACCATGAGCGGAATTATATTTCAGCACAGGCCTAGTCAAAAGGCCTTTGACATCATTAACGAAGTTCTGTATTCAGCACTTGTACTAAAGCACCGGACTTTAGTAAAGAGTTTTTTCCAAACTGATGTTACGGAACATGGGATTGAGGCAGTTCTGTCACAGCTAAATGACCAGGGTAAAGATCAAACAGTTTTCTTTATCAGCAGGCGACTCATACCCGGAAAGCAGTGTTGGAGTACCATTGAAAGGGATGACTAGGAATTGTTTGGTCCCTGAAGAAGTTGAGACCCCACTTGTTTGGGACTCACTTCACAGTTCAAACTGACGACCGGCCTCCCAGATGGTTGATGCAGGTGAGAGGAGAGAACCCCAAGTTGTTGAAGTGGTCCATTTCCCTAGGGTATGGACATTACAGTGGAACACAGACCTGGGACTGACCATGTCAATGCAGAAGGCCTTTTCAGGTTGTTTCACTTAGCTGATGAGAATTACCAGGATAAGGTTTAGTGTCTCATCATCGTTCATCTGGGGGGGCATGTAACGAAATGCTCCTTTTTGCATGTTCACCTCAACATTTTTGGACTGATTCTGCTGTTTTTTCAACTCTGAGAGTGCACTGAAGCCTGCTAACCAGACCTTAGTGCCAGTGTTCTGGTATACAAATTGCATGTTAAATTGGATACACTCAATTGGTGACGACTGATTAACTTATAAGTCTGTAGTATATGGTAAGCGGGTACCCAGGGCATGTGTGGAAGAGTGTCCACCCAGGGCTGTAGCACTGTGCACCCTTTGTGTGACAACGTACAAAATGGCTCCCATCCTACCACTGCAGACCGGAAGGACAGTGTTTACACGCCAGTTCGACTTTACCATTCACACCATTGGAAAAGCTACTCTATCCCTTAACAATCTATAGATGTCTCCCCTAAGGAAGGCCTATAGAGCCCTATGGCAAGGAGCTATGTTTTGATATGTAGAACATATATTTTGATTATGTCTTAACAGCAACACTTCCAAATTGTCGTTTTGATGTGGCTAAAGTTAATAGCCCCACTGGCTAACACAGGGTTACCAGTTGGCATCCCAATCAGGCTAACTCCTGAATGAGACTACCTAACTGGGTCATGTAAGTATCAAATTAAACCTGACCTGCCCAGGTCGAATCAAATGCCATAATTAAAGTTTAGCAACTTTTAGAAAGTTGCCACTCGGCACTCCAGTTAGCCCAGCATCCTGACGAAGGCCCTGGGACACACACAGCTTTTGGAATACCTGGGGAGAAATGTGAATGATTCTGCTGTAGAGCAATGTATTAACTCCTCTCCCAGGATGGCCACTCAGGGTGTTAGACCAAAAGGCAAACATCAAAGATGAAGCACTTTTGTGAGGGAGGTCACAGAAAACACTTCTGAGCAGGATGCCTTTTGTTCCTGCAGGAAAAGTGGAGACAGGCGTGTAGCCCTCTGGTAGCCACTCATCTAGGAGGAAGTGTTGTACCATCTTGAAAGGATCAAGAGTGTGGCACTGGAAGGTGGAAGTGTATTGCCTGCATTCCTGTGGCTGGAGGGTAAGTACACTGACATCGAAGTAAGGAGGACAATAAGAGGTTTTCTCAGTATCTCAATGAGGACTTTGTTAGCGAAAGATAACTGATTATTTCTTTGTGAGCACTGCCATTATGTAGATGGTAGTGGTGAGGCTGCTGTTTCTGTTGTTTAAGGTGAGTACATTTCTAGATTTATTGCTGCTTCAGAACAATTGATGATAGGCGAGTGCAGAGATTTCACACTTCATTCTGTCCATGTTTTGCTACCTATTCTTGCAGCCAGCCCCACTGTTACCTGATGTGAGATCCATCAATTTGCACAAACTCTGTGGATGAGGAACAGGCAGAAAATAACATTTTGAAAGCGAACAAACCCAAACTGATTCCAAAGCCTTAGAAAATGGATCCACAGCCAGTCTGGAAAATGTATCTAAATGTGCTATGAAAACTTCTGCATTTTGTTTTATCATCAAAATAGTTTATTTCAGAAAATTCTTTCCTTAAACACATAATACAACAAGTACGATTCATTAATACTAGCACAGCTGCTCAACATGTACTCAGCGCACCTTTACCTAAAATACATTTATAGAAATTTCATGAATACATAAAACCAGTTATGTCAAATTTTAAAATGATGAAAAAAAATAAAAATATCACATCAAGAATTTAAAACGTTAGCTCAGTAGTGCTAGTTTCCCAATAGAAGCTGTAACATTTTGTTTCAGTTCACAGCTCTTCTTGACAAAGGAAAGGGGGTACGCAGCATGATACTCAAAGAGTCTCTGTGTAGCCAGGGTCAGTGTCTGTGTGACAGCCAATCCCCCAGAGGTGAGAGGACATCACTCACAGTCTATACTTTCTGCTGCAGGACCTGAAGTTCTGCCTACAATCCCTAGAAGCCTACTTGCTAAGAGAGTGTAAGAGCATATCAAGACCTGCGGGAGCAGGGATTTGGAGGAAAAGCTGTCTGTGTTCCTGGCCTGAGAAGCACCAAGAGAAAACTGACTACCACAGTGGGAAGCCAGGAGCGACATGCACTCTGAAAGCATCCCCCATCTCTCTGAAAGCTACCTCTGTAAACTGCATCAAGACTTTTACAAGACTAATTACAGTGGGCCCAAAAGACTGGGACTGCCACTGCTGACATCCAAAAGACAAGCTGGCCAGCCTTGATTAGCCTGGAGGTTGAAGTCACAACACCCAAGATGAATCAGCCCAGAGGCCGCACTTGCTGAACCTGAGCAACTGTCTGAAGACAAGTGCTGCTGTGCATAGCTTTTGTATTGACTTCATTTAGCGGTGTTTGTACCAGAGCAAGATCAATGCTGCAGTCCCAGATGAAATGAAGGCTTCACTATGAGGATGGGTACGTGAACGGTACAGGCCACACTGCTAAGACTGCAACACCAACCAGTAGGTAAAAGTGGTGCATAGCCTGCAATGGGAGAGACTAGAATGCATAAAGTCTGCCTTGCATACTTGAGACTTTGTTGCCAAGTGAACTTGAAAGATAAAAGACTAAGCTGAGCTGTGGTCTTGATCGGTGAGGGTATGTGAAGGAATCTGCACCTATGTCTCTGTTGACACAGATATGCTAATTAGAAATTATTAATAATGCTTATATGTTATGATTTATAAAAGTTCATAGAGAAATTAATCGTAGAGAAATATTTATGTGCATGTTTGAAAATGTGCCCACGTGTATGTCAGCCACTTAAACTTGTATTAAAAGAACTAAAATTGTGTGAAATAATGAAAATGTATAATAATAATGTAGTAATATGTCATATTAAGATGTATAACCTATGTTTTGCATTATATTGTAGAATTAACTTAGCCGAAGTTGTGACCTAGTTCTGCCAGGCCTCATGCAGAAGCCAAATTATTAGAGTTTGCTGGAGAGAAGTTGAGAGGCTAAACTGACCTTGAACCACCCGATGTTAAAGTTTGCTTAGCTATAATTTTCTGCTGGACAGGAGATGATGGAATCGAATTGAAACAATTATGTGTAGAGTAGACGAGATGTACTTTCCCATGACTAGAACAATAGAAGCACTGACAGGAGAAGAAGATGCAACATTTTCGATAACTGATGAACCGGATGATGAAGGCATCGTACAGCGAACCAATCAACTAATTGGAGATGGGGAAATATTAGAACTCATAGATTTGTATAATGAATATTATAGGTTAGAGTCATATCTGCTGATTGACTGACCTTTTAGGAATTAGGGGGATAGACTGAAAAACTAATAAAAAGTCATGACAAGGGGCTAAAACTGGAGATGCGAGGAGAAAATTGATGATGTATGAAGACGCGATTCGAGATTATGTCATTGGGCTCATGCTCTTGAGAGCCTGATGCGTTGCTGATCGATTGATGACCTGAAGACGAAGACTGAGTTTGTTGCTGATCCATTTCGTGGATAGGTAGCTATGACAATGTGACTAATTAACTTTTGTGCCTTTCTTTCTATGTACTAACTGCTCTGTTTCATAGGTTATCTACTAGCTAGATGTTTTTCCAAATTCGTGTTTCAAAATTGTTTTTGCATGAAGTCCCACATGCTAAATGCTAATTTGGGTTAGGTAGAATTCCTTGGGGGACGTTGACAGTGACAAATTGCTGAACTCTGCTATTAATGCTGTTATATTCATCTTTGTTGGCTTATGCTGAAGCATTCTAGCATATATTTTCTCAAGTTCTGATTAGATGATGTTATTGGTGGTCATTAATGAACTAATTCTGAGCTGATTGAATAAAGTTTGATCTTACTTGATGACCTAGTTTTGGAACTAATAGGGAAATAAAATGTATAAAACGTATAATTGAGTTGTGGTTATTCATGAAATGTTGATATATTGTCTCATGCTTAATGAATCTCTTAGTGGTTGGTGATTGATTACATTGATAATTGATGTTCATCGATTACTACATAGCTAGGATGCTCCATGCGATCCAAAAGGTTTATCGGCCTATACGCGTCCCCTTGTAAGTTTACTTGCTAAGGACCAGATGCGCTAGCAGTTCTTGGTAGCAGCTTGATGGTTAGTTTCCTTGGAGAACTAATTATGTGGTGATTGGTGGTTATGGTGGTAGTTTAAGTTAGGGTTAGTTGTTAATTTTTATGAGGTTTGAATTTTGTTTTTCTGAAATAGCAATTGTAGCAAAGATGATGTCCCCTTAAGCCCAAAAATGACTTTCCCAGATCCTGGATCCCGCTAGTAAAGTTGGGTATGTTCTCTGTGTTTTTGTGATAGTATAAAAGTGGTAGGATTGTGCTTGCAAAGGCTTATGTAAATCGCAGGTGAATTGTGATGTATGTTCGGGAAGTCAGGAGTTTATGTACTCCAGTTGAGGTTTAGTAGGAGTGTGCGTACTCCACAGTATGAGAGTAGGGAAGTCGTTGAACTTCATATGTGTATGGCGCTTTGTGCTCAAAAATTGCCCATGTGGTTGTTGGTGATGTACAGACCCTGCATGGTCTAAGACTCCGGAGTATACTGACAAGTGTAGGAGACACTTGGTTATAGGTTGTAATCTGTCTGGTTTAGTAGGTTGATCGGGCGTGGTCAACAAGTCGGTGTGTGAGTTAAGTGAGTAAGGGAAATTTTCGACTGGGATTTGTCAAGTTCTATGTGCACCAGGACAGACCCATTGATCAGTTGAGAGTGAAATTTGCGGGTCGAATTTTGCTTGTGAATGTGAGAGACTGAGAAAGAGAAATAGCTACATGAGCGAAAGGGCCATTAGCGAAAATCCGTAAGGTCTCCAAAGCAATTGTGTACCTTCCTGTAGTAAACCAGCAGGTTTGTTTTTGGTTATTGGTTTTTAGTTAGTGTTCGCAATAATTTTGCATTGGTTTTGTGTGAATCACAGATTTGGAGGTGAAGCCGCAAGACTTTGTCAGCCACAGTGTGTAAGTGTGACGTCAGAGTGAGCCGTGCTGGGCTAGGATGGTTAGTGAGAAGAGTTGCAACCAGATTGGCAGCCGTCCGTGAGGGGCAATTGGTTGAGTAAGCAGGTGAAGGGAATCTTGGGAGTAAAAGTCATTTCCTTATTGAATCGAATACACAAAAACTAGCAAGATGAAGTTGTTCAAAGTGTTCAGAAGTGCCACAAAGGGTGAATCTTACATTAAGCCGACAGTTGGGGAGCCAACCCCACCGGAAAGTTCTCCAGCATTTATTGTGATGGAGGAGCGAGGTGTTGCGCCATGTCTTTGGTTAAAGAAATGGTGCAAATTGACAGAGAAACAGGGAGCTTTATCTTTTCCAGAGCATAGAACATTTAATTTGAGAATTTTGGATCAGTGGCGAATTACATTATATGAGACAAAGCCACTTTCAAGACCGGCACAGTTTGAGGCTTTAGCAGTTTGGGAACTTGTAGCCAGAAAACAACAAGAGATGAAGTTCCAATGGAGAATAAAGAAGGTAGAAAAGTCATTGGCAGAAGCAAGGTGGAATTGGGAACAGAAGAAGTGGAGAACGACAATGCTGCAGGGTTTTAGGTTGTTTCCTGCTATTGGAGAGGAAGATGAGTCACATGAAAAAGAGGATGACGACAAGGGTTCAAGAGATAATAAGAAGAAAAAGACTTATGTAGAAGAGGAAGATTCAGATGTTGAGGATCTTATTATACAGATATTGAGGAATCGACCTCCGCCATATGCGGCACATGAAGGGGGTCCAAGTACCAGTTATTTTCTGACTGCTCCAGCACAAGTGACGGGAACAGTGGGGCCAGTGCAGACAGATAATGGGCAGGTACAAGGGATAGTGCAGAGTACTCCTAATGCAGTGACTACTTTGGTGGTACAAGCACAGATGCAGCCACCATTGATACGGAGAATTTATCCAAATGTACCAGTTCTTGAGACAACTTCAAACTTAGTGGTGCCATCGGAGCAAGTGATTCCGAGGCCAATGCTAGTTCAGACTGAGCTGACTCCAATGTTGTTGCCTCAGGCACAGCCACAGGGTTTGCCGAAGTTCACACCAATGACAGGGACACAATCAGATGTGACACCAGTGATGAATCAGACTATGGGAGTAGCCCTTCCACAAAATGCGAGTGTCAGAGCAGCACCAGATGCAATATCACTGCTGATTACTGTTGGTCCAGTGGTACCATTGTTTGCATATAAGAAAACGATTACAGGAGAACAAGGTGAAATGTCACAGAGCCTCATGAGGAGGGGAGTGAGTGATCATGTGCAAGTGATATCGTCTATGGGTCAGACCTTTGATGGATCTAGACCATTAATGGATCTTAGTCTACTTGTTGTGCTTCCAGATGCGATAAATGGCCAGAGTGCAAGTCAGAGCCTGGAGCTTCTGACACCTCAGACTCCAGGTGCAGTAGTACAGCAGGTACCATTGCCGAATGCGAGTAACATCTCATTACAGGGATTTACAGCACAGCAATTGAATGAGTGGTTGGATAGTTTGAATACTCCTCAAAACACTTCCAAGGGTGAAGAGCAGATAAATTGTGTAAGGCTGGCTACAGAAATAACTGAGCTAGTCGAAGGAACGATGGGAGTGAATAGATTAGAATCCTATACACAAGAAGAGCTGAGGTATTTGTGTCCAAGTATTATGAGAGAAGTGGGCAAGATACATCAGAAATTGGTAGATGTAGCAGATAAACATGACATAGAAATTGCGAAAACAAAGCATTTGAAACAAAGCTATAGGTTAGATTTTGAGGCAAAAGATTTTGAGCACATGAGATCAGCAGGGATATAGGAGCAGAATTATTGCAGAGCGCTCAGATTTGGGGAGCTTTAGAGAAGTGAAGGCAGATGGGCAAAGAAGAAGGATAAACAGAAACAAGATTCACAAGAAGGGTCTGAAGGTGCTCAGAAAGAAAAGGATCCAGTAAAATTTGTACTGATGAGGGGAATTCCAGGAGGGCAGTTTGTTCTTGTTCCATGGCACAGGAGTGATATTCTGTCATTTACAAATGATTATCCAAAACTGAGAGAGAAACCAGTTGAGTGGTACCAGCAGACAGATAGATTTGTGAAGCTTTCTAAATGTTTGTGGGAAGACTTAAATACCTTGTTGGAAATAGTGGTTCCAGCTGACTTGTGGGTTGAATGTAAGAGAGCAGTAGATTGGCCGACGAGTGAACCGGAAAGGGATAGAGTTACATGTGCACCATCACCTGAAGTGATGAAACATTATTATAAGGTGATCGAGTTCCTGAAAACGAGAATCTTGCCTAAAAACATTAACTGGCAGAGGATTGATAGGACAGTGCAGGAGGTGAAAGAGTCAATACATACCTAATATGAGAGATTGCTGAAGGCGTTCAAGGAGTACAGTGGTAAAGAAGCAATTGAGCCAAAAGACATGTTACACTTTGTGTTCAGGTTCATCGAAGGAGTGAGACCTGAAATAGGGCAGATGATTAAGAGTCATTTCATTTGCTGGCAAGTGAAGCTGATTGATGAGGTATTGCAGTATGCGAAATATTGTAGTGATGAGATTGAGTTGAAGCAGAAAAAGCTGAAGGAGAAGGCGATGATGATGCAAATCAAAGCAGCTCAGACAGGAGTGCAGGGAGCTTTAGTGCAACAGATACCCCAGCAGCAGCGAACTGTCATGTTCCAACCCCAGATGAGAGGTAGGGGTCATGGAGTCAATATGACTCATGGTCCAAATTTGAGTACTGTAGTGGTTCAAAATGATGTGCAAGGGATGAAAAAGATTTTATTGTGTCACCTGTGAGGAAACGTGGGACACTGGAAGCGGGAATGTCCGTTGATGGTGCAGGATGGTGTTGTTCAGCAAGGTGGTGATGTCAATACATTTCAAGCTGTGAAAGTCCCTAGAATGAGATGACTTAATCTGAACTTGCAAAATCAAGTGCAGAATTTTCAACCCATGCAGCAGGTGCAAGTGCCGCGTGCACAAATGACACAGTTGCAACCAATGCAGCAGCAGGTTCCTATTGTACCTAGACAGCAAATGCAGATACCTCAAGCCCCGATGGAACAGCAACAGATGATGCTTGCTCTGCAGGGCACAGGTCAGAGACAAGATAGTAGTAATGACACAATGCACCAATTCCCATTACATAGTGAGAATGAAATAAACAATGAATGGATGAGTATTAGTTCGGATGAAGAGCTATGTATGCTTGCAGCGTCCTTACAGGTAGATCTGAGAGGACCCTTTGTGAAGGGAAAGGTGATGGGTCACAGGGTTTCATTTCTTGTGGATACAGGAGCTACACGCTCTACAGTGAGAAGTGCAGAAGTTCTGAATTTACCTCTTTCAGGCAGAACAGTTGAGGTTGTGGGAGTAGCAAACAGACAATTGACAAATCTGATCACTGACCCAGTACAGGTTGAGATTGGCAACTTTCAGGGACTGCATAAGTTTGTAGTCTCTCACTCAAGTCCAGTATCTCTACTGGGAAGGGACTTGTTGTGCAAGACCAGATGTTCCACTAGTTGTTCAACTGCTGGAATAGAGGTTCAGACTAATAGTGATGATGAGGTAGAACCGGCACCTGAAACTGAGACTGAAAGCGTTAACGAAGAGTACCCGTTGATTGAGTTTTTCCTGATGCTTACTGTGAAAGAATTGCATGCAGACTTGCAGGGAACAGTACAGGAGAATGTATGGGATCTGACAGATAAAGAAGTGGGTTTGATCAAGGGAGTAGAACCGATTAGGATCACTTTCAAGCCGAATGTAGTGTTTCCGCAGCTTCCACAGAATAACATGGCACAGGATGTTCTGACGAAGGTGGCGCAAATAATTGGAGATTTTCTAAAACAAGGGGTTTTGAAAGAAGTGTTGAGCAGTCCGTGCAATTCACCGATAATGGGCTTAAAGAAGCTGTGTGGGAAAGTGCGCATTGTGCAGGTTTTGCGAAAAGTGAATGACATGGTGGTCAAGTGTTATCCTGTAGTGCTGAACCCAGCAGTGATACTGTTTCAGATTCTTTGAGATGCTGAGTGGTTCACAGTGGTTGATTTGTCACAAGCTTTCTTTTCTGTGCCTCTTCAAGAGGATAGTCAGTTTTTATTTTTAGTTTCAAATTCTAGACAGAGTCTCCAGCTGGTGCAGGCATCCTCAAGGGTATACGGAGTCACCGTCTCTGTTCAATTAGATCCTGAAAAAGAACCTGGAGTCACTGGAACTCCCATACCAATTGACTCTAGTACAGTACATTGATGATTTGATGACTGCGTCCAAGACAAGGGACAAGTGTAAGTATGACTCGATTGTCCTGTTGAATCATTTGTGAAAATTTGGACATAAACTTTCACCTTTGAAATTGAAGTACTGTCAGAAGTCAGTGAAATACTTGGGACACCAGCTTGAGAAGGGGTCAAGGAGAATCTCCAGAGAGAGAATTACAATGATACTGCAGAGAAGTCCTCCGACTTCACAGAGAGATGTCAGAATGTTTCTGGGAATGGTAGGTTATTGTCGTCAGTGGATTCCAAATTTTGCTGAGATTGTCAAACCATTGCAGCAGCTGACACACAAAGATGTTACAGACCTCATAACTTTAGATGAGGATCAGATGAAAGCGTTCACTGAGGTGAGAGAGAGTTTGTGCAGAGCTCCAGCTCTGTGAATGCCTGATTAAACAAAGCCATTCACATTGTTTTGTCATGAACATGATGCTCATTCATGTCTGTTTTGACACAGGTTCATGGAGGTACTTATTGCCCAGTAGCCTATTTATCAGCTACCTTGGACCCAGTCGCAACAGCCTTACCAGGTTTTTTGCGCGCGGTTGCCACAGTTGGTCAAAGCCTTTTACTGACAAGGACGAAAACACAGTACTTGACTAGTGCAAGATTGACAAGGTATGAGACTAGCATACTAGGTGCACAAAATGTAACATTGAAAAGATATACAGTATTGAACCCGGCAACATTACTTCCGAGTGATACTGTTGAAACTGAAAAGGAGGAAGACATTGAGCATGATTGTCTTGAGGTAACTGAACTGTGTACAAAACCAAGGCCTGATGTCAGAGATACTCGATTGGAAGAAAATGATCAAATTGTCTTTGTTGATGGCTCATGTCTAAGAGATGGTACAGGGACATTGAGAGCAGGATATGTTGAATGCACATTCACAGGTACATTAGAAGCTTCTTGGCTTTGAGGTGTATATTCTGCACAAGTAGCATAATTGGTAGCTCTTACTAGAGAATGCCATGTTTCTGCGAGACTGAGAGTCACAATCTATGCTGAGAGCCAATATGGATTTGGAATTGTTCATGATTTTGTCAATTGTGGTCACAAAGCGGTTTCCTGACCTCTACTGGTACACCAGTAAGAAATGGCGACAAGATAAAGGAGTTGTATGCGATACAGTTACCCGAAGAAACTGCTGTGGTAAAATGCAGTGCACATCAAAAGGCATAGGATTAAATCTCACTGGGAAATGGATATGCAGATCAAGTCGCAAGGTTTTGCGCGTTGAAATGCATATCATCATCATCATCAATTAACTTTATTTCGGTAAGTAAAAACCATAAAAGTACAATACACAACAGATTTTTTTTTTTAAAGAAAAGAGGCACTAAAAATAAGAACACAATAAAAAAAGTTAAGAGAATTGGAAAAGGTTAAAATCCAACAAGATGAACATCAGATATGTGTCTCTAGAAATAGAGAGTACCACTCAGCAAGAAACCAATTCCCTGAATACATAAAAAATCAATAAAATAATGGAACAATATCTATGTACTGCAGATTAACAGCTAAAATCATGCATCAGAATTCAATAAATATACATAAATGAATCTAAAAATTAGCTACCCAGTCTTGTTCTTTAAAATCGCTAATCTAAAGCGCCTGATAGATTCAAGGAATTGTGCCACAGGTAGAACTATCTGGACAGATGGATCAGATTTTAAAATTCTCTCAGCATAAAAACAAGACCTGACACCTATGTGTTTGCAAAGGGGGGTGATCCCAAGAGCTCTTTGCTTATAGTATCCATGGCAATGAAAAAAAACATGTGACACAGTTTCTTCATTTTTGCAGCCCATCGGGCAGAGCTTTGATCTATTAGTGGAGCTGGACCATATGACGTTAAGGAACACAACGGGAGGGACCCAATTCTAAATCTAATAACAAGGGCGCGTGCGAATGGAGATAGTGCTGCGTCCATAAAGGACTCGAATTCGTAATGGCATTTGACTGATAAGTAACAATCAGCCATTGACAACGGGACAATCTTAGCAAATTGAGCAATCTGGACATTATGCCAAAAAGCATCCTTCAGCAACTGCGCAGCATTTTTGGAAATGGAAGATGGATCCCGCCAGTAGGACCCTAGACCGAGGTGAATTAAGGACCGTTCAACATAGGCACACCATTAAGTTTTGATAATAGAATTACAGCCCACCAGTTTAAGAAGCTCGCATCGGAATGGAATGAAGGCGTCTGTTGACCATAATCGGATCCAAAACAACAGGGGCCTTAAAGCGGCAATCTGTGAAATTGAAAAGAGATTTAAGTCCATTCGAATGGGCAGAGATGGAGTGCTGGAAGGAACTTTTAACAGCATCTTCAAGAATTGATTTTCTGCCCTTGTCAGATTCGCCAAATTACAGTGGCCCCAGAGTTCAGCTCCATATAGATCCCCCCCCGGCTTGGGATTTGTATATTTCAAGGGCAGGCGACATTGCAAATTTGGGAGATCTAGAAGCAAATCTTACAATGCCACCCGCCCTTTGCTTCAAGCACAGTAGAGATTTCTGGCGGTGGGCATGCCAAAGATGTGAATCTTCCAATTTAATGCCAAGATAATCAAAGGTGTCCATTCTTTCCAAGGATACGCCTTCTAGATATACAGGCCTCTTCATTTTGCGCCTAGTATCCCCAAAAACCATAAATTTTGTTTTTGCTGAGTTGATTTCTAAACCATGATCCTTGCAGAACTCTGAGAACTTGGAGAGCAGTCTGGAAAGACACATTACGGTTCGAGAGAGTAGCAAGGTATTGCATGCAAAAAGAAGACAAGGGAACTTCTGCCCACCCAAACTGGGAGCATCACCATGACAGTCTAGAAGGTATGGGATACATACATTAATGAACAAGAGGAACAAAGTAGGTGCAAGAACGCACCCCTGCCTGACACCGCGAGCTGTTGGAAAGGCTTGGGTCAGATCACCAGCCAGGCCCCAGCGAACTTTGGCACAGTTGTTAGAATAAAGATCTTTAATAATATTAATCATGGAACCCGGGACTCCAGTGTTTCTCAGAACCTCCCACAGCTTAGAGCGCGGGACAAGGTCAAATGCAGATTTTAAATCAACAAAGGCCACAAATAGATGGCCTTTATCTGCATCTACGATCTTCCACTTGATGGTAAGAAAGCGGAAGACCTGGTCGATGGTACTGACTTTGTCCCTGAATCCAGCCTGAAGATGACTTAAAACCAGATTTTTCGTTATCCAGTTTTTTAGTCTGGATAGCAGCTGGAAAGAAAATATTTTTTGCAAATGATCTAATAAGCTAATGGGTCTGTAATTCCCTGGGGAGCTCTTATCTCCTTTTTTGTGAATGGGGACAATAATTGCCACCTTCCACGAATCCGGATAACAACGAGTTGTCAAGGCAATATTCGATACCCTATTGATGTACCGGGTCCATGTAGATAGATCTGATTTATACAGGTCCGAAGGGATACCGTCAGGACCAGGAGCCTTCCCTGATCTTTGGGCACAAATTGCCAGCTCTGTTTCTTTTAGGGTAAAGGACGGCACAGCAGGGTAGCACAGTGAGGAATCAGTGAGAGTGTTATCAGAATCCGACCAAGAGCCATACAGTTCCCCAAAGTGGGAGAGCCAAGATTCTGCCTCAATGTAACATTCGGGAATAGACGAAACGGCAGGATCACTACGTGAAACCAAGAGCCAAAAAAGTTTGGCATCACGAGCACTGGCTGCCTCCGCCAGGCTCTCCCATAGGCTTACCTCATGCTTGAGTTTAGATAGTTTGCAAGTGGAAACATAGGGGGTCATTCTAACCCTGGCGGTCGTCGACCGCCAGGGCTAAAATGACGGGGCACCACCAACAGGCTGGCGGTGCCCCGCAGGGCATTCTGACCGCGGCGGTTCGGCCGCGGTCAGAAGTGGAAAACCGGCGGTCTCCCGCCGGTTTTCCGCTGCCCTTCTGAATCCTCCATGACGGCGCAGCTCGCTGCGCCGCCATGGGGATTCAGACACCCCTGCCAGGAACAGGATGGCGGTATGGGGTGTCGTGGGGCCTGCACTGCAGGGGCCCCCGTAAGAGGGCCCCACAATGAATTTCACTGTCTGCATTGCAGACAGTGAAATTCGCGACGGGTGCCACTGCACCCGTCGCACTTTCCCACTCCGCCGGCTCCATTCGGAGCCGGCGTCCTCGTGGGAAGGTTGTTTTACACTGGGCTGGCGGGCGGCCTTTTGGCGGTCGCTCGCCAGCCCAGTGTAAAACCCAGAATACCCGCAGCGGTCTAATGACCGCGGTGCGGTATTCTGGAGGGAGGAACTCTGGCGGGCGGCCTCCGCCGCCCGCCAGGGTGAGAATCACCCCCATAGTTTCTTCTCGCATGTATGATAACATCCTGAGTCTTGGATTTTAGGGCTTTAAACAGAAGGCTCTTGGCCTCCCGGCACTCCTTATCAAACCATTTACAATTGGGTCTGGAGGGTTTCCTTTGGAATGTAGAAGATTTAGTGAAAAGCACCTTGAGGTCCATAAAAAGAGCCACATGAGAAGACATAACTTCTAGGGGGGATAATACAATGGAGACGTCAAAGAGCTGATGACCGGAAACTAAGGCGCGGAGCTTATCATTAAGCAGATTGGACTTCAGAAACGAAGGCCATCTCACCACGCGCCTATTGCTGGACAATTCCAGCAAATCATTGGGAACAACCGGAACATGAAGCGATACATGCCCCGTAAAGAGAGTTGCATTGAATGTAATTTGTAAGGGGGCATGATCGCTAGTACGCCGTAATCCCACCTCTACGTTAATTATACAATACCAGACCCGCAGATCAAAAATGACGTAATCCAAAGTGCTGCTATAAAAGCCTCTAAAAAAAGTAGGTCTGGCAGGATTATCCTTTGGAAATCGGCCATTTCCAAAACAAAGGCCATATGTTACTGCAAGATCTATTATCTGCGACACCCTGGGGGAAGGAATAGACGGCGCAGATTTAGTTGAAAGCGGGGGGACATTCCACACTTCATCTTCAGCCTGAGTAGACTCAGCAAAAGCTGGGTCAAGGTCAATTTGAACATTTAGATCACCTGCGATAATAACATGATATTTAAAATGAAATTCAGATAAAAGATTGTGCAGGAGATGAATAGTGTCAGACTGATGATTGGGGGGGCCTGGTCTGTTATAGATATTAATACATAACACAGGAGTGCCTAAATTTGGCCATATTGCTGTTGCTAAGATGTCACAAGAGTCAACAGCAATTTCTTTTGCCCTGCCTACTTCAGTCAATTTAACCGAGGTGCATAACCCCCCCATCGCCCTTCCCCTTGGAGACTGAATCGCTTTTTTGGTAAAAGAGCAGTAACCTTGCCTTTACACACAGTCCGTAGCCCAAGTTTCCTGGAACATACAGATGCAAAAGGATTCGACATAGGCCCCCCACTCGAAATCGGATAATTTATTCTTGATGCCTGCCACATTCCAAGACAGAAATTTCCCTGGAGCATGCGTGGAACTGCAAGCAGGCATACAAAAGTCGACATCCGATGTTGAATTAGAAGTTGCCTTGGCAATACAAGATGGAACCCTTGGAGTGTTAACACCCGGGCCAAGTGAAACTCTTTGGAGTGACGTAGCCTGGGCATGTGGATCACTGAATTTACAAGAGTTGGAGAAGCATAGTCAATTCACATCGGATGTGTCGCCCCGAGGAACAGAGTCTCGGGTATTAGCATCTTTAAAATTGCGGCCCAAGGTAACCCTGTCAGAAAAATCAGAGTGGACAACCAAAGCAGAAACATTAGGAGGAGTTATCTTAACCCCAAGTGGACGAGAGGGCAGGATCTTGTTTCCCATAACAGGCACACTTTCTCTAAAAAATATGTCAGAGTCCGTTCTTAGCAGGTTGCGAGCTTCCATCTGCAAAAGCCCTGTAACTAAAGCTGGGTTAACAAGATTAAGTTTAATAATGTCCCGCCCATCCGAACAATCATGCACACGTGAGGCAGAAACGATATCAGCGTGGATAATAGAGCCACAGCCCCTAACATGGCGGATCCAATGCGACACCTTATTGATAAGAAGTATCTTCCTTCATGTGAGACATGAGAGGGGGGACATTGCATATGTAGATACAATTTTGATTGTGCGTGTGTGTGGAATGGACCACAAACTGTTCAGAGTTGGAAAGAGAAGATTTCAAATTCGCTTGCAGAGGGGCCTGAACATTTCCATAATGTGTCCTATAGGTGGGGCCCTTGTTGGATTCCTGAGGCAGTGGAGAAGCCACTGGCAATGCAGCACAAATTGAAAGACGAGAAGGTTGAGCTGGCGCTAGAATGGAGGTGCGCTGGGGGATTGGATCAGATTTTTTGAGGAGCCTAAGGACCTCAAACAATAGGCCCTTCAGCTCCCCAACTTCACGTTTGAGGCTAGAAACCATTGCTAGAACGTCTTCACTGGGAGAGTCGCAATTAGAGTTGGGAAACACAGGAGGCGGGGGCTGTTTGGCACACGCCAAGTCTGGTTTGTCCAAGGCTGAAAACCAATTTGTACAGGGAATCCCATTAAGGATAGGGTCAAAAGAGGTTGCATCTGAATTGGCAACAAAATCAGGCAAAGGAGAATGAGAAAAACAAGACAAGATGGAGGAAACAGGAGCTTGGACTGAAATTGGCAAGAGATGAACATCAGAAGTGGTGTTAGATCCTGTTGTTAAGAACGGCAAAAAGGTTCCAGATTTCAGCCTCTTACGAGCGTTACCCTCTTTTACCTTGAGGATAGATTCCACCTCCTCGATTAAATTGTCAATTTCTCTAGAGACGCAGTTAGAGTGGATTTGCGTAGCTCTATTGGATTTGGAAGTTTTAGACTTGGCTAGGCCTGGGTCAGGGCTGGAGCGCACCTTACGCTTTCCCATGCTGGATGCAAAAAGCTGGCCCAGAACTGGCGTGCTCCTCCCGTGCGCGACCCGCAAGCTGCAAGTTTTTCAGCAGAAGAAGCAGGTTCCAATGCTTCCCAAGGCCCAAAATAGACGATGGTTCTTTGATGGTTCTTTGAACTTGTCAGATGAAAATACCGTTTCTCTTCTCCTTAAGGGCCGGGAGATCCTCAATGGCAGAAGAAAGAGGGGGGCCAGCCCAGCCTCCTCCGGTCTCCGACGGGCACAGGACGGGCCCGCCCTTGGCCCGGGCGAGCCCGCGCGCGTCCCGTGAGCGGGAGCGCTGATCAGTTTTTAAAGGGCTCCTGCCCTTTCCGCGATGCCTGCTCCTCCTTGGCCCCCAGGTGAAATGGTTCCAAATGCATATCATTCAAAGACAAATGGGAATTGATGTCAGAAGAAGACAACACATGTACGAGTTTTGCATTGATACTCTGGAAGAGTTAAAAAAGAAACGTAGAAAGTAATGTTGACAAAGAAGAAAAACGTCTTTGTGCTAAATTGAAATGTGTTCAATGACCTGATGAGATTTGGGTTTCTGAGGAGGGTCAGATGGTCCTGCCAAATAGTTTGTTGTTGCAAATGGCCCGATACTACCACGGACAGGCACATATTGGGAGAGATGCCATGGTTAGATTGTTCAAGATCGATTGGTTTAACCCTAAGTTCAGGCAGGCAACAGAGGCAGTATGTCATCGCTGTTTAATTTGTCGGCGGGTAAACGTGGGAAAAGGGACAGTGGTAAACTTGAGCCACATTGGAAGAGCAGGAGGTCCATTCAGCAAAATGCAATTGGATTTAATTGAGATGCCTGCGTGTTGAAATATGTGTTGGTGATTGTGTGTGGTTTTAGTCACTGGATTGAAGCATACCCTACATGAAGGAATGACAGTCTCACAGTAGCAAAGTTGTTACTTAGAGAACTGATACCACGTTTCGGGTTTCTGAACTCTTTAGAATCAGACAGGGGAACTCACTTTAATAATGAGGTAAACATCGAACAAAAGTTGCATTGTAGTCACCGCCCTGAAGCATCAGGACTGGTGGAACAGATGAATGGTACCTTGAAATCAAGAATTGCAAAAATGTGTGCAGCTACAAATCTTAAATGGCCAGATGCATTGCCTTTGGTGTTGATGTCAATGAGAAACACACCTGACAGGAGGACAGGGCTGTCGCCCCATGAAATCCTCATTACCAGCAGCTCCAGCCAATGCACTTGTAAACATTACAGATGATATGGTGTTGGACTACTGAAAGGGTCTGGCTAATGTGGTTTGCTCTTTCTCTCAGCAGGTGCAGGCCACCACCCTTCCACCCATCCATGATCCAGGGCAAAACCTGAGAGCCCGTGACTGGGTCGTTGTCAGAAAGCATGTTCACAAGACTTGTTTGGAACCCCATTGGAGAAGTCCTCATCAGGTGGTGTTAACAACAAGGATAGCTGTGAAGTGTGCAGGACTTCCAAACTGGATACACGCAAGCCATACAAAGACAGTGGTATGTCCACCAGTTCATGAAGAAGCATTGTTGAAAGCACCAACAACAGCAAAGTAGGTTACCGCAATTTTGCAGGAAAAGGAGGCAATAATGCCTGAAGTTGAACCAGAGCTTGTGGAATATGGTTCTATTACCCCTGTAAGAGACAAAAGTGAAGAATTATAGGAGGGTGCACAAGAACCAATCTCAACGGACACAGCAAGAGAGCCTAGCTCAGCGGAGGTTCTCCCAGAAGCAGACGGTGCTGAAAAGCAGACAGAACAAATGCCAGCCCAAGAGGGGGAAAGAGTTGAGACGGATCAAAGTCAAAGTGATTCGACTCCTCCTCAGCCTATCCATCAAGGTCCAGCAAGAGAAAAAACCATAGAGAAAGAGAAGGAGAAGAATCCAATCCTGAGAAGAATATTAACAGAAGGATTGAGAAAAGGAGATAATTGGCCTGAATCGCAGATAGGAAAGATAAAGGAATTGGTCATAAATGAAACAATAGAGGAAGAAGTGAATACTACGAGAAAAGAAGAATTTAGTGAAGGAGAACTAAGAGAATAGCAAGTCGACGTTACGCAGGTCCTGAATGGGCGTATGAAACTACCTATGAATGGCAACACAAGTTTATGTCTTTTTGTTTTGATAGAGAAGTTCTGAGTCAGTACTTTGATGTAACCTGAAGGGAAATAAGAGCTGTGTTGTTGAGCCAATCTGAAAAACCTAAGAAAGAGACTGTTTGAAAATAAAACTGAAGGAGACATTGATAACCTGAGTTGACACTGAAAACCGGATGCGACAAGCTGCTAATCGTTTTTGACAAAGGAAAAGGGTTTCTGGATGTGAAATTGAAATGTGAGAGAAGAATTCTTTTTGATTTTTGACTTTACTGCACTTTAAATAAGAGTTACTTCTGCTTTCTGATTCTCTACAGATCATGGCTGAGCTAAATAATCAAGATAGAGTTGCTAGGCACTGTAGATACATGAGTGTTGGATTTGCAGTTATGTGTGGAATAATGTTCATAATAATGACTGTGGGAATGTCCATTCATGATATGAAAAGAGCTACTATTACTTCTGCTCACGAAACTTCTACACTAACAGCTTTAGAGAGGTTTAAGCTAGACGAGAAATACTTGCCTGATTATACTAATGCACAAACAGAGCTTTCTTCTAACATTTTCTATCACTTCTTGAGGGTGTATGTTGAGACAATGGATGCAAGGAATTGTCTTGTGTGTACACAAATTCCTTCGTCAGAAGAAGAAGGGGTTATGTTCCATAGTCTTCCGCTAACATATGGAATAAGCTGTAGCTTGCTACTAACAAGATTCTATAACCAAGAGCATATCCATTATTTGTATTCTAACTATGACATGCCGTTTTAATTTGTCCCTATTATTAGATATCTGAGTAGAGTAGCTAAAGAGCATGAGATAGTGCTAGTTAGAGGATTCTTTGAGCCTACATTAACATTTGGGACAGCCCACGCGCATCGTAATAATCTCACATACTTGCTTACACCTTTCGAAAAGAGCTTCATAGGGCATACTGATGATAGGAGAAAAGCATTAAAAGAAAAATTAGAAAAAGGTTTAGAGAAAAGGTCTTATAAAAATGATTATGCTTACACTGCTATTAAAACGCAAGGGAAATTAGCTTCAGATGCACTATATATAGGGAAGCTTTGTATATGTAGGGCAAAATCACGCACTGACACTTTATTTGTGGGAATGAGTGAATGTAGGCATGTGTTTTTGTTTCAGAGTAAGTGGACTTTTATGCTGAATGGTCAGGACACTGCTATTCCTGGGATCTATTATATATGTGGACTTAGTGCTTATTACGGTCTTCCAAGAGGATGGTATGGGACATGTTATTTGGTGATTGTTTTTCCTAAAATTGATCAGATAGATGACTTAAAGAAGTTTCCGAAATTGACTGAATTACATCATAGGCGACAGAGGAGGGAAACCTCTTCTGCAATTATGGGAGATATCTTTGGTGCAGTGATTCCTTCAGTGGGAGTCATTCTGAATTCGATCAAGATACTAAAGTTGTCTACTATTGTGGATAACATGCTGACAAATTCTACAGGAGCAATACTCCTGATAGATAGTGAATTAGCTATGGATAGAGCTATGACGCTTCAAAATAGGCTTGCTTTAGACATTCTTTTAGCGAAAGACGGCGGAGTCTGTAAGATGATTAATGCTAGGCATTGTTGTTCCTATATCTCAAACAATGATAGGGAGTGATAACGAGTCCCAATCTATATTATTTATCTTACACGGGCACTCGTTTTAGGCCAATGAACCTTTTGACCCTGATTGGGGACTCCTCAGGATGAGATATCTATTTAGCATTTCAATCAATAGATCAATCGCCTAATCAATATTCACAATAACAAATCAATCAAACTAATTAATAGCATTTAACAAGATTGAAACACACCAAAACCTTTCAGCGATGAATAACCACACAACTCTAGTAAGGTTCAGGATATTTATTCCCTATTTGTTACAATCTACTAGTATTTTTATTAGTCTCAATATCAGTAAACACATCAACAAAACTACAATATGACAACTTGAATAAGACTTTATCAATGCATAGATCCTGAACATTAGAACAAAGCACGATGTCAACATGAATCAACTTTAGCAGAGTACCATTAGTACATTATTCAACAAAGCAAGAATTCAGTCATTTGTCTATTTGCATTTAGTATTAGTCAACTCCTTAACTATCCTCTAATTTGCATCAGCATGTTGGGCTTGATGCAAAACAATTTAGCAACATGAATTTGGAAATAATCTATCTATGGCCTCTGTCAAAAGAGCAGTTGGTACCTAGAAAGAAAAGGCAAACAGACAATTACAATTTCATCATCAGATAGTTACCCATCCAAATGGGGCAGCACACAGCGTCAGTCTTCGTCCTCAGGACAGCAGTCGATTCGCCATCAGCCAGGATAACAGGTAAGACTCATCAAGGTAGGGCAAAAGGCTCTTCCCTCATAAGGAGGAGAAGTGCAAATCAGGAAAGGGCAAGGCGAGGGTGGTTCAGAGTAAAAGACAAAAGTCTCTCAGAAGAGCAATAGCAAGGTTTTGTGAGGAAGAATGGCAAAGAAATAGCTGACTTCTCCTTGGGTCACGTCATTATATTAAATCTATCGAACAAGTCTCTAATTTCCCATTGGGCAATATTTGGTGCATCGTTATCTCTGTCCAATAATCCATCGCACACCTTACTAGAATTTTCACCTAAGACAGTTCTCATGCAGTTTATTGGCTCCTGTGATTGACGTCGTCATCGGGTAGAATGTCAAGTTACACTTGTCGCTCCAGTCAGAAGTTCCATTGTCTTCTCCTAGTACAGGTGACCCTGCACCTGTTGCGAATTACACTGTTGCATTTGGCAAGAATGTCTCCTTGAGCATGTCGGGTCCCATGAGAAAGAATTTACTACGGTTACACACATATCTCTAGCTTCTGGAAATGTATAGCTTCATGTCCTTCAGGAGACAACACGTTCCACGTTAGAAAACACAGTTAATATGAGACCAGGCAGTTAGGCCCAGACCCTTGCTAACTAAGGCCTAGTGATTAATCTAGCAAAACCTTAAAACATAACTCATAATGCTAATATAAAGTCACACATTAGTACAATATTTAATTCATCATTAGTCAGTTTCATTAATCATCGTATACATTGGTGGCCACTCCCCATGGGCACATTTCACATTTCAAACGCGTGCATTAGTACTGCATTAACACATTTTTTATTCGGCTTCATTATACATTATTTTGCAAGCTTTCCATGTTAATATTGATGATAAAAGTCACACTCCAACAGGAGATAAGAGACTTACTCATTAATCTGACTAACTCAAGTAAGGATTTGAAAGAATTAAAGGAACCATGTGTTTGGGAAAAGATTGGAAAAGGATTTGCTCCAATTGGAAATTGGCTTAGTCAAATCTGGAATGGGGTGTTATTAAAAATCATACAGGGAATATTAATTGTCATTGCTTGCATACTAGGATTATGGGGTTCATGTAAATTATGTAAAAAAATTAAATTGAAAAGATCTCAAAATAATCAGAGGAGGGAAGAACAAAACAGGGAAATAATTTATAGGGAAGATTTGTGAAAGAGACAAAATACAGCAGAAACCAAATTGTAAATTGTGGGAAAAGAATGGTGTGATTACATATTTAGTCATCAGAGGAGGGACTGTTGATGCAGATATACTAATTAGAAATTATTAATAATGCTTCTATGTTATGATTTATGAAAGTTCATAGAGAAATTATTGTAGAGAAAAATGAATGTGCATGTTTGAAAATGTGCCCACGGGGTATATCAGCCACTTAGACAAACCTTTACTAAAAGAACTAAAGTGTGTGAAATAATGAAAATGTATAATAATGTAGTGATATGTCATATTAAGATGTATAACCTATGTTTTGCATTATATTGTAGAATTAACTTAGCCGAAGTTGTGACCTAGTTTTGCCAGGCCTCATGCAGAAGCTAAATTATTAGAGCACGCTGGAGAGAAGTTGAGGCTAAACTGACCTTAAACCACCCGATGTCAAAGTTTGCTTAGCTAGAATTTCTGCAATGTACCGCTGGACAGGAGATGATGGAATCGAATTGAAACAATTGTGTGTAGAGTAGACAAGATGTACTTTCCCAGGACTCGAACAATAGAAGCACTGACTGGAGAAGAAGATGCAACATTTTTGATACCTGATGAGCTAGATGATGAGGTCATATTAGAACTCATAGATTTGTAAAATGAATATTTTAGGTTAGAGTCATATCTGCCGATTGACTGACCAATTAGGAATTAAGCGGATGGACTGAAAAACTCTAATAAAAAGTCATGAGAAGGGGCTAAAACTGGAGATGCGAGGAGAGAATTGATGATGTTAGAAGACGCGATTCGAGATTATGTCATTGGGCTCATGCTCTTGAGAGCCTGATGCATTGCTGATCGATTGATGACCTGCAGATGAAGACTGACTTTGTTGCTGATCCATTTCGTGGATAGGTAGCTATGGCAATGTGACTGATTAACTTTTGTGCCTTTCTTTCTATGTACCAACTGTGCTGTTTTATGGGTTATTTACTAGCTAGATGTTTTTCCAAATCCGGGTTTCTAAATTGTTTTTGCATGAAGTCCCACATGCTAAATGCTAATTTGGGTAAAGGTAGGATTTTGTGGGAGATGTTGACAGTGACAAATGATTGACAGACTGATTGCTGAACTCTGCTATTAATGCTGTTATATTCATCTTTGTTGTCTTATGCTGAAGCATTCGAGCATATGTTTTCTCAAGTTCTGATTAGATTATGTTATTGGTGGTCATTAATGAACTAATTCTCAGCTGATTGAATAAAGTTTGATCTAACCTGATGACTTAGTTTTGTAACTAATAGGGAAATAAAATTGATAATACGTATAATTGAGTTGTGGTTATTCATGAAATGTTGATATATTGTCTCATGCTTAATGATTCTCTTAGAGGTTGGTGATTGATTACATTGATAATTAATGTTCATCGATTATTACATAGCTAGGATACTCCATGCGATCCAAAATGTTCATCGGCCTATACTCGTCCCCTTGTAAGTTTACTTACTAAGGACCAAGCGCGCTAGCATCTCCTTGTTGCCTACGCCCACAGTACATTGAGGACTGTAGTCATGGGATTTCTCCTATTTTAGGGAGAGAGGATACTAGCACGGGAGTGTAGCACCTTTCTGAGAATCATAACTTGTCTTATAACTGTAATTGCATTCTGACTGAACTATGAATTATTAAGTATGGATGTGAGATTAAAGTATTTTCTTTTTCAGGAAAGATAAGTACAGAGTTAGACAAGACATTATTGTGTCTGTTGGTTGGCTGTTGAGTTCTAATCTCATTCCCACCACATTGCCTCCTCTGAGGAGCCTTGGACTGCTCATCCTCGCTACCCTGAGAGTCAAGTGCAGAAAGGGTTGTACCTGGCCCAGTTTACAGGGCCATGGTAGGACAGACCCAAGAATAACAGTGGAAAAAGACCTGAACTGCCACCATTGGGGCCCAGAAGGTCTGTCCTGTGGCCCCCCAAACATGGTCTAGTATGTAACTTCTTAGTCACATGAGTTAGTGTAAACAGATATAAGGTATAAATGTCTCTCTCTGGAAAAAGATAAGAAAACATCCCTCATATTTTTTGACATTTCTATGTCACATGACACCAATAATCAGGGTCAGACTAGTAATTTGAGTAGGGCACATCCTCTTCATCAGAACACGGTACACATCTATATGTAAACAGATCACATGCTAATCTGCTTAAAGCCAGGCTGCCTGATGGCGGTGTTTCCACTCACTGCCAGGCCGCCGATGGCAGCCCTCACCGTGTTTATTATGTGGCGGGTTGGCCCACCATGCCGGCTGGCGGATTCAGCCGCCAATGCCGGCATGGCGGGCCAACCTGCCATGTTCGTAATGAGGGCCTTTGTCTTATAACAAAAGCTAGGGACACACACCCTTCCCAAGTGGATGCTTTCGTTCCCTTGCTATTTTGCTTTCTTTTGAGTATAATTTCTTATAGTCCCCTCTGCACTCTGAAGCGACCAAGAGGTTAAACAATGACCATTATAAAACCCCAAGATAAACTAAGTGAGGTTGAGGTGTTACTACTGTGGCTGGTTACATCACTCTGGTGGCTGTGAGTTGGCTTTCGCAGGCACCAGTTCACTCAAACATCTTTACAGAGAGCTACATGCTTCTAAGATAGAACGAATGCAACAACAAAAGAACATCTTTCCACAAAGGTAAAATCATATTACTTAACTTAAGTGTCCAGTTTAACAACAGTGCTAATATCAAAGGATGCAAGTATTGCAAACCATGCAAGCTTACAGAATTCATATAATGTATAGGAAATAGAGGAACTTCTCGGAACTACACAGATTTTTGTTGCGTTACTGTAGAAGCTTTCACAGAGCCACTACAAGGGGTTCACAGCATTATGAGTTCTTTCCTAATCCAGATAAAGTCAGTTTTAGAAGTTCCAGGCCCCATTTGAACAACATGTATGAAGGAGCATTTCACACACATATTTTTCATATAAACACGTAACCTACACAAAGCAGGTGAAATGCTTGGATAAAAATCTGTATGGAAATTGTAAATTACTGGTTGGTGCATGTGGTATTTATCCCCTCTATGGTAATAAAAGTAAATCCCTGCAGATAAACTAGAGACCCTGACACGAAGGAAACGATACTGGAGGCTGATCCCTTTTAAAATAGCGACATTCTATGTTTATAAACATGAACTGGAAGTTGCTTGTGGAGTTCTCAGATTTCTAAGAATGACCTGAGCGCCCCCACCTCCCCACACACAGGGTGGGAACTGAGAATTATGGAGGGAACAATAGGACCTAGAGGGAGACAAGATGGTGGATCATTACTGCTGACCCTGCATTGGGCGTGGACCACCATCTAATCAGTAGGTTGTAGGTACCAGGATAGCGCAGTGGGAGAACTTGCAAAGATGAGAAGTGGCAGTGGGTGTGGCCAAGGGGCAATGCTAAGAAAAAGTTCAGTGAGATAGGGCTTGAACATTTTGTTTGTGCCCTCCTTCCCACCAGAACCACTGCTTGCCACTGTCCAGAGAAGTCCTGGTGGGACAGTTGAACTTTGTACTTCACATCATTCCCATGGGGTGCCCATTTTCCAGATGCATTGCGCAGGTCTTGTCTGAATTCTTGCAGATTTAAGCAAGATAAAGAATTAGCATGATGAGCAATTGATGTAGTGCCACTCTCCTAGCAGCCAGACATTCGCTTACAACTTTTTGAACAGCGCCATCATCTCCTGAGGAAGCCTATATAACCCTATCACAGAATCCTATTACATTTCCAGAGGAAGGTAATTCTTGGGACAGGCAACAAATCTTGCCATGAGCTATTGGCAGGCCAAACTTACCAAGCAGACAAAGAAAGTGATGAAGAGCTTTGCTGCAATGTGAGGGGGGTGGGTGTGGGTGGGATATGTGTGTGTGTGTTTGTGTGTGTGTGTGTGTGTGTAGGGAGGCAAGAAATAAGACATCATCCAGGTAGTGCAATTCCCATCTGGGGAACTGCAACTTCATGAAACACTCATTCAAGGTAAAAGGTAATTTTGAACACAAAACAGATCACCCCACTGGTATGTACATATCAAAATAGAAAGACCTATCAAACTGGAAACCTAGCAGGTGGAAATCATATGGGTGTACTGGCAACAACCTGAATGCTGACTCAGTGTCAGCTTTTGCCAGAAGCGTGCCTAGGCCCAATTTTGTGCCATGGCGATAGACTGATGAAGAAAGCATACCTCACAGAGCGTAGTGTGTGGTCAATTGTTTCATTCCCTGAATTCTCTCTAGGAGCAAATAAGTTATGAATTAGGTGAAATTCCCCAGGTTCTTTCTTGGGTACCATCCCTAGCAGACCAAGTCCTCTGGGGCACACTGCTGAAGGAGCCTGCTATGCTGCCTAGCTTGCTTTCTTTGACAATGTTTTGTCCTGCTACTTCCTGGGAATCATGAAGTGAACGCTGGATCTTACAGAATAGGACCCCCCTGCACCATCCTCTGGGTTCCTGAAGCTGTATCTAAAACCCTCATAGAGTACTTGTGCCACCTGTGTGTTGGAATAAATGTTCAGCCAAGGGGTCAAAACCTGAAAATTCACTGGGGAGCGAGGTTTCTTTAAATGAAGGTGTTCCTTCATTGCTTCTGGTAACCTTTACACCCTTTTTCTTGAAACATTTGAACTGAAGGTGGGCTGATATGTCTAAAAAATTGTATTTAAACTTGAAGTTCCCTGGTGGCCTGTTGCAACTGCTTGTTGTACGACCAGCATAAACCTGTTTTTTCAGTCTTACCTTTTCTTGGGGAGAGGTGGTTCTAAGAGCCTGGCACCCCTCAGCTACGGGATGGTGTTCAGATGGTGGGAAGCTGTGGTTACAGCAGTCGTCATTGTTGGTGCTCCTTCGATAAAGTAAGTCTTTTCTGAGGTCTGAGGAGAGATCTCAGATACTTTAGGACTGGAGAATTGAAGTCGTTGCTCTCACTCTCCACGGGTTACGGGCCATGGTGTCTTCTCTGTTGCACGTGAGGGGAGGGCAACAGCCCTCTTTCTCCTTCAAAACCCCTTTTTCCTGACCCGGAGGTAGAGTCACTGAAGCACATACAGGGCGATGGCTCTTTCTCTTAACTGCAGTCTCCGCCTGCACACCTAGGGCTGCAGGCCACAATGCTGTATAGGGTAATCAGGCCTCCATGTCTCACAATAACCGTTATTCTTCACCGTGGCCCCCACCTGTAAAGGAGGTTGCAGACTTCAGTACACAGGACAATAACCTGATTGGTGCTGCAGTCTCAATGAACCAAAATCTCAAACTCCACTTCCAGGATGCCACTCAACAGCATCTTCCCCCTTGGGCTGCACTCTCTCTAAACTATTTACTTCACCTTTTAGGGCCAGCACCAGTCTTGGGTCAGACAGATGTCTGTGTTATAGACTCCAGGCAAGTGTTCTTGATCCTCCTGTGTGCTGTCCCCTCACGTTTCATGGGAGACTGGCAGATCCCTAGACCACAATCCTAACCACAATAGGCGAAGCTGCAGTTTGACAATTTGGGAGTCTCAAGTGCCCCTTTTTGTAATCTATTTCTAGACACACTTGTGATTTAGTGTCTCTACATTTGACATTTGTGATCTGGGGGTTGCTCACTTTGAAATGCACAGTCCCTTGTTGTGCTCTACCTTCACTGAGCAGACTATCACAGTAGGAGAGTCTCCAGTCTTGACAGCTCCAAGCACAGGCCAAGAGAGTTACTAGAGGTTCACACCTGGATGTCAGCTGTAGAGATATGTGCTCCAAAAGGTTACCAAAGGGCCACAGCCCTTCTCTTATGATTTTCTTATCAGCCCCATCTCCTTCCTCAGATGTGCCCATGCTCCCTTTACCAGTGACCTCTTTTCAGAATTAAAGATCTCCTATTGATGTACACCAAGAAGTCTAGCTCTCCCTTCTTCCCATGTGTGTCCCACCCACCTCTCAGAAAAGCATCAAATCACAAATATGTCTGGGGGAAATCTCCATCTATTGCTGCTCCTCCAGCAAGGCCTTGGTCTCTAAAAAGGGAACCCAGTGTCTTCCATGTATGGTGCCTTTCACAAGTGGACAAATATGCCTATGCACATATGCCTTCAGAAGAGCATAGTTTCCGATGTACTGTACCTCTTACCAGGCACACATACATACTAGCATGCTCATGCAACATTACGCACTACCTCCTATGTGAGGTACCTTTTCACAGGCACAGGTACATGCACACCCTCGCGCTCACATACAACTACTTGAACGATTCCTCCTGTACTGTACCATCTCTCAGGCACTCACAATTTACATTAACACCAACTCCTCATGCTATTCATCCCTGTTGAAAAATGGGTTAATGTTTGAGGGAGATTAAATTCTACTCAAACAGCAACCACAATCTCTGTCAGGATGAGACACAAGCAAACTCCAAATTAGCTTGGCACAAAAGGAGTCAGGCTTAACTTACAGGAACTATGTTAAATATTTATGCAGCACTTCAAACAGTAATAAGGTATTACCTCAACACAAGACAAATAGCACACCCATTTAGAAAGCTATAGTAAAATGTAATCAATTATTTGAGATGAAAAAGACAAAAATCCAATCAGTAGGAGTGGATGTATGAAACTTCAAAGTTTTAAGTAAAAATGCTGCCTTGAAGCAAAGAGCACCAACTGTGGTTATCTGCTTATGCCAGAGTGGGACAAAGTCACATATTCAAGTCGAACACGATAGAGCATAGGCTGGATACAGGGACCTAGTTAGGTCTGCTGAATAAAGTGCCTTAAATCCTGGTTTGCAGAGAGTTGCAAGATCCCACATTGAGGTTGCGTTGTGCAGCAACAGTTCCGAAGAGCTGTGGGGCTGCGATGCAGAGTATTGCATCTTAATTGAGGATGACGTCAATGAGGGGTTTGCGGTGCAAAGTTCTGCATTAGAGATGCGTTGTGCACCTCCAGTTCCAAAGAAGTTGGGGGTTGTGATGCGGAGTCCTGCATCGTCATCTAGGATGCTACTGATGAGGGGCTTGCAATGTGAAAGTCTGTGTTGAGGATGTGCCTTGCAATGGCGGTCTTGAGGAGACTGCGGGCTGGGATGCGAGGTTCGGCATTGGGGATGCATCATGAGGCATCAGTTATGCTCACAGGACCACAGCTGGGCTGCCAGATCACCTTCAGACACACTACCAAGGGTCCAGGACTGTGGTGGCACCACTTGGGAGGTGGGACTCACAGACAGACAGAGTACAGGTGCTGGGTTCATGGTGGTTGGAGCCTTTTCTGTCACTGATGCTCTGATCAGGAGGCCAGCCAACTAGCCGTTGAAGTCACTCTGGTGGTGCTGGGTTCGAGATGCAGGTGAACACTCAGGTAGCAGTGCAGCAAGCAGTAGGGCAGCAGGGCAACAGAGTAGCAGTCCATCTTGCAAAACATCACAGCAGAAGAGTGAGGTCTGAAGCTCCAATATTTACACCTGGTGCCCACTTTGAAGTAGGAGAAGGTTCTATGGGTTCCACCTCCAGAGGTATTTGAAACTCTGCCTCACTGCGCTGACCCCAGCTTGTCTGGGGTCATATTACACTAGTGTCAAACCATTTGTTAGTGTGCTCAGGCTTAGGCTTTGTGATGTTCAAGTGTGGTTGTTGTAAGCAAGTCCCCTCGACAAGTCAGAGATGGCCCATCCTGGCAACACCTATGTTCTCATTGTTTGGGAACAAAATACAAAGATCAACTGCAAACTACACATGTTACACAGGAAACAGGCTGCAGGCACCAAATGGTTAAGACAAGAAAGTTCCAAATTTCTAAAAGTGGCATTTTCAGAATTTGACTTAAAATCAGGCTTTACCAATAAAGAAGGTTTTAAATTACAATTCTTTACACAACAAGCTCAACATTGCTACCTGCTCCCAATTGAAATGTTTCACTTATTAAATTTGACAAGAACCCCATGTTATCCTATGGGTGCGGCTGGCCTTGTAGTAGTGAAAAATTAGTTTAAGAGTTTTTCACTATTAGGACACGTAAAACATAAAGGTACATATCCACCTTTTGAATACACTGTACCCTGCCCTCTGGGCTGATTAGGTCCTACACCTAGGGTGGCATTCATGTATTAAAATGGAAGGTTTGACGAAACGTTTATCTTGCCAGGTTGAAATGGCAGTTTAAAACAGTGCACACAGATTACAACGGCAGGCCTGAGACATTCAGAAAGGCTACTTCAGTGGGTGGCACAATGGGTGCTGCATGCCCACTAGCAGCATTTAATAAACAGGCCCTGGTTATAGGTAGTGCCACCTAGAAGATAGAAGGTAAAGTGTGTAGAGCCCTAAAGCTAACAAAAAGAAAGTCAGCAAAAACAGATGGCTGGAAGGCAAAAAGTTGGGAGAAAACCACGCCAAAGATGTGCAATCCCTTCAGGCAGACATAGCTCCTCGCGTGCACAAACTATTGCTTATGCTATTTCTCCTGCACTACACCATCCCTCTACCACTTGTACATCTTCGCGCTATACCTACCCCAAAGCACCCCAAGGGCTGAGTTAAGTACACACCAGTGGAACTTTACGGGGGTGTGGTTTTAGTTGAACAAGCTCCACGGACCTGGCCACTCTACTGATTACTAGAAACAAGGTATGCTGCCACCATCATGCTACTTAGTTCCAGGTGAAGACAGTAGGCTTACACCTCCTGAGGATAACACTTTGAGTACCCGTCCCAGTCTAAGCAGTCCAAAATTCATGAGACTGGCGTAGATAAAGTGCAAGTGCATGATCCATGTTTGCTCATCATTACCAAGGACCCAGATATGACCGCAGCTGGGACACTCAGGGCAGAGGTATATCTGTCACCACGTGAGGGACTTTTCCATCCCAACAACTTTTGGCAGCAAGCATAGTGCCTAAGTCCAAAGAAGCCTATGAGGGGCCACTCCAGAGCTATCTGTCTTCTGTGGGGTAAGAGGGCAAATGAGATCATATTTACCAGTCATTCCTCACCTTGTTGAGGCAGGAGGGCCAGTCCTCAGCATATGCTAGGTAACATCTGCAGCAATATCCTTCTTTGCAAAGTTGGAGAGGGTCAGAGAGACTGGGCTGTTTTTTTTTTATCTATAAGGCATTTAGAGGCTGCCAAAAACCTGAAGACGGAGACATAATATCAGAAGACCAACTGATGTGTTGAGGTTGGGCAGTATTGAAGAAGGACTTTCATGAGTGTGCTGGTCTGAGTTTGAAACTCAGCTTTACAGGGCAGCCTTCTGTTTGCCTTTCATGGGGCCTTCAGGGTGGAAGAACTGGTGTTGACCTTGCTATTCTCAAAGACAGATCGACTGGGCATATTATCCTAAACTTGGCACCGGGTCCACACTGCTGTCTTGTCCAGATCCTTTCCACAGGGGCAGGCAAGGGCATTGTTCCTCCAAGTGGATGAAACACCATTGTCAAGATTGTAGATCACATGTTTTGAGACTGGTTTTGGGCAACAGGAGTTGATTCATCTCACTTCTGTCACCATTATTTCCACATAGGGGTGGTCACATCTGTTGCCAGGATTGGCTGGGCATATGGTCCAACAAATTGGGAGATGGAGATCAGAGACTTATCATATATTGATTGTTGAAATAATTTGGTTAATGTGAAGATTTGGGTGTTCCATATGGTATGGTTGTGCAACCTTATTGTGTAATGCACTAGCAGAACTTGAAAGTCAAGTTCACTTGCAAAACCTCTATCTCAAGCCTGGGTAGCTGTGGCTTTGATCAGCAAGGCTTAAACAAAGGAGCATTTAACAGCACCAAACAACAAAATAAGAAAGTCACCCAACACGAAAGAAATCTGGCACCAATTTAAAACAGAATAGATTATATTTTTATAGATTTTAAGAATCCAAGATGAATGAATTCCACCAGAGGGTTCCTGAGATATAGGTTTTTAAAGACAATATAAATCTCAGTTCAACCAAAAAAAAAGCATTGGTAACTGTAAAGTTTGTAAACTATTGAAAAGTTTGTAAGAGTTGTGTTCAGCTACTACAGCCCATCTGAGCAACCAAATCCAAAAGGGAGATGGTCAGGGGTCCTCTAACTAGTGTTAGGACAGCTACGTATCACTAAAGCATTCTCTAGTCCAGTTCTGAACTCTTCAGCATGAATCCCATAGACTTCAATGGGGTGGTCCTAGTGCTGCAGTTCAGGAGATGGAGGATGATCAAGGATGCTTTGGGTGATGTGCACTTGATGAGGATGTCAGTGCGATTACATTCAGGTCCACAGGACAGGTGGGGTGACTTTGGCCACAGAAGTTGGGGTCCCAGGAGTGCACTATTCTGCCCACCCTCAAGTAGTGTAAATCCTTCCTCAGATGTTAGGAGCTTGGTAGCCCAACCTGTATGTGTGGCTAACTGTGGCCTATATGCCCACAGGTAAACCAGTGTGAGCACTGGTCTCCCCCCTCCCTTCCACCTATTAGCCTGCCATCCTAAACAAAGGCGCAACCTTTCAGGAGTATGATTGTCATTTGCCCACCAAAGCCAGCTTCACCTTTGAAGCTCACCATTTGGGCCAACGCCCTGAATGGTTTCCTACAAGGGGGAGGTAACACATCTCCCTGTAGTAGGCTGCTATTGTTCAGGTGCATGGGAGTTGTTCACACTACTCCCTATGAGGGCAGAAAGCTGTCTGGCAGCCAGTGACTGTGTAAGGCCATTGGGCAAACTGGGTAACAGAGTGTCAACTTTCTAGTTGTATTTCCATAAAAGTGACATTAAATTATACTTTGGCATCAAGACAGGTTTAATGCCATGAGTAGTTTAATACTTTGAAGTACTAATTTTAGCAGTCACATTCAGAAGTTAGTCGGGCTGAGTGATGGTCAGCCAGTAACTCTTTTACAGCAAAAATGACAAGTTGGAAGCTTTGTTGTTAGGCTTCATAACAAATAGATGTCATGCCTAATAATATACATCTCCCTGCCCTAGGGTTCGGTAGTCCTTCCTTAGGTGAGACTTACATATAATGTTAAGGGAAGTTGGAGCTTTGCAATTGGTTTAACTAATTTGGTGCAGGGGATGTCTGGGAGCCGGCCCATGCCACAGTGCTTGTGTGAGTCAGGCTACTCCCAGCAATCCCTGCACAGGAAATCTCTCTGGTGCAGGCACCAAAGTGATTCACTAGTTACTAGGGACTATTTGTGTTTTTTAGTGTAGGGATGGTGGCTGACCACTTCAAATGAGGGGCGGGGTATGAGCATGCCCCAACACCAAATAAATAGGGACAAAGTCTTTAAGCCCCCTGGCAAAAAGATGGGGCTAATTACCCCCGAACCACCCTTAGGGTGACAGACAGCCCACTGGACACCAGGGAATTATAAAACTTATAGAGAAATGAGGTCTGCCCACCAACATGGGCATGGTTATACCTCCACCCTAACTGAAGAGGGCAACAGTCTTTCTGCTCCCACTGCAGACTAAAGCATCTCACCCCTATGGCAAGCAAGAGGACATTGAACTGTTTTAGGTGTTGATTTTAGATATGGGCCAGGAGAGCTTGGCTAACTTCCAATATCGTCCCACTTACAATGTAATGCGGCTACAATATTTGTACTTGGACAGGCTGCCACTTGGAAAAACCTACGAGACCCAGCCACTTCTGAAAACTAGACATGTGGAGGAGTCCAGGATGGTGTGCTTCATAAGCACCCTACACCAGGTTCTTCCCACAATGCCCTGGAATCTTCTAACTTTGCCTGAAGTTAAGTATTTCCCCTATATTTCTGTAATGGAAACCTCCGGAATTTCCAGGAATTCACAAACTTCCTACCACCCAGCATTGCCCCACCTGTGCCTCTAAAAACTCTGCCCAACGTGTGTGCCTGGGCCCAGCACCAGGGACAGGAACAGATCAAACCGAGGTCAGTAGGAGTCTCCACACAAGAACTCCCATTAACCTTGTTTTGATCCATTCCTGTTGGTGCACGAGGCCCAGCCACACAACTGAGGTGGTGGCTTTATCGGCACTGGTGAGGCAATGGTGGATGGTAGGATTTTTGTGTATTCCTGCAGATTCTGGAAGTTTCCATCATAAAAATGTAAGGAAAATGAATGATTTAGGCAAAGTTTGAGCATGCAGAGCTTTGTGTAGGAAAACCTATAGGGATCTCAGCAAATCATACCATCCTGGATTTGCAGAGGCCTCTGATTTTCCAAAATGTACAGGTTGGCTAGGTTATCCCATGTTCCGACTGAGCAAGGGTGCAAAATCTAGTGCTACCCACATCAGTAAAAGAGTGTCAGTTTTAAATGGAAAAATGTGCTGTGTCTATGTTATGTTTTGGGCCATTTCCTGTCGCAGGCCCTAGGTCTATTCACACAAGTGAGGCACCATTTTTTGGGAGACTCTGTGAAATTCTGGGAGGGAGGACGTTTTTCTTGCTAAATTCCAGAACTTTATGTAGGAAAGTACCCTCTTTTTTGCATGTTACCCCCAATTTCTGCCTTGTCAATGTGTTTCACTGTTTTCTAAATTGTCACTGGAGTCCTGCTAACCAGAGCTCCAGTACTCATGCTCTCTTTGCTTTCTAAATTTGTCACTACAGTTTAGTGACTCCATATTTCACTCCAAATTGGCACTCTGGTCCCCCATTATAAGTCCCTACTTTATGGTACATAAGTACCTAGGGCATTGGGGTTCCAGGGGATCCTTATGGGCTGAAGTAATGCACTATTTCACAGCCATGGACACTGCCCCAGGTCACTTATAATTCACCGATATGTCAGGTCATCCAACCCTGAATGCTGGGTGCTGAGTACCTGTGTGTGAGGGCACCCCTGCACTAGCAGAGGTGCCCCCACGTCATCCAGGCCCATATTTCCAGACTTCATGAGTACGGGGACACCATTTTACATGTGCACTACATATAAGTCAATACCTATATGTAGCTTCACAATGGTAACTCGGCATATGGCCATGTAGGGTGTCTAGGGGTAAATCGTCCCTTACTAGATACTTTATTTAGACTGGGACCCGTTTTAGGCCAATTCATCTTTTGACCCTGATTGAAGACACCTTAGGACGAGACAATTAATCAACATGCCAATCAATAGATCAATAACCTCATCAATAGCAAATCGATCACATTAATCAATGACATCAATAAGAATTGAAGCATACCATGACCTTTCAGTCATGAATAACCACACCAGATTTAGCAAATTTTGTGATGTTTATTCCCTATTGATTACACTTCTACTGGAAAATTTATTAGTCTCAATACCAGAAAACACATCAACAGTGTCACATTATGACAACTCGAATAAGATTTAATCAAAGCAAGAATCATAAACATTAGAACAAAGCATGACGTCAACATGGGTTAACTTTTAGCAGAGTATCATTAGCGCATAATAACAAAGCATTGATTCAGTCATTTGTCTATTTGCATCCGTTTAGTGAATTCCTTAACTAACCTTGAATCAGCATTGGCATGTTGGGCTTCATGCAAAACAATTTAGCAACACAAATTTAGAAAACATCTATCTATGGTCTCTATCAAAAGAGAGCAGTTGGTACCTAGAAAGAAAAGGTAAACAGACAATCACAATTTCATCATCATATAGTTACCCTCCGTAATGGGTCAGCATACAGAGTCAGTCTTCGTCCTCAGGACAGCAGTTGATTCGCCATAAGCCAGGAAACACAGCAAAGTTCAGCAAGACCGGGCAAAGGGGAATACCTCCCTCATAAGGAGGAAAAGTATAGAACGGGTAAGGCAAAGCAAGGATGGTTTGAAGAATTAAACAGCAAAGTCTTTAAGCAGAGTAACAGAGTGGCTGGGTAATAGCAAAAAGGCACGCAATGACTGATTTCTCCTTGTGTCCAAGAATTATATCGAACTTGTTGTAAAGTCCCTAATTTCCAATTGGGCAAGTTTTGGTGCACCACTATCTCCATCCAATGGTTTACTTGTCGCCTCATTAAAATTGTCACCTCACAACAGTTCTCACATAGTTTATTGGATCCTGTAATTGACATCTCCAACGGGTAGAATGTCAGGTACAGACTTGTAGTTTCTCAGGCTCAGTCAGTAGTTCCATTGTCTTTACCAGTTCAGGCGACCTTGTACCTGTTGCAAGTTTACACTGTTGCATTCTGCAAGAATGTCTCCTTGAGCAAGTCGAATCTCATGAGAAAGAATTTACTACGGTTACACACATCTCCTAGCTTCTGGAAGAGTACAACTACATGTCCTTCAGCAAGTCAGCACATTGCACGTTAGAAAAACACATTTAATATGAAACCAGACAGCTAGGCCCCGATTCATGCTAACTAAGGCCTAGTGATTAATTAGCAAAACCTTAACATATAACTCTTAATACTAATACAAAATCATACATTAGTACATTAATATTTCATTATTAGTCAGTTTCATTTCTCATCGTATACGTTGGTGGCCACTCCCTGTGGGCACATTTTGAACACACGTTTAGTAAAACACAACAATACAGTTTTTATGCAGCATCATTATGCATTAATTCGCAAACTTTTCATGTTAATTTTAATTACAAAAGCTGCACTCCAACAATCCCTCCTCTGATGACACTTGTCATCACACAAATCCTTTCCCTTCACATCATTTCACTTTCTTAGTTCGTTCATTTCAATTTGTTCCCCCATTTTCTTATTTTGCTTTGAATATTTTCTCCCTTTTCTCTTCTTGTCTCCTCATATTGCGTTTTGCCAATTTTTCTCTAATTCTTTTACTAATTTTACATGATAACCATAATCCAAATAAACAAGCTAAAACAATCAATATTCCCTCCCTTATTTTTGCATATATCCCATAAGCATACTTCTAATCTTATTACTATTATCCGGAATATAAGCACAACAGTGGCGCTCATTAAGCATCTTACAGACTCTGCCACTTTTCGCTAAAAGAATGTCTAAAGCAAGCCTATTTTGAAGAGTCATAGCCCTCTTCGCAGCAAGTTCAGTATCCATCAGGAGTATAGCCCCTGTGAAGTTTGTCGGCATGCTATCCACAATAGTAGACAACTTTTGAATCTTTATGGAGTTTAAGATAACTCCCACTGAAGGAATTATTGCTCCAAATATATCACCCACGACAGCAGCAGCTGTCTCTCTTTTCTGTCTAGTATGATGTAATTCAGACATTTTAGGAAACTTCCTTAAGTCATCAAATTGGTAAATCTTTGGAAAAACTATTCCCAAATAACATGTCCCATACCATCCCTTTTGAAGACGGTAATAAGCATTAAGTCCACATATGTAATAGATCCCTGGGATCGCTGGATCCTGTCCATTTAACATGAACATCCACTTACTCTGAAACAAAAACACTTGTCTGCACTCACTAGTTCCCACAAATAAAGTGTCATGGTCAGATTTTGGCCTATATATGTAAAGCTTTCCTACGTGTAATGCGTCTAAAGCTAATTTGGCTTGTGGCTTTATTGCACTATAAGCATAATCATTTGCAAAAGTTAGTTTCTCTAATCCCTTTTCTAGCTTTTCTTTTAACGCTTTTCTTCTATCATCAGTGTGATCTAAAAAGCTCTTCTCTACAGGCGTTAGTAAGCAGGTTAGATTATTGCGATGCGCATAAGCTGTACCAAATGTCAGTGTGGGCTCAAAGAAACCCCTAACTATTTTTATACTATGATCTCTAGCTACCTTACTCAAATATTCATTTATAGGCACAAAAGAAAATACTACATCTAAATTAGAATAGAAGTACTGAATATATTCTTGATCATAAAGCCTTGTTAATAACAAACTACAACTTATCCCATAAGTTAACGGCAAACTATGATAGATAACCCCTTCTTGTACTGACGAAGAAATTTTTGTGCACACATAACAATTCTTCGCATCCATTGTTTCAACATACTCATTCAACAAGCGATTGAAAACATTAGTAGATAGTTCCCCTTTTGTGTTAGTTCCCTCATGCAAATATTTCGTATCCTGCTCAAATCTCTCCCATGGTGTCAGTGTAGCAGTCTCAGGAATTGTAGCATTGTTAGTCTCACTCTTATCCACCAATGGCATTCCCACAATCACAGCTATGATTACTATCGCACACACAACATCCAAAATAATACCCAACCATCTACAAAATCTACTCCCTTTATTATTAGTGTTAATCATGATCTGTAAAGAATGAGAAAGCAGAACAATATAAAGGCAAACAATCAACTGAGGAACGTTTAAAGCTCTTTTTTTTATTTTTATCTTTATTTTTTTTCACTCAAGCAAGCAAAGTCTTTCTTTAGCAAGTATTTACAGCGTTTCACTCACTCCCAGGATCCTTGTCAAATCAGGTTAGCAGGTTGTCACAATCTTTTTCCAAAGTCAATTCAGGTTAACAGTGTCACATCCGGTAATTTATCAGTCCCTTTTTCTCTCAGCTTTACTTCAAATTTAACACAATCTCTCTTCTCTGTGGTCAAGTTCAGGTGCTGTAGTATTGACCTGAACCTCTCGATCAAAACAGAATGCTAAGAATTCAGGACCTGCGTACCTCCTGTTTGCAATTCTCTTTCTTTTCAGTTTGCGATCACCCTGCACTTCTTCACTCAGATCTTCTTTCCTTGTTGTATCAACTTCTTCCTCTATTGTTTCATTTATGATCACATTTTCCTTTGTAGCTTGTGACTCTGGCCACTTATCTCCCTTAAGTGTCTTTTTGCTGTTTGGCTTTCCGGGTTGCTGGTCAATGCCCTCCTTTTGTGCTATGGTGTTTTCCCTTGATGGGTCTGCAAGCGGCTCGCGCAGAGTCCTCTGTTTCACCTCCTTCGTCTTCTGGGTCTGTCAGGGGTTCAACTTCAAACCCGTATCCGTCTGCTTCTGGGAGAACCTCTCTTTGTGTCGGTTCCCCTGGTGCCTCAGTTGAGATAGGCTCACTGTCACCCTTCTGGATCTTGTTTGCTGTTTGAGTGACCAGGCCGTCCTCAACGGGCTCTCCTTCAGGCTCAGTTCCCCTTAGATTACTCTCCGGCCCTGAGACTTCCTTCTCTGTAGCTGTTATTTTCGACAACTCAAGTTCCTCATCAGTTGGACACGTCACCTTCTTTGTGTGACTGGCATGGATCCAGTTTGGAATTCCCGCACATTTCACAGCAGTAGTAGTTGTCAGTATCACTTGATACGGCCCCTTCCAACGTGGCTCCAAACACGACTTCCTCACGAGTTTCTTGATAACAACCCAGTCACCGGCTTTCAGATTGTGACCTGGATCATTTATCGGTGGCAGTGTGGTGGCTTCCACCTGGTGAGAGAAAGAGTGGACCACGTCAGCCAGACCCTTGCAGTAGTCCAACACCATATCATCCGTGATATTCACAAGAGCATTTGCAGGCACTGCAGGCAATCTCATAGCTCGCTCCATGAGAATTTCATGAGGAGACAGTCCTGTTTTCTTATTGGGTGTATTTCTCATTGACATTAGCACTAAAGGCAATGCATCTGGCCATTTCAGATTTGTAGCTGCACACATTTTCGCCATTCTCGACTTCAAGGTACCATTCATCTGTTCCACTAGTCCTGAGGCTTCGGGACGGTAGCTACGATGCAGCTTCTGTTCAATGTTCAGTGCGGCACACAAGAGCTTAACCACCTCATTGTTGAAGTGACTTCCTCTATCTGATTCTAAAGAGATCGGAAACCCGAAACGTGGTATCAATTCCCTGAGCAGCAACTTTGCTACTGTGAGACTGTCATTCCTACGTGTAGGGTAAGCTTCAATCCAGTGACTGAAAATGCACACAATCACCAACACGTACCTCAGACCTCCACACACAGGCATCTCAATAAAATCCATCTGCATCCTGCTAAATGGACCTCCTGCTCTTCCAATGTGGCTCAAATTCACCACAGTCCCTTTCCTCGCATTCATCTGCTGACAGATGATGCACCTGTGACATATTACTTCTGCTGCTTGTCTGAATTTTGGATTGAACCAATGGACTTTGAACAACCTGATCATGGCGTCTCTTCCAATATGTGCTTGACCATTGTAAAACCTTCACAAATCATCTGGTCTTTGTACACACTGCATTTTGAGCCAAGAGCGTTTCTCCTCCCTGCTGGCACGACCCTGTAGCAATTTTAATTCTTCCATTGTGTCAACCACCTTCAATGCGTAACCTGTGCATGTTTAATTTTCAGTTTCAGGTAACAATTCCCACTGATCTTTGAACGATATACAATTCAATGCGCAAAACCTTGCGACTTGATCTGCATATCCATTTCCCATTGACACAAAATCTTGCGATTTTACATGAGCATTGCATTTCACCACGGCAATTTCAAGAGGTAACTGAATCGCGTGCAACAACTCCTTCATTTTTTCACCATTTTTCACTGGAGAACCAGAAGAGGTCATGAAACCCCTCTGCGACCACAACTGGCCAAAATCATGGACAATAACAAATCCGTATCTGCTGTCAGTATAGATAGTCACTTTTAGTTTGTCAGCGGCATGGCATGCCCTAGTAAGAGCAACTAATTCAGCCACTTGAGCTGAATACACTCTCTCGAGCCAAAATGCTTCCAGGATACCGGTGATTGTACACACAGCGTATCCGGCTCTTAGTACTCCCACTGAGTCTCTCAGGCATGAACCATCAACAAAGATAATGTAATCATTTTCTTCCAATTTAGTATCTTTAATGTCAGGTCTTGGTTTGGTGCACAGTTCTGTTACCTCAAGACAATCATGTTCTATTTCCTCAGCATTATCAACATCTGTATTCTCATTAGGAAGCAAAGTTGCCGGGTTCAACACAGTACAGCGCTTCAAAGACACATTAGGCGACCCCAGTATAATCGTCTCATATTTGGTGAGTCTTGCATTTGCCATATGCTGGGTCTTTGTTCGAGTAAGTATTATCTCGACTGAGTGTGGGACCATTACTGTTAAAGGATGTCCCATCACTATGCCTTCACACTGAGTGAGGCTCTGACCAACTGCAGCAACTGCACGCAGACAACCCGGTAAGGCTGCTGCAACTGTGTCCAAAGTAGCTGAAAAATATCCTACTGGGCGGTTTGCACCTCCATGGACCTGTGTCAGAACAGACAGAGAACAAGCATCACGTTCGTGACAAAACAGTACAAAAGGCTTTGTGTAATCAGGCATACCTAAAGCTGGAGCCCTGCACATGCACTCTCTCAGTTCAATGAATGCCCTCATTTCTTTCTCGGACATAGTTAGGGTACCCGGACCATTCTTAATCTCCTTGTCAGTCAACCTCACCAAAGGCTTAGAGATAATTGAGAAGTTTGGAATCCACTGACGACTGTAGCCAACCATTCCCAAAAACATCCCAACATCTCGCTTGGACGCCGGGGGATTCATCTGCAGTATGGCTGTCACTCTTTCTTTGGATATTTTCCTTGACCCCTTCTCAATTAGGTGAACTAAGTACTTCACCTCTTTCTGACAGTACTGTAGCTTCTTTGGGGACACTTTGGGGGTCATTCTGACCCTGGCGGGGTCACCGACCACGGGAGCACCGCCAACAGGCTGGCGGTGCTCCGTCAAGCATTCTGACCGCGGCGGTTCAGCCGCGGTCAGAAACGGAAAGTCGGCGGTCTCCCGCCGACTTTCCGCTGCTCGGGAGAATCCTCCATGGCGGCGGAGCGCGCTCCGCCGCCATGGGGATTCTGACACCCCCTACCGCCATCCTGTTCCTGGCGGGTCTCCCGCCAGGAACAGGATGGCGGTAGGGGGTGCCGCGGGGCCCCTGGGGGCCCCTGCAGTGCCCATGCCAATGGCATGGGCACTGCAGGGGCCCCTGTAAGAGGGCCCCACAAAGTATTTCAGTGTCTGCAAAGCAGACACTGAAATACGCGACGGGTGCAACTGCACCCGTCGCACCTTCCCACTACGCCGGCTCCATTCGGAGCCGGCGTCCTCGTGGGAAGGTAGATTTGCCCTGGGCTGGCGGGCGGCCTTTTGGCGGCCGCCCGCCAGCCCAGGGCAAATCTCAAAATACCCTCAGCGGTCTTGCGACCGCGGAGCGGTATTTTGTCGGGGGAAGACTGGCCGCCCGCCAGTCTCAGAATCACCCCCTTTATGTCCGTTCTTTCCCAAATGATTCAGTAAAGCAATAGTGTCATACCCGCAGTCATCTTTTGTTTTGGATGCAATCAGTAAGTCATCAATGTACTGTACTAGAGTCAAATTAAAAGGCAGTTCCAATGACTCCAAATCCTTCTTCAATATCTGATTGAAGATGGAAGGTGATTCTGAAAACACTTGAGGGATTCAACACCAACTTTAAACCTTGTCCAAGAATTTGAAACTGAATAGAAATTGGCTGTCCTCATGAAGAGGCAACAAAAAGAATGCTTGAGATAGGTCCACGACTGTGAACCATTCCGCATCGCATGGGACCTGAAACATAATCACAGCTGGATTTGGCACTATGGGGCAACATTTTACCACTATCTCATTAATTTTTCTCAGGTCCCTGTAATTCGGTTGGCAAATCGGTCACTGTGAACATCGGGAAAAAGCTGATCAAAGGGTACTCCTCATCTGTAGTCTCCGTCTCTGGCTCTGAGATCTGACCATCGTCCCCTTCATAATCACTGTTTGTCTGCACCTCAATCCCTTCATTGGAACAGGTGATCGAACACCTCGTCTTACACAGTAAGTCTCTTCCCAGTAGGGATACGGGACTTGAATCACAGACTACAAAGCTGTGTAATCCCTGAAAGGTACCAATCTCAACTTGGACCGGATCCGTAATCGGATTTGTCAAGAGCTGATTTGCTACTCCTACCACCTTTATGGTACACCCCGAAAGCGGCAATTTCGGAACCTCTGCACTTCTGACTGTAGAGCGTGTACCTCCTGTGTCAACCAGGAACGAAACCTTGTGACCCATCACCTTTCCCTGCACATAAAATCTACTTCTAGGGACGCTGCAAGCTTGCACTCCTCACTATCTGAACAATCATCTGACCATTCATCGTTTATTCCAGTCTCAGCACGCAATGGGAACTGTTGTACTGTATTATTTTGACTCATTGTTTGGCCTGTGAGCTGTTGAGGAAGCCTCACCTGTTGCAGTCCCATCGGAGCTAAAGGCAACTGCATTTGCTGTCTAGGTACCATGGGAATATGCTGTTGCACTTGCTGCATCTGCGCTGGTTGCATACGTGGCATTTGCATTTGTTGCATGGGCTGGAGACCCTGCATCTGAACCATATTATTCTGGAAGTTCGGATTTGGACCCCTCATTCTCAGACCCCTCACATTTTGAAATGTACAGACATCATTGCTTTTTTGAACAATGCCATCCTGCACCATCAATGGGCACTCCCGCTTCCAGTGTCCCACGCCCCTGCACGCATGGCATGGTAACATCTTTTTCATCCCTTGCACGTCATTTTGAACCACAACAGTATTCAAGTCTGGACCACGGTTCATAAAACCTCCTCGACCTCTGCCTCTCATTTGCATTTGAAACATTCTGTTCCCTTGAGGCTGCTGCTGTACCATCTGCTATACTCCATTCCCCTGCATACCTGTCTGAGCTGCCTTAATTTGCATCACCATCACCTTCTCTTTCAGCTTTCTCTGCTTCAATTCAGTCTCATCACTACAGTATTTCGCATACTGCAACACCTCATCAATCGGTTTTGCTTGCCAACAGATCAAATGATTCTTAATCATCTGGCTAATCTCTGGCCTCAGTCCTTCAACGAACCTGAACACAAGGTGATTCATATCTTTCGGTTCTATGACCTCCGTGCCACTATATGGTTTGGATGCCTTTAACAACCTCTAATATTAAGCATGAATCGACTCTTTGCCCTCCTGTGCTGTTCGATCAATTTTCTGCCAATCAATATTCTGCGGCGACACCTTCTGCTTCAAGTACTCAGTCACCTTAAAGTAGTACCTCATCACCTCAGGGGATGGTGCTCCAGTAAGCATATCCCTTGCCGGCTCCTCTGTCGGCCAATCCACACTCCATTGGTGAATGACAGAATGCCAGCTCTAGACCACGGTACATGGACTACGACCCCTCCAGCTGTCTCCCTAATTGGTAACATCTTTATTGTTCCCGAGTCTGGTGCAGCTTTCGTCTGCTGCGGTTCCAGGCAGTCACTTTTCCTTTTATCTCTCTTCTTTGCCCATCTGCCTTTCCACTTCTCTAATGCTCCCCAAACCTGCGCACTCTGTAGCATCTCTTTGAGGTGTGCCTTCATTCCAGTGGATCTCATGTGATCAAAATCTTTAGGCTCGAAGTCTAACCTATAACTCCTCTTCAAATGCTTAGTATTGTCTAAGTCTGTGCCGTATTTGTCTGCCACGTTAGCTAAACTCTGGTTTTCACTCACTTCTTTGGTTATTTTCGGGCACAGAAACCTCAATTCCGCTTCAGTGTATGATTCTAATCTGTTCACTACCATAGTTCCTTCAACTAGCTCTGCTGCTTTCACACCCAACCTCACAAAATTCAGGTATTCCTCTCTTTCTGATCGCTCTGCTGTCACAGAAGTAGTCTGCGGAGTGTTAAGCTTGTCTAACCACTCAGTCAACTGTTGCGCCGTTAAGCCTTGCAACAAGATATTTCCAGCCTGCATCGTTGGTGTCTGTAACGTATTCACACTCAATACCTGTGGTGTCAGTACTCTTTAAAGCCTTGAAAAACTTCATTTTTGCATCTTTTATTTTGTTTAGAATCGAATCAGGAAGTGACTTTAGTTCCCAGAACACTCTTCGCCTACCTTCTCAACCAATTGCCTCTCACAGACTTCTGCCAATCCGTGTGCGACCCCCTCTCACTAGCTGACTTATCCCAGCGCGGCTCCAATGACATCACACACACACACACTGCAGCTGACAAAGTCTTGCGGCTTGTCTTCCTCACTCTCTATTCACACAAAACTAATGCAATATATTGCGAGCACATTAACAACAAAACCCAAATTTGCCGGTTTACTACAGGAAGGGTAACACAGTCGCTTCATAACTTTACAGAGATTTCACTTGAAGCCTCGGCCGCTACTCTCTCCTTCTCAGATCCCACACTCGCAAGCAAAATTTGACCCGCAAATTTCACTCTCGACTTGTCAATGGTTCGTTCTAGTGCACTTTAGAACTTGCCAAATCTCCTTCGAAGGTTTCACTCACACACTTTGACTCACACTCGACTCGTCAACCATGCCCGATTGACCTATTAAACCACACAAATTACAACATAAACCATGTGTCTCATACACTTATCAACATGCTCCGGAGTCTTAGACCACGCCGGGTCCGTACATCACCAACAACCACTTGGACAATTTTTTTTTGGCACAAAGCGCCACACTCACCTGAAGTTCGCTGACTTCCCTACTCTCATACTGTGGAGTACGCCCACGCCTACTAGAACATTACCTGGCCTAAAATTCTCACAAACCTCACAATTCACCTGCGATAGGCATAAGCTGAGCAAGCGCAAATTCTACTTCACATATACTATCACTAGAATGCCGAGAACATACCGAACTCACTTCGGCAAGCTCCGAGATGCCGGGAAAGTCATTTGGGACTTAGGGGCACATCATACCTCCAATCTGCATTACTTCAAAAACAATTCCAAAACAATGGTCCTTCGCCCTAGGGCCCCAAAGGGTCGAACCGTCTTCTGCTACCAGAACTGGTAACGCGTCTCTTACTAGATACTTTAATTAGACTAGGACTCGTTTTAGGCCAATGAATCTTTTGACACTGATTGAAGACACCTTAGGACGAGACAATTAATCAACATGCCAATCAATAGATCAATAACCTTATCAATAGCAAATCAATCACATTAATCAATGACATCAATAAGAATTGAAGCACACCATGACCTTTCAATAATGAATAACCACGCCAGATTTAGCAAATTTTGTGATGTTTATTCCCTATTGATTCACTTCTACTAGCAAATTTAATAGTCTCAATACCAGAAAACACATCAACAATGTCATAATACGACAACTCGCATAAGATTTCATCAAAGCAAGAATCATAAACATTAGAACAAAGCACGACGTCAACATGGGTTAACTTTTAGCACAGTATCATTAGCGCATAATTCAACAAAGCATAGATTCAGTCATTTGTCTATTTGCGTCCGTTTAGTGAATTCCTTAACTAACCTCAAATCAGCATTGGCATGTTGGGCTTCATGCAAAACAATTTAGTAACACACATTTTGAAAACATCTATCTATGGTCTCTATCAAAAGATAGCAGTTGGTACCTAGAAAGAAAAGGCAAACAGACAATCACAATTTCATCATCATATAGTTACCCTCCGTAATGGGTCAGCATACAGAGTCAGTCTTCGTCCTCAGGACAGCAGTTGATTCGCCATCAGCCAGGAAACACAGCAAAGTTCAGCAAGACCGGGCAAAAGGGAATACCTCCCTCATAAGGAGGAAAAGTATAGAATGGGTAAGCAAGGATGGTTTGAAGAATTAAACAGCAAAGTCTTTAAGCAGAGTAACAGAGTGGCTGGGTAATAGCAAAAAAGGCACACAATGACTGATTTCTCCTTGTGTCCAAGAATAATATCGAACTTGTTGTACAGTCCCCTAATTTCCAATTGGGCAAGTTTTGGTGCACCACTATCTCCATCCAATGGTTTACTTGTTGCCTCATTAAAATTGCCACATCATAACAGTTCTCACATAGTTTATTGGCTCCTGTAATTGACGTCTCCAACGGGTAGAATGTCAGGTACAAAATTTTAGCTTCTCAGGCTCAGTCAGTAGTTCCATTGTCTTTACCAGTTCAGGCGACCTTGTACCTGTTGCAAGTTTACACTGTTGCATTCGGCAAGAGTGTCTCCTTGAGCAAGTCGAGTCTCATGAGAAAGAATTTACTACAGTTACACACATCTTCTAGCTTCTGGAAAAGTACAACTACATGTCCTTCAGCAAGTCAGCACATTGCATGTTAGAAAAACACCTTTAATATGAAACCATACAGCTAGGCATGACTCATGCGAACTAAGGCCCAGTTATTTATTAGCAAAACCTTAACATATAACTCTTAATACTAATACAAAATCATACATTAGTACATTAATATTTCATTATTAGTCAGTTTAATTTATCATTGTATACGTTGGTGGCCACTCTCTGTGGGCACATTTTGAACACACGTTTAGTAAAACACAGCAATACAGTTTCTAAGCAGCATCATTATGCATTAATTCACAAACTTTTCATGTTAATTTTGATTATAAAAGCTACGCTCCAGCACTAGCAACTGAGAATTGTACCCCAATACTGAGTCCAGTACGGGTTTTACAATCCTATGCACTCTGGGGACTCCACCATGGACCCCCACTACTGCCAAACCAGTCTTCTGAGGATTGCACTGCAGCCCCAACTGCTGCCACCTCACAGACAGGCTTCTGCCCTCCTGGGGCTTGAGCAGTTCAATCCCAGGAAGGCAGAACAATGCATTTCCTTCAGGAGATGGGTGTTACACCCTCTACCTTTGGAAATAGGTGTTACAGGCATGGGAGGGGTATTCTCCCAGAGCCTATGGAAATGTTTTGAAGGGCACAGATGGTGCCCTCCTTGCATGATCCAGTCTACACTGGTTCAGGGGAGTGACCACTCCCCTGTCTATTACCACCCCCGGGGGTGCCCAGAGCTCCTCCGGAGTGTCCCTGGGTTTTGCCATCTTGGATTCCTAGGTGGTGAGGCACTCTGGGAGCATCTGAGTGGCCAGTGGCAGCAGGTGACGTCAGAGACCCCTTCTGATAGGTGCTTACCTATTTAGGTGACCAATCCCCCTCTCAGGGCTATTTAGGGCCTCTCCTCTGGGTGTTTCTTCAGATTCGGATTGCAAGACTCCAGCAGGAATCCTCTGCATCCTTCTTCTTCTACCGACGGGTCAATCATTGACTGCTCCAGAAACTCTACAAAGAAGCAAAGACGACTTCTGCAACCTTGTAACTTCAGCTCCTGCCAGCAACAGTTTCCAGGTTGTGCATCCTCCGAGGACTGCCTGTCTTCAGCCTGCACCTGAAAAACCAAAGGAATCTCGTGTAGAGTGATGGGGTCACTTCTCTGCTTCAGCAGGCACCTCTCTGCAGCAACGACCAGTGGCTTGGACCCCCTATCCAGACAACAGGCGTTGATCCAACAACATGGCAAAAGGGAATACCTCCCTCATAAGGAGGAAAAGTATAGAATGGGTAAGCAAGGATGGTTTGAAGAATTAAACAGCAAAGTCTTTAAGCAGAGTAACAGAGTGGCTGGGTAATAGCAAAAAAGGCACACAATGACTGATTTCTCCTTGTGTCCAAGAATTATATCGAACTTGTTGTACAGTCCCCTAATTTCCAATTGGGCAAGTTTTGGTGCACCACTATCTCCATCCAATGGTTTACTTGTTGCCTCATTAAAATTGCCACATCATAACAGTTCTCACATAGTTTATTGGCTCCTGTAATTGACGTCTCCAACGGGTAGAATGTCAGGTACAAAATTTTAGTTTCTCAGGCTCAGTCAGTAGTTCCATTGTCTTTACCAGTTCAGACGACCTTGTACCTGTTGCAAGTTTACACTGTTGCATTCGGCAAGAGTGTCTCCTTGAGCAAGTCGAGTCTCATGAGAAAGAATTTACTACAGTTACACACATCTTCTAGCTTCTGGAAAAGTACAACTACATGTCCTTCAGCAAGTCAGCACATTGCATGTTAGAAAAACACCTTTAATATGAAACCATACAGCTAGGCATGACTCATGCGAACTAAGGCCCAGTTATTTATTAGCAAAACCTTAACATATAACTCTTAATACTAATACAAAATCATACATTAGTACATTAATATTTCATTATTAGTCAGTTTAATTTATCATTGTATACGTTGGTGGCCACTCTCTGTGGGCACATTTTGAACACACGTTTAGTAAAACACAGCAATACAGTTTCTAAGCAGCATCATTATGCATTAATTCACAAACTTTTCATGTTAATTTTGATTATAAAAGCTACGCTCCAGCACTAGCAACTGAGAATTGTACCCCAATACTGAGTCCAGTACGGGTTTTACAATCCTATGCACTCTGGGGACTCCACCATGGACCCCCACTACTGCCAAACCAGTCTTCTGAGGATTGCACTGCAGCCCCAACTGCTGCCACCTCACAGACAGGCTTCTGCCCTCCTGGGGCTTGAGCAGTTCAATCCCAGGAAGGCAGAACAATGCATTTCCTTCAGGAGAGGGGTGTTACACTCTCTACCTTTGGAAATAGGTGTTACAGGCATGGGAGGGGTATTCTCCCAGAGCCTATGGAAATGTTTTGAAGGGCACAGATGGTGCCCTCCTTGCATGATCCAGTCTACACTGGTTCAGGGGAGTGACCACTCCCCTGTCTATTACCACCCCCGGGGGTGCCCAGAGCTCCTCCGGAGTGTCCCTGGGTTTTGCCATCTTGGATTCCTAGGTGGTGAGGCACTCTGGGAGCATCTGAGTGGCCAGTGGCAGCAGGTGACGTCAGAGACCCCTTCTGATAGGTGCTTACCTATTTAGGTGACCAATCCCCCTCTCAGGGCTATTTAGGGCCTCTCCTCTGGGTGTTTCTTCAGATTCGGATTGCAAGACTCCAGCAGGAATCCTCTGCATCCTTCTTCTTCTACCGACGGGTCAATCATTGACTGCTCCAGAAACTCTACAAAGAAGCAAAGACGACTTCTGCAACCTTGTAACTTCAGCTCCTGCCAGCAACAGTTTCCAGGTTGTGCATCCTCCGAGGACTGCCTGTCTTCAGCCTGCACCTGAAAAACCAAAGGAATCTCGTGTAGAGTGATGGGGTCACTTCTCTGCTTCAGCAGGCACCTCTCTGCAGCAACGACCAGTGGCTTGGACCCCCTATCCAGACAACAGGCGTTGATCCAACAACATGGGTGGTGGACTAAAGTGCCTTCGGCAGTCCTACTGTCCAGCTGTCTAACTTTGGTGGAGGTAAGCGCTTGCCTCCCCACGCAAGACAGTCCCCCAGTGCACCACGTGACTTGCAGTTGCTAAGGCTTGTGTACCATCTTCCACAAAGTTCTTCATGCACAGCACAGCCTAGGCCCCCAGCACTCCATCCTGTGATGCACAGCTTCCTGAGTGGTTCCCTGGTGGCGTGGGAATCCTTTATGTCATGCTGCATGGGCCTCCATTTGCACCTCCTATGTCCCCATGCTGTGGGACTCCTGTGAATGCTGCCTGGTCTTCAGAGGGCTTTGTGAGTTTCTGAGAGCCCTCTCTGGGGGTTATTACAACTTTGGAGGAGGTGTTAATCCATCCCAAAAGTGACGGTAAAGTGACGGATATACCACCAGCCGTATTACGAGTCCATTATATCCTATGGAACTCGTAATACGGCTGGTGGTATATCCGTCACATTTGGGACGGATTAACACCTCCTCCAAAGTTGTAATAACCTCCTCTGTCTCCCCCTCCTGGGTAGCGACCACCAGGTCCCTTCTGGTCCCGGGCAGCGCCCTTTTCCTCTAACTGTGAGCTTTACGGGTGC